>NC_080833.1:54256420-55506420 GCF_030435755.1 Ochotona princeps
GAATCTTAGTGGAAGGTCACACAACTGTGGCAAGAGTAATGGATCTCCTGCATGACAATAGTGACTTATGAAAACTGGCCTGGAAACAGGCACAGGAGAGAAAGTTTTTCTTTGCTGATACGTTTTTGAGAATTTGTTGAAGATAAATGCTTAGATGTCGGTCCATACATGGAGTACACTGAAGAGGCAGTAGCTACATGGAACAAAGGGCATTAAGAACAGCATGTCATATTTTGCACAAATATTATTTTAAATTGTTTTCTTTCTTTTGGGATTACATAAACTTTTCTGAATGTCTTATTTCATTTTATTTGTGGTGTTTAAAAAATTAAGGGAAATATCAGTTTTGGTCCAGAAAGGTCCAAAGAAGGTTCTTGAGGCCCAAACCTTTGGGTACAAAGAAGGTCCTATAGACCCAAACCTTTGTGATTGTAGTATTATGATCAATTGCTAGGAAATAGGAAAGTCCCAGGAGATAAATAGGAGAAATTAGGGAGATGTGACTGCTCAGTGCCATCAGAGGTTCAGTTGTCATTTTCTTTTCTTTTTAAGATTCATTTATTTTTATTGCAAAGACAGATTTACAGAGAGGAGGGGAGAAAGAGAGAAAGATCTTCCATCTGCTGTTTCACTCCCCAAATGGCCGCCAATGGTTGGAACTGAGCTAATCCAAAGTCGGGAGCCAGCAACTTCATGGTCCCAAGGCTTTGGGCTGTCCTGGACTGCTTTCCCAGGCCACAAACAGGGAACTGGATGGGAAGTGGAGCAACAGGGACACAAACCAGCACCCAAATGGGGTCCCAGTGGATGCATAGCAAGGACCTTAAACAGCTAGGCTACTGCACTGAGCTCCAGTTGTCATTTTGTAAACGGAGGTTTTCTTCATCGTGTAACAATGTCCACATGTGTGAGGAGAGGGAACAGGAATGCTCATCTGCTGTTCCAGGTGAGGGAGCAGGTGCTTCTCTGCTTTCTACCTTTATTGAGGGTACGGCTGTTAGAAATCAGGCCCTTCTGTTCTCTGTGCATGGATTTCAGGATGTCCTGGTAAACTTCAATCAGTTAGAGCATGAATGAGTTGGAAACTTTGTGGTCCAGTCCAGGGACAGGAATACATATCTGGGGGCCCAGTGTGGTAGCCTACCGGCAAAAGTCCTCACCTTGCATGCACTGGGATCACATATGGGCGCTGGTTCTAATCTTTGTGGCCCTGCTTCCCATCCAGCTCCCTGCTTGTGGCCTGGGAAAGTAGTTGAGGATGGCCCAAAGCCTTGGAACTCTGCATCCATGTGGGAGACCTGGAAGAGACTCCAAGCTCCTGGCTTCGGATTGGCTCAGCTTCGGCCTATAGGCACCACTTGGGTAGTGAAACAATGGATGAAAGATCTTGCTTTCTGTCTTTCCTCCTTTCTGTCTATCTGAAAAAAGCAAAAAAAAAAAAAAAAAAAGAATACATCTCTGGAAAACTTGTCTAGATGGATGTCATTCTTAGGGCCAAAACTGACTGAAAAAGGTGGATTATTTGTCCAGCTGCATCTCTATAGGAAAAGAAATAGGTTGTGCTGGACAGCCAAGTGATAAACATTAAGAATGCTGCAGGTCTCTTTGCCACAGTCTATATGGAATTCTTTCTGATATTCATGTATTTTTTTCTTGGTTTAACCTCTTTGTGAATAGAGTACAACTTCCAGTATCAGCTTAAGGAGGAGTGTGTTGACAGTAGACATTTTGAAATGTGTCACATTTGAGAATAGATTCTTTCTGTTTTATGCTCCATGAATATTTTTATACATATAGTATTTTGGGAAGTCATTTTACTTTGGGATTTTGAAGGTATATTTGCTGCAATTGTTGTCATTGAGAAATCTGGTGCAGTTCTGAATCCTTAACTCTGAACTGGTTTTTTTTTTTTGTATTTTTTATTATTATTAATTACATTGCATTATGTGACACAGTCCCATATGCACTGGGATTCCCTCCACCCCTCCCTAAGCCCTCCTCCCTATGGTGGATTCCTCCACCTTGCTGCATTACCACAGTTCAAAATCAGTTGAGATTCTTTCATTGCAAGCATATACCAAGCATAGAGTTCAGAATCTCATTGCCCAGACAAATTCAACAGCTTGTTGGGGAGACCATCTCTGGTCTGAAGGTAGAGCCGGCAGAGCACCATCCCTATCAATTAAAAGCCCCGACATAACATCAGCAACAATTTACAACGTCATAGAATTAATTGACATAGTATTGAGCAACCAATATGTTAAAAAAAAATGCAAGTTCTTTACCACATACTGTGTCTCCTTCACCGACACTTCAACTTTGGTTTATACATGACTGGGTTCTTTTTTTTTTTTTTTTCTTTAATATTAATTTATTCATTAATTACATTGCATTACATGACTGGGATTCCCCCCCCTTCACCCCAAACCCTTCCCCCATCATGAATTCCTTTACCTTGATGCATAACCACAGCTCAAGTTCCGTTGAGATTCCCTAATTAAAAGTTTACACCATACAGAGTCCAGCATCCCACTTGTCCAGTTCAAGTTCAACGGCCTCCCAGGGAGGCCCTCTCAGGTTTGTAGGCAGAGCCAGCAGAGCGTCACCTCGATCAATTAGAAGCTCCAACATATCATCAGCAACAGTCCAGGTATGATGAGGCTGGTGCAGAGTCCACTGATTGACATAATCCGTCTTAGGGTTTCCCCTTGTCCAGTTTTCCGCTGCAAGCATATAGCTGAGGTGGTTGATTCATCTACTCCATTTTCCATCTTTTTTTGATTAATGCTTTGATTCCTCCATTTTGTTCAGGGGAATCCCCCTAAAAAAAACTTTGAGGCATTCCCAGTCCAGGCTCCTACATGTACTACTAGTAAGCACAGTGCCCGCCACCGTCCATCACTCCGATCAGCTGATGGTTTTAACCCCTGGGTTGGTTCTCTTCTGAGCCCCGACCTCTATTGGAACCAATGAGTATCGCATCTCTCCCCGGCTCTGCCCATCACACTCTCGTCCCTCACCTAAACCAGTGGGAGGAGTGCTGGTCGGGTGTTGCATTCCCTGCTAGCACAGGCCATTTCACCTTGGCATTTTGTGTTTTATACTTTTTTTTTTTTTTTTTTTTTTTTTTTTTTTTGTCGCAACCAAACCCGGCCAGGCCCCCACACAGTTTCGGCACTTGGGCTTGCCAGTGGATGATGTGAACTGACTCAGCCTGGTCTGCCCCACCCGAGCCAAGTGTATTCCAGTGGGTCACATTCCAAAGCCTCTTCTGGGTTATTTACCTCCATGCTTCTTGCGTTTATTTGTAGAGTCAGTGTCCTCTCAGAGGAACTGTTCAGGTTCCTCCCTCCGACTCCTTCATGGTGTCGGGCTTCACACATTCCAGCAGGTCCTTCGGCCAGCTCCGCTCTTCAATCCATTCTGGTTCCTGCTGTTGAGAGTTACAGCCCAGCCACTGCTCGTCCATACCCACGCATATCTCATATATGGCTCAGATGGGGTTGAGGCCTAGCCGAGCCCGTCCAACGTCTATCCTGGTCCTCCGGAGCACCAAACTGTGCTGTGGTCTAATCCGGCATGGTGCGTCAAAGCCGAATTGATATTTGTGCCAAGGGATTACAACTGTGACCCGACCAGAACTCAGCCTCCCTCCAGTTCCTGTGCCCCTTAGTGGTAGGCTCCACGCAGCCAAGGCCTCCACCACGCTCTCCAACCAGGCCTGTTGCCAGCCAGTGTTAACTATGCCAGAGGTTGCTCTGGTCAGCCCAGAGCGTCCTATAGACTGTCATGCCTCCTGCATAGGCATGACTGGGTTCTATACACCTTAAAATGGCCATAGGCTACCACTCAGCTGTTTCATGTCTATTTTCATTATAGTATTACATTTTACATATACTGTTTTTCATATTGACATCATGTGTTTTCATCATTTGAAACTTTAAGCATCATCTCATTATCTTTGGAATTTTGAAATCTTAAGTTGGGCTTTGGTTCAGGTAATCTTTTATTTGTGTGTAGGAAATCAGTGGGTATTTTCTATTTGGATGCTTGTTCTTCACTTCTGGAATTTTCTGAGAGGATCACTTTGTCACTTCCAGAGTACATTTTTCTCCACAACTGAATGTTTCAAATAAGGAAATTAGGATGCTTCTTGACTTGATGATGCCTTGTAACAGCCAGGTGGCAGTCATGAAATGGTTATGTAAGGAGTATTCTATTGTCTCTTTCTGATTTGATAAAAAAGTGACAGAATCATCAAGGGTTAATTATAATAAGCTATTGTAAATTATTTCATTTGATTTTCTTGCTTATATATTTCTAGAATTTCTACTACTGTATTACATGTAAACTAATATCCTTTCAATTGTAATATGCCCTAATATTTTGTGTATCACTGAAGGAAATACTGTTAATTAAATTGTAGTATTTTTGTTTCTTAGAAAATTAATTTTACATTTATTGAAAGAACATGTGTGACTTAATGAAGTGTAAGATATATCAATAGCTCTGCTGCAAAGGCATTAAAAGAAGCAGAAGCTAAATAAATTAGATGGGCTATTCTAACAGCTTATTTCCATTTCGCATTTTTAATTCACAGTTATAATGCATCTCTTTTGATTCTGAGTTGTTAATGTCTGTCTGTTGTTTATCCCTGCAGTGAGCCTTCATGAGCCTGCAGCAATGCTGGCCTTGAAATGATGTTTAGCAATTACGCTGATGGAGTTTGGCTTTTGATTCTTGCTTTGGAGATGTTGTTTAAACATACTTAATTTCATGCTGCTTTTGTGGCTTGCTTTCTTGTATGATTTCTAGGTGTTAAGAGGTTCTCCATTGTAGTGTCTTGGTTCGCTTTCAAACCAAACTAATACTCATTCAACAAATCTTCATGAATATGCAGGTATGACTACCATATCACTGCTGACTCAGTGATAACAATTTTAAGACCCTATTCATCTTAAATTGCATCCTAATTTCAGAATATAATAATATAGAAAATTTATTTAAATATTGAATCATCTGGACTTACCCTGTAAAAATTTCTTATCTTTTTCTTCCACTGTTTATGTGTCGAATTACATATGTATTTTTATTCTTTTACTGTGTGCCTTAATTGCAAGGTTAACAACTTGAATTTTCTCAAGGTGAGCTAGAAGTGGCAATAATCCCTGGGGTTTCTCATCTTTTTAAAGTAACATATGCACTGGAAGGTCACCTGAGCTGAGAGGTAATCGAAACATAAGGAATACACATTTCTGCTTAAGGCATCCCTTCACAGGTGTCTCCAGGAACCATGCCTAGAAACAGTGGAAAGCATCTTTTTTAAGCCGTCTCTGCATAGATTCACGATTATTTCCAACATGCTCTTCTGCAACTTGATTCATTCACTCAAATTTGAGTAAACTATAGATTTGTAACATCTTTATGAGGAATTGCATAACCAAAGTACTGTATTATATAAATGGACTGTGCTTTATTTAATCCATTCTCTGATGATAACTTAAAATTCCTTCCAGTTTTTCGATTTACAGATGCTCGGAAATACATCGTAAAATGACTTTATTGCTAAATTAAGGTCTGTATACGTTTCTAAAACTTTTAGACACCATCTTTTCTTCCACAAGAGGCTGCACTTATTCACTAACTCTCCAAGAGAGTTATCATTTCCTCACATCTCCCTAATTCTGGGGTGTTTCAGTTATTGGACTCTGTGAAGAGATAAAAGTCATTTCTTTGTTGTTTTCATTTCGTGGAAAAATATTTTTAATACAATGTGGTGTTCTTTGACAGAGAGAAAGAGCCTACCCAGGTAAAGTAGACAGGAACGGGGCAGCCAGAGTGACTGGTTGATGTTGCAAGTTATTTACTAGGGAATGAATAGTTTTGCACATTTTGAATTTTATTGTCCATGTTTCTGAGAGGATATTAAAGAAATCTTTTCCAGGCCAATATATTATAGCATTTTCTCTATGTTTTCCTATAGTAGTTTGATGGTTTTATGTCTTAAATTTAGTTCTTGATACATTGTGTGTGTGGATATTTCAAAAGGATTTATTTATTTTTATTGGAAAGGTAGAATTACAGAGAGGAATCTTCCCAGTAATATTTCTTAAAGAAAGTATCCTTTCTCCAGGAATTTATTTTGCCCATCTATCAAAGATTAGTTGATTATAGCTGCATGGATTAAGCTCTGTAGTTTGTATTCTGTTCCAGGGATATATGTGTCTGTTTGTGTGCGGGCACCATGCTTTTTGGATCATAACTGCTCTGTAGTATATATTGAAATTTTATGTTGTGATGCTTCAAGCTTATATTGCTTAAACTTGTTTTGGCCACCAATAGTCTTTGATGTTTTCGTATGAATTTCATGATGTTTTTCTATTTTGGGTATGATTGAATCTATAAATTGCTTTGGGTAATACAGACAGTTTGGTATTAACTCTTCCAATCTGTGATCACGAAAGATTAAAAAAAATTGTGTCTTCTTCTGTGTGTTCTATTCATGTTTTATGATTTTCATTATAGGATTTTTTTATATCCTTGATTAAATTTATTCTAAGTATTTAAGTTTTTGTAGTCTTCTTTATATATAAGAATGCAATTGATTTTTGTGTGTTGCTTTGCATTCTGCAATTTGGCCAAATCATCTTGTGTGTTCCAATAATCTCATAGTAGAGTCTTTTGTTTCCTGCATATCACAGATCATGTCATCTACAAGTAAGGATAATTTAACTTTTTCCTTTCTAATTAGTATTTATTTGTTTAATTTCTTTTTCTTGCCTAGTGCCTGTGGCTAAAACTTCCAGAGATACATTGAATAACAATGTGAAAGAGAGCATCCTTGTTTTGTACTGGATCTTAGCAGAAACAGCTGGGACATGAATCTACACTCATATCTGTGTCATGAGTAGCATTGCAATCAGTATTTTGAATTCCTTTTCAGGCATTTTGTCAATACTACTTTCCTCATAGTCCAATGTTAATGTATTATTATGTTCCTTTTGAGGAGTGTATTGCTTACCTGGCTAATGTTGCTTATGATTCTGTGATGGTGTTTATACATCTGGAATATCACGTGTTGCTATTTCCTCTGGGAGATTTTTTTTTGTAGGCTTTATTTTTGGATATGTTTCTCTCTGGCCTGGTGTAGTGCCTGAGGGTTTTTTTTTTTTTTCTTTTTTTTTGGGACTTAAAGGGACATGACCTGTATGAGGCCTAGGAGCTGTGGCCTCTATTTTTGGGTTGGATAAGATTCTAGAGTGACACTCAAGTTGGTGTAACACCTCTAGCTATAGTCAGTGGCAGGGAGGATAAGATGGTGTTGGAGTTGCATGTTGTGTGTTCACAATCCAGCCGTTCTCTGGGCCAAGGCTAGCCAGCTGATTCATAATGGTCTCAGGGTGTCTGTCTATGCAATTCACTCATCTTGGTATGCGTATGATAGACTACACTGACTTTTTTTAAGATTTGTTTTATTTTTATTGCAAAGTCAGATATACAGAAATGAGGAGAGACAGAGAGGAAGATCTTCCGTCGATGATTCACGCCCAAGTGATCACAACGGCTGGTGCTGCGCCGATGCAGAGTCAGGAGCCAGGAACTTCCTCCAGGTCTCTCAAGCGGGTACAGCATCCCAAGACTTTGGGATGTCCTCAACTGCTTTCCCAGACCACAGGCAGGGAGCTAGATGGGAAGCGGGGCCGCCAGGATTAGAACCAGCACCCATAAAGGATCCCGGCACATTTTAGGCTCTAGTCCACTGCACTGGGCCCTACACTAACTGACAAGTGTTTTCCCTGTGCCCTCCAAGAGATACAAGAAATGTGTCCGTAGTGTGCAGGGAGCTCTGAATTTCTGCACTCAGACCGTATAAGTGCATGGAACCCAACCCCAACCTGTGTGTCTCAGTTCCATGGCCTCTGCCCTGAATTGTCACAGCCAAAGAGTGTTGATGGTGTATTTTTTGTCTTTGTAACTTCCACATTCCTAATTCCATTTTGGTGGGTGGTGGGAGAGATATGCAATTTGTTTTCCCTTCATAGAATAAAGTAGTTTCTCACCCTTCTACCAGTTTCTTTGGCTGTATTTGAAGCCTGTGAAGACCCTGAATGTTCCCTCAGTGAAAGTTATTAGTGATGGAGGCTGGAACAATCTCCTTGCACCTTGCTTGGGTGGAAGGAGCATCCTAGTAGGGCACTGCATGTATATGTAGTGAACATGTGCATGCACTGAACTCACTGCTTTGTGAAGCCTCTGTTTATTCTATCGCCCTACTCAACCGTCTTTGGTCCTTCCTGTTGCTTTTTATTTATCACCAAGAGACAACTTAAGAACTGGAATTCTGACAGGCAGGTCAGGTCTTTGGAACATGTGTAGGTTGCAATAGAAAGTAAAAGAAGTTCTGAACATGTCTTGGAATATGTGGGCAGATATTTGGCTATAAAAATGCAAAGTAATTTCAGAAAATGCTCATGGATACCATATAGGCTTGTAATAAGAGCAACTTTGTCAAATGGCAGCAAATGTATAATTTCAAGCGAAAAATATACTCATTAAGTCACTTGGATTAGCAAATAACTAGTGTTATGTTTTATAATTTATATATTATATCTTTCATACCTGAAAACAAAAGATTAAATGAGGATTTCTATGGATTTTCCTTATTTTTGTTGAAACTTATTATGCATTTTCTGAAATGAAATTTATTATGCATTTATATATAATTTATCTCCTCTGGAAAGTCAATTACTGAAAAAGTAATTTTTCTTTGATATTACTGCTTGGCAAACAGTTATTTTCCAGAATGGTCATATAAATATCATTATGATCATTTTTAGAGGTAGAATGACAAATACATTCTGACAAATTATGCCTGTGCTTAGTTCTTTAAAGGAGTCATTACTGTGAATCTTTTTGGTGCTCATAAAATGCTGTTATATTTGTGACTCAAGAATTCAATTTTTGTTCTTCCAGTAACTGCAGCCAAGACCTGTACTCAGTCTAGATAAGTCAGAGTGACATTCCTAGGTCAAAAGAAGGATGCTAATGAAAGCTGTGGGTGGTGAGGAGGTGCAGTGTATAGCTTTGCTTTCAATGCAGTTACATGCTTCTCTAAGGTAGAGTGTTTATAAACTAAGGAGTGTTCCAGAACTCATCACTCTCCACTTTCAGTCACCAAAGCTCATTTTACTATGGATTTAACCTCAATATCTTTGTAAATGTTTTTGCTTTTTTTTGTTTTGAGGAGAGTGCAGCTAATATACATTGTGATCCCTCTGTATATCACACACCTTGTTAAATGATTTGTTTTCATTTAGTTCTTACTATAACCTTCTGAAATGTTGTCTGAAGCAGGAAATACTAAGGCTCAGCCAAGTAATTTTCTAAGTTCGTAAGTCAGGGTGTGATTTTTCTCTGTTTTCTTACCAGTCTGAAATCAATGTTTTTAGTTCTTGTGCAAGACTCTACATTTTAAAACAAATTAATAAGGATTTGTTATTTTGTAAATGCTTAAATTATCTTATTTAATCTGCACTGGAAATTATGCGGGTATGTTTACTTTCCTTCTAAAGATTTGGAAATTAAGAGGTTCAAAGACCAGGTAATTTAACATCATAAGATGTAAGAGTTAAACAAAAGCATACATGACAAGAAATACTGTGCTACTACTTCATTTTAAAAATTATTTATTTATTTTATTATTCCATGATATATTTTTCTTAGGATTTCCCTTTCCCTTCCCCAAATCCCCACCTCCTCCCACGATTTCCCCCTTGTCATTACAATAGTATAGTCCTTCATAATCAGTCATAAGTCCATCATTCTGCTGTTTAAATGTATGCTGACATTGTAGGTATGGACAATGGCAGAGATTAGCATCCTATTGTCAAGTTGTGTACAACAGTTTCATTGGGAGTCATCTTTGATTTGTTATTACAGATGCACACTGCATTATATCTTCACATCTGTATATGACAGTCTCTACTACACAGTTACTATACATCCCCATAAATTAAAAGCCACAAAATAAAATCAACAAGAGAGAAAAATGATAAGTTTATGACAACATGAGTAATAACATGCTACTGAATGACTAATGTGTCGCTGAAGAAATGAAAAAGAAAATAAAAGACCTTTGAAAAGCAAATTAGCTATTGTGTGACCTATGAGTTATGGAGGAAATTAATAAGAAAATTAGTAAGAAATTAATAAGAAAAAAACTTTTTTTGAATGAATGAAAATAAAAATAAACATATCAAAATCCCTGAGATGTAGCAAAAACAGTACTGAAAGTGCTGTTGATCTCATATTTTGTGTGAAGGTTGCCCTATTTCAGAGAGAAATATATAATATTTGTCCTTTTGGGATTAACTTGTTTCGCTGAGCATAAGCATCTCTAGTTGGGATCATTTGGTTGCAAATGGTAGAATTTCAATCTTTTTAATGGCTGAGTAGTATTCCACGGGGTAGATGTACCACGGTTTATTTATCCATGCCTCTTTTGATGGATATCTGGGTTGTTTCTGTATCTTTGCTATTGTAGATTGTGCTGCTGTAAATGTAGGATTACAGATTTCATGTCTTTTGGATACATTTCCAGCAGAGGGATAGCTGGGTCATATGATGGGTCAGTCTGAAAACACAAGAGGCCATGAATAGCCAAAGCTATCCTGAAGAATAATAATCAAACTAGAGGAATCACAATTCCAGACTTTAAGACATACTACAGAGCAGTGGTCATTAAAACAGTCGGGTACTGGTATAGAAACAAATCATGGAACAAAATAGAAACCATAGGCAGGAGCTCACACATGTATAGCCAATTAGTTTTCAACAGGAGAACTGAAAATAATCTAGGGGAAAAGTCTAGTCTGTTCAACAAATGTAGGGACAACTGGTTAGCAGACTGTAGAGGTAAGAAGCAAGACCCACACCTGTCACTCTTATACAAAAATCAAATCTAAGTGGATCAAGGACCTAAATCTGCACTCAGAAACCATCAAACTATTAGAGGAAAACATAGGAACCACTCTCTAAGATATAGACATTGGGAAAAACTGCTTAGAAAGGTCACCACCAGCACAGGCAGTTAAAACCAAAATAAACAAATGGAACTACATCAAACTAGAAAGCTTCTGTACAGCAAAGGGAGCTTTCAATAAAGTGAAGAAGCAACCAACAGAATGGGAGACTATCTTTGCACACTATACAACCTATAAGACTAATATTCAGGATTTAGAAAGAGCTTCAGAAACTCAATGACAGCAAAACAAACAGCCCTGTGCAGAAGTGGGTGAAGGAAGTGAACATTTTCCAAAAGAACAAATTCAAATGGCTAATAGATATGAAAAAATGCTCAGACTTTCTAGCTGTCAGAGAAATACAAATGAAAACCACATTGAGGTTCCACTTACCTCCAGTGAGATTAGCCTGTAGTTAAAACTCTACTAACAACACCTGCTGGCTTGGATGTGTGGAGAAAGGTAACCTCCTTCACTGTTGGTGGGAGTATAGGCTGGTACAACAACTATGGAATTCAATATGGACAGTGCTAAGAGACCTTCATTGGCTTTTAAGAGATTTTCTTAAGGTGTTGTATTTAAAATTTTCATTAAACAATATTTTTACTTAATTCTTCTGCTGTTTAGGCACATAGATGGTACGTAATTTTTATATTAAGCATAATGAGTTAATGTGGAGGTTTTAATACTTTGCTGAATGCTTTGTCCAATTGGAATTTTTCAATATTGACCCTATTGTTATGTTAGACAGTATAATTCCTTGTTGGGTGCACTATATCAAGTAACATTCCTGGCCCCTCATCAAATGTCATTAGTACCATTTCACTTCCTTATGTTGTGATAACCAAAATGCTGCTAGATAATGTGAAGTATGTTTTATGAGGGAAAAAAAATCACCTGAGATTAATATTCGTTGGTTTTCATTACATTATTTCCCCTTAAAGCATCCATAAGACTGCTGTCACTGGTGCCGTTACAATTAACAGTAGCTTGCCCAGGTTCACATTGCTGAGAGGTGATGTCTTCCAGACTCAGATTCAAGGCTTGTGTTGACCTAATTTTTGTTCTATTTTATAACTTTGCTTTTTCTGCAAACTTAACTAGAGAATTCTGGAAGTCTTGGGCCATATTTGATTCTCCTTTTTCTTTTGTTACAAGGTGCCTAGAGAAATACTTCATACCAAGTTGTGCTTTGACATACCTCCATTAATCAAGCATTCAATTTTATGTAGGTCATATTAAAATAAAAATCTTTTAAATAAAGTATGGCTTAGTGCAGTAATTAAGAATATAGGCTTCAGGTTCAGTTACATCTTAGGTTTAGATTTTGTTGCCTCAATTGATTTTTTCCAAGATTCTGGAAAATGCATTAACTTGTTTAACATTGATTTTCTTACTGTTTTGGGGCTAATAGTTCCTGCTATAGATATTGTGTGGAATGGCTAGTTAATTGTTTATAAGTAACCTAGTGTAATACTAAAAAACATTAGGTAGATTGGTTGGCATTATAGGGTAACAGGTTAAGCTGCTGCTCCCACAGCTGGATCCCATATTGGATTCTACCTCAATCCAGCTCCCTGATAATGTTCTTGGGAATGTAGCAGGAGATGGCCCACCTCTATTGGTCCTTGTACCAATGCAGGAAAGCTGGATGAACTCCTTGCTTCTGGTTCTGCCTGGCCAGACCTTGGCTGTTTTGGTCATTTTGCTAGTAAACCAGCAAATGGAAGACCTTTCTATCAATATCTCTGCCTCTGTTTCTGCATCACTGTATTTCACATAAATATTTAGAAAAAACCGCATTACGTAAGGGTGGGATTTGTTTCTACTAGTAAAAACTCCTGCATTTCATACTGAATACCTGTGTTCAGTGCCCTGCACTAGTTTCTGATACCACCCTTCTGCTGATGTAAACCCTGGGAAGCAGTGGTGATGGCTCAATGATTATATTCCTGTCACCCACATGGGAGTTTGGGTTGATTCTCAGCCTCCTACTTCAGCCTGGCTCAACACTGGCTGTTGTCAGCATTTGGGAACTGAACCAGCAGATAGGAGCTCTCTCTTTGTCTACATGTCTTTTTCTGCCTTTAATATAAAAACATTAAGAAACTGAATGGTAGCTAATAATAATGCAATTAATTTTAATTTTCATGGAAATAAAATGGCATAGATTTTCCTTTTAGGAGATATTACTCATAGTTTCATTCCAGTCAATTCAGAAAATGTATTTTGTTTACTTGGCATAGCTTGAAAATTGTTAGTTCAGTAAGATTAAATAAAAGTATTATGGGCCCAGCGAGATAGCGTAACGGCTAAAGTCCTCGCCTTGAATGTGCTGGGGTCCCATATGGGTGCCAGTTCTAATCCCGGCAACTCCACTTCCCATCCAGCTCCCTGCTTGTGGCCTGGGAAAGCCTTGGGACCCTGCCCCTGCGTGGGAGACCCGGAAAGAGGCTCCTGGCTCCTGGCTTCAGATTGGTTCAATTCCAGCCATTGTGGCCGCTTAGGGAGTGAATCATCGGATGGAAGATCTTCCTCTCTGTCTCTTCTCCTCTCTGAATATCTGCCTTTCCAATAAAAATAAATAAATCTTTTAAAAAATAAAAGCATTATGTTACACTACAAAATGATAAATGAGAAAAGCATAGGGAAAAAGTAAAGCTAAGCAGATAAAAAGCGTAAGAGCATTAGGACTGTAAAATTTAGAGTTAAATGAAGAATTCAATTGAGTATGTTTCACTGCAGTAAAGAATTGTTGACCCTCTTGGTGGCTCCAAGGAGAGGATTTCTTTTGGCCTCAAGAACAGCTCAATTGACTCATCCCTTGCTCAGCCCTCGGCCTTCTGCTGATTTGGCATCTCTTGCTTCCTTCCCCAAGGTCTGACCTTTTGCCACATTTCCTCTGACTCATTTTTGCATTCTGCTTTTGGATTCTGGCATTTGTTTTGAGGTGTCCTTTTCTAGGCGCCTTTGCCTATTTTAGGTTAGTTACTGACTAGTTTCTCTACTAAATTCCTTCTTAAGGGTTGACGTTATATGCATTGGCACACCTGAGTTGCATAGATTCTTCAGAGGCAACATTTATTGCTTTCTGTTTCTCCCTCTACCCGTATCAACTTGCACACATCTCTTCTAAATGGGCTATAATCATGTAGGTTTTCATTTTAGGTTGCTGATGTAGAATTTGTCAGACAGTAAGATGTCATTTGATGTTCTTTGCTTTATATACCTGTCAGTTTTTTTCCCACCTTGGAGTACACTTTGGAAATATTGATGTTTGTAGGAGATACTGAGGTACTCAGATAAAGCTGTTCTTAATTCCAGGACCTGTCTGGATTACCTAAGCAACAGCAGGATGACATTTGTATATCACCTCCCTTCCCTAGAAAAAAAAAAGGTATAGAGGCATTCAGGTTGGAAAGTTTTAGTCTCAAGTCCCCAATGAAAAGTAACTCAGTAGTGTTGGAAAGGAACTGGGAGAGAGTGTAAGATTTTTTTTTTTTAATTTATTATTATTGGAAAGCCGGATATACAGAGAGGAAGAGAGACAGAGAGGAAGATCTTCCATCCAATGTTTCACTCCCCAAGTGAGCCGCAACGGGCCGGTGCTGCGCCGATCCGAAGCCGGGAACTTTGAACCTCTTCCGGGTCTCCCACGCGGGTGCAGGGTCCCAAAGCTTTGGGCCGTCCTCGACTGCTTTTCCAGGCCACAGGCAGGGAGCTGGATGGGAAGTGGATCTGCCGGGATTAGAACCGGCGCCCATATGGGATCCCAGGGCTTTCAAGGCGAGGACTTTAGCCGCTAGGCCACGCCGCCGGGCCCGAGAGTGTAAGATTTTAAACAACTGTTCTATAGCATGCATTTTCATTTCTATTTGACTACCAAATAGCTTCTCAAAGTCCAAGCCAGTCCTGAAAAAGTTGTTACAGGAATAGATAGCTTTAAGAATGATTATAAAGAGGATGACACTGTGGTGTAACAGCTTAAGCTGTTGCCTGCAATGCTGGCATCCCATGGGCAAGGATTTGGTTCCTGGCTGCTTCATTCACAATGCAGCTCCCTGTCAATTCTCCTGAGAAAGCAGCAACAGATGATCAAAGTTCTTGGGCCCCTGTACTGATGTGAGAAATATGTATTAAGCTTCTGGCTTTTGGTTTTGGGCTTGCCCCACCCTGGGTATTGCAGCCATTTGGGGACTGAGCCAATGGATGGAAAATCTCCTACTCTGTCTCTGTGTAAGTATATATTTCAGGTAAATAAAATATTTCTCTAAAAGAAAGTGAAATATCCGTGTAGAAACAAAGAGGGTATAGCTAAATCCACTTAAAGACATATGGGATATTGAAACTAGGAAGAGATTGGGAGAAGGGAAAAGTTAGGAGACAATTTGAAAGAATTCAGGAATGAAGTATTGAGGTATCTGAAGTACTGGTTACCAAACTGAAAGCAAGTGATTGTGTAAAGCTTATATGATGGGTTAGCTATTGTACATATATAACACTTCAAATAAATTTTTACTTACACAATTAATAAATTTTGGTTTGCCAACATTTAAATTTCCACTTAAATGTGATAGGTTGCAGGAGACAAAAACCAAAAATAACAGTCAAATGACTATTTTAACACAGCAATGTTGTGTTGCCACTCCTAGAGAAAATCAAGAAAAAGGTACATTTTGCGTAGGAGATTTTATATAGGATTTTGAACATCTTGCATTTAGATTTTGGTGATATAAAGAAACAGTTATTTGGAATGTACTTGGAACATAGTTCTTGAGCTCTTAGAAGGAGCCAGATCAAGAAATCCAGATTTTCAAAGTGACCAATGTTGAATGCCTCGCATTTACACTAGTGCTGTATGTCCAATGCTCCCCTCTTTCTGAAGAGAGGGTGCACCACAGTTTAAAAGGATTATTGCTACAGGTTGTAGATTAAGATCTGAAGGAGAAATTGGCAATGGTTTGAATTTTTAAAATAGAAGAGAAAAATGAATCAATGATTATGTCAGAGTATTTTTTTTTCTTTCAGAGTAATACAAGTGTATGAAAAGGAACTAGTTTGGAAAGATACATGATTAGAAATGCTGAATCTAAATTTGGAAAATATTTTATCCAGCAGGTATAGGAGTTGTAAGTTAAGGAAAATAGATGACAGATCTGAAATCTAGATTAGTCACTTTGTGTACCTGGAAGCTTTTAGTGAAGGATTGAAATGAAGGAAGAACTGTGGAGAAGGTCAAATTTGGAGCTCTGGGCTTTCTCCAGAATAATGAGCCAGGTGAACAGAAGGACTGGGGCATTCCGGGCACTCAACAGAAAATTCATTTGTGAATTGACTGAAGCACGCTGCTTGCCAAAGTCTTGCCTGATGCAGCTGCTGGTTGAGAGAAATTGCTCAGTATGTGTATCAGCACTCTCCCTAGTTTGCTAGATTGTTGGTCTTCAAATGTTTTGCTTCTTCATCCTTGCAACTAAATTTGTTTAAAGCACACCGTTATATGAATGAGTGTGTGGATTTTGTAGAGAACATTTAAGAATAGAAATTTACAAAATTATAGTAAATTAAAAAATAATTATGTGAGTGGGCATTAGGCTGAGTGGTTAAGATAATGATTAAGGTAAATAATGATTAAGATAATGATTAAGATAAATCCCATATTGGGGTGTTTGGGTTTGAGTCCTGGTTTTGCCTCTGATTCTAGATTTCTACAAGTGTAGATCCTAGGATTGAGTCTCTGCTACCGACGTGGGAGATGTGGTCTGTTTCTCTCCCCTGGCTTGGCCTTGGCTCAGCTGTTGTGGGCATTTAGTGAGTGAGCCAGTGGATCAAAGGTCTCTCTTCCTTTGTTTGTCTGTATCTCTTTGTTTCCGTCTCCTGAGTAATTTTAAACAAGATGAACTGTGATTATGTAATTATATTTTATGTAATAAGATGTTAGAATAATGATTTTATTATTTTGTTCATTTTGTGATCATTTGAGATTTATTTGGCTTTATAATACTATAGTGAGACACCTGAGATAGCTGACTGTATAAAGAGAAAAGGTATTATTTAGCTCACGCTTTGGAGGTGCAAAGTTTGGCTTCTATGAATTTGGTGAATATTAGCGCAACGTGTGTAGAACAAAGATCACAGAATGGACCAGGCAGGAGAGAAGTACAGAGAGAGAGAAAACAGAGAGAGGCTGGGTCAAAACAGACTAGTAACAACCCTCTCGCAAAAATTAGCTTCTGAGGGCATGCTCCCAGGGACCTGATGACTTTCGACCAGGCCCCCTCCTAAACATGATACTGGAATTAGTTTTCTACACTTTTACTCTTACCAATTTATGATTTTCAAAGTCCTGCAGGAGACTTGGAGGCCAAATTATATTCAAGCTGTAACAATTGGGATATCCCTAAGTACAACAAATGACTGGGTGGTTTTTCACAAATGTGCTCAATTATAATCAAGATACTTTTATAACTCTCAAAAATTTCCTTGTGCCACTTCATAGTTCTTTTTTGCTTGTATCCTATGCCTTGACAACCGTTCATGTGATTTATTTCATTTTGGTTTAGTTTATAGTTTTTATAATTTTCCATAAATAGATACTTGCAATATCTACCTTTTATCTCTTTTTTCATTTAGATTAATACTTTATATTTTTGTTGCCATATAGGATATACAGAAACTTGTTCACCTATTTACTCTGTATTGGAACTTATGTAATTGTTTAATGTGAAAATTCACATGGTACAAACATTTTTCTGTCTTAATATGGACATATGTAACTTGTATTGGGCAAATATTTAGTTATGGAATCAGAAAATTCATGGCTAAACCAAAATTACTGCATTCTGCACAGTGGAATGCATTTGTTCATTCTTTATGCAGCCCACATTTTTTTTAAACAAACACCCTATGCTTTGAGAGACCAAATTACATACTATAGCTCTGTGTCGCTGTAGATATTTTACTTGATATTTATAAAATTGGAAGTTGGTTGTTTCATTCAGTTTCCATTTCAAGTAAACACAATTCACAATTATTTATCAAATGTTTGGTCAGTTTGAGAGGAGAAATTGGAATCTATTGGTTGTGAGCCAAAAAAGAAATATAGCAAATCAAATATCAAAATTGAATTAAATGTAATACATTACCCTTGGTTGGATGCTGGAAAAATAAAAGGACCATTAGTGGGAAAACTAGACATTTATGGGGGTTCTGTACTGTGTTTATAACTTATTTAAATCTAAAATACATTGAGAATAAAAAAATAGTTTTTGAAAATAATATCTTTGTGATGCTAAGTATATAATTAAGCTCTTCTGTTTAACAGAATGTATCATAAAGCCAAAACAAAACTGAACAATGTAAAACATTTGATATACATAGGAAAAAGTACAGTTCCCTGAAAAAAATGACTCCACGAAGGTATTCAACCAAATAATCTTACATATTACTATGTAAACTACTTGCCACCAATTTTTTTTTTTTTTTTTTTTTTAGTAACAGTTGGTGCTAACATCTTGGCCAGTTTCCTGATTCGTCACTCTATCCTAAGAAGGGAGGAGCAATGCATGTATCTAAATAATTTTAGAGGGGAACTCCAGGGGGAAGTAAGTGAAGGTGGAGGTAATGTAGGCAATGTTTGTTCATCAGTACATTAAGACAGGGAGTGGTCCATTTCCCAAAGTGGATATAATGCAAGTTTTTCTTTCTGCACTGTACCCAAGTGGATCAGTTTCCCATTTTTCTCAAATATAGAGAAGGAAATCTCTTAAAAAATGAAGATTGTATTCTACCTCCGAAAAACCACATTAATCTTCTTGCATGACTGAAACCAATTTTAACAACTCACCACAGAGGAATAGCAGAATTTCATGTCAGGTAGAAATTTTTGAAATTCTAGTAATTTTATTTATGATTAAAGTGAAGTATGAAGGCACAAGTATGTGTTGAAGCATTGGTTTCTCAGTGATGAGATGAGATTGTTTATGGTCAAGAATGTGTATGAGTAGGTGTGATGAGATTTTCTTTAAGAGGATATATATGGAGATAGAGCACAAGTTTTAATAAGGTGAATATAGATTTTCTTTTTCTTTTTTAAAAAAGATTCATTTATTCTGATTGGAGAGTCAGATTTACAGAGAGGGAGACCCAGAGAGGAAGATGTTCCATCTGATGGCTATTCCCCAAGTGGCTGCAATGACTGGAGCTGAGCTGATCTGAAGCTAAGAGCCAGGAGCTTATTCCAGGTCTCCCACAGAAGGGTCCCAAGGCTTTGGATTGCTCTTGACTGCTTTTCCAGGCCACAATCAGGAAGCTGGATGGGAAGAAGTGCTTCCGGGAAATGAGCCATGCCCATATGGGGTCCCAGCATGTGCAAGGTAGGAATTTAGCCACTGAGCCACTACCCCAGGCAGAATATAGGTTGTTTTAAATATAATTTTAAACCTTTGGATTAAAATAGAAGCTCAGCTTCTATTCCTTGATAACAATGAGTCCTTAGGAAAATTCATTATTATGTTTTGTTTCTCCTTTTTTCATGCAAAAAAGGGGATGTAATATTTATGTAGACATTTTGCTTCATGAATAATAATGCATGTAAAAGAATGGCAATAAATGGTATTTCTGCTGACATACCTGTTATAAATAATTTTAATGATAATTAGGTACATATCAATTCACTTTTAGTTCTTAAGTAGTTCAAGAAAAGTCAGATGAGAATGACATTGGTCATCTCTGATTTATAGGAATACTCTTGTGATATTATGGGTTTCATTCTAGACCACTGCAATAAGGCAAGTATCACCATGCACTTAATCACATTAAATTTTGGTTTTCCAGTGAATCAAAAAGTTGCATTTATGCTAGTCTAGTACTAAATATGTAATAGCATGTTGTGTTAAAAACAACGACGTGTATTTTCAGTTAAAAATTTTTTATTGTTAAAGTGTGGTGTAAAAATGGCCAGATTGGGCCCAGCACAGTGGCCTAGAGGCTAAATTCCTCTACCTGAACGTGCTAGGATCATATATGGGCACCGGTTCTAATCCTGGCAATCCCACTTCCCATCCAGCTCCTTGCTGGTGGCCTGGGAAAGCAGTTGAGAACAGCCCAAATCCTGGGATTTACTGAAAAAGTTCTTCAGTTTTAACAGTTTAACAAGTTCTTTTGCCGCATATTCCTGGAAAGTAATGTAGATTTTGTAAAATAGTTCTCAGGGCTAGAGACACTTGCTAAAGAAATCCAGTCTTATCTCCTATAAAATAGTAATGAAAAACATTTTGAATTAATAATAATTATTGGAGCTATGTGACACTTCAATACATGCATACATGTATTGATATAGACTAATCAAAACAGAAGAATCAGCATTTTTTTTGTATATTTCTCTATGTCAAGATTTACAGCTTCTTTCTTCTACTTGTTCATATACTATACATTGACTGTTGTGAGCTATATTCTCCAACTCTTCTTTTTTAACTAGGAGTTAAACCTTTGACTTTACACTGTTTTGGTACCCATCATCCTAACTCCCTTTATTCCCACATCCCTCTAGTTCTCAAGTAGGTGTTCAGATTGAGTTTTTTTTCTTTAATCTCTCACATATAAAGCAGAACATCTAGTATTTATTTTTGTGTATAGTTTGTGTCAGTTAACACCCTAACTTCCAGTTCTACCCATTCTGCTGGGAATGGCAAGATTTCATTGTTTAAAACTACTGTTTTTTCTTAACCCATACATCTGAAGATGAGTACTGTGATTGATTTCATATCTTGCTTGTTGTGAATAGAGCTGTGATAAACATTGGTAGAGTGTGTGTCTCTGTGAAACAAGGATTTCATGGGTGTTGATTGCATATACAGTGGTGCTTTGTCACACTACTGTTTTAGCATTACCCTGCCACCAAAACCAAATAAGGAGACAACACAAAGAGAAAAAATAGACCAATATCCTTAAAAATCCCAAGCAAAATTTGAGAAAACTGAATTTAGCACTGCATCAAAATACCATACATCATTATTGAATGGCATTTATCCCAGAGATGATTCAGGATTTGCAAATCAATACAAATGTTTTAAATCACACCTACACAATAAAGATCAAAAGCCATATAATCATCATAATACATGCAAAAAAAGTAAAAAAAATCAACCAAATAGGTATATGATAAATATGCACCAAAACTGCTTACATATTTATATATACATTATATATGTATATATATATATATATATATATACACACACACACACAAACTTAAATGGCAAAGCCATGACCTATATTGTATGGAATGGGGAAAAGGTAAATACTGGAACAAAATAAGCCCCCAAATGACAAGCTGTTAGAATTGACAAACCAATACAGTACAGTAACATGACACAAAAATCAATACTCAGAAACACCAGCATCATAATAATCATAATATGCCAGTAATGATTTTACCAAAAGATAAATTAAGAAATAAATCCAATTCACAATAGTCATAAAGATATAAATATTTAAGAATAAATTGTTCCAAAAAAGTGAAAGTTCTATGCAATAAAAATGTGAAACACTAATGAAAGAAAACACACAAAAGTGAATAGGTGCTCTTATTCATAGAATTGAAGAATCAATACCACTAAATTGCCCATAGTACTGAGAGCAATCTATAGATTTCATGTAATCCCTGTCAAAATACCCATGACAATTATTTGCAGAGTTAGGGAAAAATGATTCTGAAGTTCATATGACACCATGGGAGACTCAAAATAGCTGAATCATTCCTAAGCAAAAGAAAATCAAACTGATGGCATCACAATATGATTTCAAAGTGATAGTAATTGTAAGAATATAATACTGGTGTCAAAACTGACACACAGATCAATGAAACAAGATGGGGTATCCATATGCATATAACCAACTTATTTTTTACAAAGATACCAAGGACACATATTGGAGGAAGGCCAAAGTTTTAATAAATGGTGCTGGCAAAACTGGATATACGTGAGAATGAGATTAGATCCTTACCTCTTCCATATCAAAATATCACTCAAATCAAAGAACTAAATATAAGACCTGAAACTGTGGCATTCATAGAAGAAAACATAGAGATATTATGGTGGTGCAACTTGTGTGTGTACCGGAGACGCATAGTCAACAAATGCCAAAGTAGACAAATGGGATTTTGTTATGCACAGCCAAGACACAATCAGCAATGAAGACACATCTGACAGAATAGGAGAGGATATTTGCGAATTATTTATCGAAGAAGGAATTAGTATTTAGAATATATCTGCAACTCCACACTAACACTACTACCAGTTTAGCTTTGTGATGGAAAAAGGAAGCGAATAGTTTTCAAAATAAGAAACACAAATGGTCAACGAATCCATGTCTGCCACTGCCATCAGGAGAATATTGATCACAACCACAGGGAGATACCATCTTCTGTTGGGATGGTTGTCTATGATTAAAAAGTTAGAAATGCGCTAAGGATGTGGAGAGAAGGTATTCTGCCACACAGCTTGTTGAAAATGCAGATTAATTCAGCCAGTGATGGAAATGGGATGGAGACTGTTTAAAAAATTAGAACTCTCATGTAATCCTAATAAAAGCTTTCCATCTTTTAAAAACTAACTGAAATATCAACTGCCTTGTACAGTTACTTATACTTTGTTGTTGCTTTCATATACTCGAGTTCTCCTGACCTTCCATTTTATTTACCCATATCCATTCATTTTTAAGCAAAAGTAAAACAAATCTGAGTGTAATTTTTACTTTTTATCACATACTCTGAAACTGTTGATCTGCCAATTTTCCAGCTGATTATGGTGGTTCTCATTCATGATGTATATGAGGGTTCCTGCTGGAGCCTTTCAAAAGTGTCACTCATCTGTGAAAGTTTCACTTTCAAAAAGTGAAACTCATCTGGATTTTGGGGGATATGAAGATCCAGTTTATGTATTATGAAAGTTTAATGGATATTAGGTACAAGGCAAAATAAAAAACATGTATAGGTGGAATAAAATTACTAACCACCACCAGCTCAAAACATGAAATATAGCTGATTTTCTGGATGTATCTTGCATTCTCCTGATCTTTCATTTAAAGGGCATTTCCTGTCATAAATATTATATTTGAATTTTCCTTAAATTTACAGATATGAACTTTTCCAAACAATGCATGGTATAATTTTGTTATCTTGTATTTTCTGAAATATCTTAATATATTGTCTGACTTGACTTTTTAATTTCGTTATTATTTTGAGAGTCATTCATGCTTGAGACCACAACTGTGGCTCATTTATTTCATATTAGGAGTCCACTAATGGCTAAAGCCTACTGGATTCATCCTCTGTCCCATAGACAGCTATTTGGAAGGTTTCCAGTAATTGATCTGCAAATATACACATTAAATAATGTGTGTAGGTCATATCAGTGAAAGAAATTGCTGAACGATGGCTTCACTTTTACATTTTAATTTTTCAAATAAAGCTTGCTTTTGTATGGTTTTGGTT
Organism: Ochotona princeps; assembly: GCF_030435755.1. NCBI lineage: Eukaryota > Metazoa > Chordata > Mammalia > Lagomorpha > Ochotonidae > Ochotona > Ochotona princeps. Next base: position 54,279,932 of record NC_080833.1, read on the forward strand.
TTGCCAATGTGGTAATGTCAGTATCTTCCTCGCTTTGTGAATGAGAATTTGTGTTGTTTCATATCTCTCTTCATGTGACCACCTGTTATGGTTGGTTTGTGCTTAATCCTCAATGTGTTATTGTTATGAAGCAGGATCTTTTGCAGGTAATTATGTCAGAAGGTCTCTGTCTTCATGGATGAGATTAATATCTATACAAAAAGGCAAAAGACACCTTCGATTTCTATCTTTTACCTTATGAGAATGTAGCACTTTCCTGCTCCAAAGGACACTGAAGCAAGACACCATACTGGAAGCAGGGAGAGCTGGCTCTCATCAGATACTGAATTTGTCAGTGCTTTAATCTTGGACTTTCTAGTCTACAGAACTGTGGGTAATCAATTACTTCCTCTGTGTTGGTTTTTTCCCCCTACATCTGCAGGATTGTACTAAAATGGCACCTGATTTTGCTTTTTATTTTCTTCGTGGATACCAAAAAAAAAAGTTTAATTTGCATTTTCTTCACAGCTAAAAGAAGCTGAACATCTTTTCTTATGTATTCCTTCTCCTGCAAAGTTTTTGTTTTTCAGTCTTGTGCATTTTGTGCATTCACTAATGTGCCTTACCTGCATTTTGAATGTTCTGTACTTAGTTCCAAAGATTATCCAATGGCAGTAGTGACTGACTTTTTGTCTGTCCCTCTGTCTTCATTGATTTCTCCCATGTCTGTCTGTGTTCAGTTTTTATAACTTGAGAGCATTATATCTCTGCAGTGTTCTTCTCTCTTGATAGTTGAACTTCTACTTTTCTCATCATTAATTCATCTGATTGGGTTCTTTGACTAAACCAGAGTTATCAAAGGTGATCTAACTGCTTTATTCAAACTGCTTAGATTTCTTTTGATCTCCACAACACTTTCAACCTGGCATTTTGCCAGACTGAATCTTTGAAGCCACCATCTTTTCATCTGCCCATCTCCATATATTTCATATATTTTGTATATTAGATGCTAGTATTCTTTTTTTTGTGTGTGTATGTGAGTGGATAAATAAAAATATTATTATTTAATCTTGTGTTACTCTTTCTTTAAAACCAGTTAATTTGTCCAAGTTGTCCAAGTCAGTAATTGAGTTAGGGGCCAGTGCTGTGGCCGGTGCTGTAGCTCTTCCACCTTCAAGCATCAGCATGCCATATAGGCTAGACACCACTTTATTATCCAGGCTGCTACACTTCCCATCCAGTTCCCTACTTATGCCCTGGGAAAGCAGTGAAGAATGGCCCAAGTCCTTTGTAGCCTAAACCCACCTGGGAGATCCCAAAGATTCTCCTGGCTTTGGATGAGCTCGGCTCTAGCTGTTGTGACCATTTGGGAAGTGAACCAGTTGATGGAAGATCTTTCTCTGTCTATCTTTCCCTCTGTAAATCTACCTTTCAAATAAAAATAAATATTTTTTTTAAAAAAGTCAATCTTCTGAGTCTTACACATTTTCTTTTTCACAACTTGATTATCTCTCTCATGCTTAATAAAAATAACCCATGAACCTTGTTGCTATCAGTAAGCAAGCATATTTAAAGTTGCACTGTCAACTACTGCCTTAAGACCAAAGTTACTTGGAAAATTTCTTAGTAATGAACACTGATAAACATTTTAGTGTGAGTTTGCTAAGAGTTAACTTAAATTTATTAAAAATTAAATATAGAAAGCAGTTGAATAATTAGGAAATACTTTCTCATTAAAATATTAACAAGGTATTATATGAAAAAAGATTAAGAGATTAATTATGTGGAAATATAAAGGAATAAGGTTAGATTTCTTATAAAATTTATGCATGTACCCTGAAGTCATTTCTATGTGAATGTTCTAAACATATGTTTTTGGAGAATAGCATCTCTATCTCTCTTTCTCACACACTAATACGTATACACACACACAGAATTTCTAAGAAAATATTACATATCCATGTAAGTAAAATCCATACACCAATGAATTTCTCTTGTGTACAAATTTTAAAACAATTCTTTGTATTTTATGATTTAATCTTTCAGAAAGACCTTGGTAGTTTTTGACATTGTTGACACTGAACATGACTTTAAGTTTCCACAAGTCTCTGAATTATGCCTTTTTGCAGATAATAAAGGCTAGTTTCCTGACACCAGGTTAAGTAAGCTTTTTAATGTTGCCCCAGATCACTAATCAGTTTGGATGAACAGTGGTTATTTTGGTTGATTCCAAAGGTCCATTCAACAAGTCTTGTATTCACAGAGATGGTGGAATAATATGGCTTCTTTTCTTTGTGTAATCTCCCCAAATCATTTAGATCAGTAGCAGATTCAATTGGTAACCCGAAAGCATTTATCATCCTTTGCTCCTTTTATCCCTTCTTCTTCCATTTGACATTGAGAAGTCACGTAATCTCATATGATCTTGTAGTGGACAAAGAGATTTAAGGGAAACACTGTTGAGGATCTTTGAGAAAGATTGCTTTCTTGTGGAAGAGATGCCATTGGCATCTTCCTTCCTTATTTCTGATGAGATAATATTATATGTGGAACTATCGTTGTCATCCCTCGATAAAAAGAATGAAAATCCAGCAGACTGAAATGGTGGAGCATAGAATGTAAAGAGATTGGTTCATGCTGAACATATTGAGCTATGGACTAGACCTTTGAAAGACCTAACTACATCCTCCATGTACATTAGTAAGAATAAATAATTTTTTTGTTTACTGGATTTTTCTAGTGAGAGTAAGTATGATGGTATTTCAGAAAGTTTGTGGCAAACGTATTTAAAAGATAAAGAGTAATCTGAGGCAAGGAGTTTTGAAACCCATCTGTAGTTTTCTCATATATATTTTCATGAACCTTTGAAGAGTCCTTGCACATCCTATGGGTTGGAGTCACATGTAGAAACAGTCATTCTTCCATAATTTCCTCTGAAATGTGTCTGAAAACATTTCTCTACTGTCAATTTCTCTGTATCGTGTTCTCTCTCTCTCTGTCTCTCACACACACACTTTTTACCAAATTACCATGTCAACAACCAGTTGATGAGTTTTCTGTTATCTTTCCTAAAATGATTTCACCAGTGTTCCTTAATTTCCTTTGCTGATAATTTTTAAGTCACTTGTTTATTTTCTTCATATTCTATATCCTTCTGGCACTAGTTGTGAATATTGTTAGAGTAATGTGTTTTTACTTTCTGAAAATTTGACTTATATTCATATTTCTTCACATTGTACATCTGGCTTTAAAAAACTTGTTTTCAATAAAGAGGGACAAGACTCCAACCAGGGTAAACAGAGACTGGATTACAATTTGGTGAGTGGCTGACACTGGGAAAACCCCGAGGGTGGCTGCAGACAGCAGGGGGACAAAGGCAAAGGGATCCTAGGGGCAAAACACGGGTTCAGGGAGGCTGGACTGAAGAGAGAGCACAGGCAGGGACATGGGTGACATTACCTGAGGAGTGAGTGCCATTGATGAGAGGGCACCTGGAGAGTGAAACAAAGGTGCAGGGGTTACCTAGTGATTCAAATCCTCCTGCACTCGAAGGATGCCATATCTGCGCCACTCTGTGGGTCTCAGGAAACACATGAAAGGGAGACTCAGTGCATCCTGGGATAGAGGTCCCCTGGCTCGCAGAACTGTGAGAGTGTGGAAAAGGGGGAGTGAGTGGGTCTCTGTTACCCACACCCTACCTGACCGCATGGGAGGGGCAGGCTGAAGTTAAAAACCAGCTTCCCAGACCCTCATCAAGGAGAGCAATAACTTTGGTCACCCAAAAGGTGGCAGCAGTGGACAAGAGGACTAGTGGGCTAAAGGACAAGTGGATAAGAGGGCTAGAAGAAGATTTCCATAGACTACTACTGACAAGTAAATTTTAAAAATAATAATAAATGACTATACAAATAAAAAATTCTCATATTAATCCGCTAAGAGGGTCACAATGTGAGCAGCTCTACCCTAGTAACTCCCAGGGCATTGATCAGCCAGAAGTGCCACAGAAAAGCCCAACAATGCATTAGATTCCAATACCACAAGGTGACAAGAGAACATACAGGCATGGGGAGAAGTAACAGGGAAAGAAATGATTCAGCCAAAGGAGTCAGTGCTTCCCCCCAAAATGACCAAAAGACCAGCACAATCTCAGAGATGCAAGATGAAGATATTGATGAACTGCCAGACAGGGAATACAAAGAAATAATTATGAAACTCTTCCGAGACAATGAAAAGCTATGGAAGGAGCTCAGTGAATTAAAAAATTACATCGCCACAGAAATAAAGCAAGTCCAAAATGAAACCCTTGTCTTACTGCACAAAACTCACAGCCTGACCCACAGAATGAAGACTGCAGAATACAGAATTTCAGAAATGGAAGACAACCAGAATGAAAACACAACTCATCAAGCAGCTGGAAGAAAACCTGAACAGAGCTAACAAGACCATACAAGAAATGAACGACGCTATCAAAAACTCGAATATCAGAACTATAGGCCTGCCAGAGGAGTGGAAAGAGAGACAGGACTGCAAGAGGTACTCAAAATACTGGGACAATAAGGCCAGCCCAAATCCCAGAAGGACAGAGAACCCTACACAGATATGACCTGAAGAAAGCCTCACCCAGACACATTGTTCTCAAGCTCTGCTCCAATGAATACTAGGAAAGAATTCTGAGATGAGCATGAAGAAAAGACAAGGTTATACTTAGAGGAAAACCAGTCAGAAGAGACCCTCAAAGCAAGGGGAGAATGGAGTAAAATCTTTCAGTTCCTGAAACAAAATAACTGTCAACCAAGAATAATATACCCAGGGAAGATCTCATTTGTATTCAAGAATGTAATTAAATACTTCCATAGCAAAGAGTAATTAGAAGAATACAGCAACACTAAACCAGCTCTAGAAACTCTGCTTAAAAATGTGCTTAAGCCACACACAGACACTCGTGCATAATAGGTCAAAATCGCAACCTCTTAATATTAACTCTAAACACAAATGGCCTAAATTTATCAATCAAAAAGACATACATTAACAGAATGGACCAACAAACAAGACCCAATTATCTGCTGCCTACAAGAGACACATCTAACCAAAAAAGATGCCAAGAACCAGAAAATGAGGGGATGGAGAAAGATATTTCACACCAATGGATGAGAGAAAGGCGCTGGTGTAGCTGTTCTAATTTCAGATGCCTCAGACATCAACGTGACAAATGTCAAAAGAGACAAATATGTACACTTCATAATGATAAAGGGAAACACCCACCAAGAAGAAATAACAAGAATAACTGTCTATGTGCCAAACACAAGTGCACCCAGCTATATGAAACAATTACTGACAGACCTAATGGGAGACATAGATGAAAATACAGTCATCCTAGGAGACCTCAACATCCCATTAAGACCAATAGACAGATGAACAAAACAGAATCTCAACAGAGAAACAATAGAACACGCAGACAAGAACAAATGTACTTAGTGGACATATATAAGACTTTCCATACTTTGGACACAGAATATGCATTTTTCTCAGCGGTACATGGTACCTTCTCCAGGATTGACCACATGATAGGGTAAAAAGCAAGTCTCACTAACTTAAAAAATATTGGAATCATACCATGCACTTTCTCAGACCATCATGGAGTGAAACTGGAAATCAGTAAATCAAAATGTTCCAGGAAATACATAAACTCATGGAGGATGAACAATATACGTTAAATGAACAACGGGTCTGAGAAGAAATTAAGGATTATATAAAAAAATATCTGGAAACCAATGAGAACTCAAATACAGCATACTAAAGCTTGTGGAACACTGCTTAGGCAGTGCTGCATGGCAAGTTCATTGCAGTTGGTGCTTATGTGAAGAATCAAGAAGGGCACCAAATAAATGAACTAAGGAACTAGAAAAGAAACTGGAAAAACAGCAGCAAAATGACCTGAAAAGGAGCAGGAAGCAAGAAGTCATCAAAATAAGGGGAGAGATAAACCAAATAGAGATAAAATAAATACAGAAAATCAATGTAAAAAAAGTTGGGTCTTTTTTTTTTATTAATTATTTTGCATTATGTGACAGTTTCATAGGCTCTGGGAATCCCCCTCCCCTCCCCCTGGTGGATTCCTCCACCTTGATGCAGTATTACAGTTCAAATTCAATCAAGATTCTTTCCTTGCAAACATATACCAAGCATAGAGTCCAGCTACTTATTTTTTTTTTTTTAAGGTTTTTTTTATTTTTATTACAAAGTCAGATATACTGAGAGGAGGAGAGATAGAGAGGAAGTGGAGCTACCGGGATTAGAACCAGCGGCCATATGGGATCCAGGCGAGGACCCTAGCCACCAGGCCACGCCACCAAGCCCCAAGTCCAGCTACTTATTGTCCAGATGGGTTGAACAGTTTCTTGGGGAGACCATTTCTGGTCCGAAGTTAGAGCTGGTAGAATATCATCCCAGTCAATTAAGAGTCCCAATATAACATCAACAGCAATTTGCAATATTATGGAATTGACATGGTTTTGAGTAACCAGTATGTTAAAAAAAAAAAAAAGAAGCAAGTCCTAACCACAACCTATGATTAGCTCATTGACATTTCAATTTTAGTTTATATTCAGGATCGGCTGCTATATACCTTAAAATGGCTATAAGGTACCATTCAGCTGTCTCGTGTCTATTTCATTTTAGTATTTAGCCATTTGTTGTGTTGAAATATAATTTTGCTGATCTTGGCAGATTTTAGGATAATCTAGACTGGCTTGTAACTCTAACAAGATATTTGTCGACATTTAAGGTGCAGAACACATTTTTTTGGGGGGTGGTGTGCAGGAAAATCCTCAACACCACCGTGAGGAGTAAAAAAAAAAGTTGGGTCTTTGAGAAGATAACCAAAATAGGCACCCCAATGGCTCAACTGACAAAGAAAAAGCAGCAGGAAACAAGAATTAATAGCCTCCAAGATGACAATAGACACTGCAGCCATTAAGGGAATAATTAAAAATTACTACAAAGAACTATAGACATCCAAGAAATGAAAAGGTTCCTGGACTCCCACCACTTACCAAAATGTAGTCAACAGAACACCTAAATTGAAGCTATAACTGAGGCAGAGATCAAATCAGTGATTAAAACTCCCAACAAAGAAAAGCCCAGACCCACATGTTTTCACTCCTGAATTCTACAAAACATTCCAAGTAGAGCTGACCCCAATCCTCCACAAACTCTTCAAAACAGTAGAAAAGGAAGCAACCCTTCCAAACTCATTTTATGAAGGCAAAATCACCTTAATTTCAAAACCAGATAGAGAATTAACTGAGAAGGAAAATTACAGACCAATATCCCTGCTGAACATAGATGCCAAGATCCTCAACAAAATGCTAGCTAATAGAATTCAAAAATATGTTAGACAGATCATTCATCCGGATCAAGTTGGATTCACCCCAGGCATGCAGGGATGGTTCAACATTCGTAAATCCATAAATGTAATTCACCACATCCAAAAATTGAAGAACAAAAATCATATGATAGTCTTAGTAGATGCAGAAAAAGCTTTCAACAAAATGCAATACCACTTCATGCTAAAAATGCTAAATAAGGTAGGCATAGAAGGAACAATCCACAACATAATCAAAGTAATATATGAAAAGCCCAATGCTGGCATCATACTGAATGGAGAAAAATTGGAAGCCTTTCCACTGAGATCTGGAGCAAGGCAAGATGTCCACTATCATCGCTGCTATTCAACATAGTACTGAAGTACTCACAAAAGGTATATGACAGGAAAAAAAAATCAAAGGAATCCAAATGGGAAATGAAGAAGTCAAGCTATCTGTATTTGCAGATGACATGATCTTATACATGGAAGAACCAAGAGACTCAATAAATAGGTTTCTAGAACTTATACGAGAGTTTGGAAAAGTTGCAGGGTACAAAATAAGTGAACAAAAATCAACAGCCATAGTGTATACAAACAGCCCCAAGATGGGAAAAGAGATAGCTGGAAACCTCCCTAGTGCTTTTGCCATAGAAGCAATGGATACAACATCAAGGATTGTCAGTATGATTGCCAAGGACCATATCCCAATTGCCAAGGAGATCATAGGGAATTTGAATGCCCTCATAGGCCAAGAACTTTTGAGGTCAGCTAGTGCCAATTGAATCTCCTGCGTGGGATAAAAGCGGCCCAGAACCCTCCATGTATGGTCTGATGACTTTGGAACAACAGACAGGAGCCCCAGGAGGTCCTCAGAGATAGAAGAATTGTAAATTTCCTTCTGGACTCAGGAGAGGAGCTTTCTCTGGTCCTTACTTAGTTCCAACCTTGGCTCACCATCCTCTCTGGCAATGACCATCAAGCTCACTCAGGAGCCCCATATTTAGCTCAGATAGACAGAGAGAGACTAATTTAGAGAGATTTGAACAGACAAGAAAAAGTCAGCTGGCCTATAATTACTCAGCCTGTACCTTTCTGGTCAGGCGTCTGACTTGGCCTTTCCTAGAACTCACTAGGTAAGAAGCAGCATTCAGTTATTCCTCACTAGCTAAGATATTGGAGATTTCTCTGTGTATCTGTCTAAAACTGTTCTACTCCTCAATTGTTAATATGTGGCTTGTTAGAATTGTAAACCAGTTTTGATTATCCTAAAATGCATGAAGTCTGTATAATCTTGCTTGAATAGTATAAACTGCTAAATATAAATATACTCATTAAAAAAGCCTATTTTCATCTGCAACAAGTATTTGCCTGGCCTATTGAGTAGTTACTAGTTTTTGCCTTCAAACAAGTTTTAAGCAAACTGTTCATGTTAGCATAGCTTTCATTTTAAAGTCTAAATTTCCTGGAATGTAATGAAACATACTATTTGGGGATATTGCCTTCTAGTAAGTAGATCTATATATAAATCCTCTAAGTATGTTCTTGTAAATAACCTTTAATATAGTGTTTTTGTTTATTAATTCTAAGCTCCTGAACATTGAACAATAGTAATGAAATAAATGAAAGTGTATTAAAATATTTCTTTATGTCTAATTACTACAGAAGATAATTGAATACATAAAACAAAATTATAAAAATGTATTTACAGCATATGTTGAAGTGAAATGAATTACATAGATGGTAGAAGGGGTGGGAGGAAGGAATTAGGATATATTGTTACAGGCTGTTATGCATAACAAGTGATGTAATATTATTGAAAGATGGAATTTTAAAAATGTATATTGTAAACCCTAGGAAAACTTTCTAAAAAGCTAAAAAAAATTCATAGTAGCTCCATGTAGAAAATAAAATGCAGTTATAAAAATGTTGACTTTAACTCAGAGATGGCAGAAAAAAAGAAAAAAAACCCAATGAGCAAACTAAACAATACTCCAAACTCATAGCTTCCTAATTGTTTTTGTCACATTTTGCTGTTATCTGCGCCAACTTAGTCACATTTATTGTGTCTGTGGTGGAAGCACTGTAGTATGTGATAGTGTGCATCTTCCAGCTTTTCATCTTAATCCACGTTGTTATCTTGAAATTCTCCACTGATTCATTAACTACAAGTCAGAGCAAATTCTGTAAAAATGTGCTTTTGAACAGTTATCAACACATCATTATGTCCATCTGTATGTTCTCTGGACTTTGAACTCTGTAAGGATACAAAATTTTTTTTATGTTCTTTGTTACTGATGCTAAAAATATTATCTATTGAATCATTGATTAATGAGTCTCAGAAAGGCCAGGAGGGACTTTCAAAGAAGCAGGATGAGAGAAACCAGAGAGTATGAGTGGGAAGGTTTAAATGAGTTTGAGATTGCTTTCTGCCCTTTTTGGCATGCTTTCCTTAGCTGCTTGGTGGGCACAGTATAGAGAAAATGTCGTCAAAAGTTGCTCAGTTTGCACTCAGAAAGAGTGCAAAAAGAGCCTCTCAAAGCAACCCCTGAACCATACACAAACTGCAGAAGGAAATTTGATGTTTCCTTCTTCATTGCAGTGCTCAGTGTAAGTGCATTTACAGTTACAGTGCTGATGTTATGGGCAAAGAGATAAGACCCTCAGAAAAACTGAATAAGTGAAAATGAAAGGAACCTCTTTGCCCTAGTTAACTGTGTAAAGATTGTCAAAAATAAAGAAAAAAATTGCAAAAAAAAGAGGATTCCAAAGTTCAGCGAGAGTTCCCTTTTCACTTTCATCATAATTCCTGAGTATAACTTGTTCATGTTATGTAGTGACTAATTATTGGCAGCGTTCACTGTGTGCTTTTCAAAGTTCAAGATACTAGAAAACATCAAGCTACCACACAGATAGATGTCCTACACTCACAAATATGAGGAACAATTTGTTTTTGTCTACTACACCAGTATGTATACACTACTACTATAAAGCCCCAAGTGCTTATCACATTTAAAGAATCACTCTGAAAACCATATCATAAGATAAGGATAACCTTAGGGAGAGCATTCATGGAATACATTTTTATTTTGAAGACATGTAATATATTGTGATGTTCTTCCCCACTCCCATTGGGATCCAACACCATCATCCAAATGGAATACATTTCATTTTAATTCCATAGCTACGCGGGGAATAGAACATGTGTGAAGGAATCAGATTTTTCTTCTCAATTTCTTTAGTTTCGATTAGAAATATATATCTCTGTGTAACTAGCCAGTGAGGTATGTAGGCTATTTGTATTTACTTTGCCTAAAAGATGTATTTTTAAAAGGAACATCACTAGTATTTCTGTTATTTTGTATTCTAGAATATGAAGAGAACTCTTAATGATAGAAAGTTGAATGCCTATTGAATCTTTACCACAGAAACTCATTTCACTAGGTCATTGCAAATATGATATTTTTAATGTATTTATCATGAGAATAGGTAATACCAGCAGTTCTGGGAGATGATTTGATAACCCTAGGTTACTGTAACTGACTTGCTATAGTTTCTTTTTCCTTTAATAGAAATGCAGAAAATTTTTCTGTTTTCCTTGTGAGTTTGGAAAAACTCCATTGATGCTAATTCCTCTAATTTGTTTGTAAGTTCTTGAGCTCCATTGTTAAAAGTTAAATATAAGCTGCAGTTTTTATGAAACCAAAAGGATTTTGAAGCTAATGCTTAACATGATTTTATTATATTGGTTGATGAACTGGGCAATATTATACTTCATAAGTAATTTCTGAAAATTAGTTATAAATAGTGGTTTGTCAGCGGATAAATGTAAGAAATGGCATTTAAAAAAAATTTAATTTTAAAAATTTATTATAAAGGTGTAGGGACTACAGAACTATGTGGACTGTTGATCAGCATGGGAAGGGAAGGCAGTGGGAAGGTTGGGTGAGGGCAAAGTTTTCACCTTCCTTCCAATATCCATTGGCTGAATGCGTGTGTGGGGAGACAGTGTGTGACTCTGCTGTCAGACTAAATCAGTGCCAGCATGACAGATGGTCTTCAGGGTCCCAGATAGTGGAAAGAATGTCCTTACGGTGTTTTTTCAGTGGTTTTGATTGCTCTGAGAAGTTGTTGGCTTCATTGTACCAGAGGTGAGAAATGATTTCTGAGTGTTATTGGCTGTCCATGTCTTCCTCAATATGTCTACATAGGTGCTTGCTGAAGAACTTGATCTGAAGTGCTCTTCAACCTGTTTTTCTTTTCACCCTTTGGTGAGGTGCTTGAAGTCTTTGGTTGGGAAGAAGGAGCCAGCTGTCTTGTCTTTGGTGTGCAGCTGGTATGTTCTTTATTCTTGAGAGGGAGGCAGTGATTGAGGTGGCCTACTAAAGCAGCATGTGCTCTGAGGCTGTATGATGCGCCCTGAAGCCAGTGTTTGTGTTCCAGTTGGGGAACCCATTTTGAGAACTCACACTGGGCCAGCACTCAGACTTGACTCTAAAACTCACCAGTGAGTGCTGTAGCATCGTTGGGGAGACCACCAACAACCTTTACCATACTGTCCCCAACATGGCTCTTGCATGCCGACGATCGGTGCTGCCACCTACCCCAACCTGGCCCACCCCCAGGCACAGCTCTCAGTGTATACTGTTGGATACTGTCTCCTAGTTGGGGAAACATCTAGGACTCTTAACAGGCCAGCTCCCTGGCCTAGCTATACTATATGCCAGCTGGTGCTATGGTCTAGCCCAGTATGGCCTACCACCTGACCAAACTCTCTTGTGCCCTGGTGGGCACTGCGGCTTAGCCAAGCCCTCTTTGCCCCAGACCAGCTCTTGCATATGCTGACAAGTGCTGCAGCCTAACTGGGGAGTTCCCTAAGGATTCTGGGTAACTTTCTAGATGCAGCTCTCCTGACACTGGTGGATACAGAGGCACAGTCCTGCTTGGCCTGCTCCTATGCGTGGCACTTGCAGGTGAAGCTTGGCCGGACCTGCTTCCATTTCTAGTCATGTGTGCCTTTGGGTGCAGTGGCCCACAAAGACCCTGCAAGACCTCTAGTTAGTTTGTCTCAGGCCCAGCTCTCTTCTGTGTCAGCAGGTACAATGACTGATGCCAGCCCTTTAGCCATCATTTTATATATTTATATCTAAAATAATATATAAATATATCTTTACAATATATTTATGTATTATACATAATATATAGTATATAATTTTATATGTATTTATTTTAATATAAACTACTTTAAAAATATATATATATATATACTCATTTCATAGTTTGATTATTTATGTTGGTCCCCAGAAAATATGATCAGGGTTGTGGTTTACACATTAGAGGTTTTCAAAAAGTTAGTGAAAAATGCAAGTGCATAATCTGAAGTAACTGTGCATGAATTTCAAATTTTTGTGCCAAAGTAAGATTACCTTTTAATTTCATTTTCCTTGTGAAAAATGGCCAAGAATATTAAGTCTGACATGCAAAATAAATCCAAATTGCCCTTTAAAAGAATTATTTTCTTATGACATGAAAATTACTCTGATTTTTATTTTAAGTGAATAGTCAACTTTAAAAAGCTTATTGGTTCATTTTTAGCTTTTTCAATATTGTAAGCAGTGACACTACTAAAACATTAAAATATTAAATAGATGATATAATATGCAAATATAAGAATGACAGTGAAATGAAGTTCCTAGAAAATATTGGCTATTAAGCATGAAACATCTCTTAACTTATTTTAGTTAAACAATTACCTGAAGGAATGTCATTAACTACTGTGTGCTGTGCTGGACACTGAATGAATAAAGCTCGTTTACTGTTTCCAAGGACAAATGAAGAAGCTAGCTTTGTTCCTCATATGTATTTTACATCTGCATACTTTCAGTACCTAGCATAGAAAGACAACCAATATCTACTTATTACATTGAATTCATTTTTTTAACATAAACAACCTAGATCTCAGAATTGCTTGTTGATTCATGGGGTTCTTAGAAATGTTGTAAATGGAAGAGAGTACAGGTGTAGCTGTAGCATTTCTTGAACTTGTCAGAATGTAAGTGGTATAATGTTCAAATAAAATAATTAGTTATGACATTAAGTATGTCTACTTATATTAGTAAGTGTATTTAAATTAGTAAGTTAGAAGGTAAATAGGATACGAGTTCGGCTTCTGACAGGAAGCCTCCAGTTGTGCCTGATAGTTCTCCATTTTTAAAATCAAGACCAAGAAGAATCCTGAAGCTGAGGTTACTGATGAGCTTAAGGAGGATTTTACATGGCTTAGAATCAAATGCAAAATACCTCTTGCATGTTTGAGAATATATACACATACATCTGTATATATTCACATATATTTATTTAAATACAAAAATATAAATATACACATATAAACATAAAAATATATAAATATAAAGATTTATATATGTATTTAACCTAGAGAAGATTCAAATTCCAGTAGATTCTAAAGAATCCTATATTCCAGGTCTCAGATTAATGTTAGCCAGGATTATCTCTGTATTTTAGTTTACTTTGAAAAATTGTCTTTAATATAATAAGTGGAAATTATATAATAGACATTTCCCCTTTAAAGAATAATAGTATTGAACTGTTCCCTGTTTTTCACTCTAGTAAAATGGAGTCTTTATCAAGCTTCTAATGAACATTTATTGAACATTTATGTAATATGAATTGTAACAACAGGAAATAATGAAAAATATACTGTGTTAAAATAATCCCCCAATTAGGCATCTGGTCCTTTCAGTGTAGTAATGGAGATGTATCTTCTACCATGGAAAGCTAGAGGAAAATTTTATGTAAGACTGTATTCGCCTTTTAATGAACTGATGACATTTTAGAAGATCTAATAAGGAAATACTGTTTTTAAGGTGTTGTGACAATCTATTTTATAGATTTTATTTATTTGTATTGGAAAGTCAGATTTACAAAGAGAAGCCGAGACAGAGGGAAAGATCTTTCATCCACCTATTTATTCCTCAAGTGGCCTCAATGACCAGAGCTGAGCCAATCTGAAGCCAGCAGCCAGGAGTTTCTTCTGGGTCTCCCACATGGATGCAGGGTCCCAAGGCTTTGGCCTGTCCTCAACTGCTTTCTCATGCTGCAAGCAGGGAACTGGATGGGAAGTAGGGCAGCCTGGACATGAATTGGTGCCTGTATGGGATCCCAGCAAATGCCAGGAGAGGACTTTAGCCACTAGGTCACTGCATCAGGCTTTGTGCTGATCTATATATGCAAAATACATTTGTGGGGCCATGACTGAATGTCAGGAATAAAAACATGCTGACAAATGATGTTTTTAATATGAAAGTTTATTTTGATGTGAGAAATAGTCAAAGAAGCAAACAAATAGGTTGTGCTTCAGTATTTTAATTCAGATATGAATAAGTTGCAAAGCTGAAGAGTCTCTTTAGGGTGCCCTATTTGGTTTTAATCATAAATGATCTGGATTCTAATTGAATGTGTTGCATTCGATATACATAACAAAAATGTAGGGCAGAATGTGTTGTGTTGTGTTATAATTAGGTACCAGTGTCTTTCTGCCTTTGGAGTAGGAAAATTCTTTATTTTCAATGGGGTGTGATCAAAATTAGCCTATGTGAGTGATGTAGAACCATGACTGTGGTGGAGTCTAATAATAATGGAGTGTAAATAGAGGGAACAATAGAAACAGAGCTATTAGATAAGGGAATGATTTTTGACAGCTCAACCCCTGTATCTGGAGCATTGGTTCATGGATGGGGAGTTTTTTTATATGCCAAGGACCATTTGAATATTTATATATCATCAAGGGCCATACAAAATTATCATCTTAGAATGAGTCTGCTACAGTTTTATTGAATTCTGAGTTCTGCCTGTGGTAGCAAGGTCAGACTAAATGATTCTGCATGGTGTATATGGATATTTCCCATGGCTGGAATAAGTAGCAGGAACAGAGGTCAGAAAAGAGGATCAGGCTTAAAGGTGGTGTCTGGACCGTACCCTTTAGATGGTGAGGCAGTATTATGGAATTATGCACAAGGGGAAGTGAACATAATTGCTCTCTCTTAAGATTTGGCTGAGATGAACTGAAATGGGGACACAGTCAACCAGTGATTTGCTAGAGCAATTATCCAGCGAGAAGCAATGAGAAAGATAACAGAGTTAGATGCAGTGGCTCAAAAAGGAGGGAACAGATTTGTCACATTGCAAAGGCGGATCAGCAGCAGCTGAGGTTGATGAGGTATTGGAGTGAGCAAAGCTGCAGGTAGAGATGAGTCTGGGCTTCGGGATTTTGAATTTTTTTTTTTTTTGCCCTGATCATGGGGGAGATGCTGTTGTTATTGGTAGAAATAAGAAGTTCAGTAGAATGAACTGTTTGAAGAAGGAATCACGGTAATGAATTCAGTTTCCACTGAGAGCATCGTGAATGGCAGTGGTTAAGTAAAGCTTGAGAGCATGGAATATGGACTGGGTTTTCAAAAACAGACAGAATTTTGGTAAGTGTAGAGATGATTTTGGATGTTCCAGAAGCAAGGGCCAGCATGATTGGAGGCTCATCAGTAGGCTTTTTAAACAAGCTATATTTAGAATTCTCACTTAATTAAGCCAGTATTTTTGAATGATATTTGGTTTTGTGTTTATAAATTTCATCTGTCTTACACCCCAAAATTAAGGTGACATATATCCCCTTTGCATATGTTCAGTAAATGTTTCATGATTCAGTAAGTGATAATTCACTCCATTTCAAGAATTTGACAAAGACCAAGTCTGTGTCTTAGAGTTCATAAAAGTATGGGGAACACACACACACACACACACACACACACACACACACACACAGCCAACGCAAGAGAGAGAGAGAGCACCTGAGAGAGCAATGTGTTACATGATCATACATAGTAATACAATGTTAGACAATTCCTGGGGTAGGGTATCCAAACAGGCTGCACAGAAAAGTCCTTGCTGCTCTCAGAAAATGTTTGGCATCTAGTTTGATGAATAGGAGCTGGTGTTATCCGGATAAGGAAGTAGAGAAAGACATTCTAGACAAATATTTGAAAGTGTGTAAATTGCTGAGGAAAGTATTGTATTCATAGAATGGATTAAGGAAAGGGGAAAGATATGTGTTCCTGAATGCTAGAAACATACTTGCACCCTGGGGACAATCCCGGGGAAATCCTTAAGGAAGCTATTTTAAACAGTTTCACTTGCTGATTTTTTTCATCATTTGGCATTATCCTCTATAGTCTTGACACCCTAATTCCTGTAACTTTGCCCTTCCCTTCCCCAAGGTACAACTGTTAAGAGAGCTCATGAAAATGTATCTCTATGTTTGGTATATGCTTGCAATGGGGGAATCTCAACTGAACTTGAACTGTGGTTATGCAACAAGGTCGAGGAATCCACCATGGTGGGAGGGTTTGGGGAGGGGTGGGGACAATCCAAGTACCTATGAAACTGTGTCACATAATGCAATGTAATTAATGAATTAAAAATAATAAATAAATAAAAAAAGAAAAAAAAAGAAAATGCATCACTACTAAAATCAAAGGCAATGATGAGAAGCACCCTAAGTAAACTGAATACTTGATAATTCTACAATTAGCCTCTTCATTTGCTTCGTGGTATAGGCTGGTGCAGCAGCATAATCAAACTGGAATTTCTTCATCTGAAAAACAATGCTTATAGTGTATAGGAAAATTAGTTTGTTTTGGGAGTTATGTTAACTCAGTACATGTTGAAAATGGGATGTATTTTTTTAAGTCTACTTTCTTTCACATTTATAAATTTGAAGTTTTATATGCAAATGTATCATCCATCCAGAATTTTTAAGGGTAAAAGTCACATTTGTAAAAGTGCTATAATTTGAAATTTCATGTTGGTTAGATATAATTATTTTAAAGCTGGCATATCTGTTGAATATACTTGCTTGGTGACATGGCATATCAGTTTGTTGCTTATCAAATGTGACGAAAGTGGGACTGAGTTAGAATATAAAGAGAATCCATAAAGTCAAGCTCACCAAATAATCATCCCCTGGAAAGAAAATGTATCAGTTGCTGGCTAAAAGTCATTGCATGCAGCCCCGAAACTAGACAAGATTGAGGAACAATGAGAACCTAACTAAAAAGGCTCTCTGTTGACCCGTAAGGGAACTTCAGTTTTTGCACTTGCCTGGAATAGCCCAGTAGAAGTGATACATGGACTTCCTGGGGAGGCAGTATGAGCAATGTAACCTGCTAAGCTTGTTTGTGTACAAGAAGCAACTGTGCCTGGGTGGAGTGCTGGGCTGAATGCAAACTGACATGCTTAAAGGGAAAGGCCAGAGACTGAGAGGGTGAAGGCACATCTAACTAACACAACAAAAACCTCTGTTCAATTCGCTTTGGAGATAGCCAGGTGGCAAGACCTCTTTCTGCTTTGCACTATCCTTTGTCTTCCAGCATAAGCTTCTAATTTTGTAACAGTGAATTGTTGACTATTTGTCACTTTCTATTACAAGTGAGTCAATGACCTCAAGTCAGTTTCAGGAATGACAATTAGGAACGATTTTACTAATAAAGTTTCTACATAAGATTATTTGAGTTGATAGCATAGTTCAGTTTTGTTTTATAAAGTTTAACACAGTCATGCTTCTTTCTTCATATGTTTAACTCTTTACTGGGTATTGAAGGAAATCATCTGATTTTTATCTAAAATATTTCATGCCCACATCTTCAACATAGTAAGTCTGAAGAACCTGCCATTGGAGTTTATAAATTGCTTTATAAATGTGGAGTTAGACCTTGAGTGCAAGACAGCTCAAAACAGCCAACATCCTAAGGGCAGTAGTTGTCTAGTAATGACTGTACTGTAGAAGAATTTAAAAAATTGCGAAAGATAGAAAATATTTTCTGTGGCTTCTAGTGGCGTGTGATTTAGCTGGTTAGTCTGAACACAAACACTTTTTTTTTGAAAAGTAATAAAGAGTTTACGTGAGGGTGTTTGGTGTTGTCTTAATTGTGGGTCTAACTTTACCACAGAAATGTCTCAGAACTGAATGAACCCTTACAGACCATGGCATTCTTGAGCAATAGTGGAAACTTTCCAGCTAAGTTAGTTTATTCGTTAATATTAACCTGGCATCTAATTCAGATTAAGTTGGATTTGAAATTAACAAAAAGTTGAAACAAAACAAAAACTAAAGTGAGTTTCTTGTAATTTATTTTATCATTGGTGGCTTTGTCCAGCTGTTTTCTTTTAACAGATTTATGAGAAGTTCTGCGCTGAAAACAATTTGTCGAGGTGGACATTTCAGCATGTTGTAGTTTGGTTTACGTAGTGGTCACTGTCAATAAGACAATTCCAGATGTTCAGTTACAACTACAAGGGAAATTTCTGCACATCTGCCTAAAGGATATCTCCTCCTGTCATTTCTGCATTCTGAGCTTCTAGGACCTGATACATTCTTTTAAATTCATATTGAAGACACTTTTTACTTCTATGTACATTATCTTGTCGTACAACATACCACCGGACATGACTTAAGTTGTTCAGAAGTCAGATTGTTTTTTTGTTTTGTTTTTTAACATTTTTAAAGTCTAATTTTCCATTATACAGTTTTGTAGGTATAAGGATTTGTCACTTTCCCTCCCCCTTCCTTCCTCCCCCTTGTCCCTTGTATTTTGCCAGAATATAGTCCTTCAGCTGCGGTCATGACTCCAACCCTGTTCTTTGCATGTGTCATAACATTGTAGGAATAGGCAATGGTAGAAAATCTAGTATATATGTATTTTTAAGATTTATTTAATTTTCATTGCAAAGTCAGATATACAGAGAGGAGGAGAGATAGAGAAGAAGATCTTCCATCCTACGGTTCACTCCCCAAGTGAGCACAATGGCCGGTGCTGCGTTGATCCGAAGCCAGGAGTCAGGAACTTCTAGGTCTCCCATGTGGGTGCAGGGTCCCAAGGCTTTGGGCTGTCCTTGACTACTTTCCCAGGCTACAAGCAGGGAGCTGGATGGGAAGTGGAACTGCCTGCTGGGATTAGAACTGGTGCCCATATGGGATCCTGGCACGTTCAAAGCGAGAACTTTAGCCGCTAGGCCGCAGTGCCGGGCTCAGAAAACCTATTATCTTGCTGTCAAGGTGTGTTTAACAGTTTTAATGGGAGCCTTCTTTTTTCTGGAAGTGAAGATGCATACTGCAGTTCTTTATTTTTGGTTTTCTAGTCTCCATTATATCATTTGTTTGTGAGAGAGTAGATATATACTTGTTTACTTTTGTTTTGTATTTTGCAAGAAGGTTTTTTTGTATCAGAAGGAACATATGATATTTGTCCTTTTGGCTTACTTCACCAAGCGTAAGTTTATGTAACGTAGCCCAGTTTCATGGTAATAAGCAATCGTAAATGATTTGTTGAGGGACATACTTTCATTGCAATATTAATATTAATATGAAATATTAATTCATTTCATTTTGTTCCAACCACTTTGCATTCTTTAATCACACCTTGAGTAGATTCTGTAGCTTTCTAGCCACTTTTTAGTCACTAAGACTAAATTTATCCCAGTTTAAAATTTCAGTCTCACATGTGAGATTCAAAGCTCTCTCTAAGTGGATTAGAAATGTAATTCTGACTTTCTTGTGGGGTGAGGTCTATATATCTTCTACACTTTAATCTTCGAGAACGAAACCTTTTCTAGTTTATGGGAAGGTTGAACAGAATGAAGGAATTAGGAAGTAAAGATTTTGTAGTATAACTACTCTCATATTGGTGGTAATGGAAAGGCCTCTTGCTGTCTCTATTATTAATTTGGGTTCTGGCGGGTCCTGAGGATCTCCCTTTTGTTTGGAGCAATGTCCACTTATGTGCAGTTCATGGTCTTCTTTGCTTACTGGTTATTTTTTTCTATGCCCTCATTTGTCACTAAAGATTTCTTCATTTGATGAAGTAGTCTTTCTTGAGTTCTGAATTATCTCCCTTCTTGGAATGTGTGTATCATAGATATTCATGAGAACTCCAAAGATTTCTCCAGTGCTTTCCCAGGATCTTAGAGAATAGGAAGTATGTTCCCATGCCATTTTTTTTTTTTTGGACACATGCTGTCATGATATCATTTAGTCTTCATGGCCTGGCCACTTCAGTGAACTTTCCATCATCAGAAATCTCTTTCCCAGAAAAAAAAAGATTTTAATCCATATGTTCTCATATCTTTTAAATCTCAGTGGTTAAATTCTAAACTTTTCCTCACCTGATTCAACTCCATTGTGGCATGTATTAATCTGGAGTTATTTCACCCTAGGAATTATCCAGTGAGGGTGGATTTAGGAATATTCCAGTTTAGAGCTATTTTTAGTTCCAGCAAGGAGACACAAAGAGAGAAGAGAATGTCTACTGTCCTTAGCTGTGCCGGCCCAAAAGTTGCAGACTACAACAAATTTTAGCAGATCAAATTAAGATTTGGCTACATTATTATTCAGCTAAAAGAACAGAGCAAGACTGTGGGCTTTAAAATAGGGGGGGGAGAGGCAAAAGTTAACAAAGAGTTGAGGATGTTTGTTAATGAAGTAGTCTAGTTTGCTTGTGGCATAAGGAGATGTCAATTTTGTGACAAAGTTGTACCAAGATGATAGCAAATTTTTGTTGACCACATTTGCTGTTGTATATTAAAAGAGTTTTCTGCTAACAGTCAAAACATTATGTTCTGATATTGTTAGGCAATTGCATTGATTGCCTGTATTGTGAACGCTATCCTGAACACTGTGGTATATTATAACAAAATAACATGTTTATTAAGATCTCATTAGATACCTTGCAATTTGTGAAACACTGCCCAAGGGTTCAGTGAAGTTCTACCACAAACCTGTGACAAGGGCATGTTATTATCTTCATGTTATGTATGAGCAAACTGAGCCATAGGTTTTTTTTTTAGCCTTAGCCAGATGAAATCACATGTGAAGGGGAATTCTGAGGGTTGCACATTGATGAAATTACTTTTGTTACCTCTGAACTCAGGATGAAGGATGAATCACCTGTCATATACAAACACATGAGAAATGTGGTGGTAACATTGTTATGACCTGATTGTATTATTATGATATTCAAATCTATTTAACATAAGTTGTTTTGATCTTATAGAGTTCAAAGTAGCCTGTATGTGAGGGATACACTTAGATTCTCTGTCCTTTCATTATTGTTATCTTGACCTTCCTTTGACATATGAGCACCTAGGCAACCAAGGAGCAGTGGGTATCAAAGGAAAGGCTAGAGAAGTCGCTGTTCTCCAGCACAGTGTCATCATTAAGCATTCAGTCCTTGGGTTGGAATGTCATCAAGCTCAGCTTTACCAGTTTAATAAGAGTTCAAAAAAAGAGAAAAGAAGAGTTGAGCAAGTTCAAGGGGGATAGCTTTATTAATATTAACTGAATATGGAATTAATACATTAATTATTTTGTGGATTCATTAATATTAAAGAATGAACTATAACTTTTAATCAGTACAATGGCACTAGCTTAAATGTACAGCATGGAAAATTTTGACCTGTTATTCCAGTGTGAATTATCAACACAATCAAAATGTAGAACCTTCGGTTACCCCAGAGTCCCTTGAGTTCTCTTTCAGAATTTCCCAAAATAAAAAAGTGAAAAGGACTTAGACCACTAGACTATTACACTGGGCCTGACAATGTATTTTAAAAGATTTATTTATTTTTATTTGAAAGGAAGAGTTAGAGAGAGGGGAAGATAGAGAGAGATGAGTGTTCCATCTGTTAGTTTACTGTCCAGATGACAACAAAGGCCAGAACTGGACCCGCTGAAGCTAGGTGCCAAAAACTGTTTTCAGGTTTTCCACATAAGTAGTAGAGGCCAAATTTCTTGGCCCATCCTCTGCTGTCTTTCCAGCAACTGAGACATAAACAGGAGTCCATATGGCATGCTGGTTCTTTAGGCAGAGGCTTAACCTGGTGCGCCACAATGTTGTAGTGAATTACTATAAGTTTACCATGATTTTACTTTTTATAAGCATTCGCATTTCCAATTACTAGCTGTTGTGAATAAAGTTATTTTGCATCTTTGTGTAAAATTTTTGGGGGGCACAAAAGCTTACATTTCTCTTGATGTGTGGTTCCAACAAGAAATATAAACCTCATAGTGATTTTAATAGGAAAATTTAATTTAAATTATTCTTAATATAATTACAGAATATTCATTTTGCATATTTGTTTATCTATATAAAGGGAACAGAGTTTATATATTTTATCTATACAGTTTTAAGAACACAATACTTTTTTCCATCTTCCTCCTCTTCTTACTTTACTTTTAATTTTTTGTAATGTCATCCTTTCAATTTACCATGCAGTCAAAAGCATGATCCCCACTAAAATGACTTGTTGAATTCTTTAACTTGTGCACAGTAAAAAAAAAATACAACTTACATTTGAGAAGAGTTGTAGAGAGATACACAGCGATCTTCCTTCTGTAGGTTAACTCCCCAAATGGTCATAAGAGCTGAGGCTGGAAGCTAAAGCCAGGAGCCTAGACTCCTTCTGGGCCTCCCATGTGTATTTAGGGGCCCAATTCCGTGGCTACTAGTAGGGAGCCGGATCAGAAATGGATCAGATGGGGCTCATACTGGCACTGATAAGGCATGCTAGCTAGCCAGCATTGCAGGTGACCATTTAGCCCTCTGTGCCTCAATTGCTGACCCTGAGAATAATTTTTAATAGTAGGTTACTTTTAGAATATTAGAGTGGTACGGAACTGGTTATCAAGAGGTGAAGAGGTGGTGGGGTGTCTTGGTTAAGATGTTGCTTGAGATGCCTGCGTCCCATATCAGAGTGCAGGCCTTCAAGTGCTGACTCTGCTTTGGATACCAGCTTTTTGGAAACACAGATAATGGCTAAAATAATTCTCTGGCAGCTGCGTGGGAGTGCTGTTCTGAGTTCCTGGCTCCTGGGTTATTATTGTTCCAGGCTGAGGTGTTGTGGACATTTGCAGAGTAAACTAGAGGATGGGAACTTCTGGATTGGTTTATCTTTCCTATCTCCATGCCTTTAAAAAGTACAATGAAATTTACAAAATATGATCAGTGAGGATTTTACTGAGTATGTGAGGAGTACAAGGATAAGGACAAGCTACTAAGTTAGAACATCCTAGGCGAATGCCACTCCTCTTCCTAGGCTGAAATTCACTCATTTGAAATGGCATGGACATGGCTTCATAGATGCAGGAATTTCTCTGACATGTCACATGAACAGGACTCCACTGGCTATCTGCCTTCAGTAGACAGGGGAAATGTCCACAGAGAGAAAGCTGCACCTCAGAACTTACTGCAGAGATGGCTGAGGGAGGCCTGGGGTTTTGTTCCAAGGGAGGTACCCAGATGCTCAAACTAACTGGGAGACTATTGTCTGGGTTGCCAAGAGAAGCTATTTATGAAGTATACATTGGTAGTCAATTGGGAAGCATGTTCAGAGAGTGTCCATGGTTGCTGAGAACTCAATCCTGATCTGCTTAAGAGTCAGGAACCCAGTTATGTGAGCCATGACTGCCGCCCTATGTCTGACGGAGCAGGAAGCTGGAGGCAGGAGTGGGACCAGGTGTGGAGCTCAGGCACTTCAATGTGAGATGTGTGCATCCGGCTTAATCACAAGGCCAAACGCATCTCCCCTTTAACAGCCTTTCATAATTGCATATTGGAGGAAAATGAAGATGACATAATAAAGTATGCATTGTTCTCTAATTTAATATGGAACCTAAAATTTATCCTTTTTTAAAAAAATAGTGGAACTCTGTGGTTTTTTTTTGTTTCAAATGAGATTGCTGATCTAATTAGAAATGCTGTAAGAAGGTTTACAATATGCTTATCATAATCTGCTTCACATAATATACATAATACTGCTTCACAATAAGCCGGTACAAAACCTTACCCATGGCTGTCCTCTGTCCTGTTTAATACCATCATGCTGCTTCCATGTATATTATAAATAACATGGTAAATTGCTTCCTATTTGCTTTAAAAAATAGATTTGTTGTAAATAAATTTAAAATAATTTTTGAAATAATTTAGTCCCTCATAGTTTTATAAATTTTAATCTGTTCCTTCCAGTTTGTTGACTTATTTTTCTTTTATCATTTTATTTCTGCTTGAAGAATTTCATTTAACACAGCTTATATCAGATGCCCGTTCGCATAGAATTCCCCTGGCTTTTGCTTGCTTGAGTAAGTCTTATTTTGTTCTTATTAAAAGTATGCTCCTGGGCCAGTGTTGTGGCGCTTCAGGTAAAGCTACCACCTCCAACTCCAGAAACCCATATAGATGCTGGTTTGTGTTCAGATTGCTCTGCTTCCTGTTAGCTTCCTGCTATTACGTCTAGCACAGCAGTGGGAGATACCCCCACTGTCCAAGTCCCTACAATCCACGTGGATATCCAGATGGAGTGTGGGCAGCCCAGTCCTGGCTGTTGAGGTCATTGGAAGAAAGAACCAGCAGATGCGAGATCACTCTGTGTGTGCCTTTCAAATAAATAAATAAATAAATAAATAAATAAGTAAATAAATAAATATTTAAGGAAAACGTATGTTCTGTAAGTGAATTCTACATTGACAGTGTTTTAGCCCTCTTTAGTTTATTGAACTTCTTGCCTGTAGATTCATAATTTTCACTCAAATGACTAAAAGTTTAATCACTACTTTGGCAATACATTTCAATATTTTCTATCTTTTCTTTCCTCTGAAAATTTAATTGTGTGTTAGACCTTACTGTTGTGCTTCGGTCCATTGAGTACTGTTTATTTATTTCTTGAGATTTATTTTATTTCTATTTCAAAGGCAGAGGTATATGTAGAGAGAAAGAGGCAGGGGTGAGGGTGAGGTAGAGAGAGACAGAGAGAGAGAGTCTTCTATCTGATATTTCACTCTCCAAATGCCCACAAAGGCTGGAGCTGAGCTTATCTGCAGCCAGAGTCAGGAACTTTTTCCTGGGTACAGGGACCCAATCACTTGAGCCAGTCTCTGCTGCTTTTCCGGGACATCTTCAGGGAACTGGATCATAAGTGGAGCAACTGGGGCATGAACTGGGGACCGTATGGGATGCCGGCACCACAGACAGAGGCTTAGCTTACTATACCATGGTGCTGCCGCCTGCTTGTTGTTTTTCAACTTTTTGTGTCTCTGACCTGCCTTTTAGATAAACCCAAACTTGAGCTTCGCTACTTTTAGGTTCATGGAGTCTAATCTGATAATATCCATTAGAATGCATTTTAAATATCACTTTAAAATTTCTAGATATTCTATTTAACTCCTTTTTATATTTGCTTCACTATTATGAGTAAATTGTTTTTCAGATATTCAGGGATAATTATGTTACCTGCTTTTGTGTTCTTGCCTTCTTATTCTATTATCTCTGCAATTTCAGGGTTGTTTATTATTGAGTGTTTTTTTTTTCCTGGATAAGGGTTGCATTTTCTGATTTCTTTTTCTTGTTCAATAGTTTTTATTAGACACAGGACATTGAATTTTACATTGTTGACTGAATTTTGTTCTGTCCCTTTAAATTTTACTGTTTTTTTTTTTTTTCTAGCTCTTAGTGATGTGGCTTGCAGATTTGTTTGACCTTCTAGGGGCTTTTAAAAAAATCTTTGATAGAGTGGCCGAGGATCACTCACCCTAATGCTAGAGATAGATGAGTCCCACCAACTTGAGCAGAATTTCTAGGACTTTAGTGACTTCTCCCAAGTGGTAAATATGGACAGCTTGAATTGAACATTCTGAACATATTTCCCCACCATGTGTGAACTTTTGACATCATGGAGTTTGTAGAGCTTTGATCAGTTTTGTGAAATTTTATCCCACTTGCATGTGTTACCATTTTTCACGATCAAAGATATACTTTTGCTTTTTTTGTGGATTTTTTATGAAGTAACTCCCTTTTCTAAGTTTAACTGCATTCGGTAGACTGCTTCAAAGTCTGATCCTTCATGTCTCAGCGTGCTGAGACTTTTGGGTCAGGATCTTTCACTGCCCTGAGTTGTAGAACGTGGCTCCAGAAAGAGAACCAGGGCTAGAGTAGGGCTCACTGAATTAATTTTTTTAATATGTAAATCACAGTCCTGTGGTTTTCTATATGCTGAAAATGTTTCTCACATATTTACTCAGTTTTCTTCTTGTGTCAGTAGAGGGGAATACATCTGGGCTCACTGTTTCAGGACAAAGAGCAAAATTAACACAATTAATTTTATCTAGAGATAAAACTTGCAGTACCAAAAAAGACACTTGTTATCCTGGACACTCTCTAACAGCAATGGAGAATTGAATAGCTGTTTGAAAGCTTTCCAGGGGAGCACAAAATCTGTGTTAAGAGAAAAAAACGAATTTTAATTAATTAATTAATTAACTTTATGATACAACTCCGAAGGCTCTGAGAATTCCTGCCTTGGTTATTTCCTCTGTTTTGTTACAATAATACAGTTCCTCAGAAAACAGTTGCAAGTCCATTGTTCTGTTACTTAAAGTGTATCCTGACATTATGGGTAAGGAGAATGGCAGAGATGAAGATTCTTAATGATTTATTTGGTTCAGCCACATATTCGAGGCAACACTGCCGGTGTCTTAAGCACACTTCTGGGTTGCCCCACCTCAGTGAAATGCACCTGTGCTTTACTGGTGAATCATTCCAATGTCTTCGATTCATCCTTACTATTTAAAGAGATTCTGCCAGCTCTGTGATTAACACATTCCCATTTCCACTGTCACTATACTGGTGCCTATCACCATTATTTTGATCCTTGATTGTTAAAATTCCCTTAGTCCCTTACCAGCTACTTATACCCTTTCCCCCAATTTAATAGCAACTGAAACAATAGGGTTAAAGGTAAGTCAGGCCATACTGATGCTCTGTTTAAAACTCCCTCCCTGATGATTTTCCATTTTACCTGGAGGAAAAAACCAATTTCCCAGTCACTGTATAAAAACCAATTTTCTAATCATTTTTCAAACACTCTGTATTGCTGTTATTCACATTCACCAGGTGTATTTCTACCCCAGGATCTTGATGTTTCTATTCTTTTTATTGTTTTGGTTTGTTTTTATAGCAAGTACTTTCTTACTTCAACATCAACAAATTTTAATCGAAGTCACCTTCTTATTAGGTCTTCTCTGGTCAGCCTGTAACTGTAATTCTCTTCCCTCCTCCTTGCCCCCTTCTTTAAGTGTTTACCATCATCCAACGTAATTGAATATTTTGCAATCCACTGCTACTTTGCCTGTTTCCCTTATAGCATGTGCTTTTTCTTTTTTCTGTTCCAATCAATGGAATGTCTCTCTTGCCTAAAACATTATTGAGCCACAGTATGCACTTTCAGAAGAATTTCTTAAGTAAGTGAGTATTTGAAGTCAGTTTTCTTAACGACAACACACACTTGTGCCTTTCAGACTAGTGGTTTTTTTTCCCCCCATTGACAGTGTTGTACAAAAGCATCCAGATTTTTAATCTGTGGTTGCCTGTTTTTCTAGACTTCCCACTGGCCACCTGTGTTACTGCCTTCTCGCAAGCAGGTTGCATGATAGGATGGCTAGGGTAAAGCTCTCCTTTGTATTCAGACACATTCTTTGTTGAATGTAGCTTGTGAACTAGTTTTGTTTTGTTTGGATTTTGGAGTCCTCAAATGGACTCAGGCATTGAACTTTTGGAGTAGGTGACTTCTGCTGGGAACTAATTTCATCATTTGTGAGTTCTTTCTAAAGGTTTCATTTGCAAATGGTACCATTAATTTACATTCTAGGGCAACCCATTATAGCCATTGGGGTTCATTTTAAAAATGCTAAAAATGAGTTCAGTTCATCTGTGAATGTTTGAATGTACGTAATCAATGTTTATTCTCTGCTGCCTTCTTTTTGTAAGTGGCCATTAGGTACATGTGCCAACCCATAAAGGCCTATTTTACTCATATGAAACTGAACTGTTATAATAATGTAGATACATGTTTTATAATCATGTTAAATGAGGTGATATATCAAGGGGGTGGGGTAGATTTGCCTGGAAGTTCCAACTAATTGTTCTATAAACATTTGGAATATAGTTTGATAAATTCATTTTCATATTTAATTTGAAATATTTTATTATCTAGGATAAAATGTGACAACCAAGTGTTGATAACTGTTGTACACTGACTTTTACTATATGAAAACGTTAGGTAGTAACATTTAGAATTAATTTTATGGTATGCTTTAATGTTCATTTATTTGTTTTTGCCTACTTTAAAGAGAATAGGCTAGAGAGAGGAGGGTGGGAAGGAGCCAGTGAGCCAAATTTGGGTCAGACTGAAGCCACGAACCTGGAAATCCTGGATCTCCCAAACGGGTGGAAGGGGCAAAAATGCTTGGACCATCATCTACTATCTCCAAGGATGTGTTAGTGGGAAGCTAGATTAGAAGTGGAGATACTGGGACTCAAGCTGGTACTCTGATATGGGCTGTAGATGTTTTATTGAGACATAGTGGCCTTTCTTATCAGCCTGTATACAATACCATGAGGACTAGAAAAGAAGAAATATATGGGGTATAAATGGAATAAGATTGGTCATGGGTTAAGAATTTTTAAAACTAGGTGATTAAGGTACATTACAATATTCTCTCTATTGTGGGATGTTTGAAATTTCCCATAGTAAGTTGAAAAATACTTTATGAGCACAAAAGGTTTAAATGAAAATGATAAGAATTGTTAATTAGATGGGATATTAGACTTTTGAGAAAATATTTTCAAGTGCTAAGCAAAGGAATACCAAATCAGTTGTAAAAAGCCGTTTTGATTTGCTCATGCTGGGGTTCCACAGCACTGTACAAAGGTAAGGACAAAGCCATTTCTTTCAACTTCAGAATATATTTCTGTTCTTGCACTTAAAAAAGGAAGTTCTGTCTGACAAATTGGCAGTTACCCTGATTACCAAACCAGAATTTTTCAAAAAATGTCCTGGGAATGATTAACTTTCATGGTTGGGATGGTTGGGGCATATGAACTCCTGGGTTAAAACTTCGAGTTTCCAGCTATACACATCCTTGTCTTGTCCTAACACACTATACAGATATTTTTATTTTTACAATATTTGTCATACCCTAAAAATGCTAGGGAAGTGCTAGACTATACCATATATTTGAGTTGTGATTTTCTCAGTTTGGTGTTTTATTTGCTATATTGTTTTTCGGAATGATCCGTGTCTTCTTTTAAATAAGCACTTGTGAGTGAAACAGATGTCAGTTTGTGAACCAACATGTATTCATTGATTTCCTAGGCCTGGTGGACAGGAGAGCGGCACATACTTTGCTTCACCATCTCTTCTGCATTTCATGAACCTGATATTACAAAGTCAATAATGCACTCATCTAATTTTTATTTTATTAACATTTAATGTGTTGATAGCAAATGTCTTACTCTTTTAGGTTTCAGGATAGAGAAAAAAATATGTGAGATATGGCTACCATTCCCCTATCCTTTTTTATCCTTTTTTAAAAATTTTATTTGTCCTCATTGCTAATTTGACATAGATGACTTCCGTGTTATAAGAAGTTTATGGTTTTTAAGTTTGCAGATGGTTCTCTTGAATACTTCTGGCCAAAGATGATTCCATCTTTCTAAAAATTCACTGACTGATTCTGCCTCTGATGAAGCACAGGCATTTCTGTCATCATTATCTCGCACTTAGAGCTGAACGTCTAAATATGTGCTAGGCTCTGGACACCTGGCTTTCCGGTGACGGTAAGAGTTGGTTAGAGTTTTGAGGCTGTGGTTAGTGACACAGCTAAGAGGGAGCTTCACAGAGATGATTAAATTAGCCTGTGTTTCAAAGGATTACATTCCCAGGGTAACATTCTCCCTCCTTAACATAACTTGGATGATAGGGCATATTTTATTTATCCACTCATGAACAATTGTGTTTCAAATACCTACTTATGATAAGAACTCTGCTATGACACTGATTCAGCAGGTGATCCAGTAACAAGAAAAGAAGCAAAATGGGCGATACAGATGATCTGGGTCAAGCATGGAGAATGGATCATAGTCATATTCACAGATGAAGTCCAGCCAGGGCTATAGGACCTTGTCTGATTCTTAGTAGAGGCCTTGTCAATAGGAATTGGGGATAGAGTTGTAATCGGATAGCTTTGGCAGTGCAAGCAAGATATAGGTAAATCAATTTCCACTTCAGGTACGTTCTATACCATTTAAATCCCAAATGTTAGACCAAGTTATTCATTTTGTGACGTTATTTCCATTAATCTCTGGCATTATTTCCATATTTCTAAAATTAGATCTAAAAGATTATCTACACGTTGGATTTGAAGAATATTAAACATAATTTTTGTAATTATGTAATTCAGTGTTTTTTGTCACCTTAATGTCTCAATTGATATGACTGTTTAAAGCTTTGCAATTTTGAACAACTGAAAATTTGCTGAAAATCAGGAAGCAACAAGTGTGTGTGTGTGTGTGTGTGTGCTCATGCTGTGGAAAGAAACAATGTAAGAGCTAACAGAATGATACAGGAAGAACAGTGGTGATAGTGATCCACCATCCTGGACATAAGTGTCCGTTGTCACTTTCCAATAACACATGTTGCGTTCAGGGTTTCATAACTGAGCTTTGTTTTCCTGATAAAGAGTCCTATCATTTCTGTACATTTGTTTATAGCTGTACATTTGTTTATTGCTTGTGTTTATCATACTTATTTACTGCTGGTGAATCTTTTTAAAAATTTTATTTATTTTTATTGCAAAGTCAGATATACAGAGAGGAAGAGAGACAGAGAGGAAGATTTTCCGTCCAATGATTTCACTCCCAAGTGACTGCAATGGCTGGAGCTGAGCTGTTCCAAAGCTAGAAGCCAGGATCTTCTTACAAGTCTCCTACATGGGTGCAGGGTCTCAAGGCTTTGGGCTGTTCTTGACTGCTTTCGCAGGCCACAAGCAGGGAGCTGGATGGAAAGCAGGGCTGCTGGGATTAGACCCAACATCCATATGGGATCCCGGCACATGCAAGGTGAGGACTTTAGCTGCTAGGCTACTGTGCTGGGCTCTGGTGAATCTTTTTAATCAAAGGCATTAATTAAATGAAAGGCAACTGTAGCATTTAATCATTATCTCTACAACTTTGCTCTCATTAGAGATGATGAAAATGAGAGTGTGATTGTGGGAAGGATTTTAAAAACTAAGCTCACGTATACATAGGATTAATTTTAGACTAGATATTTTTACATTAATGCTCGTTTCCTGCATTTTTACGTTATCTTGCTAAGTTTTAAAATATCCAGGAGATATTCAGTCAGAGAGATGGAAAAGTATTTCCCAAGAGGGCAACTCATTATATATTTATATTCTTCTCCAAGTTGCATAAATTGCAGAGCTAGGCCAAGAAATGTATAAAAAGTTTGCATATCCTAACTGTGCTCAAAAAATAATATATTAGTGTTATAGCTGTTATTCTGTGTTGAAATCATGTTTGGAATGCTAACAATAACATCTGCTATTGTTTTTATTAAGCATAAAGTATACTTTTTCTGATACCTTCCTTCAATACTTTCACTTCCCTGTCACACACACACATATGCACATAAACTCAAGCAACAAGAGCAAAAACAAACAAAACAAACAAAAGCCAAAAACCAAAAAATAAAACAAAAACAAAGAAGAAAAAAGCCACAAAACCTGAAATTTTTAAAGAATAGATAAAATTTATTTTCTATTTAGGATAAGTCAAAATTGTCCAGAAGTTACTTGAGGTCTAAATTTTAAAAAGGAAAGCAAGAACAAATTAATGGATTTTCATCTGGGTACTGCAAATATATTCTTTTGGACAAAACCTTTGAAGACTTATGAAGAAAAACAGCATAATAGTTACAGTTGCCACTAGTTCACCTTTCAGATTGCCAATAACTAGGGTTTTTTATGAGACGAAGGAAGCTGCATTTTTCACTATACACATCAGACCGTTTAAGTAAGTTATTAGCAGCAAGACATATGGATATGACTAAGCCTGCTCTTTGATTTAGAGCCAAGCATGATTACCAGAAATCATATGATAAATGGCATTATGTTGTGATTTTAATGGTTTGAAAACAAGATAGGCAAGAATAACAGTATTTGGGTCAAGAAAAATACATCATAACAGAGATGCTAAAACTAGAAGATCACACTACAGGAATAATGTCTGAGGGCAGCATTATAGCCCTGAGGCATGATCAACATCATGATTCCGGGCAATAGGAGGTGATAACAGGCGCTACTTTGAGTGGGGTTGAAGGTAGATATTTATTCCTAAGAAAATTTGGGAGCTGTGTAAGAGTCAGAAACTGTCAAAAGGCAGTTAAATTTAATGTCTAAAGTATGACTTAAATCTCTCTGATAGGGGCTGGTGCGGTGGCTCCACAGACTAATCCTGTGCTTGGAACTTCCAGAGTCCCATATGGATGTCAATTCATGTCCTTGCTGCTCCACTTCCCATTCATTTGTCTGCTTATGGCTTGGGGAAGCAGCAGAGGATGGCCCAGGGTCTCAGGATGCTGTACCCATGTGGGGAGACTGGAGGAGGCTCCTGGCTCCTGGCTTCAGATCAACTTTTCTCTGGCCCTGTGGCCAGCAGATTGAGCAGCTTTCTCTCTTTTTCTGTAAATCTGCCTTTCCAATAAAAATGGATAAATATATTAAAAAAAATCTTTCTGTGACCAATATCAGGACTGGTGTTGGACTAGGAGTGTGGGATCAGGGCTTACAGGTACAAGTTAAGATGCCATTTTTTCTCCCTTAGTCATTTATTCCATGGTTTCTCTTTGTTCTCATCTGAACTGGCCTGTTTAACTGGTAACTAATGGTTAGAAGTAGAAGTGCAGTATCAAATAAATGTCCCTGTGTTTGAACAAAATGCAGATAAGAATTATTCACATCATTAGGAGTGATGTTAAATATTTGGCATATGGCTTAGCACAAAGCTTTGGGTTTGTGCTTAATTTTTATTTCTGCATTATCAGGTAGGAAAAAAGTGTTTTAAGTTTACCTGTGGGATTTATACTCAGTAACCAAATGATACTCAGCTTTCTGTCATCAGACCATGCACCTGACTGCATATTCTATAGGCTATTTTTCATTGTGCTTATCACCCTGACTGAACTGTGCGACAGTAATATCTTAAATATCAACAAATACCTCATAAAATATATACCAAGGAATATAAACTCTGAACTCTTACATCTAAATATAATTCTTCATTCTTAAATACAATACAATGTGGAAGTTTTCATGCTATGGAAAGGACTCTTTTGGAAAATGTGAGAATTTTGCTAAAAATAAGATGCAGCTGTGAATATTTAGAAATAGCTGAAGGTAGACATTTTCTTGATGGTCAGTGTTTTGGTTCCATGTGTAATTTTATTGGGGAAGCAAGCATTAATTATGCATAAGGTATTATCCAGTTTTTTTCCTTTGTGCTATCCTGATCAAACTCAAATTTCCCCCGAATTTATGTGTCAGTTAGTCATGTTTCAGAAAATGTGAAGTTTTAAAAAATATGTCTGCCCACCTATGAAAATATTTAGAACTTTGTCTAAACCAATTCTCAGAAAATGTTAACATTTATGAATGATGAAACTATAGGTATAATTTATTGGCCAGTTGTTAATAATTAACAAAAAATGATGAACGACTGTCAAGAGAGAGATTCTGGCCTGCCACTAATTTATATTCCTTAAAATTGTAAGTAGAAAGCAGTCAGGATGCACAGTATTTCAGCTGACACTGGTGCAGTCTGAGTGGGAAGTAAAGACCAGTGGTGATTTAATGCTACCATACTTAGTGCCTGGATAAAAAAGATTCCAAACACTCAAACTTTTCACTTCTCAGTACTCAGTGATCAGATTGCTGAAATAAATTTCAGTTTAATTAATATCCAGTGTAGAAAGTGTAAAAAAAGCATTGATTAATCCATCATAATTATCAGAGGATGACAGTATGGCATTGTTAATGAATATTGAATTTTTTCTCCAGCTTTATTCATGCCTCACTGAATATTTACTATGTACAGTGAACTAATTACACAATACTGTATAGTATGCATTAAGGAAGAACATAAAGAAAACATAAAAGAGACATTTCTGTAGAACACTTCAGGGAAAAATTCTTCAGATACTTACATAACTTTTCACATGATCTTCACAGCATTCCTATGGGCAGGGAATGTGGATGTTATAATTTTTCCAACTTTATACATTAATTTAGATTTTTGAAATCAAATGGTTTGATTATCTCTAGAGCTGGCATATTTCTTAAAAAGATCTGGAAGGTACTGCTATGCTATATATTGGTGCTTTACAAAGCAGAAGGCCCCTTTTCTTCTGAGTTCCTACTCTATAAGAGATAATGGAATTATAATCCCAAACAGAAAACGCTGGGCTCTGGATTGATGAAGGGAGACCAAAGGTACTGATAGGAAGAAATTGACTTTTTTATTCTAACAAGGAAGACATGATTTCTGCTGGACTTGTGTGTGTGTGTGTGTGCGTGCGTGTGTGTGTGTGTGTGTAATGAGAGAAAGAGAGTAGGAAACTCTCCTTCAAACGAAGGAGAACGATGGGTGAGGGATAAAGAGAAAGTGATGTCAATACAGTGTCATCACTCATCAGAAACAATGAAGTTTGCAGTAACATGAATGGAACGGAAGGATGTTAAGTACATCAGGTTCTAAGTGAAATACTGCATATACTTTGTCATATGTAAAGTCTAAAACCTTTGATTCATACGAATGGAGAATATGGTGATCATTAGAGTGGAAAGGAGTAGAGAGACAAAAGGGTAGAGAGAAGTTGGATAATGGGTATAAAACATTGGAGAAATAAGTTTCTAGTGTTCTATAATGTAATTGTAATGTTGAACAGTTGTATCCTCAGATTTAACATTTTTTAAACATTTCTTTTCACTATAGAAGAGAGGGGTTCAAGGGTTTCCACACAAATAAATGGTGAATGTTTAGTGAGAGGAAATGCTTATTTCTTGATTTGGTTATTGTATGTTGTATGCATGTATTGAATTGTCACACTGTGTTTCATAATGTGTAAAAGTTTTTTGACATGGAAAGAAAATGTCATAATCAACAAGGTGAAATCCAAGAAATATGATAAGTATATATTTAAATAATGAGAGAAACTACTCTCTTAATGGGCATTATGAACTTGGTATTTTTGTGTTTTTTTAAGATAGAGTTATTTTTATTTGAAAGTCAGATACACAGAGAGGAGGAGGAGAGAAAGATCTTCTATCCATTGATTCACTCCCCAGGAGGCCTCAATGGCCAGAATTGTGGCAATCCAAAGCCAGGAATTTGGAGCCTCTTCCGGGTCTCCTATGCAGGAACAGGGTCCCAACGTCTTGTGCCATCCTCGACTGCTTTCCCAGGCCACAAGCAGGGAGCTGGATGGGAAATGGGGCCGCCGGGATTAGAACTGTCACCCATAAGGGATCCCAGTGCATGCAAGGCGAGGACTTCAGCTACTAGGTTACCACGCCAGACCCTGAACTTGTTATTTTCAAATGTGCTACATCCTTATCTTCAAGTACATTCTGTAAGTCACAGTATTCTCACTTGTAAGTGAAGCAACTGAGATGTAGAAAGGGTATTGCCCTCCAGTCTCCCACAGTGATTCAATTGGTTCAACCAAGACAGAAACCCACTGATATGCATGCCTTGAACATGCAGTATTAAAATGAACACCTTTAAAAGATAAACCAGGGCAGGCAGGGGAAAAACAAAGGATGGATCTCAGGGAAAACAGATTGAACTAACAACTGATTTATAGTAGATGCAAGTGAATGCTTGTTTGCTTAGTTATTGTATTCTTACGTATTTGAAAGGCAGAGTCTCACACACGTGCACACAAGTGCACACACACATATACACACACATACACACACTCCCACCTCTTGTCATTCTCCTAATGCCTGCAAAAGCCAGAGATGACCTAGGTCAAAGGCTAGAGCCAGGAACTCAGTGTAGGTCATGACCAAGGTCCCTGAGCAAAACTGCATGGGATGCGGTGCTGGGACTCGAATGTACACAGACCCATATGGGGTGCCCTATGTTCAAAGAAATGGCTTAGCTGTTGCATCACACTGCTCTCCCAGATCATTTATTTGTTTTATTTTTTTAAATGTCTACTTCCTACTAGGTGAATGAGATTCAATGATGTAAAACATGAATGTCTTCTAGCGGAAGAAGCAGGTGCATAACTAAACCTCTATAAATATAAGACTGTTCTCCAAAGTAAATATGTGCAAAAAGCATGAGAGAAAAATAGGTGAGAAGAGATTTTATTTGAACTAGAGGAAGCAGAGAGTTGGTAAAAGCTACAGAAAAAAATTGTGTTCTGAGTGTTTGAAAGAAGTGATTGTCTGGAGTAGGCATTTAAGAACAAGATAAGCCCAAGTAAGCTTTTACTAAAAGACTCACTAATAGTTGTGTATTTAATATAATGATGAGACACATTTTCAACAGATTTATTTATTTATGTATTGGAAAGGCAGATATACAGAGAGGAGGGGAGACAGAGAGGAAGATCTGTCCGATGATTCACTCCCCAAGTAGCCACAATGGCTAGAGCTGTGCTGATCTGAAGCCAGGAACCAGGAGCTTCTTCTGGGTATTCTACATGGGTGCATGGTTCCAAGGAATTGGACTGTCCTTGACTGCTTTCCCAGGCCACAGGCAGGAAGCTGGATAGGAAAGGAGCTTGTTGGGACAGGTACTGGTGTCCATATGGGGTCCTGGCGTGTGCAAGTTGAGGGCCTTTAGTTGTTAGGCTACTGTACTGGCCCAACACCTACACATTTTTAGTACAAGAAAATGGAAGAAAATGAGGAAGGAATTGTTCATTGTACTTTGCTCAAGACCATATACACATTTGAAAAATATTTATTCATAATGAAATTCAGGGGATGTTGATTTCCTACATTTCTGATGATTAGTTGTGTCCATTTATTTTCTTATTGCTTGAAAAATATAGGACTAATGCTGTTCTTGGGCTTTGCGTTTTTTCTTGCATGAAATAAGGGCCATAAAATGAGAGAGAAGTACATAAAAGAACATAAAAGAGAAATACAGCTTGCTTGTCTTCTTTAAAACATTAGTATTTCTTCCTTTCCAAAATGTGAAGGTGATGCTAATGTCTAAATCGTTAATTTTATTTTATCTTCATTGACTGTGATTAAAGTATAGTTTGGGAAAGTATTTTTTTTAAAAATAAATTGTGAAAATTAAGCTGCTTTTAACTTCCTTCTGGTACCTGAGCTTAAGCAGTCACCATGAATCTTAGCCACTGTGAACACCTGCTGCTAATTGACCCTCAAAGACTCACGCTTACTGCAAAGTTGAATCAGGCCAAGCCTGAGCAGCTGGCCAGCAGTTCCAAATCAATCCTTTTGTGTGGAAAAATGTTTCTCTGCTTTATTATGGTTATTTTGTTTACTCCTCTAAATTTGCTCTTTGCCCTTCCATGTGCTCTAAGACTTCTTATTTTGTCTAGCTTCAGTCTTTCAAAATTCGTACGTTGAAATCCTAACTCCCAAGATATAGGCTTTAGGAGGTCGGGATTTTGGGAAGGTATAAGATTAGAACCATAATGCGTGGGATTAGTACGCTGATAAAATACTCCAGAGAGGACACAGTGAGGAAGCACCATTTATGAGCTAGGTAAAAAGAATCTCACCACAAATCAGATATGTTATTGCTTTCATTTTGAACTTATCAGCCTCCGGAGATTTGATAAATGATTATATGTTATCGGTAAGCCACTCAGTCTGTGGTATTTGTTACAGCAGGTCAGAAAACTATACATGTTCTCTCTCTATCCCTGTATTACAGTTGATGTTGGCCCATGGGAGGTTGTAGTAGATGAATGGAGAGTAGCTCAAGAAGTGGTTAAGATATTTATTACCCCCATCTGTCTCTCTCAAATTGTAGTTTTTACAGAGGCTAGCTTTCCTAAGTTTCCGTGAGACAATGAGGTAATCCCTCATTCCTGACTCCAGATCACAGGGTGTCAACAGCTCTGAAGCTTTTCCTTGCCTCTGAAAGCTTTTTCCTCCTCTGAAGCCTTTCTTAGGCCTCCAGGTGGTAATAACTTCCTGGTGTTGCTAGTTCTTACTGCCTTATAAATCCTTGTCAGTTTATTTAACACTGCATTTCTCTCTAGATAGTCTATCTTCATTTAATACTGTTAATGAAATCCTTTGAATCCATTATATGCATTTGTTCTGGATATTGTGCCATGCATATCCTTGGGCCTGATGGATGTCTGAGTTCTCAGGAATTACCTTCACCAAAAACTTTTCCTCCTCTAGGGGAAGACTGCCTCTAATGGCTGATCAATATGGTGGTATAGGAAGTCTGGATCCACTTGGAACAGCAGGAACATTTAAGACCACTGCTGAAACTGCTCATAAGCTCAATCTCTCCGTGCTAGACCTGTTTCCCATCCCTCACTTCCACAAAGATGAATCCTGAAAGTGCTCCTTAACAACTTTCAGCAATGCTCTCTTAATTTAATTTCAGGGCCTGATTTATAGATAGAGTATTTCACAACAGAACTTCTTTTTCTTATTTCAGATATATTTTAAATTATTTGAATTTTTATTAACATAAAGAGAGCAGATTTCCTAGTATTTCATGGGTACAGTTAGGCATGTGTTTTGGGGATGGTGCTGGGGTACAGCAATCTAAGCTGGTGCCTGTGATACCAACATCCTACATGGGTGCAGGTTGGATTCCCTGATTCCAATCCAGCTGCCCGCTAATACACCTGGGAAAACAGCAGAAAATGGCATATGGGAGATCCTGATGGAGTTCCAGGCTCCTGAGTTTTGACCTTTACAGTTCTGGCCATTGAAGTTCATTTAGAGAGTGAAACAACAGATGAAAGCTTATTTTATATACAATTTTAGGAAATGTGGAACTCATGGACTTGGGGACTTTATGTGGTAGGATTGTTTAGCAGTTTGTTCATCTGAGATATACAAGTACGGTTTCCAGTGTCTGTGGCTGATTCGCAAATGTTAAAATTACAATCTGTTAGATAACAATGCAATTTTCAGAATACATTGATTACTGGATTTAAGAAACTATCATAGTTGTTGTAGTGAATTATTAATCCAATAAGTACTTTATTTAAAGATTTATTTATTTTTATTGGAAAGATAGATATATAGAGAGGAGGAGAGACAGAGGAGAAGATTTTCCATTCGATGATTCACTCCCCAAGTGGCCACAGTAGCTGGAAGTGAGCCAATCTGACGCCAAAAGCCAGGGACTTCTTCCAGGTCTCCCATGCAAGTGCAGGGTCCCAAGGCTTTGGACTGCCCTTGACTGCTTTCCCAGGCCACAATCAGGGAGCTGGATGGGAAGTGGGGCTACCAGGGTTAGAACCGGTAACCATATGGGATTCTGGTGTGCTAAGCTACCGTGTACTGGGCCCTCAATAAGTAAATATAAACTCAGTTCTGTAGCTACTTATTTCCATGGCTACCAAATTATATTTTCCTAGAAGCATAGGCACTTTTCATTCTCAATAGTGTGTTCTTTAATAGCAACCTGGGCATAACTTTAATGTCTATTAATATACGAATTGCTATGTATATGATAATGATAGATATAATATGATAATAATGTTAACAAAGATTACTAATTTTAAAGCTGCATAGTGGAATGTTTATAATATGAGGACAGATTAGGCAAAGATTTTAAGGTAAATTTTCTTGCTGATGGCAAGTCAAAGAACTTCAAAATGCTTGGTGAAATGGAATTAAAATATAAATTTAATGAATTTTTTTGAAATTTGTACATTATTACTTTCATAATAGACATTTTCCTTAAGCTTTTTCAAGAATGCATTGCATTAAAAAATGGTGTATCTACTTAAAAGGACCAATATTGCATAGTAAGGGATGACATTTTAATGTTTTCACTTACTTATTTTACTCTTGTACATATATATATATACAGAGTTTTTCAGTAAAGATTCTAAAAGAACAATCTATAATCAAGCAGATTACACAAACGTTTGAACTCATAGATGCTGTGGTATAAATATGATATGTCTCCTGAAACTAATGTTGAAATTTGGTAGCGATGATGGCAGTGTGGGGAGGTGGGGCTAGTGGGAAGTGTTTGGATCATGGAGATGAATCCTTCATGAATATCCATTCATTGCTTTGCCCCTGGGAGTGAGTTCTTGTTCTCAGAAGACTAAATTAATTATGTGAGAGTGGGCTGCAGAAACGCTAGGCTTCCCTTCTGTGTTTTGCCTCTTTTAATAACTGCTTGTCCTTCCACTTTCAGAGCACAAGACCCTGACCAGGCAC
The DNA here is from genome assembly GCF_030435755.1 of Ochotona princeps. Taxonomy (NCBI): domain Eukaryota; kingdom Metazoa; phylum Chordata; class Mammalia; order Lagomorpha; family Ochotonidae; genus Ochotona; species Ochotona princeps. The sequence continues at coordinate 54,320,641 of NC_080833.1, forward strand.
AGCTACCCTCTCTTGATTTTCTCAGACTCCGGAATACTAAGTCAAAATGAACCTCTTTTCCTTTTAAATGGCCCATTCTAAAGTATTCTATTAGAGCATCAGAGAGACAAGCAGAATCATTGCAGACAAATGTTCCTTGAAGACATATAATCTTAAATCATGAGAGCAGAAAGAACATTGAACTTGCGACTGATGTTTTAATTTTAGCATTTGTTCTATCACAATGTAGCTTATATTAGTTTGCATAAATTACTTGTCTTTTCTGAGCTTCATTTACTCCCCTTCAACATAGGGCTAATAATTATATACTTAATGCAATTAAATAGCTAGAGAGGACTCCTATGTGAATGTACTTTGTATACTACATATCATACACAGTCTGTTATGAATGCCCTTGCTTTTCACACTGAGTACATTATGGATAACTCAAAATCAATTTCAAAAAAATAAAATGAAATGGTAATTTTTTTTTGGAAAAAGAAAATGCTACTGGAGTATTTTGAATTGTAGCCAAGGAAAACATATTTTGCTGCTGAAAGTATTTGTCATTTTGTAAGCTACAGATAACACAATTTTCTGACTGAGATTTGGCTAACATCTACTGGGTGACAGCCATCCTGGTACACTGTGTGGCTGCTGCTTCAGTGGCTACCCAAGCGCAGATGCTCTGGCAGTAAGGGTCATCATGTACCCTTTCGCAGAAATGTCCTTTGATTTGGGGTCACTGTGTTCATTGGACATCTCAGAACAGAAGTCATACTTTTGTTGCTACAGCGTGATTCAGTCTTGGTATGAAAAATAAATGCAGTATGTGCTTCTTTCTATTGCGCAGGGTCCTCTTGCTGCATAATCATGCAAAAGGTTAAGCATGTAAAGATTGCATAGCTATGAATTTGTCAAAGTCAATAATTCTGGAACTGAAATTAAAAAAAATAATTTAAATGTCTACATCAAAAATGTAAGAAAACAGCCTTTTTATGCCATTGAAAAGATGAAGAATTTAGGATTACTGAAACTGTAAACCTTATCATGAATTTGATAATTCTGTAATTTGAAGCTCCATAAATTTGTTTTCTTTCTATCTGGCAAAAGCAAATGTCATCTCTACTTAGTTTTTAAAATTAAGATTGATACTTAAGTGAAACTAAAAAAACTGAAATATAACTAATTTATTTTATGTTGTTTTACATGTTTATGTAAAGACCATTTCTGTGTATATAGTATGTATATGTGTAATGATATGTGCTTGAGTGAATGAAATTTCATGTTTATTTCAGGATAAGTAAAATTCAAACATTTCTTACCCTAGGAGAATTCTGGGATTTAGTCCATGATTACACTTTGACCTTAAAAGTGACGCAAATGTTTGACTTTTCTGTTGTGACTTTTCTGCCTATTCTAGTACCGGTATCCAAACTGATTTAATCACTTGCCGGACTAGATACGGTGACAGATTGAAACAAACATGTTATCGTGCACTCAATGCACTTCCACTTTAGCTTTAGGGATGAAGTCAACATAATCAAGAATAAATTAAAGAAGAATTTGAAGAAAGGTGTAATTAGAGCTGAGCAAGAGAGAGTCCCATGAGTTAGGTGGCATTTAAATTACTAGGGAATTTGCATACATGGAAGGGCACAGACAAGTGAAAGAAACAAGTGTGTGTACATACTGGAGGAGACACTGGGTGTAATAGTTCCATCTGTTTTCCAAGGTAAAGGTGTAATTCTGTATGGTCATTTTGAAATGATACACATCTATGCTCAGATTAACAACAGAGGGACTGACATGAATCAGGTGATGTGGTAGTAAGAAGCATTAGCTTTGTAGCTAGACTCTTTAGTCAACTGGCATTTCCCAACCTTTATTAGCTCTCTATGATGGACTATGTCAATCAGTGGATTCTCCAACGACCGCATTGTGCTTGGAGTGGTGAGAGTGGCAGCAATTTAGATCTGTTGAAATATCAAAACCACTCTACCAGCTCTACCTTCAGACCAGAGATGGTCTCCCCAAGAAACTGATGAACTTATCTGAACAATAAGATGCTGGGCTTTATGCCTGGTAGGTGCTTCCAATGAAAGAATCTCAACTGAATTTGAACTGTGGTAATGCAACAGGGTGGAGGAATCTACCATGGGGGGGGTTGGGGGGTTTGGGGAGGGGTGGGGGTAATCCCAGTGCGTATAAAACTGTGTCATATAATGCAATGTAATCAATAAAAATATATATTAAAAAATTTAAAATAGAAGAAAATAAAAAAAGAAAAGTTTTCTTTTCTAGTAAGGAAATCAGGTCTTCTTAGAGTCAGATCCTTGATCCATTTTGAGGTTATATAATTTTTAATGAATTGATTGATTCAACTTTCAGGTTTTGACCATCTATTTATACCAAGGGCTCAAAATGAGACAGGTTACATAATGAATGACATCTAATCTTTGTGCAATTTACATAATGGTTACCCATTGCCTTAAACAGTAACCAGCTGGTGGAATTATACATTGTCTTAAGACTCAATCACTCCCCTCCTGATTTGGTGGCTCTATTAGAATTTAAAGCCATTCTAAGGTTATAGTATTAATTATACTATCTGTTTCTCTCAGATGTGTATGTCCACAAAAAAGAAATTAACTTATGTGTTCTAAACATGCTTTGCTTTTTGTAAAAGAGTTACTTCATTTTTGTTTGGTTCATTCCCCAAAAGGCCTCCACAGCCAGAGCTAGGAGCTCCTTCTGAGTCTCCCACATGGATGCAGGGGTCCATGGACTTGAGACATCCTCTGCGATTTTCCCAGGCCATGGGCAGTGAGCTGGATCCAAAGTAGAGCATCTGAGACATAAACTGCCATCCATATGGGATGCTGGTGCTGCAGGAGATGGCTTAACTTACTATGCCATGGTGCTTACCCTCAAATATGCTTTTCTTATTTCAATACTGAAAGTCTGAGTTATGCATGAAATATTAAATAGAATTACATCAATGTTGTTAATCAGTTATTTCTTCTGTTTGATATTTCAGTGTTTTCATGGACATAAAGCTGAAATCCCTTTTCATCTAGTTAAAACAAAGATGAACTACACTATGCATCCCTAGTCCTGAATTAAAGTAGGTCCCCCCAAAAACTGTTAAGTTACCTGGAAACCAAAATACTAGACTATCATTGCTTATACTTACAATGTCATGACCGATGTAAAAATACAATGCTGGAGTCAAAACTACAGCTGGAGGACTATATTATTGTAAGATACAGGAGACAATAGGGAGGGGCGAAGGAGGAGGAAGGAAAGAGAGGAAAAGGGGGAAGCCATATATCATCAAAACTGTAACATGAAAAATAAGAAGTTTTGAGAAGCAGAATTTCCAAAGGTGCAATGTACAGTTTTCTTCTGTTCTTTTGAGATCCTAGTGAAAGCTGCTATCATGAACTCTATAACAAAGCTGGAAGGAACCAGTCTTTCACAGCGACTTCATTTCATTCATGAGGAATCTTGGGTCTGCAGAGTTACCAGACTTCCTGAAGACCATAATGACAAAATTGGATTGGAACAGATGTCTTCTGTTTCCAAGTATCCAGAATCCAGAGAGATACCTAATTATGATAATATCCAATTTAGTAGCAAGTGATTTAAAAGCCTTGACATGGTTTCCCATAAACGAGTCATTGTTATAAGTTCAGTAACCTTGTTGAAATGGGCAAGGATCTTGTTTTACTCCTTTTTCCCCTTAGGATTTACTTATTTTTATTGGAAACGTAGATATACAGAGAAGAGGGACAGAGAGAAAGATATTCTGTCCACTGCTTACTCCCCAAGTGGCCACAACGGCCAGGGTTGTGCCAATCTGAAGTCAGGAGCCAGGAGTTTCTTCCGGGTCTCCCTTGTGGGTGCAGGGTTCCAAGGCATCAGCCTGTCTGTCCTCAGCTGCTTTCCCAGGCAACAAACAGGGAACTGAATGGGAAGTGGAGCATCCAGGACTTGAACCAGCTCCCATAAGGGATCCCCGACTATGCAAGGCAAGGACGTTAGCCACAAGGTTACTGAGCTGGGCCCATCTTGTGTTATTCTTTAAGGAAATTAAAAAAATACATGCCCCCAATATTTATGCCTTTTGTTCAACTACTAAGTATTGAAAAGTACTGTTTCTGGCTCCCCAATACCAAACTTCGTTCAAAATTGACATTGCAAATATTATGTATGAGCTATCTGAACTTAACTCCATTTAAAAACATGTCTGCATCTCACCCCACTCATATCACAATCCGCTTTTCTTTCTGATTACTACCTGTCCAGTCACTTCCTGGTTCTGCTGTCAGTTATCCTTTACTTTCAATTCTTCTTTGCTTGTCAGCTCCTTCATCTTATCAAATAGACTTATTCAGGATTGGTGCAGTGTTAGGCTACTTCGCCCGTGTCACTGGTATCACGGAGAGGCACTGCTCCACTTCTGATTCATCTTCCTGCTTATATTCTGAAACAATAGTGTGGGTGTCCACATTGGACACCTGAGAGAAGCTCCTGGCTCCTGCCTTTGAACTGGCCCAGCTCTGGCCATGGCAGCCATTTGAGGAGTGAACTAGCACATGCAAGATTCTCTCTCTCTCTCTCTCTCTCTCTCTCTCTCTGTCTTTCTTCATCTCCTTTTCTTGCTCTTTTTCTCTCTATAACTTTGGATTTCAAGTAAGATAAATAAAATCTTTAAAAAAAAAGAAATAGGTTTATTAAGTCCCTCACTACACAGAATAATGACGAAAGTCATGTATTCACCTTCCTAATGCTTTCTTTCTTCATGTGTTATTACCGTTTCTCTTTTTCTTGATTTTATGAAGTATTTGCCTTCATGGCTGACTCCGTTTGATTATTCCAACCTCATATGTATGAAAGAACTATTGTAGATTTCATAATTTCCATAAATTACAAAAGTCATCCATTAAAAAATGTCTAAGTAATAAGCAATAACACGAGATAAATATTGTTCACATATAAAATACACTATAATTAAGGTTTATTGTATCCTTGTAAAAAAGAAGAGACAAGTTGATAGATGATGATAGTTGAAGGGAGACCTCAGAAAGAATATATTGCTTGAACCATGTTTCTCTACCATTTGAGAAGAGCATGGTTATCTTCCACTCAAATGACATATAAAAATAAAGCTATGATAAAATTCTTTGGTAGAATTAGTTGCTACATTTTTATTAAATGCAAATAGCTATTTGAACAGCTAAAATGGTTGCTAAATTTTTATTAAGTGCAAATAGTGTTTGAAAAGCCAAGTAATTCTGAATAATAAAAATGAAATTGGGAGAATCTTACTGCTTCAAGACAATGTTGTGTCGCTGTCCCGCAGCGATGGGCTTGGTGCATGGAGCCGATAATAACACGCGTGGACCCTGACGATGGTCAAAAGCCGAGGTTTATTAGTAGCATCAGACTTTATACTCTGAGGGTCATATAGGATAAGGGAGGAAGTGCTGAGCTTATCAACAAAACCATTAATGCTTGTTTGGAACTCCTTTTGTCTTGTATATTCCACCAGGTGTTCTCATATACATATGCAGATGATATCCAATAAGGTATACAAAAGGTAGCCATTTGGTTATTCTCCTCCAAATATTATCCAACCAACTGTAGTCCTGTGCTCACTGACCTTTTCGGGTCACAATGTCCTCCTACAATGTTGTATTTCTTTTTTTTTTTTAACATTTAAGAAATTTTATTCAAAATAGAGAAACACCAAATTCTCAACTTAAAAAACTGACAGCAAATCTTCCAGACCTTTCCCAGTACTACACCATTCCTTTCCCTATCCAAAAAGAAAAACCAAGTTCTAGATCCAAAATACCAAATAAACCAGTTGATAAACATTCTTTTCATGGTCCTAACCCCTACTCTAGTTTGCTAAATTATACATTTGTACCTTTTCAAGAAAAAGTATGTTAAAAAAAAAAACGATTAATATTTGTGAGAACTGGACTTGCTTTCTTCATATCAAGACCCAAACCACACGCACCCTACTCAAACTCAGAGAAAATATACATTTGTTCTTTAAAGCTCATCTGCTTTAGGTAATTTTATCTTTTCACACATTAGCATAAGCCAATGTTTGATCCATGCTGCAAAAGCTGTACAAAATGAAAACATCTGTTAAGTCCCTAGGGCAACCTTCAGGCAAAAAGCAAAATCCTTTTTTCTTAGGTGGGGGAGGCGTGAGGAGGGAGGGGGGATGGGGAGGGGGGAGAATGCAGAGGCCTTGGGACTGGGGAGACGGCTCAGATGAGGCAGCACCAAAGGATGGAGACAATGCTAGTACATTTGCAAGGTAAAGTTCAGAAAGGAGCATCCAACGTCCACTTTTCCTGCAGAAATCGTCAGCTCCTAAAACTAGATCTGTCAGAGTTGGCTGATGGGGACTGACTCTCTCCTAGGTTTATCATTTTGATCAGAGCCTTTTGGGGGGGGGGGGGGCTTATCCTCATTACTGAACCTTCTGACGTCATCCTAGTAATTCCAACAGGTGTTTTCTTGGTGTTTTGGCTCTTTTCTTTGGAAAGCTTTCTTTCCACCCTGACACCAGGACTAACTCCAAACGAAGTCCCTTCTGTGTTTTTGGGTTGTACCAGATCACTTTTATAGAAATGGAGATTTCTTTAAGGCTACAAACTTGGCAAGTTGGTCCCATTAAACAATGACATCAAGGCAGGAGTTTCCCGCATGGCATGAATCAAACACTTGAGCATTTCAGAAGAGTACAATTTACATTCATCTCTGAGATTAAGAAACTGTTAGCTGGTTTCCAACTGGTTTCAATACTGTTTTAAAGTTTGAATAATCTTACCATGTAGACATTAAATAATGTTTAAATATTAAACATGAAATCTTTTCCTGACTATTCAGACAGAAATAGAAAAAGCAGAACAGCGGGCAAAGCAAGAAACAGTCCAACGAGCAGACTGGAGACTTCTCCGCCATCTGTAACGAGAGGAGGGCTTTCAGCACAGGTTTCCAAGACGCCTGGCAGCTGATTTCCAATCATTCACCTCTACCTGGCAGATGCCAGGTATCCCTACAAAAAGTATCTGCTTCCTACCAAGGAGGAAGAAACCCAGGAAACAGAAATGACTGGGGCATGCCTGCTGTGTGGTAAAAGGGTCGAGGACCACACTCACTACTCCTTTAAGTTAATAGCTTCCAGTGGTCATTCCACAGCAATAAAGGAATTCTCATTTTTCTTTGCACTGTGAGTCCTTGCCACCCGCAAGAGTTCTTCCAGAGAAATAAAAACTTCAATCCTGGCTATCCTCGGAGGACGCCTGGGGCCTGATGTACTCTTGTCTGTGAGCTCGCAGGCAGCTCTTCCCTGCTCGCAGGAGAACTGCACTGATCAGTTTAAGCACCAAATTGGCTATTCCAGTAAATCCCAATGTCACTTGCCCATAGATTATCAGTTAATTATTCACTATTTTCAGAATTGACATTTAAAAACTCGACTTGCTTAAACAAGTGCAAAGTTGTTAGAAAATACAGAAACGACAAAATGGAGGAATCAAAGCATTAATCAAAAAAAGATGGAAAATGGAGTAGATGAATCAACCACCTCAGCTTTATGCTTGCAGCGGAAAACTGGACAAGGGGAAACCCTAAGACGGACTATGTCAATCAGTGGACTCTGCACCAGCCTCATCATACCTGGACTGTTGCTGATGATATGTTGGAGCTTCTAATTGATCGAGGTGACGCTCTGCTGGCTCTGCCTACAAACCTGAGAGGGCCTCCCTAAGAGGTCGTTGAACTTGAACTGGACAAGTGGGATGCTGGACTCTGTATGGTGTAAACTTTTAATTAGGGAATCTCAACGGAACTTGAGCTGTGGTTATGCATCAAGGTGAAGGAATTCATGATGGGGGAAGGGTTTGGGGTGAAGGGGGGGGAATCCCAGTACCTATGAAATTGTGTCATGTAATACAATGTACTTAATGAATAAATGAATATAAAAAAAAAAAAAGAAAATACAGAAACGTTCAACTGTTGGTTTGGCAGGCACAGCACTTCCTTATGACTAAAGGACGCTTCTCTCCTAGGCAATTTGCAGATGGGTTACTTCACAATCTTTTAAACTATCCCTCAAAGTTAATCAAGCTGTAAACATTATGGAATAACTGGGCTTAGTCACTAATGCAAGGGAAACTAAGGAGCAACAGTAGCACAAGAAGAAACAAAAGCAAGCCTCAGGAGGAAAAAAAAAAAAAAAAAACTAATTTCATGTTTCCCTTGCATTTTCAGAGGGAAGCCATACAACTATTGGCTATTTAACTGCTGCAGCTATATTAAGTTGGCAACTACTATACGAGTTCCATGGCCTCTGGAACATTTCTCAGCAAGAAGCTTAGGGCCCTGCCGCCTTTCCCTCCTTGTTTGTAATCATGGACAATCACCACTAAAAGACAGGTCAGATCTGCAGACTAAACTGCGACTCGACTCTCGGGATAGAGTTCCACCAACAGTATCCTTCTTAACCATCCTTTTCAACTCAAGGAGAATAATCTTCAAGTATCTGAATGCTTTAGACAAAGTGACAGATAACCAAAGTCAGAGCTTCTATACTTGCCTTTGAAGAGGCTATCATCTAACATTTCCTTTAAAAAGTCCGCTAGAAAACTGCTTTTCTTTTTCAGACAAGCTTCCTTGGCAAAAAAAAAATTTAATTCTATAAATGGTTACCCATAATGGGAGTCCCACCCCAAATCACAGGTGGAGGTATTATTACACCCGTTTCATAAAATTTCTGAGTCGTTAGATAGGCAGATAGGCTCAAGACGGAACACAGAGCCTTCGAGATTCTGGTGTTAGTGTAGAAAACGGTTTCTAGAGTTCCATTTCTTCTTCTGTGTTAGCAGCTATCTCCAAACTACTGTAGAGCGGCATGCCCGCTTGACGGGGCTCCGAGAACAGCTCAGTTCTCTGAGGGAAGGCAGTGCCAGCAGCTGAATGCCTTGTCTTGTTCTCTCCCGTGTAGTTCTTAGCATTCGATAATGGCTTTGGCTTATCAGAAAGGAGTTCTGGGAGAGGCTTCCAGAGTACAAGCTCCATGGAAGGACGGCTCATGGACTCAATCATCTTCTTTGTAAAGACTTCATCAAGTTCCCTCTTCAAGCCTGTTTTCATGGTGTCAGAAAGGACAAGACTGGGCAGGTGGTTAACATTTCTGTCAGATTCAACTTCTTCATCTTCATCAATTATCCTGTCCTCAAGCTCCTGAAGCCTCCTTCGGGCCACATCACACTGGGCTTCTGCGCTTGTCTGATCCATCTCTTCACAAACAATGTCTCCCATGCCAGGCACAGAAAGGTCACTCGTGCAGGGACTGACTCCGGGACCCTGCACGTTCTGCTGCGCACACAGAGAATCCAGCCATCGGCCAGGCGTGGAGTGCTGCCTCAGTCAGTCTTTTTTTTCCTTACTGGACAATCATCCTCTTCTTCCTCCTCCCGCTTGTGTTTCTTCTTACGTGGAGCTGGGACACGTCCACGCGCCACGCTCCCACCGGGGCTGCTCGGGGCAGCAGCGCGGGGTCCCGGCCGCGGGGCCAGCTCGGCACTGTCGGCGGCTCCCGGCGGGAAGGCCCCGCCCGGGAAGGCCGGTGATAGCTGTAGGAAGTCCGAGGCGCCGCTCAGGGGGAGACCGCTGAAGGGCCGGCCAAGGGCGGCCATGGCCGGAGAGACGGGCAGGCTGCGTCCACGCTCCCGGCCGCCCGCGTCCTCAGGCCCGGTAGCTGCGGCCACAGCGACTGCCGAAAAATCGCCCGCCTCCGGGAGCCCGCTCCCAATGTTGTATTTCATAATGATGGATTGTAAAGACCAGTGAAATGAGTAAAGAGTCCAAAAACAGTCCCATAAATATATGATCAAGTAATTTTTAACTAAAGTGCCTAAGTAATTCAATGAAAACGAAGTTAATAAAGTTTAATCATAACACACTATATGCATGTGTGTATACTCACAAATATAAATTCACTAAAAGTGAGCATACTTGTAAAACTTGAATGTACGGATTTATACAAGACAACAGGAGAAAAATTAGATGACTTTTGGTTTAATCAAGATTTTAAGATACATGAAAAGTGCTACAACATAAATAAGTTGGGAGTCATCAGAAAAAGTCTATTGATCTTTGTGAGATATTGTCAAGCAAGCAAAACTGTGTTTCAGGCTCAGAGACAGTATTTGTAACACACACATCTGGTAAAAGTTTTGTTTGTAGAATGTATCAACAACCATTAGAAACAAGTGAGGAGAATATTACCCAGGTAGATTATGGGAAAATTTTGAATGTGTAATTCACAAGAAAAGATATATAAGCAGAAAATAAATAACTGAATGGTAGTGGGCAGCTAATCTAGTAGATAAATAACCTTTTTTTGGAGAGGGAAGAGAGAGATTTATGGGTTATGACACAATTTGGGACTCAAACGTCTCATGCTGGAGAACCTGGGTTTGAGTCTTGGCTCCACTCTCAGTTTCAGTCTTCAGCTAGTGTTAATCCTGAATGCAGAGGGAATGAGTCAAGTGGTTGAGTACCTGCCAAACATACTGGACAACTGGGTGGAGTTTCCAGTTCCTTGGCTGAGTCTGCTCTAATCGTGGCTACTGAAGGCATTTTGGGAGTAAGCCTACAGATAGGAGCTTTCTTTTTGTCGTTCTAGCCTTCTGTCAGTACTTTTCTTTGCTTCTCTCTCTGCTACCCTTTCAAGTAAATGGGGGTATTTGATGATTTGACTAAGCAGCCTTTGGGAAACTACATCCCATATTGATGTGCTTGGTTTGGTATCTTTTTTTTTTTTATTAATTACGTTGCATTATGTGACACAATTTCATAGGCTCTGGGATTTCCCCAACCTCTTCCTGGGCCCTCCCCCCATGGTGGATTCCTCCACCTTGTTGCAGTATTATAGTTCAAATTAAGTCCAGATTCTTTCTTTGCATACATATGCCAAGCATAGAGTCCAGCATCTTATTGTCCAGATAAATTCAACAGTTTCTTGGGGAGACCATCTCTGGTCTGAAGGCTGAGCTGGCAGAATATCGTCCCGATCAATTAGAAGCCCCAGCACAACATCAACAACAATTTATAGCATTATGGAATTAATTGACATGGTATTGAGTAATCAATACATTGTAACAGTGTAAGTTCTTAACCACATTCTGTGACTATTTCATTGACCCTTCAATTTTTGTTTGTACACAGAACTGGCTGCTATACATCTTAAAGTGGCTATAGGGCACTGTTCAGCTGTCTCGTGTCTGTTTTCATTTTAGTATTTAGCAGTTTATAGTGTTGAAGCATAATTTTGCTGAACTTGGTAGATTTTAGGATAGTCTAAACTGGCTTATAACTCTAACAAGGCATTTGTCAACAGTTGAGGTGCAGAACAGTTTTAGGAGGGGTGTGCAGAGAAATCTTCCATCCCCTAGTGAGGAGTAACTAATCTTTGTGTCCTACCTAGTAAGGTATATAAAAATATAGAATGCTTCACGAATTTGCAGCTCATCCTTGTGCATGCCATGCTAATCTTCTCTCTGTATCGTTCCAATTTTAGTATATGTGCTGCCGAAGCGAGCACCTGGTTTGGTATCTTAAGTCCTCTTCTTCCCTTTCAGCTTCCTGCTAATGCACAATCTGGGAGACAATAGATGGTGGCTCAAGTACTTGTGTTCCTACCACCACATAGGAAACTTGGGATGAAATTCTGAGCTCCTCGTTTTCATCTGACCCAGACCTGGGAGTTGAAAGCATTTGGGGAATGAATCAGTGGTTGGAAAATCTCTTTCAGTATTCTGTTTTTCAAAAATGATGAAAATAATTGCACAAAAATTAAAAATGATGTGATAATATGAGGAAAATTGGCAAAATGGATGGAGAGGAAGAAGTGGAGGAGAGACGATGGGGAGAGAGAAGGATGAGTTATCCATAGCTACAAAACAACACTATGAAATATAATAAATTAAAAAAAGAAAATGCAAAACAAGTTCAGAGTCATTAGTTATTACTGAAATATAAATCTAAACCATGATGAGATATGATTGTATGCCCACCAAAGTGGCTAAATGAAAATGCAAACCTAAACCAAAGAAACCTGAAAGTAGAAAATTTGGACAATGAAACAGAGCATCTGGGACTGTTATACATGCTGCTGGGAATGCAAAATAGTTTAGCCACTTTGGTAAACATGTTGCTGCTGGGAATGCAAAATAGTTTGGCCACTTTAGTAAACAACCTGGCAGTTTCTTGTAAAATTAGACATACATTTGCTAAATGACAGAAATCACAGTCTTGCATATTTTTGCAAGAGAAACAAAATGTATTTCCTTACTAATATTATATTATGTCTGAATGTTCCCTGTAACTTGTACATGATAATCAAAACCCTCATACAATTGACGCTGTTAATGGATAAACAAGTTATGGTGAAAATATTTTGCATGTAATACTACTCAGCATGAACAGCATGGCTACAGTCATGTGCTGTAGAATGTTTCAGTTAATGGTGACCACACATACTAATGATGGTTCCTTCATTATACTGGAGCTAGAAATTTCCTATCATCTAGTGATGTTCCATTGTATGATATTACAATGCATTGTGCATATGGTTGTAGTGATGCTGATACAAACAGACCTATGCCAGTCTTCTAATGCTGGAGATCAGCTCCTGCTGAGTTCAGAGTTTGAGGAAGCTTATGTGGAGTCGGCAAGAAGAGATGGAACACTATAATTCTGTGATCATAGTGGACAGTCCAAGAAACTTGTCTCTTTTATTTGTACAGTAAACCTCACAGCTTTCGCATAAACTTGTTAACGTCATGGTCAAGAATTATCCAAAGATAATTCCACAAATTATTTCACTTTAAAGCAGGCCATTATCCATTCTGACCTTGCAGCCAGGAATTCCTCAGCTGGCAGCACATATTAACCAGTAATATACTCCTACTACATTTCTCTTTCTACAACTTGTCATTTATAGAAGAAAATATATCACAAAGGGAAACAAAAAACTTTAAACATGGATTCCTACTACAACCATGGGCTTAACAACTCCTTGATTAAATTGAATATTAGTACAAACATCCTTGAGCTCCTCCAGCCAAAGGGTCATGGGTATGGCCAAGACAACATAAATTGTTAAAGGCCCACTCACCAAGAGGTAGTTAATGGGATTAGTTGCTAAGCTTACATCAGTTACAAAGACCATCTCACCATGACAGACAACAATGCATCAACAGATTTCAGGCTTTTTTTAAAGGGGTAGTGTCTGTGAAACTGTGGAAGTGGCTGCAGAGGCATTTACCAGGCCTTGTCACATATCTGGGAGCAAAGGAGCTGTTTTTTTCACACCTCTGTGTCTTTGATCCCAATGACACAAAAGATGGGAGGTCTCCAGTCAGCCAAGATGCCATGGCTCCCAGCATTTTTTTTAAAGATTTATTTATTTTTATTGGAAAGGCAGATGTGCAGAGAGGAAGAGAGATAGAGAGGAAGATCTTCCTTCCGATGATTCACTCCCCAAGTGACCTCAATGGCCAGTGCTGCGCTGATCCGAAGCCAGGATCCAGGAACTTCTCCAGGTCTCCCACACAGGTGCAGGGTCCCAATGCTCTGGGCCTTCCTTGACTGCTTTCCCAGGCCACAAGCAGAGAGCTGGATGGAAAGTGGAACTGCTGGGATTAGAACGGGTGCCCATATGGGATCCCGGTGCGTCCAAGACAAGGACCTTAACTGCTATGCTATCGTGCTGGGCCCGGCTCCCAGCATTCGAAAGCTACATAGTGTATATAATAATGTGCAGTACACAGTACTTGATAAAAATTGCAAGCAACCATGTTGCTGGTTTATTTATCTACTGTATGATATGGTTTTGAGTATCTTTCCTAAGATTCCTAAGGAATCTTTTTAAATAGACTATTGAATTTAGTTGTTTTAATTTTATTTGAAAGGAAAGAAGCCGAGAGAGTAACAGACAGGTTAATTCCCCAAATGCCTGCAACAGCCAAAGCTGGGCCAGGTTGAAGCTAGGATGCTGCAACAGTGTCTGAATCTCCCAGTTAGGTAATAAGGACGCACATACTTGAGTCATTATCTGCTCCATCTCAGAGTTGTGTTATTAGGAAGCTGAGTTAGAAGCAGATTAGCTGAAACTTGAACCAAGGATTCCTACATGAAATGCAGGCATCCTCAATGGTAACCTAAGTGATGTGCTCCATGCCCTCCCCTGTGTGCTGGATTCGTCTTCTCCCTGTGGGATGGCATTGAGTGTGGTATTGAAATCTTGGAGAGATGGGACCTAGTAGAAGATGGTTAGGTGCCTTGGGAGCATACTCACACTTGACTCCCAGGTTTTCCAAGACCCAGGCTTCCTTGAAAGAGCCCTCTCCCATCTCAGCAGCCTCCTTCTTGAATTTTTCTGTGTTTCTCTTGTTGATGCCACCACATTTATAGATCAGATGGCCTGTAGTGATAGACTTGTCAGAATCGACGTGTGTAGTGACAGCGTTGTTGATGTGGGTCTTTGTCTTTCCCATTTTGGATTTCATTTAGCAGTGGTTTTCATAGCACCTGTGTTTTGGCAGCAAATCCATTGTAAAAAAAGAAATGATTCCAAGACATTTAGAACTCAGTGTTATTAAGTTGGATGGAGGAAACCCGTCATAGAGAGAACATACTGAATTATTGCATATATATGAAGTTCATAAATACATGCAGCAGGGAAAGTATTTTAAAATTTTTATCTGTTATGTAATCTCTAACAGAATATGAAAAACTTGTCTGCATTTTACATTTCTGAATCCATTACTTATATATGAATGTTAAAGGAGTTTTTTCATTTTCTAGATGATGTCTTTAAAAGACATTCTTTAAAAAATGCTTATTTTTAAAAATTATTTTCAGTATACTTTTAAATATTTGCCTTATAGTATGGTTATTTCCAATTTTTAGTTCATTGTAGATCCCAATACTGTGCTCTTGTTTCTCTTGGCTATCATTCCTCCAATCACTTTAAGCCTTTATTTATTTTCTGAGGTATTCAGAATTTTGTTTCTTTTCCAATATTTGCATTTACATGTTTGAACAAAGTTACTGGAGGTGATGGATCATTGTACTATCCAGGATAGCATAGGAAGGCTATCTCAAAACAAGATACCAAAGTAATCAAGAAAATAGAATAGGAGATTAAAAAGGCACTCCATTAAGTTTTCTAGTTAAAGTTACATGTATTTGACTCATGCTATGACCTGAAAATCTCACAAGTGAGAAAATACTTCTCTAAGGCAAATATATGATGACATTTTCGTACAACTTTTTTCTAGCCAGAAATTAAATTGTCATGGAAGACTTAAGCATGTGCCTTTGATTCAGTTCAAGCAATTGAACTGCTGCATTTAGCTTAATTACAAAATGTAATGCGTACCCACTATCCTCCAAGCTCTGTGCTGGGAAGTGAAATGTGGTGAATAATAAGACAGAAAAAAAATAGAATCTGCCTTCAAGGACTTCATTGTACTAGGGAATGCAGATGAAGAAATAATTACAATAAATCTAATCACAGGGCTCTGCCATATGAGTGTAGCAGGATGCTCAATTTAATCTGTAAGAATCAGAAAAAGTTTCATAAGAGATGAGACACCTGAACTTTCTTTTATATATATATATAAAAATGTATAATATATATCATATACAATATAATATTATATATAAAATATATTTAGATATGTAATATATAAGTATATTATAATTATATGATATATATTCATATATTATGTAAAATATATCATATAATTATATAATTTTAATTATAATTATATTATATATTATATAATGTATATCATATAATTATATTCACTACAATTATATTATATAATACAATTATATTTCATATTACTATATTATTGTAATATATGCATAATATAATATAATTATTATACTATATTATATAATATATAAAATATTTTATATATCTAAAATATATATTTAACAGTTTATAGTTTTAAAGCGAAATTTTACAGAACTTTGTGCATTTTAGGATAATCAAAACAGATTTATAATTCTAACAAGCCATGTAGTAACAATTGAGGAGTAGAACAGTCTTAGGTGGGTACACAGAGACATATGCAATATCTTACCTAGTGAGGAATAACTGAACTCTGCATTCTACTTAGGGAGGTCTAGGAAAAGCCAAGACCAGGGGCCTGACCAGTAAGGTATAGGTGAGCAACTCTAGGCCAGCTGACTTTTTCTGTTTGTTAAAAGCTTTCTATATTAGTCTCTCGCTGTCTGTCTGAACAAAATTTTGGGGGGCTCCTGAGCCACCCTGCTGATCATTGCCAGAGAGGATGAGGAGCCAAAGCTGGAGCTAAGCAAGGACCAGAGACAGCTCCTCTCCTGAGTCCAGAAGGAAATTTACAATTCTATCTCTGAGGACCACCAGGAGACATGTGAACTTTCAAAATCAACAGAAAGGTAACATTGAATGAAGGAATTCAGGTTCAGATGGAGTACTAAGCACACGGCAGGCACTTAAGTTTGGTAGAAGGTAAGAATCTTGTCTCTTGTAGAGAAGACATGTAAGGGACAGGGAATTGCATTTTCTGTGGTAGGCATGCCATGTATTGGCATTTTTCCATAACTGCACCTTGTAGGAGCCTTTATTTTATTGTTCCTATGCCCCTCGTATCTGTTACTGTCCAAAGAGTTAGTTTCCAGATATCCAGAGAGACCTAGAAATAAGTGGAAAATGAATCAAATGATTGAACATTGGTCTATCATATCTACTACATTCTGGAAACATATTCCAGTTCTTATATCCTCAGACTACCTTAGAACTGATAAGAAGATAATAAGGGAGTCACACCAAGGCAAACGTGGATCTTATAAATTTTGTAAGGTTTACTCTTTGTGGAAGGGATAGTAACAGTATCAGCCTGTACCAATGCAGGATATGAGGAATAGAGACCACATTTTTATCCAAGCCTACCAATAATCCAGCAGTGCAGAGTTGCTCAAATGCATATTTGGAGATGATCAACTAAGTATTAGCACTGTGCTAGGGAAACAAAATGAATTAAGCATTGTTAATATATATTGGAAGGGGTCAACAAGCAAGACAGCACAAAATATAGCAGAAATGCAAGAAGCATGGCTTCAGTAAAAGAAGCTGGCAAAGTTAGTGGCAGTGGTAAAGCAGTGGTTCTGACATCAGTGAGGATAGCCACATTTCATACCAAAGTGCTGGGTTCAAGTCCTGAATCTATTCCCAATCCCTGTTTTCCATTGATGTTTACATAGAGATGAGCAGATAGTAGTTCAAGTGCTTGGTTCCCTAGTAGCCACATGGGCAACCTGTACTGAGACCCTTACTCTTGTCCAGCTTGGCAGTTATAGGAATTTGGGGAGTCAACCAGCAGGTGGGAGATCTGTCTCTGTACTTTCAAAATAAAAAAATGAATGAATTAAAAAATATTTAATAAGATGGGATTTCTCCTTCCCCATTCCCAAATCCTGCCCCCTACTAATTTCCCCTATATTATGACAATACTATAGTCATTTGAAAACAGCCTGAAACCCATCATTCTACTATTTAAGTGTATCCTGACATTGTAGGCATGAACAAGGGCAGAGTCCAGCATCATGTTGTCATTATATACTCAATAATCTCATGGGGAGTCCATTTTTTTATTTGGAAATAGAGATGCATATTGCATTGTATCTTCACATCTTGGTATGATAGGCTGTATTACACAGTTGCTATAATCCCTTTAAATGAAAAATCATAAATAAAAAATCAACAGATACAAAAAGTGCAAAAAATTCAAATAACATGCTGCTTAATGACCAATGTGTTGCTGAAGAAATGAAAAAGAAAATAAAAAATGTTATTGAAGAAAATGATGCTACTGTATAACCTTTGTGTCACTGAAGAAATTTAATAAGAAAAACTTTTTTGAATGAATGAAATAAAAATAAAAACATCAAAACCCATGAGATGTAGCAAAAACAGTATTGAGAGGGACACTTATGGTATCATGTGCTTACAAAAAAGAAATATCTCAAATATATGACCTAACGCATTTCCAGGGCGTATTTAATAAGAAGAATAACAAGAAGCATGAAATGATAAAAATCACAGCAAAAAATAAATGGAATTGAAAGTAAGAAACTACAAATTGCAACAAGAAACAGCCATTTTTAAAAGATTTATTTATTTTTATTGCAAAGTCAGATATACAGAGAGGAGGAGAGACAGAGAGGAAGACCTTCCATCCTATGATTCCCTGCTAAAGTGATCACAATGGCCAGAGCTGATCCGATCTGAAGCCAGGATCCAGGAACCGCTTTCAGGTTTCCCACATTGACACAGGGTCCCAATACTTTGGGCTGTCCTTGACTACTTTCCCAGGCCACAAGCAGGAAGCTGGATGGGAAGCAGGGCCAATAGGATTAGAACTGGCACCCATATGGAATCCTGGCACATTCAAGGCGAAGACTTTAGCCACTAGGCCACCATGCCGGGCCCAAGAGCCATTTTTTTAAGATGAGCAAAGCAAACTTTGAACCAGACTAGCGAAGGGAAGCAAGAGAGAAAAGCCAAGTAAATTAGACAGGCAATACCTATCAGTAAGTGTGTGGGTTGGTTCTGGAGTAGGCTGGACCGGGCAGTGGCCTACCTACCTTAGTTCACTGGCATGTGCAGGAGCCTGGCTAAAGTGCAGTTATGCTAGGCTAAGTTATGACACCTACTAGTTTGCATGATCCAGGGAAGGAAGCCAACTGGATAGGGTTGGGCTGTAGTACCCACCAGCGTGAATTAAAACTGGGGGCAGACCAGGCCAGGTCAGGCTGTATCAACTGTCAGCAAATGCCAAGGTGAGGCTGGCCATGCCAGACCAGTCCACAGCACCCATCAGCACACGTGAGACCCACGTTGGTGTGTAAGCTTGAAGAGGGCTGCCCTGGTGGACCAAAGCTCCCACTGGCAAGCATGCGAACTGGGATTGGGGGTAGACCAGACTGGGCAGGGCTACAACACCTGTTGGTCTGCATGTGAGCTTTGTTGGGAGAGAGCCAGGCTGGGCTAACTGATTGTAGCCACTTATGCATGCATAGGCCAGAGTAAGAGCAGACTGGTTGGGCTTTGCTGCAGCTTAAGCTGGCAAGTGCTGTGACTAGGGACAAGTTGTATTAGGCTAGACTGCAGTATCACCTGTGAAATGCAAGATCCAGGACTGGGAGTGGGCCCAGTAGGAAAAATGTTGGTACCTCTCTGGTGGTTTGCAATTGCCACTGGTGAGTATGAGAAGCAGGTCTGGGCCCAGGCCTGGCTAGACAGGCAGTGGCACCCATGTGCATGAGTGTCAGGTGGATAGTGGGGTTGCTTGTGTTGAGCTAAGCTTCAGTGCCCATTGATGTGTATGATAGCTGAATGTAATGTGGGACAGAGTCTGCTGTACATACTGGCAAGCACAGGAACCAGGGCTGTGGTCAGTCTAGTGAGGGTTGTTGGGGATTGTTCTGACTAGGCTGCAACTCCCACTTGTGTGCATTAGGGTTGATTATGTGGTGGGCAGGGTTGGGCTGGGCTATAGTACCCACTGGCAAGCACACACAGGAGTCAGATCTGGAATATTTCAGATGAGATTTCTTTGGGGATCCCTCCAGCTGAACTGCTGGACTTAAAATTCCATCCATAGAGAGAATTGCAGCATCTGTGGTCTGACCATGGAGTGCATGTATCTAAACTAGAACTCTTTAGTGGCTAAGAAGGAGCAGTGAACAGCATGCCCAGATACACATTAAGGATATGGGAGTCCACTGGGATTGCAAAGGAACTCGAATACCATAGCAGAGGAAGGAGGGCAGAACAAATTGGTCAACTACCCCAGCAAAGTGTTGACAACAAATATCTGGGTGAATGGAGACTCTAAAGTGGAGTATGTCAGCCAATATACCTTGGAAAGATTTCCTCATCCTTGGGTTGATGAAATCAGCAGCATTTCAGAACCTTCAAAACCACTTGAACAGAACCCTTGGAGCATGCTCCACACCGCCAACCTTGGGATGACATTGGGTGGCTGTTCCCCATCCCTGGGTACTGAGGCAGCTGGGAGGCTGGTTATGGTTTCTCCCCTTATCTTCTCCCCTTTTCCCTAGATATAGGAAGAAGAGAAAAATTTGGAAAAAATAGAAATGAATAAGAAATATTCTTAGAATCTAGTAAGGTGATGTCTTCTGGCTGCATAGATCATTTGATCATTATTTGATGTCCTTCTTTATCTCTTTTTAATATTTACATCAAAGTTTACATGATCTAAGAATAGGTATATCAACTTATTTTCCCTTTCCATTAGCCTGGGGTATCTTTTTCTATCTTTTTACTTTCAGTTTCTTCATATCTTTGTTGATGCAATGTGTTTCCTTTAGGCAACAAATAGATGGGTTTTGGTTTTTTATCCATACCACTAATGTGTGAAATTTCATTGATGAGTTTAAGCCACTTACATTCAGGGCTAATATTGATAGGCAGTAATTTATTCTTGTCATTTTAGTAATGATTTAGTCTTCTTTTGATGTTTTACTGGGTTGTTCTCCACATTTGCCTTTGTTTTTTTAGGTGCTATTCCTTTTCTCTGCCAGTAGAATCTTCACACATCATTTGTAGCGCAGGTCTGGAAGAGGCAAATTGTTTGAGCCTTTTTTTTTTTTTTTTACTGTAGAAGCATGTTATTTTCAAAGACAAGATTTGCTAGGTAAGTTATTATGGGCTGACAATTTTTTCCTTTTAGAGTCTGGAATATGCCACTCCATTGGTTTCTGGCCTGTAGAGTTTCCTCTGAGAAGTCAGCTGTGTATCTGGTTGTGGTTCCTCTATTTATTAATTGATTTTTTCATGTGCATGTTTAAGGATCTTCACTTTGTGTTCAACTGAAGAGAGCTTGATTATCTTGTGTTGAGGTGAGAATGTAGCTTTTGGTCATCCTTATTGGGAGTTCTGTGCCCCTTCTGTGTCTTGTTTCACAAATCTTTCTCCAAACTAGTCAAGTTTTCCTTTATTGTTTCATTCAGTGCATTGTAAAACTCAGCTTCTCTTTGTGTGATTTCTGAAACTCTCCTAACTTTTATATTCAGCCTTTTAATAATATCCCCTAATTCTTGCTTTTCTTAACTAAATTCCACTTTCAGCTTTTCTATTATTTGCCCATTGTTGCAAGAAATGTCTTCCAATTCTGAGATTCTTTCTTCTGCCTTGCTTATTCTATTATCAAGGTTTTCCACTGAATTTTTAATTTCTTATATATCAGTTGTCATTTGATTCATTGCTATTTCATTCATATTATTCATTGCTGTATAACATATTCCTTAAAATCCTTTTGCTCGCTTCATTAACACTGTTCATTAGCATGTTTCTAATATTGTTAATTCCCCTTTTGATACTTCTAAGCTGGTTTTTATTTTGATACCAGTTTTATGCTTTGCTTGCAAATTGATAACCATGCCCTTCTATGCTCTTGTTGTTTTAAATAGTCATTCATTTAAGAGGTACTTACTGTCCAATTACTAGTGTGTTCTGTGCTGCTATAACAGAATACGCAACACTGGATACTTTATAAATAATAAAAATATTCATTACAACAATAGAATCTGATAAATTCAAGATCAATGTGCTGAAAGTTTTGATGTCTTGCAGAGGCTTCATCTTGGTCTCTGCTTCTAAAATTATATGTTGAATACAGCATTCTTTCGAGGATAGGAGCAGAATTCACGTGGTACTGAGGCTAAAGAGCAAAGAGACAGGACCTAATTTCAAAAGCCATTTTAAAATACATTTCATCTTCTCATGATGGCAGGAACATGTTATGAGTAGGTGACCTCTTAAAGGTCCTACTTTCCAAAACAATTGCATTGACTGGTAGATGTCAATATTAATCTTGGAGGGACAGATCTTGAAACCATAGTAGCTACTTTTGTTTTAAACAGTGTTTCTTCTACATCATTATATTTCATGGAGGTGATTTTCTGTTTAATTTTGCCTTCTCCCTCTCTCCATGCTTAGACACGTATCCAAACACATCTGAGTGACAATGTGCTTGACTGAATTATTCTAGCTAGTTTCACAATAGATTTTTCATAAAGTGTTGCTTTCCATTTTTAGTTTTTTTTATTTTCTTTATTGTTAATATTTTAGTTTTGTTTTTATATAGTACACATTTTGTAATATATATATATATATATTTTTTTTTTTCCTCCACTCATGTTTAAGTAAAGTGAGTTGTTCTTGGTCAATATCTTCCTAATTTTATTTTTCTACAGGTTTACATGAGAAAAGACTTAGGACTGTGTTCTAGGAACTAAAAAAATTTCCTTAATTGAGAAAGAGAGAGAGAGAGAGAGAGAGAGAGAGAGAGAGAGAGAGAGAGAGAGAGAGAAAGGGAGAAAGAGAATGAGTGTTCATCTACCAAATACTCAGTGTATTAGTGGATTGGCCAGGTCAGTCTACAGCTGGATTTACCAGGTAGTTGGCAGGTCTCCCTCAACTTGGGCTGCCAGTATTCTTTGCTGGTCCTTTAGTAGTAGAAAGCTTGAATTAGATTTTGGATCCACATATAAAACCTAGCCATTTTAATATGGGGCACAATTAGGCCAAATTACTACCCCAGGAAAGACATTTTGTTGTTGTTGTTGTTGTTTTAAACACCTTTATTTGCTTTAAAAACATAAGACTTCTTGTACAATAAAGCATAAGCATGTTTCATCTACAAAGTCAGAATATCTTCCTCATGGAACACGCAGGAAGAAAGGAAAAACACACACATGGCAAAGTAGTCACAGATTACCTCTAAAATAATTAAGACTTTCGGCCAGAAAAATTAATCTTTTGAAAACAAAAGTATAACAATAACAAAAAGCCATATTTCACACCTGGTACTAACAGTAAACATTCATAGTACAAAATTATCTGTTAAAATCAAATTCCTATATATTGAAAGTATTAATATCATCAAAATACCCATCGTACTTAAAGCAATTTATAAGCTTATTGCAATCTCAAAATTCCAAAGACATTTTTTCTCATATCTAGAACATTTTTTAACTATTTTTCAGATTGACATCATTTCATAACAGCCACATCAATCACAGCATGAATAACAACAGCAACAACGTCAACAACACATTGTAGCACCTTGATTAAGTAATGTGCCACTGAGTAGGCAGCATATGCTTAACTAAAAGGAAACACAGAAGTCTCTTAGGAACTATGTTGCCATTGCATACTCCATGGGCACTTGATGAACTCCACTAGAGAAAAGAAATTATTTTGAAGCAAACAAACCGACATAAAAACATCAAAACATCTGAGACACAGCCAAAACAGGCAACAGACGCTCAAAAAAACAGTATAGATTGGACTATTGGAGTTACCCTTTCCAAGTTGGCTTCCTTATATGAGAGAGAATATGTGGTATTTATTCTTTTGTGATTAACCCATTTCGCTGAGCATAATGGTTTCTAGTTGGGACCACCTGGTTTTAAATAGAATAATATCGTTCTTATTGACAGCTGAATAATATTCCATTGAGTAGATGTACCACAGCTTTTTTAACCATTCTTCCTTAGACGCACATCTGGTTTGTTTCCATGTCATTGCTATTGTAGATTGTGCAGCTGTAAATATAGGATTACAGATTCCCTTCTCATATGAAGATTTTACTTCTGTTGGGTATATTCCTAAGAGCGGGATTGCTGGGTCATATGGCAGGTTTATTTGCAATTTTCCAAGCACTCTCCATATGGATTTCCACAATGATTGTACTAGCCTACACTCCCACCAGCAGTGAAGGAGGGTACCTTTCTCCCCACATCCACGCCAGCATTTGTTGTTTTTCGAATTCTGAATGTAGGCCAGTCTCACAGGAGTTAGGTGGTACCTCAAGGTGGTTTTCATTTGTATCTCTCTGATGGCTAGAGAGCCTGAGCATCTTTTCATATGTTTGTTAGCCATTTGAATCTGTTCTTTTGAGAAATGTCTGTTCATTTCCTTTGCCCATTTTGCTACAGGGTTTGTTTTTTCACTATCCCTGGGTTTCTGAAGCTCTTTGTAGATCCTAGATATTAGTCCCCTGTCACTTGTGTAGAATGCAAAAATTTTCTCCCATTCTGTTGGTTGCTTCTTCACTTTTTTAATTGTTTCCTTTGCTGTACAGAAACTTTTTAGTTTGATATAGTCCCATTTGTTCATTTTGGATTTGATTGCTGTTGCTTTAGGCGTTGTTTCTAAAAAGTCTTTCCCTGTTCCTATATCTTGGAGTGTGCTTCCTATGTTTTCCTTTAGTAGTTTAATGGTTTCTGGGTGTAGGTTTAGGTCCTTGAGCCAATTAGAGCTGATTTTTGTGTAGTGCGACAGGTGCGGGTCCTGCTTCTTTATTCTGCAAGCTGCTATCCAGTTGTCCCAACAGCTTTTATTGAATAGACCAGGTTTTTTACCTGGATTGTTTTCTGTTTTCTTGTCAAAGATTAGTTGACTATACATGTGTGAATTCCCTTCTGGTGTTTCTATTCTGTTCCACTGATCTTCTTCTCTGTTTCTGTACCAGTACCAGACTGTTTTGATAACCACTGCTCTATAGTATGTCTTGAGGTCTGGAATTGTGATTCCTCCGGTTTGATTTCTATCTTTCAAGACAGCTTTAGCTATTCGTGGTCTTTTGTGATTCCAGATGAACTTCTGTATCATCTTTTCTATTTCTGAGAAGAATGTTGCTGGGATTTTGATTGGGATTGCGTTGAATCTATATATTGCTTTCGGTAATATGGCCATTTTGATAATGTTGGTCCTGCCAATCCAAGAACATGGTAAGGTTCTCCATTTTTAAGGTCTTCTTCTATTTCTTTTTAAAATGATTTATAGTATTCATCATAGAGGTCTTTCACATCTTTAGTTAACTTAATTCCTAGGTATTTAAGATTCCTTTCCTCTAATTTAAAGGGAACTGTACTTACAATTTCTTTCTCAGCGGTGGAATTATTTGTATACACTAGTGCCATTGATTTGTGTTCATTAATTTTGTATCCTGCTACTTTGCCAAAGTCTCTTATGAGTTCCAATAGTCTTTTGACTGAGTCTTTTGGTTCTCCTATGTAGAGAATCATGTCATCTGCGAATAGCGATAATTTCAATTCCTCATTTCCAATTTGTATTCCTTTAATTGCTTTTTCTTGTCTAATAGCTCTGGAAAGAACTTCCAAAACTATATTGAAGAGTAGCGGTGAGAGTGGACATCCCTGTCTAGTTCCAGATTTTAGCGGGAAGGCTTCCAGTCTTTCCCCATTTAGTATGATACTGGCATTGGGTTTATCGTAAATTGCTTTGATTATGTTGTAGAATGTTCCTTCTATGCCTATCTTGTTTAGGGTTTTTAACATGAAGTGGTGTTGGATTTTATCAAATGCCTTCTCTGCATCTATTGAGAGGATCATATGGTTTTTATGAGTCAACTTGTTGATGTGATGTATCACATTTATTGTTTTGCGAATGTTGAACCATCCCTGAATGCCTGGGATGAATCCCACCTGGTCCGGGTGAATAATCTGCCTAATGTGTTGTTGGATCCTGTTGGCTAGTATTTTATTGAAGATCTTTGCATCTATGTTCATCAACGATATCGGTCTGTAGTTCTCTTTTTCTGTTGTTTCTCTCTCCGGCTTTGGTATTAAAGTGATATTAGCTTCATAGAACGAGTTTGGAAGAATTGCCTCTTTTTCTATTGTTTGAAAAAACTTGTGTAAGATTGGGGTTAGTTCCTCCTTGAACGTTTGGTAGAATTCAGCAGTGAAGCCATCTGGTCCCGGGCTTTTCTTGGTTGGGAGGGCTTTAATTGTTGATTCAATCTCAGTGCATGCTATTGGGCTATTTAGATTGTTAATTGCTTCTTGATTCAATTTTGGTGGATTGTATATGTTCAAAAATCTGTCCATTTCCTCTAGGTTTTCTGATTTGTTCACATATAGTTGCTTATAATAGTTCCTGATGATTCTTTGTATTTCTAAGGTATCTGTTGTTATATCTCCATTCTCATTTCTAATACTATTGATGTGTATTTTCTGCCTCCTTGTTTTAATTAGTCGAGCTAGTGGGGAGTCTATTTTGTTGCTTTTCTCAAAGAACCAAGTCTTTGATTGATTAATCTTGTGTATAGTCCTCTTGGTCTCTATTTGGTTTATTTCCTCCCTTATTTTGATGATTTCTTTTTTCCTACTACTCTTAGGATTGCTTTGTTGTTGTGTTTCTAGTTCCTTCAACTGTAAGATTAGCTGATTTACTTGGTGCTTTTCTTGTTTCTTGAGATAAGCATTAATTGAAATGAACTTTCCTCTCAGCACCACCTTGATTGTGTCCCATAAGTTCTGATAAGTTGTGTTGATGCCTTCATTTGTTTCAAGCAATTTTTTAATTTCCCCTTTGATTTCCTCTGTAACCCATTGCTCATTTAGTAATATATTGTTCAGCCTCCATATGTTTGTAAGTCTTCCTTGGTGTTTCGAATTCTTGGTCTCAAGCTTCACTCCTTGGTGGTCTGAGCACGTGCATGGTATGATTTCCACTTTTTAAAATTTGCTAAGCCTTGTTTTATGGCCTATAATATGATCAATTCTGGAGAAAGTTCCATGTACTGATGAAAAAAACGTATATTCTCTGTCAGTAGGATGAAAGGTTCGATAGATGTCAACTAAGTCCATTTGCTCTAGAGTTTGAATGAGTTCTATTGTTTCTTTGCTGAGTTTCTGGTTTTTTGATCTGTCCATTTGTGTTAATGGGGTATTAAGGTCCCCCACTATGATCGTATTGGAGTCTATTTCTCCCTTTAATCCCGTTAATATTTGTTTCACGTAGCTAGATGCTTTGGCATTTGGAGCATAAATATTTATCATGCTGATCTCTTCTTGCTGGAGGTATCCTTTGATCATTATGTGGTATCCTTCTTTATCTCTTTTGATGCTCTTCACATCAAAGTCTATGTCATCTGATATAAGAATGGCTACTCCTGCTTGTCTTACCTTACCATTTGCTTAAAATATCTTTTTCCATCCTTTCACTTTCAATTTTTTCTGATCTTTGTTGGTAAGATGCGTCTCCTGTAAGCAGCAGATAATTGGGTTTTGTTTTTTGATCCAATCCTCCAATTTATGGTGTTTGATTGATGAGTTTAAACCATTTACATTCAGCATTATTATAGATAAGGGACAGTTTGGTCCTGTCATTTTGGCGATGTGTTTTTCTAAATTAGGTCTTGTGTTAGCGTTTTAGTTGGATGTTCTCCACATTTGCCTTTGTTTCTGATGGTTGCTATTTCTTTTTTCTTTCATAGGAACTTCCTTGAATATCATTTGTAGGGCAGGTTTAGATGAGACAAAATCTTGAAGTTTTTCTTTATTGTGGAAGAATTTTATTTCATTTTCAAAGACAAAGGAGAGCTTTGCAGGATAAATTATTCTGGGCTGAAAATTTTTCTCTTTTAGAATCTGGAATATGTCACTCCAGTCTCTTCTGGCCTGTAACGTTTCCTCTGAAAAGTCAGCTGTGAGTTTAATTGGGGTTCCCCTATATGACACTTGATTTTTTTCTCGTGCACATTTAAGGATTTTTTCTTTTTGTTCAACTGAAGAGAGCTTAATTATCATGTGTCGTGATGAAGTTCGTTTTTGGTCAACTCTTGGGAATTCTGTAGCCCTCCTGTATATTATTTTCTAATTCTTTGCTCAGCTTAGGGAAGTTTTCCTGTATTATTTCACTGAATACACCTCTAATCCCAGCTTTTCTTTCTGCACCTTCTGGAACACCCATAACTCTTATGTTAGACCTTTTAATCATATCTTTTAATTTTTGGATACTTTTTTTAGCTTGACCTAGCTCTGCTTCCAGCTTTTTGTTTGTTTTTTCGTGGTGGCAGGAAATATCTTCTAATTCTGAAATTCTTTCTTCTGCCTCATTCATTCTGTTTTTGAGACTCTCCACTGTATTTTTAATTTGCTCTACTGTGTTCTTCATTTCTGATATATCAGCCTTAATTTGATGTATTACTGCTATTTCTTCTTTGAACTCTTGTTTGTACTTCTCATTGTTGACCAGGAGCTTTGCAATGAGTTTTCTGAGTTCTTTGTCCCCCATTTTCTCAATGTCTTCCTCAGTTAACTCTGAGAATGGGCAAAGCTTTTGCTCCTTTGTTGGAGAGACTTCAGTAACATTCATAGTGTTTTTTTCTTGTCTTTTACCTTTTGTAATTGCCAATCTGTTTGACGACATCTCTATAGTCTGTTACCTCAGGTGTATAAATTGACTTTAATGTTCAATCAGTACCCTGAGTTTAAGAAACACAGCTGTCCTGAATAATTGCTTTGTCCGTGGCACTGATTTTATAGGCAGCACTGAGCTTGTCGCCCCCTGCTAGCCAACACATCTAAGTACCTCCTGAGGTCACCCTGGGCAGACTTGGTGGCCAGAAATATCAGGGGGCTTTCGCAGTCAGCTCCAGGGACTACACAGACCCCCCAGGCTGCAAGACTATTGCCGTGGGCTCAGCTCCTCGCAATTAACCAACAACACGCCCACTCTGTATCTCCACTTAGGGTTCACACCTGCTGTCCTGCCACCCGATATGGCTCCAGGTGGAGAACTGCAGTTGCTAGTTTTCAGTTCCAGGGACCACACCGACCCCGCAGGAAGCAGAGCCGGTGCTCCCCTCCACCCCTAGATCAGATCCGTATGAACAGTCAGAAAGGGGCCTGTGTGTTGTTCTGTCAACTTCGCTTTGTGCCTCTCCACACAAGGTGGCTCCCTGAGTCCCCTACTCCCTCTGCCTGCAGGTGGTCCCAAACACCCAGCTCAGATTGTCAGGTCCCGGACCACACTCGCCTTCCCAGCTCCCCACACAGACCCAGGCTCTAACCTGGCGGTCACAACATCCATGTAGAGGCCACCGCCGGATGTCTGGCTGGCGCTGGAAACGGATCGCTGGAGCCTGGATCACCGGAGCCTGCTGTTCCGAAGGCTGGCGAGTCCCTGGTCGGACACAAGGTTAGTCACGGGAACTCTTCGTGCCAGGAAAGCGCCACTTCCCAGCTCTGCTGAATAGCGACATTTTTTTAAAAGTTCATTTCTTTATGTCTAACTCAAGTTGTCTCTGCAGTATTTTATTTTGGTTTATTCATAGAATTCATTAATCTCTTCAGGATCTTTGAATTCCAAAGATGCTAGTTTCTTTTTCCAAAAATTTGTTTTTATTTATTTGAAAGACAAAGTAAAAAAGAGAGAAATGGAGGGAGAGACAGAGAGAAGGATCTCCCCTCCCCTGAGTTACTACCCAAATGATTACAACAATTGGGGGCTGGGCCAGGTAGAAGCCAGGAACCTAGAACTTCTGTAGAGTCTCCCACATGGACCCAGGATCCCAAGTACTTGAGTCATTCTGTACTGCTTTCCTAGGTACATTTGCAGGGAGCTTGCTAGGAAGTGGTGCAACTAGAACTTGAACCTGTGTCAGTATGGGATGCTGTTATCACAGCTGGTGGCTTAACCCTGCACTCTACCACACCAGTCCCTAATAATGCTAATTTCATCCTGTAGCCACCACTTATCAGACTTCCCTTTGTAATTTTCTGGAGATTTTTCTTAAAAAGATAGACAATTAGAGTGTAATTATTTTATGTAACAGTTGCTTATTTGTCTTTAACTTCTTTGAACTCTCAGTATCATATGACCGTTTCTATTGTGGAAGCTTCTTCATGCTCCTTGTGCCTTTTGCCCTTCAGTATAATCTGCATTTTTTTCTTATTTTTTAGAAATCTTTTAGTCTTCTTATTGTCTTTCTTTTAAGATTCCATTCTCATTAGAATAATTTCTTATGTCCACAAGAATACATTTTCTAAAGTACAAAGCTGAAATTTTTATTCTTTAACAATAAGTTGAAAATGTCTCCCATCATCATTATATATGAATTAAGACATGCTGTTTAGAAGTACAATTAAAATAACTTGTTCTATGTCTTGCATGTCTTTCCAGTTGTTTTCTTTACCACTCTTCCTCCTGAAGCTGCTATGGTTCAGAACCAAAGTGCATGTAATTCATAAATATGCCAAAAATTTGAATTTCTGTGTATTATTCTTCCAGCACAACTATTTCTTAATGATTTTTTTTTCTGATGAATTCCATGTACCACACAGTTCCATTCTCTAATGTGAGTCTATGATTGTTATTCATGCTAATTAGTCTCTTCCTTGCTTTGTTTTTTACACAACGCACAGTGTTTATTACTGTGCCTGCAATAGTGTTCTAAAGTATGAGCCATTTTGATATGGAAACTGGTTGTCCTTTGTTGCTGGTACTGTCTGTTAGGTAGCAAATATACTATTCATCTTGCTGAAATAAATGAATTATTGTCTTATAAGGTTTAGGATTGAGGCCATTGCCTCATTTCACATAAGATGTTAAAAATGATGGGCAGATCCAAATGAAACAAAACTCATAGCTATAATTGTGCTAATAAATATGATACATATAAAAATAAGCTAATAATATTGACTAAAATAATTTCCAAAGAAGTGAACAGGATGATTTTATGCAGCCTAGAATTCTAAATTTTCGTTTATTTCTAGTTATTTGAAAAGCAGAGTGACAGAAAGACCCAGACATATCTTTCATCTGTTGGTTCATCTCCTAACTGCCCACAGCATTTTTTTCCCAGGGAGACCATTAGAGGAAATACAGATTAGAAGAGCCAGGACCTGAACCCATGTACTCTGATATGTCATACAGGTATCCTGAACAGCATTTTAACCCACTTTCCCAAATGAGCATTCCCAAATTTAAATTGTATGTTTGAAGTCTATTGGTTACTTTTTTTTTTTTTTAAGATTTATTATTATTGAAAAGCCAGATACACAGAGAGGAGGAGAGACAGAGAGGAAGATCTTCCGTCTGATGATTCACTCCCCAAGTGAGCCGCAGTGGGCCGGTGCTGCGCCGATCCGATGCTGGGAACCAGGAACTTGCTCCAGGTCTCCCACGCGGGTGCAGGGTCCCAAAGCTTTGGGCCGTCCTCGACTGCTTTCCCAGGCCACAAGCAGGGAGCTGAATGGGAAGTGGAGCTGCCCATAGAACCGGCGCCCATATGGGACCCGGTGCGTTCAAGGCGAGGACTTTAGCCGCTAGGCCACGCCGCCGGGCCCTATTCGTTACTTTTACAAACTGATGTTCCTTCCCATTACAAGCATTATAATTAGCGTATATGCAGTTGTGTGTAGTGTGCATTATAAAATATGTAATTGCTATATTTCATTTTGTATGTAAGTATGTATTTGTAATTTCCACAACAGAGTCAGTAGTAGAAAATCTAAACTTTTTGCACGGGTTGGCATTTGTTAGGATGAAGAATCACATGCAGTGACATTCTGAAAATCCAAGATAAGGCCAAAGATCCAAGGGATATAATTTGGCTTTATGAGAAAGAGAGATACTGGTTCCTAGCCTTTGTTTTTTGAGAGGGAGTATTTTGTATTATCTTCATGATTGGTTATTGTTTGTTAGAATGCTTTACTTCTGTAATCGTCCTTGAATAGACTGTAGTTTAGGAGTTTGTGGACTGATACTGTATCAGCCATTATATGATCTCCTTAACTTACATGTTAGGGTTTTGTGATGATTGCAATGTCATCCTTGTCAGATTCATCTGGGCACCTTTATGGATCCCTGGAGACTGCTAGCTCTTGTGAAATATTTGTTACATTTTCTTTTAATAGGAAAACTCAGGCATAAATAACTGTAAAGTAGAATTTTATAAGGTTTATTTTTTTCAAAGTTGAAAGTGAGTATCTCTGTGGTGAGGTAAGAAGAATGTTACAAGTAAAATAAGATTGCGTTTCAGGAAATCATTTAATGTAGACTTGGTGAATGAAAGACCTCGCTCGGCTCTACTCATTATCTCCTTTTATCTTCACAAAAACTTTCTGAGATAGGAGACTTTATTCCTATTCTTATAAATAAGAACACTGCTTCAGAGAGATCCAATATTGCTGAATGTGCCACAGTCAGTACGTGTGACGGAACTGTAATCTCATCTCAAAAGCTTTCCTGTCCAGGTCACAGGGCTTCCCTCTAAGCAAAATATAGTTTATATCAGAGAATCTGCAAACGCTTATCACTAATTCCAGAAATATTATTGCTACTGTCTTCATAAAGCATTTAACATTTTAAAATATTTCTTATGTTTGACTACAACCTTATCAGCAATCTATATAACAAAAATTTTATTTCCAGTAATAAGAATGCTGAATTTGAAAGATCAAGTGACTCATTTAATTCCTTAGTCACTATTGAATTCTTATTTTAAACTCTATAGCTAAGGATTAGGAAAAGCAAGTTTTATTTATGAATTAACTACTCTCTTATCTTCTTAATAAAATTCTGCTAGCTTGTAAGAGCATAATTGTGATTTACTTTCTCTCCAAGACACACTGATGTTCCTAGGACGATTCACATAACATTCCTGTGTGCTACTGCTGTGCTAGCACTTCATAAGAACCTCCAGAAATGCCTATAAAACCATTAGTATCCCTTGTTCATTAATACTGTCATACTTGGGCTCTACAGTCCTGAGACCATTGATGTGTGAATCCTTGGTGCCCATACAATACGTAGCCCTTAAGATTGCTGAATAAGTATTTGTGCTGAAATGATCAGATGAATAAATGAAGGAATAAATACCTTAACACCTGAGTATATGAATGAATGAATAAATTTCTTGATGTTTGAATTTTGTGTGTGGTTTTAGTATTTCCCAGATGTGTCAAAAAATCTACTTTAAAAAACTAACAAAGAAGAAAAGTGTCTTTTTAACTCAGAGGCAACAGATAGACAATCCAGAAGAATAAACTGCAAGGTTTGAGCCAAAAGCAAGATTACTAAAAGCTGCATCCCAGTTATACTACTAACCTAGGGTAAATTTTGATAAAACTCTGTTTCATCTATAAAATAAGGGAATCATCCTATGTGGTGAAAGTTACCAAGATGATATTTGAAAACATGATGTTTGAAAAACAGTTCTTACAGGCACTCTATGGGAGTATCATTAGGGAGATTGTCCACTTTTTCTTTTTTAAGTGCCAGAACTTCTTGCCATATGAAATTTTAGAATAAGCTCCAGAAGGAAAGATAGATAAAAATGGAGATCCTCAGGCTGCTAAGCTGTTTTGTCTACTTACAGTTTACCTTTGTAGTCTCGTCTCCTACATGCGAAATGTATGAGGTGCTTGTCAAATTCATGGGTGAATTCATTCTGAAGACAGTTAACTTTGGCATCCTTAGATATAAACAAGAAAATTGTACTTTCTGAATACAATTTAAATATCAATGAAAAAGTCACTCTGTGGTTATTTATGCTGTATCCAAACAATACTTCATAGCATGCTGACATTGCTAATTTAGTTTTAGCCTTCAGCTTTTGAGATTAATTCTGTTTTTCCTATGTCTGCATCCAACCTGAATTTCCTGACATTTTAGTAATGCTGGGGCAAAATGTCTGGGCAGAAATTGAGTATCTGTCTAAATATATAGAGATCATGCAGACTTAACACTTCGTTAATTCAGCTAAGCCAATAAATATACTGTCAAATTCACTTGAGGTCCTGGAAAGATCTCTTCTATTTTTGTGAAATTCCTCATTGGAAATCTCTTACGATGTTGTATTTATAATTCTGAGAAAGGAGTACAGAAATTTTGTGAAAAAGCTTGCTTGAAACAATAGTGCTTTGCATTTTCTTTTTTCGTCTACTCTAAAGAAACTAGTATTTCTAATTATTCATTAGGATGTGGGATCTTTGCATGTAGAAAGAAGAGTTTGACCTGAGTCTTGCCTGTTTTTCAAACATCACAAGGAAGAGGTTTGAACAGCATGGTATAGATGGACAGTTGTAGAAGTCCATACACACAGCACTTAATGAATGAATGTCAATTGTCCTTGGCATGAACTTTAAAAAAAAGATATTAAATAAAGACCTAACTTAGAAAAAAAATCTACTCTTGGATTCTTGTTCATGCATATGATAAACAAAGGCAAATTATTATGCCTTCTTTCGTTTTGTTTTAGGTTGAGGTTTCATACACATAAAGTAAGTGTTCTAGTTTAATGTAAATGTCTATGAGATTATGTAAAGAGTGGCTGTTCAGAGACTCCATATGTTTTGCAAACTGCAGTCTTCTCTGTTTCATCATTTCTAAAAAATCTGTTTCCTTTCTTGTATTAGACTCTGATTTTCTCCTTAAGTATCTTAGTCTTGACCTGAACTCACTTGCTGCTCATTACCTGAAAAATAATGGTTGAGTGGAAGCAGTGGAGGGTAATGATTGATTTCATTGGATCTGTAGGTTTAGTTTCTGGGAGCAAATCCTACCTCTGTCTTTTTCTAGATATGTGAATCTGGTTGAGACATTACCCTTTCTCTCCCTCAAAATTTTCATTTGCAAAGTGCACATAGGCCAAGTTGTGAGAATAATGTGAGATGATACTTTTAAGGGGGAGAGAACAGTGCCTGCTTTACTGCTATGTTTTTCACCCTCTGAAAGATATATATTCTGTCAGGATTTATGAGCTGATGCTTGTAGATTACCAGACATTTAGATTCTTTTTCCTGCCCCTTTCTATTTGCTGAGTTTGGATCATTGTGTTTTCAATAAATGCAGAAAAACGTACATTTTCAATAAATATTTGGCATAGATGATACAGTGATCAACAGTATTCACTATGAGCTTCTGAAATGTATTAGAATAATCAAATATATATTATATATATAATTGTGATAAATACATAATTGTGATAAATATATGGCCAAGAAAAATAATTTGGTAAGAACTTTTAATAAGTAGGGGAAGTCATGAAAGGCTTTTCTGTGGCAATAGTGTTAAAGCAACAGGCTGAATAATGGGTTAGCCAGTCAAAATTCAGGGTGTATTTTGGTGTGTAAAAAGTTCTGAGACAACTAAGAATTGCTCTAGAAACCCAAAATGAATGTCTTCTAAAGATACATAAAGACTGGTATGATTAATCATTATATTAAGGTTGTGGATTGTTCTTAAATTAGCAGAAAATCACAACAGATCTAACATAGGAAAATAATATTAGGATTTTTGTATTCTTAAAAGATCATTCCTCAGGATAGATTAAGGAGGAGTAGAACAGTTCTTGATTACGGTATGTGCCAAAGTACTTTAGACCTGTCACTGAGGCTTTCCCTGATAGCATTTGACTATAGATTTCACCTCCACTCCCCTTTTCTCCTAAAGATCCCATTGTATGTTCCTACCAGAGTGTCTCCTCAGTGCAACGTGGACCTGAGATATGCCAAAGGCACTTTCATTTGTGTGAAGAACAGTCGTGAAATCTTCTGTATAGTCTCCTAAGACTAGACATTAGCCATTTAATGGTCAAGGACTATGTCATAGTCATCTTTATATTGTCATCTAGCAAATCTTTGTTACATATCAGGTTCTCATTTTCATTGTTAAGTAACCAAATGAAAATATATTATCAACAATTTAGTATGTATACAAATAAGGTTTTGGAACATGGCTGTAATTTAATATTTTAGACTCTCATTGAAAGTTGATAATATTACTTGGGATCCAGAATAGCCATAACAGGTTTATGAAGATTAGTAAACAGCTCTGAAGCAGAATTTGAGAATCTAAATTTGAGTATCAGCAGCCACCCAGGAAATATTTATTAAGTGAATTCAGTATGTTTCAGCCATATTTGCCCTATGCATCTGTTTGTAGACCTTTGATAATATATTTTAAGAAATGGTAAAAATTCCTCAATCCTTCCTAAATCTTCCCTTATAACAACTTCAGTGTGCTATAGTGATCAGTTAAATATGTAAAGAGAGCTTATGGTATCATTCTTCACAGATTTACACATAGAGCATGTTAATTTGTTCTTCCTTATATCAGGTAAAATTAGAAATACCTGAGAAATAAAGGCAATTTATATGCACCTTATATTTTAAGTGCCCCCAGCTATTTAGAATATGGAAAATCATTCAGTTCTTTTTTTCAAGGTTTTATTATTTTAATTTAAATGCGAGATTTACAGAGAGAATGAGACACACAGAGCGAGATCTTCCATTAACTGGTTTACTCCTAAATAGCTGAACACTTGAAGCTGAGCTGCTCGGAAACAGGAGCCAAAAGCTTCTTCTGGGTCTCCTGCGTAGGTTCAGATGTTCAAAGACTTGGGCCATTCTCCACTTCTTTCCCAAGCCATAAACAGGGAGCTGAATCAGAAGCAGAGCAGCTGAGATAGGAAACAGTGCCCATAAGGGATCCAGGCTCTAGAGGCAGAGGACTGGCTTGTTGAGCTACTGTGTGGGTATCA
This sequence comes from Ochotona princeps, assembly GCF_030435755.1. Taxonomy (NCBI): domain Eukaryota; kingdom Metazoa; phylum Chordata; class Mammalia; order Lagomorpha; family Ochotonidae; genus Ochotona; species Ochotona princeps. The sequence continues at coordinate 54,357,102 of NC_080833.1, forward strand.
ATCATTCAGTTCTTTAAAAACTTTTCTAGTTTGTATTTACCACAAAGAAAGTCATTAAGAAATCCACTAAAGCATTATTTAAACAAGGAGAAACTTGGGACTAGTTTTTTCACTTTCTTTCTGCTGTACTGTTATAGGAATTTAACGTGAATCAAACAAATTATATATTAAACATTCATTCTTTCTGTTTCACCATTGTGTATATTGATTTCAGTTTGAACCACATTAGTAATATAAATACAACACATTTTGTAGTGGAAATTGGTTTTAAGTCATTTTTCAGGAGACACATTTTACTTAGAGCAGTATTTAGCATGGCTGCTTTGCCGTGAGACTATTAAAAGAATGCCATTATCTCCTCATTACTTATCATTTTTTTTGGTTGAGCTAATGGTGTAAGTTCATTTAGTTATTAACACTTTTCAGTTTTCTTTTTTTTAAATCTCAGAAGTCCTTGGTGCTAATTACCTCATTGAACAAGCTGATCTTTCTCTCCAGAAATACTTACATTTAAATGTTAGATGCACAATGTTATATTCTTGAGTTATTGTACACAAAAATGACTTTTCTTATTACCTCTATAGTGCCTCAAATTTGTAATCCTGATTTACTGAAAAGGTCCTAAGATCAGTAGATACAAACTCATGAAAGGAATTTAATATATTAATTGAAAAAAATGGAAACAGAGGAGGGAATGAGAGGTAGAGAAAGGAAAAGAGTTAGTGAGTTGGAGCATAAGAGAGAGAGAAGTCATCTACTAGTGCAGTCCTCAAATATCCACAACATCTAGGATTGGTTCAACTAGTAAATGATAGCTTTATTTCTGCCTTTCTGTATCTTTTTCTCTACCTCTCACATAAATAAATAAATAAATAAATAAATAAATAAATAAATAAATAAATAAATATTTTCTGTTTATTTATTTATTTGAAAGCCAGAGTTAGACAACGTGTGTGTGTGTGTGGAGGGGGGTGGGAGACAGAGGGGAGAGAGAGAGAGAGAGAGAGAGAGGCTGTAATAGCCAGAGTTGAGTTGATCTGAAGCCTGGAATCAGGAGTCTCTTCCTGGTCTCTCACATGGATGCGGAGGCCTAAGTCCTTGGGTCATCTTCCACTGCTTTCCTAGTTGCACTAGCAGGGAGCTGGTTTGGAAACAGGGCTATCGGGATTCCAACTGGTACCCTTTGGGATGCTGGTACTGTAAGGCGTGGCTTTATTTAGTATGTCAAAGTGCCAGCCAAAATTTCTTTAAAAAGTGAAAAGAAAGGCACATTCCTGGTTCATTTTATCATTACCATTTCATAAATAGAAATTCTTACATCTGAAAGTGATGAATAGGAAGCCAGAAAGAGCAACAGTAACCCAACACAGTGGGCAGTCATCAAAGCTCCCCATATTTTCTAAGGAGCGCTGAACAACAACAAAAATGATTAGACACCATTACTTCTGAATTGGACAGATTTTGATACCAATCATTCTAGCAACACAAACCTTATATAAATAGACTAGGTGAAAAAAATAATGGAAGCAGTTGTTGGAGAAGTGAGTTATTGGCTTACTGAAAATTAGAACCACTTCTAGGGATGTGGATGTCTTTAACAAAGGGAAGTTGAGGTTGTTTAGACCTTAGGCTCCCATTAAGAAAACAAGAAGGATTTAATACAGAAAACACAGTAATGGGATCAGCTAGGGAATCAGAGTCAGTTAGCAGTAAGAAGCAACTGCCATTTTCAGGGATAAAGGGAGAAAGGGAAGAGTTTGTGGCAATGTGGGAGAACAAAGGAAAGATTACCCTGGTGGGAATGGGGTGGGTGATCAAGGATGTCATCATGAAGCCAGTAATGAGGTCTCTGTGAGAGATGTCATGTGGGTGGTTATGAGTCTTCCAAGAGAGGTACTCAAGTGTCCATACTGCAGTAGTGAGGAAGAGGACCCCTTCTTTTCAAACACCCTTCTTCCCGCCTCCTGTTAGTGACCCAGCACATATGGGACAGCAGCAGAGGAGCACCTGAGACAAATGTGATATCTCAGCCCCAAAGAGCAGTTTAGAATGATTAGTTTGGGGCTGGAAGTCACTGCTAAGTAATGAGAGCATTTTATTTATAAATCATTCATTCATACAGAAGATTTTCTAACATGTTTCTTGTGCCTTTTTAAGCACGAAGAGTGAAAGAAGTGGAGGGATATATTGGGGCAGAGAGGAGAAAACCTAGTAATGTAATCTACACCTTCACCTCTCACTGTGACTTTCACTAACCTGTCATTTGACAAATCAGGAGAGGAGACTGTTAAGTGAAGTTCTTGTACCAATAGTTTTGGTAGTTTTGGAACCTAGAAAATTTGTTTCTTCCTAATGTCACATGTTAATGTTCTTCCTATTTTCCACTAAGAAAAGAACTAACATGTGGACTTGCCTTGGAGCAAGCATTAGGGTATATTCTGTTTTTGCTGGAGAAACTGATTCGCGACAGGGTACAGAACAATACGGCATTTGTTCCTTTTCACTAATCGTCTATTCTGCAATATGTGGAATGAAATAGAACTAGAAAGGGAAAGGAGAGAAAAGGAATTAGAGAATAGATCATTCTCTCTTTTAACTACTAGTTCTGTATACCATTTGTTGGGCTGGGAAATACTGGCAACAGTAGGTTGTTAGCTGTCAACCTAAACACAAGGTAACAGATATCAACAAACAATCAGCAACAAAATAATATGTGTAGTCCCTGTTCTCACAGTGTTGAGAATTACCCACATGAGTGAGGACATCAAACCAGTTTTATCTCCTGAGAGCAATGTGAGATAACGCCTGTTGACTTTTGTTTCTCAAAACTTCAACACCATTCTAAAAAATAATCTTGCTCATTTATTCTTTGAACAGTTATTTACATAGGCTCTATTTGTGTCAGTCCCTGGGCCAAGCGCAGAGGAATATTGTAATTTTACTCTGTGAATTTGGAAACCTGGGGAAGCAAATTAGTATAAGTCATGCCTAGTGGAGAAAGGGTTATCCTTCCAAAGCGATTGGTGAGGTACTGTTGGGAAGCTGCTACCAGACCTGCCCTAGGAACAGTGGCCTGGAGTAGACTATTTCAACCATTGCTGTACTTCACCCATTGGGACCTCTCTTTCTCTTGACCTCCAGTCTCCTGTAAGTGCCTTCATTGGCTAGAACACCCAAGATCCAGAGGCCTGGAGAGATGCCTGGCCTCCCAGGGCACAAGCTGGGAGATCTGGGAATACTAGGGAGGGTTTTGGTTCCACATGGGCAAATGAGTAATGTCCAGAAAATTATGTATTCTCTTTCTTTGCTTATTTTATGGAACAGATGTTCTTTTTTCCCTGACTACAAACGTAATATGTTTTTATTTTGGGATATTTGGGAGATGGCCATTGGAAGGCGTTCCTAGTTGAAGACTGACAAATCTGTCTAGTAAACTCTGAGATGCCAAGGATTATAAAACATGAAATTTATTTTAATGGCTAAGACCTCACAGCAGTATTCATGGTCATGAAAAGATCTGATAAAGACCTGGAACATTGAGTTTTTACCTGTCATAGATTGTCATTTCATGGCATGATTTTACGTCTATGACACTCTTGTAACACTGAATTCCTTTCTGTATCTTTTGATAATTGTTTTGTCCCGTATTATCTACACTAAAAAAATTCTACCTATTTCTTAATAATGGGGGGAGATGCAGATACTTCACATAGTGGTTAAGTTGTCTCTTGGAATCCCCATATAAAAATGACTACATTCAGTTGCAACTATTTCCAGCTGTAGCTTCCTACTAAGAGGTAGTGGTGATGGTCTCCTGGATTCATCCTAACCCAACTGTGGCTGTTGTGAGCATTTGGAAAGTGAACCAGTTGATGAAAGTTCTTGTTCTGTCTGTCTCTGTGCTTCTCTGTCTTTCATATAATAACAAAGTAGTACCTAATTTTTTAAATTTAAAAGAAAGCCCAGCTTTGGCTCCCCATCCTGTCTTGCACTGACCATCAGCATTGCTCAGGAGCCCCCAAATTAGCTCAGATAGACTATATAGTACCTTACTGGTCTGGCTCCCATTTGGCTTTTCCTAGACCTCACCAGGTAGAATGTAGAGTTCAATTATTCCTCACTTGCTAAGTTATTGGGAATTTCTCTGCTCACCTGCCTAAGACTTATCTACTTTTCAATTGTTAATATGTGGCTTGTTAGAGCTATTAAAATGTTTTGATTACCCTAAAAAAACAATATACATTATAAACTCAAAATATGAAAACAAAGCCTCATATAACTCTTTATTCTCAAATGTTTAGGGTTATTGTCATTGAATACATAATCTATCCTGTATGTAAATGATTTTTTAAGCTAAGTACCATTCTTAAAGGTAGTTACCATTCTTAAGGTAGTTAAGACAGATGGAAACTTCAATGTTTCTGCTAATGAACTACTTTTGTTTGATTTTGAGCAGATTTTGAGTAAAAGCTTTAAAATCCTGTCTGCTGCTCTTTGGTCAGCATCAGAACACAGTAATTATGACCATTCCTTTGTCTATGATGAGAAATTCTTGTTTGTGGATTTAAATACTTAACAGCGCTTCAGTTTTCTCTGCCTAGAACATATATAGAACCAGTGTTTCTTCCTTCCTCAAATCTCTTACCCACTTTGTCAGTTTCGCTGCCAATTCCTGCATAATACAGTCAAATTAAGTGTTAGAAATTCACCCTGGTTTCCTGGGTGATGGTACAATGCCACTATTTAGTATTCCTAGTCACATAACATATAATTTCATCATGCTCTTAATCTATATTTAACTTCATGTTAGAGAAGCAGACATTTCTAATCAGGCATATGTTAAGCATTTAAATGTACAGAATGAAAATAGATAGAAGTGCTTGAGTTTTGCAATAATATAGAATGTTTTGATACCAACACCTGCTAAATCACTATATGAATTGACACTTTTTGGATTGATAACTTTTGTAGTGTGTCTTTTCCAGTTGGCTGAACTCAGAATTCTTCATATTTGCTTATAACTTCTAATATGATTAGACTTTAAGTTTGAATCTGCTTTTAAGGCCTGAGTCTTCATAAACTAGTTGTGAGGCTTCAGAAACTAGTAACTAGTTTTCTTGTAAAGGTACACAAACAGAGTGTACCCTTAAATATTGGGAATGTTGAATTTTTTTCTGAAGTAACTTTAAGCAACCTACACAGAACAACTGTCATGAATGGCCGCATCCTTACCTCAAAATTGTCAGATTTTGATTTAAACCAGGAAATGGTAGATCTTTCTAAACATTGACTGCTAAAATTCACTGTGATGGATATTTGCCTATATACTTCTGTGTAATAGGGGTTTAAACTGGAGGTGTAAATTGAAATCACATTTTTTCCTGTCAAGTGCATTTGGTAATGTTATGCTTTTCTTTATATTTTTTACTTATTATGACATTATCAAGGCACATTACTTAAATTCTGACTGTCATATTTAGCTGTTGCTTTGGCCAAATAATTTTTTGAAGCTGTCCTCTTTCAATAAGGGAAAACATGAGCACTATTTTACTTGCTTTGAGAGGGATTAAATGAAATTTATTATGAGAAAATACTAGGCAATCAATCCCCAGATGAATACATATGCTTCGTATATTTTCTATGATCACTAATCATTTGGTAGCCTAATTATCACTCTCTGTTCTTATTCTTTCTTCAAAAATAGTTTTGTATTGATTTCTTTGAGTTTTGTGTTTTGTGAACCTTTTTTCCCCTATCTGTCAAATATGATTATCTTGGTCAATAGTGTTGCCTATTTATACATATACATTTTAAGCATTTTAAATGTCCATTTAATAGGGGCAGAAGGAGGAGGAAGGGAATCCCAGAGCTTATGAAATTTATCATTCAAAAATATTAATTTAGATACTATACTACATATTTGTATTTAAGCATAGAGATAATCTTTTTTTTTGTATTTTTTCTCCTGTAGATCCACAAAGCTGTGTTGAATAACAGTCATTTTAAAAGCCAATATTTTCTACCTCTATAATGAAGAAAAGCAGGAGTGTAATGACAGTGACGGCGGATGATGTAAGTTGCAGAATTGTATTCCCCTCACGCTTCATCTATCAAGTAAGGAAATAATTCCATGCTTGTGTTCAAGAGCAGACAAGGGTGTTGAAATAAGGGTCCGACTAGACATCTCTGTGGCTGTTTGACCCAGCGTTCTGCAAGGTGAATGGCAAGACACTGCCTAACCTGCTTTGACATGGCTGTATTTCAGTGTGGTGAGCATCATCTATAGAGCACCAATCTCTGATCCATGCTCATATCTTACTCTAGCTAATTCCTCTGCCCACTCTTCTTGTGTCCTTTAATGACATCCTTCCATACTAACCCTTGAAAATCACTTACTAGAGTAAGATCTTGGCAAGTATTTCTGAAAAGTTTGTGACACACATTTTATCTAGGTCTTTGCTAGCTAAGAGTGATCCTTGACCAAGCGGCATAGCTGCATTGGGGTATTCATTCAAAGTGCAGAATCTCAGGTCACATCTCAGATTTGCCAATCAGACTGCTATTTTAACAAGTCCCAAGGATGACTGAATACCCAGTGTGTGATTGTTGGCAATGTCCTGCTGCTAGTCATCTGACTAAGGTGTAAACTCAGCAGCTTACAGCTTTGGGTCTTTGTCAGCTGAGATTAATGAGCTACTTGTTTCCAATTTCCCACTTCCTTATCAGTGCTTCTCTAAAATCTGGTTCTTACCTAGTTACAGTTTGCAGGTGAACTGAAAATTACATGTACCACTATAATTTGTAAAAGTATGGAAGAGGAAATGAAGCAGCTTGGTGGAATGCAATAGGAGGAGATATTACATAGGCTGGGAGGGAGGGAGCCCTGTGAAAATCTGGAAAAACATTTCTAGTATAGGAACATTAAGTGAAAAAAAAACTCTGATCACATACAAGTCATTTTGTTTGAGTCTGTAGGAATAGATAAATGATAAATGAGTGAATGTGATTCCTTATATATTTGTGTTCTATGTATAACTTTTTTTTTAAAGATTTATTTCATTTTTATTACAAAGTCAGATATACTGAGAGGAGGAGAGATAGAGAGGAAGTGGAGCTGCCAGGATTAGAACCAGCGGCCATATGGGGTCAAGGCGAGGACCTTAGCCACTAGGCCACGCTGCCGAGCCCTATGTATAACTTTTTAAAAAAAGATTTGTTTTATGTTTATTGGAAAGTCAGATATACAGAGAGGAGAGACAGAGAGGAATATCTTCTGTCCAATGGTTAACTCCCCAAGTGACCACAACGGCTGGAACTGATCCAGTCCGAAGCCAGGAGCCAGGAGCTCTTCCAGGTCTTCCACGTGGGTGCAGAGTCCCAAGACTTTGGACCGTCCTCGACTACTTTCCCAGTCACAAGCAGGGAGCTGGTTGGGAAGCAGGGCCACCAGGATTAGAACCGGCAACCATATGGAATCCCTGGCGTGTGCAAGGCAAAGACTTTAACCACTATGCTATCACACTGGGCCCTCTACATATAACTTACTACAGTAAGTAAGTAAGTCTACATAAGACTTACTACAGTGCATGTCATAGGAATGTTACCCATTAGTGCTTTGCATTTAGGAACCAGGTTCCAGAAGTAAGATGTAGGTTAATGCCATTCAGTACTGAATTGAAGCAATTAATCACAATGAATGTGAAGTAGTTTAGTAGAGTTAAGGAAGTTGCAGGATTAGAAGTTGAAATGAGAAAATGAGTAAAGAGGCTAGGGGAGAAGAACCAGGAAATATCTATGTAAGTGAAGGAAAGAAAATGTGAAGTATATATATTAGGAAAATTATGCGTAGATCTATAATGATTTTTCAGCAACATAAACTGGTACTTTTAATTTTGTTTTCCATTAGCCATAAAAAATTTATATTATTTTGCTTGGAAATGCAGAGTTCCAGAGAGGAGAGACAGAGAGAAAGATCTTCCACTCATGGGCTCACCCTAAAATGTCCTCACTGACCAGATCTGAACCACATTGAAACCAGGAGTTTCCTCTCAGTTTCCCAGTGGATGCCAAGGCTCAAGAACTTGACCATTCTTCACTTCTTTCCCAGGCCATAAACAGAGTGCTGGTTTTGAACTGGAGCACCTGACAGCACAGTGCCCATATAGATGCCCATGCCACACATGGAGGCTTAGGCTACTACATCATAGAGCTGCCCCACGTTTAGTTCAGTTCTATTCATGAATGTTGGAAGTTTGTTTTAAAGAAGCAAATGGAGTCAATAATTGATGAAAATGACCTTAAGACAAGCCATTCCTATAATTATGCTTCTATGATGAAACTGCTGTTTTCAAAAAAAACAAAATTACTTTATTATTGTCACATGGAGCATCATAATATTTTGCCTTGATCAGAGTCCTAAGTATCATTTCATATTTCTCAGAATTTCTGTTTCTGATTTTGTGAAACTTAGAGAATACTGGCCTATGGTCTTAATAGAAAGTTTATCTGGACATAGGAGGTATCCTTGGAAGTATGTATCCATTTTATTACCATAGCTTTATTCTGAGACACTAAAAATTTAGACAAATATTTAAAATTTCTTAACATGGCAAAATATTGTAGTACCTGCAACACAGTCTTGACCACGAAGGCATCAGTGAGCCTCATTGGGAAAGCTCAATGGTCCTACCCTGCCTTTTTCATTGTGAGAACAGGAGGAAGAGATCAGTTACACTGGAAATAATATGATTTTTCACCAATGATTCAGAAACATGAAAATAATCCCAAATTAGATTGTTTACTTTGGAATTATTCAAATATAACGTGAACTTTGAATTGTGAAAAAAAAACACTGTAAAAGTTGTAATTGGAAAAATCAAAACAGTGGAATAGGGTGAGGACAGATTTAAACAGACGGAGAAACATTAATCAGGGTGAAGCAGAGAGGGCATATTCCAGGAAAAAGAAGAGGACAGACTGATGGCAGATGGACACTTGGGGATTAAAGGATATAGGAAATCAGCAGAGACAACGGTGTGGTGCTTTAGCGACCTGATATGACAGCAGCATTCAGCAAATGGCAGTCTGAACTCCACCTGCGGCTGGAACTCCGCCAGCAACCAGATGGGAAGGGGAGTTTACCAGAAATTCAGGAGGTGAACCCAGAAAAAGAGCTGCCTATCCTTTTGGTTTGTTTAATTTGTCCAGGAGCAGAGACAGAGCAGAAGATCCCAAACAGATGGTACAGAAACAGCGTGGATTTCACAGCCCAGACCCCCACTAGAGCTGAATTGGGTGCCATCTTGTGTAGTGAGACAAAGGCTATGGGACAAGATTGTGCATACACTAAACTGGGAATGAATTCATTTTTCATTCAATGAATTGCAATGACATGGCATCCTATAGGTTCCACCAAAAATAGGTTCAGGCAGCCCCCAGATCTAACAATCAGCAGATCAAGAACTTCACAAGTGGCACAGAAGGCATCATTTTGTACACTTGTGGGAAAGAGTCTGAGACTGCAAGGACAACAGTGAATTGCACATGTGCTGAGCTGGGAGTGAACTTACTGAGCTCAGTGCATTGCACTGGTCCCACATCAAAAATAATACAACTCAAAATAAGTCTGTGTTGCCCTCAGATCTAATGGCTAGCAGGTTCCTGCAAGAACAGCACCATCAACAACCTAGTTTTTCAGAATGCCTAGTGTATCCCTGATCCAGGAAACTGCATAAGCCAAAAGTAGAAGAAAGGTTGTATAGGCAATGGTGCACCCACAGCACAGGATCACAGGACATAGAGAGTGGCAAAAACGGAGGTTGGGCTACAGAGACCATGGTACAAGTCTAACATAAAAAGCCTAAATCTGAAACTCACTGGAGGGAGTGGCACAAGTGACTGCAAATAAAGAACCAGGTACCAACTGCAATAAGTAAAATTCATTGTATACCTGTGGGTGACACAGCTTAGAAACCTCCCATAAGGTGAAGACACAGCTAACCAGAAATACAATGACCAAGAGCAAAAGAAGAGACAAAGGCACAATGAATATTACTGAAGACTCCCCTGCAAAGCAGCAAAAGCCTTTGCCAACCTCAGAGTAAACTGAGGAGGACATCGAGAAAATGGGAGATACAGAATTCATAACACTTGTTATAAAGCTTCTTATCAACAAAGAGAAGCACATGCATAAATTTAAGAAATATGTCACAAAGGAAATAGCAACACTGAAACAAATCAAGCCAAATTACTGGAAATGGAGGATGCAATAGAACAAATTAAAAATACAGTGGAAAGTCTCAATAATAGAATGAAGAAGGCAAAAGAAAGAATCTCAGAATTGGAAGATATTTCTTGTTACCATGGGGAAACAGTCAAAAATCACGAAGCAGAGCTGAGTCAAGTTATAAAAAGTATTCAAGACTTAAGAGACACTATTAAAAGGCCAAATATAAGTTATGGGAGTTCCAGAAGGCACAGAAAGAGAAGCTGGGTAAACAGCATCCAGGAGGGTCATAGAACTCCCAACAGGGTTGCCCAAAAACAATCTTAAACATTACACATTCAATTGAACATAAAGAAAAGATCCTTAACTGTGCATGTGAAAAGAATCAATTGAACTATAGAAGAATGGTAATTAAAATCACAGGAGACCTCTCACAGGAAACTCTTCAGGCTAGACAGGAATGAAGTGACAAATTCCAGATTCTAAAAGCAAAAAATTATCGACCCACAATAATGTACCCAGCAAAGCTTTCTTTGTTTTTGAAAATGAAGTAAAATTTTTACACAGTAAAGAAAAACTGAAAGAATATGCCTCTTCCAGAACTGCCCTACAAATGATACTTAAAGGGCCTGGTGGCGTGACCTAACTGCTAAAGTCCTCGCCTTGAGCGCTCCAGGATCCCATATGGGCGCCGGTTCTAATCCCGGCAAATCCACTTGCCATGCAGCTCCCTGCTTGTGGCCTGGGAAAGCAGTTGTGGACGGCCCAATGCATTGGGACCCTGCACCCGCGTGGGAGACCTGGAAGAGGTTCCTGGTTCCCGGCATCGGATTGGCGCGCACTGGCTGTTGTGGCTCACTTGGGGAGTGAAACATCGGACGGAAGATCTTCCTCTCTGTCTCTCCTCCTCTCTGTATATCTGACTTTGTAATAATAAAAAAAAATGATACTTAAAGATGTTCTCTTGACAGAGAAAAGGAATTGCACCCACCAAAACCAAAGGCAAATGTGAAGAACATCCTAGTAAAATAACAGCAAAAGACTAACTTAATGAACAACTCATTGCCAAAGGACAGGACCAGATTACTTACCCTGAATGTAAATGGATTAAACTCATCAATCACACATCATAGATTAGTAGACTGGATTTAAAACACAATGCCCATTTATTTGTTGCCTGCAGGAGATATATCTCACCAACAAAGATCAGCAGAAACTGTATCTCATGGATTTTGAAGTTTTTGTTTTTGTTTTCATTTCTTTAAAACAGTTTTATTTCTCATATTAAATTCTTCACTGACTCACAGCTCATAGAGTAGCATCACTTTCTTCAAGAAGGTTCTTGATTTTCTTTCTCATTTCTTCAGTGATGCATTAGTTGTTTAGCAGCATATTATTTAACTTCATGGCATTATAAATTTCTTTTTTTCTTCCTGTTATTGATTTTGCTTTGTGGCTTTTCACTTGGGGGTACCTATAGTGACCTTGTAGTGGAGACTGTCATGTCCACATGTGAGAATATGGTGCAGTGTGCATCTCTACTTCCAGATTGACCATGGACTCCCAGTAAAAGTGTTGGATATGTCTTGGCAATGGGATGCTGGATTCTCTGCCATTGTCCCTGCCCATAATGATGAAGTTATGACTGTTTAGAAGAATTATACTGTTGTAATGAAATGGGGGAATTCAGTGGCGGGGGAAGATTTGTGGAGGGGTGTAGGGGATATGGAATTGTATCATAAAATGATAATAATAATGAAAATTTCCTACAAGAAGGGCAAAAGTTATAATTGCCATATATAATGTTCAAATTAATATTTGCCACAAATATTTGCTTTAGTGAGTAATGGAGAGTATTAGAATAAAGATAATTAGAATAGGAAAAAAAGGATGAGATCTGAAATTGAAAAACAGAAATGACTGCATCACATATTTGAATTTGAGGTTATTATTAATGTGGAATAGCTATGTGAATTATGTGCATGAATCTTAGTGTTTGAAATCATTATGATCTCATGATTAATGAAAGTTTATGAAACATTATTAATGTGCTTGCCTTTAACTTAATTTACAAAAAAATCATCCTCTTATATTCCTGTTGGGTGGCAATTTGTTTTCACATTAATTAAGGTCTTATGAAATAAACCTTTGCTATTTCACAAAGTCTTCAAGTCTATGAATTCAAGCTGGTTGGCAAGTTAGTTTGGGAGGTTTTTTTTTTTTTTTTTGGTACTTTCCAAGTTAAGAAATACTAAATAAATATACAGTTAGTTCACTTACAACAACTAAACATGATTGGTGATATTTACTTTTTCTAAAATAGAAAAATACCCAACAAGTTAATTAGGAAACACTGGTGGTTTGTAGTTTAACTAAATGCTATGTTTGTGTTCAGCAGTATGTTGTGACTTACCTAAGAGGTGAAGTATGTAACCAAGACTGTGGTTTCAAATAGCCATTATTTTCTCTGTATTTCTTTATATGTTTCTGTATATTTGAAGCTAGATTTATTTTTTAAATTATTGATTTATTTGAAAGGCAGAATGAAAGAAAGAGAAAGAGAGAAGGTGAGACAACGGGACATGCCTTCCCTTTGGTGGTTCATTCTCAGAAAACCAGTTTCTGAGAATGGGCCACAATGAAGCCTGGAGACAGTAGCTTCATCCAGGTTCATCTAGGTCTGCCATGTTGGCACATATATAGACCATTTTCTATCACTTTCCCAGGCACATTGTTAGGGAGCTAGAAGTGGAGCTGCTGGAATTTGAACTGCCACTCATTGAGGATGCTGGCCCTGCAGGCAGCAGCTTAACGCTCTATGCCACAGTATACTGACACTATTGCATTGATTTAGTTGTGAATTTTAGATTTTGTTTGTTCTTAAGTCTCGTCAGGAAAATTTTGTATGTTCGTCTCCTAAATTAGATTTTTGAGAAAGAGATTTACATATACCCACACTATATCCTTCAGTCTCTGAATTGTCTTTATCTGTGTTTTTCATAGACAAGCATACACTGTGCAGTAAGACCTAGTCCTATCTGGTCTCATGTGGATTAGCTAAATATAAATTATTGAAATAAAGGTGTGAGAGCAGATAATGTCTCTTTTTGTTACTCTATTTTTTCTAAGTGGCACAGCACAAGACTGTAAAACATATACATCAAGTATGTGCTGAATGAACCCAGCTAGACCATCAAACTTGGGATAATCATCTGTAGGCCAGCAGGTTTTGTAACCCTATCCAGCTTGGTTTGCCTCCATTGCCAGCTCTCATGCTCACCAGGGGGAGCAGTGACCCAGCAGAGCAGCCCCTGCAGTCTCCCTGTTGGGTTTGCCATTCTGCGCCTCTCTCCCACCCCGTCCAGACTTATATGTGCTGGTTGGTGCTCTGGCCCAGTTGACATGGCCTGCCTCACCTCGGCATTCAATGATGGGTGCTGCAACCTGGCTTGTCTTGGTCTGCCCCCAGTTTCAGCTCATGCTGGCGGGTGCTACATCCTAGCCCAGCCTTGAAAGTTCCCAGTCCCAGCCCTCATGTGAACTGGCTGGTGTTGTGGCCCTAGTTCTCACCTCTGACAGTGGTTACTGTGTAATAGCCCAGCCAGGCCTGTCCCTAGACCTGACCCAAATTTATACTGGTGGATTCTTTAAGCTGATCTGGTCTGGGCTGCAACCAACCAGTCTTGGTTCTTGTACTCACTTGCATGGATTGTGTCCTGACAGAGAAGTTCCCCAAGCTCCTCTATCAGTTAACCTCCAAGTTGCTGATCTCTGACACAATGGTGGGTCCTTGGGGCCCACCTTCTATCTCGGCAGGAATAGTGGCCTCGCCTGACCAGCACACACCCATTCCAACTCTTAATATTGGGTGGTACAGCTTTTGTATGATTCAGCGGGTGCTGAGACTTAAGCCCAGCCTATCCTACACCCACTCTAGCTCTTGCAAGCATTGATGAGTGCTGGAACCTAGCCCAGTCAGGAATACCCGAGACCCATTCCACACCTATGCCAAGGGACATTACAGCCATGACCAGTACACCACCCCCATTCTGGTTCTTGTGCTCACAAAGTGGAAACCCAGCCTAGCAGGGGCATCCCATTAGCTCCCTCACCAGACCCGCTCCCAGCCACAGATCTTGTGAATGCCACTGGTTGCTCTGACCAAGCCCTGTATTACCTGTCACCTAACTTGGTCTTTGCCATCAGTTGGTGCAGCCTGGCCTGGCCTGCCCCTGGTGTCAACTCTTGCCGGTGTGTGCTAGCCTAACTATGCCCAGCCTGCCGCCATCCCTGGCTTTCATGCAGACCAGTAGGTGTGATAGCCTAGCTTATTCCAGTGTGGCCTGCACTCTGTCCTGGCTCTTGGACATGCCAGTGTGTTAAGGTTTGACACTACCACTCCAGCCCCTTAGTGGCAACCCACACATTTGCTGACAAGGGAAGCAGCACTTCCCGACCTGACCAACACTCAGCTCTGACTCACATACTTGCCAGTGGGAGCTACAACCCATCTGGATAGCTCCCCGAAATCCCCCAACAGACCCACACACCAGACCTAGATCTCCTGCATGCCAGTGGGTGCTAGGCCCTTATCAGCAGTCTGTCCTACAATCTTGGCCTTTGTGTGTACTTGTAGAAGTTGTGGCCCAGCCCATCCCACACCTAATTCTTGGGTGTGCCTGTGGGTGCTGCAGCTTGGACCAGCCCAGCCTGTTCCCAACCCCAGTACCCATTAGTGTTGGTGAGTTCCATGGTCATGCCTAGCTCGCCCATAACTATCCCCTGTCCTTGAGCAAACCAGTTGGTATGGCAGTCCTATAGGAGTGAGCTCTCAAATCCCCACAGAATCTGTTCTCAGACCCAGTCCTTTCACGTGATGCTTAGTGTCATGGCTCAGCCTAACATGGTCCATATTCTGGCCTGGCACTCACTGAGGTTACTGTGGTTAAGCCATGCTTGCCAGCCCCTTTATCCATGGCTTTTGTGTGCACTGGTAGGCAGTCATTGATACCAACAATCCCAGCTCAGTTATCCCACATGGGCAGGTGTATTAGTTAGGCCCTGAAAGGTCCTCTGGGTTCCCTCTTGTGAACCACTTGGTTACAGCCCTCTTGTTTGCCTGTAAGTGCAATAGCCTGGCTGGTGGTCCCCCAGAACTCACTCATCACTTGTCATGTTCTCCCTCAGCAGTCATCTCTTCCACACATCTCCAGATCTGCTTTCTTGAGCAATTCATAGCCCCCTATGCCCATGCACATGGAAATCCCCAAGTCTGGTTATCCAACAGTGTGCCTGCCTGGGCCCATGCATGCTCCTGCATGGATCCTCAGACCCTGTCTGCTGGTGTGCTGGTATCTACCCCCCCACATATGCTGGCACACTGGTATAGTGAACACAAATTTGGCATTAACCAGGCCCAAGATGTCTACCAGCTATTAGCTGGTTTTCTCACAGTAATGCAGCACTTGACTGAGTACAATGCAACCTAGGCAGTTGCCTATAGCTGGGGATAGCATTAATTTCCAAAATATATTTTCAGTTGAGCAAATTGATTTTAGCAAATTAAAGCAGGAAAAGAGATAAGAATCCCACCAATCTAAATGCTGTAAATCACAAGCATTATCCACATGCCTTAAAATCTCCAGAAAATATACAACTGATAAATTTAACTCTAAAAGTTGAAAATCAGCCTCCCTTTAACTTGTGTCTGAAACTTTGGACACCAATGTTGAATTCTAGTTGTGAAATGATGAATTTGGAGTTCATGGCAGTCTGATTCTTTTTTTTTTTACAGATCTATTTTATTTTTTATTGCAAAGTCAGATATATATAGAGAAAGATCTGTATGTTGATTCATTCCCCAAGTGGCTTCAATGGCTGGGGATTAGCTGATCTGAAGCCAGGAGCCAGGAGTTCTTTCGGGTCTCCTATGCAGGTGTAGAGTCCCCAAAGCATTGGACCATTCTTGACTGCTTTCCCAGGCCACAAGCAGGATGGGAAACGGGGTCCCTGGGATTAGAACCAGTGCCCATATGGGATCCAGATGTGTTCAAGGTGAGGACCTTAGCTGCTAGGTCACCGCGCCAGACTCAGTTTGATTCTTTAGTTTTTTTATTTCATTCCATCAATTTAACTCCTTGTTTTCATTTTCTTTTTTTTCCTTTCCCCCGTGATTTCTCCAGAATGCTAAAGATTATTTTGAATGTAGTTTGAGTAAATCCTACAGTTCTTCGAGTAACACACTTGGGATTGATCTGTGGAGAGGCAGAAGGTGTTGCTCTGGAAACTTGCAGTTACCGCCGTTGTCCCAAAGACAGCATGAAAGAGCGAGGACTCCTGAGGGAGATGGCATTTCCAGGCCCACCACGCTGCCTTTGACAACACTTCCGAGCATTGCCATAACAACTGTAAGCCAGGAGTGGTGAGTACCCACAAGTTCAATGTTACCTTCCAGTTGCTGCAGATATAATATCATGCTATTAAAATGTGAGTTCACTCTGGGATAACTAAGACAAGTGGCATTTTGAGAAGCTGTTCTACTTTGGGTAGCAAGTTGCGGTCTTTGGAGTTGTAGAGCTATTTTCTGTTTCCTAAGATTGGAAGGAGTTTGTTCTAGACAGAGCTCACTTAGGTGGAAATGAGAACCGTTTGCATTAACAACAAGGGAAGGCAAAACTACTGCCTCATATCTGGATATAGAAAGGACTGTTTACTATGCATCAGTACATTTTAACTTATAAAAGCAAAGTTAAGTAGGACTACTTTTAGGGTAACATCTATAGTAAGTGTCTTCAAAAAAGATTATAAAAATTTATATGATGAAAAAGCTATTTATACATTTCAATCTAAAATTACTTTTGATTTCATTTCCCATAAAAATTTTGAGGTTCCTTGCCTATGTTGTTTCTGTTGTTATATTCTACATATATCCATATCTTCGCTTTAGTAATCTGCTAATGTTCATCTATAAAACACTTCCATGTAATTCAAAGGGGAGTGAAAATTGTGGTGTAAGAGATGCTTGGGCAGTTTTGCAATTTATGTTTGCGAAAGAAGCTATTTAAGATTAGTGTTGAAATTTTAATCAAGAAGATGAAATCTTATAAACAGTTAAAATTACATCCCAACACTGCTTGGATATGTGTTTTATCATGTACGTAGCCACTAAACTTTTCTGCCTTTATTTTCTTTTTTTACATATAATTTAAAGTATTTTCCAAGAAGTACTTGTTTAGATACTACAGCTTCATTAAGATGAAAAAAGTTTCTCTATTTCATGAGACTGTATATTCAAGAATACAACACTTTTAAGACCAGCACTTGTTTAAATCATTTGTTAAGAAGGATTAAACATTAAGTTATGGTGCAGTGTGATTCTGGTCTTCGTGCTGTGCCGCGTGCTGAGTTCTGCAGTGCTGCTGCTGCTACGTAGTCCAGCAGGTGTTGTTTGAATTACACTGGGTGTCTCAGTCATTTGGTGTTGATTTAATATTCTATGCATTAGATTACTGAAACTCCGGTGGTCACAGTTATTAGCATGAAACATTTCATCAAGAAAAGCCGTGTGTGATCAGGAAGCATGTTAAATAACTGCATGAGAGGAAGGTTAAGAAATATTAGAAGCTATGACTTACACCTGCTCGCTGAATTAATGAACAGTCATGACTGATCAAGAAGATCTAAAAGGGACATATGGCTCTCAGTTTACTCAGTTACACAGCCTATGGCCTAATTTTGGTTATGCTTTGGCATAATGATGGATTTGGAGATTTAAATTTATTTTTAGATTTGTTTGTCAGGAAGTTGGCAATGGTGCAGATGTATCAGTTGTTGAAACATTAAATGGCTTGTTTATCAATGAGTAAATGATGCTTTCTCTGATTACCTTACTACCATGTCTGATTCTCGAGATTACCCACCCCCAAATTCACCATAACCAGGCAACACAGAGGTGGTGACTGGCATAGCAGAGTCCTGGTTGTCATCAGTGTCAGTGATAAATGCCTCGTGAGGTATTTTGAATGCCATCCTGGAACAATATTTCTTGAAAAACAATATACCCTGTAGAGTGTGAGTTCTTTTAACTCAAGGGCATGCTGACAATTGTGGAATTCTCCTTTCTCAAAGATATGAAACCTGGACTCTAATGCTTGGAGCAGTCTTATTTTCTTTTCTAGGCTGAATGTTTTTATTTGTACAATACGGCGAGCTCTACTCACCTCATAGTCAATTGTGAAATTTAAATGAAGTAATCAGTATAAGGAACTTGGCTTAATAAAATACATATTTTAGGCAACCGCCAAGTGTTAGCTTTTCTTCTCCTGATCAACATCTAATAAAGTTTTTCAAATTTAGAAACCATGTTCAAGTATCAACTACCTCATTCCGACAGCCAGTTGTTTAGAGGGAAACGGAGGATTTTGATATTTTCCAGGCAGTTTATGTTACATCATCACCTGCAACTACCCCACATAAAAGTTATTCGTTCATAATCTGTCTGTCTTACTTAAGTTAACTAAGTATTTTTAAGGTATGAGAATATTTGGTCATTAATGTTGCAACTAAAATAGTTTTACACATCCCTTCAAAATCCTTCCATTGGAAAGTTTGATTCATGACTGGTTGTATGGCTGGTGTGATATAAACATTGTTTGATTACAAGTTAGAAATTAGAAATTCAGCTATCATCATTGCCATTGACTTGATGAAATCTCACATAAGGAAGGGGCAATGAAAATATAGGTTCAGTCTCCATATCTGGAGCGGCAAACTTTTTTTTTTTCTGCAGAGTCAAAGAAGTAAATACCAGAGGGTTTCAGAGAGTTCACAGAAACTGTGCATATCTACTTAAGATTTTAAAATTAATTTTGAAAATAGTTTTTGAAGGAAACAGAAACAGAGAACGGGAATGTGAGGAGAAAAAGGTTAAGAGAAAAAGAGAGAAAAAAATTCTAAAAAAAGAGAAAAAGAGTGGAGTAAAAGGAGGGAGAGAGATTTTCCATTCACTAATTTGATCCCCAAATGCCCATTGCAGTCCACATAGGGCCAGGCTGAAGACAGGCCTCTTGAACTCAATATAGTTTTCTCTTGAGGGTGTCAGGGATGCAACTATTTTACCCATACATCACCATCCATATCCCAGTAAGTGCATCAGCAGGAAGCTGGTTTGGAAACAAAGATGTGTCTTTGATATGAGATGCTGCTTTCCTATCCGGCATCTTATCCATGTATTAAATGCCTGCTTCCACATTACCCTTTTAAAAATTATTTTAAATTATTTTCCATGATACAGTTTCATAGGCATGGGGATTCTACCCGTTTCCTTGCCTTTCTTCCACTTCATTTTGCCCTCCCACCATTTTCTACCGTATTATTACAGTAGTATAATCCTTCTGCTATAGTTTAGCTCCGTTTTTTTTTTTTTTCAATGAAGTTTTACAAGTCCCTCCATATTGTCAGTGTTGTGTGCTTAGTACTCCTGTGGTCTCAGTATTGCCTTTATATTGTGAAAGTAGCCATGGACAATATGTCACTGAATACGTGTGACTCTGTTTTAACAAAACTTTGTTTTCCACAAGTAGCAGGCTAGATTTGGTTCAGCTTGCAGTGTTTCCTGACTGCTCTTGGAAATGAGTACAGACCACTAGAATGCTGGTCCTGGTGGCTAGTCACCGTGGTGACTACCATGAACAGAACTTGGTACTGAGTTCCTGACTTGTATGCTAAATAAGGCAGATATGGGACTATGAGGTCTGGATGAAGCCATTACAGAGTTTGAGTAATTATTACTGAAAAATATTACCAATTTTCATAAACATATATAAAAATGGATATGACATGTTTTGGGCAAACATGTTGCGTGTTAAATGCCTATGATATAAGCACAATGGTTTATTTATTCCAGAGCAAAGGATAATTAGAAGCAAACCTAACCTAATTTTATTGGGTTCCTTCTATTTTGTTGCTTTTCACATGAATTTCTTTGTATTTCATAAGAAAGAAATGAGGCAAGAATGTAGATGAAAATACTCATTTCTAAATGTTGTGCATCTAGCACAGTAACTAGTACTCAAGTATTGTTTGATGCTATTAATTATCAGTGACTTTTTTTTTGCCTTAGGCAGACTGAGTAGCAGAAAATATTCCTTTTCTAATTATTGGAAGTTCTAGGGTAGGTCTTGTAATCAGCTTGAAATATGGCAAGAGAAACTTAGAGATGGGGTAAAATGTTCATTTATTACTGACAAATTTCATATTAGACTGTAATTTATGTCAGTTGGAGACTAATTCCTAACACCAAACATCATAATTACCTCAAATCACCACAAAGTAACTGGAGATTTGGGTCTGGTTAGGCTTCCTGCATTCCCCATACACTCACAGAGGGAAAATCTATTCTTTTGGAATACAGAGAAAATCTGTAGAAATTTGCTTATGTGAGAAAACTGTCCATGAACAGTTTTTCCTTTTGAAAAAAAATAAGTAAGATTCGATTATTCCTTTTAGGAGGTGAATGTGGATGGAGACTGGGAATGTTGTGCTGATGACCTTGTTGATACTTGGAAGTGTATTAAACAGTTATAAAAATATGCTCTTTCAAAAAATATATACTTTTTTGCGAGATTCTCCAAGTGAAAAAAAATTCTTTTCATGTAAGGTCGAGGGTCTTATGAGGTGTTCAGCTATTCCTTAGAGGTGTCAGCAGTACACAGGAATAGTTTACCTGGCAAATAGAGATTGCTTTTGATACCAACCACTGTCCTTTTAAACATTTGAAGAAAATAGAATCTGAAATCAAAGTTTCTTGTGTATATAAACTGCCATTCAAAGGAATTTATGTCTCAAATTTATCATATTGTTTTTTATTACTTTTTAATATAGGGGGAACAGATTTCATGTATTTTGGGTGATAGTCACACTTTACTGCCTTCCAGTCTCGCTCCCTGAATCATTCTCTCTCCTCTCCATCCATCTCTCCCTCCCACCCTCCTTCCTTCCTCCTTTCTTACCCTGCTGCCTTCCTTTCTGCCTTCTTTTTCTTTAATTTTTGTTAAAAATGTAATTTCAACTCAATATAATTGCAGCATTAAAGCATCACTAACCATACTATTCAACAAATGGAAAAGTAGGTAGACCACAACTCCACAAGGGTATAAACCAGGGCTTAATTGTCTCATTTTGTTAGTGGATTCTTCAGGCTTTGTGTAGAGTTTTGTAAGCAGCTGCAACCTGAGCCATCTTCCTGTATCAAGGCTGAAGCTTTTAAAAATGTGTGGCAGTTTCTTTATTTTAAAACTTTGAAGTTTCTCCCTGACTTTTGGCTTCTGGTTCTATTGTGAAAAATCAGTTCTCTGTAATTATTACTGCTTTTTTTTAAAAAAAAAAACTTATTTTATGACAAAGTTCATAGGCTCTTTTATTACAAATACTTTGGTGTTTTTTGTCTACATTAAAGCAGTCTAACATTGACTTTCTTACTCTGTCTGGAACTTGTTGGACCCTTGAGTATGTAAATTCATGTTTTTAGAAATGTAAAATTATTTGCCATTATTTGTTCAAATAGTTTCTCTAGCAGCATTTCTCTTCTGCTCTTTGGATTTTGGTTAAATATATTTTTGATTTCATTATATTCCATTTCTTAATCTATTTTGTAAGTGTTTTTATATAACATACACATGGTGTATTTCAAACAGGTTATAAAAAATATGTATTGTGCAAAATTATTCATGGTCTTCAAAAATTTTACACTAAAATAAACCTATATTTAAATTCAATTTTTAAATGAACTTTTTGAACTACACTTAAAACATTCTGATCTGCCTTCCCATTTGCTAATTCTGTTTTAAACTATATTTAATTTGTTACTAAAACTAGCATAGTAAGATTTTCCATTTTATTATTTGGTTTTTTAAATTTTTTTACAGTTTTTATTTAAGTCCTTTAATATATACAAGACAACTTTTTTCGCTTCCTATTCCTTGCAATATTATTTAAAAATTTATATATAATAATTTCTGAATACAATGCTTTAAAATGAAAAAAAAAAAGATTAGTCATCATCTTAATGCTTTAGGGTCCAGGCTAGCTGTGGCTCACTTGGGTGCCTCTCACTTGGAGGTTAGAATCAAGTATTAACTTGATTAGACTAATACTGTGGTCATGCTTGATTGGATGGGTAGTAAGTTGCAGTTCTGCCCCCAAGCTCTCTCACAAAGGTCTTGGCAGGCTCAGTTTCTGTCTTTCTGTTGACTGAAAACCTTGCCTTAATGACCTCATAGAATGACATGAGGGGTACTCATTGTTAATATGTTTTCTCCAGAGCAAGGACTTTGAGAGTAAGAGGCCAGTAGAAAGTACGTGGGATAGAAGTCAAAATCTTTTACAACTTTATGTTTGGAAATGATATCCTGTTATTTTTACATATTCCATTCTTTAAGCACAAGAGGTGGAGATTTTGCAAAGAAGTGAGTACAAAAGTTTAAAAACATTGTAAACTAATTTTGAAGTTGGAGTTCACACTGTAGATATCCCAGGCTTTTAAAAATGATAAGACTGCTTATTTTACTCTTTGTTTATCTTAATCTAATGATTATAATGAGTCTATGTTCTACTATTTCTTTTCAGGTGATTATCACTAATAATTTTTGCATATCTTTGTATTATTGGTATCTTTATTAATATGAATAGAACAGATTTCACGCATCCTTTAGGTACTCTTTCAAGAAAATAACCACATATCCATTTCTTCCTTTTACCTCTCCTCTCTTTTTCCACTCTTCATCAATTTTTGCAGCATGATTTCAATCCACTCCATAGTCACAGGCGTAGTTCTCCACTAGTGGTTATATTCAACAAGCGAAAAATAGGAGGACCACAGTTTAACAGGAGTATAAACAAGGTCTAAAAACAATAATCATATCACAAAAGTTCTTTTTTCATTCCTATACTTCTTTTGTGTTCTAAAAGAACTGTCACATTTTACAGAAAACATGGTATTTGTCTTTTTGAGACTTGCTTATTTCACTGAGAATAATTGTGTCCAGTTGCATCCATTTTGTTGCAAAAGGCAGGCTCTCAATCTTTTCTACGGCTGAGTAGCTTTTTTTTATTTTATTGTGTATACATAAAATGTTTGCCTTATCTAGTCATTAGTTGGTGGACATTTGGGTTGATTCCACATCTTAGCTGTTATGACGTGAGATGTTGTAAATATGAGAGTACAGATCACACTAATTTGATTTCATTTCATTTGGGTAAATTCCCAGGAGTGGGATAGCTGCTTCATATGGTAGATCTATTTTAGATTTCTGAGAAATCGCCAAGCCATCTTCCGTAATGTTTGTATTAGTTTGTATTCCCACCAGCAGTGAGGTCGGGTATTATTTTTTCTAGATCCTTGCTTGATTTCTGAATTATAACCATTCTAACTTGAGTGAGATGAAACCTCATTGGCGTTTTTATTTGCAGTGCCTGATGGCTAGTGGTGCTGAGCGTTTGATCATGTCTGCTTGCAATTTGAATTTAATCCTTTGAAAAATGTCTATTTATGTCCTTTGCCCATTTTGTAACTGAATTGTTTTTCTACTTGTGGAGTTTCTATAGCTCTTTATAAATTCTGGATATTAGTCTTTTACCAATTTCATAGTTTGCAAATGTTTTCTCCCTTTCTGTTGGTTCCCACTTCACTTTGTTGAGGACTTCCTTTACAGTATGAAAGCTCTGTAACTTGATACAATCCACTTTGTCTAATTTTGCTTTAAATGCCTGTGCTTTTGAGGTCTTCTCCGAGAAGTCTCTCCCCGGTCAATATCTTTCAGATTTTCCCCTATGTTTTCTTCTTGCAGTTTGATGGCATCAGGTCATAGATTTAGATCTTTAATTCATTTTGAATTTGTTTTCGTGTGAGGTAGGGCTCTTGTTTCGTATTTCTGATGAATCTTTTAAAAATTATTAAAGGACATTCTTCATACACACACTTTTGATAAAATTTTAGTAATTCGCTACGACCATGTATCTAGTAATAGAATGAAGAAATGTAACTTTACTAGTTTCCTAGAAACCCCTTGAATGCTCCCTCCCTGTCACTAACCTCTCACTTCTAATAGCAATGTTTGGTTTTGTGTTTTAACTCTGTGTGGACATAATCACAGTGCTCACTATTTTGTGTGACTTATTTTCCTATTTTCTAGAGTTAAAAGATATTCTTAATCTGAAATATTTTGTTATTTGATTATTAAGGTGCTTTGGGGTACTGGAGCATTGATAGTCTTTCTGGAAACATCCTTGTCCCTGGATCTCAGTGATGACCTATCAAGGGCTCCTTCTCCTCTGCTTGGATTATCACCAAAGAACGTTTCCTTGCAGTCATCTGCATGAACAGAGTAGTGACTTTGCTTTTATGATTGTCCAATGGGAATAGCCCTTTGCAAAACGAGTTTGAGAGGATGTCACTGTTGAGTCCTTCACCATGGGCTTTACTGGACTTTGATTTCATCTTTCTCCTGGTCATAAAGACCATAAAATCACTGTTCACAGTCACTCTGTGGCAGAGGTGCTCAGGGCAATAGGTACTTTGGTGAGAAACATTTCCTTGCATTCTGACTTGCTGTTTCCTTACTAACTTGTTTCTTTAATTGTGTCAAGAAAATAAGGGGATAGTTTTTACTCTTTTTTTTAAAGATGTTTTAAATTTTTTATTGGAAAGGCAGTTCCACAGGGAGCAGAGATGCAGAGAAAGATTTTCCATTCACTGGTTCCTCAAAGTGGCTGCAATGGTTGGAGTTGGGCCAATCTAGAGCCAGGAGCCAGGAACTTCTTCCAGGTCTTCCACCTGGGTGCAGGATCCCAAGTCTTTGGGCCATATTCTGCTGCTTTCCCAGACCACAAGCAGGGAGCTGGATGGAAAGTGGAACACTCAGGACATGAACAGGTGCCCATGTGGGATCCTGGCACTTGACTGAGGAGGATTACCAATTGAGCCATTGTGTAAGCCCGGTATTCATTCTTATAAAGCAAAGGCTTAAATGTAATGAATGAATCTCACTTCACCAGAAAGTTTTCATAGCTATTTGCTATGAGTCTCTTAAGTTCTTTCATGTGATGTTTTGTTTCAGCTGTAGAATTGCTTTTAGTGCATTCCTGAACTGAATGTTGCTGTTACTTTTGAGTTTGTGCTCCTGTGGACCTAGTAAAGACCCGAATCTTTGACATAGTCTTTTTTTTTTTAATTATTTATTATTTAACTTCAGTAATTACATTGTATTATGTGACACAGTTACATAGATACTTGGGTTCTCCCCACCCCTCCCCAAACCCTCCCACCATGGTGGATTCCTCCACCTTGTTGCATAACCACAGCTCAAGTTCAGTTGAGATTTCCCCATTGCAAGCGTATACCAAACATAGAGTCCAGCATCTTATTGTCCCGTCAAGTTCAACGGCTTCTTAGGTATACCCTCTCTGGTCTGATGACAGAGCCAGCAGAGTATCATCCCAGTCAATGGAAAGCTCCAACATACCATCAGCAAAAATTTACATCATTATGGAATTAATTGACATAGTAATGAGTAACCAATATGTTAAAAGTAAATGCGGGTTCCCAGCCACCTTCTGTGACCACCTCACCTATACATCAATTTTAGTTTATACACAACATATAACATTCAAAACATAACATGTTATACATAACATCATATCATCTTAAATTAAGGCAAACATGTGGTATTTAACCTTTTGGGATTGGCTCATTTCCCTTAGCATTATGGTTTCCAGTTTGGCCCATTTGGCCACAAAGAACTGCATTTTGTTTTTTTTAATAGCTGAGTAGTATTCCATGGAGTAGATGAACCATAGCTTTCTTATCCAATCCTCTGTTGATGGGCATTTTGGTTGTTTCCATGTTTTTGCAATTACTGATTGTGCTGCTATGAACATAGGAGTGCATGTTGGTTTCTCATAGAACAAGTGTTCTGGATATATTCCTAGGAGTGCTATTGCTGGATCATACGGTATGTTGAATTTGAGTTGTTTGAATATTCTCCATACTGATTTCCATAGAGGCTGTACCAGCCTGCAGCCCCACCAGCAGTGGAGTAGGGTTCCCTTTTCCCCGCAACCTCGCCAACAAGTGTCGTTGGTGCTTTTATTCATGTGGGCCAGTCTTACTGGCGTTAGGTGGTACCTCATTGATGTTTTAATTTGGATTTCCCTTATTGCCAGGGAACTTGAGCATTTTTTCATATGTTTGTTTGCCATTTGGGTTTGTTCCTTTGTGAAGTGTCTGCCCATTTCCCGTGCCCATTTCTTGAGTGGGTTGCTTGTTTTGACATTTTGGTTGTTTTGTAGCTCTTTGTATATTCTGGATATTAGCCCTCTATCACCTATGTCGTGTGCGAAGATCTTCTCCCATTCTGTGGGTTGCCTTTTTACTTTGTTGATTGTTTCTCTAGCTGTACAGAAGCTTCTTAGTTTGATGAGGTCCCAATTGTTTATTTTGGTCTTGATTTCTACTGCATCTGGAGTCTTTTTTAGGAAGTGAGGGCCTACCCCTAAGTGTTCCAGTGTGTTTCCAACATTTTCTTCCAAAAGTTTGAAGGTTTCTGGATGTAGGTTTAGATCTGTTATCCATTTAGATCTGATCTTAGTGTATGGTGAGAGATGTGGATCTATTTTTTTGTTTCTGCAGGCTATCAACCAGTTGTCCCAACAGCATTTATTGAACAGACCTTCCCATTTGCCTGGGTTGTCGTTTGTCTTTTTGTCAAAGATTATTTGGCTGTATCTGTGTGGGTTTCCTTCTGGCGTTTCTATTCTGCTCCATTGATCTTCCTCTCTATCTTTGTGCCAGTACCACGCTGTTTTGATAACCACTGCCCTATAGTATGTCCAGAGGTCCGAAACTGTGATTCCCCCTGCTAACTTCCTGTTCTTCAGGATAGTTCTAGCTATCCGTGGTGTTTTGTGCTTCCAGATGAACCTTTGGATCATTGTTTCCAGTTCCATGAAGAATGTTTTGGGCAATTTGATTGGGATTGCGTTGAATGTATATATTGCTTTTGGCAGTATAGACATTTTAATGATATTGATTTTACCTATCCAGGAGCATGGGATGTTACTCCATCTTTTGAGGTCTTGTTCAATTTCTTTTTTAAGCAGTTTGTAGTTTTCTTCAAATAAGTCTTCTACATTTTTGGTTAGATTTATTCCCAGATATTTCATACTTTTCTCTGTTATTTTGAATGGTATCTTGCTGGTTAAGTCTTTTTCCATCTTGGGGCTGTTCGCATACACTATGGCTGTTGATTTTTGTTCATTAATTTTGTACCCTGCCACTCTACCAAACTCTAGTACAAGTTCTAGCAGTCTCTGTATTGAGTCTCTTGGCTCTTCTACATAAAGAATCATATCATCTGCGTATAGTGAGAGCTTGACTTCTGGACATAGTCTTTTAAAGACATTATTTTCTGCTAGTATCCAAATGCTCTTGGCTTTGAGTTGTATGTTTACTTATTTTAATAAATGTCTGTACTGTTTCAACATCATTTTAAAGGGGAAAAAAACACCCAAGTTTGTAATTACTTGATCTAATTCTTGTTTTACTACTTCTCCTTAGTACATGTGAGCCTACACAGATCATTTAAGCTCATTTATGTTCCCATGGATATTTGATTCTGACATTTGTTATTCAATAAAATTGTAATATTTGAGATCTGAATTTATGAAAGCCTCCATTATACAAATAAACCTTATCATCATGCTACTTTCCAGAGTAGATGATGCAACTTGTGAGACATTTTCCCATCAGGTCAGTATTTACTAGATCTTTGAACTCTATTCTGTGCTTTTTGATTCTGTTTTCATATGCCTTATCTTAGTTCTGCTTTTTTTTTGAAGTTTAAAAACTACATTTGGACAGGAGTTTTTCTTTTAGAGCAAGGAAAAAATTGGTATATTAAATTCCATTGTAATAGTATTACTTGGAATAACTCTTAGTAATTCACAGTGTTATTATATTTTTCTTTTTTTAAGATTTATTTTATTTTTTTAATTGGAAAGACAGATATAGAGATGAGATACAGATCTTCTACCCCTGGTTCACTTCCCAGGTGGCTACAATAGCTGGAGCTGGGCCAATTCAAAGTCAGGGGACAGGAGTTTATTCTAGGTCTCCCACACAAGCACAGGGTCCCAAGACCTCTTCTACTCCTTCCCCAGATTATAAGCAGGGAGCTAGAAGGGAACTGGAGAAGCCAAGATATGAACTGGTGTCCATGTGCAATCCCAGTGGATGCAAGGTGAGGCTATCGCTCCAGGCTCAGTATTCTTATTTTTCAACTTCACACACTTCGAGCAAGGCACATGAATTTATGTTTGTTTGTTTCTTAATCTTTATACTGTTTTCTCTCTGGTTGTAAATGTAGAGGAAATCAGCAAATCCAGTTAGTACTGCCCCCTTTGTTTAGTAACAACAGTATTGGAACTTCACTATTGTATATAGAACATGAGGAACACTAAGCTAATTTGACAGTATTGGAAGCCAGGAAATGCTGTGCAAACCCTTTTTTTCCCAGTGAGTCAAGCTTTTGCTTCAACTTGTATTTGTTTGTATCATTAGAGTTCAAGCTGAATATACTAACATGACAGTGAGAAATCCTAGATACTGCTCCTAAATTAGGGGGTGGGGGAAGCTATTCAAGCATAAATCTCACCAGCTTCTTATGATAAAGAGCCCCTTCCCTCCAAATTGTCCTATGGCTCAGTTAAGGAAAGAGAAAAGTAATTATTAGCCTATTTTATATAGAATCATATATTTATTTTAAGAGTTACACAGAAGGAGGGAGAAGCAGAGAGGCAGAGAGAGAGAGACACCTTTGTCTAATGGTTCACTCACCGAATGGCCTCAGTGGCCAGTGCTGGTATAGGCCGAGTCTAGGCATCAGGAGCTTCCAGGTGTTGCTTGTGGCTGACAGAGACCCAAGCAGTTGAGACATCTTCCACTTGTTTGACCGAACTGTTAGCAAAGATATGGATTGGAAGAACAGTAGCTGGGACAAAAACTGGAAATCATAGGCGATATTACCATTACAAGCACTGTTTCTTTCTTTTTAAAAAGATTTATTGTTATTGGAGGTCAGATATACATAGAGGAGGAGAGACAGAGAGGAAGATTTTCCATGTGCTGATTCACTTCCCAGGCGGCTGCAATGGGCACAGCTGCGCTGATCCGAAAACAGGAGCCATGAGCCTCTTCTGGGTCTTCCATGCAGGTGCAGAGTCCCAAGGTTTTGGGCCGTTGTCGACTGCCTTCCCAGGCAAAAGCAGGGTGCGGGATGAGAAGCAGGGCCAATGGGATTAGAACCAGTGCCCATATGGGATCCTGGCATGTGTAAGGTGAGGACTTCAGCTTCTGGGCTACCACGCTGGGTCTGCAAGCAATGATTTTAATTGTTACGGTGCTGGTCCACAGGGTAAAATAGTTTGTTATCTAAAAAAAAAAAATGAAATTATAATCTGATTGCCTTTTGCTTTTTTTTTTTTCTCACTTTCTTATGGCTTTCTCTTTAATGGCTGAGTAGTATTCCAGGGAGTAGATGCACCACAGCTTCTTGAACCACTCCTCTTTGGATGGGCATCTGGGTTGTTTCCATGTGTTTGCTATTGTAGATTGTGCTGCTGTAAATATAGGAATACAGATCCCCTTCTCATATGCAGTTTTCATTTCCTTTGTATATATTCCTAAGAGTGGGATAGTTGGGTCATATGGCAGGTTTATTTGCAATTTTCTAAGCACTCTCCATACTGATTTCCATAATGCTTGTACTAACCTACACTTCGACCAGCAGTGAAGGAGGGTACCTTTCTCCCCACATCCACATCAGCAGATGTTGTTAGTAGAGTTCTGAAGGTAGGCCATTCTCAGTGGAGTTTGGTGGAACCTCACTGTTATTTTGATTTGTATCTTCCTGATGGCTAGGGAGCCTGAACCTCTTTTTATGTCTGTTGGCCATTTGCATTTGTTCTTTTGAAAAATATCTGCTCATTTCCTTTGCTCATTTCTTCACACTTTTTTTTTCATGTCCCTGTGTTTCTGAAGCTCTTTGCAAATCCTGGATATTAGTCCCCTATCAGCTGTGTAGTGTGCAAAGATTTTTTCCCATTCTGTTAGTTGCTTCTTCACTTTGTTGATAGTCTCCTTTGCTTTGTTTGATGTAGTCCTATTTGTTTATTTTGGCTTTTACTGCCTGTGCCTTTGGTGACTTTTCCAAAAAGTGTTTTCCTAGTCCTATATCTTGAAGTGTGCTTCCTATGTTTTTCTGTAATAGTTGGATGGTTTCTGGGTGTAGATATAGGTCCTTGATCTATTGAGAGCTGATTTTTGTATAAAGTGACAGGTGTAGGTCTTGCTTCTTACCTCTGCAGGCTGCTATCCAGTTGTCCCAACAACGTTTGTTGGAAAGACCAAGCTTTTTACCCTGGATTGTTTTCAGTTCTCTTCTCAAATCTTAGTTGACTATCCATTTGTGGGCTCCCTTCTGGTGTTTCTATTCTGTTCCATTGATCTTCTTCTCTGTTTCTGTACGAGTACGAGGCTGTTTTGATGACCACTGCTCTGTAGTATGTTCTTGAGGTCTGGAATTGTGATTCCTTTAGCTTTACTTTTATTTTTCAGGATAGCTTTTTTGATGGATACCCAGAGTGCTGGAGGCGAGGAGCTGGGTCCACTCCAGATCTGGCATGTCGTGCAGGCATCAGCCAGGAACAGGAGGGGCCGCAGGAGCCAGTTATGTCAATGGCCTGGTGGGATTCCAGTCTACCAATGACACATCTGAACAGACATTCCTTAGTTAATTAAGGCATGTACAGCCCATTTGCCAGCCCTCATGTCCAGAGGAGTATATAACTCCCCAATACATATCTCAGCTGCCCTTTTCCCTCTTTCCTCCACTTTCCCGCTGCTTTGTGCGAAGGGGGCCCAGGAGCGGATTTTCCAATAAAACTTCCATTACAACTTTGGAAAACTTGCTGATATTACTCCACCAGCGGGAGGTTGGCAGTCATCATCTAACACTTTGGATATTAGTGGTCTCTTGTGTTTCCAGATGAACTTTTATATCTTCTTTTCTAATTCTGAGAAGAGTGTTGGGATTTTGATTGGGATTTCATTGAATCTGTATGTTACTTTTGGTAAAATGGACATTGTGATGATGTTGATCCTGCCAATCCAGGAACATGGTAGGATTCTCCATTTTTCAATGTCTTCTATTTCTTTTTAAAGTGTTTTATAGTTTTCATTATAGAGGTCTTCCACACATTTAACTAGTTTAATTCCCACATATTTAAGATTCTTCTCCACTACTCATGCAAATTGTAAGATCAATAACCCTTTCCATACTGTTTTTGCTGAACCCATGTGTTTTGATGTTTTATTTTTATTTTCATTTCTTTCAAAAGTTTTTCTCTTACCAAATTCTTCACTGACTCAAAGATCACACAATAGTATTATTTTAGCCAAGAAGCTTTTGTGTTTTCTTTTTCATTTCTTCATTGATACCTTGGTTATTCAGTAGCATGTTGTTTAACTGCATGGCGGTGTAAATTTTTTCTTTTAACTTCATTCCTGTTCTTGAATTTGTTTCATGGTTTCTCATTTGAGGGAAAGTATAGTAGCAGTATAATGGAAACTGTCATATCCAGGTGTGAAGATATAATGGAGTGTGCATCTCTACTTCCAAATCAACATGGACTCCAAATGAAACTTTTGGATATATATATTGACAACAAATGCTGGACTATCTAGTATTGTCTGTACCAGCCATGTCAGGATACATTTAAATAACAGGCTGATGGATTTATGACTGCTTATGAAGAACTATACTATTGTAATAATATGGAGAAAATCAGACAAGAGTTTGGGGAGGGGGCTGGCAAATCCTAGACCCTGTAGATTTGTACCATAAAATTAAAAAATGATAATAAAACGAAAAATTTAAAAAAAACTGCAAAATGAGAAGAACCTAAGCCAATATTCAAATGATCTCCAGAAGAGCCTGCAATATTATATATACAATAAATGTAAGATTAAAACAAAAAAATTGAGCATAAATCTATGAGAATTATAACTGGAAAATGTAGCAAATTCAAAATATTGTTCTTTGAAAAAACAATACAAGTGATAAATTTCCCATCAGCCAAGACAAGTAAAATAAAACCTGTCACAAGAGCAAAGAAAAAAACCCACATATTGCTAATTAAAATTGAAATACATGTGATCATTAAAGACATTGATTTAAAGACATGTAATCTAATCCAAAAGGAAGCACCTGATTACAATAGTTTTAGTGGATGATTACACTAAACATTCAAGGGGGAAAAAAAAAAACGCGCCATTTTCCACAATATTTTTGAGAACTTTGAAAAAGTGGAGCATAGTCTCACTTTATGAGATCATCATTATCTTAATAACCAAATCATATTAAAAAGTTAGGAGAAAGGAAAATCACTGAAAAAAAATCTGTGATCCTAGATGCAAAATCCAAAATCCTAAAGATATGTTATAAACCACAATCTATCAATGTACCATGATTATAGTAGTATATTCTTAGTACGTAAAAGCAGACTAAAGAAGACAATTCACATGATCATATCAACTGTAGCAGGAAAGGCTTTTGGTGACATATACAAACAATTCGTAATAAAAGCTCAGCAAGCTAGGAAGAGACAGAATTTCTCCGGCTTGTTTAAGAAGCTACAAAAGCCCTGCATCTGATATAATATGTAACGATGAGAAACTGGGCACTTAATTGTAAGGTCAGGACCAAAGTCATGATGTGTTTGACAACAAATTTTGTTTAATATAATACTGAAAGTCCTAGCAACTTCAGTAGACATGGTTGGAAATAAAGGATAAAAAGAAGAAATTAAAAGGTCCTTGTTTTCAGGATAATGTGAATGTGTATGTAGACAGTCCTCAAATTTTTGAAATTAATAACCAAAGTTTACCAGATACATGGCTAATATACATAATAAACTTATTTCCTATACAATGGCAATGAATAGTTGAAATTCAAAACTATTTTAAAAATGCAAGTTCCAGAAGTGACATAAACAAGATGGCTAAATAAGATTCTTTCTGCTGATTTATTAGCAGCAATTCCATAGCAATTCACAGAGAAATTGTCCATGAGAAATGAAAAAAAAATTAGAAATCTAATTGAGGAGCTTTTTTTACACAGACACATAAAAACTAATAGGAAGATTTAAGATGCCCATTCACTCACATAAGTTTGATGTATTTTCATTTGATTGGAAGATATCCCAAACTCCCACTTGCTGCCTGCAGAGTAGGGGCTGGCCATTTGTCCTAATCTCACAACTTACTGGGGTCTTCCCATAGGACTGTCTGCTTTTTGTCAGTTAGGAATTCAGCATAATCTAACCACGTAGATAGTGAGAAAACAGAAGTTTGGATTGATAGACTTTCGCCCATCTTAGCAGACACATCCTCAGGTGGTCCAAATTATCCATAAAGCAGATAGAGTATAACATCATTCAAAATTTCAGAGGCTTTTCAAGGAGCTGGTCTGTTTTCTGATCAGTTTTGGAGTACTAATGGGCTTGGTACAGTCTAGATGTCTGAAGAACAAAGAGACCATGCTGAAATAGTGTTTGTTACAGCTTTTAGTTACTATCACCAAATATGCGACATGTCACTCATGAATGAAGCTCACAGCTTTGGAGGCTGGTAGTCTTAACAGCACAGTGTTGACTACATGACCGCTGATGACTACTGCCCATTAGCTACATCATTCCATGGTGCAAAAAGCAACAGTGGGATCTTGTACAAGGAGAGAAAGTTAATAAATATCACCCAAGAAAGAAACTGAGATCTCACAATCAGTTTTGGAATGCATGATTTCGAATTAGTAGGGATGCCTCACTAGGTAGCTCTTCAATTTGAAATAAAATTATGCTAAACAGCAACAATAACACAAGGAAATATGAAATTTGTTGGTAATTACATATACATATATACTGAAAAGTGTAATGCTGTAACGGTGATGGGTAAAATAACTTTAACTGTAGTACCAAAGTGAAAGGTAAAAACATTTAAAGTCTCAAAACATTTAAAACAACTATAAATATTATTAATCAGTGCATGATATAAAGTTGCAGTTAGAGAGAAATAAAAACAGAATATTTGTATGCAGTTGTACTGTAGCTCATATCAACTTCAAATAGATTGTTATGACTAGAAGATATTTTATGTAAGTCTCATGGTAACAGTAAAGAAAATGGTTATAGAAAATGTAAAACTTAAAGAAAGGAATTACGGGCCCGGCGGCGTGGCCTAGTGGCTAAAGTCCTCGCCTTGAACGCGCTGGGATCCCATATGGGCGCCGGTTCTAATCCCGGCAGCTCCACTTCCCATCCAGCTCCCTGCATGTGGCCTGGGAAAGCAGTCGAGGATGGCCCAATGCATTGGGACCCTGCACCCACGTGTGAGACCCGGAAGAAGTTCCTGGTTCCTGGTTCCTGGTTCCCGGCTTCTGATCGGCGCAGCACGGCCATTGCGGCTCACTTGGGGAGTGAATCATTGGATGGAAGATCTTCCTCTCTCTCTCCTCCTCTCTGTATATCTGACTTTGTAATAAACTGAATAAATCTTTAAAAAAAAAAAAGAAAGAAAGGAAGTAAATCATAACAACACATAAAACTTAATACACAAAGGAAGACAGAAAGAAAGGAAAAATAGTAAGAAATATGAGTTATTCCAAAAAATTAACAAATATATATGAAAAATCACATAACTTTTATGGAAGAAATCCAGGATCTGTAAGTGGAGAGACACTCTATGTTCATGGATTAGAATATTCAAACTTGTTAGGATAAAACTTGACCTATAGATTCAATGCAATTCCAAAATCCCAACAAATCATTTTGTAGACACTGACACACTCATATTAAACTGTATGGAAGGCAAAATATCTGGAATCAACAGCAAAGAGGAGGAGAAGTAGAGGAGAAGAGAAAGGGAAGAAAGAAAAACAATGACAAAAATTTTGGAACTCATATTTGATTTTAAAGCCTTATGATAAAACTTGATTTGAGTTCAGAGATGATTTTGTTAGATACACTACCAAAAAGATACCAACAAAAATGATGAATCACACCTCATTAAAATTCATGACTTATGTTCTGTGAACTACAATGTTAAGGGGATGAAAAGACAGTCTAACAGAACATATTTTCAAAATATATATTTAATAATGAGTGCATATCCAATAAATGTGCCAGAAACTTCAAAACACAACAACCAGCTCATTTAGAAAATGAGAAAATCATCTAGAGCAGCACTTTGCCAAAGGAAATATGCAAATAAGAATACATATTTCAAAATATGTTCAACATCTTGTTTTCTTTTGGGAGTTATAAGTTAAAGCAATAAGCTAGTCTCCTATGCACTTGTTAGAATGGTTACTATCCAGAAAACTGACAAAACCAGTTGCAGGTACAGATGAATAATAACAAGAACTCTGCTTGGTGGTGGGATATGTAATGACAGAACCATTTTGAAAGACATTTGGTCAGGTTTTTTTTTACAAGATTGATTATAGGAATGACACAGAAGCCTGCACAGATGTCTGGGTATTTATTAACTTATTTCAAAACTTACATATATTACAGAATCCTGCACACAAACATTTATAGCAACTTTATCCAAAAAGGCAACCAAAATCCAGAAGAGATAAGATATTCTTCAAAGGATGAATTGATAAATAAATGGCAATACATTGAAATAATGGAGAATGCTGTCTGGCTGACAGCAGTTTTTTATGTTGAAACTATAGATTGAGATGTGACTTTCTTGTGAGAAAACTGAGTTTAAAAAAAAGTGTTCAAGGTTAGAACATGAAGAATGTAGAAATTATTTAATAAATTCACTGGTTTTAAAAATAAGGTGATTATAGAACTGTATTTTACATAGTAATAAACAGTATAGAAATTGCAAGGAGAGAACTTGAAGTTGGAAAAAGAGGTTTTGGAGTGAGGTGGTTAATAAACATTGAGGAAATTGAAAATGAACACCGTTGTGCCTGTCTGCTGGCAACTGATCACCCTCCTCAGATTTATTTCTAATAGATTAAATTTTTCTGTGAATTAAAATTTTCTGTCTCTTAAGGGTCGGAGATAGTACTGGAGAGTTTGTATTTCTAACATTTTCCCAGAAATTATTGATCATATTATCCGTGGATCACATTTTTTTTGAATAATGGGCTACATTTTCTCAGGTTGGGTCATCTGCTGAAAGGAAGTGGGAATGGGTCTTCAATTTTTCAGTGTTCTTTCAGCCAAATGCAAGCATATTCCACAACACTGGTGCATGCTGAGGCTAGAGGTTTAACCTGGGTACATTTCTTCCTCTAATCCCAAGCCAGTTGAACAGTGGTGGTGGTCAACTTTCACGTGAAATATTAGTTACTTAGTTGAGAATGCTCAGAGCTTAATGCTAAAATAGAACTGTGGTCAGCTCCATTTTTCAGTCAGACAGGAATAGGTACAGAAATAAAGAAGGCAAGGAGTCGTGTTTCAGAGCTTTCCTGATGTAGTCCTTCATAAGAAACTGTTCTGATTTATCTTTGTTTCTTCCTTAAATAAGATATAAATAATATCACTGGTCTCCCACCTCCATCTGCCAGAGGGCTATGTTTTGATTCTCTGATGTTCCAGTTGTGAACATGATTCTATTTGGGCATCTATTAACTTAGACTTGTTGTTCTTAATGTTCCCTGCCCCACCTTTCACCCTCATTGGAGAGAGTGGTGTTGACTTTCAAGGTGCTGCCTGTAAGGCTGAGAGCAATTTCAGCTGTTCTCGTTGTCATGGAGGGGAAGGCATTGGCCCACTGAGGTGGCAGCTCCAAAATGAAATGTGCTGTTTTCCTCCCATTGTCTGTCACAAGTTGAAAGTCCTAAGAGCTTTCAGTGAGAATATTTTAGACAGATCCTAAGCCCTCTTTTAAAGATCAGAATACCCACACATGTGATATGCAAGTGCTGGAGATTCAAGAAAAGATGGTGTGAGGGTGGAACACTGATGGCACGCACACGTGTTCAGCCCTCACCAGACTTCTCCTCCTCTTGAAATCTCGTCACAACAGAAACTGTGTTTGTGATTTGTGCATACACACTGTAGTCAACAATTCAGCAACCCAGATTTCCCTCCAAGCTCCCCATCCCAGGAATGTGAGATAAGCGATACTGAATACTGAAAATTACACATTAACCCCTCTACACCTCATTGTCTGTAATTCTGTAGTCAGTGTAGGTTTACATATAAAAAAAGAGTTCCTAGAATAGATTTTTGACCTTTCTGATGGTAATATTTGTAGAATAGATAATATTCTGGCTATAAAATTATAGTGTATAATGTCCTTTTCCTCCTCTATTGTATTTATACTTAATGTCACAATAACCTTGTGCCATGGCATTATCCATTGAAGTAAAAGAAAAACAACCGAAATGGCTTTAGTGAAAGGTACTGATGCCTATTGCTATCCAGGGTTTGATAATAAAGAGAAAAAAAAAACCTGTATTTTTTATATTTGATGGCTGACAACTTGAAGTTTTTACTTCTCTTCTTTCCTGTTTACCTCACATTTAGGAAAGAAAAAGAAAGTTGAATATGCCTTCTATTGATGCTTGTTGAAAATTCAAGCCACATAATCTCTTGCCCCAAGACTGCCATGCCAGACCCAATCTCCTTTATCCATACTAGCAAAGCTAAACCACTGTCACCGCCATTTCAACTTGTTTTACTTTAGAGTTGACATATGTCCTTTTCCTTGGGGATGTGTGAGTAGCAAACTTTGTTTCATATCTATACTTTTTGTGTGTTTTTCACCCTAGCACTATAAATATTTGCATAAGTTATCCAGTGTTCAACAAGAAATGTCATTTACCGAATTTTAATGCTGTTTAAAATTTTATAGATGCTTTATTTCTTTAAATGTATAGTCATTTCAGACCAAAAACAGTGGTAGTTTCAGGAGATTAGAAAAGGCAAACATGTTAATTTAAAAATTATGGAACAATCTTATGTATTTTATGGACAGAGTACTATGGAAAAGCAAAAGAGGGATAAAATAGCTTTTTGGGGGGGGGTGAATAATGTGTATGTAAGGTCATAAAACCAAACCAAAGCAAAACAGAAAACTACCAGGATTGCTTGTTAAATAAATTTTTGTTTAGCTTCGTTTTGCTGGAGGACCAGATGAGTGTGTTGAGATGCAAATGCAAAGGGCTTGAAAGGTCTCTGTGCACAATGGATTTCATCCTGAGGGCACTGGACAGTTGCAAAAGGTCTTTAAGGAAGGAAATTAAAGGAGAATGTGCTTATTTTAAAGACTTTATTTGATAATGTAGAAAGCAGGCAGGAATGGAGACAGAAACCTGATTTGCAAATGCCAGACTTATAATGCAGCTGATGCTAGTGATGCTGGTTCTCTGGAGTTTCCTGACCAGCAGGCCCCGAGACCACAGAGGGGTGGGGTGACGGTGTTCTTTGGCCACAGAACCACCGAAAACAAACTGGGGAGGGATGTTAGTCTTAAGATTAGGATCTTACAAGCTTCTATAAGGACAAAAGGGGAAGACAGGAGGGGAGTCCCAACAATACTCCACCCAGCAATCATTGCGATTAGCTAATAGACATGCTAGTCTGTCTGGACCCTCCAATCACAGATCATGTTCTGCACTCAGGGTGGAAACTGTGCTCAAGCCTTTGGTAGGTAAACCAGATCACGCACACGTTAGCACCTAGGCTGAAAGCTTTGCCTCAGGACATATTCATCACAGAAAAAGGGTCACAATTAGCACAGCTCACCCAAGGACAGAGAAGAGAGGCTAAGGTAAAGCCCACTGCTCTCACCGCATGCCCAGGGAACAGGCCAGGATGAGGTCAGGGGTTAGCCAAAACCATGATCAGGGGATTCTCCTGGGATCACGGTGTGCTGCGTTGCCTAAGGCTTCACACATGGGCTAGGCAAGCAGAGATCCAGGGGCAACTTTCCACAGCTGGCACCAGTTCACATCCCTGCCACTTTGCTGCCAATCTGGCTTCATGCTAATCCACCTAGGAAGACAGGAAAGCAGACCCAGTGCTTGGACACTTGCCACTCTGTCATAGATCAAGATGAAACTTCTGTCCGCTGGCTTTGGCCTTGCTTGGATCTGGGTCACAGGTTCTTTTCGAGGAATGAACCAGTGGATGGAAGATCTCTTACTCTGTCTCTCCACATTTCTGTTGCTCTGCCTTATAAATAAAGGAATAAGCAAGTAAATAAATATGGTAAAAAAAAAAGCCCTACTTTCAGACAATATTGCTTTAGGCCAAGTGAATGATGATTATGATGGCTGAATCAGAGAAGAGGCTTGGAGATGAACTAAAGGAGACAACGTGTTCCCAGGTCTCTTCTAGGGGCTGTGATACAAGGTTGAAGAGGATGAAGGAATTCTGTTTTCCTTTTACCTTTACACCTCCCATGGAGGAGAATATCTGGTATCCATTCTTTCCTTTTCTGCAACACAAAGAAAACTCCAGAGTTGTAACTGAGTATGTGATACCAAAGACATAGATTGCGTTTTTCTGCTATCCTTATAGTTTCCTCTCAGACTAGCTTGAACCCAGGGACAAACTAAATTCTGGCCAGATTATGATCCAGAAATGAAGAGACATTCTTCTTTTCCTCCTTATCCTCCCCTCCCCTTTTTTTCTGGTGATATTTTGATGGATGTATATGTTGTATAATGAACAATCATTATGTATATATCTGTGCCCTCAAACATTCAATATTCCTTTATGGTGAAAACATTCTAAATCTGTCTGTATCATTTTTACTGCAGAGAAATATGTGGTATACTGTTACTATTTGTTATCAGTCTACTGTGCAACACAATATTATAATTTTTCTGCCCCCTATTATAACTTAATATTCAATCAAAAATTTTTTCACATTCTACACTTCTAAATTTCCCCAGCCTCTGGGTTTTTGTTGTGCTGTTGTTCTGGTGCTGGAGCTCTCCGTTGTGTAATGTGCAAAGATCATCTCCCATCCTGTTGTTCTTTTACCTCACAGAAGCTTCTTAGTTTGATGTAGTCTTATTTGTTTATTTTGGTTTTTACTGCCTGTGCTTTTGGTGACTTTTCTAAGAAGTCTTTAACAATGCCTATATCTTACAGAGTGCTTTCTATGGTTTTCTCTAATGGTTTGATGATTTGGAGTTCAGATACAGGTCCTTGATCCATTTAGAGCCAATATTTTTATATAAGGTGACAGGTGGGGCTCTTACTCTTACTTCTACAACAGTGTTTGTTGGACAGACGAGGTTTTCCTCTGAATTATTGTTAGCTCTCCTGTAGAAGCATAGTTGGCTGTACATGTATGGGATGCCTTTTGGGCTTTCTATTATGTTCCCCTGATCTTGTTTGTTTCTGTACCAGTACCAAGCTCTTTTGATGACCACTGCCCTGAAGTATGTCTTGAGGTCCGGAATTGTGATTTCTTCAGCTTTATTTTTATTCTTCAGGATAGTTTTGGCTCTTTGTGGTATCTTGTGTTTCCAGATGAACTTTTTTTTTTATTAACTTTGTTATATCTGATAAAAATATTGTGGGAATTTTGACTTGGATTGCATCGAATCTGTATGCCAATCCAGGAACTTTTAATGTCATGTTCTATTTCACTGAATATGTAAATTGCTTTGAGTTATATGCATATTTTTAATTATTGATTTTTCCAAATCATGAATTCAGGATTCCTTTAATTTCTTTGTGTTTTCTTAAATTTTTTCATCAATGTTTCATATTTTGATTGAAATTTTTCTTCATTATTTGGTTAAGTTTATTCCTAAACATTTTTGTAACCATTAACAATGGGATTAACTCTTTTAAGTTTCTTTTTCAGATAATTGACTATTATATACCATAATTAATGCTCTTTGAATGTTGACTTTGTATCCTGAAACTTTATATTATTGGATTCATTTATTGTTTCTAATTCTTGGTAGAGTTTTTTTGGTTCCTTTGTACAAGCTCATATGACAAGCAAAGAATAATACTCTGACTTCTTCTTCTCCTGTTTGAACTCCCTTCACTTGTCTCTTGCCTAATTGCTGTAACTTTGTTCCAGATTCCAGAAAACCTTACCCTTTCCTCTAGAAAAGATTATTAACTGTTAATTCATTACGTGTGGCTTTCTAGGGTGAAGTGTGTTCTTTCAATATACGCGTTATTCAGTTTTCATCATGAGATGTTGAATTTGTCAAACATTTTTACTCATATATTAAAAATAATCATGTGATTTTAATCTTCCATTTTGTTGAATGGGGCATTATGCTAATTTGAGTATTTTGAACAATCCTTGCATACTTATAATAAATCCAACTTTATCAATGGTAAATAAACTTTAGAAGAAATTTTTAAAATGTTATAAATAGGAAATAGCTTATGTATTTCACAGATAAAATCTATGAAGATAATAATTTTCCTCTCACCTCCTGCCTCAAGTCCATTCATTCCTTTACTTTTTTGTACCTTTTAAGTTGCTGCGGCACATTTTCAGTTTTCTTTTTAATCACTGGCTTAGTGCAACAGTAACCAAAATGTTCAACAAATAGAAAGCAGAAATACTATCGTTCTACAAATATAGACAAGAACTATAAACAGTAACCAAATTATAAGATGTCATTTAACTCTTTTACTTTTTCTTGTTATTGTGTATTGACTATCACATATTAGAGACAATATATGACATTTGTCTTTAATGGACTGGGTTACTTCACTAAGCATAATGATATTCAATAATATCTATTTAGGTGCAAAACATAGTATTTCATTCTTGAATAATATGTCACTGTGTAAATATATATATGTGTATATATATCACTTTATCTAGTCATCATTTGATGAGCATAGTGTAGCTAATATGAATTGATCTGCTATAAACACGGAAGTACAAACAATTCTTTCATATACTACCTCCGTTGTTGTGTCCTTGTCTTGTTTTAGTATCAGTGTAATTAATGAAATACTCACCTCATAGCATGAGTATGAAACATTGTTTCCTGTTCATCTTCTGGAGTAATTTAAGAAGAATGGGTGTTAATTCTTTGAATATTTTATAGGATTCAGCAGTGAATCCATGCTATGTTAGATTATTCTTTCAAGGGAAAATTTGTGTTTCTGCTTCAATCTCAATACACATTATTGCTCTGTTGAGATATTCTGTTTCTTAATGATTCAATCATAGTAAAGTATATGTGTCCATGAATTTATAAATTTTTTTCTGTATTATCAAACTTATTGCCATGTAATTTTCCTGGTAGTCTCAAGTGATCCTTTATGTTTCTGAAATATAAACAGTAATATCTGAATTTTCATCTATGACTTAAAAAATTCTTCCCTCCCTTCTTAATCTAGATGAAAGCTTTTTCAATTTTTCCTTAACTTTTAAGATAACCAATTCTTCATTTATTTTTAATAATTGTATTCTGAATATTTACTTCATTTTCTCTGAGTTTTATTATTTCTTTCCTTCTGCTCATTTTAGGTTTGATTCATTTTGTATTAATAGTTTCTTGAGCATGAGATAAGATCTAAAACTTCGGAGTGCAAGTACTAGCTGAAAGGATCTATTAGGATCTGCCAAATAGGAGGCTGTGTCAACATGCCACTTAATAGCTATGCATTGTCCTATGGTTCTTCGCTGTTTCCCCAAGGTTAAATAGGTGTGTTAAGAGTACTATTGGCCAAACAGGATTGACCTAAAGCGGTCTTCACCACAACACATGATCATCAAGCTCTCTTCATTCGAACTTAAGAAAAAAATCCTTAAATGTGCACATGAAAAAAAAAGTCAATTGACATATAAAGGAATGCCAATTAAATTCACAGGAGACTGCTCACAGGAAACTACAGGCCAGAAGAGAATGGAGTGACAAATTCCAGATTCTAAAAGCAAAAATTTGTTGACGCACAATAATGTACCCAGCAAAACTCTCCTTTGTCTTTGAAAATGGAATAAAATTCGTCCACAGTAAGGAAAAGTTAAAAAGATACTTAAAGATGTTCTTTTGACAGAGAAATGGAATAGCACCCACCAAAACCAAAGGCCAATGGGAAGAACATCCCAGTAAAATAACAACAGAAGACTAAATCATTGAACAACCCATTCCTAAAATGACAGGACCAAATTACCACCCATTCATATTAACCCTGAATGTGAATGATTAAACTGATCAATCAAACATCAGAGATTATTAGACTGGATTAAAAAATAAAACCCGTTTATTTGTTGCCTACAGGAGATGCATTTCACCAACAAATATCAGTGGAAACTGTATCTCATGGATTTTGAAGTTTATTTGTTAATTTTACCTCTTTAAAACACTTTCTTCTCGTTAAATTCTTCACTGACTCATAGATCATACAG
This sequence comes from Ochotona princeps, assembly GCF_030435755.1. Lineage (NCBI taxonomy): Eukaryota > Metazoa > Chordata > Mammalia > Lagomorpha > Ochotonidae > Ochotona > Ochotona princeps. Next base: position 54,400,814 of record NC_080833.1, read on the forward strand.
TAGCATCGTTTTCTTCGAGAAGATTCTTGATTTTCTTTCTCATTTCTTCAGCGACATATTAGTCATTCAGTAGCACGTTATTTAACTTCATGCTGTTGCTAATTTTTTTTCTTCCTGTTGTTGATTTTGTGTTGTGGCTTTTCATTTAATGGGATGTATAGTAACTGTGTATCATATCCATATGTGAGGATACAATGCAGTATGCATTTCTACTTCCAGACAAAGATTGACTCCCAATGAAACTGTTTACTACATCGTGACAATAGAATGGTGACTCTCTGCCATTGTCCATGGCTGCAATGATGAACATATGACTGTATATGAAGAAGTATACTATAATAATGAAATATTTGAACTCAGTGCAGGGTGAGGGAATTGGGGAGGGGTTAAGGGAAATCCCAGCACCTATGGAACTGTATCGTAAAATAATAATAAAAAAAGTAAAATTAAAAAAATAAAAAAGTAAAAGAAGAAATAAAAAAATCTTTAAAAAAAGTATCCAAATGCTGAGTAGGTAGGCAGCAAGGCTGGATTGAATTTGGTAATTTGAATACCATTTACGATTTCACATTCTCTTATGAGATTGTGCAGAAACACATCAAGCATGCTACCAGACTTAACAACTACATTTGTTGTTTTGTAACTTTTGGTCTTTATACCTGCAGATCCGTAAGAAAAACAAACAAAAGTTACTATGTACAATGACTGGGGTAAATGAGCCTTAATCTTCTTGGTATAGGAGGGATGCTGCTAAAAGGAAAATAGGAAAACGAATCCAAGGCAGCATGATGACGAATGAAGCTGCTCCTACCTTTGGGTCTGGATTTTCCTTTTGAGGACTATACAACTATACAATACCTATGGATTTAAAGTGTATAGCTCATTCTAAATATAATGGCCCATTGTTACCTTCATGCTTGCACCTCACTTGGAAATTTAAGTTTATTACATTCCTTTCTAAGTTAGCAGTTTGTGAATGGTGTGGTGGCAGTGTTTCTTTTTCTGTATCTATAACGTGATCCCTTAATTCAACTTTATATTATGTGAGATTTCAACTCATTTGCACAATTGCTTTGAGTCTGTTGGTAGTGGGTTTCCTGGCATACTATGCATGGTAAAGTTAAATGCAGACAGAAAATGCGTGTTAGTTCTGGCTAGTCTAACTTTTTCTCAGAGGAAAAGAGTTCTATGTAATCAAGTTACCACTAGGTGGCAGGTTGGTTTCTTTGATGGGTGGGATAGCATTGCTTTTTGTTGTTAGCTGATCCGATCGATATTCCACAGCAGCAGTTACTGGATCAGCTTGGAAGAGCTGGAACTCGCGCTTTCATTTTCATCCGTAGCCTCTGTCTCTACCGCTGTGAACTCTCCACAGTGGACTCTCCACAGTGGACTCTTCTGTCTGATAAGGTCGTTACCCACGCAGCAAAGTGGCCAAGGACAGAAGCTCTGCAGCATTTACTGCATAAAACAATTTTGAGAATCTTTTACTTTCTTCTTCAGGAGATTCTCTTGTAGGCATGAATTTACAATATAACAACCCCTACACTCTGTGTGCACTCTCATAGTGCCATCCACTTAACTCTTATTAAGATTCTGCCATTCATGTCCTCGTCCTCATACTTGAATGATATTTTGAAGGCCCTAGTCTGTCACTTAAATGATTGTCATTAATCCATGTAATTCAATTTCAGGCTGCTTATTTTCTTCCCCTAGCAACTATTTTTCAAGGCTATTCTGCAATGAAATAGTGATGCATTTTCAGCTTACACATACATATTGAATTTATCTATACATACACCAAACGAGTTCATTCTTTTATCCATAGGTCATGGAAAACACTCTGAATTCAGGCATGTGAAAATAGAGAGTACTGTTGTTGCAACAGTAAAGGTTTGATGCCATGGAAGGTTCGGGATATTTGTGCTGTTTCTTTATAATCTGTGGACCATTCTCACATCCTTGCAGTGGATTGCTTCTCAGGTCGTCTGACCCTGTGATTAGTTAGGTTTATAAGCATCCATGATATTATTGTCAATATCTAGTAAAAACCTCTGAAAACTACTGCTCTGTCCGTAGCATTTCTTGAATTCTATGGAATAAATATTTCCACTATGGTTCATTTCAAGTGCCTGATGTGGAGTTTGAAAGCTATGTGCTGGTACAAACTATCTCTTCGACTTCACTGTGTTCAGTTGGTCACAGGTGGCCATGGACACATGACCTCTAGTACAGATGTGATATTTTTAATTTTCATTTTAAAAGGTGTGTTATTCCTGTGCAAGGGTGTACAGTGCTTTAGAGCCACCCCTTGGTCTTTGCTACAACAACTTGAGTCATAATTAGCTACTGAGAATATTCATCCTGATGTTACATTTAGGGGGAACCACCAATACATACTGTGAGACAGATAAGCTTTGGAGTCATTTGTTATTTGGCTTCCAAATACACCTACTCCTACCCAAAACAATGTGATAGTGTTTGGAATCTTTTTCTACCCAACATCAGTCTATATTCAATAGTTCTGAAAAATCTAGGTAATTCACAAATCTAGCCATGGGGTTGCAAGGTTTTTGCTTTTCTTTTGTTGATGTATTCTGGAATATGAAAGTGATTCAGACATAAAATTTTGCCAAAGGAACATGACTTTTCACTGGGAGTGACTGGCAGCAATCTTTTGCTTCTCAGTCACTGATGCAATTTGAAACTATTCACATATATCACAGTAACCTTATTGACTGGCTATCTAGCCTGGAAATTATGAATAACATGTTCTAAGAGCCATTTCCATAAACTCTGTTGGTCAGGCCGTACTGACCTATTCCATATTTGCTGCAGATCCTAGTAATCCAGCCCCCTTCCCAAAAGGTACATGCTGACACTGGGCCTTTGCTATTCTCAGACTCTGTCATCCTCACTGTTATTATGAAACTCAGTATCATGACAAAGCCTACTGGAGTGCTCCTCTAGCCTTATTGCTTTTATAAAGGAAGTGTCTTTTGAAGCTCTTCAAGGAATATGGCTAGTACAAAAGTTTGTGTCTTACAGAATGTAATAACACCTTGCATACATGAGCCTTCCAGTCTGTTAAGCCCCTCATCCATGGCTTGCTTTAAGACTTAGGGCATTTCCACATATAGGCATTTCCTTTTCAAGCTTTCAAAGGTCATTACAGTAGCCTGTTATAACTGTCACTAGAGCTCCTGTTGAGGTGTTAAATCCCATATGACTGGAGAGTAACCTCATATTGGAAAAAAAAACCTCTAATAAAGCTTTAGATTCTGTCCTATCCAGATATAACCTCCCCAGTAACCACTACAGTTCCTGATGGTAACAGGACTGTTTTCCCTTTTCTTTACTTTTCTTTAGTTAATGTATTCTGAATTAAGAAAGTGAAACTTTAGGAGGGTCCTGAAGCTTTGTGAGCTTATTACTTACTTATTTATGTAAGATTTACAGAGAGAGAGAGAATGAGACAGATAGATAGTTAGAAGGGTAGATAGATAGATAGATAGATACATAGAGAAACAAATTACCACAATGACTGGGTACGGACTAATTCTAAGGTAGGAGCCAGGAGTTTCCTTTTTGTCTACTGTGTGGGTGAAGGGACTTAAGCATATGAATCCTCCTCTGCTGTTTTCCCAGGCACATTAGTATGGAGCTAGATTGAAAGTGGAGCAACCAGGATGAACTAGGACCTAAATGGGATGCCAGAGTCATAGACAGCTGTATTATCTGCTTAACCACAGTGCTGCCCTTTGGCTCAGTATTTCTTATGTCAGATTGTGTTGAAATTTGACCCTTATTATGAGATAAAGGAGGAGAGATAAAGAAAATACTAAAAATGCAAACAAAGTCATCTAAGATGTATGCCTCATGTGAATCCTTTTTCTAACTTTAAGAAGTGTGTGTGTGTGTGTGTGTGTGTGTGTGTGTGTGTGTGTGAGTGAGAGAGAGAGAGTGAGTGTCAGCCTAGCTGTATCTTCCATTATGGGAGAATTGGCCATTTCTAGATAGATACAGAATTCTGGATAGCTTCAGGATTCAAGGTTCCAGTCATATCTACACAGATTCACCATTCAAGGGTCAGACTCCAACTGCTTCCCCTCCAGCATCCGATTTGTCTAGTAGTCCTGTTTGGATGAGATTTAGACTGCTGAAACTCTGCTAACAAATACATTTCTATTTAGTTCTTCAGTCATGGCAGCCTTCCAGCTACAGGGGAATATTTCTCTAACTGTTGCCAGGGAGGCCCTTTTCCTCTCATTTCTTGCTTTGATATATGATTAACAGACCTGAGCCTATTATTTTTTTCTCCTCAATTAATCATGCTTACCCATAGCTTACTGAATCACATACTTGTCTTAGCCTTATGCCTCCAAAATACCAAAACTACTTTTCCAGCTGCTATGTTCTCTTCTTTTGTACCCATCTTGGGTCCAAGAATGGTGAAAGCCAGACCAAAGCACAAGCATTCTGGAGATTCTTAGTCCTTCACCTGCCATCAGTCACAGGTCCTCTCTTGGCTATCCATTTGGAAAATGATTATCTTCACATTCTCCATCCTGACAGGTTCCAAGGAAAACTTCTCATCTTAGGTTGAGTTCCTCACAATAAAATCTGAGGTGGATGCTCTTGCTTAAATGAGCCCTTGATGTGTAACCTCAAAAGAAGGGGAGGGAAGGAAGTCAAACACAGCAGTAGCAAAATGCAAGCAAGAAATGTGGCATTGGTAGAGAATAGCATCCTTCTTTTTTTTTTAAGATTCTATTTATTTATTATTGCAAGGTCACATATACAGAGAGGAGGAGAGACAGAAAGGAAGATCTTCTGTCCAATGATTCACTCCCCAAGTGACTGCAATGGCCAATGCTGTGCTAATATGAAGCCAAGAGCTTCATCCAGGTCTCCCATGTGGGTGCAGGATCCCAAGGCTTTGGACTGTCTTCGACTGCGTTCCCAGGCCACAAGCAGGGAGCTGGATGGGAAGTGGAGCTGCCTGCCAGGATTGGAACTGGCGCCCATATGGGATCCTGGCGCGTTCAAGGCAAGGATTTTAGCTGCTAGGCCACTGCGCCGGGCCCAAGAATAGCATCCTTCTTGAACTACCAGACACTATGGAACAGAAATTACATAGCAGACATGGAGACAGAGAGGTCAACCTTATGGAGGCTGAGTTAGCCTTTGTTGGGCAGGGGAAGTTGGCTCCCATTCGGCTCGGGAATGTTCTAGAATAGAGATAAGATTTTTTGTTATTACTATCAGTACTCTTAGTAAATATCAAATGGTACAGCCAGAAAAGAAATATGGCTGAATACTGACATTGTTCAGTACAACAATGCGTAACTATTATATGTAACGATCAGCAAATTCTGAGTTATTCTGTACCCTTGGTTGGAAATCTGTTTCTTCTAAGTACTTGGAAAGTTTCTCTAGGCAGGGATAGGAAGAGTGTTATTTATCTCCCATCTCATTAATTGTATTATAGTCAATCCTTTGGCAATAATTCTGAAGTGTGTAATTCCCATATCTGCCTAGGAACTCCCATGCAAATGCAGTCTTTTCTCCTGGACTGCTGTTGACTCTTTTTTGTTCGTTTTAATTTATTATTTTATTTTTAATTTTTATTATTATTATTTTCCATGACACAGGTAGAGTACCAGACTGAGAGTGTTTTTCCAGATTCCCCCCCGCCCCCATACATTCTGTCACTTTCCCCTCCTGTTTCCTTACCTTACTTTTACTCTACAATGACTGGATCAGGATATTATAAACACATATCTTTTCATATTCGTTATCCTATTTGGATGATATAATGTGAAAATTACCAATTTAGTTTTCGTGTAGTGACAAAAATAACTCCAAACTTGTATATAAAGAAAGAAAAGGAAGGGAGAGAGAGAAACGTGGCAGGGGAAGAGAGAGAAAAGGAGGCAATGGAAAGCATGGAAGGGGAGGGGAAGAATTTAAACAGAAGTAATGCGCAGGTGTTTGAGAGTAAGATTTGTTTTTTGTTTTTCAGGTTAAGTTTGGGAACTTGTGGTTTTTAGATCCAATAGCAATCACAAAAGGCATGACGTCATTTCAGGATTTTGATGTTCTTGAGTGTTTTGGGAATTGGACATTTTCACCAAAGTTGACTTAACACAGTTTGCAATGAGAATCATTCTGTTTCTAACTCCCCAAAGTGACTGCATTGTGCTAAACTAATTGTATTTGTTCCATCAGTCCTGGAAAGATGGTAATGCATGCAAAGTGCATTGGAGCTATGAAAATGCATGTGAAAATGAAGTTGCTTTGTTGATCCTCTCATTTTTAATTTTATTTCCTCAACCCATTAATCCTGAAATTTTTTCCCCACTTTCTGCATTCTTTCTTTCCTTCCTTCCTTCCCTCCCTCCTACCTTCCTTCCTTCCTTCCTTCCTTCCTTCCTTTCTTCCTTCCTTTCTTTTTCTTTTTCTTTCATTCTTTCCTTCCTTCCTTCCCTCCCTCCTACCTTCCTTCTTTTTTTCCTTCTTTCCTTCCTTCCTTCCTTCCTTTCTTCTTTCCTTCCTTCCTTCCTTCCTTCCTTCCTTCCTTCCTTTTTTCCTTCCTTCTTTTCTTCCTTCTTTCCTTCCTTCCTTCCTCCTTTCCTTCCTTCCTTCCTTCCTTCCTTCCTTCCTTCCTTCCTTCCTTCCTTCTTTTCTTCCTTCTTTCCTTCCTTCCTTCCTGTCTCCCTCTCTCTCTTTCTTTCTTTCTACAAAATTCCATCCCAAATTCTGTATTGGACATGAACTTCACAGTGAGGAGACACATCCTGAGCCTCCAGTGTTTGGTGATGATGGTGGCAGGTGGCATATGAGGTTGCCTAGGAGACAGATGATGGCAGAAACTGGTGAGCTCCATTCTTGTCACTTAGATTCTCTTCTCCCTAAGGGCGCTTGCTTCTGTTGGCACAGCAGTCTCAAAGGGTGGTGGTTCCCAGGCGATAATCTCAGCATTGGTGGAGAAAAATGTCAGAAAATGAAAATCACTGACTCCATTTGGCATCTTACTTTTAAACTTTGGTTGAGAGATCATAATTTTATTCAGTCCTTCAGGAGCTGCTGGGCCCTGCTTAAAGTTTGAAACACTATCTGAGGAAATCTCTTACTATTTGCTTTAATTCCTTTTTTAAAATTTATTTTTATTGGAAAGTCAGATTCACAGACAAAGGAGAGACTGGGAGAAAGATCTTGTATCCCCTGGTTTACTCCCCAAGTGCCCACAATGGCCAGAGCTGAGCTGAGCTGATCTGACATAGGAACCAGGAGGTTCCTCCAGGTCTCCCACACGAGTGCAGGGTCCCAAGACTTTGGGCCATCCTCTACTGCTTTCCCAGGCCACAAGCAAAGAGCTGAAAGGGAAGTGGAGCAGCTGGATGCAGGTTGATGCCCATGTGGGATCCCTGCATGTGCAAGGTGAGGACTTTAGTCACTAGGCTACCATGCTGGGCCCTGCTAATCTCTTTTGATACCATCTTGCTGGCTTCAGAAACTGATCTTCAACTTAAAATTTCAGGCTGAACAAACTCCTGGTTGTCATAACACAGTTGCAACATTCACACTAATTTTCCTAATGACTTATCACTAAAAAAGGGAAATTAGTCCCCAGCGTAAAGTATGATTAGCTACAATGATTCATGAGAACTGAAAATGTATTACAATGATTAAAAGCACCACATTTGTAGTCAGACCTCTTTGATCTAGGCTTGTCACTTAATCATGTTCCTATTAAGCTTTTGCATCTGTGAAATAATGAGGATAATAATACCTTCCTTTTATGAGGATTGTGAGAATTAGGTGAGATAAAGAAAAGCAAGTAGCAAGTGCCTGACTCATAGAAGGTGTTCAACGAATGCTAAAAAATTGCAACTTAGTCATGATTTGTTCATGGATCCACATCAGCGTGGGCCTCTTAGACTAGCTCTCAGACACCTCCCCAAGGCATTGCAATACCCTTCACTCTTGGACTCCAGATGTAGCCTTGAAGATGCCCTGAATCCCTGTTGCCGAGGCCAAGGGAGATGCAGGGAACTACTGCAGTGCAAATTCTGGTTTTTGTCTGTTTGCTTTGCCTTAATACCCTTTTCTTACTTAGGCAATTGTTTTGGGGAAAGTATACCTGCCTTTGACATTTACACGACATGGACATGGACACACCTTATTTGTATTCTTGAACTATACAAAACTGGCTAAAAATCCTTTTTTCTTTGTGTCAGCAGAGTACCAGCCTTGTCATCCCTGGATTCAGACTGTTACCCTTCATGATAAAAAAGACTTTGGGGGGTGATTAAATTAAGGCATTCATACATGGAGATTTTTCCTAAGTGACTGAGTCTCATGGATTCACAGGAGTTCTTAGAGGGAGGCACAGGAGTCAGAGAAAAAGATGTGACAAAGGAAGCAAAATCTGGAGTGAGATGAAGCTATGAGTGAAAATGCAAGAGCCAATTAGAATCTGGGAATAAAATGGGCAGATGGATTTTCCCCTGGATCTTACAGAGTGTGCAACCTTGTTGAACCATTTTGGGCTTCTAAGCATCTGAACAATCAGACAATATTTTTATGCCATTCAATTTGTGATATTTAATTACTGTAGAAGTCAGAAATGTTAAATTTCTTAATGTGCATATAGGTTTTTTTTAAGGTATTAATGATTTAATTTAATGCTTATTTGCATTTCAAATGATCTTTGCATTTCAAATGTTAATCTAACATTTGAATTAAAAAGATATGATTCAATAGTAATGTTTATTCTGTAAGTTATTTTGATTGCCTTTATTTCAAAACAGTTATGAGTTAATGTTGTTTTTCAATTGACGGTATTGAAAAACTAGGTTGCCTTTCTTGGGTTATTGGAGTTCTTAGATAACTTTAAAAATTAATTACAATGTGAGTAAATGACTCTAACAAGGCAGTAGCAACTGAATTTTCATCAAACTCTGGGATTTAGAAATAAATGATTAATTAATATGTCATATACACATATTTTCATAGGATCATGTATAGTACATCAAAAGAACTGGATTAATCACTTATTTAATTTAAGCAAATAGATTATTATTGTATTTAAATGGATCTTCAAAATGTTCAAGGAAATTGTGTATTATGGAAAATCTATGTATGGATTTCAAAAATATTTCTCACCAAAATAAACCTATCCTTTTAAAATATGTTGTGCATTTGAGAGTCAGAAACACACACACCCACACACAGTGAGAAAGGAAGAGACAGATTCAATCAAGCATTTCCATTTTCTGGTTTACCCCCCCCAAATGCCTCTTGTGCTCAGGACTGAAGTAAACCAAAACTAGGAGCTGGAAATTCATCTGTCTCATGTGAGTGGCAGAGCCCAATTACTCTCCAAGGTCTGCTTTAGCAAGAAGGTGAAAGCAGGAGCTAGAGTTGCATATTGAACCCAGATACTCTGATGTGGGGCCTGGTCTTCTGAACTGGCATCTTATCTACTAATCTAAATGCACACTCCAAGCTTATCTGGCCTTCAATGTTATTTTCTGTGAAATTTTTGAAATGACTTTTGTATGTTATGATTTTCAAGATCCGTAAAGCAATATTCATATGTATAGTTTTGCTTAAGCCCCTCCTCCACAATCTTTTTAATGTTGGAATACTGAAAGGAGATAATAATAATAAAGTTACATCTAGATCTATACTCACCAGAATATGGTGTCAAGGTTATTTGTTTATAAATCTTCTTCATACAATCATTTTAACTTTCTAATTTTAAATATCTTAATTAAAATATGATGTTGTTGCATATTTCATATGTAGTTTAGTTCAATTTAGGGAAAAAAAGCATACCTTTTTTCTTTTACAGTGAAGTAATAGAATTTAAATGTGTATTTTTGTAAGTGTTTGTAAGTTTTAAGCAGGAAGCATAGATTTACAGTGAACCAATTTGTGACTACCTCAAGAACCATGAGAAAGAAAACAGACACTTGATGTTACTGGAAAATGGGATGATGTTATGCAAGCATCTGTTGCATCCAGCTTCGAAGGACTTTCAGGAATTAGTTTGTGTTTTCTCTTATCTCTGTTTCCCTATACTCTGAGGTGATGGCTACCAGATGTCATGTTCATACAGCATGTGTATGTATCGGCATTCATACACAGTGGCCTTTAGCTCTATGATCTGGGCCGGGAGATATCCAGAAGACCATTCCTGGATATGGGCAGTGTATGATAAGTCAAGGAAGGTTATACCGTGACATCTGCATCTGCCACTCAGAGATGTGTCTTCTTTGTATTCTGTGAAAAATGATGGCAACAAAGGCTTAATCAAGGATGGCAGCATAATGTAATGAGCCAAGTGGCCCATGTATGTGCACTGACACACACACATGCACACACCAATTGAAAATTAATTAGCTGTTTAAACTGTTGTTAGTGACAGTTGCATGTGAGTTACAAGCCCAGGTCTACTTCTTACTGAGCTCATTCTGGTATTTAAGCTTGTTTCCTGAAGTACATAGTTTATCCTTCTTTCTCTAACTTAAACATCTTGGTATTTGTCATCCTACCTGGCCCATATTTCACTTCTTTGAGGAAGAACTCCTGATTCTTTTTTGAGTTTTGTACTCACAATTCTAATGTTACAAGAAACACATTATTAATTGGATTACATACTACTCATCCTTCTGGCCTCTGAATTCAGAGCACAGATATGATGTTTGGCTGTTTAATGCGTTTATGAGGCCTGGGTACTTGGAATTGTGAGGATCTAAAATTGAATAGTAAAAATACTGTTGATTTTTAAAGAGAAATCATCTGCTATTGTAATTTAGTAAATATAGAGCCATAAAAATGGGCCTGACATTTTTAAGTGTCTTGAGGTCTCAAATGGATAGCACCCATGACATTATAAAAGGAATCCTCAAAAAAAAATTCTACTTTTCTTCAGTAATTTATTCAAAACAATGACTGTTTCATACTGTCAGCAGATTCTTTCTGATATTTAACCTGAAGCAGTAACCTGAAAAAATGGCAGGTTGAGCCTCTGTATTCACTCTGGTTTCCAAGATCTTGTTCTCATAATTGGGTTATATTTAAGGTTTGGGAAAGTTTCAATTCAGCACATTCGAAAGTACAATATTTTTAGTTCCTTGGGCAAGTGGTCCTGTTTTAATCCAAGAAACAGAAGGTAGTGTTTTTACTAACAGTGTGGTAGAACCTCTAATACTGTTTCACATTCTCTGAAGTCATTGTGTCATTCACAAATAATTCACCTTTTCCTCCAGGTTCTCAAAGCCCACATTATTTTTACTTAATGCTCTTAAAATTTTCTTTTGTTAAAAAGCTTATTTTATTTATTTGAAAAGCAGAAGTACAGACAGGAAATCAGAGGAGGAGGAGAGCGATTGAGAGGTCTTATCCATTGATTTACTCTCCAAATGGGTGCAACTTCCATGACTGCGCCAGACCAAAGACAGGAGCCAGAAACTTCTTCCAGGTCTGCCACATGGGTGAAGAAATACAGTAGCAAGAGGCTTGGCTGCTTGGCCACAAGTGGGACAGATAGAAACGGTGGCGATTTGGGATGTGGCTTCTAAAGTAGGGAGAAAGTGAAGGAGAGGAGAAGGAAACGGATATCTTTGATCTTCTAATTTGTTTCCTGATTGGACTTACTAGCCACAGCGGGGTTGGGCTGAAGTCAAGAGCTGGGATCTTCATCTGGGTATCCCACATGAGTGGCAGAAACCCTGTGCCACTTCACTGTTGCCTTAGCAGGGAGCTGAATCAGAAGTGGAACACTGGAAACTCAAATTGGCACTCACATGGAATACTACATACTGATATGTGAAATGATGACTTGGCTGACTATGCCTCAACACTGGCCCCAAGCCAGTTTAATTAAACAGATATCCTTGTTTGCAGGAAAGCACACGCAGTGTTACAGTACTACTGTTGCAGTGCTGTCTTAGATGTAGAGATAGGAGAAAGAGATTACAATTCCTTAAGTTTCTAAAGGCTTCTTCATTATCTTTATTGTGCCTTTCCAGTGTCTAGAAATTGCTAACAAGGTTAACCAACTTCAAATGTCTATTTGAAACTTGTTTTTATTAATAGAAAAATAACAGATTTTGTTTATTTTATAGATAAAATTTAAGAGTATAATGTTATTTTACTCCCTCCCTGTTTGTTTTTTTTAAAGTTTTGCAATAACATATTTCTAATTTACTATATGGTCTTAGGCTTAATAGTCTGCTAAATATAGAATTCTGCAAGTAAAATGTAGAAAGGCCACTGTTTCACAGAAATATAGACAAAGGCTGCAAACAACAACCAAATAGCAAGAGATCAATTTCATTTATATATGTTAGGGTTTTTTATGTTTTGTGCACTGATTACTAGCCAGTGTAAATCACATTCATTGTGATACATGTCTCTTTGGATCTTGCTAATTCCACTAAGTGTAATGGTCTCTAGTCACATCCATTTTGTTGAAAAAGACAGGATTTTATTGTATATACCTTGGTAATATTCCATTGAGGATACCTAAAATACTTTCTTCATCCATTCATTAGTTGAACGATATCTTATCTCATCTTAAGTATTGTGAATTTAGTGGCAATAAACTTCAGGATGCGAATAACCCTCTTGTACATTGATTTTATGTTGTTTGGGTAAATTCCCTAAAACTGAGATTACTGGGTCGTATAGTTGATCCTTTTTGGATTTCCAAGGAGTCACCATACTGCTCTCCCTAACAGCTGTATCAGTTTACATTTCTATCAACAATATTATCTATTATTCATCCGTATCCTTGCCAACATTTGTACTTATGGATTTTTGGAAGATAGCCTTTCTAATTGGAGTGAGATGAAACATTGTAGTTTTCATTTGTATTTTCCCGAGTGCTAATTATCCTAAGTCATTTTTTCATATGTATTTTTGTCATTCCTGTTTTATCCTTTGAAAAATGACTAACCCTGTCCTTTGCTCATTTCTTAGTTTGTTTTGTTTCTTTTGAGTTTCTTGAGCTCCTTATCTTTTTATATGGACATTAATCCTTTATCAGATGCATAGGTTGTGAGGATTTATTCACATAATGTCCCTTGGCTCTTCACTTTGAAGTGATTACTTTGCTGTGATTACTTTTTAGTATGAACTAAAAGCCCCATCTTATATTGTATATAAAAGTCAAATTACAGTAACTCAAGAATCTAAATCTAAGACCTGAAGCAATCAAATTATCAGAAGAAAGAAGAAGCACTGAATGACATTGGAATAAGCAAAAACTTCTTGTGTGAGATTCAAATAGTACAGGCAATGAAAGTGAAAATATACATAATGAGATTATTTCAAACCATGAAACCATTTGTTTTTCTATTTTCTGTGACATTCGTGTGTCGGTGCTTTGTTCATTTTCTTTCTTTATTAATGGTTTGAAAGTATTTTTAATATATTTAAATACTAATATGATCTACCTTGGTGAGCTGCAAATATCTTGGTCCAGGTTGACTTGTTGTCTTCCTTTTCTTATAGTGTTTCTTGATGATTAGAAATTATTTCTGTTGGGCCTGTCATGGAAGCATAGTGGCCAAAGTCCTCGCCTTACATTTGCTAGGATCCCAATGGGTACTGGTTCATGTCCCAGCTACTCCACTTCCCAACCAACTCCCTGCCTGTGACCTGGGAAAGCAGCAGAGGACAGCTCAAAGCCTTGGGACCCTAGCCTGCATGAGAGACCAGGGAAAAACTCCTGGCTTCTGGCTTTGGATGGGCTCAGCGCTGATCTGTGTGGTCACGTGGAGAATGAACCAGTGGATGGAAGATCTTTCTTCTCTCCTTCTCTCTGTAAAATCTGCCTTTCCAATAAAAACAAATAAATTTTTAAAAAATTACTTGTATGATTTTTGATGTAGCTGACTTTTAATTTTTTGTTTCATATGGTCAGTGTTCTGTGCCAACCAGTTCTTTTCTATCCTTAATTCAGAGAGATATTCTTTTGTATTTTCTCTAAAAGTGTTGAAGTCAAGCGAAAAAAAAGTACGAAAAAGTATGAAATCAGCATACTGTGTGTTAATTCAACCACGTCCTGATAATTTGCACTGCTGTTTTTATTATGGTAAGATTCCAGTTATGCAGGGATCTGTTTCTAGCCTCTATTCTTATTTGTTTGTCCTCTGTGTTTGTCTCTGAGATTAATTAATAATGTATGTCTGCGAGTCAATTTCCCTATTTTGTTATTCCTCAGAAATTATTATTTCTGTGCCATTTATTTAAAATTTAAAGATAGCTGATTGTGTCTTATGAATACCTATTAGAATTTTGATTGTGATTACATGAAATCTGTAGAACTATTTGGGAGAACTGTCACTTTATGTGGTATTGAATCTAGTCACTCGCATACATATTTTATATTTCTTTATTCATTTGTGGACTTTAAAATACTTAGTAAAGATTTATAAATTTTACAACTGGATTTTACAGTGTTCTATTTGATTTTTATTTTGGTGCAAAGCACATTAGTTTTTCAGTTAGTGATTTTTCAAGGAACAAGATTATAACATTATGATTATGACATTACAGCCAACTCTGTTACCATATTACTGTCTATAACAACTTGTATAGATTTGCTTGTCATTTACATATAAATCCATTTTCTATAAATATCAACACTTTTGTTTCCTTATTTCTAGCCATTATGCCTTTAAAATTTATTTTATTGTTTGAGGTGAAAAGAGAAAGAATCTCTTATTATTAGTTTCACTGCCCAAATGCAGATGATGTCATTCAGGAATGCCTAGAGCTGGGGCTGGGCACGCAGTCTGGCCTCCTGTGGGTAGCAGAGACCCAACCAGCTGAGCCGTCCTGCTGCTTTTCAGGATGAGCATTGGCACTGAATTGCAACGGAGAATGATGCCCGTACTTGAGCCTAGGGATTTTGATATGTGATGTCAGTGTCCCAAGAAGCATCTTAATAGATTTACAAATGTTGTCCCTAATCTTCAATGAAATTTGTATTTCTATAATTTTATTGAATGTTTGTAATAGATGCGTTTGTCATTCGTATTGTAGATGACACTTTAATCAGTCTTAAGAATTGTATTTATTGCTAGTCTGTTATAGTTGTCTTGTTTTAGATTATGAAAATAAAAATATCCTTGTATTCTTAAGAGTTGTAATATTTTGTTTAAATCGGGTATGGGATAGACATTAATTTTTTTGAAAACTTCATATTTTGTCTATTATTTTTATAGTATTACACTTTTGCTTTACATTATAATCAGAAGATTGATGATCTGCTGCATAATTTATCAAAGAAATAAAAAGAAAAAGACATTATTCCAGCAATAAAATAGGCAAGGACTATAAGTATTAACCAATTATAAAAATATTCAATACAAAATGTTTGAAGTAGTCAAAAAAATCATTAAAACTACAGTAGTGTATAATTCTTAAAAAAATGGCAAGTGCTAGAAAGGTTGTGGAGAAAATGATACCTTAGTACAACCATATGGGGGAAAGTTTGAAGATTCATCAGAAATCCAAAAATAGATCAACAATATGACTCAGCTTTTCCACTGCTGGGAAATTACCCAAAGTGAAATCAGCATATGAGATAGTTTTTGCATCTCTGTGTTTATTGCAGCTCGATTATTGTAAATCGAGCTAAGGTATGGAATCAACCCAGATGCCCATCTACTGACAGAAATGACATCGATGCAGAGCTGGCTACAGGGACATGAGCTTGTGTCACAGGGTGCTATACATTCTGAAAGTCCTACTGTTAACGCTGTCGTCTCCATGAATGTCATTATTATTACTTTAACAATTATTTATTCCTGAAGTAAATACTCCAGTTCATTGATTCTCTCCCAAACTGCGCACAATGGTTGGGGCTAGGCTAGGGCCAATCTGAGGCTGAAGCTGGTCATTAAATCTGGATGACCCTCATGGATAGTAGGAATCCAACTTCAAGATTCACAGTTCCCGCATTGCAAGGTCTATGGTAGCAGGATGTTAGAATGAGGAACGAGCGCTGTGAATTGAACCTAGACACTCTGAAGTGGGTCATGTGCCTTCTGAATTAGCGTATCAACTACTAGGCCAAATGTCTATTTCCATAAGACCCAGTTTTTATTTTTTTCATGAACTTCCTAGATAGAGTATCTATTCTTGGGTAGAAAGTTTGGTGTAGAGGAATATGGTCTTCCAAAGTCTAAACAATCTGGGGTTGGATCTTGCCTTTTGTTTTCTGTGTTGTATGAACCCTTTTCCTCATTGGAAAAATGATGGTAAGAAGGCAAACAACCATTTGAAATTTTATGATGAAAGTATAATTGATAAATATCAATACAACCATGTGGGATGCAGCTGTTGCAGGGAATAGCTCTACCTGTTACACCACAATGCTGGTCCCTAAATATATTCTGTAATACTACTCTGATATGTCATTACAATTTTAAATTTTCCAACAGAAGCCTTATTTTAATTATTTTTTTAAAGATTTATTTATTTTTATTACAAAGTCAGATATACAGAGAGGAGAGAGGAGAGACAGAGAGGAAGACTTTTCATTCAATGATTCACTCCCCAAGTGACTGCAATGGCCAATGCTGTGCCGATCCGAAGCCAGGAACCAGGAACCTCTTCCAGGTCTCCCACGCGGGTGCAGGGTCCCAATGCATTGGGCCGTCCTCGACTGCTTTCCCAGGCCACAAGCAGGGAGCTGGATGGGAAGTGGAGCTGCCGGGATTAGATCCGGCGACCATATGGGATCCTGGTGCATTCAAGGCGAGGACTTTAGCAGCTAGGCCACTGTGCCGTCAGGCCCAACAGACCTTAAAAATAGCATGTTCACAATTGGAAGTGACATTCCATAAACAAAACACATCTGTGCTACAAAGTGTCAACCATAGCTTTGAGGCCTTTTCTAGTATAAAATTCCCTGCATAACCTGATTTTCAATCCCCAAATTGTCCTTTAATACTTCTTGGCAAGACTTAGCACCCAAATAACTTTCTGTATGCCTTCAAATACACATATACACTCTGTTTATTGGTGAATGGTAGCCTTTCCTTAATGAGGGAAAGGAGGTGTGGGGCCTTGGAGCAAAGGGACTTTGTCTCATGGGTTCCATCTCCTCGGCAGCTCTCTGCAGAACATTTTTATTTCACCAGACTATACAGGTAGAATCTACAGGGTCCTCCTCATGCTTGTCTGTCATTCATTTTCATTGAATGAGAATGTTCCTGGTGACAGCTGCTGAGAGAAAAAACCAAAAGTCAGGATGCAGAAGGGATGAGTGTAATCATTTTCTTCAAAAACCATCATAATAGAGCATCCATCACTGACATCAGAATTGTATTTTCCCACAGTTCTAGAGGTTTGATGTCTAAAATAAAATGGCCAGCAGGGCTTAGTGTCCTCTGAAACTCTGTGTTTAAGAACACCCTTCCTTGCCCTCATCCAGCTCTGGTGTGGCTTGCAGATCCTCAGCAACCCTTGGCTAGGAGCTGATTACAGCCCCCCACGCTGCCGCCATCACCACATGGCATTCTTGCTGTGTGTCTCTATCTTTACTTGCATTCTCCTTGCCTCACCATCAGTCATGTTGGATTAAATGTTTTATACAGTTACACTGTAGTCTCACATTGATTTCATCTGTAAAGTCCCAATAAGAGTTCATCTATTCCCTGCCGCACTTGCATCCCATATGGTTGCCGGCTCAATTCCCAGCTGCTCCACTTCTACTTACCTTACTACTAATGGCCTGGGAAAGCAGAAAACAGTAAGTGGCTGGGTGCCTGAATTTTGATAGCTTCTGGCTCCTTACTTCATTTTGTAGCCATATGAGGAGTTAACCAGTGGATGCAAAGTGTTCCTCTTTGTCTCTAATTTTCTGTGGCTCTTCATCTAATATAAGTGAATCATTTAAACCATTTAGGTCTGGTTCCATTCCTGGGGTAGCAGAAATAAAACGCTTTGTGTATTTTATTTTCTAACACTAGGGGGCAGTATTGCTGCACTGATCATTTCATGTATCTAACACAGTACTTTGCAGGTTTCAGGACATGGCACCTCTTTCTGGTGGGTAATCATTTGGGAATTCAACAGAGGTTGACTCAGCCTATTTATTGTTAACATCACATTACTTTTAATGCCAGCTTATAAAACAAAACTTGTGATGAGGGAAGACATTTCAAATGTTGTGTATTTGCTTTATTGTTGGCGATTCTGTAACTTCTGAGAGTTCTGGTTCTATCCTGTTGTAGAGTGTCTACAGATGCTAATAGTTTAGAAATCTAAATTCCTTTAAGGGAACTTTATATCATGTTAATGGGAAACAAGGAAGAATCCACTCTTTGACATCCAGGATGAATAACCTACAAATGGATGAACTTCCTGTGGAATACGATTTACATGTTTACAAGAGGTTGAAATTTGTGTCAAGTACATACAAGTCAATTTATTTGGCAATAGAGGGTACAGTTGTCATTACAAGAGTAACAATAAGTACCTTTCGCTCCTCAGTGTAACCTAGGAATGCTGTTTCAGTTAAATTCCTTTTCATAGAAGAATCATACAATGTGCATATTATGGCTTCCTTGTTTTTATTATTTTTTAAAGATTTATTTATTTTCATTACAAAGTTGGATATACAGAGAGGAGGAGAGACAGGAAGATCTTCCATCCGATGATTCACTCCCCAAGTGAGCTGCAACGGCCAATGCTGTGCCGATCCGAAGCCGGGAACCAGGAACCTCTTCCAGGTCTCCCACGCGGGTGCAGGGTCCCAATGCATTGGGCCGTCCTCGACTGCTTTCCCAGGCCACAAGCAGGGAGCTGGATGGGAAGTGGAGCTGCTGGGATTAGAACCGGCGCCCATATGGGATCCCTGCGTGTTCAAGGTGAGGACTTTAGCCGCTAGGCCACGCCGCCGGGCCCTATGGCTTCCTTTTTTTCAGATAAGGCAGCAAGCATGTGCCTCACCCTTAGGCTGTGAAGGACATAGACAGCAGTGCTGAACCTATACTTGCCCCTCTGCCCCACATTGCCCAGCCATCGGTAAGGAAAAGAGTTGAATCCAAGTGATTCAATAACAGATAGTTCTATGGAACATTCAGTCCCCTTCGTTGCCTGACCCATCCAGGTTGTGCACTGGATTTGATGACCTTCAATCAAAGACAAAAAGTTATTTGAAGTCTAAATTTTATAAGTTTATTTTTCCTCTCAACTTTTTATACTGAGCAAGTGTTTAATGTCTTATATCTCTGAATATCTTTAATTAATTTATGTTTTATTTGACTCAGAAAGAGAGAGAGAGAAAGGAAAAGAGAAAAATCTTCCATCCACTCGTTCAATCCCTAAATGCCTGCAATGGCTGGTATCTTCAGTAGCTGGGGCTGTGCTGATCTAATGCCTGAAGCCGGGAACTTATTCTCATTTGTTAAATGAGTGGCAGGAGTCCATGGACTTGAGTAATCTCTGCTGTTTCCCACCGTGTGGGACCTGGAATTGGAGTTGAGAACAACGACTTAAACCCAGACAGTCTGATAAGAAATGTGGGTGACCCACTTGATATGTTAGCCACTGTACCAAATGCCTGCTCCCTGAGCATCTTGATCTCAGTGGGAGCACTGTGTGGGAGATTCCAGAAGAGACTGAGACTTTTTATAGTTGCCATTTCACTCTGCTTGCTGGTCAGTGGCTGAGGGCTGGAAATTAGGGTTTTGTGTGTAGCACAGTAGATTCACACAACACATTTTCCTCTGAGGAGTCTGAGGCACAAGCTAAGATTCCAGAATAGAATGTCCCTGCTTCCTAATGATTGGACTTCTTGGACTAATACCATTCTTCATTTCTGGCCAAGGAATGTGTCTGTTGAGATTTATAGCACCATGGAATCAGACTGGCTTGTGTCCTAGCTTTGCCAATTACTGCATCTTGATTCCGAACAAACTTCATGGGCCTCGTATAGGAGATGAGTTTTTTCATCTGGAAAAGACAGATAAGAATAGTAGCAGTTTCTCAGTCCTGTGAGAAATATAGTTAAGCATTACAGCACACATATAACCATATATATATATATATACAAATAAAAATGCACAATGGATATTTTTATGAATGTACCCTGCTTTGTGATCCGGTCACAGCTGTCTTTAACACAAACCCATCACTAGTCTGAGCAGTGCTCAGTGAAGCCACTGGGTGTCTCTATAACACTTAAAGAGTAAAAACAACAACAACAAAGGATTGCGAATGTGCTTGTAAATTCTAAAGCCTGGTAAAAATACCAAATCACTACAATAGCCCCCTTCTGTGAACCCAACTCCTTGACACACATCTAGGCTTTGCATTTACCTAGTCAGATGAAATCAGTACACAGGTATTGAGCACCTAAGAGGTGCTAGGGAAACATTCAGTAACTTTAAAGGTGTTTCCTAAGAACCCAAATGTGCTCTCAGAACACATGGATCGTATGAAGCATGTTGCTGATGGTATGAAGAAAACTAAAACCTTAACAATGGATGACTTTCAGTCATTTCCCTGAACAGGAATGAAAGAAATGAATGAGTTATGCAGGCATCTTCGAACACAGTTCTTGGAAGAGGGAGCAGAAAGCCAGAGGCCTTCAAATGAGGAAGTGTGCTTGTTATGTTTGTGAAACAGCAGGGATGCCTGGGCAAACCATACTGATTAGTGGGTTTCCTGTGAATTCATTTCCCTTTGAGAGATAATGTCCATTATGATGTTATAGTTTCTCTTCTATAGGTGCTCATAAGAAGAATGATGGTAATTAGTGCTTGTGTTTTCTTGCTGTGTGCTAAATTAGTTCTTATAACCTTACCAAATAAATGTAATTTTCTGCTGCTATTCAGATAATCTAGTGAATTTTCTTAAGGTAAAATCCAGTAAGTTGGTGAGGCAGCAGTATATTACATTTAAAATTTCCGTCTGCAGGATCACTCTAGGAAAAGCCAGATGAGTGAAAAATGCACAGTTGTGTTTCTGATGTTGTGGAAAGCTTGCAAGAGGAGTTTCTGGGTGACTTAGCACTGTCAAGGATGAGGGTTAGTTTCTTAAGTGAGGAGGGATGGGGTAGGAGTGGAGAGAGAGCCTCCTGGCAGAAACAAAGTGCAGAAGTTTGGAACCTCATAGTGTGTGTAGGGAACAGCTAACTTAATGGCATTAAATGAGAATGAAGAGTCCAAAACAGTAAATCTAATAGTCAAATTGCTGTGTGCAAGGGGCTGTTCCACCACTGAAGAGTGATTGTCCAAATATTTGACTTTGACCTAAATACAGCAGAATCTGTCAGGATTACTCTGTTGGTGGACTCAAACAGATGAGCTGGTTGAATTGGATTCTCTTTCTCAAAATTTTATAGCAAGGGTGTGGAGAACATAGGTATTCCAAGGAAGATGGTCCCAACTGAGAACTCAGAAGCCAGTGGAGGCCATGTGAAAACTAATTAGAAGGTTGTCTATAGATAGAGCAAACTGGAGCCAATCTAGAGGAGCAGAGAATGTCACGTAATCTCTGAGAAATGAAAATTGCACATCCTCAGCTCTGTTGCATTTCCAGTTACCAGTTCTTATGACCTCATGAATCAGGCACTCTCCTCATCTTAAAATTAGAAGCATCATGGAGTTTTTGACCCACACTGTCAGTTTTTAAGGTGAAAGTGGGAACTAATAATACTAGTTGGAAAAGTCCTGGGAAAGCTAGCATTGTATGTGATGGTGGCTCTCCAGAAAACAGCAGTAGCAGTGACAACAATGGGCCCAAGTATGACTGATTGTGTATGCCAGGTTCCATGATGTCAGACTCCCATGAGGGATGGTTCCCTGTTACCAATGGGATGTCATCTTGCTTGAAGATTTCCCAAATTCTTCCTTATGGTGTGACAAAGCCAACCCAGTTCACCACTACCTGTGAATTGCCTTACCTAAAACACTCTATCCTGCACCTCTTCCTCTCTAACTTTTGTTAGGGCTTTTGAGTATATTTGATCCTTGCAACTACAAAAAGAGTAGACTAGTAATGCACTCGAGTCTGAATATGCAGACAGCTCCAAGCCTCTTTTAAGCTCCTTGAAGTGGGAGACTGTCTTAATTTTCCTTTTTCTTTCTACCCCAAATACAAAAGCTGTCAGCATCTTCTGAATTATTATTAGAGGCATCTATCATTGAACACTATAGCAATGCTACCCAGCTGTGCTCTATAATTTTCTAGTTAGCAGTGGGCAAATAAATTCATGAAAACAGCCATCTTATTTTGTTGGTATATTTTAAGACCTGGGTTCTGACTTTCTCACCCAGATCTGATTATTTTCAACTCACTACCCCTGTTGAAATCTAGGATTCTGTTAGCAGAAAGTGAATCTTGATAATTTAATTAAAGGATAGAATTATTTGTGGCCACATGGATAGTAACTGCTTGATCAGGCTTCTCTTTCGCCTGTTCACATCTCCCCAAGGCAAGCACTGGCAGACTCATTCACTGTTCCTCATTCTTCAAATAACATAATCTTTGCCTTCAGACATAAATTAGACTTGAAAGCTTATTAGTTTGTGTTATACATGTACATTTCTTTTTCAAATAGAGATGTAAAATTTTTCCTTTTTCTTCCTATTTGTGTGTAAAATATCTTTATACTGTTTTGTTTATTAGCAAGGTAGTAAAAGAATTCAATTTTGGTCAGATTTTGTAAAAGAAATTTTTTTTCTGTTTCTAAGTGATAAAAATGAAAGACATTACCTCAGAACATCCTAAATGGGTTAGGGTTAAATGATTGATTTGGCAATATGGCAGTTACAGTGAAATAAAATTTATTCCAAGTGAAGTGTGTGTGTAATCTGATCTCTCTCTATTTCTTTCTAGCTCTCACATGTCTTACACACACACACACACTTTCTTCTGTAGCAGTTCTCAGTGTGAATAGAATTAACTGAAATTGTGTTTCTACCAACACTATTCTTTTAAAGTAGATTGGTTAAATCTTTTTTACTTACAACAGTTTTCCAAGGTTATGAACCATGCAATAAGATGATGAAAATATTAGAAGTTTTTCAAGACATATTATTCCAAAATACTGTAAAAAGTAAGCCAATAACTCATACTTGTACCTGAAAATGCTTAAATCTCAGGTTTTTTTCTGTAGGCCCGTAAATTACCATCAAGAAGGCTGAAAGTTCTTGCTACTAGTATTTATGGTTGTAAATCATGATGTGAAAATCAGTTTCGGATTTCTATATGCTTACATTGTATCAATTCATATTTTTGTTAATGTAAATTAATGACATCACAAAGTTAAATAATAAGTAATCACAAAGTATGCACATCATGTTATTTTGTATACTCCTATGAGATATTTTCTAAATCATTGCTTATAATTTTGAAAAAGAACCAAAATGTTACATCTAATAAAGGGATATGATTTAATTTACACTCAGCAAACAGACTGCAGTGTGACTACTTCAAACCTTGGTGTACAAGAATATACTAAGTGGTGAAAACAAACTCTGAAACATTGTGGTGATGTTTTTTTTTTTTTTAAAGATTTATTTTTATTATTGGAAAGCCGGATATATATAGAGGAGGAGAGACAGAGAGGAAGATCTTCCGTCCGATGATTCACTCCCCAAGTGAGCCACAACGGGCCGGTTCCCGCCGATCCGATGCCGGGAACCTGGAACCTCCTCCCGGTCTCCCACACGGGTGCAGGGTCCCAAAGCCTTGGGCCGTCCTCAACTGCTTTCCCAGGCCACAAGCAGGGAGCTGGATGGGAAGTGGAGCTGCCGGGATTAGAACCGGCACCCATATGGGATCCTGGGGCTTTCAAGGTGAGGACTTTAGCCACTAGGCCACTCTGCCGGGCCCTGTGGTGATGTTTTAAACACTGAATGATAAATACGAAACTGGAAAAATGATGTTGGTGTTTTCACTTATTAAACACCGCAAAAGAAAGAAAGAAAGAAAGAAAGAAAGAAAGAAAGAAAGAAAGAAAGAGAAAGAAAAGAGAGAGAGGAAAGAAAGGAAGAAAGAAAAAGAAAGAAAGAAAGAAAGAAAGAAAGAAAACATAAGAAAGGAATTAGGGAGGGAAGTATTCTTGTTTTTAGAATTGTATTTTTGAAATATGTGAAATCTGTTCTCTTTATATAATCAAAAACATTTAAACTATGTTAGCAGTGGTTGTAACTGATACAGTAATTAAAGTCATGTCACTTTACTGTCCTAGTTATATTTTTAATTTGTGTTCTGTTTTTGCTGTCTTTAAAATCCTGAGCAATATAAGCTCGAGGGACCATCACAAATCTTCACAAGTGTATGGGAGCATCAGCAGGTGCATGAGAAGTGCACGGTATGAGTGGATTTAAAAAAAATTGCACCAGGGCTCGGCAGTGTGGCCTAGTGGCTAAGGTCCTCGCCTTGATCCCATATGGCCGCTGGTTCTAATCCCGGCAGCTCCACTTCCTCTGTCTCTCCTCCTCTCAGTATATCTGACTTTGTAATAAAAATAAAAAAATAAAATAAATCTTTAAAAAAAAAATTGCGCCAAAATAAAGTTATCTTTTAATTCAATTTCCATGAACCTTAAAATTATCATCTTATATTCTCAATACAAGAGCATGTAAATATTTCATGAAATTTCTGTCCTTTGTTCAAGATTAGGTTTTAGAAAGGTGAATGGGTGAGCTAGAGGCAAGAAGCATCTTGGGCAACCTAAATCAATGGCTGCTTAAAGAGCTAAGGAAGCTCATCTTCCCACAGAGCAAAGAGAACAAAGCTTTTACTGTAGTATTAATTAGAATGCAGCTTTGCATAGTCTCTGGTTACAAACATCAGTGAAATTCGTACAGGATCCTATTCTCAAAAGGGCACAAAGCACATATTGTTGTCAGAATATATCCAGTACAGAAAAATGACATCCTTGGAATAAAAATTATAAACATCTTACATGGAGCAAACCCATGAAACATGTTTACAGGTTTAAATATTCAGTCATGGTGAACAGTTCCAGAGATCTTGTCAACTGGTTTTAGTTCTTGTTACATAAAACTAATGTCCTTATATCTCAGGAATCTTAAGACTTAACATTTTTAATAGTTTATCCTAGGAGATTTAAAAAAAAATGCCTGGAATGTAAATATTGTCAACCATGGTGGTTCCTAATTAATGCACAAGGTAATTATGAATTACACCTTGCTTTCATTTGGGTAGTGCAGTGGTTGGCATGGTGTGTAAGCTTGATAGGACCAGCAAATGTGCTCCCTTGAAGATTTCTCATCTATCCCTGCTATTGAGTAGAGTGGTGTGATCGAAAGAGTAATGAACTGAGAGACCAGATCTTTGGTTTGAATCTTAGCCCTTCTATTATCGTAAAGTATGACATTTTCTGTTTGTGATTCCATTTGTCCATCTTTTTAAAAAGATGATTTAACTAGATTAACTCCAACAGGTGTTTGTTTCAGATATGAACAACCATGATTCTAAGGTTTTTGGTTAGGTTTTCTTTCCTTTCTCTGTCTTTTTGAAAAATGCACGCATTTGTTAATGCACGCAGCATATGCTTATTGAATTTCTTTGGACCTCAGTTATTGTGCTAAACTGTGCAAAATAAACCTGCAAGCAGGTTGCTTTCAGTGTCTGACTTTGGGCTCTCATTCTGCTGTGATTATATTATGCATTACTTGACAGCCTGTAATTAAAAACAAACAAAATTTTTTTTCTCATAGTTTAAAGTACAATCTTGAATGAAAAAATACTCCTGTTGGGGAGAACTTTTTGGTCAACCTTTAATGAGGTAGAGGAATTTATGAAGATTAAAATCATAATTCACGTTTTCTCACAGATTGGGGCAGAAAAATGACAAAGTTAACATTTTCTGCTTTTTAGTAACATTCTGGGTATATTTCATATTATTATTTTAGCATGTATTTAAAATGCAGTTTGTAAATTCTATTTTATAAATTCTTGTGTTTTTAATGTACCATCAAACTGTTTACTTG
Organism: Ochotona princeps; assembly: GCF_030435755.1. NCBI lineage: Eukaryota > Metazoa > Chordata > Mammalia > Lagomorpha > Ochotonidae > Ochotona > Ochotona princeps. The sequence continues at coordinate 54,426,820 of NC_080833.1, forward strand.
ATGGAATATTTCAGTAACACATAATGAATTATATTTTTATGTAATTATTACCCAACCTATATTTTTATTTTATTACCTAAACTTTTATTTAAAATAGTCATAGTTACATTTTGGTGTAACATAGCTGTTTATTGCTTTGATCTAAAAGTATGCATGAAATAGAATATAATAAGATTTTTAGTTTTACTTGAGAAATGCCCTGCTTTCTCTGTAAGTCAGGAACGACTGACTAGGATGCAGAATCTTCCAAATTCTCAGAAGTTTGAACACACTATGATTTTTCTCCTTGTTTACACCACACATTCATATTGGTGTTCAACATTGACTGAGCAGTTAGTGTCTCAAATCTTTTCCTAAGTGTGAAAGGGCAAAGAAGTTGTGGCAGGTCCACCTAGGAAACAGATCATGGTTCTGAATGAGTCACATGCCCCATAGTCTCAAAAAGCAACCTGAACCTGCTCTCCTTCTATGACTGAGAGGAGGACGGCTGGGAACACTCATTACCTTTATGCTGCAGCATGGAATGAAGGGATTGTTTTCAGGCATTAGGTTGTTTAATTTGCCGGTGGCTCAATTAATTGCTAACTGCATGGCAATGTACTTAGTTGGGAAGCCATTTAAAATACATTAAAGTATTAACTTTCTTGAGCAGTGTATTACAGTATATAATCCACTGTAAGAATTCTTCCAGAATCTTCACATTTTAGATTTCTGGCAGTGTTTGTAATGGTATATATTTTTGCAGTTTTCTTGAGGAATACAACTTGCTTTGTTACCATGATTTGTATAAGCGTTAGAAAAGATGAGAAAGGTTTGGTTATGGGATTATTGGTTTGTATAATTCTTCTTTCTTTTTGGGTTTTCATTAGGCTTTTTTAGGCTTTACTTTGACTTTCACTTTCAGCATTGTTCCTTTCAGGGAGCCTGTGGGTGCTTACTCATTTTCTTTTGTAACTTGGTTTTGATCAGAAGGCATCGGAAATTTCACATAGAAAGATCCTTTGAAACTTACAATATTTCTTGATATCAATCTTGAAGATTCATTTCACTGTTCTGCTTCCTAAGGTAAAACAGTGAATAATGCATAAGTATCTTTTGTTTTATATCTTTATTTTAATATACATTAATAATGTTATTAGTTTATTGATGTGTCCAACATACCTGTTTATTGTGTTCTTCCTACGTAACAGGCACCCAGATTGACTTAATTATAAGAATATCACAAAGGTAAAAAATGGAAAATGCACTTTAATTATATCATTAGCGTCAGGACTAGACTAGCCTGTCTCCTATGTTCTTTTGTACAGGATGATATCTGAAGACATTTCAAAATATTTGTGGAGAATGAGCTAAAAGGTACACTAATTTTGGTGGAATTAAATATATATATATATATTAGGAGTCTTTGAAATATTCATGGAAAATGAATATTGTGAAAAAATTAGGCATGGATTGCAAGATTTTTACACCAAAATAAAGTGATCTTTTAAGTCCATTTCCCATAAATGTTTTGAAATAGCACTGAATGTACTTGAAAGATTACTGACATGGAGGTAAGTGCATTATACAGCACACTTCAATGTTTTGGTACCATGCTTCTTTTTGTGTGTCTACATTGGCCCTATGCTTTGATGGAACATAAAACTTTTTATGGGGTCCAGCGTAGTGGCCTAGCAGCTAAAGTCCTCGCCTTGAACACACCTAGATCCCATATGGACACTGGTTCTAATCCCGGCAGCCCCTCTTCCCATTCAGCTCCCTGCTTGTGGCCTGGGAAAGCAGTCAAGAACAGCCCAAAACCTTGGGACCTCGTACCCACATGGGAGACCTGGAAGAGGATCTGGGCTCCTAGCTTTGGATTGGCACAGCACTGGACATTGTGGTCGTTTGGGGAGTGAATGGAAGATATTTCTCTCTGTCTCTCCTCCTCTCTGTGTATATATCTGACTTTGCAATAAGAATAAATAAATCTTTTTGAAAAAACGTTTTGATGAAAGAGGCCATTTTTTCATGGATTTTATGTACAAGGGGGAAAATAGATGTATTGATATATAATTGACAAATAAACAGGGTAATAAACTCTACAGTAAAAGAATATTCCATGTGTAATGCAAATACCAAGATTGTGAATAGCTGATCTGGAGGTGTCATTAGAACGTTTCAAGAGAAGGGGAACTGAGTGCCATTTGACATGGGTCGGGTCCTAGGTAGAAGACTTTGGAAGAGAGGGAAGGAATGTCACTGGAACTACATCAGGTGGAATGATTGAGTAAATGCCCATGGAATAGGACTTTGTCTTCAGCTTACTCCAAACTCAGAAGAGATCTTTTCTAGATAAGAAAAGAGAGAATAAAAAACTCCTTAAGAGGCATTTTGTAAAGGATTGGAATTTATCTTGTAGGTACCTGGGGTAATTAATTCTATAAAGCAAGAGAAAAGCATGGCTGCACCGTTGGTTGGAAAAGAAGAGGAGAAACTGGTAAATGGGGCTTGGAGGCACTCACAGGTTAAAACATCTCAGCATTGTCAGTTTAATTCTCCAGTGCGTAAGTTCTAGGCAGTTAATATGGGTGACTAATTCTTATGCTCTAAGTTATAATATTATGACTATGTACTTAGAAAACGGCAGCTGGTCTTTTAATAACCTGGTTGCTTTTTTTTTTTCATGAAATGTCTCCATGAAATTTTCTTTGAAGTACCATTACATTTGTTAGAAAGCAGTAGACATTAATAGCAGTCATTGCTGCTTTCTGTTATGAAAATACATGTAGAACAGAACACTTATTTGGGTATTTCTATCAATAGACACTAATGGGTACAGTGGGGAAATTTCTCAGAGATTCATTTTTATGAAGAGGCTTTAGTGACTTAAATGCAAAACCCTATTAGTAAATGAGGGAGAGATGATACCATACACATCAACTTTTTGAGAATACTTCAAAAATTTAATACAAAACTGGAGTTAAGAGGTTAGTCTATTTTGGTGCAACATTTTTTCTGATCCATGCATTTGAAGGCCTTTCAATGTTAATGGAACATATGTAGTGTAAGGAAACTGTACGTAGATTTCAAAATGACTTGCATAAAAGTAAATCCCATTTAATTCTGTCTTTTCCATAAGATGTTTGAAGTCCTCTTGCCGGTATCCATTTTCATAGTTTGGATAATTGAGATTGAGGTTTGTTGCAACTACTCCAAAAGTACAATAGGATTGCAGTGTCCAGAGAAGATGCTCTTATTAGTAATTTCAGCTGTTTTTGACAAATCAAGAATAAAAATGGAGGATGAGTTGTGCTGGAATTGGCTAAAATGTAAGAAATCATGGCTGGAATGCTTAAACAGGTTCTTTGCTGAATTTCTTGTAACTACAGTAATTATCTCAGAAGTGAGCATCGTTATCAAAAAGTGAAAAAAAAGCAGTTCATAATTTTTTCTTCTTTGAAGTTTTAAATGCCACATCTTGTATCTTATGAATATAAAGGCTATTATATGTACTACCAAGATATAGATACCATGGTTATGTATGCTCTGATTCGCTTAGGGCTTCTGCATTGCTGTACTTTAATTATCAAAAATTTGTTTCATTTAGTGTTTCTGCATTGTTATTTTTTTACTTTCAAAAATTCCTTGACCTAGTAATAGTTGCACTATAATTGTCTTATACTTTTTATCCCACTAAACATAGAAGAAAATAACATACTCCATTGTTTTAATTTCTCTAGAACCAGTTGAATATATAATGAATTGTCATTTTGTAGAAATTTTATACTAATTAGTATTTTGTCTTGAATATTCTTTGATTATATTTAGGTAAAGGTTTAGGAGCAAAGTGGTTTGTTGGCTGAAAATCTATGCCTTCTGGTTTACTCAGGAAATCTTAGGATTCACCAGCTTTGAGTATCAGCTAATTGATAAATACTGGGAAAAATACCAGCCAAAAATGAAGTTTCGTTTTGCTTTAATTGAAAACCCATGTAGGATTGTTCATTACTGCAGTTTCACTTCCATAGAAGTAAACTAAAGCGAACTGGATGTTAAAGACATGCTTCAATGTACAGATAATTGTGAATGAGCATAGATTTGCCAATGCAGACATTCAAAGTAAGCTATTTTTTATATTTACCCTAAAATATTTGAATATATATTTATATTTTATTTGTAAAATAGAATTTACTCTAGAAAGTAATTAATTTAATTCAATTTGTTTATTTTTTGAGTTTTATTTGTTTTAAAGTCAGAATACATATAGTGAGAGTGTTGGAGAGAGAGAGGTATCCTTACATCCACTGGTGTATTTTCAAGGGTCCACACCTGCCAAGGCTGGATTAGGTCAAAGTCAAAAGTCAGGAGCTTCCTGTGTCTCCCAAAAGGGTTCAGGAACCCAAGGGCTGGGTCACTATCTACTGCTTTCCCAGGCACATTAGCAGGGAACTGAACATGAACAAGCACCTGTTTGGGATTCTGCACTACAGGCAGCATCTTAAGCCGGCATGCCACGCTGCCAGATCCTATTTATTTGTTTAATTACACTATATTTGTGTGTGTGTGTGTGTTTTAAAGATTTTTTTAAACCTGCAACACAGAATTGTAGAGGAGAGAGGGAGAGTTAGAGAGAGATCTTAATCTGCTGGTTCACTCACCAAATGACTGTAATGGTAGGGCTGAGCCAAGACAGGAACTTCATTGAGGTCTCCCATGTGGTTGCAGCAGATAAATGATTTGGGCTATCTTCTGCTGCTCTCCCAGGCACATTAGCAGATAGTTGGACTGGATATGGAGTAGCTGGGATTAGAAAAAGTGCCCTTATAGAATGCCAGTATGGTAGGTGTTAGCGTAGCCTGAAATGCCACAATAGTGGCCGCAGTAGTTAAATTTGAGAGGTTTAGTTGGAGAAAGAAGTTAGGATTGGGACATATATGGGCTTGGAAAAAGCTCTCAATGCTTGCTAGTTTTTGACTTTGAGCTTTTGCCCATGAATTCCTAAAAGTATATAATTGGAAATGGAAATACTTATCTTGCAAATTTACTAGAGTAGTTGCACTCAAGAATTAGCATTTTTCTTTTCATTTATTTTTAAACTGGTATTTAATTCTGAGGAAAGGTTTACAGGAAGTCATTGTGAGAATAATATAAAATACCAAATTTCAACCTTTTAAGGGAGATTGTCATAATTTAGTTGAGATGACAGATACATTCTCCCATTGTACAAATATGAAATAATAATTATAGGAGGATAAAACAATGCAAAACATTTACAGCAAATAAATGTAGTGCTCAAATAATTTCTGTCAATGTGATGAAAATTTTAGAATATTACTGTTCTTTCTTTTAAACTCTGTACAGATCCTGTTCCTCCACATGACTATGATACAACGATTTTAGAAATTTTTATTTATATAAGAAAGAGTGAGAACGATAGAGAGAGAGAGCCCTCTCACCAACTGGCTCACAGTGCCCCAAATGTCTTGTAGCTGAGAAGTCAGTCTAGGTCTTCCATGGAGGTGCCAGGGACTCATCTGTTTGGAGCTTTAATTGCTAGATCAGTGTCTGCATTAGGAGGAAGCTGAAATTGTGAATGGAGCGATGAATTGAACCCAGGTGTTCTGGTAAGAGATGTGGATATACTAGTAGGTGTCTTTTTTAACAATTTATTTTTAAAAATAATGATTACATGGTTGATCAGGGTGGGAAGGATCAAAGTTTAGGGAAAATTGGCTGAATTCGTTGCTTCCAAATTTGCTATTTCTTCTTGTTTCTCTCCTTACCCCAGTAACAAAGGGGATTACCGCTCATGACTTTCCATATTTCCCAATACCCAGAGATGAGGAACTGTCACCTCATATCAACCCAGAGTCTCAATGTTTGCATGTTCCAAGGGTTCTGTCCAAGTGGTTTGGACAGTTATGAAATGCTACTGAGTTCACCGATCCAGGGATGATGTCGCCCTCCCAATGTCGATTGGCTCTATTCACCGAAATTTTTTTCCTGTCATTGTTTGTTTGGGTTGTTGTTCAGTTAGTTCTGTTCTGCTACAGCACCAAATGTGCTTATTCTCCTTTTACAACAGGGCCTGTGTCAACTGCTTCACTTTTTTCATGCAATAGGCATGTTATTGCTGGCAAGTCCAAGAAGCTGGGCCAGGTGTCCCAAACATCACTGAATCCTCCACCCCTGGGGCTCTCGAATCCGGTACCCACCTATTATGTGGGTCCTGAGACCCAGAACAGGAGAGACAAGCCCCACCAGATTCCCCACCCTGGGGCTCACGGAACCAACATCCACCCAAAAGGTGGGCCCCAGTGTCTAGGCCAAATGACCCATACCCCACTGGTTCCCCTGTCCCCGGGGCTCAGGAACCCATGCCCCACCACACATTTGGGCCCCATAACCTGAGCCAATCTACCCTACTCCTGTCAAATCACCTGTCATTGGGATTCACATATGTGGCCCCCACTTGGGCAAGGCTGCCATGACTCGCCTCTCCTGAGCTTCTGCAGTCTTATTGCACTGCCTGGCCCAGTCTAGTCCTCCTCCCTTCCCCCCTCCTGTTGGTGGGTGCTGCAACCTATCCCAGCCCAGCCTGATTGCTGTCCCAGTCGTGATATGAACTGGATGGTGTTGTGGTCCAATCTGGCTCCTTCCGCCCACTATGCTCGTACTCAGATCTGCCAGTGGGTGTTATGTGCTGGCCCGGACTGGCCCAACCCCAGACCTGACCCACATGTATGCCGGTGGGTACTGTAACCTGGCATGGTCTAGGCTTCTCCTTGCCTTGCTCCTTGCACCCTCCTGCAGGGTCTGCATCCCAATGGAGGAGTTTCCCAAGTTCCTAGGAGGTGTCTTAATCGTTTTACACCAACTACTGCCTTCTAGAATATCTTATGTAGTTTCAAAGAAGTTCACCAAGACCATTATCAATATCTGGTATGTATAGCCATAGTAAATATTAAATGGTACTGTTTATAATCATGGGATTGCTTCAACTCAGTTCTGAATTAAAATCTCATTGTTATTTTCAATGAACCATCCGTTAAAAAATACATTGGCTCTTAATATAGAAAATTCTCAGATGTTAACACGATTACAGGTTCTTATAATGAAACATTCTGCCTTACTTGGGTGATGTCATTCCCTTCTCTTGTGTACAGCAACCATTACTAGTCACAGCATTCTTTTGTACCAAATTCAGTCTCAAAAACCGTATTATCTCATTTTTCAAAAAGTCACAACCTATTAATTTGGCTTGGCATGTGAAGAGACTGCCTATTTTACATCCTGATGTAAGCATTTTTGAGTTTGAAAACGTCTCTGCTCACTATTTTAAATGAAGCTTCCTTCTAGCCCAATTACTTTATATTTGTGAAAGATACCAGATTTAATTTGTTTTTTTATTTTTCTGTCTCATTATATGCTAGAACTCTAATAATAATATCTCTAAAACCATGGTTGAATGCAGTGATTCTCATACTCATTGCTATGTGTCCAAATCATTGAAAGACTTCTTAATGTCCTGTGTCACCAAAGCATGTCAATTGTAAACCATGGCAATTGTTAAGAATTGTAAAGAATACCTTTAGAAAATACATAAAACTTCTAGTGATATTGGTGATACCAATCATAGAAACATACATGTTGAACAAATAGTGTAAGGAAAGGTATATAGAATTATAGACAAAAGAGCCTTGGTGCTTTGACTATAAATTTCTTGGGCCTCACTTTTCTCTGTAACCCAGTGTGTGTAATGCAATTAAATGCCATACCATGGGTTTCTGAGCATTACCACAGAATCATTTTATCCATTTACTGGCCATATTCCTGTGATGGAAGTTTATTACTTTTTTGTACTTTTGATTTTGCACTTTGCAGGGAAAAATATGTTCTAACATTCTTCTGGATTCTGTACAGAAATGGAGACAGTGATGTGTTGCTCTTCCTCATTCTTCTAGGAAATGTCACACATTCTAATATTAAGACATATACTCAACATTACTGTAAGGATTACACCATAGCTTTTCTTTGTTCTGAAAACCTCACTTTAGGCTAGGAACAGAATTATAGCACTTTAGAAAAGTTGATGAAATGCAATCCAGTAGGAATCTGCAGACGAAAGATGAGGCACGATATTCAGGCTGGAATTTCCCTCTATGTTAGGAATACTTACGGATGGACATGATAAAATCTGTGAAACTTAAATTTTGCAACTTTATTATCTAGGTATATCACCAGATTGAATTGCAAGTGCAGTACCATTTATATTCTAAATGATAATTTGCTCTCATGTTAATTACCAAGTAGACTGCTTGATATGAACATTTACATGTATGGATAAAGGTTTGTGCTACAGAAACGAATGAGTTGCCTACGGTTGGGTTAGGTTGACTCTCAAAGCACAAAGTCCTATTAAATAATTCATTCACTTACGTCAGTCTTCTACTTGATTGTTCTTTAATTTTTCAGGGGTTTAATTTTTTTCCACATAAACTTTTTCACGTGCAGGTTCTTTATAGTTTACTGTATTTTGCTGCTTGGTTCTTAATGAAAATATCAAGAATACTCTTTAAAAAATACATTTTCTGTGGCAAAATAGTTTTTAATTAAAATGCGTGTTTGTATAAATGCATTAGAGTATAAATAATAGCTGAGAAATCAAAAGATAATTACCATGCTTGTCATAAATCACCTTGACAACAAGCTCAATGTTTTGAATACTAAATCATTTAGAATTTCATGCAGATGTACAGGTCTCTCACCTTGGCATCTCATCTTTTTTAAATCCTTCTGAGATTTTACCATTATTCAAAAATCTCATTAAAGTTTGTTGCTGTACTAGATATTTTTGTCTGTCTAACTCATTTGTATTTGAAACATTTCCTCAAGTTTTTACCATCATCATCACCTGCACCTTTTTCCAATATTTATTGAGCTGTAGATATTTAGGAAAACAGTATTTAAAGAACACTTTGATCATTAGAATATGGGAACTGCCCTCCAGAAAAAAGTGATTTGCAGAAAAAAGTCTTCCTCCTAAGGGACTTAAACATCACTGGGTCAGTTACCATCCCCCAAAGTGCTCTTGCCTCTTATGTTAAAAGGAAAAGAGAGCCCTCTCAGTAGATAGTGTTCTATGCAGATTGCTTTCCTGCCTTGGCAGAGCTCTTGTTTCTCCTGTGAATCATTCCTCAGTACACAGTGTTACCATTGTGTTATCTGAAAGAGCGAATCCTGCTGGGTGGTGGTGCAGCTACTCTGCTGGGAAGGTCACAAGTTCATGTCTGCTTTGCCTTTCCACTAGTAAAAAGTGTTCTTGCTGGGGAAATAGAATTGAAATCTTTCTCTGCTAAGGGAGGTTTAGGCCTTTCATGGAATCCCCTAGCAGTGGTGGCTAAAGGGCCATTAACGGTGGTGAATTCCAGACAGGGTTTACCCATGCCTGCTTTCTGCCTTTTTTGTGTGTCTTTTAGCATTTCTCCTTAGTAACTGCATAAGCAAAATTGCTTGGGAAATTGGTTGAAGTGATTGACAATGAAGCAGATGGTGCTTCATGGGAGCTGGGAGCAAATGTTCCTGTAGTTTAACTAAGTAACCTTTCTTTATTCCACAGATTTATTATATACTAGGCATCATTTTTAGGTGTTAGAGTTAGTGTGCTAAGCAAAACATGAATATCTGTGCTCATGGGACTTTTATTTTAGTGAGGATGTCACTGTTACCAGGCAGTTATAGAAGCTGTTAGCAGAGTAAAGTTGAGGAGGGAAGAGAGTGGGTGGGAACTGTTCTACACAGGGTCATTATGGGCAGCCTTTCCCGTAATATTGTGAGCAGGTGCCTGAAAGAATAAAGGACAGCCTGATGAAAAATCTAGAGGAGTTGGGCCCAGCACAGTGGCCTAGCTGCTAAAGTCCTCACCTTGAACGCCCCGGGATCCCATATGGGCGCCGGTTCTAATCCCGGCAACTCCACTTCCCATCCAGCTCCCTGCTTGTGGCCTGGGAAAGCAGTCGAGGATGGCCCAAGGTCTTGGGACCCTGCACCCGTGTGGGAGACCTGGAAGAGGTTCCTGGTTCCCGGCATCGGATCGTATTGGCACAGCACCGGCCGTTGCACTTACTTGGGGAGTGAATCATCGGATGGAAGATCTTCCTGTCTGTTTCTCCTCCTCTCTGTATATCTGACTTTGCAATGAAATAAATAAATCTTTAAAAAACCAAGCAGAGGTAAAAGCAAACACTCCTGCAGGGGAAGTGTCTTGGTCTTGAGTCTGGCCATGTATAAATTTAACATTTATTGAAATAGGAATAAATTTGTGGATAACTTAAGGAGATTTGTAATTAAATTTAAAATATCACATTAAGAAAAAACTTATCTTACCACTTAAAAAATATGATGTTATGTATAACATGTTATGTTAGGTATGTTATATGTTGTGTATAAACTAAAATTGAAATGTCAATGAGGTGGTCACAGAAGGTGGTTAAGAACTCGCATTCACTTTTACCATATTGGTTACTCATTACTATGTCAATTAATTCCATAATGATGTAAATTTTTGCTGATGGTATGTTGGAGCTTTTAATTGATCGGGATGATACTGTGCTGGCTCTGTCTTCAGACCAGAGAGGGTATACCTAAGAAGCCGTTGAACTTGACTGGACAATAAGATGCTGGACTCTATGTTTGATATATGCTTGCAATGGGGGAATCTCAACTGAACTTGAACTGTGGTTATGCAACAAGGTGGAGGAATCCACCACGGTGGGAGGGTTTAGGGAGGGGTGGGGAGAATCCAAGTACCTATGAAACTGTGTCACATAATAGAATTAATGAATTAAAAATAATAAACAAATTTTAAAAATAAATAAATAAATAATTATGTGCATGTGATGCAGACATAATAATTTTGTTACAAATCTCTTTCCATAGAGACATCAAAAGGTTGGAACAGCATACTTCAAACTTAGTGTACTGTAAGTACTTTTTTTAACAACTGAAAATGTACAGAAAACGTTTGGACTGCCTAATTTTAGTATTCAGCTGTTGCTGTCACGATTCAGAAACCTGGATCACTGCCTTAAGAGGCACATTTCCTTAGCTGTAAAAATCTGATGGGATCCACAACTGAAATCATATTCTGTGATTTTAGAATATAAAAGGCTTCACTAAAAGGGGGAGAGTGGTGGTGTTTTCTTCATTTGAGTCTCATTTGTGTTCTCAATATGCATTATTTTGAGTCTGTTCATATTCCCATGAAGAGCTAATTCTATTTTGTTGCAATATGTGGCAAGCAATGTCCGTTTATTTTAATGGATACTGTTCAATCAAGTCACAGCATGTGTCAGAAAATCCAGAGAACTGAACCTAAAAATGGTCCTAGTCACAGATAGGAAAGAGGAATTTAAAAATCCTGACATGTAACTGTGATGGTTAATGTGAAGTGGGATCCTCATATGTCTTCCAAATGCATTTACATTAGTAAAAATGAGAAAATTTAAAGAGATTACACAAAAGCCTTAATAACAGTTTGGTTATTCACCTCGAAAGTTTGTTAGCAAAAATAAAAATATTTGATTGTAGGTAAGTTAGCACAAATTAAAATGTAAAACTCTAACCTAGAATTTGCAAAATCAATATAGTTTTCACTTCAAAATTCTATTCATGGTAGTGATAACTCTGAGAATTTAGCAACTGACCTAGGAATCTCCAACTATCTATCTCAGGTGTGTTTCTTAGAAGGTAAAAGAGACTAGAAATGGAATCAGGGCAACATTTTGATTTCAAATATTTAAGGTCGAAAAGAAGAATATTTTAACAACATGTGAAAGTCAGAGAGAGAGGGACAGAGAGTGAGTTCTTCCATCTGTGGATGCACTCCCGAAATGACTGAAACACAGCAGGCTAGGCCAGCTGAAACCAGTAGCCAGGACCTTCATCCTGGTTTCCCAATATAGTGCAGGGGCCCAAGTACTAGAGCCATCTTCTGCTGCTTTCTCGGGTGCAGTAACACCTGGATGGGAAGTGGAGTAACCAGGACTCTACGAGGCCCTGTATGGGGTGTTAGCGTTACCGGGGGGCTGCCTAACTTGATATGCCACAATGCTGGCCACTCAAAGTAACTTCTAAATAATTAAATGATAAAGTTAGTCTGTTACTTGAATAAAACTTATTTCATCTTCAAATTACATTATGTTGTTCATAGTATCAAACTTTGTGGTGTCCTGATCGATGACTTTTTAATAAGCATTCAGCACACTAGTTTTGCAATGTAAAATGAGAGAAAATGTTACAAAGTATTTATCATCTTATTTTGGGCATAAATGCATGCTTCTTTTCTGTTTTTGCTTTGTTTGTTATGAAGTTAGAAATCAAGTTTTGAAAATTGGTTCCACTAGGTTTCAATCATGACTGAGTGAATGGGGTTGTTAAGTCAACCTTTCTGTTTTTCAGTTTTTTTATCTGTCCAGAATAGCTTGTATTCTTTGAAGAGGAATAATGGAATTTAAATGTATATGTATAAAAATGCTCCACTGCACATTCAACTCTTAATAAATGCTAGTATTTACATTTCATTTTCATATATTACATTCAAACATTACATTTTAAAATCTGTCTTCCTTCCCACTTTCTTTGAAAATTATTTTTCATAATACGTTTTTATAGTTATAGGCATTCTCCCCTTTCATTCCCCTTTCCCGCTACATATGTTCCCCTCTCACCATTTTCCCCAATATTATTACAGTAGTTCAATGCTTTAGTAACAGTTACAAGATTAGCAATTGCTATTTAAGTTCATTATGGCCTTGTTGCTACAGACAAAATAGAGAATTTAGTAATATATTGATGAGGTATATTTAACTATTTCACTAGTCCTTTTACTCAGGAGCAGAAATACCTACTGCAGTATATCTTCACTTCCTAATACGCTAATCGCCATTATACAGAGCGTTTGTGAGAATATATGTATGTACTGTTCGCATATGTATCTGTTTTGTATTTTGCAAGAACACTGCCTTATATTAAAGAGAACATATGATATTTGCCAGTTGGGATTGTCTTATTTCACTGAGCATAATGGCCTTCAGTTGGGACCATTTCATTTCAAATGGTAAAATTTAATGCTGAATAGTATTCTATGGAGGTGATGGACTATAGTTTTTTTTTTAATTGATTTTTTTTTAGATTTATTATTTATTATTATTGGAAAGCCAGATATACAGAGAGAAGGAGAGACAGAGAGGAAGATCTTCCACCGATGATTCACTCCCCAAGTGACCCACAACGGCCGGTGCGCGCCATTCCGAAGCCAGGAACCTGGAACCTCTTCCAGGTCTCCCACACGGGTGCAGGGTCCCAAAGCTTTGGGCCTTCCTCGACTGCTTTTCCAGGCCACAAGCAGGGAGCTGAATGGGAAGTGGAGCTGCCGGGATTAGAACCGGCGCCCGTATGGGATCCCTGGGCATTCAAGGCGAGGACTTTAGCCGCTAGGCCACGGCGCCGGGCCCTATAGTTTTTTTTTTTTACTTCTTTTATTATTGTTGTTGTTGTTGTTTTATTATATAGTTTCATAGACCCTGGGATTTCCCTTACCCGCTCCCTAAGTGCCCCCCACCCGCCCACTGAGTTCCCCTATATTATTACTATAGTTCTTCACAAGCAGTCATATTCCATCATTGCGAGCATGAACAAGGGCAGAGACTCCAGCATCCTAGTGTCAAGATACAGTTAACAGTTTCATTGGGAGTCTATCTTTGATGCGAAAGTAGAGGTGCATACTGCATTATATTCTCATATCTGGATATGATAGTCTGCATTACAAAGTTATGGTTTCTTTATCCATTCCTCGTTCAATGGGCACCTGGGTTCTTTCCATGCCTTTGCTGTTGTGGAGTGTGCCTCTATAAATATAGGGTTGCATGTCACTGTCTCATGTGCAGTTTTCACCTCATTTGGATATATTTCCAGGAATGGGATAGCTGGGTCATATGGCAGATCAGTTTTCAGTTGTCTGAGCACTGACAATGCTGACTTCCTTAGTGGCTGTACTAGCCTACACTTACACTACCACTAAGAGTGGAGTCGGGTAGTTTTTTCCTCCACATCCATCATAGCAGGTGTTTTAAGTAGATTTCTGAATGTATGCCTTTATTACTTGAGTTAGGTGGAACCTCAATGTGGTTTTTATTTACATTTCCTTGGTAGCTTAGGAGCCTGGGCTTTTTTTTCATGACTGTTAATCATCTGCATTTATTCTTTTAAAAAATTCATGCTGATTTCCTTCACCAGTTTCTTCACAAGGTTATTGTTTTGTTATTGTTTCGTTTCTGAACCTTTCTGTATAACCTGGATGTTAGTCCCCTATCAGTTGTGTAGTGTGCAAAGATTTTCTCCCTATCTGTTGATTGCCTCTTTGCTTTGTTGATCATTTCCTTGCTGTACAGAAGCTTCTCAGTTTGATGTGATCCAAATGGTTTATTTTGGCATTGACTGCCTGTGCCTTTGGTGACTTTTCTAAAAAGTCTTTACCAATGCCTTTCCTGTAGATTAGTTGGCTATACATGTGTGCAATCACTTCTGGGGTTCCTTTTCTGTTCCATTGATCTTCATCTCTGTTTCTGTACCAGCACCAGTCTATTTTGATGACCACTGCTCTGTAGTATGTCTTGAGGTCTGGAATTGTGATTCCTCAAGCTTGATTTTTATAGTTCAGTGTAGTTTTGGCTATTTGTGGTATCTTGTGTTTCTAGATGAACTCTTGTATCATCTTTTATATATTTGAGAATAATAACTGGGAATTTTGATTGGGATCATGTTGAATCTGTACATTACTTTTGGTAATATGGACATTTTGATGATGTTGATATATCATTCCAGGAACATGGTATATTTACCCATCTTTTAATGTCTTCTTTTATACCTTTTTAAAAATGTTTTGTAATTTTTATCATAGAAGTCTTCTACCTCTTTGTTTATTTCTGGGGATGTTTAAGGTTCTTCTGTGCTATTTTTAAGAGACTTTATTTGCAAGTTGTTTGTGTATACTAAGCAATCAATTTATGTTTCTTGACTTTATATTCTGCTATCTTGCCAGACCCTCTTATGAGTTCCAATAGATGACTGAGTCTTTTCACTCTCTTATGAGTCAAATCATCTCATCTGTAAACAGGGATAGTTTGACTGCATTCATTTTATTTCTTTTTCTTGTCTTAGCTCTAATAAGGACTTCCAATACTATGTTGAATATCAGTGATAAAAACGGATGTCCTGTGTAGTTCCAGATCTTAGTGAGAAAGCTTCCAGTGTTTCCCAATTCAGTATGATGCAGGCATTCGTTTTCTCATTTACTGCAATTCTTGTGCTGTAGATAGTTACTTCTATGCCTATCTTACTTAGTGTTTTTTTTTTTTCATGAAATGGTGTTGTGTGTTTTCAAATGCCTTCTTGGTATCTATTGAGAAGATCTTGAGAAAAATCAACAGAATAGATACCCTACTATCTATTTATTTCATTTGTTTTATTAATAATAAAATAGAATGAAACAAAGAAGAAACAAATCAATAGAATCAGAGAAAAATGGTATATAGCATATATAGAATAATCTAGAACTGCTACAAGCAAGTATATGCAAACAAATTGGAAAACCTAGAAGAAGTGGCTATATTTCTGGACAAATGAAATTTACTAAGACTGAATCATGAGGTGATTCAAAATTTTTATAAATCTGTAACCAGGACAGAGGCTTAGTCAGTAGTCAAATCCCTCCCAACAAAGAAAAATGCTGGACTAGATGGCTTCACTACTGATTTATACCAGCTGTTTCAAGAAGAACTTACCTCAGCATCCCACCAGTATCTAAAACAATAGAAAGAGAGGCATTTCTTCCAAATTCTTTCTATGAAGCCAGCATCACCTTAATATGAAAGCCAGATAGAGAATAAGAGAACTACAAACTGATGTCCTGATGAATATAAATGCAAAAATCTCAACAAAACTTTTGTCAACAGAATCCAACAATACATCAGACAGATTCTTCATCTAGACCAGGTGGAATTTAGCTTTGACATATAAGGATAATTTAACGTACAGAAATCAGTAAATGTATATCAGTGATGTATATACTGGTTACTCAAAATCATGTCAATTCCATAATGTTGCAAATTGCTGTTGATGTTATACTGGGACTCTTAACTGACTGGGATGATATTCTACCAGCTCTAACTTCGGACCCGAAATGGTCTCCCCAAGAAACTGTTCAACCCATCTGGACAATAAGTAGCTGGACTCCATGCTTGGTATATGTTTGCAAGGAAAGAATCTTGATTGAATTTGAACTGTAATGCTGCATCAAGGTGGAGGAATCCACCAGGGGGGAGGGGGGGGGGAGGGGTGGGGGGATTCCCAGAGCCTATGAAACTGTCACATAATGCAAAATAATTAATAAAAAAATTTTTAAAAATGTGATGTATAACATCAACAAAATGAAATAAAAACCTTTCCACTTTCAAAGAAAATGATTCTTTATAGTCCTATGAACCCATCCTACCAACATATACATTGACTTTTGTGTTTCCAGTTTCCAAAACTCTGAAATAATACATTTCTCCTTTTTTAAGCCTCTCTGTGATGATACCAGGAATTATTAAGGTAGTGTTATAACAAATACTTTATAATCTGGAAATGCCTTTTGATTTGGTTTGTTCAGATACTGGAAGAAATTTGGAGATTTTGATGGAAATGTCTATATTGCTTTGAGAAAACTATTGGTAAAACCCTGAATGTTAAAGTTGCTTCTATTAAGGCCTCAAAAGTCAGAAACATTTAATTGGAAATAGGTGGGAAGATCATCTTTGAAACAAAATAGCAAATAATTCGGCCTAATTGTGTTCCAGGATTTTTTAAATGAGAAGTAGAACTCCTAAATGATGGTCTGGTGTGAACAGATTTGTGGCCCAGTGGCTTAAAACACTGTTTGATATGCCTGTATTTGCTACTAGAGAGCCAGTTCCAGTCTCAGCTACTCTTGACAAATCTATTTTGTTTAAAAAAAAATAGGTGGTACTGTGTGATCTATGAGTCAGTGAAAAATTTAATAAGAGAAAAGAAGCTATTTTGAAGTAATGAAAATAAAAACAAAAATATAGAATCACGTTTTCCAATAAAGTTTTTTGCTTTGGTTTCATTTCTTCATCATCATATCGATTATTCAGTAGCACGTTATTTAACTCCATGGTGTTGCAAATTTTTAAAAAATTTATTCCTGTTATTGATTTTGCTTTATGGCTTCATATTTAAGGAGATGTAGAGTAACTGTGTAATAGATACTGTCATATCCGGACGTGAAGATGCAATGCAGCAAGCATCTCTACTTCCAAATCAAAGAATGGCTTCCAATAATACATTTAAATATATCTTGACAATAGATTGCTGGACTGTCTGCCATCTTCTGTACCCACAATGTCAGGATACATAGCAGAATGATGGACTTATAAATAGCAGAATGATGGACTTATAACTACTTATGGAGGACTATACTATTGTAATAACATGGGGGAAATCGGGTGGGGAGGAGAGATTTGAGCATGAGGTAAGGGAAATCCCAAAACCTATGGAGTTATATCATAAAATTAAAAATAAAATAGAAGGAAACTTTTAAAATATATAAATACACTACTTGGGAGAACACCGGGGGCGGGGGTGAAATGATGACTATTTGCTGAAAAGTCTAGGTGTGTGATTCATGCATCCAATTAACCATCTCAGCAAAAGAAAAGAATGTAGAGGTAGTTGTTGAGAAAAGAAGTAAGGAGGTACTTCTTTTTTTGTGAATTGAACAATTTATGTGAAATCAGCAAAAATTTTAAAAAGGTTTAGATTGGCCAAAATGCCACCAGTTTAGAATAAAGGGAGTATAGAAAGGATGAAAGAAAAGAGTTCTTTTTTGATATTCTACAGGCAGGACATGGATTGATAGAGCTGTCTGTCTGTAAATACGTATTATCTTCCAGAAAAAAAGGAAGAATAACCCTGAGTGAAGTTCAGAGCTCCGTGGACCTGTCACTGTTAACACAGGTCCAGACAGCATATGCCTGAGTAGCTTTAGATAAAGAAATTAACACATGAAGTATAGCTTTTGGTCTTTATTTTCTAATGCCATAGAGAAGTTTGTGAGGCACATAATCAATGGAAGTGACTATGAGGCTGATGTTGAAACTTTCCTATGTAGTGAACTGCCTTGCTAATGAAGACATGTATTTATAGGAAATTTTCACCAAATGCGAAACAGAGAATAAGTTCATTAAAAATAACATTATCTGGACAGGTTCATCAAGTCACACTGCAATACACTGCAATAGAAATTATATGAGGCCTTTCAAGTTTGTGATTTTTATGTTCAGTAACAGATATGCAAATATCAGCTGTAACCCAAACTTCCCCACAGGAATCACATTCTTGGCACAGAGTGCCTACTCAGTATGGTAGACTTAGTAGCAACATACCAGTAAGGATGAGGAACAGATTATGTCCCTTTTGGTCATGATGCTTTGAGATACCCATGCCACCACACACAGCAGTCAAAAAGTATTGTTGCTTGGGAATTGATCAGGATTAGATACAGAGTAGAATTCAGTGTCCACTTCTAGAAGGATTTCTCTCTGAATAGCTATAAAAGGCATCGAGACTTCTGTTGTGGCTTGGAGATAACAATGTTCAGTGGCTCGGAGAACTAATTACAGCAAGAGTGAACTATACTAAATGATCCCAGTTACAGATTCCGCAGATGAAAGAAAATGACATCAAGAATGTAAACACTGAAGACTTTGACAGGAGAATTGATAAAGCAAAAGTATGAACTATAAATTCAATTTGAAAGTTTGGAATTATTTTTAAACTGATACTGTACTGAAGGATTTTTTTCCAAGTAATATTGGAACAATATGGTCCATTCTGTCTTTATCATCAAATACAGTTTTAGTTTTTGGACAGAAAGTACAGAGCATCTATTTGAAGAATCTGAAGGGTCAATGCTAGTAGACATATTGGGGAAGAAAATCCAGTTATGAGAAAAAAATCCACCATCATTGAGAATGGGCAAGTCAGTATATAGATAGTTAATATGCATAAGGAAAAGTGATCAACATCATTTATTAGGGAGATGTAAACTAATACTAGTATAAAATACCACTGTCCTTTGATAAGAATGGCTAAAACGCTAGCACAAAGAAGTCCTGATGAACAGCAGAGCACTGGAATTCTCATATATTACTGATAAAAAATACAGAATCATATAACAAACATTCAAGAACACAGTTTAATTTTATTATCAAGATAAGCATATATTTAACATATGGCCCATGAATCCTGTTCTTGGCTCTTCATTATGTAGAAAGAAACCATATGTTTGCAGTAAAACTTGCATATGGAACTCTTCAAAAGCTCCAAGTCAGAAACTGTCCAAATTTCTTGTAGCTGTTGAATGAATAACCAAACTATGGAATACTATTTAGCAATAGAAATGAATAAACCATCAGTAAATGTGACATTTTTGCTGAGCTTAAAGTATGTTTGCTGTGTTAGGCTGGTTTCACTACTTATACAACCTTATTAAAAAGATGCAGTTTCAATGATGGTGAACAAAGAATGCTGGGGAATAGGGGTGGGAGGAGAATATTAGCATACAAGTTTAGGATGAGAACTTTTGGAAATTATAGACTTGTTTTGCACCCTGGTTGTGGAGATTATTTCGAGGGTCTAAATGTGTTAAGTTCCATACAACAGCATATAAAAAGGTAGATTTATTGCCTGACAAATTTAGGCCTTTTTTACTTTTTAAGATTCATTTATTTTCAGGCCCGGCAGCGTGGCCTAGTGGCTAAAGTCCTCGCCTTGAACACGTCCCGGGATCCCATATGGGCGCCGGTTCTAATCCCGGCAGCTCCACTTCCCATCCAGCTCCCTGCTTATGACCTGGGAAAGCAGTCGAGGACAGCCCAATGCTTTGGGGCCCTGCATCCACGTGGGAGACCCGGAAGAGGTTCTTGGTTCCCAGCATCGGATTGGCACATACCGGCCCGTTGCGGCTCACTTGGGGAGTGAATCATAGGATGGAAGATCTTCCTCTCTGTCTCTCCTCCTCTCTGTATATCCGGCTTTTCAATAATAATAAAATCTAAAAAAAAAAAAAAAGATTCATTTATTTTCCATGGAAAGGTAGATTTACAGATAGAAGAGAATGAGTAAGATTTTCCATCTGCTGGTTAATGTCCCAAGTGACCACAAAGAATGGAGCTGGGACCATCTGAAGTCAGAAACCAGGAGCCTCTTCCAGGTCTCCCATGTGGGGGCAGGGTTCCAAGGCATTTGGCTATGCTCTGCTGCTTTCTCAGACCACATGCAGGGAGCTGGATGTGAAGTGGAGCTGCCGGGAAATGAACCAGTACCCATTTGGGATCCTGGCACTTGCAATATGGTTAGCCAATCCATCCCTGCTTGACAAGCTTAAAAATAATAGAGGTAAAAAATAACCCTGAAAACTTTACAAAAATAGATTCTTTTTTATGATTCCTGTTATAAAGCTTAGTGTGCTTAATTATAAATTGTACCAAGCATTTGATTTTACATATGATAATATTGTATTGTTTTGATTACATGAAATTTTCATTTGAAATTAACTTTGAATTAGTTCTTATCTAGGATTTCATAGCCAAGCCTGACAAAGAATATTCTGTTTCTTTGAATTTCAAAGTAACAAGCAGTCATTATTAACTGAATTATTAGCTGGATATTAAAGTTTCTAGTGTGAACGTATTTACAATAAGCCCACTATTTATGTGTAAATAAATCTTAAATTTAAGT
The DNA here is from genome assembly GCF_030435755.1 of Ochotona princeps. NCBI lineage: Eukaryota > Metazoa > Chordata > Mammalia > Lagomorpha > Ochotonidae > Ochotona > Ochotona princeps. The sequence continues at coordinate 54,447,664 of NC_080833.1, forward strand.
GATCTGTTCTTGATCTAACCCAGCACTTTTGACATGTTGTTCATATTAATAGATAATCTGCATTTCCTAGTAATTCTTAATATTAAATGTTACCTTAGGAAAACTATTAATTCTCTAAAATTGCTTATATATTCTTTTTTTAATTTTTTTTCTTTTTTTTCTATATTTTTATTAATATTTTGCATTATGTGACAGTTTCATAGGCTCTGGGAATCCCCCCACCCCTCCTCCTCCCCTCCCCCTGGTGGATTCCTCCACCTTGATGCAGCATTACAGTTCAAATTCAATCAAGATTCTTTCCTTGCAAACATATACCAAGCATGGAGTCCAGCTACTTATTGTCCAGATGGGTTGAACAGTTTCTTGGGGAGACCATTTCTGGTCCGAAGTCAGAGCTGGTAGAATATCATCCCAGTCAGTTAAGAGTCCCAATATAACATCAACAGCAATTTGCAATATTATGGAATTGACATGGTTTTGAGTAACCAGTATGTTAAAAAAAAAAAAAAACAAGTCCTAACCACAACCTATGATATATTCTTAAACATGAAATTGATTCCTGAATATTATTTTATTCTTAACTTTAATGGAGTGATTTTTATTTAATTTTCATATGTGATTATTTTTTCCATGATCTATGTAATATTACAGTTAATTAGATTTACATGGGTGATTATTTTTATTAAGATTGTTAACATTAGTAAACTGCAGACAGGGTAGAAAATAATGAAAAGATATGAGCTCATTGTAGTGAAAGATGTTTTTCTGTATAAGCCTTTGTTTCCAATATGTATATCCTTCCTATTACATTCATTGAAATAACCCTTTCAGTCTGATAGGCTTTTTGGGAAGTGAAGCATTCTCTTTTAGTTTGGTTTGGAAAACATCTTCCATTGAAATTTCAATTCTAAAGTAACAAACAGTCATTATTAACTGAATTATTAGTTGGATATTTGAGAGTTTCTAGTGTGGACATACTGTGTTTCGGTGTCTGATTCATTCTTTCTAATATATCTCAATGTTAAGAATGACCTGGCAAACCAAAGCAGAGACTTCGTCAGCATTTTCATTCTGTGTGATTTTGCCTTCTCAGAATGTACCTACTAAAAGAAGCACCTGATTATTCTGCCAAAACCATAGTAAGGGGTGTGCTTGATAAGTCTGTCCTGCCAGTTTGCAGCCTGAGTAATAGATATTAAACATGCCAATATTATGCTTTTGCACTGCATGGCAGTGAAGATGAAAATAATAAAAATAAGTGTTATTATTTTCAAAAACCAAACTACTTTGATTTAGTTTGGAATAATTTATAAGCTTAAGTAGAAAAAGGGCATCAAACTGGAGTAGTTTTGGGAACACTAAGAAAAATATAGTACTAACAAAAGCGCATAATTTGGGTAACTAACTTCATATTTTATTCATACTTTAATCAATAAATATTAATCAGAATGCAGTGTCAGGCTGTAGAGATACAAAGATGAATCTAATAGCTTTTGTCCTTGGAGACCATTTCAATCAAGGCAAGAGACAGAAAAACATGTACTAAGATCAGAGCATTCTGAGAGTCTGACCCAACCAAAGCTTGGGGCTACAAATGAGTAGGCACAGCTACCTCTCCCTTTACAAGTTGGAAAGATTTTATTGAAGAGTTTTCTTTTGAATTTAATGGTAATGAGTGAGGCAATGTATTCCTGGCAAAGGAAATAGTGAAGTCTAGACAGTGAATATAATACATAAAATTATGAAAAAAAGTTGCTGCTTAATAACACTTTGGTTTTTATCTAACATGAAAGATATTATGCCATATTTGTAATAAGATCCATATCTCCTGTTGTTCTGCATGGAGAAGACCACCATTTATTTATGCAACTACTGTTTATTTCAGTAGTAAGATTCATGTGCCAAGTACTTTTCTGTTAGTTGGAATTACAGAAGTAAGCAAAAAACCCCTTTCCCTTCTGAAATTTAAATTCTAGAGGGAGTAGTTGAAGACAAATAACTGATTAAGTAGTATTTACTGCATCATTAACTGGGAAGTATTAAGAAAAAAATAAAGTGAATGGGGAAGATGGTAGTTTTAACAGAAGACTTAAGCAATGTAGTGATATTTGGGTAAATTCTGGAAGAAGATGAGAAAATAAGTGAAGCAAAAAGCTTGTCCAACATATACAACCATCATTGAGGACAGTTTGGATATTCCTCAGATATCTGAGAATCCATCTGCCACATAACCCAACAGTACCACTCCCGGCAATTTACCCAAAGGAAATGAAATTCGCACATGAGACAGTTCTTTGTACACCCATGTTTGTGGCAGATAAATTCAAATTATTAAGATATGGAATGGACCGAGATGTTCATCAGCACATGTCTGGATAAAGACAATGTGATAAACATACACTATATATAAATATATCCTGCCATAAAGGAGAATGAAATCCTGTCTTTTGTAACAAAATGGTTGGAACTGGAAACCATTATGTTTAGTGAAATAAGCCTTCCCTCCCCCAAAAGCATGTGTTTTCTCTTATCTTTGATAACTAGTACATTCAGTAAAGAAATGTAATCTATGTGGGGGAGAGTGATGTTTTGAGATTTGATTATTATTTATAACCTTGTTTATACTCTTGATGAATAATGGGGCCCTTTTATCTGTTTGCTATTGGGTGAATTCTTTATCCGATGAAGTATTAAGGCTGTATTTGAGATTGAGCTGAAAGCATGCCATTGTATAAATATTTTTTGAAGAAAGTAAAAAGAATGAGGGGGGTTGGTGAGGAGGGAGGGCCAGGTGGAGAGTATCACTCTACATATCAATCTGTATTTTGAAACATAAAGTTTGTTTACTTTTTATAGATAAAAAATCAAAATCAAAATATGTATGAAGGGAAGAGTGTGCTAGGGGAGTAAGTCAGAGAGGAGCTATAGTTGGAAATGGGAGAGCTGATATAAGAACCTTGAGGACTTTGGACATTAGTGTTTACTTTTTGTGATATGGAGTCACACAAGGGCTTCAAGTGGGGATCCTTTCTTGAATAGAAGTGTCTCTAAGAACCATATGATGTCAAGTATGGGCACCTATGAGATAAGCATCTAGGCCACAAGAATCCCATTTTTTCATTCTTCATTTTGTGACACAGTTTAATAGGCACTGGGGTCTTCCTTCCCTGTCACCATTTCCCTCCCTGCCCCATTGTTCTTCCCTCCAGTCTTGCAATGTCTTTTGTGTACCCCCAGAAGTCCATCATATTGCCACTGAGGTGTATCCTACCACTGTAGCAGGTTGTCCGTTTCTCTGTGAGTCCATCCTTGTACTGCATGCATGGGGACATACTTCTCTCTGGACATGTTTATTTACACTATGCTTCCATTATATATCCCCTGAGGTACATTCCACCACAGTTTCATTGAAAAATAATAGTGGATCTTCACCTCCGTGGTGTTATCAGACTTGTAACAAAGGTACCAATATGACCCTAGGGTGGTGCAAAAGAATGCTCAACATCTTCCTGTAGAAATAAATGCTAACATGTGACCTGTGTGGCTCTAATGGGAGTAAAATAAGGACGAGATCATCGTTACCCATGGATACTAGTAATAAAAGTGATAAAAGGGACATTGACAATCTCTGGTGATCACACGCAATTGGTCTCATGATATATTGAGTATAGTTCACATCACAAGATCTTTTTTTTTTAAGATTTATTATTTTTATTACAAAGTCAGATATACAGAGAGGAGGAGAGACAGAGAGGAAGATCCTCTGTCCGATGCCTCACTCCCCAAGCGAGCTGCAACGGGCCGGTGCTGTGCCGATCCAGTGCCAGGAACCCGGAACCTCCTCCAGGTCTCCCACGCGGGTGCAGTGTCCCAATGCATTGGGCCGTCCTCAGCTGCCTTCTCAGGCCACAAGCAGGGAGCTGGATGGGAAGTGGAGCCGCCGGGATCAGAACTGATGCCCATATGGGATCCTGGGGCTTTCAAGGTGAGGACTTTAGCCACTAGACCACGCCGCCAGGCTCCACAAGATCTTATTATGTGTGATACAAACAACTAGAAAGTGCAATAAGATACGATTCACAGGTACAATTTTTAGATTTGACATCAGATTATATTAAGGTAAACATATGATATCTGACCTTTTGGTATTGGTTCATTTTCTTTAGCATAATGGTCTCCAGTTGGGCCCATTTGGTACAAACAGATGCATTTAAATTTTTTATAGATGAGTAGTATTCCATAGAGTAGATGAACCATAGTTTCCTTATCCAGTTCTCTGTTGATGGGCATTTCAGTTACTTCCATGTTTTTACAATTACTGATTGTGCTGCTGTGAACATAGGGGTACATATTGCTAACAGGTCCTTTGGCTATAGTTCCAGAAGTGGTATTGCTGGGTCATATGATAGATGGACTTTCACTTGCCTGAGTGTTTTCCATGCTGATTTCCATAGTGGTTATACCAGACTGCAATCCCACCAGAGTGCTTCCCATTTTTCTAATGATGAATAATTAAATAGCATCATGTGGATGAAAGTGAAGCATTTATACAATGCTAAAAGATAACATGTTAGATAACTACAAGCATTTAATAATTATGAAGAAAGACATCTAGTAATATGACAAGAACACCAAGAACATATATTCTCTCTTCTCCTCAGTGACAACATGATGGACTTGTGAACATTCACGAAAGACACCCATTGTAAGACTGGAAGGGAGAACAGAGAGGAAGGGAGGGAACTTAAGACGGGAACTTAAGAGGGAGAGGAGAGGTCAAGGCCTATTAAACTTTATCATAAAACAATAAAAAATACTGAAAAAAATAGATGCTCCAGTGGAAGTAAATTTGGTTATTGGGAAATTCCTGAAAAGCCACAAGCTTCGTGTCTTGATGTTCTTATCTGAAAATAAACATTCAGTCTACAAATATTTATTGTCTAATCTGCCATTCTGTTTCATATTGTAGGAGTACTGTATTGAGCAAGACTCAGCCTAGTACTAAAAGTTCATACAATTGATATTTTGTGGAAGAAAATAATAATACTTGTCTTATGTTTGTGAGATCATAAGAAGTAATTTACTAGAAGTTTTCACTACCATGTCTAATTCTTAGTAGGTATACAATAAATCTGTTAGGTGTACAATAAGTTTGTTTAGTCTCTATTCTTAGAAGTTGCAGGCAATTGGGCCTTTCACAGAAAGCTAATTGGCTTATTCAATTGAATATTATATTTTTCAGTCATTTAGAATGATTCTGTACCTTCACTTATTAAAATAGAATTAGAAAAGTCAAGAGAAACTGCTATTGTGATGAGCAAGTTATATGGTTATGTACTGTTGTGTTAGAGAACATACCGCTGGAAGCTGCCATAGTTGGCGTACTTTTGACCTTAGTACCTTGTCTTGGCTGATGGCAGGGATCTGGTGTATCTATAACTGGATGGTCTATTTCAGAAAATGAGAAACTAGATAGTGAAATACAGATATAAAGTATCTTTAAACAATTGAAGCCTGTCAATATTGAAATTTTATGTTTATTTGTTGTTAAAAAAAACTTTTGAATAAATTTTGTTTCCCCAAATATCCAGTTCTTTTTAAATTTGCAACACTCATGTTGAGTACAGTGTTATTAGGCGTAACATATCACTAAAATTATAGTTTTGTTTTTAAAATACTCTGCTTTTGTGTGAGTCAGATGTAAAATGATAACTGACATAAAAGTTTTTTAAAAATGTATTTGGGTGACAGGGAGAGAACAAGAGTTGCCATCCACTGGTTTACTCCCCAAATGCCTACAACAACTATGGCTGGACTGGAACTAGAAACCGGAAGTATGGAGAGCACAGTGATGTTTCCCGAGGTGGTGACAAGGGTACAACAACTTGAGAGGTCTCGGCTGCCTGCCACACTGTGGTTACCAGGAAGTTAGAGGGTGGAACTGGAGCTGTGCAGCAAATCTAGGTACTCTGGTGTGGAAGGTCGGCATCTTAATTACTATCTAAATACCTGCTCCTAAAATTACTTTCCATTTCAATAAAAATACAAATCTTCTGTAATATTTGTAATAAACAATACACTATTTGATTATTATTTACCATTTAACTCTATTGAAATCCATCAATGTTATGTTTCTGTTTTTTTAAAGATTTATTCATTTTATTACAGCCAGATATACACAGAGAAGGAGAGACAGAGAGGAAGATCCTCTGTCCGATGATTCACTCCCCAAGCGAGCTGCAATGGGCCGATGCGCGCTGATCCGATGCCGGGAACCTGGAACCTCTTCTAGGTCTCCCACGCGGGTGCAGTGTCCCAATGCATTGGGCCATCCTGGACTGCTTTCCCAGGCCACAAGCAGGGAGCTGGATGGGAGGTGGAGCTGCCGGGATTAGAACCGGCGCCCATATGGGATCCTGGGGCTTTCAAGGCAAGGACTTCAGCCGCTAGGCCACTGTGCCGGGCCCAATGTTATATTTTTGTGACAAATTCTTTATTCTTACAGTTTTGATAGCCTGCAGATACCAGGAATTTTATTATTTAAAATCGAGGCATAGTTATAATTAGCATCTTGAAATAATTCCCAAGGGCAAATATCTGGGTGCCAATACATTGGCTCAGTGTTGTTGATTTCTTCATTTGAGGTGCCATGGGCTATGAATTATATGTGGAAAGGAAAGCTTTCATTTTATTCATCAATTTCCTTTTAGGCACTTGACAGAAAGCTTAAACTTCACTTGCTTTCTCTCCGGTTCTCTTCAGAATAGTGCTCTTTGCTGAAGCACAGCTGAGTGTTTACTTAAGCTAGGCTGTTATTTATTTATTTTTTCTCAATTGCATCTTTGGTTTCTCTATTCCTCATAGTGTGTCTCACATTTTTTTTTTGCATGTTGACTTTAGACAGAAATCTTCATGAATTTATCTGGAAACATGTTTTCTCAACCTTCAGAGATAAATAATTCAGCCTTTCAAGCAGTCTGATTAACTTATAAGTTTAGTAATGCAACTAACTCTTTCTGAAGTCCTACTTTTTTCTTGACTAAGTAGACTTTAATTTACCTATTTTGAGAACTTTATTTCTTAGAATGATTTTTAAATGCCTATAAATGGATTTTGGCTATTATAGTAGGTAGAAAGAGTAATATATAAAATAATGTTTGATATCATATAAAAGAATGAAAAATTAGAAAATATTTAGAGTCATACTACTATGCTGGTTTAGGTAAGATTATCTTTACATTTTGAAATTGTATCTGTATTTTATATACAGTTAAAAGGGTGCTGAAATTTGCCTAAATGTTTTGTGGCAGAAATTCTGAAAATGCTTACTATATTTTGTCAGGTTTAAAAACTAAATATGAGAAATATCCTGTGTGATTTAGTTTTTATGTTTTGCTAGTAAATCATTCTGAATAAAAGCAGAATAACTTCAGTTCATATTATTAGAGGAGTATCCTCACTTTTTTCATAATAGAGCAAAATAATAATGTTATTTATATTGTCATTCATGATATCACTGATCATATGGGTCCTCAAATAACACTGTTTAATATATTCAGGTATACAAATATAAACCTTTAGGCCTAAGTGTGTAAAAGTATAATTTTTTAGTTGAATGCTGTCTCAGTTGGGAGAAAAGCAGGGTTTTAATTTTAGTTCTAACATGAACTATCTGTGGAACTTTGGTAAGTCTTTCGAGTTCTCTAGCTTTGTCTTTTGAATGAGAATCTTAGAGGGGGCTCATAGGATTCAATATGTATTTAGATATGTAACAGTGCTTTTATTCATAATATATCTTATTAGTGATTGAAAAACCATTTGTAGAGAGTCCCTGCCAACAGCTAGGTTAAGCTTCCTCTGTTATGCTTGATTCACTTGCCCAAGGCAAGTTTGGGATCCACTCCTACCAGGGGTCTCCTCACGTATGCTCTGTTCAGACAGTTAGCATATTTTTAGCCGAAGTACGTAACACAGAAAGGATTTTCATAGTTCATGGAAAATGGACATTATAAAAAAAATTAGGTATGGGATATGTTTGATACCAAAAGAAACTGAGTTTTGAATTCCATTTTCCACACACTTTTTGAAGTTCCCATGCTTGTGATTGATTTTATGAGGGCAGAAGACCTCATACATTCACAAAAAATGAATGTTTCTCCCTTTTCCCCTGAAGCCATACTGTGAATCAGTCTCTTTTGTCATTCTGGCTGACAAGCCCTGGTTTTGCTTTGTCAGATCAGGTTGAGATTAGTCTGACCCCAGTTGCAATTATTGCCTCTACACAATTTTCACAGAAGTCCAGAATTTCAAGTATCATGATCTTTTTTTTTCTATTTTTGTGTGCCTTTTAAAGTACAGAAGCTGCATTCTGTTGCTTCAAAATGGCTTTTTAGGTTACAATGATCCATCATAGAACTTGAGACATTTTTTTAAACTTGCATACGTGTATGTATGACCTGCATCCCTTGTGTGCGCAATGCACACATATACACTCCTAAGCATAAATGCCCTTGTACGAGCATTGAGTCTTGTGCCCCTACTTGTAAATCACAAACACATACGTAGTGATAACCCTGGTACCCTGTACTTTCTCTAGAAATAGTCCTATCCCCAACTTGTTTCCTCTATTTCAGTTTTCAAAAGCTATGACTGTCATAAGTGCTCTGTTTCTAAATTCAGTGGCAGTGTGAGCAACTTATGAACAATGAACTTAATTAGAATGAATAGGGTCATATTTATGCCAATAGAAATTAGTTTTAAATTCTTTGAGAAAATGAACCAGAATCGATGTTTTCCTGTTTGCTGACTTTTTTTTGTTTGTTTTTGTTATGTTAATGTAGTTTGGAATCTTCTGAAGAAGGAAGAGAAAAAAAAACTTTGGCAAATTAGTGCTTCCATTCAGAGATGGAATGTGGAAGGCAATTTGAATTAGACTGACAATCCCCGCTGATCAGTTTTCACTGTGATGAGGACAGTAACCTCACACACTGTGAAAATCTGAGAGATGAGGGGTGTTGAGGGGGAAACAGAATGTAGTTGTTTAAATAATCCTGAGCCAATAGCATTTGGTAGGTGGAGTTACTGTTGTGTGCATTACGGAGCAGGATAATTCTCAATGAAGACTTTAAACATCACAAATGCTGGTTCTGCTTTTTCAGTGAACAAAGCAAGTGGCTAGGGGACTAGGCATTGCTTACTATCCATTCATCAATGAAGGTTGTCTGATAAGATTTTAAAAATACATGTAAAGGATTTATCAGAAGCTGCTATGAATATTGCATGAGTTGATTTATTCAGCTGAATGAATTGAGTGTGTGTGAGTGTGTAGCTTGCAGACAAACCTCATCCACAAGGAGGCTACTGACATAGGAAGCACTTTGGCGCATTTTCAGAGGGGAAAGCCAGCCTGATACAGCTCCTTGTGACAGCCTGACTTGCCATTCTCCGAGTATGCTGCTTTTGCTCTGAACAGCTCCTACACTGGAGCCACAGCTTCCCAAATTAAACTGGAAAGAGTTTGCAGACTTATAAGCCTTCTGACCTGCAGCAGTGTCTCTGGTATGTTGGAGGTTTTTGTTTTGCATGGTGAAAGCTAACACTCCTACAAGACATGACAGCAAAAAATTCTTCAAAGGAACTTACTGCTTCTGAATCTGAGGTTTGCATAAAGACTTTCAAAGAGCAAATGCACTTAGAACTTGAGCTTCCGAGATTACCGGGAAACAGACCCACATCGCCTAAAATTTCTCCACGCAGTTCACCGAGGAACTCACCATGCTTTTTCAGAAAGTTGCTGGTGAATAAAAGCATTCGGCAACGTCGGCGCTTCACTGTGGCACATACGTGGTAAGATGGGATGTGGAGGCATGTGTGGTGCTTTTCACATTCTAAAAGTAACGACAGTGATTTAGAAATGTAGAAAATGGGACATTCGGGTTTTATTCTTAATACGGAGCATGGTTATGATGTGAATGGGTCAGTTGCAGAATACATAAATGCACAATGTGCTAAATTGAGTGTGTTATCTGCTGTTTCCATATTTTAAAATATGCTGTATTGTAACATTAAAATTGCTCCTTATAAAGATACATGGTTGATTCTAGTTAAGTAGGGTGATGAGGAAGTTTTGAAAGGTTAATTTAAAAAAATTGATGTGGTAGGTGACTTTGTTTTTGTGGTTGTTAAATTTCAATAACTATATTTGTATGGAAGACTACATGTCTTAATCTTAGTTTTAATTTATTTCTGGAGGTGATACATAAAGTCACACTTAGTGTAGCACCATGGTTACTGTGCATAAATCAGTGAGTTTCTGATTGTTGACATACATGTTTTTGCTGCTTAAGAAAAGAGAAGGCTAAGTTTCCACCTCTGAACCTGTATGGTTAGTGGTTAATACTTTATTTTTGATCCTACTCTTATGTTCTCTTTGATAAACTCTTGTTTTTAAAAAATTGCCTTCAGCTTTATGGATTTTTGGGAATGCCAACTAGACAAATTCAAAAACCTCGGGTAAATTATTTGCACAGTGATTTCTATCTGTAATGTATATATTTACCAGGAACATAAGTAAGCTAAATGAACATCTTTAAACCAGTTTAATAATGTAAATGTAGGGAAAACACAATAAATTAGATCACATTTACTTTAAAAAATGTCTAGGCCACTTCAGATATCATTGAAGAAGAGATTTTCTTTTTAGTTTAAGTTGATCTTCAAGATTAGTCATGTATATTTCAGTTTTACTTCATAGTGTCATGGCAATAAAAGGAGCTAGATCCTTGTAAAGGAAAATTCCTATGATGGTGAAATTATGGTAACACACTAGGTTTCCAAAGTACGTATAAACTAAAGGTACTTATTTTTTATAATGAATATATACTTAAATTTTGTACTATTTATCTAGAATGTTTGCTTCCTCTACTGGACAACACATTAGCAAATTAAAGTTATTCTTAGAAAGATATAGCTTGCCTTTGTTTGATACCACATGCTTAGCAAATATATAGCTTACCTGGCTAACCATAATGTGGTCACTGATATTAGAAAACTGGGTAAAGACACTGGACTGTTGTTTATCTACTGCTTCATTGGAGAATTTTGAGCGTTCATCTTCTGGATGAGCTAAATATTATTGCATGCAATATACATGATTAACTTTTCAAACCTACCAGTGCTCATAACATTTCCAGAAATAAAAGGTTGATGTATAAGGGAGTAAACTGAATTGTGGAAGTCTTCTATCTTGTACTCGGCTCCACCCATAATGTGTGTGCTTTTTCTTATTGCTAACTGGTATAAGTAAATAGGAGAGATACTGAGATATGTTGTCAATTAGTTCTCATAAAAGGACATATCTGGAAAATACACAATTAGTTAGGAGTTATGCTAAGGTATTGTTTTTACCAAAATAAATTTAACTTTAGATAGCTGTTTTTCTTTTATCAGCAAGTCTTCTTAAGACTGCAATATTTTCCTTAATGTAGAGTTTTGATTCCTGAATACAATAATGTGACCTTTCTTTCTCTGAAAATAGATTTTGGTGTGCTAGGAACATGGAGCTATAAATACTGGTGTTTTTTTCTTCTTTTCAAAGGAACCCCAAATTTAAAATCATTAAAGAGCCAGTTTTACTAAAGCATTATACAGATTTCCTTGCAGCAAGTTGCAAAAAGAACAATGCAATGATATTTGAGGCTACTTGAGTTAAAATAAAATTGATCACACTTGTCAAAAAAGAAACTATATGAGTTTGATGAAATGTACCATGATATAAACTTAAATAACTCATTATTCATCTAACTTATAAAATAACTTTCTTTATGGCTATGATTCATTTTTTCTCTCCAAAATGTCATATCCCCTTCTAGTGTTTCTTATTAAAACTCTTTTATTTTCTTTTCTGCTTCAGATTATCTCTATATTTATATTTACTATTGTTGTTTTATCTGAGTATAAGCTTAAATCCTTTGAACTTATTTTCATGAAACATTCAATGAAAATAATTGTTGAAAAATATACCTATATTGTATCTATTTGAATGACTTTCTCTCCTAATCTTACAAAGTATGTGCCACTTTTTATATCATATGAAATAGTTACATGAGGAAATAATATAAGCTCTTATGTTTATCACTTTATCATGATAAAATGCAACCAGTCTTTCATGGTAATGATTGATATTTTCCAAACTATACATTTAAGTTATAAATTCCAAGGTGCACACTTAGAAATCCCTAAGAACATGTTATTACTTCATACTAGACAGTAGTCTTTTAAGAAAATTGGATTGTTTTGATTCTACTGTTAAAATTAAAGTAGTTTTCATGAAAGAGATGATTGAAAATGATGTAGTTTATATCTAAACCCATTCATGAGTTTTTTTTAACTTTGACTTATTTGTAAATTTCTTATTTTTCTCAGATTAATGTGTAGTTCTGGCTTTCAGAATTCAAGATAGGAAGCATGGGCTAATGGCAGGAACTTTAGAAAATGTTTGTGAAATTCTGACTCTGGTATTACTTTCAAAATATCTGAAAAACTAGATATTTAATATGTTGTCACTAATCAAGGTATTTACATAATCTCCACTCTGGAACAAACTTGAGTGTTTTCCTCACCATGTGTGGGTAGCATAATACTTAACCCATTTTTAAAAATGGCATTTTGCCCTCATTTTAAGGCTGGGGGGTGTAGCTCTATACCTTCATTTACTGCACCATCTTTCTAGTTCATAATCCAGTCATTGCAATATATTTCCTCATAATTGCGATGTTCAAGTAATGGACGATATATACTACCCCCCAACAGATACTAAACATATATGAATGAATATGAAGATTACTATTAAATGATCCTGGAGGTTTTCTTTTTTATTTCCTCAAGGCCTGTAATTGAACACTGAGCAAAAATAAATAAAATATCTGATTGAATCCACAAGCATTCCAATATTTACTGTATTTTAGATTACTTTGCAAAAATTTTCACAAATATCACAAAAGCACTCTGACTTCAACTATTTCTGAGTGGTTGGACTCCAATAATTGTTACTTGGCTTTGAACCATCACCCTATATTTCTAAGTTCTTTTAATTCTTAAGCATAGGGTGGGTGTCACACTAAGTATATTGGTGAATGTTACCTCCATTCCATCCATTCTTTTTTTATGACTTATTTATTTTTATTACAAAGTCAGATATATATAGAAGAGGAGGAGAGACAGAGAGGAAGATCTTCTGTCTGATGATTCTCTCCCCAAGTAAGTGCAACGGCCGGTGCTGTGCCGATCCAAAGCTAGGAGCCAGGAACTTCTTCCAGGTCTCCCATGCGTGTGCAGGGCCACAAGGTTTTGGGCCGTCCTCGACTGCTTTCCCAGGCCACAAGCAGGGAGCTGGATGGGAAGTGGAGCTTCTGGGATTAGAACCGGCGCCCATATGGGATCCCGGGACGTGTTCAAGGTGAGAACTTTAGCCACTAGGCCACTGCGCTGGGCCCCATTCCATCCATTCTTAAACACAGGATACAGTATGCTTTTAATTATAAGCACAAAGAAAAATAGCTTTACAGATTTTTCTCTTTCCCTGTTTGGTTCTACTTCTATCTTGGAAGCATTCCCTTGTTTTTTAAAAAAAGTTTCATGAATTTAATATTAGAATAGGAAAGTATGAAATAGCATAGTTTAGACACGAAGGAGTCTTAAACTTGGCATGGTAAATCTGAATAACGGGAGAAAAGTTGAAAAGAAATTCATAAATACTAATTTGCTTCAAAACCGGTCATAAGTCCATCATCCTGAAGGACTATGTTATTGTAATAATGTAGGAGACATCAGTTGTGGGAGGAGAATGGCTAAGGGGAAATCTCTGAGCCTAGGAACTGAATCATAAAATAAATAAATCAGAAAAGGAAAAAAGATTCATCATCAACAGCAACAAAAAATACTAATATGGTTTAGATTTTCCTAAACTTCAGGCATACTTACTGTATTTGATTATTTCATCAGGTTGTAGGCTGAATCTGTTGAGCCTGTTGAATCTGTTGATCCTGGTGTTATTCTCTGACTTTTTTGGGGTATAATTTCCCAGTGATATTAGAAAGTTTTGAGATATGTATATACTTTTACATAGTCATCAGCTAAACATAGTTTGGAAAAAAAATATTTACAGGAGTGTATTATTCTCCAGTTACTGCCCTGGCCTTGGGAGACAGTGAGAAAGAACTATTGTCTTCAAAACATCAAAACGAACTTTCACTTTAATGGCTAATCAGTAGAGTATAAATAATAGTATTGAAGGGTCAAGTTCAACTTTCTGTGAGACTACAGAAGAAATAACTGCCACTCCACTAAGGAGATGAACTATGTTAAGGAAATTTGACAGAGGAGATAATTTGTGGGCTTGAAATAGGAATAAGTGTTTTCTAGAACAGTGGAGGCAAGTGAAAAAAGCATTTTTCTTTGACCAGTGAAGCAATAAAAGAAAATCTCATTAATAGTGTTAATAATAATAGTTTTCCTTTATTCAATATTTATTTTGTGTTTAACTTCGTTTGGAATGTATTTACCTATGTAATCCTTTTACTAGCCTTAACGATCTGTCCTATTGTTTATGTTTCATAGGCAAAAATTTGAGAGATGACAAGTTCTTTGAAAAGCTTACACAGAAGTGAAGAGCTTAACTGGTCTTTGTTTCTGTGTATGGAGGAAAGTATGCATAGTTTACTGAAATTCAAACCTAACATACAAAGTGAGGAAGACAGGAAGTATTCTAGGACTCCTATTGCCAAGACAAGATTTGGTCCTTTTGTCTATCTGGAAGGTAGAGGAGAACATAGGACGAACAGGAACTGAAGTACATGAAACCACTTAGCAAGGTCATGTCCCCAGTGGCTTAAAGAACTCTTAGTAGTCCCATCTCTCAGATACATTGTTAAAATGAATCTTCACCCTTATTCAATCAATCTATAAGACATCAGCACTTAAAGAGCTTCATGAGTTTTGGGGAAACATGTTCTACTCATCCAATAGGGAATCAAAAGTTATTATCTCAGTTTTTGCCTGCAATATGATGTTATGCATAGTACTAACTGGTATACTGCCCCACACGCTAGAAGCTGTAGTAACCAAAGTGGGTAGGAAGTACCCTGTTCATTCAGTCCTAATTTACAATACGTGCTTTGTGTTATGCTTAGGTGCAGACCCCTGGTGGGATTTATTATGGGAATTACTTTAGTCTGTTATCTGATTTGAATGCCACTGGAAATCTATGCCACATACAGCTTCAATTTTCTGCTTTAATCAAAGCAAGCGTTTTTATCACTTAGTTTATAAGTGATGTTTTTCTGGCTTTTTAGTGTCCTCAAGTCTTCAATATATTGAATTTTAAGAATACTTACTGTGATAAAGGTTTTCTGAAGTAATGGTGATGTCCCTAGGACACATGCCAGATGGTAGTCTAGCCACTTTTCTGCTGCTTAACTGCTAAGGTTTAAAAGCACCTTTGGTGAGATTCCATTTGCTTTTTCTTTCCATTCTTGCTTACATTATCTCCCAGTTTTTGCCTTGGATATTTGTTGTATTTCTTGCTCTAAATCACTGTCAAGAGATTAACAACATCTTTCTAGGAGTCGTTAAGTGATTCTTAGAAAGGTGTCTTAAAATGCTTTCCATGGTTTCCAAGGCCCTCCATTATCTGGCCTTGGGCTATAACTGATCTCATTTGTTCTCTGACCATGTTAGCTTTCTGTTCTTTAACATGTTTCCATGTCTGGCCCTTTGCACTTGGTTTTTTTTTTCCTTCTTATTCCTGCTTATTATTTTACTTATTATTTCAAAGGCAGCGAGACAAAGACTTCAGATATGCTGCTTCACTTTCTATCAGCCAGGGCTGGATTGGGGTCAAAACCAGGATAGTGGAACTCAATCCGGGTAAGAGGGACCCAGCTACCTGAACCATTACCTTCTACCTTCTAGGGCACACTTTAGTAAGAAGCTAGAACTTCTTACTAATGTAAGTCCCAGTGTAGCTGGAACTCAAACCCCGGCACTCTAGTGTGGTGCATGCTCGCATTGCCAGCAGTACCAGCAGTTCCTTAATTGTCTTCCACATGTAAGATTCGTTCCCTAGGTATTTGCATAACACTCTTATTTGCATTCAGGCATCTACTCAAGTACCACTAATGTAGACCTTCACTGAACTCCTGTATCTTCAGTTGCTTGCTTTCCTTTTCCAACTTCCTGCTTTGCTCTATTTTTTCTTCCTACTGCTTACTGTTACTTGGAAATACACTCCAGAGGTGTTTGTTTTTATATTGTCTTTTTTTCCCATTTCATTATCTGTCATGCTTGCTGAATTGCATGAATGCAGGGAATATCTGTTTTTTGTTTTTTTTTTTAATCTCAGGAAACTACAAGAAGGCTGACATCTAATATATATTTATTGAAGAAAATAAAAGAAACAATGAGTATAGTTTCTCTCTATTTTTAGAGAATAAAGAACAATAATGACACCACTGTGTGCAAATCATACTTTGTAGGCTATCGTGCCATAAAACAAATATTTGTCTGTAAGTTGACATGGAACAAAAATTTGTCTATAAAAATATTTTATTTGATTATTTTTTACAATTAAATAAAATAGCACAGTTGGAACTTCATCTCTGGAAAATTCTACATATCTTATGAATTTTCTAAGAAGAACCTGTTTGTTATTTTCCTTTAAAATGTTTACATATTAGATGTTGGCATAGTTAATCATCTGTTTTTCCACTGGTGCAGATTTTACAATATAAATAGTTGTAGTAGCTACAGGATCTTGAGCCTTTCATAGGGTTTCTCCAGGAAACGTGGAAGGTTTATGAGATGCAGAGGGAGAAAGGTGCAAATTAATATTCTTTTTATTCAAGAAAAGACAACAGCAGGAGCAAAACTTTTCACTTATTTCAGTCTGGTGTTTTTCTAAAATAGGAGGCTGAGGACCTCAGTCACTTGTAGTAATTTATCTGACACTGATTGAAATCCACTGTGTGTTTAAAGAAAGAAAAAACCGAATTTGTTGATGCTGAAGTTTTCTGCTTGCTTCTTGTTACAACTCAAGTATTTTCTTTTCTTTAAGGGGAACAGGAGTGACTGCTTCTGAACCCTTTGTGCAAGTTCCAGAGCACCTGGGGACTCCCCTGATTAAGCTTTTCCTAATCTTCATGACTCCAGTTCTCACAAGTCTGGCTTACTGGAAGTTATGCAAACTGGAAATAAAGGGGCAGGGAGTGTTGTGGCCTCAGGAAGAGCTTGTTTCACATCGTATTTATTAGACTATTACTGCTCTGGGAACTAGCTGGAAAGTTCTTTTAAAAATTGTTAGAGTTATAAGCCAGTCTAGACTACCCCCCCCCGAAAAAAAAAGAGAGGGAAAAAAAGCCAAGTTCAGCAAAATTATGCTTTAACGCTATATAATGCTAAATACTGTAATGAAAATAGATACGAGACAGCTGAATAGTAATCTATAGCCATTTTAACGTGTATAGAACCTGGTCGTGTATAAGCTAAAACTGAAATGTCAACGAAGGAGTCACAGGATGTGGTAAAGAACTTGCATTTTTTTTAACATATTGGTTACTCAATACTATGTCAATTAATTCCATAACATTATAAATTGTTGCCGATGTTATGTCAGGGCTTTTAATTCATAGGGATGATACTCTGCTGGCTCTGGATTTATCTGGACAATAAGATGCTGGACTCTATGCTTGGTATATGCTCGCAATGAAAGAATCTCAACTGATCTTGAACTGTGATAATGCAACAAGGTGGAGGAATCCACCATGGGGGGAGGATTTCGGGAGGGGTGAGGGGAATCCCAGTACCTATAAAACTGTGTCACATAATGGAATGTAATTAATTAAAAAAACACATTTGAATGGCGATGGTCTGATTTCTAGCCTGACTGAGCACTTAGAAGAATTTTCATGTAGAATCTGCAATGTCCAAGAAACTGGAAATCATCCATCTAAAAGCTAATCATTGGAAAGAAATAAAAATCTGTGTAAATGTGTTTGGAAGAGTCCCAGAAATTTCCAGACAATTTCTATATTAAAATTATTAGCAGCTAGTATGTCCAGGAAGGACAGCTGCTAAATGAGGACCATGGATTATCTGTAGGTCACTTTTAGTAGAAATGTACAAGTTCAGAAAGTTGAAAGAGTCTTACTATGGACAGCTTTTATCTAGCATTACTAATCATTAATATATTCACAACTTGTCTCTGTGTTTTTATTCATTTATAGTCACCAGTATGATTTCTTTAGCTTGAAGAAAGCACATTTGGATGACAAACAGTAGTTTGGAATCAAAAGGGATCCATATAGGTTGATTTCCATTCTGTCAGCATGTTCTCATATCCATTGAAGAGTTGGTTTCTTGGTATTGCATTAACATACTGACAAATTGTAAATAAGTTTTTGGACCCTCTGTTTTAAAGATAAAAATAATTTTTGGGCCACCCTGGTTTTGAAACAGTTATAGTGGAGGTTTAGAGGCATTAGGCTTAGAGGTAATAGCTTTTACTTTCTCTGGTGATAAATTATTGGTTTTAAATTTCAAAGTGAATCTTTATAACATTCAAATTTTCCTTCCCAATGAGAGATGCTATTTATTTTTCTAAATGTACAAAATTGATATAGTTACTATGGAACTATGAGAATTGATCTTTGTATCATGTTGGTGTTACATTAACTTGTAACCCTTTTGCTCATCTATTATATATTATATTGATTTGTTAGTTTTGTTCTATTATTCTTTTGTGGATTTGCTTCCTTGTTTTAAAGAGTTATAGAAAGGAAATCACATATACACAGAGGATGGAGAAAGAGAGCAAAGGGGAGAGGGAGAGTGATATTCCATGGGCTGATTCACACCTTAATTGGTCACAGTTGAATTGAATTGTGCCTCGCCAGTGTCTGCAATCTGGCACTCCATCTGACTGCCACCAGGTGGCAGGGACCCAACTACTTGAGACAACTTCCTATATAAATGATTTAGATCATTTAACTGCCCTAGACCCAGAATTCCTTCGTTTGTAGTATGGTCAGAAGAGCCTCAGGGTCAAGTATTTCAAATGTGAATTTAGTTTTAAAAGCATTAACTGTATGTTGCTAGGTTTCTATATATTTTTGATATAATGTATTAAAGTACTTGACTTAATATTCCATATATTATAAGGTGCCTAATTCTTGTAACTGGTTTCATTTTATTAAACCTTTGAACACACTCAGACACCCAGAAATTATGTTTATTTTTCGAAAAGTATTGCTGTGCATGTAATGTGTCAATCTGAGAGAGGCAAAGCGCATTAGGGTTTGTAAAGAAATAAAATTATGGTATCCACATTTTGACCATTCAGTTTACTGGAAAAGCAATGTCATTTGTTTTTTGTTTTTTTAAGATTTATTTTATTTTTATTACAAAGTCAGATATACTGAGAGGAGGAAAGACAGAGAGGAAGTGGAGCTGCCGGGACTAGAACCAGCGGCCACATGGGATCAAGGCGAGGACCTTAGCCACTAGGCCACGCCGCCGAGCCCAGTCATTTGTTAATGTTATATAATAATTGCATCCTAATGAATTTTATATGGAAACATAGTGTGAACAGTTTATTTCTTCAATAAAAAAGCTTTGTAGCCTTGTTTTGCTTTCATTAAAACAAAAATTGATGTTGCCTTTTTTATTTTTAAAGGTTTAATTAGGTTTTAATCACTTAAATGCAGTTCTAGCAACGTATTTCCTTCCTTCTCTTACATCTATCTTCTTCTCGTTTCTTTTTTTTTTTTTAGTTTTTGAGATAACACACTAAATTTGCATTACAGTAAAAAGGCTTAATACTTCACCAAATAAAAAGCTTATTGAATAAGAAGCAAAAGACCTCAATTTAATGGCAATATATTCAATGGCTACAAACAATAATTGAATGGAAATTGATCATTTAACCCATATAAAGTAAACTTTAAGGTAATTACAAATCATTAAGTCTATGTTAATATAACATTTTTTTTGTTTTTAATAAGATTTATTTATTTCTATTGGAAAGTCAGATGCACAGAGAGGACAAGAGACAGAGAGGAAGATCTTCTGTCCGATGATTCACTCCCCAACTGGCTGCATTGGTAGAAGCTGAGCTGATCTGAAGCAAGGAGCCAGGAGCTTCTTCTGGGTCTTCCACTTGGGTACAGCATCCCAAGGCTTTGGGCCATCCTCAACTGCTCTCCCAGGTCACAGCCAGGTAGCTTGTTGGCATATGAGGCTGCTGGGATGTGAACCAGCACCCGTATGGGATCCCAGCAGTGCAAGTCAAGGCCTTTAGCTGCTAGGCTACCGGGTCTGGCACAACATTCTTAATCATTGTTTTGAAAAAAGATATAAAACAATCTTTCATAAAAATATTTTTATATTTATTTAAGCAATATACAATATATTTTTTACAAGTCATATTTTTAAGTCATTTATTATTATCCAGTGTGTGACAGAGTTAGGAAGCTAAGCATTTTGAAATCATTGCATTCATTTGCATCAATAAATGTAAAAGCAAATCTGAAAACACAAAAGCAAAACCCAAGAAAATGACTGTCTATTTCAGGATACCCCATATAAAGTCAATATAAAAATCCAGTGAACAACTGCCTTGGAAGGATTCCAGTGTCATCAAAAACTCATTTATCCCAAAATGTTTCCTTGCTACCGTTTCCATTTCTTCACTAAAGCAATAAGCTTGACCTGTTTGCACAGCTCCAAGGATCAGAGAGTGCTTTTGTGGCTTATTTGTGTCCTGATTGCGTCAGCAGTTTATACGGTTTAACTCAGCACCAGGACTATTTAACCTCTGTGAATACTGGCCCAAGCAAATAGGACAATAAATAATGGGATCTGGGTGTCTCTTGTTGGTGGCTTATGTACCCAAGGCTTCCTTATGAGATTTTATCATTGACATTTATATGTGGATGTTAACACTGCAGAAATCACTGTGGCTTTTGTCCTTACCTATTATCTGGATGAGCCATGGGAGAACTCCCCCACAAAACATACTTGTTTATATTAAACAGAATAGAGACGCTAGGAGGATTTGTGATATAGCAGCCGACCCTAGGCATTTGTATTGCAACTCTACCAGATCCTGGTTGTTTCAGACAAACCATTCCACCTATTACAGCTCCTCCTTATGCATCTGAAAACTTAGAAAAATTTTATTTGTGTTTCATTAAGCCTTTGTGAAGACTAAATAACATAGTATGTAGACAGCAACTAATGCAATCCCTGGTTAATGGCAGCCAGCCAGCAGATATTACTTGTTTAACGTACTCAGAGTTATGATTTCAAGAATTTATATAATATTTATCATCATATTAATTGCTTAACTATTTTAAGTACCATTGCTTCATTAGCTAAATTTCTATTAAGCAATTTTAATGGCTCTTATTCATTTTTAGAACACTTACATATTACTCCTTTTCAAGAGGTACTGCTTAATCTTAATAGCCATTGTAAGCTTTCTCATCCCAAAATAAATTTTGAAAATTAAAAATATAATTTCTCATGTGTTATGAAGTGTAATTGGCACTCATTTTTACAAAGAGAATAGCAAATCATTTTTTGCTTTAAAATAATTTTTCCCCTTTTAAATTCTAACTATCTCCTTGAATTTACTACTTTTCTTCATTTGTCAAAGTAGATGCCAATGGAATACTATTTCTCCATTAATTTCAGTAGATTTTTGCAGACTAAAGAAAAATTAATAGTCTTTAAAAAAAAAAAAGAATGTCTCTGCAGTTGTTTTTCCTAGTCAGTAGAGTCTAAGCTCTTGGTAACCTGTTTATATAAGGAAGTTTACTTGTGGGAATCTAGAGTCAGATCATCTAGACATGCATGCTGGCGCCACTGCTAACAAACTAGTTCTTATTTATTTTTTAACAAAAATTTAGTGGTGACAAAATAAGTTATTTAACAATTGGGAGCCTCAGTGTCCTGATCAGTAACAGAAACAAACACTATTGATTATTCCCCTGGTCACATATTTTAAAATATTAATCGGTATTAGTCAGAAAACATAAGAGAACATAAGAGAAAGAAATTTGTGATAAATTATTACTAATTTGTAAAAGGCAGACTGCCTTACTGAAATACTGCAGGTGTGTTTGAGTTGTTTGTAAAGTGCATTTTGTTAATAACATTGTTACATACTGCAAACACGTCTCCAGATTTCTTTTCTAAAAGGAAGAAACATTCTTGATGTAAGGGACTAAAATGAGAGACCATGTGGAGACGTGGCTGATCTAAATTGCATCTTTGTAACCTAACTACTGCATGGGTCTATGTCACTTCCAGAAAAATTATAGCAAGCTCTTATGACCAATGTGCAGTTCATTGAAAGTTGTATTTAATCTTTATTTAGATGAATTTACAGCATTTAATTTACTAATGTTTTTATTATTCAATTATTTTAAATTATTTAATTTAATCGCCCTTTATCTCTTGATTATTTCCACGAATATTTAAGGATGGAGGTATAAATAAAGGTTGTGGCTTCTATTTTGACAAATAATTACTTCTAACATTATGTTCTATCAAGTTGATTCTGACTTCTGCCAATGAAAAGGCAAGAAATAGGTCTTTAAGGCAAGGTGTTCTGTTTAAATGAAATGATGCCTCAGTGAAGATCGGCCATTCAAATAAACTCAAGGTTTAGCAACAGTGAAAAAAAAAAAAAAAAACCCAAACAACAGTATACTTTGATGCTTCACACGAATTGTGTCAAGTTTCTACATCTGTTTGAAATAAGTGTTAGAGTTTTAAGAGTCCATCTGGTTGATGCAGATTTATTAAGCAACTACTTCATTCAAATAAAACTTCACTGAATTTCATATTATAATGGAAAAATCTCTTTCTTAGGACTCAGGTGATTTGAATTTTAAATTCAACTGAATCCCAGATTGCTAGGGAGTGTATATGCAGACACCTGCTCTGCCATGCTTACCTTATATGTGATCATGTGAATATCCAATGTCATTTTCTGCAAAACACCCTGATAGAGGTGTTCAGAAAAACATGGCTCCTAAGATATAAGCATATAATTTATTTAAATATGTTTCAGTTTTAAAATGCCTTGTTTGGTGTATATTTTTTGAACCCTAGAAATGCATTTGTCAAGTACTGTAGGACTATGCCTATCCAGCTGTCTTGTTGACAGTGAAAACTCAGCACATCCAAAACTGACATCTTGGGTTTTGCACCTCCACCCCATGCTTGTTAACATCTGTTTCCAGTTTTCTCCACTTTGGTAAACTGCAATTTCATGTTTTTAATTGCTCGGGTCAGAAGCCTTGGAGTCTTCTGTGACACTTATTTTTCTCTCGGATACTTCACATTTCAAATGCATCAGCAAGTTTTATTAGCTCTACTTTTGTAGTGGAGCCAGAATCTATTTCTTGTCACCAGTTGCCACAATTCTGATCCAAGTCACCACAAGAATCTTTTTATCTAGACTGTTTAACGAACTTATCACCTGATTTTTCCTGCCTTTACTCTTCCCTATTTACAGTGTGTTCATTTCATAATTGCCACAGCAGACATATATAATGGGTGAGCAGTTGTGCAACTCAAAATCCCCCAACAGCACTGCATGTCACTCAGGATAGAGCACCTCCTGTGTACCCTACTTCTGTGTTTCTGTTGATCTCTCTCGGTTAACTCTTCCCCGTTACAGCCACACTGCAGTACTTAATTTTTCTAAGCAGGATCCTCCTCATCAAGCCTGTGCTTCTTCTTGATTCACTTTTTTCCAGATACTTACATTAACCTTCTCCTTTTCTAGGTTATTGCTTGAATTCACCTAATTCAATGTTATTCCTGATCATCTATTTAGATGATAATTCCAATTGTAGCTTTCTATTGTCTTTCATTTTGCCTTGATTTTTCTTGAGATCTTATTGCTGCATGATGGATATATCTGTATGGATGTACCTATAACTACTCTACACTTATATGTCTTCTGTTTATGTATCTTTTTATCTGACCTGTTCTGCTTGAATATAAACTCCATCAGATAAGACATTATTTTGTTTGTTACTAAATCTCTAAAGCTGGAATAAACTTAGTGCATGGTAGATAGTTAATACATATTGAATTAATAAGTAAATTAAAGTCAGATGGTTGGATATTTTTGAGTACCTTTCAATTTAATTTTTTAAGATTTATGTATTTATGTGTATATGTATTGAATTATATTGGAAAGGCAGAGAGGATAGATAGATTTTCCACCCACTGGTTCGCTCTCCAAAGGGCTGCAATTGCTGAACTGAGCTAATCTGAAGTTAGGAACTTCTTCAGTGTTGCCTTCATGTGCAGGATCTCAAGGCCTTGGAGCATCTTCCACTGCCTGCTCAGACCATAAGCATGGAGCAAGATGGAAAGTGGAGCAGCTGGAACACAAACCGGCCCCCAAGTGGAGTCCCAGTACTTGAGAGGAAGGATTAGCCAATTGAGCCATAGTGCCTGATCCAGTACCTTCCAGTTTAAATGTTGAACCATCATGTACAATGAAGCAGAGAAAAATGAACAGTTTAAAATATAATCTGGAGAATAAAATGATAAAAAATAGTTATTGCCATCAAAGCAGGAATTTTATCAGCAATAATAAATTTTTATTTTATTTTATTTGTTTTTGCTTTTTCCTTTTTATTAGTCAGATATACAGAGAGGAGGAGAGAGGATATACAGAGAGGAAGATTAAAGCATATTTATTATTTATCATGATGCAGTTTTATAACTGTAGGGGTTCTTCCCTCCTTCTCCCCTTCTCTTACATTTCTGTTTTCCCCTCTCATCCTTTTCCCCTGAACTTTCACAGTGGTATAGTCCCTCAGTAATGATTATAAGGCTAACTTTTCCATATGTTAACATATCATGACAAGGTTTAAAATCTGGTATCATATGGTATGTGCGTGTTTCAATGGAAGTCCTACTTTTATTCAGGAATAAAAATGTGTACTACCACATAACTTTACTTCTCAGTAGTCTAGTCTCCATTATAGACTTCATTTGTGAAAATATGTGTATATAATTGATTACCTGTATCTATTTATTCTGTACTTTACATAGAGGTAGTTTTATGTCAGAAACTGCATATGTCATTTATCCTTTGGGGACTAACTGATTTCACTAAGCATAATGGTCTCCAGTTGGGACCATTTTGCTGTAATTAGTAGGAATACATTTTTTTCAATGGCTGAGTGATATTCCATAGAATAGATGTTCCATAGGATTTTTTTTTAATTCACTCATCTGTTGATGGGCGCTTGAGGTTTTTTTTGTGCTGCTATAAATATAGGGTTGCAGGTCGCTTTCTTTGTAAGCAGATTTCATTTCATTTGGATATGTTCTCGGGAGTGTGATAGGTGGGTCATAGAATAACCAATTTTCAGTTGTCTGAGCACTCTCCCTATTGTCTTCGATAGAGGCTGCACTAGTCTATACTCCTGGCAACAACAGATTAGGGAACCCCTTACCTCCCATCTTCACCAGCAGTTGTTATTTGTCTCTGTATGTAGGCCATTTTCACTGGAGTAAGGTGCAACTTCATTGTCGTTTTCATTTGTCTCTTTTGAATGGCCAGGGAACATGAGCATTTTTGCATGTGACAATTAGTCATCTGAAATTCATGTTAGTTACTTATCATAGATTCTGTTTAGCAATTTTTTAATCCATGCATAGCATTTTTACAATATGAATTTTTACAGGAAATGTTTCATGTGTTTTTGTTTGTCTAGAGAAGGAGATAGCATGACAGGTATACTAAATTCGTAGTGAGAAAAGAAATCCATATTTATTATATTTTTAGTAGTTGAGATATCTTAGGCAAATAACTAACCCAGTCATTTTACCTGTGTATCCACTAGGATATCTAAGTTGCTTTTTATTTATGAAAGTTAGGTAATACAGTATATAATGGTAATTAATTAATGTATGATTTTTTCATATCCAATGTTTAACTGCATATTCTCAAGTTAGTCTTTTATAATGTATTTTCTCACATAATTTCTTAATGACTTTCTAAATTCCCACATAATTTACCTTCTGTCATTGTTGTTCTGTAAAACATTATGGTATCTTGTGATGTTGCAGTCAGCCTCACCATTTTCTCAAAGATTAATTGTCTATGTTTCCTTTCTTTTATAACTATTACAAATAGTTGTTGAAAGTTTGTTTCCTTCAGTCACACAAGAAAAATTGCTGTTATCACATCACGAATATGTCATGTGTCTGTAGAAGTGAAAAGGGTATTTTCTGAATGAATAAATTTACAAAGAATTGTATGTACATTAAATCTGCGACTATTTTTTTTCTCGTGGTGCTACAGCAGGTCTATTGAAACAACAGCAACATGAACTTGTTTTCTCAGGAAAGCATATCAGGAGTGTAAATGTTTTTTGAAGGGCATTATATGGTAGAAAAATGTGAATAATTGTATTAGATTAAACTCCCTGAAGACAGATATTTCTCATTCACATTGCATGATAATTAGCAAGTACCTGTTGAATGAAAATTTTATTTTTTTACCTAAGATTTCTATATTTTGGGGGGTGTATGGTACAGACTTACTTTAGTTCTTATTTTGTCATTCAGGTATTGGCAGATACAGGGTGTCATAAAAATATAACATCTGAATTTATATATTATGAGGGAACCCTCACAATACTGCTTTTCGAACAATTAGTCTGTTTCTAAAATGTGAATTATTATATAATCAACATTAGCAAAATGAAAAAACAATTTCTTTTTGTTTGATGTTAATGTAATGAAACAGTGTTTATGTCTGGCTTTCTAGGTTACACTAGCTGAAAGTTCTTCTTTCCAGATATGCAATAAAGAGAAAAATTGAATCCTAAAATTTATTATCTTCTCTATCTTCATATTATATTAATGATGATTTTTAGGAGTATGTAGTATCTTTTTTTTTTTGATCCAATGCTTTTTCTTTCTTTTCCTTCCTTTTCTTTCTTTCTTTTTTTTTTTTTTTTTTTTTTTTTTGTGAACCACTACTCCAGATTTTTTAGCCAGGTTTTCACCAGTTGGGGATTCTTAGAGTTGTTTAGTTTTAAATGAAAGCAATCTTTTAAGGAGTTTATGTTCTAAATATTTTCTGGTTTTGCAGTAGCATACATCAGATGTAGTCATTGTGTTTGGATTGGGATTTTCATTTTTAACATGTTCTCAAATTCTCTAGGCATTTAATGTTTCCATCTGGTCCTCATAAAAGATTTCACATTTGTAATGCAGCTCAGGTTCCTGCTCAGAAAGCATCATTATAATTCTACCCATGATTCCAGTGTGATAGAACAAACACTTCTTTAAATTTGGAATTTGTTTTGCTCTTTTATTCTTTTTTATAAATCTAGGAATAAATAATACTTATTCATGTTTCTCCATGAAAATAACCATAGGGTTCACTCTGTGGAAACAGGCTTAGTCTCACTTTTTTTTCTATGCAATTTAAAACTGCTAAGGCAAGAGAAGTAACCACATTGTAAGCTTACCACAACGAAACTTAGCAGTCGTCATACTCTTTCTCCATTTCACAATCTGCTCTCAGTCATCACAGATGGACAAATATTTCAGAGGAGCTGAATATATTCTTAAAATAGCCAAATAGGATTCCCCATTCTCTATATAAATAGTAGTTTTGAGCAAAGTTCACAACTTCAAGCAGTCTTTGCTCTGAAGTTTTGTGAATAATATGTTTATGAAGTTATTTAGTGAGTACTTACATGACCATCTAACGTTTTCACAAATGTGAACGTATTTCATCCTCATGACTATATGTATTGGGTTTCTACATTCAAAACTGAGGAAAACAAGACAAAATGTCTCAATGACCATAGCAACCAGGTGGTAGAGCTGGAAATCAAACCTGGGTGGCCAGATTACTGACTCTATGATCTTAATTAATTGTACTGAGATCAACTGTTGAGTTACAGAGTTTATGGAATTTGTTATTACTTTCCCAGAATATACTTGCACAGTCTGTGCAATTCTTCACCAGACCCTCACCACTGCGCTTGACTCATAGATCATATTCAATGTATATTTGTTTTGGGGCTTAATCTAAAAGAATTGAAACAATAACCAGCCTTCCATAGTTCGAAATGGGTAGAAATAAAGGCAAATCATAAGTCTCCAGGCTGCTCTTCATTCAGAATTGCTAAGGGTCATATCCAAGAATAATCCACATTGAAGATCTGTATACTCAGCATGATAATTCAGATCCACTTTATTAACATTGAATCCAAAATGAATCAAAACCTAAGTAACACAAGAGTCATAAGTGTAAAGTCATTCCCAGATGTCAGGAAGAACCTCATGAGACTGGATTGGGTGATTTCTTGGATATGAAATAAAAAAACATGAATAACAAAAGTTGAAAAATTGTGTGCATCAGCACTGGCAGCGTGGCCTAGCTGCTAAAGTCCTCACCTTGAACATGCCAGGATCCCATTTGGGCGCCGGTTCTAATCCCGGCAGCTCCATTTCCCATTCAGCTCCCTGCTTGTGGCCTGGGAAAGCAGTCGAGAATGTCCCAAAGCTTAGGGACCCTGCACCCGCATGGGAGACCCGGAGTAAGTTCCTGGTTCCCGGTTTTGGATCGGTGCAGCACAGGCCGTTGTGGCTCACTTGGGGAGTGAAACATTGGATGGAAGATCTTCCTCTCTGTCTCTTCTCCTCTCTGTATATCTGACTTTGTAATAAAAATAAATCCTTTTAAAAAAACTTGTGTGCATCAAAGTATATAATAAATACAATGAAAATGCAAATTACAGAAGTTAGAAAATACTTGGAAATCATATATCTGAGTTTGATATGTACAATATTTAAAGGACTCATACTATACAACAAATTAATAATTAACCTGAATTAAAAACATGTAAAAAATTCGGAGACTTTTACCACAGAAATATAAATGGCCAAAAAATACACAAAAAGATGTTCAACAACACTAATTATTACAGAAATACAAATTCAAACCACAATAATAAATTACTTTTCACCAACTAAGGTTGTTACTATAAAAAGCTCAGAAAACACCAAACATGATCACAGAAAAACAGGAAATAAAGGCAAAAATAAACAAGTGCCTTAGATCAAGCTAAGGACCTTTTCTACAACAAAGGAAACATTAGATAAACAAGCAACGAACCGAATGTGAGAAAATGTTTAAAAAGTATACATCTAATATTGGATTAATATCAAGGATCTGTAAGTAGCTCAAGAAACTGAACAACACCAGCAGCACAAGTCATTCAGTTAAGAAATGGGCTAAAGATATAACAGACGTTTTTTCAAAGGATAAAATGCAAATGAGCCAACAGACACAAGAATTTTTGCTGAATCATTTATTTTATGGAAGATTAAGCTTGTGATTATTATTAAGAAACAAAAAATATGTGATCAAATAAATAAACGAAACGTAAGAATGGAAGGAGGAGTGTGGGTGTGAGAGAATGAAGGTGGGAGATTATGGTGGAAAGGATTATTATGTTATTAATTCTGTATGTATGAAATACAAAAGTTGTTGTCATAGAATTGAAGGAAAAGAATAAATGAAGAATGAGATTGGTTTGAAAGATGGAGGGAGACAAGCATGCTTTTCTTCATAAGATTGTATATGTTGAAATCTGCTATTATATTAAAAAGTTTTTCATAAGATTTGAATTCATTTTGGCTCATTAATTTTTGAATCAATGTGTATTCAGTGTTTCATGTATTTCCAGATAAGTGTTATTCTGCCTTTGTTTATTTCCTTCTTTTTGTTTATATTATCTTTGACACCATTATTACATTGTTATATATATTTAATTCATTCTATTTATTTGAAAGGTAGAGTTGCAGGGAGGGGAAGAGAAAGAGAGATCTTCTATCCACTTGTTCACTCCCCAAAGTTTCAAAACAGTCAGAACTAGCTGATCTCAAACCAAGATCCAAGTTTTTTTCTGGGTTCCATGTTGGGGTACAGAGACACAAGCACTTGAGGCCGTCTTCAGCTTCTTTCTCAGGCATGTTAGCCTAGAGCTGGATCAGAAGTGAAGCTGCTGGGACCAAAGTGGCACTGTAGTCTTTGCCTTTACCTACAAAGTCACAGCTGGCCATCAGCTGTCAGATTTTAATATCTGCATCACTTTCTTTAAAACAAATATCTTCTTTGCCAGGAAGAACACAAACATTAGAGATGTACAAATAATATATATCCATATACACATGTAGAGTTAAATAAAGATTTGATTGGCATTGTAAAGAATGGTATGAAGTGTAATCTATTTGGTGGAAGGAAAGATCATTAACCATATAAAAAGAATGAATAATTAGGAAATTTGCTAGCCAAGAGATGCAATGCAAGAAAGAAACTAAATACAATAATGAAAGGCAGCAATGGAATAATCACTTACTTGTTAGAGTCCTGATTTCTATATTTCAATATTTGTATTCTAGATGTTAATGATCAGTTACTCCAGAAGAACTGAATTTTAGTGTTCCCTTTTAGAAAATAATAAATATATGGGGATTAGAATAATGCTTTCAGGCCTTAGTAAGAAGTGTGTTGGGAGATGTGTTTGAGGAGAGATTAAGTAGTCCTTCAAATATTTCAACTTCTGCTGGAGTCCAGCTCCAGCTGAGTTCGGAACTCGAGAAGGGTGCATGGATGAGACGCAAAGAGGAACGAAACTGAACACTGTAATTCCAGGATCATAATGGACAATGCGAGAAAGTTATCTGCTTTATTTATACAGAAACAGTCAAACTCTGGCTCAGACTTTTTACGTCATGGTCAAGTGGGTATTTCCGAGGATAATTCTGCTGTTTG
The DNA here is from genome assembly GCF_030435755.1 of Ochotona princeps. NCBI lineage: Eukaryota > Metazoa > Chordata > Mammalia > Lagomorpha > Ochotonidae > Ochotona > Ochotona princeps. The sequence continues at coordinate 54,478,556 of NC_080833.1, forward strand.
TTTCACCTTAAAGGAAGTTCTCAATAGATGCTGCATATCAATCAGTAGCAGATTCCTACTACAATCCTCATTCTACAACTAAATCTTGAATCAGTTAAGGGAGGAAATGCATCACAGGAGGGAGTTAAAGGTCAAGAATGGTCAGTGGGGGCAGCAGAGACAGAGACAGAGACAGCATGAATAATAAAAGGCCCTTTTGCTAAAAATCTTATCAGCAACATCAACTTCCAAGCTCACATTGATAGTAAACACCAACTCCACAGTGGTAGACAATGCCTAAATAGATTATGGAATTCTCAGCGGGGTTGTCCGTGTCCATGCAAAGGGAGGTGGAGCTACATTCAGGTGGTTGTAGAGACATCCGCTAGGCCCTGTCGTGCAGTGGGAAATTCCTTGCGGCCCTGCCTGCAATGGAACAATACTCTTCACACCTTGCTGTGTTCCACACCCACCGCACGGACTCCTGGCAAACTTCATTATAGTAAATCACTTGATTTTGAAACAAGTCACATTATCAAATGCAAATTAGCATTATTTTGTAAAAGTATGTATAAAATACAGTCTTAACAAGGTAAATGTGTTTGTGTTATACATTTACTCAACTAATATCAATTGAGGTTGCAATGTGTGCTAAGGCAGATGAAAATGTAAATAATAATTATTAAAAAGTTTTGTGATAAACATTGAACTGAGAATAAAATGCTCTGTACTGTAATAATTACTATTATTTAATATTTTGTGATGAACCTATCTATACAATTGAAAACACCATTTCTTATATTTTTCACTTTTGGAAATAATTGTACTCATAAATTGATGATGGAAGTTCTTAATTACTATTTCCACATTTAAATGCATACTGATACGATGACATATGGTTTTGATGGCCTGGTTAGCAATGCTGAAATGTTCTCTGGCATTGCCTGGGGTTTGTAGTCAGCTTCATATTTTATTGCAATAATAACTAAATGGATTAGTGCTTTTTCTAGTCTATAACTCACTAATTAAGGAGCCAAAGCATAATTTATTTAAAAGGCATTTTTTAGAGCAAGTAAATTGTTCACATGGAATTTTTAACCTCCTATGCATATTTATGGCATGCATAGGCAAATTTTCTTAGAAAATTATTTTTGATAAATCACATACTTTGCAGACCAACATTTCATGTAGTTCTTTGGCATACAGAAAAACAAATAATTGGGTGCATATGCAACAATGTATATATTTTTATTTGAATTTTCATGTATAGTGTTAATGTAAATTCAAGCAGTAAATTTGTTTTTATCCATTCTGGGGTCCAGCTGAAATAGAAAATGGTAGAATGGTAGTCAGAGAGATGGCAGAGTTAAGCTGTGTTTCTCTGGTTTATTTATTCACATTACTCAAGTGTCTGGGTTGGATTCTTCAGTTCAAGGCAGCCAGTCAACTGGACTATATGTAGAGAAGTCAAAGAAAAATGGTCATAATCAAAAAGCATTTGTTGAAACACTGATGGACAATATTCATTTTTTATGAAGTTGTTGACTATTGAGAAGATACGTATGTTTTTTTTAAATGCCTACTTGTAATTTCTCCAGAATTTCGTTGTTGGTCAATAGATAATCGGGCCAGAGCATGTCAGTTGTAGTATATTAATATTAATTCAAGTATCTGGGCAGTGTGATAGTTGAAGACTTGAAAAGTAGAGTTCCAGTGATGTAATATTCCAGTGAGAACTATTACTATTGGGTGGAAAAATTAAGAAGTTAAGTTACCCATTGGTAACTTGGAAAGATCCCAGTAATGCCCAAGGGAGGCTTTGGCCTTGGTAGCTTTAGGCCTACCACATTAGTCCCTTTTGTCCGGTGAAACTAAAAGGCAGTGAATGTAGTGGTACTCAATTTGCTGTCATTATGGTGTGTGGCTCTAGGACATCATCTACATCCAGCTAAAACCTTTGACTTTTATACCAGATCGTGGGCCATATACTCCTTTTCCCAAAGTTCCTATACAGTGAAGAAGTTAAACAGACTTATGAGGATTTCACAATGTTGGATACATTCTGTCTCTGGGGGAAGGTGCAAATGACTGAGGCAGGAAGAATGTTGCCAATAAGTGTGGCGTATGCTCAGCTCCAATTAGTGTCAAGGTCAATCAATTCAGAGAAGGAAGTTGTTGCTTGGCTCCCTAGAACTGCTGAAAGATTTCATCTGATAAGCAACCCTCCAGGAATGAGAGTTTTCAAATATTCTGAGAGGAGGAAAGGAAATTTCAGGTTAAAAATGTTTAACATCAGCATTCCTTTGATTTTACGGAAAGTCATTCTAAGATACATTCTTTATCCTTAAATAGCTTGTAATCTACCTGAGGGGAAATATGCATACATGAGCTAACACCAGAATAATTACCAGTCAGGTAGTTTAAAAAAAAGAAAAAACAAAAGGAATGAGATAGAGTTTAAATTTACTAGTGATGCCTAAAAAATGATGCTTAGGAAATACAGTTTTACAAATGAGATTTAGTATTGGACACAACTAATTAAAGCATAGTATGGGGATTTGTCCCTAGCGTTGCATTACTATTTTGTTTCTTATGTTTGTACTCCGTGAGTGTAGATTCCATGTGCTTAACTGAAATACTGAATTTGTAGGAGTAAACCCACAATAAAAGGAAAACAAAATATACAAGGAGATCTAAGTTATACACATCTTGATCATTGGTGAGTAAATTAGGATGAGTTTTCCTTATTTCATATGCTAAGTATTCACTACCACTTATTATTCTACTTACCTTTGGCCTTTTAGAATCTCTGCTTTGGTAGATTTGCCATCTAAGTATATACCATTGATGGGGAGCAGAGTTAATTACATTTGGAAAGGGTCCTAGAGGCTGGAAAAATCACCTCTAATGGGTACCAACAATAGATAAACATTTTCCATAGTAATTAGGTTTTTAGGAAAGAAATTTTCAGACTATCTCTATATAATACAAATTTAACTTCACAATATGTTTGAGTTACCAATACCTTAAAAATAAGCTACTTTTCTTCCTACCCAATCTGGTAGCCACCCAGCTTGTTTATCTCTGACAGCAGTTCACCTCGCTCAATGTGAATATTTGCAAGGTGGAGAAGATCTACGCCAAAGGCGGCCATTCCTAATGACTAACTTTAACAATAAGAAAGATTTTATATTAAGGTATTTGTCTCCATGTTGTAATAGGTAAACCTATGGCCTGCAAATCTGACATTCCGTTTATGTGCCAGTAGTGTCCTGGCTACTCCACTTTCAAATAAGCTTTATGTTAATGGCCTGGTAAAAGCACTGAAAAATGGTCTAATTTATTGTCCCCATGCTGCTGACTTGGGAGAATTGTAAGAATTTCCTGGGTCATGGCTCTGGTCTGGCCCAGCATGGGCCATTAGAGCCTTCTGGAGAATGAACAAGTTGATGGAAGATTTCTTTATCTGTAATTTTGATTTTCAGAATAAACCTTTCAAAGGAGAAACTCCGGCAGTTCCAATATTTATGAACTTATATCCAAATTATGAATAATAAATGAACTAAACGTTAAATATCCAACACTAAATAGACATTTAATTTTTAAGATTTATTGATTTATTTGAAAGGCAGAATGATTGAGAGAGGGAGGAAGACACAGAGAGCATAATCAATTTTCCTTATACTAGTTCCTTCCTCAAATGCCCATAGCAGGCAGATCTGGGCCGATAGAAGACAGGACTGAGGAATTCCACCTCATCTCCCACGTGGGTTGGCAGTGCGCAAGTACTTTTGTAATGTTTCTGCCTGCTCAGATTTATTAGAAGGAAGTGGATTGGAAGCACAGCAGCTAATATGTGAACAGTCCGTTGGATATGGGATACTGGGGTCACAAGTTGAGACAGAATCCAATGGGCCACAACACTGGTTCCTAGATATATTCTGAGATTTGTATGCAGGTATATTTACTCTAGAATTTATTCCTATATCTCAGGAAAGTGACCTACGAACCCCATTTTGGGTAACACATCACATAATATAAAGATTAGTATCTTGGTTAGCTGTTCAAATATATAGCCTCTCTAGAAATTTACCTTTTTACTTATCCATTATAGCTTAGTTCTTTCAATTTTGAGTCAAGTGGTTGCAATATGTTAACATTTAAGGTTTGACTCAGGGATATATTGGGACCTAATGACTTTTTTAAAATGTCTTTCGAAACCACATTAAGAAACTTAGAGTACTTTAAGGAAGGGTATGCTAGAACCAGTTCCTGAAAAACATTTAATATCCAGTATTATATTAAGACTTAAAATCCTGTTACATTACACAAAAAGGAATGGAAGTCTGAGACAATGTCTGAAATTTAATATTTTAATTCATTTAGAGATTAATGACCTGATCTGAATATCATATTACATAGATCTAGGAATTTATTTTTTACTAAAAATAATTTGTTTTCAAGGCTCAAATGTAGAGATGCAAAATATAAGAAATGGAAACAAAAAAAATACAGAAAATAACTCCTTTTCTCCCATCTCCTTACTGGCTGCTATGCCATTTTAGATAACCAGACTACAGTTTTAACAGGATGGAAACTTAACTCATTCTGCCTCAGAAAAATTCTCCTGTGGAAGTTTCCCACTTTTGTTTATGCTGTCACTATCTTTTAAATCTTCTATATCCTAAATTTTAAGCTACCAAATTCTTTTAGTTCTTCCCAAAATCTGGCAAGCTAATTATACTACTCAGCAATGCTTAACACTTGGTCTTCTTACTATTTATAGTGGCATATATTTTAAATCTAATTATGAGATCTGGAAAATTCAATAGTATTTACTTTTAAGCTTAGTATTTCAAACAGACTTTAGTTTTTACATACCTTGCATATATCTTTCAGAATATAATCTTTGAATAAAACACATATCCCTTGTGCTCAATGGAATGTTATGTGTTTTTTTCACTGTCTTTCTTAGGCTTACAACATCTGAAAATGAATCTTCCTATGTTGCTTTGTATACAAAAGTATTAATTCAAGTTCAGGTTAGCACTGTCAAAAAGTTATTAAATGACCATGAAGCACAAATGATTTTTTTTGTCAAGGGTTTAATATAATGCAGAATAAAAGATTATGGGTATGGTCAGGACCCATGGCAATACTCACTGTAGACACTGATCTTTGGTAAATGAGTAGTCTCAGTCAGATTCAAGATTGGAATTAATAATGTCAGCCGCACCTTTGTGGAACCAGCTGGGATCATGTGTCATGACCTCTGGTATGCCCAGGTGGCCCTGATTAGGTGAAGACATGGCATGAGAGCAGAGCTTAAAGATTAAGCTGCCTGGGCTCGGCACAATAGCGTAGTGGTTAAAGTCCTTGCCTTGCATGTGCTGGGATCCCATATGGTCGCCGGTTCTAATCCCGGTGGCCCTGCTTCCCATCCAGCTCCCTGCTTGTTGCCCATTTGAGGATGACCCAAAGCCTGGGGACCCTGCACCCACGTGGGGGACCCTGAAGAGCTCCTGGTTCCTGGCTTTGGATGGGCTCAGCTCCAGCCGTTGTGGCTACTTGGGGATTGAATCATCGGACGGAAGATCTTCCCCTCTGTCTGTCCTCCTCTCTGTATATCCGCCTTTCCAATAAAAATAAATAAATCTTAAAAAAGAAAAGATTAAGCTGCTAGGATTGGGGTAAGGTTATTTGGGTGTACACCTATGACTTGAGTCTACTAACTATACTGACAGTGAAGAAATAGTCAATTTATTTTTGTTTTGCTTACTGAATTGTAAAAATATGTCTAATAAGAGCACTTAATGTATAGGACTATTATGAGGATCCCACAAGTTTGTGTATATAGTAAGTAATTAGGACCTCAGCAGCCACATGATAATCAGTAAGTGTTTGCTAGTACATGTATTCATTTAAAGTATTTGGCATAGTGCCTGACACAGAGTGTATACTTGGTAATGTTAGTTGTTATTGCCAGGAACGCCATTCCAATTTCTGTGAACCTTATTTTAGATGTAGGTCACAAAAAAAAATTAGAGTATATACTCTTCACAACGAATTCATGCTCTTCACTTCAATGAACAAACCAAACAATAAGTTTAGCAGATGGGCTGCTGAGGAAGGGTCTAGGCTTTCCATTGTAATACCACAAATATATCTGCAAAGGATTGTTATGCAATACATGGCTTAGGAAGCTTAATTTTTTTTCACAGCTGAACAACAAGATTTCTTTGAGTATCTTGTTGGCTGTGTCCAGTGATGTTGTGAAAGTGCATATTCAAATTCCCAGCATTTATTTTGCCTGTCAATTTTAATGTATTTTCTTTTTTCAGCGTTGTAATAAAGTAAAATTTAAAGTTTAATGATCAGTTAGGACATTTTCTCTAATTTGATAGAATGTAATTTAATGTAAAAAGGTTTGAGTTGAAACACTTTGAGATAATTTATGTTTTAGAGTAAACTGTTTTTCATTTTACTACTGTCAAAATGTTTTATGTTTAAAATATAAAGCTTATTGATTCTTATTTCATAAGTGTATTAGGCAACTTCAGTGTTAATTCATCTACAATGTTTATGAATTCTATTTTTACTTTTTGATTAGAAACACAAGAAATATATACTGTAATAGGTACTATGGACAGTCTTTTATTCTCTAAAAGATTTACTTGTTTATTGAAAACACAGTTATATAGGGAGAGGGAGAGACAGAGAAAGAGAGAGAGAGATCTTTCATCTCTGATTTACTCTCCAAATGACCTAGAGCCAAGACTTCATCCAGGTCACCTACAAGGGTGTCAGGGCCTCAAGGAGCTTAGTGTCTGGTTTCACAGACACTTTGCAGAGATCTGGATTTGAAGTGGAAAAGCCAGGACGTGTACTGGCACCCATATTGGATGCCAGAATTGCAGGTGGTTTATTAACACATTGAGCCATTGTGTCGACCCATGTTCCTTTCAATGTGTAAGGTCTGACGGTTTTTAATGTGTTCCCAAAATTGTGAAACGAGCATCTTAGTCAGATTACAATGTCTTCAGCAGCCTAAAAAGCAATCACATGCCACTTAGCAATAAATCTCATCATCCCCATTTAGCAATCCTTTCTGTCTTGATGAAGTTACATACTGTAGACATTTTAAATGATTAAATGAAAAAATACATGATTTGTAATTTAAGAATATAAAAAAGGTTTCACATACCATAACATTTTTGCCTTGCACCTGCACTGTAACATATCAATACTTCATTCCTTTTTATTGCAACAGCCTTGTACATTGAACGATTATGGACACTTTTTTTATTTCTTGGTTATTACAAACAATGTTACTATAAACACTTTTTTTTCATAAGTTCATGTTATTTAATTTTTCTTGGGAGTTTCTGGTAGTAGAATTACTGGGTCGTGTGATAACACTTCATTTAGTCTTTTGAGAAACTGTCAGACTGTTTTCCAAAATGCCTACACATTTTCTATTCTCATGAACAGTGCACAAGGGTTGCACATTCTTGATGACCTGTGTTATCTGACAGTTTAGAAATGCAGCTATCACAATATATTGAGGTTGACTTGCCTTGTGGTTTCAATTTATATTTATTTGATGGCTAAAAGTGTTCTGTATCATTCACATAACACTGAATATATGTATACATGTATGTATATATATGTATGTGAATATAAATATAGATATACATGGGCATGTGTGTATTTGGAAATACATCTATATTCTAATATTTCACATTTATTATTTATATAGTTTTTAATTTGGAAGTCAGAAAGACAGGAATAGACAGGCATAAGTTTCCCTCCCACTGACTCATTGTCCAGAGGCACACAGTGGGTGAGGCTCTAAGGTCTTGGAGGTATGGAATTACCGACTGTGGACATCCAAGTGTAAGGCCACTGTACATGTAGGTGAGGCATGGATCCTGAGGGACACCCAAGAACAGAGCCACTGTACTTACAGGTATGTAAGGGATCTGAAACCTGGTGGTTTGGAGGGGAAAGACCTGAAAATCTTTATGGGTCAGACTGATGCACCAGCCCACATGGGAGTCCTGGTTGGGTCTGTTAGCATGAAAGATGGCCGTCCAACACACTGCAACACACACAGGCTATGGCTGGGATCATGTCGGGCAGGGCTAGATCCCAGTACTTGATAGTGTGTGTCAGATCAGGGAATGGGTCACATTAGACTAGGCCATGACACCTACCAGCACACAAAAGAACCAGGTCCGGTGGTGGATTCTGTGGGGGAATATGTGGGTCCAACCCTATGGAACTACAAGTCCCGCTGGATAGCTTGAGAGTTTGGGATGGTGATGGGCTGAGCTGTGTGAGCATGAAACTCATTGGTGCTCACCAATACTGGGACTGGGAATAAGCAGGGCAGGTCGAGGCTGCAGCACCTGCATGAGCACCCTAAAAAAGGGTGTGAGGTGAGCCAGTCCACACCAGCTCATACAAAGGCCAGGACACATAGGGCTAGCCATGCTGGGTAAGGACTAAGTACCTGCTGGCATGTGTGAGATCTGAGATCTGGGTCTGGGAGTGACCTGAGTGGGGGAACCTGGGAAACTCCCATACTGGATCATAGCTCCCACTGATGAGCACATGGTCTGGTCCTGGGTATTGGGTAGGCTGAACAAGGCAGCTTCATCCGATGGTTTTGGAAAGGGGCGGACTTGGCAGGCAGAGCAAACCATAGCTGACTGGCAAGTGTAGAAACCAGGATGGAGTGCAGGCCATGCAGAGCTAGGCTGCCATACCTACTGGTTTGCATGAGCCAGGGATGAGAGCAGACTGAGCAAGGCCAAGATGCAGCACCTGCCAGTAAGAGTTGGGATTGGGTGCCGGCTGTGCCTGGCCATGCTGCAGCATCAGAGGGCAAAAACCAAGACAGGGGAGAAACTATGCAAAGCTAGGTGAGAGTAATCAGTGGCACATGCGAGATCTGTGACTGGGATCAGGCCTGGTTGGGGAGCTAAGGAGACACGCTGGCTGAGGTATGGGACCCACCGGTGAGTGCGGGGGCCAGAGTGGGGGCTGTGGTCTGGTCTGGATATGGCTGTAGTCTTCCTTGGCGTGGGTGTGGACTGGGTCTTGGATGTGGCAGACTGGGCTAGACTCTAGCACCCACAAGTGACTTTAGTTGGTGTAGGATGGGCTCAGCCATGTGTGAGCTGTGTCTGGATGTGGAATAAGCTTGGCTGGGCTGTAGCACGCAATAGTAAGAACCAGAATGGGTGAGGGCCAGTCAGGAAAGGCTACTGTTCCTGTTAGGACAGGAAGTAGACTAAGTAGGGCTGGCCCATGGACCTACCAATGTGCATGAGATCTGGCATTGGGAAAGGTTCTGACGGAGGAAGTTTGCAACGACTCTGTCAGGACACATACCCTGCAGGTGAGCACAATAACCACGATAGGGAGCAGCCCAGACCACGACAACTTATGGTCCCCAGCGGCTTACCTTTGGCTCAGGTGTGAAGCAAGCCAGACTGGGCCAGTTCACATCATCCCCTGGCAAATCTGAGAGCCAGAATGATGTGTGGGTCATGCCAGATTGGGCCGCAATAGCAGCCTGGTCACATTAGGGCTGGGACTGGGGGCTAGGTGGGCTGGCTAGGCTGTAGTACCCACCAGTGTGAGCTAGGGGGTTGGCCTGGGCCAGGCCACAGCACCCACTGGCGAATGCCAAGGTGAGGTGGGCCATGCCAGATGGGGCTGCAGCGCACAATTAGCACATATGATACCTGGGGGAGAGTGGGCGAACCCAGTGGGGGGTTACAGGGATTTCCCCTGCTGGGCCACTATTCCCACTGGTGAGCATGAGAGCTGGACTAGGGGCACACCATGCCGGGCAGGGCTACAGCACCTGTTGGCCTGCATGTAAGCTGGATCGTAGACAAGCCAGGCTGGGCGGACTGTACCTACTGGTACATGCATAAGCCAGAGAGGGTGAGGATTAGTTGGGCTTTGCTGCAGCATCAGCTAGCAGATGCTGGCACGGAGGGAAAGCTCTTTCGAGCTAAACTGCAATACTACCTGGAGAGTGCAAGATCCAGGAGTGGGAATGGGCTCCGTAGGGAAATAGTGGGCACTTTCCTCTTGGGTTGCTACTCTGAATGGTAAGAATGAGAACCAGGACTGGGGCAGGCATGGCTAGACAGAAAGTAGCACCCACCAGCACATGTGTGGGCTGAATAGTGGGGCTGGTTGGGTTGAACTAGGCTTCAATGCCCATTGACATGTACGAGAGCTGGGATGTGGGACAGACTGTAAATACTGGCAAGCCCGAGAACCAGGGCAGGGGGCAGGCCTGGTGGGGCTTACTGCAGGTCGCTCTGAATAGGTTACAACTCCCACTGGTTTGTGTGGGGGCCGAGTGTGCAGTGGGCAGCATTGGGATGGATTGCTGTCCCGACCTGCAGGACATTACGCTCAAACCCTGAGGGTGAACTGGGAATGCCAGGCTGCTAGCACCTGGGCTGCTGGCCCAAGAAACACATGAACACACGTACTTGGTGAAAAAGAGTGCCAATGCCATTTATTTTACTGTCTCTCTCTAATAGATATAGATATAGATATAGATATAGATATAGATATAGATATAGATATAGATATATAGATCTTCTTTTCTAGGGGAGGAGGAGAGGGGGAGGGGTTTCCTGGAACTAATTATCTTCATTGAAGCAGAAAGGAACTAATCATCTATATTGAAACAGGGGAGAAACTAATTGAACAGGAACAAGGGTGGAGGTTCTGTTCCGCTTGCTTTGCACGGGATGTTCTAGCCATAATATCCTACTTGCTGTGGTCCTGTTTGCCCAAGGTAGGCTTTGCAATGCAGCAGGCTGTCAGGTAGGCCAAGTTTAAGGCCCATAAGTGTGTGACTCCTAACAGACTGCAACATCCAATAATTTGCGTCGAAGACAAGACTGGAGACAACTGACCCAGTAACTGCCAACTAACAATTTGCGCATAGGCCGATTTGGGCGATGGACTGTGCCAGACCCTGTCACGAATCCGGTCTTGGATCACCTCAGATGAAGTTTCTTTGGGAATTCCCCAACTGCATCACTTCACTCAGAATTCCAACTATGGAGAAAATTGCAGGTTCCATGGAATGCATATGTCAGATTTGGATCTCCTCAGTGCATTATATGGAGCAGTGAATACCATATCCAGAAGTACATGAAAGATATGGCAGTACACTGGAGCCTGCAGAGGACACCTGGTATCATAACAGAGAACATAGGGTGGAACAAATTGATCAACTACCCCAGCAAAGAGTTGGTAGTGAATATCTGGGCAAACAGAGATTCTAAGTTGTGCTGTGTCAGCTAGTGGAGCCTAGAGATAGTTCATCATGTTTGGAGTGGCAAGATTGGCAGCAACGTAGAACTGTTGAACCACTTGAGCATGACCCTAGGAGCCTGCCCCACATTGGGGACCCTGCAATGGTTGGGAGGCTGGGTGTGGCTTCTCCCCTTATTTCTCCGCTCCCCCCAGATACAGGAAGGGAAAAAAGGGAATGTGAAAACAATGGTCTCACTCATTTTCCTCTAGCCCTTAACTCTTTGCATCCTAACCAAATATGTAAAAATAATGAAAAGATATTTCATACAATATAAGAAAGGGAAATCTAAAAAAATTATATAATGGATTAGTTCCCTATAGCTAGACATAATTTCATGACATATATGAACCCATCAAAAAGTAAATTTGTAATACTGTGACTAGTAAAATGATGTAACATTTATTTCAAAACTGCTACAAATGGTGTAATTCATTGTCTAATTTAAAGTCTTTATAGATGTCTTAAATATATAATCATTAAATTATAGTACACACAATGGGTATATTGTGTTTCGGATAAATTTGAGTTTAAGTAATATTAAATTTGAAATCATTACTTTTAAATTTCTGATTCATTGATATTTATGATGGCAGTGATGTTGCATGAAAGTCCCTAAAAGTATACTTTTTGTTGCTGACTACACATTGTTAATACTAATTTCAGAAGACTTTAGTAGTTTAATTGACATTGTCAAGTATAATCACTGAAAAACTGTCAAACTGAATGTGTAGTGTCCAATACTGAAATTTCAGGTTTTTAGTAGACCAAAATAATTGAGTGGAGAATTACAGGCAAGAGTATCACACTCTTTCTACATGGATAAATCAGAAAGAGGAAAAGATTTTTCTTTGTAAAAACTCTGTTCCGGCATTTCTGTGGAGAAGAGAGCTTTGTGAAGAGAGTGGTGCAAGATGAGATGACCAGGACAGAAAACTGACTCAGGGTCAATAAATAAACATAGTTTTGTCAGAAGGAAAGCTAGTTTTGGTGAAAATTAGGTGCAGTACACCCAAAATAAAATAAGAAAATCGTATTTCTAAAGTTGCAAATTTTTGAATTGTATTTTAGATGGAATATGAAATAATTCAGTAACCCACGTATTTATTTTTTGTGTGTATTTTGCCTATTTTTCCAGAATTGGGCTGCAGTCAGACAGTGAATTAGAGCATTTGTTTTATTGTTAATTATTGATCAGCTGCCTGTAAGGTTCATTTTCTATTAATGCAGAGGTGGAATTGTGTTATTTTCCTTGCTCTTTGGTTCTTGATGAACCCCATATGTTTCTGGTGCTCAGAGCTCTTCAATTATTCAAGCATATCATGGAAAAAAATCATGAAGTTAAAAAAAAGTCTAGATCAGTGGTTTTCCAACTTCTTCCCTTATTACCACTGAAGCATTTTTTTCAAGTTAAATTATCATCTAGAATCAAAAGTTTAAAGTGTGTTTAAGCAGAGCTGCTTGGTTTGTCTGTTGGAGGGAATTTTTTTTTTCTATGGCTGAGTTAATTTTGTATCCATCTCCAGAAGTGACTCAGTAAAAGCTTAAGACTCCCATTGAACAGAATTTTAAGTACACTGCTGAATTTTGGGTTTGGAGTTAGGATAGAAATGATCTAGATACACTAATCCAAAGTTGTTGGGAATATTAACTAATACTACCACCATGAAAGGCAATATGGAGATTTCCTCAGAGTTCTGAAATAAATCCACCATAAGACCCAGCTTTCCCACTCCAGGGAATTTATCTGAAGGAAATGAAATCAGCATATGAGAGGATCACTTGTATTTCCATGTTTATTTCAACTTAGTTTACAATAGCTAAGATAAGGAATCAATCCAGATGCCCATGAACTTATGACTGGATCAAGAAAATGTGATATACATATACATGATGGAATCCTATGCAGCCATAACAAAAAATGAAACCCTGTCTTTTGCAACAAAATGGGTGCAACAGTGCGTTTTATTTATGTTCATTAAGCAGCAAAGCCAGTGTCATCACCTCTTAGATGGTGGTTGGATACTAGTTACTGTGTCCCTTTATCCCTTGAAACCACTTTAATCAGCTACTCTACAGAATCATCAGGTAAAGACTCTAGGAGAAGGTAGCCGATATGAACAGAGTAGAGCAGAATATACATTGCTTACACCATTGCTCTGCTTGTCTAACTGCCTCTAGAGGCCCTGCCAGGTTTAGCCTCAATCTGTCATGCAGCTAATGGCTTCTTTGGGAGCTGCAGCAGATTCAAAAGGGGTAGAATGCCTTATTGACTACCCACTGCCAGAGCTGGTGAGAGTGTTAGATTTAGTAAATGCTTTAAATGTCTTCGTTAAAAAGTTACTTGCCACTGGGCAGTAGTTTTTCTGAGGGAACATTTTAATTTTATTTAGAACCAAAGCTTCAGTGTGTCCTTAGCAGTCTGACAGCAAGACTAACTCAGGAAAGAAGCCAGAGAGGACGATGAGTCAAACAAGAGAAGAACACCAAATGGGAGGAGTGGTGGAAGAAGCTGAAAGAACATTTCATCTGTTTCTTTTTCTTTCCTTTATTTTCTATTCCTTTTTATAGTTTTGTGTTAAGCTTTTCATTCAAATGATCTTGTGCTACTTGGACTAGTTGTTAATATTAGACTTTTTGGCTAATTAGCATATGAAATAGATGGAGACAATGAGGATGCTTCTGTGAGTACTCCAAGGAATGGCAGGTGGATTAACCCAGGTGACACAGGTGACACCTGTGTCAGCCCCTCCCTTCACCTGCAGTGGATTTTCTAAAATTCCTTCCTTTAATGTTATCTTAATGTGCTTCTTTCTTGTTCCATTTTTCTGCTTGTATTAAATCCTGTTTTTCTACTCTTCCCCCTTATCATTTTCTATGTTTTTATGCTTTTCTTTTTTCTGTGGGAATTAGGTTCTCTTCTCACCTCTTTTGGCCCCTCTAAATGCATTTGATACCCTTAACTCCTATTTGATTATATCGTGGGATTTTGAGTTACATGTTTAGGATATTAACTACAGTGATTTAATAAAGCTTTGCAAACTCAGTTTTCCCTGAAATAGCAAGTAAGTTGAAACTTTAAAAATTTTGTTGTTGTTGTTTTGCTGTGTAATCTACTCCCACACCGGACTCTAGCTTACAGTATCTCAATAGAAAAAGAATCATCAGTGCCAACTTTACCTGTCATTTTAATCTTATTAGATAGTACATTTAATTTATGCAAGATGTTATGGAAATAAAAGGGTTTCCTGACCCTTTGATTATATACCACAAAATTTCATATACTGGATTAATTATAAAACCATTATTTGAAGCATATGCAAAACATGAAAAGGATATAAAAGAGAAGAGAACGTGCAGACACTGGGAGATCCTGTGCAAGCATCCATCTTCAACTCACTGGTAATTTCCGTTTTTTTCCTTGTATGTTTTGGAAGAAAAATGCATTTTTCTTCATACATCTTCAGACCAAAGGTATAGGAATTTATATTGCATGTGTTAGAACTTGGAGATTATCATAATTCCTTTTTATTTCTATCCGTGTTCAGCTTCATCTCCTCTAGCCTTTACTCTCTGGTCATAAAATTTTGATCTTATCAGTTCACTTTGTTCTAGAAAGCCCCTGCACTTGATTAACTGTCATTTCTATCTGATAAAGCATCCCCAACTATGTGCTGAAATGTAGCAGAGTTTAGGGAGTGATAAACTCCTTCTGGTTACCAGTGTAGCATCCTAATGTGCAGTATCAATTTTCTTCTTGTTACGGTATCTTTCTGGTGTTATTGTGATCATCCTTATTATTATTATTGTTATTATTTTGCATCCAAGCCTTCCAATACTTCTGTTCCTTAAGTGCTTAGGAAGCATAGTTCAGCACAATTATACCTGACAAGGTGAAATTAGAATTTGGCTGAATTACACTGATATTATTTTCAACATTAAAACATCTCTTTTTCTGGTGAAATAAAAATACTTTTCTGTTTTCTTTGTTTCACCTTATTTTTTTTCTCAGGGAGAGCTATTGCTAGTCTCTTAGAATCCCACATAATTGTATTTCTACTTGTAGTACACTCCGTGGATCAATTAATTATTCATGGTCTTGTTCCCAGAATAAAACTGCTAACTTCCGTGAGCTAGGAGAATTGTGTATTTTTACATAGGGCAGGTACCTAAAGTAGGAGTTGGAAAATACTGAACACATGTGGATATTGTTATTGACTGAATGCCTCACAAGAGCCAGTATTTCATTTCTGCAGTGTTTTTCCACATAGAATCCATCCCCCACCCGTAGCTTCTTATTGTCTTTCTAAGTAGAGGACTTCATAATTTGAAGTGAACCAATATTTTTCTTGATGAAACCAGTTTTTTGCCCAAAGCTGGTGGTTGTGGCTTTTTAAAACACAGGATCAATGATGATTGATTCATCTAATAGTCTTTCTATTTAGCATTCGATATGATATATGCAGAAACATTTTTTGTTTCTGCAAGCTTAACATGATGTGGATATTTGCTCTTTCTATGTATCTGTCGGTCTTTTAGTTGATCTATAGTGACATGTACAAATGTGCACTTTGAAGGCAAATAAATATTGCTTCAAATATTCTTAGATTTGACTAGTTGTGACCCAGGAACAAAGTGTAACTGAGTCTCTGTTTCTGTATTTTCTCTTCTCTTACAGTGTTTATGACAGGATTGCAAATAATATCTCTGAATTGATTAATTAGTACCCAACTCATAGTAGCTATTATTTTTGCACATAGGCATAAATGATTATTTCTTGTCATAAGTGGTTTAATACTTCCTTGCTAGTGGAAAGGTATGTATGCTATCTCATCCCTGGTTGTACCTAAGACTCAATGTCCACCTTACAGGTTTTCAATTGGGTTGGGATAACTAGCATATTAGCAGGAAGAGTGATTCTCTATCTTTATGTTTATGTCCAACTTCTAACACACAACACTTTCAGCAGAATGCTCCAAGGATGTTCACAGTCTGGCTATTACAGAATGGAGAAATAAGCACCCTTTATCATTTACAGGAACTTAAACCCTATTTTAGTACTGCTCAGTTCTCTCCCCTCAGCTAGAAGAAAGAAGGGGGCTGGAGTCACAAATGTACATTTCTTCTAATCTCCAGAGACAGATGCTACAGATAGGAAATAGTGTTACAATTCTTTAATTAAGAGATTGAAATGACAAGTGACACTTTTTTCAGTTGAATAAACATTATAATATTTCTGCTCAATTTTTTGCCATGTTTTTATTATCCATCTCCAAAACTAGATCACAAGGTGACACTTCTCTTTTATAAATCAGGCACCCAAGGAAGCAAAAGTTGCTTGCTTTGGATTTTCTTTTTTAATAATAAGAATATGCTGAGGCACAGGGTGTTGGAAAATAGAGTAGGTAAGAGATTTGATGAAAGACTGGGAATAAAAGCAGATGCCTTCCTGGTGCAGCATAAAAAGGCAATCTTGAAATGCTTGACACTTTCTGAATGAATTTTTAAAAGAAGTAACTCTCAGGAAGTTGAGTGTTTTGGTAAGGGAGACCTGAGATAAAGTACAGGTCTACAATTTGAATCTGTTTTCAGAGAGGACCTTTGTTGGAATTTTGTGCCTATTTGGGAATTGGAGACTGAATTCAAATCACTGGGAGTGGAGAGGGGATCTGAATAGCAGTTGGAAAGACAATACCATCATTTATTCACTTGAGAATTTTGCTTGACTTGTAATGTGCCTCTGCTTTGATAGCCTCCTCGTTTTTCAAAGTGTTCAGTCCATCATTTCTAGAACTGATAGTTTATAGGAGCGGGGTGCACCTTGAAATAATTCTTACTGAATAAAATTACTCTCCTCTAAACTGACCTATATGGACATGTTGCAAACAGAAGGAGTGGGTTGGTGATATCTGATTATCTGCTGGACAAGTATGCTGAGGAAAGTAGCATATGATCCAAGAGTACAGTGATCCAAAAGTAAACATCTGGCTATCGTCCTGCTTACTGAAATATCATTTAGAATGATTCAATTTAGTAGTTGGCTTCTAAATTTCTTTGCCACCTGGAATTCACAGCTGTTTAAAAAAAAAACCCAAGGACTTCTTCAACAATCATGTAAGCACTACATACTGACAGTGTTCCTTGATAGCAATTTGTTGCTGATTGCATCCAATGCCAGCCAACGGTAGTGTAGCATATTATACATCCATCACTCTACCTTACTGACCTTTGTCCCTCTTCTTCTCCAAGCCAATGATCCAACTATATTGAAATATTTCCTGCTTCTACAACACACTGTTTTGTGTATGTTGTTCTTTAGTGTTTGTTATCCTCATTCTAAAGTATCCTGAAGACATGGCTCAAAATTATATAGGTAACCTGGCCAACTATAGAATGAAATTAGAGTTAACTGCCTCTGCTGTGTGTTCCAGTGCCTTTTACTAGTATTCATCACAGTGTATAGCATGGCATTTTCCTGCTCCACTTTTCCTGGTTATAAGTGAATAACTTGAGTAGCAAGTCTGAATTTTCCTGTGGCTTTGAGACACACAATAGCTACTGTGCAGTGATTTAACATAATATGTGACTCAGTGGGTAATCAGTGTATTGAAAGTATAAATAGATTTCAAGTGTTTTATATAGTGGATATGTAACATGTAAATATTAAACACAAGACTCTTTTGAAGAAATTAGACCTCTTGAATGAAAAAACCCTTTGGTTTAAAAGTACAGTTAAGTTAGCCACTTTAAAATGTGACATCATGAAGGAAGGTTGCTAATAATGTAGAAATTTGTATTCAACCAAACCTTTATTGATCTCCCCCCTTTTTTATTCAATTCAAATGAATTGAATAAAAGGCTGCTTAAATGGTATGACTTAAATGAAAACACTTAAAACTAAAAGTTTATTTTTATTTATCTGGATGGGACAGATGCATATGCACATGGAGTTGGGGGGATGAAAAAGGAGAGAGAGAAAGAGAAAGATCTTACGCATTGGTGCACTCTCTAAATACCCTGATGTCCACAGCTGGGGTTGGACTGGGTCAAAGCTGGGGGAAAGGAACTCATTTCAGGTCTTCCACACTGGGAACTAGTAAACAATTACTTCAGCTTTTACCTGCTGCCTCCAGGATATTTATTTGCAGAAAGTTCTGTTACTGTGTTCTAAACAATTGGCCAAATATCCATTCCAAGTGAACAGTGTTTCAATGGTACTATTTTCAAACCCAAAGCAGTTTGTCTTCTGAAAATAGTAAGATACAAGACTGTGACTTAATGTGTAATGCTGTTTAACAGTAATGAGAGAGTAAATGCTAAAGCCCTGAATAATGTTTTATGGTATTTGTTTATTTGCTGTTCAGAGTTTCAGAGAGACAGCAGTAGAAACGGAGAGATCTTCCATCTGCTGATTCACTCCCCAAAGTGTTTCAATGGTTAGAGTTAGACAGGCTTGTAGCTGAAAGGCAGAAATTTCTTATAGATCTCTCACATGGGTGCAGGGGCCCAAGGCCTTTGACCATCTTCTGCTGCATTTCTGGACCGTTAGCAGGGAGCTGGATAGAAAGTAGAGCAGTTTGGACTAGAACTGGTGCCCATATGGGAAGCAATCATGGCAGACGGAGGATTCACTGCGTATTTAATGACAGTCATTCTTTCCATGTGTCTGAAAAACACTTTTGGATGATAAATTTACTTACTGAATGTAAAGAACAGAATAATATAAAGTGTAAATATGGTTGGAGTTGGGAGGAAGTGTAAGAAAATAGAGTCAAACAAATGTCAGTGCAAATTGTGACTTTCTTATACCTTGTTACTTTAGAGCTCTAAGAGTTCAGTAAGTTACTTTTCCTTTTTGAGCCCCTTTATCCTTATCTTGTACAAACTGATTCAAGTTATTAGTAGGTTCAAAGCAGATAATGAAGGGAAAGCATTCAGCTGAGTTTCCATCATAGCACACGTGACAGTAAAGTTCCTTTGCTCTCTTAAGGATCTTGCTCCTAAAGCAGCATGTTGTAATGGTTTTTGATTCATTCTGAATTTAAGTCATTTCCCTGGCATTAGAAAGTTACTGAATGTTAAGGGACAATTGTTATATTAGAAATAATTAATATTCTATATTTGCAAAAGCAGTATTTATTGTTATTAATTTTTATATTTGATATATTTGATGCATTACTAAAATGTTTGAGTACTTCATGCTTCTCCAAATACCAAAAAAGCACGAGCCCAGTAAGCAATGAGTCAAAGTGAAGCTGTGCTGCAGCAATGGTGGCGTTCTTTACAGAGTAATCTATTATGTTTTATATTTTCATAATGTGTGAAATTCATATCTCCTTTCCATGAACCTAGGATTATAAAATGTATGAGGTAATTGGTGAGTTTCGGATCATGAATCCAGCTTTAAGACAGTCTCATGAAAGAAAAGGGGTGCAGGTGATCACCAAGCCTACTGTGTTGTTCTGGTGCTTACTGAGCGCTTTTGGAACAAAAGCAGGAACACGTTTGAGCCCTTTGACAAAAGCTCCTAGGAGCCTGTGAAAGAAGAAAAGGAAGTTAAAGACTATTGAATTTTTGACCGGTTATAAAGTGAAATGTACAAGTCAAATAATTGGATTCATTTCACTATTTCACTCCATCTCTGTTGAATCTTCGAGCCAAACTGGTAGAACAGCTTATATGACAGCGTTCCAAGTAAATGGAAAATTTCCCAAGCTCATGCTGGTGAGGAAAAAGAAGGCCTCTTTCAAAACACTGCAAAACTCAGCAGTTTGGGTTTCATTAAACTGCCTTAGTGGTTTCAATTTATATAACTTTCATATGGAAACTTGATGGGAGCATTGAAGCTAGACCTCTTTTTTGTACTTGAGAGCAGCTGCTGTTCCAGAGGTCTCTGTTAAGTTGCCTAGGACACTGTAGATTTTTTTTTCTCTTAATAAAAGTGTTTTTCTTCCCAAAGACCAACAAAGCTGTGAAAGTCTAAGTTGTGAAAACTCATTTTTAATGTCCATAAAAGAGGAAATCCAGTTTAGTCTTCTCTTTAAAGTGCAGAAATCTTGGATATTAACAAAGGATCCAGGCAGAATCAAAACCAAACAAGCAGCAGAACTGCTTTCTGTAGTGAAAAGGGGATGGTGAAAGAACTTTTCTTTTGTTTTAAAATATTTCAGCAGCAAACGAGAGAATTAAGTTGAGCTGAGTGATTTACAGATAACTAGGAATCAAAGATTAACAAGAATAGAAGTTGCAATTTACAAAATAAAAGCAAACACACAATCAATATGTACTTTGGTTGTGGAAGGGCATTGAGAATCGTTGAGGATCAATTGAGTGCTGTGCTAAGCTTCTTACATGTGTTTTGTCATATGCCAAATTGGCTTTAACCTTATTTTAGCTTTTAAAGAGACTAAGCAAGAAACATGGTGGCCTTTTAAAGATACCATGACTTAGTGGAGTGAATCCAAGATCCAGTCTGGTAAGTTTACATCTTCACAAACTATACCTTAATCATATATTGAGATGTTTAAGTTACACCTCACAGTTGTATGGATTTATACCGCTTGGGATGCCAGCCATTTACATTACAGTGGTTGGAGTCAAATGATGGCTTAGTTCCTTACTCCAGGAACCTAGAAATGTACATACTCAGATCATCAGGTCCTGACACTGTATAGGAAATATGCATTGAATTTCAAGGTTTCTTTTCTTTTTTTTTTTTTAAAGATTTATTCATTTTATTACAGCCAGATATACACAGAGGAGGAGAGACAGAGAGGAAGATCTTCAGTCTGATGATTCACTCCCCAAGTGAGCCGCAACGGCCGATGCGCGCCAATCCGAAGCCAGGAACCAGGAACCTCTTCCGGGTCTCCCACGCAGGTGCAGGGTCCCAGTGCATTGGGCCGTCCTCGACTGCTTTCCCAGGCCACAAGCAGGGAGCTGGATGGGAAGTGGAGCTGCCGGGATTAGAACGGTGCCCATATGGGATCCCGGGACGTTTAAGGCGAGGACTTTAGCCGCTAGGCCACACCGCTGGGCCCGAATTTCAAGGTTTCTAGGTGTTTGGCACAGTTGTTAAGGTGTTCTCTAGGAGGCTGGACTCTGCTTTGGGGTTGCCTAGATTTGAGTCCAGATGTGTTTTAGCTTCTAGCTTCCTGTTAATAAGCATATCCTAAGAGAGAGCAGGTGATGATTCAAGTATGAAGATCCTTGGCACTGACGTGGGAGTCCAAAATTGAGCTCCAGGCTCATCATGGCTTTGTTCTAATCCAGTGCAGCTGTTGTCATATTTGGGGAGTAAACCAGAAAGTGATAGGTTTTTTCTCTTTCTCTCCACTTTTCAAGTAACATAAAGATAAATTAATAAAAATGATAAGTCATATTTATTTAAAAATTATTGTCTGAGACTGCATGCCTAAAAATTTCATAGCACCTGGAACTAAGTTTCTACAGGAGTGGAAAATGAAGCATTACTTTAGATGTGAAAACGAATGTGTTGTTTGAGGATTTAAAGATTCCTATCTGAAGATTTAGGACTTGTTTGGATGACTTTAGCACAGAAATCATAAACTTGATAATTTTTAAGTAATACTGGAAGCGTTGTCTGTATCTTTAATTAGATAAAAGCCTGGCATGCAGATGAATTTGAGGAACATCTGTGTAGATACAAACACATTTTAAACAAAGCTGCATTACATTTATTTAATGCTTCATGAGGAATAAATGAGAGAACCATATTACTAAGACAGTTTTATTTCTGTGAGGGAAAGTTTTATTTTTAGAATTTCTAATAAACATCTTTCAAAATGATTTATATTATCCTACCTCATGTATTCATTTCCTTGGTAAAATTTTACATTTCCAGGAATCTTGGAACACCTCTATAAACATGAACTATTAAATCATTCTGCTAACTTACATTGATTCAGTATTTTTGAAAGATAAACTTGAGTAATAACCAGCTAAGTTTTTCAAAACAAAAATTAAATTATTGAGTACTTTGTAATAATGACATATTTTAACCTTTCTATTGCTGGGTTAAAATGACCAATTAATATACAAAGGAACTTCATAGCTTGGAGTGAAAGCTTTATGGATGCATTATTTTGTAATACACATTTTTCATGAAACTGTTGAAAACATCCTCAAATTTGACTGATCCATTTACATTTTAATTCTTTCTCCCTTGCTGTAAGTGAAGCTTCCACTATGTGCATCGAAAAACCTATGTTTTTTCCCCCCAGGTTGAATTTTTTTTAAAGATTTATTTATTATTTTTATTACAAACTCAGATATACACAGAGGAGGAGACAGAGAGGAAGATCTTCTGTCTGATGATTCACTCCCCAAGTGAGCACAAAGGCCGGTGCTGTGCCAAACCGAAACCGGGAACCAGGAACCTCTTCCGGGTCTCCCACACGGGTGCAGGGTCCCAAAGCTTTGGGCCGTCCTCAACTGCTTTCCCAGGTCACAAGCAGGGAGCTGGATCGAAAGTGGAGCTGCCAGGATTAGAACCAGCGCCGATATGGGATCCCGGGGCGTTCGAGGTGAGGACTTTAGCTGCTAGGCCACGCCGCTGGGCGCCCCCCAGGTTGAATTTTAGTTTGTTGATTCTCCCTCGCTTCAGAGTCTCAAAATACTACTTGGCCTACTCTTTGAAAGCCTACCGTGTATTCTGTAGGTCCCCAGAGATAATACTAATTCCAAAAGAGAAGGCTGCCTTAGAATATGAGCAAATTTCCTAAGATCTTCCTAGCATATTCTACCAAATAATAAATTTAATAAGTTTACTAAAATTATTCTTATAAAATCCTCCTGCCAAATGTTCTTTTGATATGCATCCCCTATTTTGATTCACTAATGTAGGTAGAAGTTTATGACACAATAAACTGGAGGTACTCTCTTTTTGTTTTAAAGATTTATTTATTTTTAATTTAGGGGCTGGTCCCCTCACTGGAAAGCTACTCCCACTGGAGAGCGTGGGCTGGTTTGGGGACAGACCACACTAAGCATGGCTACAGCACCTGTGCGCCGCATGGGAACTAGACCAGGGAAAAGCCAGGCTGAGCAAATTATCCCCTACTGGGGCAAGCATAAATTAGAATGGATGAGGGGTGTAAGGACCTAGCTGCAACACCAGCTGGCAGAAGCTGGCTCTGGGGACTAATTCTGTTAAGTCAAAACGTGGAACCACCTGAAAAGTGCATAAACCGGGACAGTGAGCGACCCAGGAGGGAAACAATGGGTTCCCCCCTCCTGGGTCACTGCTCCCGCGGAAGGACATGATAACTTGGAAGGGGGCTGGGGTGGCTAGACAGAGAGGAACTCAACAACATCTGTAGGGGCTGGATGGCTGAGCTGGTTAGTTAGAACTAAGCTTTAAAACCCAGGGACAAATACAAAAGCTAAATGGGATGTGGGACAGACTGGACTAGTCTGCTATACACACAGGCAAACCAGGATAGGGGGCGGGCCTAGTGGGGTTATTGTGGGTTGCCCCGACTAGGCTGCAGCCCCCACCTGTTGACGCAAGTGCAGAGTACGTGCTGGGCAAAACCAACCTAGTCTGCAACACCCACGGCTTCCAGAGCAACTCCAGTCCGAAAACAAATCAGCCCAGGAATGGCACCTACAAGCTGATTGTGGCGATGACCAGCTGGACTCAGAACCCTAGCCAAGAAAAGACAGAGGACAGAACGGGTCAATCAACTATCTCAGATATACGTTGGCAGCGAAAACTGGGCGAATGAAGACTCTATGATGGACAGTGTCAACCAGTGAACTCTGCAACAACCGCATCGAGCTGGGAGTGGCGAGACTGGCAGTGATTCATAACTAGAGAAATATTAAAACCACTAGGGGTTGATTGCAGCTAAATAGTCTCCCCAAGAAGCTGTTCAATCCATCTGGACAATGAGCAGCTGGACTATGTGCATGACATCTGTTTGTAAGGGAAGAATCTTGATTGAATTTTAACTGTAATGCTGCAACGGGGTGGGGGGCCCACCGTGGGGGAAGG
Organism: Ochotona princeps; assembly: GCF_030435755.1. Classification (NCBI taxonomy): domain Eukaryota; kingdom Metazoa; phylum Chordata; class Mammalia; order Lagomorpha; family Ochotonidae; genus Ochotona; species Ochotona princeps. The sequence continues at coordinate 54,502,912 of NC_080833.1, forward strand.
GCATGGGGGGAATCCCAGAGCCTATGAAACTGTCACATAATGCAAAATAATTAATAATAAAAAAAGATTTATTTATTTTTATTGGAAAGGCAGATATACAGAGGAGGAGAGGCAGAGAGGAAGATTTTCTGTCTGATGGTTCACTCTCCAAATGACCGCAACGGCTGGAGCTGAGCCAATCCAAAGCCAGGAGCCAGGAGCCAGGAGCTCTTTGGGGTTTTCCATGCAGGTGCGAGGTCCCAAGGCTTTGGGCCGTCCAACTTTCACTGTTGTAAGCATTTGAGTAGTGAATCAACGGTTGGGTTGGAAGATCTTCCTCTCTGTCTCTCTTCCTCTCTGTATATCTTTCCAGTAAAAAAGAAATCTTTTCAAAAAGTAAGAATGATATATATATCATGATATATGTGTGTGTATGTGTGTATATATATATATAAAAATAAAATGTTTTGTAGAAAAAACAGCTGGACAGAGGCAGAAGAAGTCATATTTATAAAATTTTGTGTATATGTATATATGTTTAATTCAAATGTATCTTTCTTTTTTTACTTATTAATTATTTTTGATTTTATTGTTATTTTATGAAACTGTTCCATAAGCTCTTGCATTTCCCTGACCACTGCCAAATATCCCCCATTGATTTCCCCCATATGATAGCAATAATATAATGCTTCATAAACCTAACTCCATCATTCTACTATTTAAGTGTATTCTGAAATTATAGGAATAGAGAATGGCAGAGAGCCAAACATCCTATTGTCAAGATACATTTAACCTTTTCATTGGGAGTTATCTGATTTGGAAGTAGAGATGCATACTACATTGTATCTATATGTGATTGTCTCTACTACACAGTTATTCTACATCCCCTTAAGTGAAAATCCATAAAACAAAATCAATAACAGGAATAAATTTAAAAAATTGCAGTGCCATGAGTTAAAATACATGCTACTGAATAACCAATGTGAAGAAATGAAAAAAAAACAGAAAAGCCTTCTTGGAGAAAGTGATGCTACTGCATGACCTATGAATCAGTAAAGAATTTAATAAGAGGGAAAAAACTATTTTTTTAAAAGATTTTATTGTTATTGGAAAGCCGGATATACAGAGAGGAGGAGAGACAGAGAGGAAGATCTTCCGTCTGATGATTCGCTCTCCAAGTGAGCTGCAATGGGCCGGTGTGCGCCAATCCGAAGCCAGGAACCAGGAACCTCTTCCGAGTCTCCCACATGGGTGCAGGGTCCCAAAGCTTTGGGCCGTCCTCGACTGCTTTCCCAGGCCACAAGCAGGGAGCTGGATGGGAAGTGGAGCTGCCGGGATTAGAACCAGTGCCCATATGGGATCCTGGGGCGTTCAAGGTGAGGACTTTAGCCGCTAGGCCACGCTGCCGGGCCCAGAAAAAAAACTATTTTGAAAAAGTGAAAATAAAAACAAAAACATCAAAACAAATGAGATATGGCAAAAACAATATTGAAAGGGCTATTCATCTCATATTTTGCAAGGAGGCTGCCTATATATTTGTCCTTTTGGATTGATTTATTTCATTGAGCATATGGCTCTAGTTAGAACCATTTGGCACAAATGGTAGAATTTCATTCTTTTTAATGGCGGAGTAGTATTCTATGTAGTAAATGTACAACAGTTTCTTTATCCACTCTTCTTTGGATGGGCATCTGCGTTGTTTCCATGTCTTTGCTATTGCAGATAGGATTACAGATCCCTTTCTCATATGCAGGGTTTCATTTCCTTTGGATACATTGTCAGCACTGGGTCATATGGCAGGTTGATTTTCAGTTCTCTTAGCACTCTCCATACTGATTTCCGTAGTGGTTGTACTCGCTTACAATCCCACCAATAGTGAGGGAGGGTACCTTTCACTCCACATCCATGCTAGCAGGTGTTGTTAGTAGAGTTCTGAATGTAGGCTAGTCTCATTGGTGATAAGTGGAACCTCAATGTGGTTTTCATTTGTACTTCTCTGACAGTTAGGGAGCCTGAGCATTTTTCATATATTTTTCATATTTGTTGTTTTGAAAAATGTCTGCTTATTTCCTTTGCCCATTTCTTCATTGGGTTGTTTGTTGTACTGTGATTGAGTTTTTGAAGCTCTAAGATCTGAGTGTTATTCCCTATTGGTTGTGTAGTGTGTTAACATTTTCTGTCATTCTTTTGGTTGCTTCTTCGCTTTTAATCATCTTCTGTGTTGTAGAGAGCTTTTTAGTTTGATGTAGACCCGTTTTTTTATTTTGGCTTTGACTGCCTGTGATTTTGGTGACTTTTCTTAGAAGTGTTTCCCGGTTCCTATCTCTTGGAGAGTACTTCCTATGTTTTCCTCTATTAGTTTGATAGTTCTTGGGTGTAGACTTAGGTCCTTGATGCATTTAGAGCTAGTATTTATATAAGATGACAGGTGGGGGTCTTGTTTCTTATTTCTGCATACTGCTATCCATTTGTCCCAACATTATTTGTTGAAGAGACAGAATTTTTTCCTTGATTGTTTTCACGTTTTTGTCAAAGATGAGTTGGTTGTACATGTGTGGGCTCACATCTAAATTTTCTGTTCTGATCTTCTCTGTTTCTCTACCAGTACCAGACTGTTTTGATGACTAATGCTCTGCAGTATGTCTTGAGGTCTGAATTGTGATTCCTCCAGCTTGATTCTTATTCTCCAGGATAGCTTTGGCTATTCATGATTTCTTGTGCTTCCAGATGAAAGTTTGTATCTTCTTCTCTGTTTTGAGAATGTTGGAATTTTGATTGGGATCATGTTGAATCTCTATATGACTTTTGATAACGTGAACATTTTGGTGATGTTGATCCTGCAGATCCAGGAACATAGTAAGTTTCTCCATCTTTTACTATCTTCTTTTATTTCTTTTGTTTGTTTGTTTGTTTGTTTGTTTTATAGTTTTCATCATAGAGGTCTTCCATATCTTTGGTTAGATTCATTCCAAGTTATTTAACATTCCTCTCCACTCTTTTAATGCGGAATATTCTTACAATTTCTTGTTCAGCGTTGAATTGTGTATACTAGCACCTTCTATTTGTGTTCATTAATTTCATATCTTGCTACCATGCCAAATTCTCTTATGAAACTTATGAGTTCCAATAGTCTCTTTGAATATTGTGGGATATATGATTCATTCAAAATATTATCTTTAAAAATGAATCTTGAAGAATGAGTAGCAATCTAAGAAAATTTTAATATGTATGACTGGCAATGAGACAATATATATATGGAAACAGAAGTTATGCTTCAATAACTAAGTGCAGTGAATTAATACTATCACTAAATAATAGTGATAGTAGAGTGTGGGATGAGAGCTACATTATGGATGAGCCCTGATAGAAACTGGCCTTGATTTTATATGTGATAATCTGTCTCTGCATTATTGGCTGAATTATTCCTGAACAAAATTGCCCAAAATACTTGAATGGGGCAATACTTGAGGCAGAGAAAGTATTTAGGATGAATCTAAGTGATCTACTCTGGATATGGTGATTTACATGGAGACAGATATGGAGAAGGAGGCTGTTCTAAGAAATATTTGATCAATCATATCAGACGTGAAAATTTTGAATATGTACATGGATCAGCAGGAATCAATACCAATTTTGTGGGATCTGGAACATAATGTAATTTGTGAAAAACAAAGCAACGTTAGTAATTAGAATTAGACATGCAAGTCATAGTAAATTTCATAAGGTTGCATGTTTTAAGAAAATGAGACAAGCCACAAAAGTGGCAAAATTCAGAAAAAAGATACAGATATCATTTAAAACTCAGAATGTGTTATGATCTCAATTTTATATGTCTAAACTGTCTGTAATCATTTTAATGTCCTCCAAAATGAGAAATAAGGCAGAGGTTACATTATAGTTCTAAGAGAATAGGAGATAGTAGGATACATGTCGGAACCATTTGTTCTTGGTAATGAGCTGAGTAGTCATTTCTGGGAGATTGTCAACACAGAGACGGTCTTACTCTTGTCCCTTTCTACTTTGCAAGTTTTCATTTTGTTTTGCTTTTAGTTAAGAGGATTCTAATCACCAGAAATTACATCATTTTGGTTATATAAAAGGTATAATGACTATGATTGGTAATGATAAGGAGTTTTGGAGACTATCTGATAAAGAAAATAGTCTCTAATCTTGGCTTACACAGTAAACTTTCCCATTTTAATCTTTTGTGCATTGTCAAATAATTAGCTCCCTAATATCCTAAATACGATGGGATTTCACACTATCTTTAAGAATGACAATCGCAATTTAAAATAAGTTAATGCTCATAGACTTTTCTGAATTTTTATTAGCTTTTTATCTAATTTGAAGTGTACAAGCAGAAATCAGATATCCAAACTGAGAATAAACAGGATTGTATAAATATCTCTCTTAGAGAGTAGTATTAACCTTCCAGTATTAGGTTTGGTACCTTTGTATTTGTGAAGCAAGGAAACATTCCAAGGAGACGTGTGGCAAGGTGTGGTGATAGAGGCCATTTTTGAAAGTTTCTGTCTTTAATTAGAGAAAATGCAGCACAGGGATAGAGGACAGAGACTCTGGAGCTTGACTGATGGAGCCAGACTCTACACTTCGTTTCTGACTATTGTCAAGTGTATGACAGCTGTCTTACTGGAACGTTGAGAAGATATTAAATGTTAATCTATGGAAAAGTCTTAGGAGGAATTTTTTAGATAGTAAAGCCTGACACTGCAGGGATTAGATCAGGCTTTGTTATTGCTATCTGAGTATATAATACAGTTTTCCTTAGACTCTCCTTGAAGTCCCTGTGCCAGGGAGTCATTCCTGGGTGCACTGAACTGAGTGAAATGAAATATTCTTGATGTAGCAGAAACTTCTGTATTTTTTTTTTATGTCATACACTCTTAACTCCAGATTGACAAGGCTAGGCTATGAAGACATTTGAGAAATAGTCTCTCTGTGTGAGGGTAAATGAAAAAATATTGTTACTGCCTTTGAGCTTTCAGTGAATATGACTGTAATTAAATTGTGTTGACTTTGGCCTGTCTTACTTCCGGTGGTGCAAGGTCAGATCCTTTGAAGAGGCCAGTCAGATAAATGTCACCTCTACATTATCTGCCCTGTTCTACCAAGGAAAATGTACCCTGTTTGCTTAGCGTTTGTGGTCTTGTTCATACTGGTGATGACCACCAGCCACCTTTGAGTGTGAATAGGGCTAACAGATTGTTGAGAAACAGACGAATTATTTCCACGCCCTGTTGATATAAATTTGGTTCTTTGCATCATAGCTAAGGTTATCCTTGTCGACCCTGGTCATTTTTGAACTTGTTTCTAGTAGCTTCTGTTATTTTGTGGCATCAGTAACCTGTGTACTAACTCTGGGAAGAAAATCACCCACCTCTCATTGCTAAGCCTATTGCCCTGTCCTTGGGATGAAAGGTTTAGGTAACTGTCGTCATTGGTTCCTTTGGTGTTTAATCATTGAATTTCCATTATCCAGCCATTGCTTGTATTTGTGACTAAATATTTCCTTTTGAGATACCCCCATACTACAAGCTTTCTAGATGAGCTGTTTCCTGACAGCAAAGGAGCAATCAACTCCACCATCCTCCTACATAACAATGAATAATCCTTTCTGCAGAAGATAGTACAGGCTCCCACGATGGCTTTGGGAAGGTGGTAAAGGATTTTGACCAGATTTTATCTGATTTGGGAAAGTATAAAAATATGGATATAGTATTCAACATGCTCTTTAGTAGTTATCTGGAACATGTAACAATTGTGTTAAACATAATTTATGTTGCAATTGAAGTATCCAAAGTGAAATAATTTGTGGAGCTTGTAAATGTTACTGACAAAAGGAATTCCATGATTGTCTACTCTGGCTCCTTCATTTTGTAGTGAAGCCACCCAAGGCCAGGTAAATTTGCTTATTCAAAAGAATATAGCCAAAGTGCAATGGTGACTTTGGAATAGAGTCATTTGATTCACTGTCCCATGTTTATGCTCTTCATTTCCGAATGTTTTGCACATGGCAGCAGGTTTAAAACTGTGTAAATATTGTTTTGTCTTGGTGTGTGTGTAGGGGGCTCATCCTGAGATCACTTCCTTTCTAGAGGACATGTCAGATCAGGCATTAAAAAGTTCATCTATAGCAAAGTAGTGACAAATGTAGGTAGAGTAACTTACACTGTTGATGTATAAGAAGAAAGCTCCTGTCAATTAGTTCTAAATCTTTATCGAATCTATTTACTGTCATTGGTATAAAAATTTATTGGCCTTCTGAATGGTGGAGCTTTTCCTGGATTCTTTATATCCTGTGTTTGACTTAAATCTTAAAATATTCATTATCTGCTATTTTGAGTTAAAAACTATAAATCTATAATGGGAGATCAGATTCTATTAAAAAGTTTCACCTGAATCTGATGTCTGGTCATGAAAGAAAAGTCACTTCACCTTTCTTTGCCTTAGTTTCCCCATATGTGTCTATAAGTGACCTTGTCTGGAATTTGTTTAAGCTATTATTGATGGCAGTTCAGGTTGGATCATGCATTCCACGTTTTTCCAATGGCTAGCTATTGAAAGTCAGAGAAACAGAGCCCTTGTGATTACTGTTTGTTTCGTCAATATTAACTCTGAAATAAAAGTAGTGTGGTATGAGTGGCAAAAAGGCGTTTTTATGTCATGTCACCACATAACTGATCACAGAGGAGAATCTGTGCATCAGATGTGGGATATTTTTACAAGTTTTTCAGCAAGGCCTCCATTTTGTATTTTCAGAAGTAAAACTTTACATAATTAGCATGTCATAGATTTGCATTACAATTAGTATGTTGTTAGGCAGGATATTTTCTAAAACTGGGTCACACAAGCATGGTTTCCTAAATAATTCTTCAAGGGAATAGAAGGAGAAATTGAAGTGACAGAAACGGATTTAAACTCATTTGGAAAGTACTACGGAGTCCTTCTGTAGGTAGAGATATGTAAGGTAGCCAAATCTGCCTGCATAGTAACAACCAAAAAGATTGGCTCCAACATTTCTTGTGTGTTACTATTCATATGTTGTGTATCACTTCAAAATACTCTGCATTTCTTTTCTGCAGAAATGCATTGCTAACTTTTTTTTTTTGGATTAAGATTCCTAATCTTCAGCTAAGAATGAAGGAAAATCAGCATGGAAATTGCACAATAAGCAATACATTGTGTGTTTTAAAATGCTCTTAAATGATTAATTTGAAAGGGAATCATGTTGGGGGATAGGCAATAAAAAATTACTTCTACCTAGTTTTCTTTTATTCAGAGACTCACAACACAAATTTTTGGAGATAGATGATCTATAATGAATTAAAGTGTAGTGGAAACAGACTGTTTCTAAATATTGTTGTGTAGTGTTTTAAAAGTGTGTTTCCATAAATTCTGTGTTTAACTGATAAACTATGTTTAATTCAGTATCAGTAAGTAATTCATTGATTTTTTTTTACTACTGATATTACTTCCTGTGGGCTCTGAAAAGATATTAACCTGAAATTGAAAAATTGTTCTCTTATTTTAAAAGTTCCACCTTTACATTATAAAATGGACGGACTCAACATGAACCAAAACATATACAGCTTTACTGCCCAAAGATCCATTCGGTTTTTCCCGTCTGACCTTCACTGATTATGGGCGATGAAAAGGAGGGTATTCTGCCTGACTGTGAGTCTGTGGTGTTAGTGATTATGAGGGGGGAATATTGTTGTTACTATTAGACATATGCGGTTCCTATTGTGGGTGCACACAAGCAAACTGAACGTTGAGAACTAGAAAAGGAATGGGAAGAGGAGATGCCCTCAAATTAGGACAGAAGAGAATAATATGAAGTATCACTTTAGGAAAGAGCAGTATCATGTATAACAGGGGACCTAGATACTGAGAATTCCCAAATGAAAGTTTGAAAAGAGTACAATCGCTTTGGTAGAAACAAAGAAGTTATGCCTTTTCTAATTTTTGAAATACCCAGAACAAACGTCCTCGCCCTACATGTGCCAGAATCCCATTTGGATGCTGGTTCATACCCCAGCTGCGCCACATCCCATCCAGTTCCCTGCTTGTGGCCTGGGAAAGCAGTATAGGATGGCCAAAAGCCTTGGAATCCTGCACCATCATAGAAGACCTGGAGGAGGCCCCTGGCTTCAAATCAGCTCAGCTCCAGCCATTGTGGAATACAAGATCTTTCTATCTGCCTTTTCAATAAAAAAAAAAAAAAACTTTGAAAAAAAGAGTTTTCTCCTAAAGTAGATATATCCTATCTTCTTGTTGTGAAGACTGCTTGTATAATTCCCAAGTCTTTCTTAAAAATATTATTTGAGAGAAAACAAAATAAGGAAACTATTCATGCTTGTTCCAGACTATACATCTGAATACTGAGTTTAGGAATTTTTCAGAAATTAGTTAACTTTATTCATGTTTCTATTTAATTAATATAATTTAAAAATATTTATTTTCAGATTTTGTGAATAGAAGAGAGACAGAAAGATCTTCCACTCACTGATTCACTCCTTAAATGCTGCAACAGTTAGGGACTGACCAGGGTAAAACCAGAATTCTGGAGCTCAGGTCTCTTGCTTGGTGGCAGGTACACAGCTGTTGCTTTCCAGCATATGTATTAGCATGAACTGGGCTAGGAAGTAATTAAATCAGGTACCTATTACATAATGAGAATCCCTGTTGGTGGCTTAACTTCTGCACTAAACAACTGCCCCAACCTTACATTAAAGTGGGGAAAATGAAACTTAACACTTAGTGGGAAAATTTATGAGTGAACCTAATTAAAACCCTGCTCAGTAGAATGTACACTTCTTTTTGGTTGGAAAGATTAGGCTTGTAATCTATGAATATTCTTATATTCCTTTTTCAAAAAAGTTGAATGATTTGATGATGCTTGTATACCAGTGGTAGAGGGAGAAACTTTTTAGTAAACGTGTATAAATATATAGTTGGTTGATGATGTGAAAAATGAATAAACAAATGTTATTAGAATGTTACTTTTGACTCTTAAGATCTATACAGGTTTGATATTATTTAGTCATTTGCTAATTCAAACAGATTCTCAGAGTAAAATTTTGTTTTGATTACTGATTACTGGATAGAATTCGAAAGGTTGTAATCCTAAAAGATTTGATATATTTGGAAATATTTGCCTATGGGATAATATCATTCATTTGTTTTAGGAGACAAGGTGATGCCCTCTTCAAAAATAGGCTTGCCCTAGCTCCTACCCTCTTATTCAGGGTCATAGTGCTCAAAAAGCCACCTGTTTTCATGGTTAATGCAGGGGTTGTTCTGTACTGTGCAGAACAACTGATGTGCCATTTTGTTGAACAATATCATTTTGTTGATGGCAGGGTTTGATTTGGTACTCAGCTTCTTTTCTTGATGATTCGGATTTCTCCCCTCCCCCTGCAAGTGTTGAGTCAAACATCTCTTCTTAATACACATCCTGTGTGTTACCTTCCAACTCAGATCCTGGCTTATGGAGAACACATCTGGTATCCTGGTATCATGTACTTATTTTTATTGCAACTAGATTTTCAGATAGAAAAAGATAGTTAGATGATAGATAGATAGATATACATTTGAAACATCTTCCATGATAATATCAGTTTACAAATATACATTTTGCCTCAAATTACCTAGATCAGTGTTTATAAAGTCGTAAAAGAAGCAATGTTTGCGAAATGTATATGCAGAATTTTAGTCCCTACATGAAATTGAGACAATGCTTAAAGTGATATGGTTAATATACTTTGGATATTATTCATGTAGATGAAAAAGCTGGAGCCAGGGAGCTCCAAGGACTCATTCAAGACTATTCTGGAGGTTAAAACACAAAGGAGGCTCATCACTCCTTTAGCTTTCTGTGTTCAGAGGGAGGATGTTTTGTTTTGTTTTCTCCTTTGCTTCTCTGTACCTTTAACCTAATTTCCTTCCTCACATCCCCTAACCTACAGCTGTTTCCTGGAACTGTGTAATCCTTTGGCAGAATTGGTTTGGAGTGTGGTGGGTATAAGGACATACATAAAGCATATGTAAAGCTCCTGTAATTCGATCAGTACATGACTGTGTTTTGAATGTGCTACATTATAATGTGCTTTTTGAAACATATACCTTTGTAGCTTCTCTCTGAAACGAAGTGTGGGTTAACCGAAGTTCTTCTTTGTTTCCAAGAGGCAGGCTAAAGTTTCTTCATGTTACCCTCAGGACTACACATTTTTACCTTTTTCCCATGAACATAAGAAGTGCAATAGATATTTCCGAGACATTGATTCAATAAAGTATCTAACACATAGAGTTCTCATTGAGGATAGGAACAGATAAAGGCTTAGTAAAATAGCTAGTTTGGTGTCTGGTACACGGTAACTATTACTCATCTTTAAAAATTATTATTCTGTTCATGGATGAAAACACATTGGAAGGCAGCTTATTTATACACCCTGCAATAATTTGATGAGATAAGAAGGAGATGAATAACTGTGGTTAGTACTCTAGGTCAGGAATAAGAACTTATTTTTAAATTCATCCCACGCTTTCCCTCTATAGCAATGCTTTCTTTGTCTGGACTGTGCCCTCCCCCTGTGCATTGTTACTAAATGTTTAAGAAAACCAGATATTTTAGCTTACTGAGCTCTGCTTTTTCTTATAAAATTAGTGTTAGAAATCTGAATTTTAAGAGTAGAAAGTTCTGAGATGAAAATTGCATCAAACTGGGAAAGATTTTAAAGCTGAAACATGATATGTTAGATGTAGATATTCAGTAGACAGGAAAAGTTATGATTGTATATTCTGCCAACAAAAAGATAAATATCAAAAATATTTCATTGTGCAAAACACAGTTTTGTATACATATAGCAATAGTAGTGTTTGTTAAAAATACCCATATATAACTTTTACAGAAAAGAAATAAACTTCTGTGAGGGCAGTAAAGAGGGACAATGGTATTTTTAATTTGTACATTTCACAGCATTGAGTAAAGTTTATTATTTGGGTTTATTTTACAGTACAATATACAGGTGATGTTTACTTTAGAACTGACTGTAATTTTCTATGGTATGTGATTTCCAGGCTGATGGCATTTCTATAGGCAATTACACAGCTAGAAGAACTAAGAATTTTAAATTTGACTTAGCATTATGTGCATGCAGTTTTCATTCAGGCTCTTGGTCTGTTACGGTGTTGAGGAAGGCAGGTAGAAGGTTAAAGAGGGTGAAAATTGGGTGCCTTTCCCAGGGCAATATATGGAAATGTGATCTCTTTTAAACTCCAACAAAAAGAATATTAACCTTGGTAATATCTTGATTTTTTATTTATTTATTTATATGATGAAACCTGTGTCAGGTTCTGACTTCTAGAATAAATTTGTATCGTGTTAAGCTACTGCGTTTATATTTATTTGTTAGAGCAACAATCAAAAACCAATATAGTATAGTACACATTTCATGTGGCACTAGGGCAAAAATATATATATATATAAAGGCATACTATTTTGAATGTATGTGCATTCACTCTGGAATGGTGTCCTGGCAATGTAATGCTATCACCATCCATTACCCAAGGCAAGTTCATATGTGAGAGCTTTCAATTTGTTGCATCATGAAATTACAAAAGGGAAACTGTTCCCTTAATTAATGGTTATTTGCCAATTGGTTGGTGTCTATAGGCAACTATGCTAAGCATTGAAGATTCTGTAAATAATAGTAGATGTGCATCTTACCATTCCTACATTGTTGCAATACAAGCCATCACTAATTGTGCCAGATTTGCCACCTTTTAGTGCGTACCATTTTTGAGGATAATGACTGCCTCTGTTTTTAATCAACACTGTCTGGGCATTGTTATAACAAAAGCTATCAGTAAAGAATGGAAGTCTTGAAGAAGGAGAAGCAGGAGGAGAAGAAGAGTGGAAGACTTTTGAAAGCCTATTCAGATCTAACTAGGTCAATTGACACTTTCCATTATGATGTGGAATCAGAAGAGAGTTACTTTTTGCTTGATTACATTTTTTATAAATATAAATATCTTTTTACTGTGAAACCATGACGATGTAAAGCAAATTCTGATTAAAATCCCAGGAAGCAAGAGAAAAGACCAAATAGAATTCCAAGTCTAGACACTTATTTGGAATCCAACCATGGTTTCAGACATAGTGTTTAAGTAAATTCCTCTGTGAGAATTTAATCAGAAATGACAAATCTGCCAAGAATTATTCTCTAACTACTATAACATAATGTGCTTCATGAATGCCAGCAGTTGTTATTTGATTCAGAAGGCACCATAGCCAAAAAATTACCTCTTATGCTTTACAATCTGCCCTCATTTGTCACTGGATTATGAAACCTCAGGATTAAATTTTACAGGACTAATGGACATATAAACTTTCCAGTATTCTTGGGTACTGCTTCTAACTTTAGATATCATGCAAAATCAGTTGGTAAGTAACCCTCTAGTGGGTCAAAATATTATAAATATAGAGAGAAGCAGAAAAGAAAGAAAATCAAATTATAAAGTAAGTGAGGTAGAATATTAACATTGTGAATGTCCGAGCAAGGATATCTGAGTGTCCATCATACTATTATTACTTTTATTATTTGTTTGAGCTTGAAGTTATTTTTCAGGAAAATTCTTTAAAATTAAGTGAATTATAGTGTTTTTTTCTGGTGAGCTTTTAAAAATTCTGTGATATTACATGTATGATTTCGTGTTACTAAGAATGCAGCTTCATTGCACAGAAAAGTCTGGGCCTGTCTCACAGCCCACATGGGCACCCCCAGGGCCTGTCTCACACCCCGCATGGGCACCCCAGGGCCCCACTCACACCCCCACATGGGCACCCCCAGGGACCGTTAAAAAAATAGTAATTCAACTTAGTATTAGATGTAAAAGCCAAACTGCTTATAATGTCTTTCTGATACAAAGTAGAAATAAAATGAACTAAACTATACTTCAAAAAAGAAAATCCAAAATTATATATCTGCTTTGCTCTGTGATTCACATTATATTTCTATTGGGCATTGCTGCTTAGGATATATTGATGATTCCCATTGTAGGAAAACAGTGGAATCCATGATTGGACTCTTAAATGCTAAGTGTTAGGTTGGTGGCTCATATGTGATGAAACTATTCAGGTTCAATTCTTCTTATTTTCCTGAGTCTGGTGAAATCATTCTTATAAAGAGAGTTGTAGGTATAACAAATAAAAGAGAAAGAAGAGATCATCCTTGCATGCTGTCAGAGCAAGTGAAAAAATTGAGAAAAGAAATGGCAGCTTATTCTGTAATTTGTAACTAGAAACTTTGTCTTTGCAGAGAATTTCTAGAAACAATCTGTTGAAAATGATTATGACAGCCTGTCTATTCAAATAAATGTGGCCTTTGTTGAGAATTGTGAATCTAGAAGAATATGATAATGACAAATTTTAGACTTCTTTGAATTAAGAGGGAAAAAACTTGTAGGGTGGATTAAATATAGTGGTTTTACAGTCTTGATTTTTGGTGTTAACTGAAACTGATTTTCAATATGGCGTCTATGATTTTATTATGTTTTATGTAATCATGGCTTCGGAGGTAGTTTTCCAAGTGCCCATGGTTTCTAGAGAAGCAACCAAAGATATTTTATTTCCTGTATCAGCTCAGACTATCTTCCACTTAGTATTTTATTTTTTTAAGATTTATTATTATTGGAAAGCCGGATATACAGAGAGGAGGAGAGACAGAGAGGAAGATTTTCCATCCAATGTTTCACTCCCCAAGTGAGCCGCAACGGCCGGTGCGCGCCAATCCGATGCTGGGAACCTGGAACCTCTTCCGGGTCTCCCACGTGGGTGCAGTGTCCCAATGCCTTGGGCCGTCCTCGACTGCTTTCCCAGGCCACAAGCAGGGAGCTGGATGGGAAGTGGAGCTGCCGGGATTAGAACCGGAGTCCATATGGAATCCCGGGGCGTTGAAGGCGAGGACTTTAGCTGCTGGGCCACGCCACCAGGCCCTCTTTTACTTAGTTTTACAAATAAGGAGAAGAGACAATCCATCTTAAAATGGATGCAGGGAGACGAGGTTGAATCACAATGTCTACATGCAGTTGTAAGATTGAAACCAATCTGTCAAGACTTTTTTGAAGTTTTGTTGATAGCTCTTATTTTATAGAATTGTAAAATGTTGATATTACCATCTGGTCTTATTTGACCTGATATACCAAAGAAAGCATGAGCTCTGTATTAGCAAAAGTGAGATTTTCAATATCCTCTTTACTGCTTATGAGTATCTGTTTTAAATGTTTTTAATTTCCTCCAGTAAAAGAGGGACATAACTGTGCAATTCTTATGTAAGCAATTTAAAAGTAATCATACATAGTCCCCCAAATGAGTCTTTGCTTGTTCTAGTAGGAGAGATGGGAGGTGCCTTATTCATTTGGTTTCTCAAATATTGAGTATCATGGTTACTCCAGCATTTGAAAAGTTGTAGTATTCTCTATTCTAAGTCATAGAAAATGTGTAATGTTGTCTAAACAAGTAACAGATCATCAATATAGCAGCTACTGTTTTATTATGATAATGTAATCAAGACATGAGAAAACAAATCTAAACATTATATAACATTATGGTTAAAACATGAAGTGGAAAATAACGTGTTTTTTTTTTTTAAAGATTTTATTGTTATTGGAAAGCCGGATATACACAGAGGAGGAGAGACAGAGAGGAAGATCTTCCATCCAATGTTTCACTCCCCAAGTGAGCTGCAATGGGCTGATACGTGCCAATCCGATGCCGGGAACCAGGAACCTCTTCCGGGTCTCCCACGCGGGTGCAGGGTCCCAAAGCTTTGGGCCGTCCTCGACTGCTTTCCCAGGCCACAAGCAGGGAGCTGGATGGGAAGTGGAGCTGCCGGGATTAGAACCGGCGTCCATATGGGATCCTGGCGCATTCAAGGCGAGGACTTTAGCTGCTGGGCCACGCCGCCGGGCCCGAAAATAACATGTTTTTAAAAATTTTTTATAAAATGCAATTTTCTACTTAGCAATAAATTCCTTGGTGGTAATCATAGGAACTGTCGTAGAAAGAGTACGTGTATTAGATGTAATACCATTCATTTTGCATCATGATGTGTTAACAGATGGCATTTTGTTAATTTGAAAGGCGGAGTTAGAGATGGCATTGGCCCTAGAGTATGGACCAAATTCTGTAGCCTTCCTTGGCACCTTAACAAAGAGTTCTGTAGGAAGCAGAATAGCCAGGACTTGAAGAACCATCACTGACAGGGGATACTATCATTGAATGAGCCTGACAGCAGCCCCAGCAACTGCATTTTAAAGACGCACTTTGGCAGACAACTTGAAGTTCTGCATAGCTCACTTCACAGAATTTAAAATACTGTAATATGGTGAAAATAATTAGACTTACTCTGAATGACTTTGGTATAGCATGAAGAAGAATGTGAAGGATATTTTGCTCAAGTTTAACAAAATAGATTTCTAACAAGTATTTAACAGCAAAATTTGAGGCACTAGGTTGCCCCGTTCATCCATGAGAGTACATGTTAGGCAGAAGTTTGATGATTGTCTATGCAGTATGCTAAAATGAGATTTCAACCTTAGATAGAATTTGAGTAGAATACTAGGCAACCTAGTCTTAAACAATCCTTTAGTGTTAAGATTCTATGAAAAGAATGATTGATTTGTTTTATGAGACTTCTCAAAGAAACTGCCAGTGTCTGTGTTGCACTGAATAATGCAAATCCAAGTCAAGCACCCTTATGTATTTATTTAAGGTTGAGGTGTATTTGTATTACAATTCAGTGCAATCTCTTTCACATACCGGCTTCAGTGCAATGAAGAACACATTTATTATATGGATCCTTTCATTCCAGGAGATGTCCTTTTCATGGAGACAAATAAAGAGTGTGGTGTTTCTTCAGAACTCCCATGTACAACATAGGCTGGTAACTGGTAGTTCTGTTACTTCTGCTCATCTTTATTTTGATCTTATTAAAAATACAATCAAGCAAAATCTCAAGATGCTTATTTATGAACTGCTGTCTCGTGGTAGGCTTCATTCATTTTTCACAATGAATACTTGCAAGATACCAAACTTAAACCTCTCAAAAATAAAATGGAAAATATGTCTTTAGTTTATTTGTCAGAAAGAGAACATGTTAAAGCAAGAATGAAGGATTGCCATTATTTACTTTAGTGATTCTAAAATATGGCTATTATTTGGAGCTGCTTGGAAACGAATAAGGCTACTACTGTTTATTAATAGGATCTGGGCCCCATAACAGGATTCTGACTCAATGACTCCACAGTGATGGGTTCCGTTTTTTTGAAGTCTCAAGTCAGTCCAATGGGAAACCAAGGGTGTTAAGCACTAGTGTTTCCTAATTATTTTTATGTTTGTAACATGTGCTCTAAGGCTCTGAGTTTTGGGCAGCCAGGATTTTGAAAGGCACTGAAAGTCATCTACTGATTGTTTCAATGGAGCACACTCACTTTTGCTGAATGATGACAGATTCCAGTGTCTGCCAAACATTCCCAGCTATTGACCTGACACTTTAGTTAACATCAAAAATGACTAAATAGGATCTTGACCATATGCTCTCACACAATCTGTTCAAATTGAGTAGATCCTAGTAGACTTTCCAAATGTATCATCTTTTTCGCTATTGCAACAAGCTGTACCTTACTAAAAAGACAATTTTATGACATTCATTGGTAAAAATTCCACTTAATAGACATTCCATGTCTTTATTTATTTATCATTGGAGCCAGAGGAGATAACACAGTCATTGAGCTTTAAAGGATTGTTTGTCTAGGAGATTTTTAGACAAATGTAAGATTACATCTTTGACAATTACAAAGAAACTGTATGAGTAAAATATAAAAGGAGGAAGGCTGGACATGGCTTCCCAGATTACAAGGATAAGCAGGGCTTAACTAAGCAAAGGATGATAGGGAAGATCGTTCTTAAAAAGTAATGCTGAAGGTTCTTCTATAGTAACTTGCTACTCACTTGTGAAAAAATAATTAACAAATTGGTCAAAATGTAGATGCATGCTCAAGAATAATGGCTACACTAAAGGATTTTCATTTTGGGTCAAAGTGACACATTACAAAATTCAGAAATGATTATCTCAGTGAAAATTTGGCTGCTAATTCAATTAAGCTCTAAAATTGTACAAAAAGGTAAGAAACAATATTTTTACAGATGATATTTTAGTGAGAGATGCTATAATACTCTAATAACAAATACTTCAGGTAAATGATGTATGATTGTAAGGTGAAAGTATGTCTAAAAGATTAAAAAATATTAATGGAAAGGAAAGTGGGGGCGTGGTAAGTAGCGTGGGTGTGGTAGGAAGTGTCATTGTGCTACTAAGTGTGTATTGTGAAATACATGGAATTTGTTCACCTTATAGACTATAATAAACAAATAACTTCCATTGTTTTGACAGGGACAGTTTTCAGAGAACAGTCTTAATTCTGTAATATCAAAATGTAAAATGAACTAGTTAAGATGACTTACAGAATATATTGTGTCTGATACAAACAACGTCCATTAAATATAACATTTTCCTTTCCATTTTTAAAATAAAATAAATTTCTCTTAATACACTTTTAAAGTTGTTTTCACTAATACACCGAGAAGAGATTTTATGCCTTCCATAGAAACAGCTTCAAATACAGAGCTATTCTTACCACTGCCATCCTTTCCAATGCTCTTTTCTCCTTCCCTCTTTTCATCAATTTTTGCAATCCTAATTTTAATCCACTCTATATTCATGGGCTTAACTCACTAATAACCATTAAAGTGTAAGAACCATTGTTCAACAAGAGGAGTATTATGAGAATGTAGACAGTCTAGTTGGTCTTTGCAGCATGCCAATGTACTCTGTGTGTCTATGGAAAGACAGAGAGTGATTGGTGTATGTGACTCTCAGTTCTATTGGGTTTACATGATTGATGGCATTGATCTATGAGCATGTATTTTTAATTGAATAGTTCTATGACCTCCATTCCTGTTTCTTCTGATCATGAGGGAATATTAGAAAGCATATAAATAGAAGGAAGATATACTTGAAAGATGAATTAAAGTAAATATCTATTTGAAACTTTTATACTTTGTTATATTTCCTCTTTTCCCATAGATGTTCCAACCCTCTATCTTAAGTTAGAAATTTTTTATCTTTTAAAACTAAATATCTTATTAAATAGGAAGAGAAGTTATTCTAAACCTGCAATATCATCAAGCCAGTGTTCAATTATTGGTGAAATTTCAACTTGGACATCCTTGCATAAAGAAATTTTCCCACCAGTCTGTCTAAATGATATGAGAGGTGATGTATTTTTCCTGAAGTAACAGAGTCTAAAGATATAACGAAAAACTGTTTCTTCTGGACTTACAGCCTTTGCATTTGCTTTTCCATCATATCAACATGTTGTCTTCTTTAGAACAGAAGTGGCTTTTCCGTTTTAAATATGCAACTGCAGGGTTACTCTGCCTGAAGTCCTCTTTAATGACTTCCAGGAAGTGTTAGTTATTTCCCTCATAGACACTCAGTCCATCTCCCTTCTAGATGATATTCACTTTTGTTGAACAGTTTATCCATCTTTACATAAAAATCTAATTTTCTCAAAGTTAGGTACCCTACTGAGTGTTGTTGTACTTCCTAGTCTAATTTTGACATGTAATATGCACTATGCACTAAAGAAGTGTATATCAAAATAAAATATATCATGGTACAAATGCTTGAATGAATGTAAATAAAGATGTTAAGATTCTGGTCCCCAAAGGGACGTTGCAGCTTACTAAATAAGTGGCAAAACATTTTGACTCTTGAAGAAAAGCTATAAAAAAGCATGGTGGAGGACTTTCAGGAACTGGTAATGTCAACTTATTTCCCAACAGTTTGGGGGAGGATGATATTTTGATGTAAGAGTAATAATTTATTTTTTGAAGTTTCTCAATGACAAAGTTGAATTCTAAATTTATAGGAATCAAGAGTGCATGATCTGCCATCATCTGTTTATCTAAGTTTGTGCGTTCATAATTTATGCACGCATACTTATGAGTAACCAAATGTTTTTACCTCTCATTATGAGTGCTTTCCTAATGTTGAAAACCTTTAATAACAAGAAAAATGATAAGATAATGGCCAATAGGCCAATTTGACTGCCATACTAAAAATATAACGATCATAAAATGTTGTGATCTAGATGTGAATTAGCATGTCTATTGACCTCTCAGGTAGATAGCACATATGTCTGTCATTTCTTGCCTTCCATCAGTTCTACAAGATTATTCTACCTCTGAGATCTTGGGATCCTATAGCTATAATTGTAGCTATTTAAAATATGATTATAGAGAAATGATTTAACTAGGTTACATCAAAGTCCAATAAAAAAACTTGCATTTAAAATAGAGCAAAGACTTATAAAATAATAATGTTGGATAAGGAATCACGTTCATTTTTTATTTTAATGTTTCTTAAATTTCAAAGTACAAAACTTCTGATTGTGTTAAAATAGATGAAATATCAAATGCAAAATTAGAAGCCAGGCATTTTGTGGCAGATACTCTTCATAAAGTGGTCCATAAAGAGCATCTAATATGGTTTCACTGAGTCCTCTGAAATGAACAGGCACTTTCCTATTTAGTCAGAACTGTCAATAATGAACATTGCAATGAGGTTTGGGAAAGATCAGAATGATTTGGAATCATTTACTGTTATGTCAGTGCTTTTCTCTTAAGAGAATCTATAAATTAAAAAAATGATATCATTTAAAACATTAAATTCACTTTTTATACTGTAGTTGTTTCCCCCCCCCCCCCAGGGATGGGCGATGTCAGAAATATAGTGAAAATAAATCCATCTCAGATGATTTTCAATTAGGAGATGTTATTGCAAGAATTATTTACAGAGGTATGGGTATGTCAAGGGGCAAAGCAAAACTAAAAGAGAAACAATGAACAGAGGACAGTAGGAAGTCTAGATGTAGCAGGACATAAACTAAAATTGTAAGTTCATGAGCTGAAAATGAAATGAAGGGTAACCCAATAGAACTTTGGAAGTGGAAGGGTATGTCTTCTAACAATGCGAAGAAACAAGGAAAGGACAGCAGGAAGAACAGGCATGGAGAAAGGGAAGTGAAGATGACAGCCTCAAGCTAGAAGGGAGTCAGAAGAAGTAGACATGGCTTGTTTCTCATTTACCCTTCAACTTCCTGATGATATTAACAATTGGTCATATCCTAACAGAGGGGCAGGTGATGTGGCAAAGCAGGTTAAGCCATCATTGCAGTTGCCCGTCACTCGTATTGGAGATCTGCTTTAAGTCTGGGCTGCTGTTCCTCCCATTCAGCATCCTAGGAGCCAATAGATGATGATCCACTAATTGAGTTCCTGACACTCTTGCAGAAGATCCAGAAGATAATCCAGGTTCCCGGTTTCAGCCTAACTCAGCTCTGGGTGTGGTGTACATGTTAGAGGTGAGACAGTGGATGGAGAATCTCTCTCCTTCTCTCTACTCTGTCTTTCTCTCCCACATGCTCTTTCTGTTTGCATTTTCTTTTTTATCTGTTACACATAAATAAGCAAATCCAAATAGAAGTCTAAGGAAACATCCGTCTTAGACTATTGTGGGTGATTTCACTGCCTTCTTTTCTTCTGGTTTGTTGATCCAGAATACCTATTTTGTCTCCTCATTCTTATTATGGAAACATGCAGTATGTTTTATTGATTTCTTGGACTCTTGCTCTCCTGTCTTTATTAGAATGTTATCTCATGTTTAAACTTGAATGTCATTTCATATCATGAGTAATTACTAAAAATTCAGAGAGAGCATTATTTATTTTGGTACTTTTTGTCCTATCAGAAGTTAAAAATGTTTATTTAGAATTTTCCAGAATTTGCTTTTCCCACTTTAAAACTCGATAATATAAATATAAGAATAAGGTAAAAATTCTGGTTCCTTTTAATAAACATTAGACATTTTATATATTTTCTCATTACTGACATTTAAAATATTTTACATATTTCTTTAACTTTTTGAATTTTTTCTTTCAAGACATTAAATGAAAGCCCAGAATTTACATACATTTTTGTTGTAAATATTACATTAATTTAATTTAAACAGCAGATAAATTGCTTTGGTGTCAGCAGAGCAGCAAAATTATGTAAAAGTGAATTAGTTCTTATTTCATACCAATCTTTACTTCACCTATTCATTTTTCATGGAGAAACATCTTAATTGAATGACTATTTCCAGATATCATTGATTGTACATAGCATCCTGATTTCAGAAAGGTTTGCAAATACAAAAAAACCCTACCATGCTTTAGAAAATTGATGAAATAACTTATGATTTGATTATTGTCAAGGCACTTTCCTTATAGAGAGGAAATAATTTGTGATCTGGGATTTATACACTCAGGCAAGCAAAACAACCAAAACATCTGAGTCCTAGTTGGCACTTTTATTTGTTGCTCTACTTTTTTTTTTCAGTTAGTCCAATTGTGTCTTGAAGGCAGAAATTGTGTTACATTTCAACATTCTCTGTAATGTGATTACAGAGTAGAATCATTAAATGTTAATGATAGAAGAGTCATTAGACAACATTTAGTGATATAATTCAATCTCCTCATGTATAAACAAGGCCACTTAGATAGTCAGTTGCAGAGTAGACACTGAAATTCAATTCTTAAAAATTTGGTGCAATAGTTTGTCCATAATAATGTAGTTATTATGTGGTAGGTATCAGTGGGCGGCAGCACATGGTCTGCCATATGCTTACCACATGCAAGTATTAATTCCAGTATTTCACTTGGATACATTTTATTGTAAAGTAGCCTTAACATTTCTTCAGCGATACATTGGTCATTAAGTAGCATGTTATTTAACTTCATGGTATTGTAAATTTTCTGTTTTTCTCTCTGTTGTTGATTTTGTTTTATGGCTTTTCGTTTAAGGGGATGTATATTAACTGTGTAGTAGAGACTATCACATGCAGATGTGAAGATACAATGCAGCATGCGTCTCTACTTCCAAATGAAAGATGGACTCCCATTGAAACTGTTGAATGTATCTTGACAATAGGTTGCTGGAGCTTTATGACTTATTGTGGAAAACTATACTTTTGTAATCACATGGGAGAAATTAGTGGCAGTTGGGAATATGGGAAAGGAAATCCCAGAGCCTATAGAACTGTAGCATAGAATAGTAACATAAATAATTTTTTTTAAGAAAAGGCTTCATTATATCCTGTATTGCCGTTAAGTATATTTGAGTGTCAATAGTTTTTACCCTAGAAAAATGTCATTTATTTCCTGATATAAATGATTCATACAGTCTTCTACTGGATGTTCATGTTCTTCCTGCCAGCAACAAAAATTACAGTTATAAAAGTATAAGTAATTTGTACATAAAACTCAATGCATATAGATGACTTGATAGTCTCTGTATTCTTATAAAGCATTTAATTTTCACTTTCTAGAATGAACAGCCTTTCATACTTACATAATTTTGTTGTACTAAATGATGAGATGTTACCCTCTCCACTTTGCTGCCCATTTCCTAAGTTAACTATAGATTTTACTGTCATGTAGCTACAGTGGAATTCAAGAAGAGATATGTTGAATGCAATGTTATTTATTTTGTTGGAAGACCTACTTTCTAATGTATTTTTAATTTACTGTACTCGAGCATATAATTGTCTAAATCTACTTTTGTATTACTGATTACATGAAAAGAGAAGGCTTACAATATGGACATAATAGTCTTACCTGCTTCCCTATATCCCCTGAACCTTTTTTACCGTAATTAACTATGTAAAGATTGCCAACAATATAATAATAAAAAAAGGCTTGGCTTCAAGCTTTGCAGATTGGATGAGAAGTGCTTATTATACAATTTCCCAAGTATTCAAAGATAAAATGGTTTTCAGCATAAATAGGAAAAGATTGGTTGTATTTCTATTGAGTATAAACAAACCTGATTTTTGTCTTTGAAGTTCCCATACTTTGACACTGAATGTTGAAGTGTTAATGTGGATGTGATGTGTGAATATTAAGAAAAATGTAGAGCCCGGCAGCGTGGCCTAGCGGCTAAAGTCCATTGCCCTGAACACGCCAGGATCCCATATAGGCGCCAGTTCTTATCCCGGCAGCTCCACTTCCCATCCAGCTCCCTGCTTGTGGCCTGGGAAAGCAATTGAGGACGGCCCAAAGCTTTGGGTTCCTGCACCGCGTGGGAGACCTGGAGGAAATTCCAGGTTCCTGGCTTCGGATCGGTGCAGCACCGGCCGTTGCAGCTCAGTTGGGGAGTGAATCATCGGACGGAAGATCTTCCTCTCTGTCTCTCCTCCTGTATATATATCCGCCTTTCCAATAAAAATAATAAATCTTTAAAAAAAAGAAAAATGTAAATGAAATTGAAGATTTCAGCTGAAATTATATACTGTTAAAAAGCTGCAGAATATAATATGCAGAGCTTGAGGTCCATGTACATCTTTCGATGCTTTATATGTTATTTCTTTTCCATATTTCTCTACTGTTTTTTTTTTTTTTGCAGAAAGCACACAAAGTACAGTATTTGTAAGGTTTTTCTTTATTCTAAGGCCTCAATATGGATTTTAGCTCAACTGTTAACTAACGATATGATTCTGGGTGCGCTCTTTGAACTTTTTAGACTTAATTTTCAAATATGAAAATAATGGAATTCCCCACAATTACCATGAAAATTGCACTTGTGCTGGCATCCTATATGGGTGGCAGTTTGTGTCCCAGCTGTGTTGCTTCTGATCCAGCTCTCTGCTTATAGCCTGGGAAAGCAGCAGAGGATGGCCTTGGTCATGGGCCTCTGCGCCCATGTGGAAGGTGGATCAGTCCAGCTATTGCCATTATTGCCAGATTTCTCTGTTCCCCCCCCCCCTTTCTGTTAAATCTGGCTTTCAACTAAGAAGTTTAAGTCTTAAAAAAAAAGATAATGGTTTGTTGTTTTATCAATGTACAGTCTTGGATTCACTTTAGCTACTATTTGTAATTTGTTATGTTTACATTGAATTTGTTATTTGGAATGTTTACATTGAAAGTTATATTGAATGCTAAATCATATAAAATAGAGCAGTCAACAGTCCATGTTGTGAGGGGCATATCTATAAATATTCTTATCCTTCTATAAAGCCAGAAGCATAATGCAGCTTAGAGAACTCAGAGGAGAACCACAATTCAAAATCAGTGAAGCCAGTCCCAGGGAGGCCGACTGGGAATCAGTAAGCATTTTGTAGAGTGAGCACACAAGCAGTGCTTGTTGGAGAATGGTGCAGCTGGATTCAAATTAACCAATAACCACAAGTATAGACATGGAGATGATGAGTAATTGCTGAGATTTTTAAAGATGTGACTGTATCTGAAAGTGTGAATAACACTCAATCCCTCATTTTCAAATGCACATGTTTTTAAAACAGGAATTTAGAATTAATCTTACCATTAATTAGTGTTCTATTTTCCCCTGTTTCAACTAATTTTGTACCTTAAAATCTACTAATATATCTAGACTAAGGAAATAAGATGCTTTGTTATATTAAGTAATGAAATGTAAGCAATTTGGAATTAAAAATAAATTATCAGTTAAATGTGATCTCAGTTTTCAAAGGGCAGTTTACATAAAGCAATTATGACATACACTGAAGTGGAATCTGAGAAACAATAGGACCTTCAGAAGTACTAGTCCAGGTTATGGGAAAGTAAAATGCATATGAGATGAGGACATTATATTTTCCAGTTAATTCCAGAACCACAACTTTGTTGTTCATGGTTTACAGCAAGTAGGTATATGTTTAGTTCATTTGGGTTTTAAATGTAGGTAAATTTCGTCTCACATGGCAAGTGCGTAATTTTGAATTAGCATTTATGTTGTCTCCACAAAGTCCTGATTTAGAGCAGAATTCCATTATTTTAAAATATAAGTCCTAAACAAAACTTTGAATTGCATAAATGGGTGCCAAGACCAGATGGAAACCTAATATATATATATATATATATATATATATATACATACACATATATATTAGAATAATATATATTATATATATTATTAGTATATATGTATGTATATATATACACATATGTGTATATATATATATACATATATATATATACACATATAATTAGTTAGAATTGTTTTAAAGGGAGTTGTGAGAAAAAGTGCTATTCTTAGAATGGTTTCCAGATAAAATTAATTTGTTTGGTGATTGTGTTGACTCTTACTGCAACTTTACATGGTTCCATATTGTGTATTTTAACTTGGACCCTGAAGTTCATTGGCAGGCCAGTTCTGACTCACAGCTCTTATACACTTTCTAAACTAATTCCCTTTATTGCATTTCTGACATCCAAAGTCCATCTTTCTCTCAACATCCTTTTCTTTTCTGCTCTTGTAGTGCCACCCACAATACTCCCTCCATTCTGAAATATCTTTTTTGCCTTTTTTGTGGGTCATAAAATCTTCAAATCCAATTCTAAGGCACAACTAAAATACTCTGTTTCCAAAAAGGCAGTTTTCTTGATTATCACAGCATTAATTCCTATTTTCTTCTGTGCCCTGGTTCATTTTTGTACTTTTTGGTTTTATTATTGGGTGCAATTATTTCTGCATTACACCAATTTCTGTATTACCTTAAATAACCTATAATTACCTCCATTTATAGTAGGGGTTACACCCTTATTGAGCACATATTACATTTACTCTCTAGCTGAATGGAGATGAAATGGCCATGCTTCCTGCTTCCGCCCTCTCCTATTTCAAGTCTAGAGATGACATAAAGAAGAATCTGAAACAAGGCATATCAGTGCCACTCTAGACATATTTCAAAGCATTTGGGGGGATTATGTGAATAGCACCAAAGTTAACCTTCATTTTAGGTAACAGCAAAACACTGGTTAGAAAAAATTTTCAGGATTAAGCTAAACATTAATCTGTAAATAGCTCCTTCATTTTTCAATTTAACTCAATTGGAGTGAGATTCTGTTTTCTATAGGGCTTTATTTCATAAGTTTATGGTTAGGAAATCAGATTTATTTCCTTTTAATTATTGATGCAAACTTTAATCCCATGGTTCTTTATATTAACACAGGTGTGTAGTATAATTACTATGCATCTGTGCTCATCTACTATGACTGTGAAATCTTGATCAAAAGGTACATGGTATTTCTGAACACTTCTTACCATAGACTTCTGTTTAGGGTCTATAAACACTTTAAAAGATCCTGAATTCTTGGGCACAAGTGTTATGAACTATGCATATTTTTAATTTCAATATGAAAAGTTCTATTCAATTTTAGTTGGAATACACAAGTATTCTACTATTATATACACTGTAACTATATGGAATAAAGAATTTGAAGGTGGATGAAACAGATTTGCAGCTAGAGAAGGAATATGTTAGTCATCAGGAGTATCATAGAGGGGAAAATTGTAATGTGGGGTGGCGAGAGGTGATAATCTGAGAAACAATGGCAATAAAGAATTGTCAAGTAAGGTGTTCCAAACAGTGCCTATTTGAAATTGTCTTTGCTCAGAAATTTTATAATTTTGACTAACATTTTTGGGGAGGTGATTATTTAGGCTAGGAAAAAAAGTAGACAACATCAAATTTCCATGGAAACAATTACCATAAAATATTGATTGACAAAGATATTAGGAAGTAGGAAAGAGAAGAAATAGTTGCCATAGAAACATGGGCATTCAGAGACATGCACTTGAAGTGATTCCTTCTTATTTACTTTAGCTAAAACTGATTTAAATTGCAATACCTTGATCTGCAGTTCATTATTTAATAATCCTTGGCAGAGAAGAGGAATAGCACCTACCAAAACCAAAGGCAAACGGGAAGAACATCCCAGTAAAATGACAACAGAAGACTAAACCAATGAACAACCCATTGCTAAAATGACAGGACCAACGTAACACCCATGTATATTAAACTCTGAATGTCAATGGCTTAAGCTTAATCAAACATCATAGATTAGTACACTTGATTAAAAAACAAAACCCATCTGCTTATTGTCTGGAGGAGACACACTTCAACAAAGATTAGCGGAAACTATATCACATGGGTTTTGTTATTCTCTGTTAGTTTCATCTCTTCAAAACACTTCCTTCAGATTAAATCATTCAATGACTTGTATATCATACGTCAGCATCATTTTCTTCAAGAAGGTTCTTGATTTTGATTCTTCAGCTACACATTAGTCATTTAATAGCATGTTATTTAACTTCTTGGTGTTGTAAATTTCTTTTTTCTTCCTGTTGTTGATTTTGTTTTATGCCTCTTCATTTAAGGGGATGTATAGTAGCTGTGTAATGGAGACTGTCATGTCTAGTAACATGTCATTTAACTTCAGGCATTGTAAATTTTTATTTGTTGATTTTGTATCATGACTTTTCATTTAAGGGGATGTACAGTAGTTGTGTAATGGAGACTGTCATATCTGGTAACATGTCATTTAACTTCAGGCTTTGTAAATTTCCTCTTTTCTTTCTATTGTTGATTTTGAAACATGACTTTTCATTTAAGGGGATGTACAGTAGCTGTGAAATGGAGACTAACATTCAGATGTGAGGATATAGTGTGGTAAGCATTTCTGCTTCCAGACAAAAATAGACTTACAATGAAACTGTTTACTATATCTTGACAATAGGATTCTGGACTCTCTGCCATTGTCCAGGCCCGCAATGAAGGACATATTACTGAGTATGAAGAACTATATTTTAGTAATGATATAGAGGAACTGGGGGGGTGGAGGGAACTGGGGAGGGGATAAGGGAATATGAAACTGTACTATAAAATAAGAATAATAATAAAATGTATAAAAAAATAATCCTAAAGTTTTATTTAAGAAGATTGTTTTTCTATCTTGATAAATAATATTCACAGGGATTGAAGAATTATTGCTTAATCTTTGATTCTATAAAACTCACTAATATATAGCATATGAACTGTATAAATTATAGGAGTTCTGCTTTATAAACATAATCTTTTAAATGTACACTGCATTAATTGATGCTAATAATGATACTCCACTGAAGAAGGGCATAAACTAAAGTATTAATATAATATCATTGCAAGTGTTATGATACAACAAAAACAGGGTCACAAAAAGATCCCTTTTGGGTTCATGACTTGACTTTGGTTATCAATCTATTATAGAAATATGAATAAGTTATCATGAAGAACATATGTCCACTGGTGATTATAGAAACTAGGTGGCTCAAAGATATTCCATATATGTATAGAAATGTATCTTACAGAAGTTTTAAACTGATAAAGCAGGATATTCAATTTTAATATTCCCTGTATATTTGTGGAATTGAATTGTAAATCTCCCTTTGCAGAGGACTTTAGATAATATGTCCTGGGGTAATTCCTTGCTTTCTCAGTCCTATAAAACTGACATATAAAGAGCTGGCAAAGGATACGTGATTTCTTAGTAGATATCTCAAGTGTCACACTTAGGTTGAGTTACCTTTTTCAAGAATTACTTTCCCTGCCTTGCAGTCACCTCTTTCATCTTTGGCCGTCTTAGCTTTACTTTCCAAAAGGAGAATATGTAGACTCTCTTATGAAGGGATCTTTGTCATTATTAATCCTTTATATGTTAGAAAGTAGGCTATTAGAAAGCATGTTTGGATGTTCTAAGAATGTGTGCTATCCATAAACTTAGGAAAACATAGCATGCTGATTTTTCAAACTATGTGGGCAATGAAGAATCATGTTTTGAAAGTCACACAGTTTTACAGAGCGGAGGAATCAAGAGGTGATCTTGTCAGTCTTTTTCATTATAAAGTGGAAAACCTGAGTTTCTAAGAGGTTGGATGATGTACCTAAGGCCTTGTCTCCAACTGGTTTGTTTTCTCTTTATGATATCAGTGAAATCTCCGATACATAGTATATTTTAGCTTGCACCTCTCTATCTCTGTTAACCTATTCCTAAGCTACCACAAGTAAACCTACACAAATATTCAACACCTCATGCAAAGGAAATTTCAAGTCAAATCCTTCACTCCATGCTCTGTCTATAAAGAAAATTCTGTAGATCGGTAAATATCATGTGGGTGCTTAAAAAATAATGAAACCTAGTGAAAAGTGTTTAATATTTCTTAGGGGAAAGAATCAGGTATTCTCCAAGCTAGTATATAGCTGTATGCAGACATTTATTTAATGCATTGAACATGGCAAATTAAAACATCTAAACATTCTAGATTCTATGTTCTAGGCACTGGTATGATTTGCACAAGTTAATTTAATTCTAGAGACAATTTGCTGAAGTAGCTATAATTGTATTACCACAATTCCCCCAGTGAATATTTCCTGCTTTGGCTATTTCTTTATGAACATTACTTCCCAATATTGTAAGTTGTAAGATCCTTGCAGTCTAGAATTGTGTTATTTATAATTATGATCCCAAGACTTAGTGTTATGCCTGACACTTAACATTACTATCAGTGTATCATTAAATACCACATTTTGAATAAAGTAGTCCGTCTCTTGAAACAGATTTTCTCAATATAATTTTCCTCTAGCTAGTATGCGCTGTGTGATCTTGGTCAAATATCTCACCTCTATGTGCCTCACTGTTCCAGTTGTCAAATGTGACAATGATGTAATAGTCATACCTAGCCTGTTCTAATGATTGCCATGAACTCTGTAGTATTCTAAGCTTTTAGAAAAGCTATCTCTTAATTGTACCTTCTCATGAATTTTATGAGAATTAAGTGAGTTACTCATGTAATGCTTTGAAATTGCTCTTGACTCACACTACTTTCAGCTTTAATCATGTTTTTATTCTCTAACATAATTCCTTTGCTTTTAAGTTTTTAAAATCTACATAAAGTGAACAAATTTCACATATACCACAATACAGAGTCATCAGGTTATTGATATTTCTCACTCACCCCACTGTTGCGCCTTCTTCCTTATTTCTAATTTATTTCTGATTTTCATAATAGCATACTTTCATTTCACTTTGCAGTCACAGGTTTAACACTCCATTGAGTAAAGGTATCAACACATAGCAATAATAATAATAATAATAATAATAATAATAATAAATCAGCAATAATAGTAAAAAATAAAAACTACTACTTCTCAGGATTATAAACAAAAACTGCACACAATAATCAAATCCCTGAATTTGACTCTCATTAAATACTGAAACAGTTGGCTATTTTTATTATGACCGTTTTATTAAAGAGGAAATTGAGAAATAGAGAGATTATGTCAATTGTTCAAAATTACAATTATGTGGATTCTCAATTAACACTATTAAAATGGGTAGGTTGACATACTCACCACTGAGTTTTGCTATCTCTTTGCCTTTCTCTTTGCCTTTTCCTTGCGTCTTTCTCAATGACAACTGAAGCTTGGTGGACTCAGGGATGTGGACAGATAGATCTAGTTAAAAATATAACATTTTCTAGATTAAAGTTGCCTGTTGATAACACAGGTACATTTATTGGTGATTTGGGGGCATTATTGGATTCTGATAGTTTCTGTTCTTATATGCTTGCTAACCTGAGGGTTACACAAGAAAGCAACATTGTAGTTGGGAATTTAAACTGTATGCATGGAGATGTGATTTATACAAATCTCTGACCTTGAAAAACTCAAAATTTCTCCTGTGAAAATGGAAGGTCCTACTTTCATAAGTCATCTCTTCTAAGTCATCAAATGTCTGGGAAAAAAGTTTCACAAAAGCTCAATATGAGCTAATATATTTTGTACAATCTTGTAACAGCTGAATTGGAATATATACATAACAGGTGAGTTGGAATATACATGTAGAAAGAGGCAAGAAAACAAAATCAGAGTAACATTGAGACAGAGGAATATGAGCATTCACTTCCACTCCCAAATTCGTAACATTTATTAAACTGTGTCTTCATTTCACACTTTGGCTTATCTCTTTTACTATTGTCATTTATGTCTATTTCACTTGACGCGTATATTTCACTCTACTCAAATTCTTATATTGCTGAGGTTAGTATGCTTTCTTTTTATTTTCTCTAGATACCTTGTTCACCAAAGCAATAGATGAGATACTTTGGTGAGTATCTGTTAACTGGCCATGAGGATTAAGCCTTGATGAACTTGATCCCATTACTTCAATCTCTCTTTTGATGGGATTTTCTTCTTTCAAAGCCCATTTCCTTGAGTAGAAGAATGTGTAGGCTGTGGCGTCCTTTGATTCCTTTTCATGCTAATACACCTGGAAAAACAGTGCAAATGGCCCAAGTGCCTGTCCCCAACACCCATATTGGTGATCCTGATGAAGTGTCTAGATTCAACATTGTTCAACCATGGATGTTGTGACCAGTTGGAGAGCTGAACCAATGAAAGGAGAATTCTCTATGTTTCTCTTTCTCTCTAACTTTGTCATTTGAAATCTTTAATATAAAATTTCTGTTTGTTAGATAAGTAACCTAGGGTAAATTGCTTAAATTTACTGTGCCTCATTTTATCACTTTCAAGTGCAGGCAGTGATAGTACCTACTGTACAGGGATTTTATTGGCACCAAAGTGAGATAATTCACATGAAGTGCTTACAAGTAGTTTAACAAAGAGGGCTTAATAAATGTCCATGATTATTATTTATTGCTTTCATAGAATGCTATTTACCTGTTCAACTTTTAAGAGCAAAATTGCTTTAATTTCTTATTCATGAGTGAACTTCACTTTAAAACATTGCAAGAATTTTGTAAGTGTGCAATACTATGCTAAACACTAGGTGAGACAGAGGGGGTATTTCCCCCCATGGAGTCCAGAATCTAGTGAAAGAGAAAGATGATAACCAAATACTTAGAAGGAGAATCACTGTGATTATGTTTGAACTTTAACTTGTTATTCGCTGTGTAGTCTACTAATAAAGTTCAGGCTCCCTAGCTGTTAGGGAAATAAACATAAAAACTGCATTGCGGTTTCACCTTACTACAGTGAGATTGGCCTACATTCAAAAATAAGCTAAAATACCTGTTGGCATAGATGTGAGGAAAAAGATACCCTACTCAATTATTGGTGAGGATGTAGGCTAGTTTAACCACTCTGGAATCAGTAGAGTGCTAAGACAATTAAAAATCGATCTATCCTGTGAACCAGCTATCCTACTTCCGGGGATCTATCCAAAGGAAATGAAATTTGCACATGATAAAGTGACCTGCAATCCTATATTTATAACAGCACAATCCACAGTAGCAAAGACATGGAACTCAGATGCTTGTTGAAAGAGGAAGAATAAATAAACTGTGGCACAACTCCTCCATGGAATACTATTTAGCTATTTTTAAAAGGATGAAATTTAATCATTTGCAACAAAATATTCCCAACCAGAGACTGTTAAGCTCAATGAAATAAGCCAATCCCCAAAAGTCAAATATCATATGTTTTCTGATATAAAGCAATATTAGCAAATTGGAAGTTAAGATACATTGCAGTATACATCTATACTCTTGAATAAAGGGAGGACTCCTAAGGAAACTGTTAAATATATCTTGCAGTATGATGCTAGATTTTCTACCATTGCCTTTACCTACAATGCCATGATGCACTTAAATAGAAGAGTATTAGATTCATAACTGTTGCTGAAGAATGACACTATTGTAACAATATGGGGAAAAGGGGGAAGAAAGTGGAAGGGGAGGTATGAAGAGAAATCCTTATACTTACAAAACCATATCATGGAAAATAATAAAAAATACAAATGCACAGTCTCTCCTTTTAGTTTTCTGCCACCTGTCACATCCTGTACCTTGTCATTTTGTGTCATTTATCACGACAGCCTTCTACTTAGTGTTCATGGCTGTAGCATTTTCTGTTTCAGCTATGTCTGCAGAA
Organism: Ochotona princeps; assembly: GCF_030435755.1. Taxonomy (NCBI): domain Eukaryota; kingdom Metazoa; phylum Chordata; class Mammalia; order Lagomorpha; family Ochotonidae; genus Ochotona; species Ochotona princeps. The sequence goes on from NC_080833.1 coordinate 54,535,797, forward strand.
CACATTCATCTTTTTTAAAGACTACTTTAAACAAGTCACTGCCCAGTTCACTAACTTTGAATAGCTCACTGTTCTTCCTTTTTCAAGTCCAAAGTTATCTGCTGACTTACAAGACCACCCAGCATGTGTCTTCAATTTAAGTATATGATCACGTTGTCTACTTCTTACCAGCATAGGTATTCTAGTGTGGAGAAAATTTGCTTGTAGGACACTAAACCCCACCTTATCACTATGGTCATGGAAATTACTAACCTGTGAGTGCTTAAGATATGCTGGTTTTGTATTAATTCTGCACACAGTTTATCTATAGGTTTTATGAGATCAAAGCTCTTCCAAGACACTATTACATGTTTTTTTTAAAGTGGATTCTGAAGAGTTAAGGAATCATATTGACAATTCAAATCCCAAATCTGCTTCGCCTCAAATTTTCTTCTGTTTTTTACTTTTTCCCTACCCCATTTTGTTCATTTGACCTGGAATTTTTTTCTGCTTTTATCAATCCAAAATCTTAAATCATTCCCGTGACTGGAATGCCAGATTAAGATTAAGTGCATTACTCTATGCTGGTCTTCATTTACTAGCTAAACTGTAAAGAATTTATATGCAAGTACTCTTCGTAATCTCTTAGATGAGTTGCAGGATTTCTGAGCATTAAATGAATGTACAATGCATGCTTGATGACAAGAATATTTGTCTTCCTTACTTTTCAAGTTATATTTTTCCTTTATTAAAAAAGATTTATTTAACTGAAAGGCAGAATTAGAGAGACAGAATCTTCACTCTTACAGTCCACTCCCCCATAACCACAAAGCTAGGTCCAGGAAGCAGGATCCTTTCTTGGGTTTCAGATATGTGAGGCAGAGATCTAATCACTTGGATGATTTTCCACTGGTCTCCCTAGCACATTAGCAAGGAGCTGAATTGGAAGCATAGCATCTGATACTTTAACTGATGCTCATGTGGAATGCTGGAGTTGGCAGTCAGTGTTTTACTAGTTATGCCATAACATCAGCCCCCTTTTGATTTAGATATTTGTTTTCATTATTTGAAAGGCAGAGTTACAGAGAGGATAGACAAAGAGAAACTGGTTAAATTCTTACCTTGAGTCTACATGCCTGGTACAGGAAGGAGTCAAGAGTAAGACAAATTTCAGCTTTGTTTTGTTTTAATAAGGAAGCTTATAAGATATGAGACTATAATAATATAACAAAATTGAGATGAAAGAAAATAGAAAATTAGCAACATAGACAATGCTGATGAAAAAGGTACACACAACTTAATGTAGGAGATAGGTAAACTCAGCTTTTTAGTAGCCCAAATAGAAGCTCTGTCAGAAAATTTAGTGTCTTTGAAATTAAAACCAATCAATTGTTTATTAACAGTAAATCAGTTTTTGGTATCCAGACAGAAATTTCTTGAAATGATTCTCATTAGGAATAAATTGATTAAAGTAGTACACAACATCCATGCCAACATTATTATAGTGTTTACCATCAAAAATTTCACAGTAATCTTGCTTATGTAATGCAAGTCAGTCTAGCCAGTGACATCATAACAGAAAACAATAAGAATTCTGCAGTTGCAGATCAGGGCAAACCTTTAAACCCCAAGAAACTCATGCAAGGCTAAGGACTAAGGGACTGTCTATAGGAGAAAGCTTGATTCTATTCAATCCTCTAGTAGTCTGGAGCTCAGATACAGAAATCTGGGGAATCATACTTTTCCGGAGCGTTCATAGCTGGTAGGACAGGTTTTTCAATATTCTTTTTAAAGACATGTGACAATCTCTTAATTCTAGTTAGAGGTTTATCTTGATTTTTTGTAGAATATCATGTCCTGACAGTGGCTACCACAGAAGAGTCTTCCTGATGGGAACTTGGTAAAATCTGAGCAAATTTTGGGAAGGTTCTAGGGACTCCAATTTGGTTGAGAGAAGTACTAGTTGGGCAAAGATACTAGTTGACCAGTTAAGACAACAGTAATGGGAATGTGGGGTTAGGCTGATGAATTTTGAAGTGTGTTCAAGTATATTAAATGTGAACATTAGTGAGTATGAGACTCGACACATGCCTGTGCCAGACCACGTTCTCAACAATTCACCAGTGGTGGTCAGTGTGAGAAAAAGAATTCCCAGGGGGTGCCTATGAGCCTTGTTCTCATGGGACCTATACAACAGTTTCCTTAGCAAAGGTCATGGGCAGCTGCATCTTAATAAACTCTCCATGCAATTCTCTTGTAGTCTCACATTTCAGAATCACTGTGTCAAGTGAGGTTGCACCTACAGGTTTTTGGTTAAGAATTTGCTCTTTGGATGATATTGGACATAGAACGGTTTTACAGGGTTAGGTTCATTTAAATAATTATGAAACATAGAGTGATGAATTGGCTTTGGAACTAGTCACTTAAAAAAAGTATTTCATGAGAAAAGAGAAGATAGGGAAATTTAGAAATCTTAATAATTGGAGAAGGTACAAATTTAATGAATGAGGATGTTTTAATATGAGCCACCAGCACATCCTGCCATTTACCTTGTTATGAAATCGCTGTGAGAACATCTGAGAAGTTTTATTTTGGGAGAAGGAAAAACTATAGTGCCACCACATGCAACTAGGGAAATAATACCTTGTCATCAAGCAAAAACACAAGGGTAAATTGCCATAATAAGCCTACTGGTTGGCACTCTGACTCCAGAATGTTCTTCTGGCTTGGTACATTTCACCAACAAAAGCTTGAATTTCCAGTGGTTGCAGTGAATGTTTCCCTTTATATTGACTGGTTCTGGTCATTCATGGTAAGGGTTGTTTGTGCTAGACAAAACGCAGGTGTTGTGACTGTAGTTTTGTGCAGCAATCTTTGAACAGGAGGAGCTCAGTACGCACCTACATGTGCTATTGTTTCGTTTATTTATTGTGGTGATTTTAAATAGAGAAATAAAGGAATTGAGGAAAGGGTTTTAGCCAAAGCAATCAGGCAACTTTAATAATGAAATGCTACCCAAGCCTCTGCAATAGGAAATCTTGCAATCCCACTGTTAATGTTTTTCTGGCTATAGGGATTCATCAAGCTTATTTTATCTGCTCAGTGGGGCTCAATGCCTCTACTCTGGCGAGAGGGAGGGAAAGATGGCGAGCGGCGAGGGAAGGGGAAGCAGAGTTATTACTAAGGTAATGAAAAACACCCCCACATATAAGCGGTGTTAAGGAAAATATGTTGCTTTGGTCTCAAATGCTAGTTGAAATATGTGAGTAAAAATGCCAGAATAGCTCTCATGGGCAACACTTTCCTTTGTGCTAATTTAAAATTCCTCCAAGAGCATGCAGTCAGGTGTGATGCTGTAATTTGTATTTTGCCACCTGAGATTTGAATAAAGGAAATGGTTGTTACAATTCAGTAATAGGTCAGCTAAGTTCTGAAGCTGTCTGACTAGGGTGAGCAGTTTATTATTATTTGCTTTTAAAAATCATTACCATTCTGATGTACTGCATTCTTGAATTCATTTTCTTACATCATTAATCATTAGGGAATTCTAATCCAGTGTTGATACTGTTTTTAGACCAATAGTATTTTTTAGTTATTATTCCTGTTGCATTTTAATTTTTAACGTATTTAATTTTGTATTTACTGGTGGAATTTTCACACTTTGCTTCTAGTTTCTGAACCTAATTAGTTTCTTAACCTAATCGTGTTGCTTGCAAACTACACCATTAGTTCCATACAATTAACATTCATTCTGTACCTCATCTCCATCTTAATTCTTTTAAAACTTTAGGCCCATATTAAGTTCCAGGATAATTAATTCCATTCACAGCATGTTGTCTGGTAGAGGAGATAGACTTATAAAGGAATAATTCCAAGACTCGGTGATAAGGATAATAATAGAAGTGTTTGAAGAGAGATTGCGTGGTTCAGAAAGTGATAATTAAGTTGAATCTAAAGATCTCTGTGTTGATTCACAAAACCTTGAGGGGAGAGGTATTCATGCCGAGGAGAAGCCTGTCAGTCCAAGGGCATGTTGTTAAGGATTTTCCTTGTTCAGAGATGGACTGGTGATTCTGTGATTGTGAAAAAGGATTAAAGGAAACATGCTAACTCCAGGAAGGTAAGAACCAAATTGCAAAGGGCCCTATGCTTTGCACTGCCGGTCTTTGGCTTTTCCTTGTGAGTACTAATAAAAGACTGCATTTTTAAAAGCACCGTGGAAAGATTACTCTAGCAAAAGCAAAAGAATAGATTTGGAGGAAATTAGATCAGCAACAGGGAGATCAATTAAGAGTTTAGGTTAATAGCTCAAGGCATGGTGGGCTAACGTCCTCACCTTGAACTTGCCTGGATCCCGTATGGGCACCGGTTCTAATCCTGGCAGCCCCACTTCCTATGCAACTCATTGCCTGAGGCCTGGGAAAGCAGCCAGGTTGGTCCAGAGCCTTCAGATCCTGCACCCGTGTGAAAGACCTAGAAGTTCCTGGCTCCTGGCTTCAGATTGGTGCAGCTCCGGCCTTTGCAGCCACTTGGGGAGTGAATCAACAGATGGAAGATCTTCCCCTCTGTCTGTCCTCCTCCATATATATAACTGACTTTGCAACAAAAAAAAATAATAATAAATCTTAAAAAAACCAAAAAGAGTTTAAGTCAATATTTCTAAAGATAACTGAGAGACACCATGAGTTGAGCCACGATCCTAGGGATAAAGGTTTGTTTCTTTTTTTTTTTTTATCTTTTAAGATTTATTTATTTATTTATTTATTGAAAAGTTAGAATTACAAAGAAAAAGAGTGACAGAGTTCTTTCAGATATTCCATCCACTGGTTCACTCCCCAAGCAGCTGTCATGGCCAGAGCTGAGCCAATCTGAAGCCAGGAAACAGGAACCTCTTCTGAGTCTCCCACGCAGGTGCAGGGTCCCAAGACTTTGAGCCATTCTGGACTGCTTTCCCAGGCCACAAGCAGGGAGCTGGATGGGAAGTGAAGCAGCTATGAATGAACCAGTGCCCATATAGGATTTTGGTGCATGCAAGACTCAGACTTTAGCCACTAGGCTACCACACTGGGCCCTAAGCATGTTTCTAAGCAAATAGATAATGAACTTTGTGACAAAATGGTTGAAGCAGAGGAAGGAAGAGAATGTGTGTTAGGCCCCTGAGAGAATTAACTAGTACTATATCAATTCACATGTCTGAACCTAAGAATGTTTATTTTTTAAGGGCACAAATTAAGTTTACCTTGGAAATTTTGGATACTCCTGAGTAGAAATGCTTAGCATTTAGTTAGAAAACAAGGCCTGTAACTCAGGAAGAAAACGTGATTGAGTGATATGGATTCTGGAATGTAAGGACTTATATTGGATTGCCCAAATAGTGACTTTATGCTGTGATTAACGTAGCCTATCCATGCTTCTCCCTTAATATAGGTGAAGGCAATAGAATTCTTCCCACAGATATTCCAATCATTAATAGATTGTCTTTATATAGAGTTTTATCCCTTCAGAGATTCTACTTGAATAATTTTTAAAATATTTTTACATCTGTGACAGATAATTCCACTCTTCTTTATTTAACTACTTTTTAATGGGATAAATGCAGTGAAAGGCTGATTTTTTTTTGGTCTTTGTTTGTTTTTTACTCTTTATTCAGTGTCATCCTATTAAAGATTCAACAAGGTAAAATGGAGAGTGCACAAAGCCTTAAAGTCTGATAATCCTGGTTCTTTTTTTTTCTCTTCCGCATGGAATAATGTGATTGCATATCTTGTCTCTTCGTGTGTTGGATTTTAGCTTTTAGTTCCTGAAATATAAGTAGCTAAACTATATCAAGTCCAGGCAGAAAAGAGTTATGGTACAGTTCCCCTATGTCCCACTTTCTTGGCTTCATAAACTTGGCAAAGGGAGTTCACAACAACCAGGGTTCTTGAGTGGTTATAATGAGCAGAGTTCTTCATGTAACCCATAATATACAAGTAGGATGACTGAGAAATAAAACTTGCTGCATTACGCCACTGAGATTGCTACTCTACTCAACACAAAATCTCCCAATATAATTGTTAAGTAGGTTACCAAGCATGAGTTTAACTGCTGGATCTGTAAATAATTAAGTAACTGTAAACCAGTTATATAGTTTATTTGAACCCCAATTTTTTCAGTTTAAACTGGAATTAATGGCACTGAGTTAATAAGAAGTATGCAAGGATAAGAGACCAGGTATGCAAAGCACCTTATAAAAAGTCATTCTTTACATTGTAGACATTCTGCTATGCATCCATTTTTTACACAAATATTAATTTCTCATTTTTTGAAAGATTTATTTATTTTTATTAGAAAGACCAGATTTGTAGAGAGAAGGAGAGACAGAAAGATATTCCATCCATTGACTCACTCCTTAAGTGGTGGCAAAGGCTGAAGCTGCGCTGATCCGAAGCCAGGAGCCAGGAGCCAGGAGCCAGGAGCAAAGAGCCAGAAGCCAAAAGCCAGGAGCCAGGAGCTTCTTCTAGGTCTCCCTTGCAGGTACAGAGTTTCAAGGTTTTGGGCCAACCTCTATTACCCTCCCAGGTCACAACCAAGGATCTGAATGGGAAATGGAGCAGCTGTGACATGGGATCCTGGTGATACAAGATGATAATTAGCCACTGGGACATTGCACCAAGCCCTAGACAAATATTCATTTCTGATAGGTTGTTTGCACAATAGCTTATGGTGAATATTTCTTTCAAACTTGTGTCACCTTCGGATTTCTTGAATATTTTATCTATAAGTTTAAGTGAAGAATATGGCCAAAGGTATGACCAGGTGGTCTTGCCAGCAGAGTTCTTCTCACAGATACTCAACTTAATAATATAATGTCTTTACAGAACTTTACATGTAATTTGTCTTAAACTATCCCTGAATTCATCATCTTGCCCTTGATCAGTAGAAATTTTTGCAAAATTACTATGTAAAAGAATCACTTCATTGGTCACCTTGTTTATTCTACATATGAAATACTCACACAAGACTCTTGAAAATTTGTAAATTATGAATATTTCAACTTTTTTCCTCAAACTTTTTATTTTGTAAACACACACAATTTAACTGTATTCTTTGCTTCAATCCTATTCCTACATCTTCTGTTCTTCTTACATGAAACTTATCTCTTATGATTTGGTTATCTACTTATGCCATCCCTCTTTTTAAAAATCCCATTGGTCATACAAAAAGACCTACAAAATTAAGTTCATACATTCTTTATGAACAAGTTCATTAGTATTTGTTTGAAAAGGTTAGGTTACATAGAGACAGGTAGAAAAATCTTCTATTTTCTCCTATACTTCTCAAATGGCTGCCACCGTCAGGACTAGGTCAGCCTGAAGCCTGGATCCATGAGCTTCTGCCAGGTCTCCCAACATGGATGCAGAGAATCAAGCAGTTGGACCACCCCCATTACTTTCTCAGGTATATTGGCAGGGAGTTGCATTGGAAATAGAACAACTGGGATTCCATATTGGATGCCTTCACTGCAGTCAGATGTTTACCTACTACATCACAGTGTTGGCCCAGTGTTGCTAAGCTTACACATTTCAATATGACTGAAAATTCAAATCTACTACAGAAGAGTTTTTGGTACACCCTTGATTTATGCAAATGGCAAGTTCAATGGAAATAGGGAGAAGATGTAGCTGAGATTGCATTTCATGTCATTTTGCAAGGCAGAACTAGGCTGATATTGCAAAAGATATGAGAATTTGGGGACTAATGAGACTAGAGAAAGATGAAAGTAAGAATAAGGAAACTTTTTTTCTGAAATGACCTTTCTTTTCTAGTGATGATGTAGTCAAACAAAAGGCCCTATTTTTCTTCCCTGAGGGTAGTATAACATGTGAATATATTTAGATTCTAATTAGGTTTATAAAAACATCAGTTACGCTCACAGTGTTTTTTAGGTGCAGGTCAGGGTATAAAAACATGCATATAATATTTAAGGGGCATTCTGAGTGGCCCTGTACTCTGAGAAGAAGCTTGTGTTGAATGGTTCAGGAGATTGATCTAGTATTAACTATTCTCTTCTTGAAATCATAAGGATTGTTAGAGTCTGACTACTCAGAGCTATAACTAATCACATTCTCACCCAATCTTTAGATGCAAAATTGTTTTCATGTATATGTACATATACGTAATGCTATGAAACCTATGGTTAGTGGGATTTTTACATTCTTTGAGTCACAGTCTTCTATTTCTCAGTATGACAGAAACCTAGACTATTGAAATCCATGTTTTGAAAATATTCAACTGCAAGTGTTTTTTTTTTTTCTTTAAAAATTTCCCTTAGTTGAAGTGACAGTAGTTCTCACCAAACCCATTTCTCTGGGTTGTCAAATTAATTGGAAGAAGGAAGAATATGTGCATTGGAGGCAAGTCTTCCACATGCTCATGATGTCACGATGCCCCTTTCCATCAGCCCTGGCAGCACCATATTGCGCCACCCCCTGCTCCCTGCAACATATCTACCTATTGCTTTTCAGAAGTGACAGGCAGTTTTTGTTGGGTAGAAAGTTTTAACAGGCAGTTAAAATGCCATGATAAGTTTAAAAAAAAGTAACTATACACCATAATTTCATTTTCTAGCTTCTGTTCTATTCAAGCCAAGTCTACTGTGGTGATCTTCATGGAGATAATTCAGTGGTCTCCTAGCAACCAAGTTTCCTGTGGTTTTCTTGGTTATATGAAATGGCATAACTCTTCTGGGCAACTTCAAAAGCATAGAAGAAAGCCCTTCTAAAGGATGAGATCCCCAAAATTCAGGTTACTGCATGCTGAGTGCCCATTAAGAACAGATTTCTTTTTGTGGAAATTAATGACACTAACACCTGATAATGAAGGTATTGTAAAGACCAGTTACGATAGAGTACACATTCTGTTTTTCATTGTCTCTATCTGTGCCTGAAACTGAAATAATTTTGCATACTTTCTAATTTACTTCTAAATTTAGATATAGCTAGCCCAAAGCCTTGGAACACGGCACCTGCGTGGGAGACCTGGAAGAGGATCTGGGCTCCTGGCTTCAGATTGGTTCAGTGCTGGCCATTGTGGCCACTTGGGGAGTGAATCAACAGAAATAGCAATCTTCTTCTCTTTATCTCCTCCTCTCTGTGTATCTGACTTTCCAATAAAAAAAATTGTTTTTTTTTCTTTGTAATCCTTTTTTTAAAAAAATTTTTGACAATCTTTACATAGTTAATTATGGTAAAAAGGTTCAGGGGCTATAGGGAAGTGGGTAAGACTATTATGTCCATATTGTTTCCTTCATGTATCTGAGGTAAAGGGGGATATTGAGGGAGAAGCCCCACCCAGTTTCCCTCCCACCCCAAGTCCCGGATGTGAGATACTTGCTCAGGTGGTTTTAATAGTTCACCAGTTATGAATCGCTGCCAGTCTTGCCACTCCCAGCACGATGAGGTCGTTGAAGAATCCACTGATTGACATAATCCATCATAGAGTCTCTGTTTGCTCAATATTTTCACTGCCAACATATAGCTGAGGTGGTTGATTGACTTATTCTTTCTTCTGTCTTTTCTTGGCTAGGGTTCTGAGTCCAGCAGTTCGATTGGGGAGATCCCCAAAGAAACTTTGAGGTATTCCCAGACCAGATTCTTGTATATTCTAGCAAGCACAGGGCCCATCACAGTCCATCACCATGATCAGCTGGTGGTTGCAATTGCTGGGAAAAATAAATACATCTTTAAAAAGAGCCATAGAGATCAGTGAAGATGACAGGGAACCATGTAGGGGATAAGTAGGCATACGTAAATGATTAGAAAAGTAATGTTCCATTGTATGTATATACCATCATGTCTTTGACTGTTCTTATCACTAATTATTTGAAGGCAAAGACAGTAGGTGTAAACTGTAGTGTAGATGCTCATAGAGGCTGGGAAGGGTAGGGGAGTATGAAAATAACAGATTCTGATGACTTATGCAAAAATACAATGAGGTAGAAGGCATTAGTTCTTGTATTCTATATCACGGTAGAGTTACTATAGCCAGGAAAAGTTCATGGTGTATTTCAAAATAACTAGAAGTGTTCAGAGATTTCCACCACACAAATTTAATTTGCAAGAAAGTAAGAATGCTAATTAAAGGGATTTGCTCATTGAATGTATTCTTATTCAATTATCTTATTATACCTCATTAATTTGTACAAATATTGCATGTCACTTACAGTAATTTTAAATCTAAAGAAACCTATCTTTTTATCCCATTGTCCACAACTATCTTGAAATAAACTTAGAGACAATGTCACTAAATACCCCGGATATCATGATCCCCATGACTCTATTATTGAATGCAGAATTTTCTTGAGGTGTAAAATTGCTCTGATTTAGTATAATACATCACATTTCTACTCTTATGTGCAGTGGTTGGGTGAATGCGCCTTAGTATCAGGTTGAACCTTCTATTTTGACTCAAAACACCTGGTGAAGCAGGCAAAAATTTTTCCTGATCTTGTTTCCCTGAGGTGTCTACTTAACTGGCAACACAATCTAACTTTTCTGAAGCAAGCATTTTCTTTAACCATCAATAATAGAACCATTTATTTGTGTGTTGGTTTGTTCTGTTATTTTGCTGAGTTTTCCTCAAAATAAAATACTTAACCATCATTTTGAAATCATATATTTGAGGTTGGATTTATATGTTTTTACTTCCAGATGAGGAGAAATAAAGCACTTGGTCCTTATGTCTCATATAGCATAGAGTCAAATATTGAGGTCATTTGAAATGCCTGTTAATGTGTTTAGCAGACTTCTAGATAGTATGGATATTTCATTGACTAAGTCCTTGGCATCATGGGAAATAAACAAAAGAATTCTATCATGAATTGTAATTCATAGTCCAGGTGTGATAAATGCCTTGAAGTGAAACAGATGTGGCAGGGGAGTGCAAGGCAATCAGGAAGGACTCCCAGGGAAGTGACATCTCATCAGAGACATCATAGATGCTGAAGAGTGCTGTGTGGGTGAAGAGAATTCAAACTGAAGGAACAGCAAGAACCAAGATTCTTAGACAGGTAGTAGGCTTGGTAGGTTGGGAGAGTGGCTAAATTTAAGATATGATTATAAGTTAGTGATTAATTAGTTTTCCAGATAATAAACTGAGTTTTCAGTCCTCATATAACACAAGAGGATTTCAAAGATCTGTCATTTACCTAATAAGCACTTGCAGTTGAAACCAGTTGAAATCTGGCCTCCTTTAACTTGAACAATTGTATTAGAAGCAATTTTCTTTCAGTCTAAGATCTATTATTTCAAATATAAAATACACTCTCTTGGCATAAAACTTCTAAAATCATTTTAGAATTACTTAAGTCAAGAAACTGGATCAGTTTCAGTGTGAAGATTTTTTCTCTGTGGATTGCACTACATTTTATAAATTATCAAATCATAAAATTCTGGAATTTAAATTATCTCCCAATTCATCAAGAGCATAGACATAACAGCCAACATTTATAAATGCAGCTGCCATCCTGAACACTTATATCTTGGTGGAGCAGGTCTTCAAAAAGTTTATAAAAACTGTTTATTGGGAATATACCATGCGTGGATTTTGAAGAATTTTTAAAACATATTCACTAGAAGGTTAGAGCTACAGAGACAGAGGGAGAGGAAGAATGAGGGAGAGGAGAGGAGGAAAGAAGGGAGGAGAGAGCATCCTATCCTCTGGTTCATTTCACAGGTGGCCACAATGGTCAGGAAAGAGCCAAGCTGTATCTAAAAGCTAAGAGTTTCACCTGGGTTTCCAACATGGGTATGGACTCCAAACACTTGGGCTACTTTCTGCTGCTTTTTCCAGGTCATGAGCTGGAAGCTGAATTGAAAGTGGAGCAGCAGCGACACATACTGATGCCTATATGGGAGTCAGGGATTTCAGGCAGTGGTTTAACCCACATGCCACAATTAAAGCAGTTGGATTTAAAATTATTTTACATTAAATGACGAGCATTGTGGCTCAGTAGATTAAAGCACTACTTGTGATGCTGTTATCTTTTATCAGAGTGGTGGTCCAAGTCCTGGCTGCTCCACTTCCAATACAGTTTCCTCCTAATGCAATTGGCAGTGCAGTGGAAGATGGCCCGGGTGCTTGGTCCCTGCTATGTATGTGGGAGACCTGTAAGTAGTTCTGAACTTCTGACTTCTGCCTGGCCCAGCCTTGCTGTTGCAGTTATCCTGTGAATAAATCAGCAAATGGAGGAGTCTCCTCCTCTCCCTCCTTTTCTTTGCCACTCTGCCTTTCCAATAAATATGTAAAAATACATTTTAAAAATGCTTTTCACAAAATAATTTTTGCTTAATTTCATTTTCAAAAACTGTAAGCCTTCTTGTTTAAAACATTGTGTTCTTGTGAACTATGCAGACATTATTGTAATCTCTATCTATCTATTTATTTACAAAAAAGACAGGCAGGAAGAGACAGAAAGAAATATCTCATTGTACAGTTCACTGCCAAAATGCCTGAAAGCATTTTTCTGGGCCACATTAAGTCCAAGAAGCAGGAGCTGAATCTAGGATTTCCATAGAAGTCCTAAGAACTCAAGTACTTGAGCCATCACCACGTCCTGCCACCGTGAGCCCTAGAAGAAAGCTGGAATCAATGACTTGAAATAAAATACCCTGGCATGGGATGGATCACCCCAAACAGCATCTTAACTACTCTGACAAATGGCCACATCTGATCGCTGTTGTAAGACGGGAAAATAGAGAAATATAATTAATTTCTTCAAGGCCACATTACTTTTAAGCAATGAATCTATACAGTCTGACTTCAGATTCTTCGCTTTTAACCATTTAATAGTAGATGGTTTGGAAAAATGGAGACTAAATGGTTAAGTAAATATTCTGAGATCACTCCCTTATGAAGCAGAGATGTGATTTTAGCCTTGTGTTACAGACCCTGCAATTTGAGTTCTTAATCAATATTCTGTGCTGTTATTGACCCTAGAAAGCACCTACTTTAAACTCCACACTGGAAAGCCATGCTATTTAGTGGAATGTACATGAAGTTTTTGAACTCCACAAACCTTTGGTTAAGTTCAGATCTGTAATTTTTTTAAGATTTCTTTCTTTTCTTTTTTTTCTTTTTTTTTTTTTTTTTTTTTTTTTGGAAAGGCAGATATACAGAGAGGAGGAGAGACATAGAGAAAGATCTTCCGTCCGATGGTTCACACCCCAAGCGGCTGCAACAGCTGGACTGAGCCAATCCAAAGCAGAAGCCAGGAGCTCTTCTGGGTCTCCCACGCGGGTGCAGGGTCCCAAGGCTTTGGGCCATGCTAACTGCCCTCTCAGGCCACAATCAGGGAGCTGGATGGGAAGCAGGGCCGCTGGGACTAGAACTGGCGCCTGTATGGGACCCCGAGTGTGCAAGGCAAAGACTTTAACCACTGTGCCATCGCACCGGGCCCCAGATCTGTACTTTTATGTTAGAATCTTGAGCAAGCCATCCAATTTTTCTAAATCAGTTTACAAAATTTGGATCGTCATAACATGCCATACTGTGCTGCACACAGATGCAAATGATAAAAAAATTCTAACAGCACTGAATATATATATAAGACAATTAACATGATCCCAATTGTTAAATTGAGTAATCATTAAAATTCATGGGAACTCAGGAAATAGTAGTTATATTACATAGAATACCAAGAATAAAAATCAAGTTTCCTGATGATTGTACTTCTTGCATTGAACTACGTGCAAATGTAGAATCAAGAGTTTTTGTTGTTGAAAATGAAATAAAATTCTTTCACAGTTAAAAAGAAAAAACTGAATTTGCCTCTTCCAGAACTGCCCTACAAATGATGTTTAAGCATGCTGTCTTGACAGAGAAAATAGCACCCACCAAACCCAAATGCAAATGTGAAGAATTCCCAGTAAAATAACAACTGAAAACTAAATCAGACAATGAAAAACCCGTTGCTAAAATGACAGAACCAAATTACCAACCATTATTATTAACCCTGAATGTAAATAGCTTAAACTCATCAGTCAAACATCATGGATTAGTGACTGGATTAAGAAAAAAAAAAAAAGCAAACCCATCTATCAGTTGCCTAGAGGAGACACATCTCACCAACAAAGATCAGCGGAAACTATATCTCATAGATTTTGAAGTTTCTTTTGTTTTCATTTCTTCAAAACAGATTTTCTTTCTCATATCAAATTCTTCACTGACTCAGAGGTCATACAGTGGCATTTCTTCAGCGACACATTAGTCATTTGGTAGCATATCATTTAACTTCATGGCATTGTAAATTTCTATTTATCTTCCTGTTGTTGATTTTGCTTCTTGGCTTTTCATTTAAGGGACTGCATAGTAACTGTTATTGGAGACTATCATATGCAGATGTGAGGATACAATGCAGTATGTATCTCTACTTCCAGATCAAAGATAGACTCCCAATGAAACTGTTAACTATATCTTGATAATAAGATGCTGTAAGCTCTGTCATTGTTCATGCCTGAAAAGATGGATGTATAACTATTTATAAGAATGATACTATTTTAATAACAAAGGTTAAATCAGTGTGTGTGGGAAGGGATGTGGAAAGGGAAATTAGGGAAATCTAATAATAATAAATAAATAATAAATTTTAGTATTGGTAGGAAACAAAAAAAACAAGACATGGAAAACTCACATGCAAATTTCTGTTTATTGTTATTCCTCAAAGAACTGAAATATTATTTCCAATAACTAATGCATATTACTTTTATAATATATATGATTTCAACTGTTACTGAGTAATGTACTATGTAATATTTTGCTTTCCCAATAATATTATAAAGTCCTCACACAGGGATCTGTTTCCCAGTTTTTTGTTTTGTTTTCTTTTTTGCTTATTTTCTTCTGTATTCTTAAGCTTTGATTTCCAGAGTAGGAGGTCTTTTATATCAGCAAATTTTGTCACCTGCTTTGAGTGTACATGTGTCTGCTTTTTGTTTATTTGTTTTTAAAGATCTATTTATAGTTTATTGGAAAGTCAGCTATACAGAGAGGAGGAGATACAGAGAGAATGATCTTCCATCTTTTGGTTTGGTTTATTCTCTATATGGCTATAATGGCCAGAGATGGACCAAACCAAATCCATAAGTCCAGAATTCCACCCTGGTGTCCCTTGTAGGTATCATCAGCCTAATCATTTTGCCCCTCTTGGAGTGTCTTCCCAGGCACGTTAACAGGGAGCGGGATCAGAGGCAACGAAGCTGGGACTTGAAGCAAGACTCTATTGTGTGATATGGGCTTAACCATCTGCTCCACAGCATCAGTCTGGACATTTTAGAGTGTTTAGTATTGAATTTTATTTTATTATCTTTTCTAATTTTTTAAATTTTAAAATTGTTAGATTTTTGTCCTGGCTCAGCAGGACGACATGAGATCAGTGTGGTTTCTCTGAATCTTGTTGTTGATTTTTTTCAGAGTGAGTCCAGAGTAACCATTAGTTAGGGCTAATTAACCTCTATATGGTAACATGTGGTGACTCATATTGGTGTTTCACAGAAGCACAGTGGCTGGTGGAAGCATAAATTGGTGAGCTATACACGACCTCCAAGAATTTTTCAGAATGAGTTGCTTTTTCAACCTTGCAAACCTCCCTCTCATACAATTACATATCTATTTAATCAGCTTCAAGTGGAATCCTTAGCAGTCCTTCCCCGTTGGAACTCTGTCTTTCCATCTCTAGATCCTTGCCCCCTTTAAGTCCTTATTTCCTTCCCAAATCAGTGTGAATGTTAGCCTTTCTAGGTTCCCCACTCTGAACTGCAAGTTGCACATTGGGCACTCATGGATCTTGCTTTTTTACTTTTACCATCTCTCTATAATTATACATTATTTCATTGGTTTCTTCCCACTCAAGTTTCCTAGTTATTCGAGGTGTGTATATAAGGTGGAGGTTATGGGTGCATCTATGTTATTATTGCGTCGTGGCTAGAAGTATAGCATGAAAGAGATCTGTGGCATGATTTTCCTTTTCACCAACAATTCAATTATCTGCATGCCTGTGATTCAAGAGGTTAGTTTGGAAATTTAGCTCTTGAGTTTAAAACAAAAACCTAGTTATGAGTGTTAGCACATTGAGGAGGTGTTGTGGCATAACAGAATCACTACCTCCCATAAGGATTGGGATTCAATCAGTGAACCTTTTAAAGTCAATGAATAAATATAAGTATGTTCACTTTTAAATGTGCCAGCCATAGTGAGTACTTAGCAAGTTCAGGTTAAATGGGAATCTGTTGCAAATATAATTAAGCTAGTGTCGTTCCTATTTTCTTGCATATTGAAGTGAGCAAGAAGTAGGTTAAAGGCAATGTATCCCAGTCCCACACACATGGTGATACTTACACTGTACAATCTGTTGTGGTTGGTGCAAGAAAATAAGTTAGGCAGAATTTGGACTTGGTCTTCATGGAGCAATTGATTCAGAAACTTGTAGAGGTCTTTGTGGATGGGATTTTACTTTTATGTTTTCAGGAAAAATAGGCATGTCTACTTAAATATTTTTATTTGGAGATGATATGAAATGTAACTAGTCCCAGACATTAAATTGTATAAATCAAAACTTTTCTTACAGCACAAGATAAATGTTGTAGTTAGTTTTTTCTGGGTCCGTAACTGGTGAAATGAATAGTCTTCTGTATTTGGATTTTTTGATGTTTTGAAAGGTTGCTACTTACTACTTTTAATTAAATTTTGTGGACTTATGCAAAAAATCACACAGGTGATTTCTAACAAATTTCCTGTAATAATCCATATTTTTCCATGTTTTATTTGATATACATATATCACTAAGAAAATTAAGCATACATGCATCTTTTATTAACACTTATAAAAGAAATAGAGTTTTCAAGATCAGGTAGGTTCATTTATCCAATTTATGAATGGAAGAAAGCAGAGATACACTTTCCTGAATCAGAAGATGAATTTCCCTAAGAATGGAGCTTAGAATTGGCTAGAACTAGAAACCAGAAACCTCCTGGCCAATTAATTCACATGCCAACCTTTACTGGGTTTAAATATGGAAATATTGTACTTTATTGCTTTAATATTAGAATTTCCTTCCACAGAAGATATATCAGAAAATAAGCAGAAGTCTAATCCTTAGGAAATTAATTGTATTGAAGTATATTGTGATTGATGATGAGAATTTTATTTTCTGGAACTTATACATTAAGGCTTGCTATTAATAATAGAGTAATATCATTTTGCCGCCCTTGGAATATTGAGCTTAATTGTGGAGCTATGTTATAAAAGTACATTGTTAATTTTGCTACATACTGTCGTCTTCTGTTTAAAAATCATCCTGACTCTTTACGGAAAGGTTCAAATTAGTTTTGACCTTGCTTTTGATTATGGAGTAAGTGAAATTCTGCCATGTGGAAGCCATTTACCTTAGTTCCTCTTTATGTTATAGGAAGCTCTAGGAGCTATGACAAACCTAATGCTAAATTCGTCTGTCTAAAGGGCTGGAACTTCAAAAGACATTGCCTTTGGGGGTCAGTGGAATGGTTCAACTGGCTTATTCTCCACCTCCAAGCCTGACATTCCACGTGGGCAGCCTTTTGTGTCCTGGCTGCTTCACTTCCCTTCTAGCTCTCTGCTTGTGGCCTGGACGGGTGGTGGAGGATGTCCCAAAGCCTTGGAAACCTGCCCCTGTGGGGATCAGGAAGAGGGTTCTGGTTCCTGGCTTTGGATCTGCTCAACTTCAGCCATTGTGGCCATTTGAGTGGTGAGCCAGCAGATTGAAAATCTGTCTCTCCTTCTCTGTATATCTACATTTCCAAAGAAAACAAATTTAAAAAAAAACATTGCCTTTTAATTCCTAGTTTATGTCTTTTTAATTCCTAGTTTATGAAGCCAGCATAACTTCGAAAAGTGGCCTTTGAAGGTCCTTTAATTTTCATGTTTGTTTTTTGCCTTTACTTTTTACTCTCTGGTTGAACAATGTACTAAACTACCTTGTCATTAAGCCTGATGTTTCCTGTAGCAAGACAGCAATTTCCCAACCTCAATTCCCTTTTACATTTCTATGATCATTCCTGATTCTTTAAGGTCTCTTCCTCTATGGTTACAGTTCTGTTTGCTGGTTGAACTTGCTTAAATTAATTTCCTTTCCACAATTCTTTGAATCTAAAACATTGACTACCTTTGGCTATTCTGTCTGCTGTTTACAATTTTCATGCTGTTCTTTCTCTGTTTCTCTAGTTGACAGAAAGCTAATCTTGTAATTATTACTAGGGACTTTACTGCTGTGATAATTCTAAGAATAAAATGGAGAAGGGAAAACCCCTATACCTACAAAGCTAAAAAAATTAAAAAGTAGTTATTACAGAGTTAAGGGTGTAAAGAAAATGTACATTTTATTCATCTGTGCTCCTGCTAGTGTAAATATATATGTATAATTAAGTTCTTTGTTCTTTGCCTATTCCCTATACCTACAAAGCTAAAAAAAAAAAAATGTGGAGCCGGCAGGGGGAATGTGGGCTCCCCTGCTGGACAGCCACTCCCACTGGAGAGCATGGGTTGGGATGGGAGCAGACCAGACCAGGCAGGGCTGCAACATCTGTGGGCCTCATGTGAACTAGATCAGGGAAAAGCCAGGTTGGGCTGACTGTTCCGACTGGTGTAAGCGAAAATTAGAGTGGGTGAGGGTTGTTTGGGCTTAGCCACAGCATCAGCTGGCAGAGGCTGGCATTGGAGGCTAAATCTGTCAAGTTAAATTCCAGAACTACCTGGCGAGTGCGTAATACGGGAGTGGGAGTGTCCTAGTAGGGAAATAGTGGGCTCCTCCTTCTTGGATTACAGTCCCACTGGAGAGCACTGTTGGACTAAGAACCCTAGCCATGAAGTGCCAGAGCCGAGCCTCCTAAGAGGCTTAGACAGAGCAGTGGGGAGCATAACTAGGTGCACATGGAGGATATGACAGTCTATCGGAACCTGCAGAGGATACCTGGCACCACAACAGAGGACAGAAAAATCAATCAACCACCCCAGCCATGTGTTGGTAGTGAAAAACTGGGCAAACAGCGACTCCAAGGTGAACTATGTCAGCCAGTGGATTCTGGAGAGATTTCATCGTTCTTGGAATGGCGAGACTGGCAGCAATTCAGAACTGTTGAACTATCAAAACCACTTGAGCAAGACCCTCGCAGCATGCCCCACTTCGGGATGTGGGATGGGTGGGAGACTGGGTAGGGCTTCTACCTTTATCTCCCCCTTCACCCCAGATACAGGCAAAAAAAATGTGGAAATAACAGTCTTATCCACTTTCCTGCAGCACTTGAATTTTGGTGCCCTAACTATGTAAAGATTGTCAAAAATAAAGAAAAAAATGGGAAAAAAGTAGTTATTACAGAGAGTTAAGGGTGTAAACAAAATGTACATTTTATTCATCTGTGCTCCTGCTAGTGTAAATATATACATAAAAACACACACATCTGTGCACAGTCTACATAATAGATAGGGTTCAGTTTTACCCTCAAAAAAGGAATATGTTCTATACCTGTTGATAGCAGTATCAGTTTAGTGTGGTAGTTTTGAATGAAATTGGATATTCTAATGGCTTCTTGCTAGTGTAAATATATACATATATATGCACACATGTGTACACTATCTGTTTACGTAGAAGTCTGAATAAATGATTCAGTTTTACTCTGAAAAAAAGAATATTTTCTATACCTGTTGATAGCAATATCAAGTTAGTATGGTAAGGTTTTGAATGAAATTGAATATTCTAATGAATATCACAAAAAACCATTTTTGCTTTGTTTATAAAGTTTTCAGGATATTTTTAGCCTATAGAGAAATAACAAATAAATGTTAATAATGAAACACTGGGTGTGGCATTTTCCTCCTGTGCAGTCAGTTAGAACATTCTATCTTCCATGTGGTCTCTGAGTGACACTCACTTTTATTACAAAGTCTGTTACTCTTAAAGCATATTTTTCATTACTTACCAGGAAACACGCTAATGAGTGAACATGTCCACAACATTCAAATTAATTAAGATATACTGTTCATTCTTTCCACTGTGCACCTGAAATGAGGAAAGCACAATGAAAAACTTGAGTTGTTCATGTCAACTCATTTCCCCTTACTGAACTTGAAGTCATCATGCATGATGAGACTAAAATCATTTTTGATTTTTGCTCTTCTCAAATGTTTATAAAGTATGAGGGGAAAAGTGTTTGCCTGAGCTTAAAACTTTTCTTGCTAACATCAGTATGGCAAACAAAAAGCATTTTTTGTAATTCTTTGACACAGGAAATGATATATGGTCTTATAGATGAATTCATTTCCAGGAAAAACACCGAAATATTTTTGGTGTTTTTTCCTTTAGAAGTTTTCATAATTCTCAACCTTTATGAGACAGAAAAAGCAAGTCTTTCTAATGACAAATAGGATACTCTAAAATCCAAAGCTTTTCTAGCTTCCAGGTGAATATGATCAATCCCAGTTATGTGTCAACCCAAGAAAATAATACCTGTTTTGCAGCTCTTATTTATGCAAAATAAATGTCAGTATAAAACAACTATAGACAATAAATCTCAGCACATTATGGTAAAAGTAGACCTAAGACATTTAATGTCCCTATTTTTCTTTTTTTTTTTTTAAAGATTTATTCATTTTATTACAGCCAGATATACACAGAGGAGAGACAGAGAGGAAGATCTTCCGTCCGATGATTCACTCCCCACGTGAGCCGCAACTGGCCGATGCGCGCCGATCCGAAGCCAGGAACCTGGAACCTCTTCCGGGTCTCCCACGCGGGTGCAGTGTCCCAATGCATTGGGCCGTCCTCGACTGCCCTCCCAGGCCACAAGCAGGGAGCTGGATGGGAAGTGGAGCTGCCGGGATTAGAACCGGCGCCCATATGGGATCCCGGGCCTTTCAAGGCGAGGACTTTAGCTGCTAGGCCACGCCGCCGGGCCCCCTATTTTTCTAGATTGGAGTTCTACTGCACATTAGGCTAACCATAGTTAATATGTTTTATATTTCTATTTAAAAAGTCTTAAAAATAGAATTTTGTGTTCATATTTAGCTTTTTTTTAGTTTTTAATGCATTCCATATAGTACAGAAATATAGTGCTAAAAGTATATGGCTATAGGTTGATTTGCTCATCTTCTTATGTAGTGGCTCTTTTATTTCAATTTGCAGTTCTGTAGAGTCGTATCTAATTGGTCTTGCTGTGAATCTTATCTTTTTGCCCTTAGTTATTTGTATCTCTCTCAGTAAGTTCTTGTGATTCATTAATCATCCATAAGAGATGGATTACTTATAAACACTTGAGATTGTAAATGTCCATTTCAACACTGCTTTGCTGCGTATCACAAATAATGAAGTTCCAGTTATTAATTGTAACTCCTTCAGTGCCACAAGGGTCATGCGCTAGCATCTCTTCCTACAAGAAGGTTTTAATTCCTGTTTTCACCACTCTCATGATGCAATTTTGTTTTTGTAGCATGTTTGTTAACTTCATTTTGATGAAAATTTATTTTCACCCCGCTATGGATTGTGCTCACTCGTTCTGTACTTTAGGGGACATATAATGGAAGTGTAAGCAGAGACTGATAATGTTCAGAGATGGAGACAAAGTGCTGTATGTCTCTATGCAAACAGACCAGAGATGGACTCCCAGTAAAAGAATTGAAACTGTCCTAGCAGGAAGGATACGGACTCCCTGACAATGTCCATGCCGACATTGTTGGGAAACACTTCAATAACAACATGATGCACTTGTGACTGTCCATGAGAGACATCCATTGTAAAGCTAGAAGCGAAATCAAGGTGGGAGGAAGGTGGGAGGAAGGGAAGGGACCTTGGGGAAGGGTACAGACAACCTCAGACCCTATGGAACTATATCATAAAACAAAAGAAAGTATGTTTTTAAAAAAGTGTATATCAGAGTTCCCTGAGGGAGAATTTTGGATATAATTATCACAAAGAAGTGTTAAATGTTAGAGAAAATGGATAGATTTAGCCTCATTGGACATTATACTAAATGGATATGTATAGATTTTTGTTTTTTTTTAATTAGGCAAAGTACATTCATTTTACAATTTTTTATTTTATTTGAATTACTTTTAAACAAATTCAGTGTGAATTTTAGGTACAATTTGAAGAGAAGATATTCCGTTCTTGTTTCCATTGCAGCCTCCTTCTATAGCCCTTTTTCTCTCTCTCTCTTTCGCTCTGTCTCTCAGTTTTTTTTTGTTTTTTTCTAAGGTAACTTGTTTCAAATTTGCTTTAGTAAAAAGGCTGAACTATTCACCTAATAAGAATTTTAAATTAAAAAGAAAAAATAGGGCCCGGCAGCGTGGCCTAGTGGCTAAAGTCCTCGCCTTGAAAGCCCCGGGATCCCATATGGGCGCCGGTTCTAATCCCGGCAGCTCCACTTCCCATCCAGCTCCCTGCTTGTGGCCTGGGAAAGCAGTCAAGGATGGCCCAATGCATTGGGACCCTGGACCCGCGTGGGAGACCTGGAAGAGGTTCCTGGTTCCCGGCTTCGGATCGGCGCACACTGGCTGTTGCGGCTCACTTGGGGAGTGAATCATCGGACGGAAGATCTTCCTCTCTGTCTCTCCTCCTTTGTATATCTGACTTTGTAATAAAATAAATAAATCTTTAAAAAAAAAGAAAAAATATAGGAACACAGACAGATGACTACAAATAGTAACTGGATGGAAAAATGGCCATTTCACACATATACAATAAATTTTAAAGTAACAACAGCTCATTCAAGCTGTAATACTATAAAATTCTTCATCATTGGTTTTACAAATTTAAGGCAAAGTATTTTAAAAAATACATTTGCAGCAATACTGATACACACAGACGTGTACACATACACATACATGTATATATTTATATATACACATTGAAATTGTGGTTGCCACATGTGTAAGAGAATGTGCAGTGTTTGTCCTTTCTGTCTCATTTCACCCAATGTCATGTCCTCTAATCCATTTTGCTGCAAATGGTAGAATTTCACTCTGTTCTATAGTTGAATAAAATTCCATTGTACCTATGTATATATGTATATATAAATGTCTACACACAAATACACAATAAATATGGCATATGAATATACCATATTAATGCATATTTATATAAACAGCATATCTATTATATATCATAATGTAATATGTACACTTATTATGTAAAATATATATGCCACATGTCTATCAGATTCTCTGTCTAAATATGTCACATTATCTTTATCCTGTCATCTGAAAATAGACACCTTGGCTCACTCCAAGTTTGGGCTGTAATATGGGCTGCTGTATACACTGTGGTACAGATATTTCTTTGATTCATTGTGTTCAAGTTTTTAGGGTACAGACCCTGTGGTGGGATTGCTGGATCATAAAGCACATCTATTTCTGTGGGGGTTTTTTTTGTTTGTTTTTTCAAAGATTTATTTATTTTATTACAAAGTCAGATATACAGAGGAGGAGAGACAGAGAGGAAGATCTTCCATCTGATGATTCACTCCCCAAGTGAGCCGCAACGGACGGTGTGCGCCGATCCGATGCCAGGAACCAGGAACCTCTTCCGGGTCTCCCACGTGGGTGCAGGGTCCCAATGCCTTGGGCCGTCCTCGACTGCTTTCCCAGGCCACAAGCAGGGAGCTAGATGGGAAGTGGAGCTGCCGGGATGAGAACCGGCACCCATATGGGATCCCGGGGCATTCAAGGTGAGGACTTTCAGCCACTAGGCCGTGCCACCGGGCCCTCTGTATTTTGTTTTAAAAGAACTCTCACATTATTTTCCACAATGACAGCACTGATTTACATGCCCACCATCAGTGTATAACAGTTCACTTTTCTCCATGTTATTTGCAAAATTTATTACTCTCTGTGTTTTGGATTTTAGCCATTCTGATAATGGTGATATGATATTTCATTGTGATTTTGATTTGCATTTCCCTGATAGCAATGTTGATCATTTTGTCTGTATATCTGACTTTCCACAAAGAATAAAAAAAAATCTTTTTTTTAAGATTTATTTATTTTCATTACAAAGTCAGATATATACAGAGAGGAGAGACAGAGAGGAAGATCTTCCATCTGATGATTCACTCCCCAAGTGACCACAACAGCCAGAGATATGCCAATCCGAAACCAAGAGCCTGGAGCCTCCTCCAGATCTCCCACATGGGTGCAGGGTTCTAAAGCTTTGGGCCGTCCTCGACTGCTTTCCCAGATCACAAGCAGGGAGCTGGATGGGAAGTGAGGCAGCTGGGATTAGAACCGGCGCCCACATGGGATCCCGTGTCTGTTCAAGGCGAGAACTTTACCCGCTAGGCCACCGCGCCGGGCCCTATTTTTTCTTTTTAAAAAGGAACTAAGATGTTAATTTAATTAAATTTTCTTTATTGGTAATGGCAATTCTTTCTTACTGTATTTAGGATTCTTTCCCTTGAGTATCTCCTTGTTAATTTGATCACCATGGCATTAGGTAACTAAGATCCTGTAATCAATACACAGGTCCTACAGAACTAATTCAGAGTATCCTGATGGAAATATATCTAAATAGACCAATATGTGTCTTGGGAAAAAATTTGAATCTTTTCATTTCTTAGATTTTCTTTATGAAATGACACATTAAATTGCAAGCATGCATAGTTCATTAGGTTGAGATAAATTACCAGGAATAGCATGGCTTGATCATGTGATAGATTTATTTTCTGAGGAATCTCTATACTGTCTCCTATAATAGTTGTACTAGTTTATATTTCTACCCACAATGGGATAGGGTAACTTGTCCACACATCATCAGCAGCATTTATTGTTTTCTGATTTCTGTATGATAAGCATGCTAACTGGACTGATGAGAAATATCATTTTGCTTTAATTTGCATTTTCCTAATGATTGGTATGTGTTTATTGGCACATTTTATTTAGGTAAAATATATACAACATACTATTGATCATTCTAACCACTCTTTCAGTGTACAATTTAGTGATAGTAAGTATGTTTACATTGTTGTAGAGCCACTACCAGCCATCCTCAAAATATTTTCATCTTCCCAAACTTAAAATCTTTACACTTAATGTAATAACCCAGTTGCCTACCCCTTCAAACTGCCACCCAAATCCCTGGCAAGACCACTCTACCTATTGTGTCAACTAGGTACTTCTTACAGCCATTATCATCTAATGTTTTTCCTTTGTGTCTAATTTATTTTGCTTGGTATATGTTTTCAAGATTGCTAATATTGTAACATTGATCAGAATTTTCTTTTTTGATACTAACTGATAAATTCATATATAGATGTATATACATGCACACATTTGGGTAACTTTTTATAAAATAACTATGAACATTGGCATACATGTTATTATTTGAAAAAAGAACTGTCTTTTAACATTGGCTTTGCAATGAAGTGAAGTGTTTCTAAGAGTTCTAATCAGCGATTTTTCTTGTATCTCATTTATTTTGTATTAGAATAATGTTTTTTTGTTTTTTTGTTTTTTTTTAGGATTTTTTTTTTTATTGTTAATTATTTTGCATTATGTGACAGTTTCATAGGCTCTGGGTATCCCCCCCTCCCTCCCCCTCCCCTCCCCCCGGTGGATTCCTCCACCTTGATGCAGTATTACAGTTCAAATTCAATCAAGATTCTTTCATTGCAAACATATACCAAGCATAGAGTCCAGCTACTTATTGTCCAGATTGGTTGAACAGTTTCTTGGGGAGACCTTTTCTGGTCTGAAGTTTGAACTGGCAGAATATCATCACAGTCAATTAAGAGTCCCAGTATAACATCAACAGCAATTTGCAATGTTACGGAGTTGACATGGTTTTGAGTAACCAGTGTATTAAAAAGAAAAAAAATAAATTAAAAAAAAAAAAAAAAAAAGGAAAACAAGTCCTAGCCACAACCTATGATTAGCTCATTGACATTTCAATTTAGTTCATATACAGGACCGGCTGCTCTATACCTTAAAATGGCCATAAGGCACCATTCAGCTGTTTCGTGTCCATTTCATCTTAGTATTTAGCCAGTTGTTGTGTTGAAGTAAAATTTTGCTGATCTTGGCAGATTTTAGGATAATCCAGACTGGCTTGTAACTCTAACAAGATATATGTCAACATTTTAGGTGCAGAACATTTTTTTTTTTTTGGGGGGGGGGTGTGCAGGAAAATCCTCAACACCATGGTGAGGAGTAAAACTAATCTTTGTGACCCACCCAGCGAGGCATGAGCCAATCCATGCCAGCTCTTTCCTGTCAGATTTCAAGTTCTACTTTCTGTTGTTTATTTATTTTAGGGGTTTTTTTTTGTTTTTTTTGTTTTTGTTTTTTTTTTTTTAGTTTGTATGATTGTTTGTTTGCTGTGAGGGGTTTTCGAAGCGATCCCGATGGTCATTGCGAGGGAGGGAGGGTCCAGAGGTGGAGCCAGGCTCGGACCAGAGAAAGCTCTCCTCCCTGGTCCCGAAGGACGTTTATTGTTCTTCTGTTTCTGCAGACCACTCAGGGCTTCTGGTTGTCTTTCCGATGACGTTGGTTTCTGCACGATAGTGTTTGGACTTCTTCCATCCCCTGTGGAAGCTCCGGTTGGGGGTGGGTGACCTCAGAGTACTCGGCCTCCGAGGGCATCCAATTCCCTGTGGCCTCCTTGGCAGTTGGGATATAGTCCTTGTTGCTCGTATTAATAGTTTGTGGTGAAGGTCTGGGAGTCTTCATGGTTGGGATCCAAGCTTCCTCCTTACCACCTGCTCCACTCTGGAGTGCTCCCCTGCTCCACGCACATGACTTCCTGTTAAGAGGTTGTCAGGATCGCACCCGATTCCCCCCTCATGCATTGGTATAGTAGTTTTAGTGTTGTTTAGTGCCGCTTTGAGTCTGTTATCTATGAATTACCAGATTTGATCTTGATAGGCTATATTGTACTTTTTTCTCACTCTTTTTATGGTCCTGAAAGATTTCCCTGCACTCCCCCCATTACAGGTTAACATAGCGTATTGAGGGTATAGTAGGTTTTACAGATTTTCGATGTAGATCTTAAGTATTCTGACATTAATTGTTGGTTTATAGATTATATCGCCTTATCTTATTGCATTGGATACAGGTTGTTAGATTGCACTAATATTACAATATACAGGTACTGTTTTCCAAGTTGTTCTCTTTTCATCTCAGATTAAGGCAAACATGTGGTATTTAACCTTTTGGGATTGGTTCATTTCTCTTAGCATGATGGATTCCAGTCGGGCCCATTTGTCCACAAAGAATTGCATTTCATTTTTTTTTAATAGCTGAGTAGCATTCCATGGAGTAGATGAACCATAGCTTTCTTAGCCAGTCTTCCACTGATGGGCATTTTGGCTGCTTCCAGGTTTTTGCGATCGTAGATTGTGCTGCTATGAACATAGGCGTGCATGTTGGTTTCTTGAGTAGAAGATGTTTTGGATATATCCCAAGGAGTGTTATTGCTGGATCATATGGTATGTTGATTTTCAGTTGTTTGAGTATTCGCCAAACTGATTCCCATAGAGGCTGTACAAGTCTGCACTCCCACCAGCAGTGGAGAAGGGTTCCCTTTTCCCCACATCCTCGCCAGCAAGTGTTGGTGGTATTATGTATGTGTGCCATCCTTACTGGAGTTAGGTGGTACCTCATTGTTGTCTTCATTTGGATTTCCCTTATTGCCAGGGAACTTGAGCATTTTTTCATATGCTTGTTTGCCATTTGGGTTTGTTCTTTTGTGAAGTGTTTGCCCATTTCCCGTGCCCATTTCTTGAGCAGTTTGTTTGTTCTGGTGTTTTGGTTTCTCTGGAGATCTTTGTATATTCTGGAGATTAGCCCTCTATCACCTATGTCGTGTGCGAAGATCTTCTCCCATTCTGTGGGTTGCCTTTTTACTTTGTTGATTGTTTCTCTAGCTGTACAGAAGCTTTTTAGTTTGATGAGGTCCCAATTGTTTATTTTGGTCTCGATTTCTACTGCATTTGGAGTCTTTTTTAGGAAATGAGGGCCTACCCCTAAGTGTTGCAGTGTGTTTCCAACATTTTCTTCCAAACGTTTGAAGGTTTCTGGATGTAGGTTTAGGTCTTTTATCCATTTAGATTCGATCTTGGTGTATGGTGAGAGATGTGGGTCTATCTTTTTGTTTCTGCAGGCTATTAACCAGTTGTCCCAACAGCATTTATTGAACAGACCTTTCCATTTGCTTGGGTTGTTGTCTGTCTTTTTGTCGAAGATTAATTGACTGTATCTGTGTGGGTTTCCATCTGTTGTTTCTATTCTGCTCCACTGATCTTCCTCTCTATCTTTGTGCCAGTACCAGGCTGTTTTGATGACCACTGCCCTATAGTATGTCCATAGATCCGGTACTGTGATTCCCCCTGTTAAGTGCCTGTTCTTCAGAGTGGTTCTGGCTATTCGTGGTTTTTTGTGTTAGAATAATGTTTTAAAACAATGGTTATCAAACTTCAGTATGCATCAGGATCACCTAAATAGATGACTTGTTTATATATTTACATATCCAAATTTCATTTATGGGAAAGGCAGAGAGGTAAGGAAACAGACAGGTGGAGTAAGATCGTCTCTCTTTCACTTGCCAAATGCCTGTAATAGCCAGATCTGGGACAGACTAAAAGCAGAGCCTGGAACTTCATCTGTGTTTGCATGTGAGTGGTAGGGACTTAAGTAGATAAACCAGTATCTTCTGCTTTACACAGAACACATTAACAGGACACTGAATTAAAATCACATTCACTGAAACTTAGCAGACACTCCAATTTTGAGGGATGAAATTTCCAAGAAATGACGTAAGCCACTAGGCCAAATGCCCAGTGCTGTAAGGTTTATTAATCACAGACTACTGCTGGACTCCCAATTAACGATCCACTATGTTATAGGCAAGGTCTTAGAATTTACATTTCTTTTTAGATAGATTTATTTATTTTATTTGAAAAAAAATCACAGAAACAGGGAGACAAAGATATGGTGCATCTTGTGGTTCGGTCCCTAAATGGTTCCCAGGGTCAGAGCTGGTCCAGTCCAGGCAACCCCATGTCTTTTTCAGGGTGCTGGATCAGAAGTGTAGCAGCTAGGACATGAACCACACATGTACAGGACACTAGTGCTCCAAGCACAGGTTTAGACTACTACACAACTGTGATGGCCTCAGAATTTACATTTCATGTCCATTACCTACTAATGCTGTTGCTGAAGATCCAGGGACCATATTTTGAGAACTGTCTCATAGAATTGCCTTAGATGTTAAAAAAAATTTTTTTTTTCTGGTGTTAGGGCCTGGTGCAGAAGCCTTGTGGCTAAAGTCCTCACCTTGTATGCATGCACCAGGATCCAATATGGGCACTGGTTCTAATACTGGCTACCCTGTTTCCCATCCACCTTCCCACTTGTGGCCTGGGAAAGCAGTAGAGGATGGCCCAAAGCCTTGGACCCTGTACCCATGTTGGAGATCCAGAAGAAGCTCCAGGCTCCTGGCTTTGGATCGGCTCAGCTTCAGCCATTGCAGCTCCTTGGGGAGTAAATCTATGGATGGAAAATCTCTCTGTCTCTCCTCTTCTCTGCATATTTGACTTTCCAATAAAAATTAAATAAATCTTAAAAAAAAAAAAAAACCTTCTGGGGCCTGGCACAGTGGCCTAGTGGCTAAAGTCTTCGCCTTGAATGTGCCAGGATCCCATATGGGCGCCGGTTCTAATCCCGGCAGCTCCACTTCCCATCCAGCTTTCTGCTTGTGGCCTGGGAAAGCAGTCGAGGACGGCCCAAAGGTTTGGGACCCTGCACCCATGTGGGAGACCCAAAAGAGGCTCCAGGCTCCTGGATTTGGATTGGCGCGCACTGGCCGTTGTAGTCACTTGAGGAGTGAATCATCGGACAGAAGATCTTCCTTTCTGTCTCTCCTCTCTGTATATATCTGACTTTGTAATGAAAATAAATAAATCTTAAAAAAAAAACCTTCTGGTATTGGTTTTACCACTAGCCTTATCTCTTGCAATAAACAACATTTTCTTACTTTAGCTACAAACTGAAGTGTATACATAATTCTATATATATATATATATATATATATATATATAGAGAGAGAGAGAGAGAGAGAGAGAGAGAGAGAGACAGAGAGACAGAGAGAAGTTTGGTGAGATTTAAAAAAAAAAAAGAAAAAGTTTACAAATATGTTCCTCAATTTAGAAATAGCACCAGTAGTGATCCTAAACTATTCAAAGGACAGGAATGCCGCAGGTTTAATAGTTAATATAAATTCTAGTTGGTTCATGGTGATTCCTTAAGAAGGAGACTGGAGAATAAGTGCCTCTTCTATCCTGCTTTTATTTGTTCTCAGTTGGACGCAGGGAAAAATTGGGAAAAGAGAACCAAGTGCTGTAAGTGGTATAGGTTAGCTTTCCTAGCCCAAGGTTATTGAGTGCATGTGAAGGGATCCAACAGGGTGTGTTCATCACAATTAAGTTCATAAATATAAGAAGCAGCTAGTGGAATAATATGTCATTCATATATGCATATCAATTATTGCTTAAACAATTACGAAAATCTGTAACAAAGTCATAAATTAGTGACAAATTTATTTAAAGAGAAAAGATGTGCCTGAAAAATAGTTAATAAAGGCTAGAAATTTTCCTTAATTATTTCCAGGTGGATATCCTTATGTTGTTTCTAGTTGTGCCTTTTATTCAGGACATTTATTAAAGTTTATAATTTTATGTTTTGGGAAATTGTTTACTAAATATTTAGTTCACCTTTTATTAATGAGTACAAAATCATGTCATGCTTTCCAGTGATGTGATAGGAAGCTCTGATAAATATCTATTGAATTAAGTAAGTAACCAAATAAATACAAATATGAAAAATGGGTTGCGGATTAGTAGTTCAAATTGGATTATAAAATTTACCAGAAATATGGCATGAACAGGATGCCTCATGGAATGCTTCATTTATTTGACATTGCCAAAATGACAATAAAAAGCACGATGGGGTATACCAAACTCTACAAGACCCTCTGCTCTTGGTAGTCCCTGATGGCCCTAGAGTCAGTCTCATTGAGCTCCTGTTGTCATTCGTGTTTTCCTACTGTGTCTGTAGCATCAACACATCTACACCTTTCATGTTTAATCAGTTTGAAGTGTTTTCAAATATACAAAAGGGCAATTGGTTTATAAATCAACAAATCCACATAATAAGCACGCAGAAGAGATATTTCCCTCCTCATTAAAAACAAAAAAAGAGGAAATGTGTTCGGAGTAATTTGATGACATTCTCAAGCTATAAGTGCAAGTAAATATCTACAGAACTTAAAGTTGCATCTTGCATTTCCAAACCAAATTATTTCCCCCAGACTCCAAGACTGTACTGCAGTTTATCTATGGAGATTGTAACAGCTTCTGAAGTGGACAAGTTCCTTTTTTGTTCTTTTTCTCCTTTGGTGTAGAATTTTTGAGACACAACTGGGATTTGCATTTACAATTTTCAAGCTCAGAAAGGTGTTTTCCCCCATGGATTTGAATCAAATGTGTGAATAGCATCCAAAAAGGTTAATCTGTTTACCCAACTAGAACATTTTGCACTGCCGAAAAACACTAGGAGTTATATTGCTAGTCTGTACCACAGCCCTGTGCTTTGAGCTGTTCTATTTTCATTTGGCATTTCAAAGCTGGTGATCAATTTACCATTATAATTGTCTCCAAATTTTACTTTAACTGCCACTTTGTGAAGGAAAAACATCAATTTACATTATTTCATACAGTTGGTAAATATCTAATGATATAGAAAACAAAACTGGGTTTTTTGCTGCTCTATGTTGTCATCATTTTCTTATAGAAGATCCTGTTATTTTCACACATGTATTTTACATTTCTGTGAGGTACACAATAAGATAATTCTAACCATTGAATTATCCAAAAGAATGAAGAATAGGAAAATGAAGAAACTGGTTATAAATGTGTGCTGAATATTTGTTTTAACAGTAATTGCAACTAGATTAACAGTTTTATTCTATGTACAAGATGTTTCTCAATTTTTATATAGTTTTTTTTTATTTATTTATTTTTATTGAAAAGTCAGTTTTAGAGAGAGAAGGAGACAGAAAGACCTTCCATGCACTGGTTCACTCCTGAAGTACCTCCAACAGCCAGATCTGAGCCAATGTGAAGCGAGGAATCAGGAGCTTCTTCTGGGTCTCCCAAAGCTTTGGATCACCCTCTACTGCTTTCTCAGGTCACAAGTAGGGAGCTGGATGGGAAGTGGAGCAACCAAGACACAAACCTGCACCCATATGGGATCCTGGCACATGGGATCCTGGTAGCCTTTAGGTACAGCACAAGGCCCTCATATATGTTCTATAAAATAAAAATTATAATCACTTTATACACTATCAGGTCATTGATTTTTAGGAATCATAAATGTGTCTTTATTTGAACTATTTAAAATAGTAGAAAGAAAAAGCATAATCAGTGATTTTATATTGAATGTATTGCTTTGCACATCAATAGACAATGCTAATAGATACATATATATTTGTTTTGAGCTATGCTCTATCTTTGCAAAAAACATCCTAGACAGATGTTCATTGAAAGCCAATATGCTAATATGATAATCTATGAGGTGAAGCCTTTGAAAGTGATTAGAGCATTAGGGCAGAATCTGCATACATTGAATTTGTGCCCTTGTTTTTAATTTTTTGGATTTTTATTAATATAAAGAGAATAGGGTAGGTGTGGGGGCATAAATGCTTAACCAGTGCCTGCAGCACTGGCATTCCATGTAGACACTGGTTTTAGTCCTGGTTACTCCTCTTCAGCCAGGGCCCTGACTGTGGCCTGGGAAACAGCAGAGGATGACTCAAGGCCTTAGGCCCCCTGCATCCTCATGGGAGACCCAGAAATTTGGGCAACTCTTTTTCTCTCTCTCATTTTGTCTCTCTGTCTCTCTGTCTCTCATGTGTGTGTGTGTGTGTTTGCCCTTCTCTCTCTTCTTCAATCTTTCAAGTAAAATAAATAAATTTTAAATAATAATGATATAAAAAGAACAGATTTCATTTACTTCACAAAAGTAGTTCTTAGAATTAACCCCCCTCTCTTCTCTTTTATCCCTCTCCCAACCACCTCCTTCTCTTCCTTGTTTCTTCTTTTTTCTTTTAAAGATTGATTTATTTTTATTGGAAAGGCAAATGTATAGAGAGAAACAGATACAGAGAGAAACATCTTCCATCCAGTGGTTTACTCCCCAAGTGGCCACAATGGCTGGAACTGACCTGATCCAAAGCTAGGAGCCAGGAAGTTCTTTTGGGTCTCCCACAAAAGGAGGATGGAGGATGGAGGATCCCAAAGCTTTGGACTTTCCTTGACTGCTTGCTTTACCAGGCTACATGCAGGGAGCTGAATGGGGCGTGGAGCAGCTGGGATTAGAACTGGAGCCCAGTTGGGATCCCAGTACATATAAGGCAAGGTCTTTAGCCACTAGACCATGGCACCGGGCCCCCTTGTTATCTTTTCATTAATTTTTTTTGCAAAGACAAAATTTTAATCCACTCTGTAATTACAGGTTTATATACACCGCTAACCATAAATTTCAACATGGAAAGTAGAAGACCACAGTTACACAGTAGAAACAGGGACTAACAGCAATTTTACCAATTCTTCCTACACATTTTTGCATTCCATATCAACTGCTAGGTATCAGAGAAAACAGATGATATTTGTCTTTTTGAAACTGTCTTGTTTCTCTGAGCATTTGGTTTCCAATTACATCCATTTTATTACAAGTGACAGGATTCCATTCTTTGTTTTGATGTAGTAGATGCCATAGTGTACATATATCACATCTTCCTTGTGCAGTCACCAGTTGATGGGCATGTGGGTTGATTCTACATATGAGCGTTGGAACTATTGTGAATTGAACTGCAGTAAAAACAGGGATAGAGATAACTTTCAAATGCGGATTTCCTAGAAGATTCTCCAAACACTATGTCCCTTCTACCACATGAATATACAATAGGATTATATATTATAACATAATTATAATTATATTATATTATTTATAAGCCAGAAAGTAGGTTCTCATAAAACATTAGCTCATGACAGATTTAGCAGCTAGATAGTGTCTTAATCTTGGACTTCCGAACCTTCAACTATGAGAATTTTTTTTTTAGTTATAAGCTAGTTAGTTTGCAGTATTTTTTCATAGTATTGCAAATGCACTAAGTCATGAACTCTTTCAAATAAGACAAAGCTGGGCCCAGCATGGTAGCCTAGCGGCTAAAATCTTCGTCTTGCACACCTGGGATCCCATATAAGTGCTGGTTCTAATCCTGGTGGCCCCACTTCCCATCCAGCTCCCTGCTTGTGGCCTGGGAAGGCAATCGAGGATGGCTCAAAGCCTTGGGACCCTGCACCCATGTGGGAGACCCGGAAGAGGTTCCTGGCTCCTGGCTTTGGATTGGTTCAACTCTAGCAGTTGTGGCTGTATGGGGAATGAATCATCAGATGGGAGATTTTCCTCTCTGTCTCTCCTCCTGCCTGTATATCTGAATTCCCAATAAAAAGAAATAGCTCTTTACAAAAATAAGATGAAGCTAAGGTTTGAATGTTTAAGCTAATTTTTTAGAGTTCTATAACCAATAAGAAGTAAATAAATCACTAAATTTAAAAAGTAGATTGTCAAAATGAAATCTAGTGAAAGGTAACAAGCACTAACACTTATTTCTGAACTTTATTATTAGTCTAATAAAAATAAAACAGTTGGTGTATAAAATCACTCAAATTATGTTGAATAATTCCCTGAGAATAAAGATTATGCCTCACTCAATTTTGTCAAACAAATTTGTCAAACCAGTGTTCTGGAATGCTACTATCTCAGCCCGAAGAATTCAAAATGTTACAATATTTTTTAATGCATTATAATGCTTAAGACATGAAAACCAAAGCCAGTATTCTTTTTAAATAAAGATTTATTTTTTATTATTATTGCAGCCAGATATACAGAGAGGAGGAGAGACAGAGAGGAAGACCTTCCATCCAATGGTTCACTCCCCAAGTGCCCGCAATGGCCAGAGCTGAGCCGATCTGAAGCCAGGAGCCAGGAAGTTCTTTCCGAGTCTCCCACACGGGTGCAGGGTCTGAAGGCTTTGGGCCATCCTCGACTGCTTTCCCAGGCCACAAGCAGGGAGCTGGATGGGAAGTGGGCTGCTGGGATTAGAACAGGCACCCATATGGGATCCTGGGCGTGCAAGGCGAGGACCTTAACCACTATGCTATCGCGCCGGACCCATAATGCTAGTATTCCATTGTCCAAATTCCAATGTCCTATGAATTCAGGATCTTCTAGATATACTAAATTTACATTGCAAATGCTATTTATTGACTCTTACCTTTTGATTACATTATTCTTACCTTCATTCTTTCTTTATATATAACGTTATTTTAATTTTTGCCATTGGTATCATTTTATGTTCATAATTGTGTTTGGTTCCTGAACCATGGAAAAACTTCCTGCAGATGCTTCCAGAATGTGCAAAAAGCACATAACGTCATGGTTGCACAAATATTAAAACGCTGTTAGCTATCAACCTACTTTTTGTCTTGACACTCATTGAAGTTGATTTTAACTTGCCTGGGCACATCCAGATTTTGAGAATCTTGTCAAATTATCTCTATTTCTTTCTGTTTATCTGGATCTCTTTCATGATTTAAGCTTTCCTCCAATGTTTGCCAACTCTTGGTTTTCCATTCTTACTTTGAAATCAGTCAGTGACAAAGCTAATTTAGAGCTCAGTATTAAAGACTATTTCTAGCTCTAGGTAACCAGGCAGAAAATGGGCAGAACTTCCAACCGGGTACTTTGTTCTGGACTCTTTTTGCATCTGCCAGAAACACACATCTTGGCAAGTAGCAAAGCTCTAGTTTTCCCTTGGAGTTTATTCCTATTCTATTCCTATAGAGAGTTAGAATGCTGTTCCAGAGGACTGAGTTAGAATATAACTATCTGAGGGTCTATGAGGAGACTTTTGGATATATATTTTTTCAATATTAAAATCTACAGTTCGTTATGACTGCCCTTGCAGCTGTAGCCAGTTCCTTATGATTTGTTCCTCCTGAATCCAGTTGTTTTTTTGTTTGTTTGTTTCTGTTTTTTTGTTTGTTTGCAAATTGCTGATTATCCTCCCATTATGCATTATTGCCCTCTTCATCATTTGGTATTTAACACTGTCTTGAAATTTCCATTTTTATTTGTAAAATCTCAAAGGAGCAAAAGGAGAAAACTTCCGTGGATTAAAACAGACACAAATTTGGAAGAATAATTATGTGAGCTGCACCATGGACAAATAGATGTAAACTCTATGTTGAACCACATTAAATTCCTTTGTCTTGAGAAAAATCCATACTAATTGCAAAAAAAAAAGAAAAAAAAGTATGACAGGATAGAAATTTTTAAAAATTGAATTCATTGGATCCAGGTATTTGAATATTAATTAGAAACTGCTTATAACTCTCCTCATAATTGTCTATAAATAAGCATTCTGCTGTGGCATTTGTTTAAGGCAGTTTCATTACAAGATTTGACTGTCTGAAGAATCTTCATAGGCTATAATTGTATAAATTATCTGGTGAGATAATACTTAATATTAGTGGATATTATTGTATGTAGGACCGTTGCTGCTGCATACCAAGTGAAGCTGCCTCCTCCACATTGGCAGTCCCTAGGTGGGTGGATGTGAGCTCTGGCTGCTCCATTCTACTGCAACTCCCTGTGAATGTGCCTGGTAGCCAGCGGAGCATGCCCGCGATGCTTGGGGGCCTGCACTCATATGAGAGAACCAGGAAGAAGCTCCTTGCTCCCGATCTCTGCCTGGTCCATCCCTGGTTGTTCAGGACATTTGGAGTGAGATCCAGTGGATGGAATATGTGTCTGTCCCTCCCCTCTTTCTCTCTTTGTAGACATGTCATTAAAATAGAAATATTTTTAAAAGAAAAACATATTGTTCTGGTGTACAGAAAAATTGGCAAAGGAAGTGTACAGGTTAAAAGAAATATGGTGGTAACTACATTCTACCAAGACTTTAAAAATTCCCTAAAGCTGAAAAAAAAAAAAATCTCAAGGATGCAACTTTTTCTGAAGTATTTTTTATCTCCTTCTGACACTCATTCTGAAGTGTGTCCAGAATGAGTCCTCAGTCTGATATTCTGACGTGTTTTCCAGGATACCCAGGCACAATGACATGTAAAACATTAGAGCAGCAAGGATTTTTATCAAATTATTTAATTTTCCTGATTTTGGATATTTTCCTTTTTCATATGTCATCCCTGCTGAAAAGAAAATGCATATGGAAACTGACCCATACAGTGTTTTTTTTTTCTAACAAAATGAAACTATGGTTAGTGATATTTAAGAATTGCATAAATTCAATCTTTACTTTTTCCCATACTATATTTTCTTTACTGTTGCAAATGTATTTTGGGGGGGAGTGCTCATTTTCCATTTTTTGTTGCTGATAAAAACCTAACCATTTTTTTTTCAGTGTGACATCATATATTCCTTCTTGAGTAAAGCCTTCTTGTATTCTCACAGGAACCTTTGGAGCTGTACCTCCTCCAAAATATCATCATCTTTATTTATATACATCACTTCAGTGTCTGCTTTTAAAGCTTTTTCCATTTCAATTAACTGAAAATTTGCATATGTTTTAGAGAATATATCTATACAATGTGCTGACTAAGTCTCAAAGTCTCACTCCTTAATATTTCTTGATTTTCGGAGGCTTCCAACTCCACTTTTAGTTCTTCATGAAACATATTATGGGTTGTTATGAACTGTATTTTATCATGCTGAAAATCACTATAACTCAGTCTGATCTAACTGAATTTTGATACCTGTTATCCAATCACTCTTCACTCCTTTCTTAGGCTGTGGTAAAATTACCATTCTGTTTTTCCGCTGTGATCAACTTCTTTGGCCTTTACACCTTAGAACATTTCTGGATCATGCTTATTTTGTTGAATATGCTGCCTCCCAATTTCACTTAATTTATTTCATGTGTCAAAATTTCATCTTTACTATGATTAAATGAGATTATATCATGGATATATACTACATTGTCTTCTGTCTTTATTCATCTATGGGTGAACAACTAGGTTGACTCAGTTTTGGCTATTTTGAATAACACTGTAATATACATGAGAATGTAGATTTTAAAAAAGGCAATTTCACAGTTCTGGTAAGGGAGGTTATAATATAAGCTGATTGTACTGTTTGGATTTTGTAAGACTGTGAACTCTCCCATCAGGTCTTCAGCTAGACTCAGGACCCACAGTGAGTCACTGATTTCCCAGCAGCACAAATTTCAGGCAGTTATACCATGGATACAGACTGTCAGGGTCTTTCCACTTTCCTCTTTACGATTGTGAAAAACCATTTCTAGTCTCACATTGTTCCACATTCCCTTATCACATTGCTGTGATAAAAGAAACCAATTTTAAGATGTGTTATTATTTTCTTTACCAGACCATCTTGTGTCTGTGATCCATGGTTTCTCCCATTAGTATCCATAGTATATTTCAGTGCTTTCTTCTGGAATATTCCAACCAGTTGCTGATTATTGTTGGTTTTAGCTTCTAATCTATTTGTTGTTTGTGTGTGTGTGTGTGTGTGTGTATGTGTTTGGGGAGGAAATACATTCTGGTGTCTCTAGTCCATTATACTGGAAGTCCATTCAACTTTATTTTTCATGTGCCAAAACTTATCAATTAGATATGCAGTGATAACTTACAGGTTAGATTTTAGAAAGACCTCAATCATAAAAGAATGTAATTCTGGATTTATGTGAATTTCATATCTTGGGTGGCTGAGTTGGGCTCTAATTGTTCATCTCTGTTTTTGGTTGAAATCCACAGGTGTTTGAAAAAAACGATAAAAGAATAAAAAGGCTAAGGGTTCATTATAGGAGAAACTTTGACATGTTTACTATGTAATTTGTGTATCTTCAGATACTCAGCAGTGAATTTTCCACTGTGATTTTGGGCAATGTGCAGTTACACAGAGGCCTTCAGTACAATTGTTCCCATAGAATCAGGAAAGAAATGCATCTTCTTATTTCTATAGAAAAGTTGCATTGTGTCTTACATAGTCCAGAAGCCAAAGTAGAAGAGCAGATCTGTGTTTCAGATTCTTCCTGTAAATGCTGTTACTGCCACAATTCCAGTTTCTCTTCTCCTAGACCAGACTGCTATTGGAATTTCTATGTAGCATAAGAAATTCTACAAATGTACTATAATATAGACATTGCTACTGTTATGGATAATACTGTTTTCCCTGAAGATGTTAGGATCGTAAGTTCCAGTTCCTGTGAATGTCACCTTGTTCAGAAATAGGGATTTTGTAGATGATCAAATTCAGTTGAAGCTATTATTACTGACTCAATAAAAACTGACTAAGTCTTTATGAAGAATTGCAATTTAGGGCCTGGTGTGATAGCTCAATTGGCTAATTATCTATGTGCAAGCGCCAGGGTCACATATGGCTACCAGTTTTTTGTCCTGGTTGCTTTACTTTCTATCCTGCACCCTGCCTATGGTCTAGGAAAGCAATAAAAGATGGCTCAAAGCATTGGGATCCTGCACTGTTCTGGGAGACCCGGAAAAGGCTCCTGGCTCCTGGGTTTGGATCACATGGGCTCCTGTTGTTATGGTCATTTGGGGAGAGAACCAGCAGATGGAAGATCTTTCCCTCTATCTTCCTTCTCTCTGTTAAATCACACTATATAAAAATAAATCTTTTTTAAAAATGAAATTGCAAGCATTAATGTAATGATTCAGTGTTTCAGGTAAATGCCTTAAGTATCTGACCTAATGCCATTGTAACACATCTTCCTGGGATGTTCACACCAGATAT
Source organism: Ochotona princeps (assembly GCF_030435755.1). Classification (NCBI taxonomy): domain Eukaryota; kingdom Metazoa; phylum Chordata; class Mammalia; order Lagomorpha; family Ochotonidae; genus Ochotona; species Ochotona princeps. Next base: position 54,575,679 of record NC_080833.1, read on the forward strand.
TCCATGCTGGAGATCACAGCCTGTATCCAACATGCAAATGAGTTTTATTCATTTGTGCTATGTGTACTTTATTAAATTAAAAACATTAGATGCTGAGACTGAAACATTGCACTATTTTACGTGAAAATCTGAATCCATGCCTTGCATTCCCAACAGTAACCATGTGCTCTTTGCACCTAGCTTCCAATGAGACACATTCACCTCTGAAGGGATATACTCTCTCTCATTTACCTCGGCCTCAGCCCTCTCTATCCTTCCTACATCAGGCTCTGTTGCTGTTTCCTTTGTGAGCAGCTCCTCCTTGGGAATTCCCATTAGATGTTATGATAAGAATGCTAATTTTCCTCCTGTATGCTCTGACTGCATAAAGTTTAAGTCATTTACTGTGTCTACACTTGTTAATCAAGTTTACTGTGCATGTTTACATATGTTGATGTCCTGTAATGATTAGAAACCTACCCTGTAGCATTATGTACATTACGGAAATTAAATCATTGTTCATTAAAAATCTTTTTTATCCACCATTTAAGACACCGATCTTTTGAGGATAATTAGGTCTATAAAGATAAACCAGGAAAGGATGATGTCTCAAGAATGACTACTTTGAGAGAAAAAGATATTGAGACATAGATTGAAGGAGAAAGTGAAAAGCATAAAAACAATTGCAGGTTGAATTCGTTGAGATCATGGAGAGGAAGGAAAAAACACCACTGCTTGGGGCCATCAGGGGATGTTTACAGTGTGTGGAGTAGTGCATTTATATATGACATTTGGAAAAATGATAGAATTTGATCAAATATGAAGAAAAATGAACATTTGGATCACTTTGGAAAAATTGTTCCATTTGACTGACTGAGAGAGCTTGTAAGGAATAAGCTAGGAAGGATCATTGAAGCTATCCAACTGAGGTATGAATGTCAGGACTGACAAGTTTGGGCAGCTCCAAAATGTCAGTTTCTTAAAGGAGCTATATTTATTCTTTGACCATGACTAAGAATAAAAAAGGCTAGCCACTGCTATTAACATCTAGCTTAGGTTTCAAGATGGAAAATCTCTTTTCTTCCATTCTTCGGTTTTCCTTCATTCTCTGAATAGTGGTTTTATAGAGAAGTAGATCGGAATAGTTTTTGGTGGACAGTTCTAGAGTAGCAATACAGCAGTGTTTTTTTCTGATACAACTTTCCCCAAACTTCTAAAATGGGCATGTTTGCATTCTTCACTTTCACAAAGTTGCCTAAATGGCTCATTTGCTAAGCATCATTGCTGTTCAATGGACTAGTTTCTCATCTTGAAACTTGAGTTAAGTAAATCACTTCTTTTTATATTTGTTTCTATTTCCCTTTCACCCTCCCAAATTTCTCTCTGTTTCACATTATCTTTGTCTGTCTCCCTTCTTTTTCCTTTTCTCTTTTTCCCTCATTTTTGTCCCTGCTTGCTTCCTTCTCCCTCACTGCTTCCTTTTTATGATTATAAGACAACACAGAGCTTAAGATAAATGACTTCACATTCATATGGCACACACTATCATGAGTCCTACTACTTAGTGATTATAGAGCACTGAGTCACAGTTTAACTTCTTTGAGTCTCACTTTGGTCATTTGCAAAAGAGAAGATAAAAGCATATACTTCCCAGAGTTATTGAAAATATTAATGTATTAATGCACATAAAGCAGGACAGTGCCAGATACATGTTAAGTACTCAGCAAATGTTTGCTGATGTTATTACAGTTGAGTCTTTTGCTTTTCTTTTTCATATGCATTTCATTTATCTTAAAAATAGGAAGAAAAATGACCCGTAGCTGTCCCTGTTTAGTGCCAAATCTCTGATTTGTTTTTGTATTGAAGATACTTTTGTTAGTAATGGATAACATCTAAATTTGATATCATAACCCATGTAATTATATAGAGTGTATTATTGAGTATTGATTGGTGGGTGGTTCTTATGCTCACAGTTCTAAGATGAATGTTATGAAAACATGTCGGTATTACAGATTCTTATTTGTTTTTGTGCATTGAGATACAAAATCTTGACTGTGACATGACATTTTATGTGTAAGGGACAAGAAGATTTTTTGAAACTTATCAAGTCACCAAAGACTTTGTCTTTTTGTTTTTGTTTCTTTTTTTGAGAGGCAGAGACGAGGTAGAAACAAAGAAATGGAGAGAGAAAACTTCAGTTCTACCCACTGATTTTTTTTTAAAGATTTATTTATTTTTATTGGAAAGTCAGGTATACAGAAAGGAGGAGAGACAGAGAGGAAGATCTGTCTGATGATTTCACTCTCCCAGTGGCCTCAATGGCCAGAGCTGAACAGATCCAAAGCCAGGAGGCAGGGTCCTCCTCCTGGCTTCCCACACTTGTGACAAAATCACCGTATCCCAGAGTCTGCAACAACAGGAATCTAGAGTCAGGAACTGGAGGTGGACTTCGGGGGGAGGCTCAAGTATTCGGCCACATACTCTCCCTACTTCTTCTTCTTTTTTTTTTTTTTCCGTTTCTTGGAAATATTCACCCTATCATACCTTGGCATTTTAAAAGGTCAGTGTTTTTCCACACACGGGTAAACATATTTTACTTGAAATAGGTGGAATGCTAAATTTTTTTTTAATGGCAAGAAAGTAGAATGTGATTTAAGTTTGAAAAAACAAAAACAAAAACAAAAAAAAAGCATGACTTACACCTATTCTAAAAGCCTAGAGTTAAACAGTTTTGATACCTGAAATCCTAACAGGTTTAGCATGAAAGAACACCAAATTTAATAGTCTATACTCTTTAGAACGCTATCCTTCCATGATACATTTGTATAATCGTTCATGTTATTTTGTACACTGTTTTCATCAACACTTGCAGGTATTTGTATCATACCTTCTTGTTTGATGTTCCAAGTTGAGATGTTGGGATACAAGTGAGAAAGCAACCACCTTTACTCCTTCTTTTGCTTTTGCTTCCCACCTCGCCCCAAAAGCATTAATATCATTTTGCTTCTGTCAGACTGGCAAATGTTGTAAAATTCTCACACAACAGATGAGTTCCACCCCCTAATCTTCAGTCTTCAAATAAAACAAATTAATGATCTTTATTTACCATTTATACATTGAATACATTTCAACCACAAACCAAATATTTTTCAAAAAAAGTAGAATGGGTTTTTTCATATGTAATCATGAGAACAATCTTAGCCTCACTATGGCTTTGTTATTTGACATATACACTGCAATAACATTAAAAACGATGCATAACTCTAGTTTAGCTCATAAAAGTTTTAAAAGTTTATGAATATGAAACCTCTTTGGAAGTATAAAATTCAAAATAAACCTAATGGATTATTTTCATTAGCAAATTCAAAGAAAACGTTCTATATTGAAATAAGCCTGCGTGATACCAATATGTACTTAGTTACATTTCTTGGATGATATACATTTTTCTCATGAGGTGATATGCTTAAGAAAATCAGCATAGGTGGGGCTGAAGTTCTCACCTTGCATGTACCAGGTTCCCAGATGAACACGTACTCATGTCCCGGCTGCTCCACTTCACATCCAGCTCTCTGTGGCCTAGGACAGCAGTAGAGGACAACCCGAAGCTTTGAGACCCTGTACCCACATGGGAGACCCAGAAGAAGCTCCTGCTTTCTGGCTCAGATCAGCTCAGCTCAGCTCCTGCCATTGTGGCCACTTGGAGAGTGAATCAGCAGGCAGATCTTTCTCTCTGTCTCTTCTTCTTTCAGTAAATCTACATTTCCAATAAAATAAAAATATTTTGAAAATAGTTAAAATCTGCTTTAGTGAAATAGGATTGGTATAACAACAATATAATTTCAGATTTGAGAAAGAACCAAAGCAGGACTTTCTTTTACCCTTGCTTGTTTTAAATGGAAAATGATTATTCTCTTTGGTTCATTCTAAAGTCATAGCACATCGAGAGTAATACAAGATAGAATCTAATTTTACATGATGCAAATTAGGTAAAATGCATAAGTTCTGGTTCAAGGAAGAACACATGTGTTTGCTTATAAATTTTATCAACTGAGAACTTTGAAAGAGTATATGGTTCTTATATTTCCGAAACATCCAGGTAGATGGTAGAATGATGGGATAAATTATTGTTGAAAGTGATTTTATGGATCATCTAATCAGTTAAGTTGATGGAGAACGTGAGACACAGAAAGTCAAATTGCTTTTTCTTTGGCCACATGAACTTTAAACGCTGAGATAAACTTTTTAATATATTGTTTCCTGTATTTTGCCTGTGAAAATAAAAAAATCTCACTAAATGAATCTCCCAGAGTTCAAATACTTTTACTCAACATTCCTGCTAAGTATCCTTCCAGGATTCTTATTAATTGTTAATATAAAAGCACGTATCTTTACAAACACATTTTGTAAGACACAGACATCCAAAATTAGGTTTGAATCCAGGCTCCTTTGTGTATCACACAACTGTACTTGGGTCCCTGCTGCACATATGGGAAATCTTAGTTAGGGTCTGATCTCCTAGGTAGTTGTCTTATTCAATCTTGGCTGATGTACACATTTGAGGAGTGAACCAGCAGGTAGAAGATCTTTCTGTTTGTCTCGTGCTCTGTCTTTCATATAAAATGAAAACTATTTATGTGTTTTAATCCATCCATCTTAGTCCAAACAGTTCATTTTCTTTTGCAATGCTAAATTAGCTAAAATATTCAAAATTAAGTAACTCATAAAGAATAACAGCTTATTTGAATCACATTTTCAGGGTTGAGGAAACCCAAAAGAATGACACAAGCACCTGACAAGTGCCTTATTCATGAATTATAACATGATAGTGGAAAGGATGACACAGAGAGATAGAGCAAGGCTTTCACTCAATCCTCTTCCCTTTCTTAAAAATCCGCAGTATCATCATGGAGGCCAACCTGAATTATCTTTCCAAATCTTACCTTCAAAACTGTTAGCCCATGAACTAGGCAATTAAGTTTCTATCATATGAACTTTCTGGGAGACACATTCAAACCACAGGACTACGTGTGTGTTAGCATTGTGGTGTTAAGTAATGCTGATGAAAAGATAAGAGGAGGTGACTGGTCTCGAGGACCTTTTAGTTTAAAAGTAGGTTTAGGGACAGAGATGTGTCATGACTTGAAATGCAATGTAATAAATCATGAGAGGCCTGCATGCAGGTACAATAAGGAATAATTACTCCTTTAAGAAATGCGCTTTGAAGAGGTGTTTGAGTTGAACATAAAATAAAAAGGTCATTTCCTCATGCATTTTCTTCATTTGTGGTAGTTTTCATATACAGTATAGAAATACTTCAACGTATACTGCATCTTGAGATTTCAATATTGCTTATAGTCCTTGTTTATTTATTCCTGCTGCACTGTGGTATTTTCTCCTTGCTTGTTGAGCTCTTGGGCCTATGGAACATCGAGCCTTTAACTATAAAGATGTTAAAAATACATTTTCACTAAATTTAAAAAACAAAGAATGGAGTCAAAAAGGAAACAAGGGGGCCTGGCTAATGTCCTCGCCTTGAACGCGCCAGGATCCGATACGGACGCCGGTTCTAATCCCGGCAGCTCCACTTCCCATCCAGCTCCCTGCTTGTGGCCTGGGAAAGCAGTCAAGGTCGGCCCAAAGCCTTGCAACCCTACACCCACATGGGAGACCTGGAGGAAGTTCCTGGCTCCTGGCTTCGGAATGGTGCAGCACCGGTCGTTGTGGTCACTTGGGGAGAGAATCGTTGGAGGGAAGATCTTTCTCTGTGTCTCTCGTCTACTCTATGTATCTGACTTTGCAACAAAACTAAATAAATCTTTAAAAGAAAAAAGAAATAAGGAAAGAAAGGGAATTATATTCATAGAATTGGATCCATGACTACATTAATTCTGCTCTCTTTATGTTAATTTTTGTAAATCTCAAACAGTGATCGGGATTTTATAACTTTTGAGTAAGCTTTTGATATGAATATCAGATAAAAATAAACCATTTAGAGGTAGAATCTTCCCTTCTAGTACTTGTTTGTCCAATGTTCCTTGAACTGTTATCCATGATGCCATTAATCTTTTTAAAAAAAGATTTATTTATTTATTTTTAAAGATTTATTCATTTTATTACAGCCAGATATACACAGAGGAGGAGAGACAGAGAGGAAGATCTTCCGTCCGATGATTCACTCCCCAAGTGAGCCGCAACGGGCCGATGCTCGCTGATCCGAAGCCGGAAACCTGGAACCTCTTCCAGGTCTCCCACGCGGGTGCAGGGTCCCAATGCATTGGGCCGTCCTCAGCTGCTTTCGCAGGCCACAAGCAGGGAGCTGGATGGGAAGTGGAGCTGCCGGGATTAGAACCGGCGCCCATATGGGATCCCCGGGCTTTCAAGGCGAGGACTTTAGCCGCTAGGCCACTGTGCCAGGGCCCAGATTTATTTATTTTTATTACAAAGTCAGATATACAGAGAGAAGAGACAGAGAAGAAGATCTTCTGTCCAATGATTCAGTCCCCAAGTGACCAAAATGGCCGGTACTGCGCTGATCTGAAGCCGGGAACCAGGAACCTCTTCCGGGTCTCCCACACTGGTGCAGGATCCCAAAGCATTGGGCCATCCTCGACTGCTTTCCCAGGCCACAAACAGGGAGCTGGATAGGAAGTGGAGCTGCTGGGATTAGAACCGGCGCCCATATGGGATCCCGGGGCGTTCAAGGCGAGGACTTTAGCTGCTCGGCCACTGTGCCGGGGCCCGACGATGCCATTAATTTATAATAGCCTCCACATACTGAAAACTAAAGCTGTGATCATCTAGAGCTTTGTTTCAAAAAATAGGACAAATAAATAAAATGATTACTTACATTCAAATCATAAACAAAAGAAAAAAATGTGTCCTTTAGACTTATCCTTTCTGAGGACTGAGAGGAACAGAGAGCAGTGTAACTATTGCAACCAAGCTCTATCAATGAATGGTAAAGCTTTGGGGTGATAGTATGACAAATGACAAATATTTCTATAGGTGCTAATTCTTTCCTCTGTTGTATTTATTAATTATGAAAGCTAAACTGATAATTTTATGGTGGAGAACCCTAGCAGATTTCACCTTAATTATGTTGTCAAATTCAATATTGATGGTAACGACACACATAAGTACACTTAAAGAGTGCATCATTCTAAAGTGACTGGTTCTTTTGAAAATTAACAAGATCATGAATGAAAAACAGGAAGGAACTATCAGACTGGACATGAATGATAAAAAGTAAAAGCTAAATGCAATGCAAGTCACTGGATTTGATCATGAAAGTGAAAGGACATTATGGATAAACTGATAAAATACTAATAAAGATGGAAATAGGGTTAATTTTAGCATGACATGCTATTTTTTAGTTTTAATCAATGTACTATGGATATACAATATGCTAACATTAGGGAAACTGGTTGAGGGTTGAAATGTACACAATTTTCAACTTTTTTTCAGATTTTTTATTACTTTTTAATTCAATAATTCAAAAAAGGATCCCTTGAGAATCCATCTGATTAGAAGTTGGAAGATGGCATAAAATGTCCAAACCTGTTCTAAGCCATTGCATTAAGGGACATTTGAAGCAAAGAGATATATGTGTTGCTGTAACATATTTACTCTAGAGTTCAAAGTATAGTTTAACACATATGAATATTTTAACCAATATATCATTTTAAACTGTAGATTATTCAAATAATGTCAGAATTAGTTTTAACCTGTAGAGTTCCTCATCTATGTTCATATCTTTAAAAAATAGCTCATAGCTCATATAAGAAAAGAGAAACAGCATATATCTGCCCGAAAACATCCAGGAGGTTAATTCTGGGGCATAAAATAATGTAGGGCTGTAAGTATCCTTTGCAGCAAAAAAAAAAAAAAATTCCCTTTAAAACAAATATTACTCCCCAGGAGATATTATTTGAGAAAATACTGACTGTCTCATTACGCAACTTTCTAATAGCCAATATTTCTATTACTTAGCTGATGCCTTTGTCAGCTTTTTTCTTTATTCCAGAAGATTCTTTTTTGTCAGCCAATGATTTCAGTCAGAGGGTTTTCTAAACCATTCAAGAGGAAGGGTTCTTAGGTAATTGTATTTCAGTATTCAAAATGTAAGATGTCTGTACTTCTAAACCATGTAAAGGTTTATTTGTTTGATATTAACTGAACTAAATGGTTTTTATTGTACATTATTTATAATAATATCATGTGTTTGAAAAATTCCCTTACTTTAAAATAGGTAGATTCTGGACCTAATTACCAAATTTTCTTTGCTTAAAATTCTGTGCAATCAAGGTGAAAGGGTTTGTTTCCAAGGAAACAAATGCACTCCATTTTTATCACAGAAGATGTTTTCTGCAAGAAAATTCCCTAACCAGTCTCCAGGGAGATACCATGTCATATGATAGCTCTCGTTGGAGATTTTTCCAAAGACTTGATTTTATTTTTGTTCCCTATGAGTCATCCTATATTCCTGTAATAATCATTGTATTCAATTTCAAGCAAAATTAACAACTGATCCATTGTGATCTCCTCATTACAGTGTTAAGATGTACATTTTTGGAAGAATGTGATTTCCCTCTGACCATTAGGTTCCATTTATGTGGAGTCGAAAGGGCATGTATTCATATGTTCACTTGAGGAAAACGGGCTGCTCTGCTAATGATATTTTGTTATCCTGAAGGCTGGAAAAGAACTTCCGTTTTTATTGGTATTAATCTGAAGACATACATTGCTGCTGCTTCTTAAAGAAAGCCTAAAAACACCACATAAACAACATAGCTTTGCATTCTTTTGTGATTGAATAAAAATAAGGAAAGTGAGCAAATCAGACTCAGGTGGTTCTAGAAATTTGAGCCCATGTTCTGACCTCTTGCAGTAGTTTGTCTTGTCTATGTAAGTGCTTGCAGTCAGAGACAAGTTACAGTTTGTTTTGTGGGCTAGACCTGCAATAAAGGAAGCAGTACAGAAATGTTTCATAGTGTGTAATTAAGGAACGAACTAATTCACTGTTTAGCAGTAAATAGAAAGCTGAAGTTAAAAAAAAAACACACACACAAAGTAGCTACAGCCTTAAGACAAATGGAAATGGTCTTAAAAGTCATCTTCTGCCCCTTACTAATTCTGTGATTTGGTATACCATTTAAACTGGTCTGCAAAATGCCATTTCAATCATACAAGCAATTAGCTAAAATAATATGTGTAACAACTATGTTTATTCAGAGAATTTCAAAATATGAGAGTTAGTCCAAAGGAGCAGTGAGAATTCTTACTTTGTGAAAGCAATAGAGCTTTCTCTTAAAAAAAATACATACATATATATTGCATTGCCCTTGCTTCTATTGCAAATCTCATAGTTGAACCAATTAATATGAAGTAATTTAAAAATATTACCTTGCTAACTGTGTAGTCAAAAAGGTAGAATGATTCCTTTTTAAATTCTGTGAAAGACTGTACTTCTGTTGGTCCAACAATTACTGCATCTTTCCCACATTTTGCCTTCCAAAGTCAAGTATGCAGCTGTGTAAACCATCCTACTTAACCCAAGTCTTGACATGACTTTGGTTGTCAAAATAGATGATAGAAAGAGTCCATATGGGAAATACTAGCAAGCTCATTCCGGGACCCCGAAATATCTCATTGTAAAGTATAACCTATATAGTCATATATTTTGTGAGGAAAAGAGACATACATGAAAGAAAACAATAAATACCAGCAAGATCAATAAAGCATTCATCCACTAATTTTTCATTCACTCTTATGTGCTAAATATTTATGGAGTGCTATGTGCTGGATGCTATGTGATGAATATTATGGAGTGCACATTAGTACTGTTATCTGAAACTACATGAAATTTGCAAATATAATTAACTTCATACAATGGACACCATTTGACACAGCCTTGATCTACATTAGGGATGGAACCATACTCAGTATCCAAGCTGCCCCCAAGACACTTGGAGGTTAACTCCATATCCAAAAATTTGCTTTGAACCTTAGACAGCCACTTCACTGAGTCATGCTCCCTCCTGCAGGCTTACTTAGTGAGTGCTTTGTGCTATATCACACTTCAGTTTGGAGTATCACTAAAGGCCAGCCCAGTACAGAGTTTGACCAGAGTTCAGGCAAGGCTCCTTATGTAATGGAATCATTGTCATTTCCCTTTGCCAAGTCCTATTTCGCTCACATTCGTAGATATGTGGTTTCCAAAAGCACTAGCCAGTCAATCTCCTCTACATAAATCATAAAGATGCAGTTTTATCTTCTAGGAATTTATTTTTAAAATGTGAATTCTGAAGTTAGAGAAGTTTTATTGCTTTTCCCAAGCTCACATAGGTAATGAGTGGTTAAATCTATTTCCAAATGGTGTGCATGTGGTAAAAACCCAGCAATTAGAAATGGATTTGGGTCAAGCTTGACTTATGAATCAATGAGTAAATGGATAAGTTCTCACTTTGTAAGTGCTGGGATCCCATATGGGTGTGGTTCATGTCCTGCCTGCTCCATTTCCCTTACAACTCCCTGCTTGTAATCTGAAAAAGCATTAGAGGATGGCCCAAAGCCTTGGGATCCTGCACCCACTTGGGAGATCTGGAAGACGCCCCTGGCTCCTGGGTTTGGATTGGCTCAGCTCTGACCATCTGGCGAATGAGCCAACCGATGGAAGATCTTTCTGTCTCTCCTTCTCTCCATAAATCTGACCTGCACTTCCAGTAAAAATAATTAAATCTTAAGAAGAAAAAGGAGAAGGAGAAACAGAAGGAGAAGGGGGAGAAGGGGAAGAAGGAGGAGGAGAGAGAAGAGACGGGGCAGGGCAGTGTAAGCTGTTTCCTTTGATGTCAGCAACCTGTGTGGGCACTGGTTCTTGCCTCAGTTGCTGCATTTCTAATGCAATTTCCTGGTAATATGCCTGGGAATGCAGTTGTCTCCTACTTTCTGAAGTGTTTGGGCCCCTACCACCCAGTTGGGAAACTTAAATGAAGTTCCTGGTTCCTTGCTTCATCCTGGAAAAACCCTAGCCATTATCGATACTTGGGAAGTAAATCATTAAATAGAAGACGTCTCTCTCTTTCTGTATCTCTATTTGTAATCTTGATTTTCAAATAAATATTTTTTCAGTGGGAATGGAGTTCAGGGTTTGAAATACTACGTTTTATGTTCATTCAAGTTAATGGAATAGATCTTTCCCAGAGTGGCAGTCAGAATGTTTCACAGTTGAAGAGATGTACAGAAGCAAATCAAAAGGTGCCACATTACCTAGTATTGCTTCAGGGTTACACAGACATCAGCAAATAGCACTTCTCTGTCAGCTGATGTATAAGTGCTGTGATGTCAACCACTTCAAGACCCGTAAAAAGAATGTTTTAGGCAAAAGGCCAGTTAAATCCCAATAAAAAGGACTGGAGCAAGCTCTACAAATCAAACAGAAGGGAAGAATATGGGAGTAGAATTAGTGATGGGGAGGCATGGATATGACTTTGTGTTGGAGAAGAGCTGATCATTTGTGGAACATAGAAGAGAATTTGAATTTCGTTCCATGTATGATAATTTGTTAGTGTGTCTTAGGCTTGATCATGGCACTTGTATGACATCACGCTGACTTTGGAGTGGCATTAAAGCTTATGAACAAGTGTAGCAGGCACCCAAACCTTACTTAACATGTACTGAAAGAGCTGGTGAGGGAGGAGAGCAGTAGAGCAGGGAGAACATCAGTCGTGTAAAGGATCTACATTTAGTATTTAGCTCTCTTCCTTTCCACCTGGAAGTTAAGCTTTGAGTGCACATTTCCGCATTTATAAAAGAGAATGATAAAGTTTTTCTTAGGATTCCGTAAATTTTGTTCAGTACCACAAGGTTGCTGCTCCCTATTTGGTGATAGAGATGAACCTGGAGAAGATTGTGATATAAATTACACTGGTTTTTCTCTGATCTTTTTTTTTTGTTGTTGATATGAGAAACACCAAGAATTAAACTTTGACCTTTCTTTAAAGAGAAAGCGAATTGCTTTATCTTCCTTTAGGTTCCAAAAGGAATTAGAAGTGAAGGGTTATTGAGGCCTTGTTATTTCTTATGTTTTTCATCACCTTAACATTGTTTACCTCAATCCTACTCTTTTTTTGTTTTTTTTTTTGGTCTTCAGAGCATGTAGAGAAACCTCAGGTAACAATTTGAGCTCCTTAGAGAACATTAAGGAGCGTGAGTGTTCCCTTAAGGCTCCTCTTCCTTGCGTTGGCAAATTTGCAAGAGCAAGGAGCTACAGCAGATCAGGTCACCCAATTTGTTTATCTGGTTTAGTGAGACCCAAGGATTTGGTGTGCAAACTCAGGGCCAACAGTGCCATTTCATGGAAAATGTTCTGTAGAAAATCTGTCCCTCTGAGGTACCAGCTGGAGGCAAGAGCTGATAAACCACATCTTCTTCCACAGAGAACAAGCAGCAAAGATAAACAGTCCCAGTAATCTCCTCACATACTTCAGTTTTATTGTTTTTGTTTAAAGGGCAGAGAGTGGGAAGAAGAAAAAGAGGAGACCTGCAGATTAGGATGGAGGTGCAGATTTTTTTTCCTTCAGTGATTGTAGTTCAGTGCAGTGCTATTCATGGTTTTCCACAAAACTATAAAAATAGCAGTCCCTTCCAGCTTACCATATACAGGTAGATGCTAACATTGCTATCAACCAAGTATCTGAAGAAATCCTCATTTGCTATTCTTAGCACAGATCACAAACTTTAGAATGTAATCAATATCATTGTTCAATTTCAATAACATTCTAATTGCTGTCGCCACATTCTATTCTGCTTACTGGGAAGAAAACTTAAGCTTAGATCACCCTGATGTTCTCATCTTCTTACTAATAGATAAGAACCTGTCTTTGGTCACCGGTCCTGCTGGATGACGTAAACTTGAGAGGAAGTCTGCTGTCCTCATCCCTGTAGCTATTTTAAATCAGCTCTGATGCCTTTTGTTGAATCCTTGCTGTGACTGGAGTTCAGGAAGCTTTAGAATCCTCTGACCCTATCTATCTAGAAACCAAAAGAAGACATATTCCTTCTAGGGACTTGACACTTGTTGATGGTATTGTTGGCAAACAGAACCTAGAACCATTCTACTCCCAGGAACTGGTATGAGGAGAAGAGAACTGGTAATTCAAGTTGGGTTCTCACTCCCTTGCATGTCTGCTTTATCTGCTGTTCTGAAAGTATTCTGGTATCTCCCACTTGCCCTTTGGGGCAATGAGTTTACCTCTTACTTTAATGAAAAAAAAAAAAGAAAGAAAAAATGTAAATCATTGTTTCAAATATCTTGTAGGATATGGATATTTGGCCTAGAGGTTAGGATGCGAAATAAGACAGTGTAGACACACAATGCAGTGCCCAAGTTTAACACCTGGCCTTCTGCACCTGATCCCAGCTGCCTACTAATTTAGACCCTAGGAGTCCCAAGCAGTTAAATTCGGGCAAAGGCAGACCTGAATTGTTGGAGATCTATATTGAATTCTTGGCTCCTGGATTTGACATTCTGGCTGCTGTGGACATAGGGGGAGGGAACTGGTGAATACGAGTTCTGTTTCTATCTTTGTCTCTCTGTCTGCCTCTGAAATAATCATTTTTAGATAAAATTCATTTAATAGACAAAATTAGAACAAGACTATTAAGGATGCCATTAAAGAATGGTGATCTTTTCTAAGGTGAGAAAGATCCAGCTGAATGTGTTGAAACCAAAAGAACAATTTTCTTTTCATGCCAAAATTATGCTGGCTTCCTAGGGAAAACATACTCTGATTCAGTCTGGGAAACAATGTGTTTTAGGCAGAGCATACGGAGTTGGCACTGTGAGTTGCTTTGGATATGCCAATGTGATTATGTAGCAGTTTAAAACCTCTCTTTAATAATAGGATACATTACAACAGATATGGAACATAAAACAACAGAACTCTCAAAGGTACTAGGGCTTATCTGCTTTTATAGAGCTTAGCTAGCCCTTTGTTATATTTTTAATGCATTTAATTCTGTTTCAGATATTTCAGGGCTAGAGGAAACCCCTGTTAGGTGTTAGACGACACCCCGCCCCTTGTTTCTAATTTCCACTTAGATTCAGCATCTAAGAGGGTGCTGGTGTGACTCCCTGGGCAAATAACTAGGGATTCTGGATCTGGAGGCATAGGGACACTTTGTTTGGTGATCTCTAGCACCTTGTTCAGCAATCTAGGGCTATTTCCTTGTGTTTAACATGAAAATTAAATGAAAATTTAATTAAATTAAATTGTTTAGAGCCTTTGTTTAAAGTTTGAGGAATGTTTGTTTCTTCTACTTGCCGTGAACTGAAATCTTAGCATGATTGTGAAGTGAAATCAAAGTATACCATTGTAAGAGTTTTTTAAAAAATGAAAGAAATAAGGAAGGAGAAGGAACACTTGCGTGAGGAAGGGTAGGGTGGGAAATACCACTGTGCTCTTAAATCTATATTGTGAATACATGTATTCCAGTTATAAAATATCTGATTACCCTGAGAATTGCGTGAAATAATATGATAAAAGGTAGTTTGAAAATAATGTTTTTTTTTTTAATTTATTCATTAATTACATTATATTATGTGACACAGTTTCATAGGTACTGGGATTCTCCCCATCCCTCCCCAAACCCCACCCCATATTACTACTTCCTTCTTTCCAAAAATATTATGTGTGAAGGGGTCATGTGCCAAACACTTTGTGTGGTGTAGACTTTAGATCAGTGCACAGGAATACCTCCTATTATTGTGCTTTGCAAGCATTGTTTTACAGATTGAAGGCTTGTAGCATCTCTGCATTCATTACATCTATAGGTGCAGTTTTTCCAAGAGAGAGTTTATCTGTGTTGGACTTTGGTAATTCTCAGAATATTCCAGATGCCTTCACTATAATCCTATCTGTTATTACCTGAGATCAGTGATATTTGATATCATGATTATAATTATTTTGGAGCACTATGAACCACACACCTGTAATTATAAATTGGTGAATGACATGTGCTTCATACCCAAGAAAATCTTGGATTTCCCCATACCCTGGGACACAGCAAAATTTATTTTGAGCTAATTAATAACCCTGTAGTGGCTGCCAAGTGCTCAAGTGAAAAAAGTTGCAAACCTCACATTTTTAAATGAAAACTAAAAGGATTAACTTTTGTGAGGAAAGTGTGTTAAAATGAGGTAAGCAAAATGCTAGACTTCCTGCATCAAACAGCAAACCAAGATGTGAATGCAAAGCAAGATTCTTGAAGGAAAGTAAAAGTGCTACCATAGTGAGTATATGAATGATAAGAAAGTGAAATAACTTATTTCTGATACGGCCAAGATTTGAGCGACTGAGCAGATCAAGCCACTCCAAGCTTTCCTATACCAAAGCCTAATCCTAACCAAGGCTGTAACTTGCTTCAACTATATGAAGACTGAAGGAGGTGAGGACACTAGAGAAACCAAGTGTGAAGGTAGCAGAGTTTGATTCACAAGGCAGCAGCAGTCTTCATAACAAGGTGCAAAGTGAAGCAGCAAGTGCTGATGCAGAAGCTGAAGCAAGTTATCCAAAAGTTGTGGTTAAGAAAACAGATTTTAATGTAGGTGAAACAGCATTGCATCAGGGTACATCAAGAATTTTATGGAAAATGGAATTAAAAGATAACTTTATTGTGTCACAGAACTATCTTGAAGATCATACCAAAGTTTTTCATAATATTCATTGTTCTATGAACATTTTGAAGATCAATTATATTGCAAAACATCTAGGACTTTTGTAGCTGCCAAGAAGTCAACACCTGCCTTTAAAATTTTAAAGACATGCTGACTGTCATATTAGTGACTAATGCAGATAGTGCTTTTAAGTAAAGTCAATTCTCATTTACTATTCCAGAAAATGTTACAGCTCTTACAAATTACCCTAATTATACTCTGCCTATATTCTGTGAAAGGAAAAACAGACTGAATGACAATACATCTGTCCATAGCACAATTTAATGAATATGTTAATATTTACCTGTTTGAAAGAGAAGCAGAGAAGGACAAGGAGAGCTCTTCCATCTGCTGGCTCACTTTTGTAAATGCTTTCAATGGCAGGTGTTTTACTAGGCTGAAGCCAGGAGCAATCTTGGGCTCTTTCTTGGATGGCAGGAATTCAACTCTTTGAGTTATCGTTATTGCCTCCCAGGGTGCTCATTAGCAAAGAGCTAGAAATAAATGTGAAGCCAAGATTCAAGCCTAGCTACTCCAAAATGGGATACAGACAGCCAAATGATCTCTTAATGACTGTACTAAGTGTCAACTCTTTGACTATTTTTATAGAGTATCATTTTGCTTATTTTACTTATATAAAGCAACATGTTTCCGTGTAAGAACATAAGGGTACTTTCCATTTTACCCTCCTTACTTCTCTTGCTACCGCCACCGTCCCTCCACCTTCATTTCTTCTTTTTCTTTGAACTGTTGATATACTTTTACAATTTATAATCACAAACTTAATCTTCTACTGAATAAAAAAAAGTCAGCCTACAGTAATGGAAGTATTAAACGAGGCCTATAAACACTTGTCAAATCTCAAGATGTAAATTTCGCTCAGATATATTACCTTCTTGGTGTCCCTATATTACTATAAATTACACAAATCAGATACCTTTCCTTTTGGGGTTGGTCTATTTCACTAAGCATAATGGTCTTCAATCGAATCCATTTTGCTGCCAAAGTCAAAATTTTGGTTTTATTGTGGTTTGTAATATTTTGTCAACTCCATATATCATATTTTATTTACCCAGTAATCAGCTGGTAGACATGTGGTTGATTCCATGTAAACGTAGGGGTACAGATAACCCTTTCATATGCTAATTTCATTTTCTTCGGGTAAATTCGCAGGAATGAGATGGCTGGGTCTTATGGTAGATCCCCATACTGTTTTCCATAATTGTTGCGTTATTTACATTCCAAACTAGTAGCATATCTGAGAACATTTTCTCCATATCCTCACCAACTTTTGCTATTTTCATGCTTGGATGCCAGCCATCAAAACTGGGGCTGAGGTGAAATCTCATTGTGTTGTTTCATTGCATGTCCCTGGTGGCCCTGTGTATCTGTTGGCCCTTTGTATTTCATGATTTGTGAAAAGGCTTGCTCATACCCTTAACCCGTTGGTTACCTGGATTGTTTCATTACTGTGAAGTTCCTAGATCCCTTTATATGTTCTCAACATTAATTATTTAGCCAATGAATAGTATGAAAGTATTTTTTCCACTCTATTCATTGTTTCCTCACTTGGTGGATATTTGCTTTGCTTTGTAGAAGGCACTTAACTTGATATAATCCCATTTATCTATTTTGGCATTTATTACGTGTGCTTTTGGAGTCTTATTCAATCCCTTAAATATTTTAATATCACTATAGAGACTACCTGCTTAGGATAAAATGTTCTTTCAAAAATGTTACTGTTCACTGACAATTCACCTGATTACCCAAGAGTCCTGATGGAGGTAGGCTATGAAATTAAAGTTATTTTCATGCCTGCTAACACAGTACATAACCTGAAACCCATGGATCAAGAACTAATGTTGGCCTTTTAAGTATTATTTAGGAAATACAGTTTATAAGTTTTTCACTTCTATAAAGGGTTATTCCCTTGATCAATATGATCAAATAGGTTGAAATCTTGTGAAAAGGATTCATTATTCCAGATGACACTAAAAACATTCATGATTCATGAAAGAAAGTGAAAAAAATCACAATTAACAGAATTTAGAAGAGATTCATTGTAAAGCTGCAGATGAATTTGAGGAGTTCAGGGCTTCACTAGAGGAATCAGTACAGGAATGTAAGTAGCAAGCCAATTTGAGTTTGAAGTCAGCTTGAATATGTAACTGAATTGCTGCAATCTCATGGTGAAATTGTAGTGGAGGAAGAGTCGCTTCTATGCAAGAGCAAAGAAAGTAGATTCTTACCAGCAGAATCTACCCCTGCTGCTGATCCTGGGAACACTGTTGAAGTGACAATGCATATTTATAATATTATACCTACTTAACTGATGAAACAGTGTTAGCATTTGAGAAGTCGGGTTCCAGTTATGAAAGAAGTTCTGCTGTGAGTAAAATAGTGTCAAACAGCATGATAAGCTACAGAGATATCTTTAATGAAAATAAGAATCAATTGATTCAGCAAATGACTTATTGTCTTATTTTAAGAAATTGTCATAGCTCTTCTAACTGTCAGCAACCAACACCGTGATTACTCAGCACCCATCGACATTAAGGCAAGATTCTCTGCCAAGAAAAGCACTATAAATTCATTGAAGGCTCAGATGATTGTTGGCATTTTTTTAGTTACAAAACATTTTTAATTAAAATATATACATGTTTACACATACGTAATGTTTCAACCTTAGATGACTAAAATATCATGTAAACAAAGTTTATAAATCAATAATTGTGATTTGCTTCATTGTGATTTTCTGAAATTGAACTTAAAATTGTTCCCAGAGTATACCTATAGATAACTAAACTGTGATGGCTTTACTTAAACTGGTCTTTGAAGGAAATGAGTTAAAAGACAGACAAGTACAGTGTGGAGTATTATCTGAAGAGCTTGAAATTTCATATGAGAGGTAACTGTGCAGTCTGTCCGAATTACCTTCCTGAAGAAACTGCTTCATAAATTAACTCTTATTTGGTGAAGAGTTACAGTGTGAGATAGATAGGTGAGAAAGGCAGTGAAAGGTGCAACAGAACGAACAAAGTGCTGCAGCAAACATTCATGTGCTGGTATGAGTTAGTGGAAGCATGTCCAAAAATATATAAATATACCTGGAACACTCAATTTGAAAGAACACAATGATGAAAATGAGGAGGAAGTTATAATTCCAGAATTAAAAGAACTGAGACATAATTCTTTAGGTAATGAGAAATTATTGAGATTTACACTGCCAGTTTTCATTTTTAGTAGGTAAACTTGCTAACGGAATCACTGTGTCAGTTGTAGATTTGAGAAAACAAGATCAGAGTTAGTGTTAGCTTTTGTATGCAATTAAGTTCTTACACACAGCTTAATTTCCCGCAGCCAAGTCCTTTCTTCAGGATAAGTTTGCCTCTATTAAAGCCAAAATACCAGATGCAGGGAGGTACCTAGGAGATTCTTTATTCCAGCAGGATAAGGACCTGAGTTGAGGCAGAGGGAGGGAGAGAGAGAAGGGGACCCTCTCCTGCTATGGTGGCAGGATGGGGCTGTAAAGGAAGGGGAAGGAGACAAGCTGAAGGAGAAGTAGGGGGAGGGGAGAGATCTGTTCTGAAAAGCCACAGCATACTCAGGGGAGGGAGGAGGAAATGAGGAAGAGAAAGTGGATGGGAGGGCAGCTTTGAAGGATTGGTGAATGGGATTGTCGGAGCCATAGGGGATTGGTAGATGGAGTTCTCAGGTAAGACATCATGAGGTTACAGCCCATTGGTGAGCAACCAGAATGGCACGGATTTTGTGAGCCAGGAAAGGGGAAACAGATATCTAAAATAGTACAGAATCCAAAATGGTAAGGGCCTCCAGGGCTGATGTTGAAGTCACTCCTCACAGTTAGACCAGTTAGTCTGGTTGTCCACTGCTGAAATGATAACACTTAAATGAACACAATGACAATAAGAATATAGTGTAAAGAGTAGAGTAGAACTTGGAGATTGATTTGGGTCTTTTAAGTTTGACTACAGTATAGAAACTGATGCCAATCATGGAGAATTAATAGAGACAGGAATAAGTTAAAGTGAGGATGAATTTAGTTTGGAACATGTATTATTTGAGTGGTATATGAGAAGCATGTATATAGAGCTGCATGATAAGATGCCGGGATTACACTCATCAAGCTCAGACAGGAGCTTTAGCCAGTGATACAAAAGTAGTCATGCATTCAACAAGTGCATCTTATGAAACCAACATCATGGAACACTTTAATCACTTGTGGTTAATCAATGATCTCAGTTTAGTAGTTGAAATATGTGAACCCATAGTGTATGTGAAGTTTAAATTTGGCATTTAAAGTTAGAACTTCTACACTCTCACACTTTGGATGTGCAAAAGGTGGAATAAGAGTGGAATAAGTAAAGGTCAAGGAAAGTCTCTCTTGAATGGCACAAGCTTAATCTGACATTGACTTCTGGTTGTTATAGATGTTGCAAGGTAACTCTTTCCCCTTGTGGCCATTTTCATGAGTTCCCTGAAGAATTCTGTATTAAGCTATGTTGAGAATTTCTCTGATAGTGTTTCTCCTTCACCTTGTTGTTTGTGACACCTGCACTATAAGGATGCATTAGTATGATTCTTATGTAAGGTAACATTTATCATTGCAAGTTCTGTTCTGCTTTGGTGAAACAGCACTTTATTACAAAATTTGCTATTCATTGACATCTGTTAATTTGTTATACTAACCAAAACTAAGGCATAATGAAACCCATTTTTATATCCTACTAGAAAGATTTGTGAATCCTTATGTTAGAATAATCGTTGAAATGATTTGAGCTTCCATTCTCCCAACTCTCCTCCTGGAAGCGAAGATGAGTAGGAAGTTACCAGAAAGCTGACAGAATCTACATATCGGATGCTGTGACAAGAGTCCATTAGTTAAGGACTAGGGTAAGAAGAGGTCAGTTTTCCACAATGAGGAGATAAATTGTTGCTTCACAAGAAGATCTAGTTGAACTGTAATAACTTTTGAAATATTTGGATAAAGGAGAGATAATAGATACTGAATGGAGGCTATGTGAGATAAAGGTAGTTTCTAGATTGGAAAATTCTTAAGTAATATTCACAGGATGAGAGAAAATAGGCATTGGTGGGAGCTGATATGAGATCTATGAAAGAAAATAACTGGTGGTAAATTGCTAAAGCTAAGTATTTTCTCTTGTAGGTACTTTCATAGCCTCATTTAGGTATAGGAAGATCAACGGCTTAGCAAAGAGGTTAGGACTGATTAGAAAGAAGGATACATTATCCTTTGAAAAAGGTTTGGTATGACGTAAACCTTCATTTTGATGTCTATTCATGGTGGCGAAAAGTTAAAGGATATTACATCTGAAGGTTTTAGTTTAGTAGGGGATAGTCTGTTCAGTGTGTGAATCACTGTCTGAGTCATGTCTTCTAATTCACTCATTTAAGAATGAAGCTGTATGGACTGCCGCTATTATACCTAATAAGTGTGGAAACTGATTCAGAGCACTTATTTGACTTTCTTGATGTTATGTTGGTGGCTAATGCTGGAGTCTAGACTGCATTAGGATTCTCCAGATTATTAGGCTAGAGGCACTTCACAGTTATTTTTATGTTTCATTTTTAAAATGTATTTTGTTTCCATAAGGCAAACAAATTTCAAGTATGTTACACATGCACATACAGAGGTAGCAGCATATTGATACTTCTTTTCCTACCATCCCTCCTGTCCATGCTCCTTGCCTCCCAATTCACTATTTCGTTGTTGTTGGGTTATTATTATTTTTTGTTTTCACAACAACATGCTCTCAGTTCACTACACAATCACAGGCTCAACCCTTGATTGCCAAAGAGTTCCAAAAATAGTAAGTAGGAGAAAAACACTGTTCCTGGAGAGTATAGATAAGGGTTATAAATAATAATCAAATCTGGGTGTGAATGTTGCTTGTACAGATATTTTTTGCACTTTGCTTATTATCACAGATCATAGAAAACATATGATATTTGTCTTTTGGTGACTGTCTTATTATACTAAGTATAATGATTTCTAGTTGTATCCATTTTATTTATACTTTCTCAAGAAGGAAGGATTAAAACCAGAAAATTGTAAGAATAGTTCTAAATTTGTGCATACTGTATTACATTTCTCTTTGTAATTTTATAGCCAAACCTTAGCAATTATTTACCAAACATCTAATACCGTCCAGATTCTGTGATAGGTAGTATTTTGAGAAATAAAACTTACAGTTGCTACTTAGTGGGTGATTTCTATGTTCTGGGAATTGCTACAAGTGTTTTACAGATATCAATGAATTCTTATCATGTCCATATTACAGAAAAATACGCCAAAACTGAGTGACTGCAAATAACAAATTACAAACTCAGGCTTGTCTAGTTTTATCTGTTACAAAGTACAGTTTCTATTCTCAAGGCCATCTTCTTTGGTTAAGCAAAAAAAAAGCAGAATTGAGCTTTTAAAAGATTTATTTATTTGAAAAACAGAGTTATTGGGGGACAGAGACACACACAAAGAGGGAATGAGAGAGAGAGGTTTTAATGTTCTGATTTACTCCCCACAAAGGCTGCAGTGGCCAGGGCTGAGCAGGGCCAAAACCAGGAGCCAGAAAATTCTTCCAGATCTCCCATGTGGATACAGGAGCCCAAACCCTTGAATCATTTGCTGCTTTCTCAGCCATATTAGCTGGAAGTTGAGTCAAAAGTGGAGCAATTGGGACTCAAACAAGTGCCCATTCATGATGCTGTCTTCACAGGCAGCAGTTTAACCCACTATGCCACAATTCTGGCCCTGCAGAATTGATTTTAACAAATCAAACATTCAATATAACAATAACATTTTCAAAGAAAAACACACAACAAAATGACGCAGAGCATAATGAATCCCCAAAAGACTTGTGCAGGCACTGGAGATCTGCAGAGAGCTCCATGTAGACTGGGTCACCCAGAAGTTATGAGGAGGATGATTTTACTTCTAATCTGGGAGAATTTGGAATGACAATGTTGATATAATTTTATTGGATCCTTCAGGATAATCAATGGTAATTTTCTGATCTTAAAATATGTAACTTCAATGAAATCTACAAAGTTTTGTTTGTCATTTAAAATAACGTACTGATTCTTGAAGTTCAGGCATGGACACCTTTGGAAATCCTTCTGTCTACAGCATCTTCCACAGTGATGCTCCTAGGTGTAGTCTGAGACAGAATGCTAGTAGCTGATGTACATTCAAACCAATTCAAATAGCAGCTTAGGAAAAAACGCTATTAAACAGGTAAGTACAAGATGGAGTAGTAAATACCTTGAAAAAAGGCACTTGCTTTTTCCTTTTTAATTTATGTTCTTGGTACCTATTTTTAACTCAAAATCAGACAAAACTGATGCAAATGTGGAAAGCACAGTTTGGTATCATGTGGATTGCCCTGTCACTTCTCCCATGCAAGGCTGACCTTCCAAATTCAGAAAGGTCACCACTTGATGAAGCCTTCTCAGTGAGGGCCAGGAACTAGGAAAGGTCAGCAAAGCCTTTCGGATTTAAAAATAGAGAACCAGGAAACAAAAGACTCAGTGCAACTTTTTACAACTACAAATTAAATACAAGGAATGACACATCATTACATAAGTAGCATAAAATATATTTTAAATGTCAAAAGAGCTGAAGAGTCCTTAATCACATGAGAACATCTTAAAAATGTGCTAAACATTTCAATTTGTACAATATAATAAAGGTGAAAAGTAAAAATGGCAAGGTTTTATCATGCAAAATACAGAAATCAGTCATGTTTCCCTACTGTGTATGTGAATTCTTCTGCTTATGTTACCTTACTTTAAAAATATTTATCTTCAAAAATCCTCATGAATCTCATGGGTACTGGTTTCATTTGCATACTACAGGGTGCCATTCAGCATGTGACAGTGTTCAATACGATATGTGTGCACAGTGAAATTACACTGAAGTCTCGTGTATGAGGATCTATTTTCATGGGAGCTATGTGTGTATTGCAGATTGTTCTGCTACTTAGAATATGATTCCACATACATCTCTGCTCTCTTGAAAAATCAGCTCTATGGCAATTGGTTTTCCTACTTCTGCCACCCACTTACATTTTAGATCTCTGTTTTCAAGCTGGTGCTATATATTTAAAAACATCTTGTATTAACATTTTAGGTCTCTCTCTGGGCACAGTAGTTTCACATATGCTGTTTTTTGGCAAATATAGGATTTACTATTTTCTGGTTGTTGAAGATATCAATCTAAGAAAGGCTAAATTTTTGGATGTTATATATATAACGGGAGAGATGTATATCTACATGAATTTGTGTGTGTTCATGTATAAGCTATACTTAGCTAATTTACTCTTCACTTATTTGTTATATATTTAATGAGCTTCTACTGTTCCCTGAAAGACTTGCATACTGAGAACATTAAGTCATTAACTGACAAGATCCTGGATTCAGAAAGCTGTCAGAATACTGACTGAGAGAAACTTGGAAGGGTACATTGTGGTAATACTGTAGTAGCAGCCAGCAGTGCATCTTAACAGCTTAGGGAATACACAGAAGTGAAACTTACTTGAAACTAGGGCAGAAACAATAAAGCATGTTTTCTGGGAAATGATTTTATTTTAGTGAACAAGGCATTAGAAGTAATTGGTTTCTTCAAGATTTTTGTATTTTTGGTGCCTTTTCACATTGAATGAATTTTGTAGTTCAGTGGAAGGTGAGAAATGAAGAAAAGGAAAGGAGAGATATCCCAAAAGAAGAGTGTGAAGTCCTATTAGATGATGTCTGTGATTTTCCATGGATGAAAGCTTTCATTACATTGTTCCTTAGGCTAAACTTCTTAGAATCAGAACAGTGTCCATCTCCCAGCCTGTGGGAGAAATCACAGTCGTGTTACAATGGAACATAATAGAAGGGCTTGAAGAACATTTTAAACAGTTGCCTTTAGAACAACATTTTCCTTGGGTGGCGCTGTTTGTAATCACACAGGCTTCCTATCCAGGTCACTCATTGCTTAAACTAGGACAGAAACACAATGTTTTCTGCACCTCAGGTATCAAGAAAGCAATAAGGAAATAAAAATAATTAATGTAACCTGCAAGAAAGTCAACAAGTCGTAGTGTTACAGGATTCAAAGGCACATTGACTGGTTTATATATTGCTTTGCTTGCCTTGCTCCAAAATTAGAAAGATCCTGTTCTTTCCCATTAAATCAGTATGCAAATATTTTCTGATAAAGAAAACCATAGGAACATGGATTTTGTTGCAGTGTGACAACACATTGGCAGAGTGGTTTTTTTTTTTTTTTTTGCTGTTGTTGACAGTGCAAAATTAGAAAGCAAGAACAATACAGGGTTCATTTAAAATATTCCCACTGTTATGAAGAAAAAAGTTCTGGATGCGTGTGTGTTTATAAATCCAAAATTTTGAAAAAGAAACATAGTAAAGCTGTTGTTAGTCATACACAAAGCATTTGTGTGTGTTGGACAAGATTTTGCATTCCATTTGAAGGGCCACAGGAGTGTATAGCTTTCATTCTGAAAGGAGCCAGAGAGCAAGAATGTTTGAGAATAACCTACAACACTCACATCATCGCTCAGGGAAGTTTGCTAATGCTTGAAAATATGGATAACTAGCACAGAAAAGCTTAGGCAGACAGTAGGGCAGTTATAACCTGATTTCCATGTATTATACCAGGCATGCAGGAAAAGCTGTTGATATAGTGTGGAGACTTACAGGGAACCAGCTAATGGGGCTTTTTTTTGTTTTTTGTTTTTTAAAGATTTTATTTGTTTTTATTACAAAGCCAGATATACAGAGAGGAAGAGAGACAGAGAAGAAGATATTACGTCCGATGATTCACTCCCCAAGTGAACCGCAACAGCCGGTGTGCGCCGATCCGAAGCCAGGAACCTGGAACCTCTTCCAGGTCTCCCACGCGGGTCCACGGTCCCAATGCATTGGGCCGTCCTCGACTGCTTTCCCAGGCTGCAAGTAGGGAGCTGGATGGGAAGTGGAGCTGCCGGGATTAGAACCGGTGCCCATATGGGATCCCGGGGCGCGTTCAAGGCGAGGACTTTAGCTGCTAGGCCACGCTGCTGGCCCCAGCTAATGGTTTTTAATCAGAACCAAAAAAATGCTTGAAGAATCAAAAAAGTATCACGTCAGTGCAAATGATAATTATTCAGACTCTGTTTGGTAGGTACTGAACTGCATTAAAAGATAAGACTATGCTCTTATACTTAAGGGTTCGTCTTGCAATGGAAATAGGCTCTTTCAACAACAAACCACTTTATGAATCATTTGTATATCAAAATGCTGATTCATTTTTATCAGCAGAAATAGGAAGTCTTAGTTGAGTAGATAACATTTGAATGGAACTTTGGCACATTTGAACAATATCTACAGGTAAGAAATTTAAAAAATTGGGGCCCAGCACAATAGCATAATGGTTAAGGTTCTTGCCTTGCACACGCCAGGATCCCATATAGACACTGGTTCTAATCCCGGCAGCTCCATTTCCCATCCAGCTCCCTGCTTGTGGCCTGGGAAAGCAGTTGAGGACGGCCCAAAGCCTTGGGACCCTGCACCCATGTGGGAGACCCGGAAAGAAGTTCCTGGCTCCTGGCTTCGGATTGGCGCAGCACCGGCCGTTGCAGTCACTTGAGGAGTGAATCATCGGACGAAAGATCTTCCTTTCTGTCTCTCCTTCTCTCTGTCATCTGTCTTTCCAATAAAATAAATAAATCTTAAAAAAAAAAAACAAAAGAAATTTTGAAAATTAGGAATAGATAGGGAAGGATTGGGTCTCAAACCTGTAATCCAAGGTAACACTCTGATTAAGGTGTAAGGTAGGGGTTGGGGTGGAAACTTTAGTAAGTAATTGGATCAGGCCAGTGTAGTCAGAAGACTCTGTGCCAGCCTCGTACTAGCAGAATAAGTGACGATGCCAGATAGTGATGTAATAGGAATGGTTAAGTATTTTTTTCTCATGATCAAAGCCTTAATTCTAAACGGAAAAGTTAAGCACCCACACAAAATCACCTGTCTTCTCCGAACTCTCTTGTAGTTTGCAGTAGCTGCACAATATGGTTTAGGCCAATGAGTTGAAATAAAACTGTGCTTAAAAAGACTACAGACACAGCAAATACCTGCCTTTTTCATGCTCCCTTATACTCCTCTTTTTTTTTCAGTTGACTGACATGGGCAACCACAAATTACCAAGAATGACTGACATATTATTATACTAATAATCATAGAGAAGGAAAAAGAGAAGAAATCTAGTTAGGCTGTTACAATGGTTGAACTGCCTAACTGTACAGGCTTCTTGTTTGGGCAAAAACTAGGCTCATTCATTTGAACCACTGTGCCTAAATTTCTGCTAATGCAACTAAATTCAGTCTTGCAGTATATATGGCTTACAGGGAAAGTGAACATGGGTGAACAGAAAAGCCCTATGAAATGTGAGAAGGAACAAAGAGACTTTCTAGATTTTCTAAATTCTATACTTTACAGCCAGGATTATTTTTTTTTCCTGTTAAAGAATTGTGTGTTCTTAGAACATCAACCAATGCATCATTCAAAAAAATATCTATCATGCCCTCTGAGAGGTATTGGGGATTGTTCTGGATACTAGAGATAGAAAAAATGTTATGGCGTAAATCTTTGGGAAGTGCATGAATTGAACACATCAAAAGTGTCCAGGTTAATCATCAATACTCAGAATTTGAGCAATGTAATTTAAGAACAATATTCTGAAAAATAATAGACAATGTTTTTTTTCCAGGCACACCAAAACTTTGAGGGTATAAATGAATTACAGATGCATTGATGCCACAAGGGAAAGGAGACCATATCATTAGTAACCTTGCATTAAAAAACATAAAATGTATGCTTTTCAGGAGGAAAATTAATTGAGTAGATGAAGAAGCACCTCTTTGGGATACATATAAACTTCACAAATAAATAGCTACAGATTACTTTTTTGTTTTGATAGTCTTCTAAAAGTTCTAATTTATTCTTTTGAAAATTACTGTGCTTCACCCTACTTCTAGATTATTAAAGTAGTAGAATGACCTGAAATGTGAAACAAAACCTCTTAACACCTAATAATATTCCTTTAACCATTAGTAGTAATAACCAAACAAGAGAATTAGTGTATTTGTTAACAGAAATCCATCAAACATTATCTATTGCCTACCATGTGTCAGACAGTATGGCAGGTGATTAGAAAACAGATGAGGTGCTTATCGTCAAGCTCATGGGAGCCTGTGCGTGCAGAAGGGAACAGCTAGGTCATAGGTGCCTAAGATAACACAAAGAAGTATTTGCATGGTTAACTGGTAAGACACCCAGCTAATTTGATGCTAATAGTCTTTAAGAAAATTTTGACTACAGCAAGGTTATTGCTCTCAAACAGTTCGGGAGAGTATATTGATACAATGGGAAAAGCTATCATTTCCGTGGACCTTACTATAAGTAAGAGGATGATGGTTCCCAGGGGTGTAAGTGTTCTCTTACAAGCTATGAGGACCTATGTATTTCAAATTCAAATGGAAAACTTCATGAGAATAAAGCTGACCATTCATCCACCTTTGCATGATGCATGCAGTGTATAATGTGGTCTTCAGTCTCGGTGATTTTTGGATGTCATTTCCAAGTGTTTATGTTAGTAGCAAATATGTGGTTTTCAAGTTATGGTAAAGAATTCCCACAAAAGCTTTTATGCTTTATTATTACATGCCCTTTAGACATGTGAGATGAGAAAATGAAGAATGTGCCTTCTTAACTGGTCCACTACCACTTTGCTTCCCGTAGAAAATGTTTGTGCTTTTCTGGATAGAAACTGAGTAATGTCTTCTATTTCTGCAGAGTGATATTGTCAGGTCTCACAGTATCACATTAAGAAAGGGTGTGTGTATGTGTGTGTGTGTATGTGTGTGCATGTTTTGAAAATTATTACTTCTGTAATAACGCAATATTTATTTGCCTTGCTTCTCAAAGGTCAAAGAAAAGAGCCATTTTACAGGTCACTGTGCCCACTGCTTATATCTGGAAATAATTTCCAACACCTGATGATAGATGTCTTTTTCTTCACACCCACAATTGGGGTATGTCAAAAGTACTCACCCTAAGTAAGAGTTAGGTAATAATAACAGCATGTAGGCATGGCTTTCAAAATCTTGTATATTAGCTTTCATTTATTTGAAAGAGAAAAAAATAACAGTATCTGCAGTTGGACCAGACCAAAGTCAAGAGCCCGAGAGTCTGTCTTGGTCACCCATGTGAGTGGCAGGGACCCAAGTATGTGAACCTTCATTGGCTGACTCAGGATACACATTAACACAAAGCTGGATAAGAGATGGAGTAGAAACCCTACTCCAGGCACTCCAATGTGGGATGCTGAATCCCAGCCTCATTACTGTCCCAAACATCCAACCACATAGCACTGTTTTTATGGACCGTTTCTACCAGGATTTCTACTAAGGTAAGCCACTAAACATTGTCACTGCTGAGTTATAATTCCTGGGAACATTGTCAGAACCTGTGTGAATGTGTTCCCAGAAGTTACATCATCAACAATCCACACAGTCAAACCTCATTGCACTGAGTTAAAATATGTCCATCGTGGCATTTTTTTTTCTTTTTTTTTTTTTAAAGATTTATTTTATTTTCATTACGAAGCCAGATATACTGAGAGGAGGAGAGACAGAGAGGAAGTGGAGCTGCCGGGATTAGAACCAGCAGCCATATGGGATCAAGGCGAGGACCTTAGCCACTAGGCCACACTGCCGAGCCCATCGTGGCATCTTTAAGAATATCATTGTTATGCTGAAAAGTCAAGGATAGAATTTCTTGTAAATTTTGAATTTAAAAAAGATTTATTTATTTTTATTATAAGGGCAGATTTACAGAGACATGGAGAGATAGAAAGGAAGATCTTCGATCTGCTAGGTCACAAATAATGGAGCTGGATGGGAAGGGGTGCATCAAGGATATGAACTAGTTCTGATATGGGATCTGGCACTTGCAAGGGAAAGGATAAACCAATTGAGTTATCACATGGGGCCCTAAATTTTTGCTTCTATTCTAACATATGCCTATTTGTTTTATGACACCAATTATGTTTTAAATTATTTAACAAAGAGGAAAATTAATATCCCAGGAAAAATCACCATGTTTAAAAACACACTTTCTTGTACCTATTGCAAACTAAGAGTGATTTGTACACAAAAGATAGTTTCTCAGAAAATAACTCCAGGGAATGGAAATTCAGTCTGTTTTGATTTTTGCATCTGTGCTGTCCAGGGCTAATATACAACTGTATTAATAAACAGTGAATGACCCTGAAGTAACTCAACAGCCTGTGTAATCCAAGTGAACCAATTTGATGGTTAAGAAAAAATTTACATGGAAAAAGTAATAGCTTAGATTTGATGTCTCGCAGTTACAGTATATAGTAGAAAATGCTTACACACCAGGCTGTGATCTTCTCTTGACAAACACTGTCCTTAAGTGGCCTGTTTTCATAAATGAAAGCCAATTCACACCAAATGTTTATTTCATTATTTTATATTCATCTTATTTGGTATACCTAATAGCTACATCAGTATGGAAATATCACCTCTTTGCCAAGGATGGAACCAAGGTTTAATATTGCATTATCCAACATGACAGAATTTTCATGGCAGAACTATTCATGGCAGAATTTGAGAAGGTACTTGAACCCGCGCCTACTAGTGCATCAACAGTGCACTGTTCATGGCACCAAACACCTTCCACATGCCCACACTCACATTTTTTTCTCAATAACCGTATACTCTCTGGAGAGAGGAAAAACAGTCCACTATGATCACATTGCTTTTCTGGTTCAAATGTCTCCTGCAGAGTAAAAGTTGCTTTCTCAATCCAGTTAATCTTCTTGTCAGTTCGAATTCAATTGGTCGTCAGGATGGAATGAGCAAATTAAAGATGACAAGAATAGGGTGCTTCTGGTGTGGGAAATGCTATTTTATTCTGCTGCTTGAATTTCCACTTGGAAATACTGTAACAGTCAGGAAGAGCAACTAGGATGTGATATTCAGTCATGTAGCTGGAATCCTCAATGATGTGGTTTATTGGACAGTGGTTAGGTCACTGAGCTTTCCTCCCAACCTCCATGACTGGATCAAGCCCCCACTCTCTGAAGTCCACTAACTCATTATTTTAGAGTTAAACATTTGTACAAGTTTGAGAGTCAAATCTTGTTTTAGCCATAATGGATTATTATGAGCATGTATGTATAATATGTTGCATGCAACTAAAAGGGTAGTTATTAGCTTGTATGCTCACTCTGTGGTTGATCTTTTGAGATACTGCTAAGCTTTCCCCAAAAGGCTGTACCATTTTGCAATCTTTAGCTATCCTAGTGGATATAAGTAATATATATTTAAGGTTTTCATGTAGCTCTTCCTTTGATAATGTTGGTTAAATATCTTTTCATATTCTTTTTTAGGAAATATTTTCATTTAGAAAATATTGGTATATGAAAATAGACAAGAGAAATTTTCCATCTGCTGATTCTCTTCCCAAATGGTCACAGTGTCCAGGGCTAGGAAACAGTTAAAGCCAGGAGACTGGAATTTCATCTGGATCTATCATATGTGTGGCAAGGTCCAAAAAACTTTGCTCTCTTCTGCTGTTTTCCAGGTTGCATTTGTAGGCAGCTAGATCTGAAGTGAAACAACTGTTATTTGAATTGGTACCCATATAGGATGCCAGCATTGTCAACTGTGTCTTATCCCATTGCGCAAACATATTTGCCCCTCTTTTAATGTTTCAAGGGACTTTTGTATATATGTTTAGAAAAATATTTATTTAAATCCCATCCCCATCTTTAACTTGTATTATTTACCCTAATTACTGAGTACTTTAAATACTGTGGATGTAAATATCTGAGAGCAATTATGTAATTCTAATAGTTTCTCTCATTTTAATGGCATTGTTTATATAAAATTAATTTTGATGTGTAATTTTTTCATGCATCACATGTTTTGGGTATTATATCTAAGAAGTCACTGCCTTGCCTGAGAATATCAAGATTTATTCATGGATTTTATTATAAAAATTAAACATTGGGCATTTATATTTGAGATTCTGCTACATTTTGAGACAATTTTTGAACATGTATGAGCTAGAAACCTAACAATACTTTTTTTGTGTATATGTTCAGTTGTCTACACACCATTGTTGGAAAGACCCTTCTTTCCTTACCAAATTGTCTTGTCATTCTTATAGACAATCAATTGACCTTAGACATATGAGTTAGTTGTTCATTTCTCTATATTTTTTAAAGATTTATTTATTCTAATTGGAAAGGCACCATCACAGAGAGAAGGAGAGGCAGAGAAAAGGATCTTGATCCACTGGTTCATTCCCTCAATGGCCATAATCGCTAGGGCTGAGTTGATTCGAAGTTGGGAGCCAGGTGTCTCTTGGGCCTCCCACGTGGGTGCAGAGTCCCAAGGACAAGGACCAGCTTCTGCTGCTTTCTCAGGACATGAGCAATCCAAAGTGAAGCAGCCAAGTCACAAACTGTCAACATGATTCAACATGATTCACATCTTAACTCAATCATTTCCCACTGATCTATATGACTATCTTTATGCCAGCATCACATTGCATGACTACGAGTTAAATTTTGAAGAAGTTTTGAATTCCCCAGCTGTGTTCCTTTATGAAATACATTTGATCATTTTTGAGTCCTTAAAATATAATGCAGATTTCTGCACAAAAAGGTCATTGGGAATTTCATATTATAATAAATAATTAGATTGCTTGAGGAAGTAGTATCATTTTAAACATAGAAAGTCTTTCACTCAATGTACGGACTGCTGGCCTATCTATTTCATTCATTTTCTTCCATAATGTTTTAGACTTCTCAATGAACAAGTGTTGTACCTCGTTGCTAAATTTATTCCCAAGTGTTTTATTTTTTCTGAAGTTATTGCACATTACCTGTGTATAGCAATACAATTGGTTTTTAAATATCAATCTGTAATATTTATGACATCATCTATTAGTTCTAATAGTATTCTAGTGGATTCCTTAAAATTTCAGTTTATAAGATCATGTCTTCTTCAAACATAGATAATTTTACTTTTTCCTTTATAACATAAGTATCTTAATTATTTTTCCTGACCGATTGTATTGGTTAAAACCTCCAGTACAATGTTGAAAATGATTGGGGAAAACAAACACCTTGTACTGACCTTGTCTGTTTCCTCTTATTTTATTTTTTGATAAGCATTTTTGTTAACTCTTTTTTAAATATTTGATAAAATTCACCAGAAAAATCATCTAGCATTGGGCATTTTGAGTGTTTTTTGATGAAGGGATTTATCAAAAGAGAAAAATTAGAACAAAGGTTGGGTGGGTACTAGGTCTGTGAGCTTCATGGGGTGGAGGGTATGGTGTGTTATGGGCTGCCTGGCCCAGGTTCTTGGGCCTGCCTGCATGATGGGCACTAGGTCTGTGAGCCCCAGTGGTGGGGGGCTTGGGTCTCCTGGCTCAGGTCACTGGGTCTGCCTGCATGGTGGGAGCTGGGACTGTGAGCCCCAGGGTTGGGGAATTCTGTGGGGCCTGGGTCACCTGGCCCAGGTCTATGAGCCCACCTGTGAGAACTGGTCCTCCTCAGTGTAAGGGATGGAGTGATGACAGCAGACCAGGGTGCACGTAGAGAACATGGTAGTCCATTAAGGCCTGCAGAGGACATCTGGTACCTCAACAGAGAATCGAGTACAGTACAACTGCCCCAGCCAAATGATGGCAGCAAATTTCTGGGCAGACAATGGACACTGGAAGGGATTCCTCATTTATAGATTGGAAGATCAACAGCATTTTGGAACTATTGCATCCACCTGGACAGAACTCTTGGAGCATGTGTGCCCTGGGTTGATATCGGGTGACCTTTCCACATTCTCGGGTACTAGGATGGTTGGGAGGCTGGGTATGGCCTATCCCCTTTTCTCCCATCACCCCCCAGAAATGGGAAGAAGAAATAGAAAGTCTGGAAACCATGATCACACACACTTCTCCCTAATTCTAGATCCTTCCCACCCTGATCAACTATGTAAAAAACACCATCTAAAACAATAATTTAAAAAACTTAAAGTAAAAAAGTAGTTGGTTGCTTTTCCTTGTGGTAAATGGAAAGCCAAGATGGTTAGAGCCAAACTGATTCCCATTACGTGCATTTAACATTCTTGTTTCTTAGACTGGTTCATGATTCTACCTTATGTGGAACTTGCTTAATCTCTGCAGCTTCATTCATCTTTTGTTACACTGTAAACATCATTCACACATGCTTAACTAATGATAATAGCAGTTATTCTCTTCTAGGTACCACATTAAGCCTTCTACATACAACCTTAACTGTTAGATTCAATATCCTGGAAATAAGAGCCCTCTGATTTCATATCCTTGTTCATGAAACCTTCATTCCATAAAATGATCTATGTCTTTATTTACCTTATTTCTGCTCAGACTCTGTCTTGTGCAGTTGGCTAATACCTATTCCTTATGACCTAAGAGTCACCTCAAATATTACCTTAGTAATGTAGGTTTTATTTTATGTTCCTAAATAAGTTATCATGTAACAATATGGTATTTTTATTAGCCCACTTCTCTCCTATTATAAATTCTTTAATGGCAGAAAGCATTGTTTCATCTCTTTTTTTCTATCAGAGCATCCAGCACATGGTAAAGACTCAGTGAATGTTTGCTGAACTAATGGATAAATCTAGATTTCCAGAATGAGCATTCCCAGCATTTTTCATAACAGATTTTACTGTATTGTTTTCTATTTTTTCACAGTACCTTATATGACTCTGGTAAATGCTTACTGAAGTTAACTCTACTGAATGACAAATTAATATTATAATGTCAGTAGCACATTTTGAACTCTGCTGAAAAAGGCACCATGAAAGCCTCAAAATAGCTATAATAAACAGAAATGATAAAAATCTGTTTGGATGACATCTCTTTTTGAAAATACAGAAATAATTCTGTTGTGTTTTGATATATAATTACAGTTGTAGATTTTGGGTGTAACAGAGCTATGCTTTGGGATTCTGGTGATCATAACACTGCTTGATACTAGGGAAAGGGAAATGCATTCTAAAAGCTTTCAATGACAAGCTTTGTTTTCTGTGTAACAGCAGTTTCTGGTGTTATTTTCTTAAATGCCTTACAATGTGAGAAACTCAGAAGTGGGGACTCCAAAGACAGGAGCAGGTTTAATGGTTTAAATGTTCTTACTCTGTCACACGACAAAGTTAAGCAGGCAAAATGGAAACACTGGCTGTGACAGCAGCAAGCAGCATGCCGATGCCACTTAAGCAAGTGTTGCGTCTTTAACATGGCTTGTCAGTATTAGGGTTCTCCAGAGAACAGCAAATTTATCTATCTATCTATCTATCTATCATCTATTTATCTATCTCGATAGCAGTTGTGGGGTCCTGCAAATCTAAAATTTCTGGGGAAAATCAATGTGCTAGTACGTCAGGTTACAGTTGATGTCATAGACTTCATGTCATAGACTTCAATTGGGTCTGAATTCTCTGCTCAGCTAGCAGTTATGCTGGTGTCAGCGATGCGGTTTTAAGCCAGAATTGTCTTTGGAAAGCCTGTTTTATTCTAAGATCTGACTTGATGAGATCCTACCCATAACACTGAGGGTATGTATTTTCTACATAAAAACAACTAACTGGCTGTAACATCAACAACACACCTCACAGCAGCACACAGATTTGTGTTTGATACAATTAGTGCATACTACAGTCTAGCTGAGCTGATGCATAAAACACTTCCCAGAGCGCTTTGTCTCCTGACACCTCATTAACTTTTCCACCTTGTGTCTCCTTGCATCCCACTCCAGGCTGCTACTTGCTAACCCTGCTCTGAAGGAACCCTGCCTTTTGGCTCCTTTACTGATTGGTTCATTGGTTACGCCTCGGCTTCTTTCATTTTGTCTCCAATCCCTGCTTTTCTGGCTGTCCAAATGCTATTGTCTTCAAATCTTGCCTGCTTTCTGTTTTAGAGATCACTCCCATATTCCCCTGAACACCCACCCAGTTGTATTATCACTGTATATATTCATAGCAATCAGTCCCCTACCTTTTGTCCAGAACCTCATGATGCTCCGTTTTGTTTGAACTTACTTGTACACCAAGAATATAATCTTCATTTGTCTTTCAATCTTTATCTTTACTCTACCTAATGTTTGGGCCTGTTTGCTCAATGCCAAGAAACACAAAGACCAGTTAGCGAGTTTCTGTTGGGGCAGAAAAACAAGTAAGCTTAGGTGTTCAAAAGTATTAGTTTTAACTACATTAATTTTTTCTTTAAAAATGTAGCCATTTTCCACTCCAGATTTTCTTACCTCGGTATTCTGTATATAGACATGAGCCAGAGCGTGGGCTTGTAGCAAAAGCACTGTCCTCATGAGTCTTGTGTAAGTGTAATGTATGTGGTGTGATCTGAGAGGCCTCAAGGAGATCAACTGTTCCAAAAATAATCCTAGTTGCTAAGACGCCTGACATGGCACTACTGATAATTCATTCATTTTCATTAAGAGTTAACCTATATCCAAGTTCACGTGGAAGGAACTGCTAAACACCTATGCTGACATCTCTTTGAAATCCCTTTCTTTCTTTACCTCCGCATTTTCTTGCACCGTTGGGATACTGATAAATTTCCTCTTGGAAAGCTCCCACAACATAAGGGTATTAGGGCCCTTCTCTTTTGTGCTTGTTACAACCATTTTCACTCTGTATTGTTCCTTTGTTTATTGTTTACTTGAGTTCCCCACTAGGCTGCACTGTTAGTGGAATGAAATGTATTTTCATCTTCTCTGTTATCCCTGTATTGATTACTGTACCAAACTTAGGAGAGGCTGTTTAAGGATCTGTAGAATGCTCTCCATGAGGATGGATCTATCGGTTATCTTGTCCTTGGATAGTGCAAGCCAGGAAACGGTCTAAGGAATAGACTTGATCAAAGAGTATTGGAAAGTAGAAAGCAGAGGAGAAAGAGAAGTCCTCAGGAAATCACTTTTGTGTTTGGGATCATCCTTGATCCTTCCCTGTGATAGCGTCTGGGGTCTTTTGTTGTTCCATTCAGGGTTGAAGTGCTTTGTGAATTAAAAGTGTTCTTTTGTTTTGTTTTGGAATAGAATCTGAAGCACCCTCAGCTGACAGGAGCTGTTCAGGAGGCATTTTGTTAAGCGAAAGGTTCTTTAACATATTTTATTTACAAAAGCAAAAAAAAAAATCATGCTTTCAAAATATCTTCCACTTGTGCTTGAGTTGAGGACACAGACCTCGCTCTCATTCATATCTGTCTCTCCCAGCCACCTCAGCTGCACTCAAAGAGAAAGCTAGCAAAAGCAGATGGAAAGCATTATTTTTCTAGTTGCTTGTGTTTGCAAGGAACACCGAACTGTACAAGTTTCCTCAACTTACAAGGCCATACTTACAACCATACATCTAGACTGAGTGTGGAACTCAGATGGAAGACAAGACCAGAGCTCTTGGAATCTACTGTTTTCTGTTTCTCTCTCATTAACGAAATGTATTTAATCTTTCAAGACATTATTGCTGTCATTAGTTGCTCCTCTTGCTCTGCATACCCCATGTATCTCTTAGCCTTCTTCAAGTCTTATACTTTCTGTGATTTCTGCAAGCTCAGAACTTCACCTGACCCTGTAGAGATGTCCTGTGTTCCTAAAAAAATTGATTTTTCTACCAATGTGTTCTTAAGCTTAATTTCTATCAGGAATCATCTACAAATGTTTAATTTCTCCTAACCCAACCAAGAGTTCATTATGTAATAGAATTATCTGTCAATTGGGCGTTACTAGCAGATTATTCAGTATATATAATATACTCTATACTGTATATAGGACATTTATGATGGTAGGCATTGCATAAAGTTCTGGGATGCTTGGACCATTTTCTGTTGTTAATTATACAGTATAACAAATTGGTTAAGTTTTAAAGGAAAGAGGTTAGTTTTGACTTATGATTTCCACCCAATGTAGATGAACCTCTTGTGGTTGGTTCTCGCTTACTAAATCTATAGGCAACACAGAGCACTGTGAGAGAAGTGCACAAAGGGCCTAGCCAAAGTGGTTTTCATAAAGGTTTCCTTCTTGAGAGAATCACTAACCCATTACTTGTATAGATGGATTAATCAATTGATAAGGGCAAAATCCCCATTAGCTCTTAAAGGTTCCTTCTGTCTCCATGTCACCAAATATCATGGTGGTGATTAAATTTCAATGTGAATTTCACAGGAAACAAACTATATTCAACTCATAGCATGGGGATTCCATCATGAGGAGATTATAATTGTGTCCTATTGTTATAACTGCTAATTGATACCCTCTCTCATTTCACCTCTTCAAATGTATATTGGAAAGGTTAATCTTTCCAAAACTTACATCAAGCTGCTTTAGTCACTGCTAAATTATTAATGACATCTGTTATCCTAACTAGTGTAAGAATGTTTATTGCCTATGATAACTCTATTTCCTGATTCTGGCGAGTTACTTACACTTTATTAGGAATACTACTACAGTAAAATTTGTTCTGTTTTTCTAGGATCTTGTCTTTGTATATGGCAAAATAAGAAGATATTTGAGAATGAAACAAACATAAATTCAAGAGACAAGTTGATAGGATCCGTTGTCTAAATGATACGTTCTTAATTAATGTGTAAACCTTATGAAACCTAATATTGCTCTCTACATGTAAACATTGGATATATTCTTTTAAGGGTTTTTGTTTTACCTTATTTCATTCCAAAGGCCATTTCTAAATGCTTGTTAAATGTCAGACACAATACAAAAACTCAAGACAGAGGTAAATTTGAGGGCACTTAAAACTGAATTAAAACACAAGCTTATTTTGGTGTGAAATGTGAAAGACGTGAATATTAAAAGGTTAAGATTTAAAAATATTTAAATATTTACTTATTTATTTGGAAATGCAAATTTACAGAGAGAAGGAAAGATGGAGACAAAGGTCTTCCATCTAATGGTTCATTCCCCAAATGACCACAACAGCTGGAATTTAAAAATTATTCTCTGGCCTGGTGCCATAGCCTAGTGGCTAAACTCCTCACCTTGAACGCGCTGGGATTCCATATGGACCCCAGTTCTAATCCCAGAAACCCCGCTTCCCATCCATATCCCTGCTTGTGGCCTGCGAAAGCAGTCAAGGATAGCCCAAAGCCTTGGGACCCTGCACCTATGTGGGATACTCGGAAAGAAATTTCTGGCTCCTGGCTTTGGATTGGCACAGCACTGGCCATTGCAGTCACTTGGGGAATGAATCATCAAATGGAAGATATTTCTCTCTGTCTCTCCTCCTTTCTCTATATGTCTGACTTTCCAATAAAAGTAAATAAATCTTAAAAAAAATTATTCCATGGCTCTGTTTCCCTATTAAATACTGCCACGTTTCTAGCCCATTTGCAGCCAGTATCATTCAATGCCTCAATTTGCCTCTTCCTAACTTATTTCTATGAGTCTACTTCCAGCCAGTTTTTAAATTTCACCTCTCCACACAAATTATTTGTAGAACTTAGATAGTCAAATGGCTATTGAAAGTGATGCAATTTTATAAATCATTTCTTAGGTATTATTTATTTGGTGAAGACTTATGTATTTATTTCAAAGTCAAAATGATAGAAATTTATAAGGGATGGAGAAAGGGAGGGCGGGAGGAGAGAGGGAATGAGAGAGAGAGAGACAGAGTGAGAGAGAGAGAGAGAGAAATTCACACCTCCAAATGACTACAATAGGCAGGGATAGACCAGGCTAAAATCATGAACTACAAACTCTGTCTGGGTCTCCCAGTATGATTGGCAGAGCCCAAGCACTTGAAATATCATCCATTGCTTCCCAGGCACATTAGCAAGAAACTGATCGGATCAGAAACAGAGAAATCAGAACTCAACCAGCTCTGTGATATGAGATGCCAGGATCTCAAATATCTGCTTAACTTCATGTTCCACTATACACAAATCTTGATAGCTTTTTTAAAAATCTTGTTTCCAAAACGTTCTTTTAAAAACTTTTCTACTTTACTGGGCAACTTCCTTTAAAAAAAAAAAAACTTAGTTTTAAAATGAATTTTTAGGGCTCGGCAGCGTGGCCTGGTGGCTAAGGTCCTCGCCTTGATCCCATATGGCCGCTGGTTCTAATCCCGGCAGCTCCACTTCCTCTCTATCTCTCCTCCTGTCAGTATATCTGACTTTGTAATAAAAATAAAATAAATCTTTAAAATGAGTTTTTAGCAAATTCTATAGTTTTCTACTTTACTGGGCAACTTCCTTTTTAAAACTTAGTTTTTAAATGAATTTTTAGCAAATTCTGTGTTGCTAGATATATTATTATTATTATGCACTAAAAAGTCATATTCTGACTGACTTCAGATCTGATAGAAACGGGTGAGTGAAAGGAACATAAAAGGGTAGGTTAACTGGTACATGAACAATTCCATCCTTTTTCAAACTCAGTAGCAACTATTGTTACACACAGAGCAGCTGTTGTAAGTTGAACACAAACAAGAAGTAGTCAGGAAAGTGCCTATGATGTCATCATAAATATTTATTTTGGGGGCGTGATACAATGTTGCAATGTGGGTTTAGACTGTGAATGCTATGTAGATCAAATTATTAGGCACTTGCATAACCTTTTATAGTTTATAAAACACCTTGTTTATTCTGTTTAATCTCAATTGGACACTTATATTTTTTATAAAAGCTGTGTTGTACCTTCATGTTTAAGTTCTCTCCTGAGTCTCCCATGTCCTTCACTGGAAAAAAACCTTGTGTGCCTTGTTTTCCACAATCTCCTGCTGATCACTTGAAATGTGCACCTTCTCCCTTCAGCCCTTTGGGAGACATTCTTCTTCATTTGGCTCTTCAAAATGTCCAAGGAAATGTTTTATTTTGAACAGCCTATGAATGCGATCCAGAACACTTTGCATCAAAATAAGCATCATTTAACTCCATCTTTCTCTGGATTTTTTTCCAGTGTTCTGTATTTTTCTGGTTTTTTAACACCCTCCAGACCCTAACATATCTCACAACTCCGTTGTTATCTCTAGCCACAGGCTTTAACAGGGGCTTTGCATACAGCATTCACCTATTATCCATAAAGATTGCCATCTGACAGAGATGAGCCAGGGAGATTTTCCAAATAAAATTTTTACAGGCATTCTGAGGGGAGAAATTATTATAAAGAAGACAGACCAGAATCATAGAAGTCCAAAATTCTTCTTTCAATCTCTTTCTGAGGTTGGCGCTGACCTTACACTTCCACTATGTAAACCAACATTTTTTTTTTTGCTTCTTTTTTTTTAGCTTATGTCCATTTTAGTTGGACACATGGCAATTGCAATTGCAGGATCTCTGAATAGTTCAGGACACTGTATCTCTATTTTATAAATGTAAATCCTAAACTTGGGCAAATTAAATTACTTATTACTTATGAAGTAGCTAAATTAGATTTAGGTCAATAGGCTTCTAACGTCCCCCTGCTTTATTTACTTTTTGGAATTTCCATACCCCTTCCATCTCTAAAAAGGAATTAGGATTCTGCAAGTAGTTAATTAAATGGCATGATCTTTTTGTTTTCATGTGTATGGTGACAGGCATCTATATTTACAGACAGAAAACTTTAGCCGAATTTGCTTAAGTTCACTTATAAATTGACCATGGTGGATTCAATGACCTCTAAGATTTTTTTTTCCAATGAAAGTTTTATAAATTCAATTAGATTATTAGTGCCTGTGAAGACCTAATTATACTGATTATTTCTCTAAGATTCATTTAAATATGAAAACAAGGTCACCAAGGGGAGGTGCCTCGATCAGACTTCATGATTATTAGCCAAGTTGACTTCCAGCCCTCCAACTCAAGAGCAGTGCTGTGAGAACATCAATATGTTGTTATTTCAAGATCAGAGCCCTATCATAAAGGACATGTGTGTACTGCTAATAAGGAGTTAAAAAATATTCACAGCTGGTCTAAAGATGGCTTATTTATCTTGAAAATTATAGTGTACACTTATAAATCTTAGAACTATTATATTGGAATTTGATCAGCACCTTCCTTTGGCATTGAACTTGAGCGCCTAGTGATTCCTAAAAACATGTGGCATTTGATAGATGCCCACATTGGAAATAAAATTGGTACAGTGACACACAGTCAGGGATGACACTTTCTAATAGACACAGGCATGCAGACATGAAAGAAACAT
Source organism: Ochotona princeps (assembly GCF_030435755.1). NCBI lineage: Eukaryota > Metazoa > Chordata > Mammalia > Lagomorpha > Ochotonidae > Ochotona > Ochotona princeps. The sequence continues at coordinate 54,617,684 of NC_080833.1, forward strand.
ACACTTACACACACACACTCAATAGTCTTTGTTTTCTTTAAAATATATTCTTAAACTGTGTGCTAGGGAATTGTTCCTTGTGGAAGCTTTTTGATACTTGCACAAGTCCAACTTATCAACATAATCTTATTCTGAACATTTCTGTTTTTTTTTAATATTCAATAATTCATTTTTAATGCACTTTTACTCTAGATACTGTATCTTCTTATCATCATTAGTTTATATATATTTTTTTCCTTTAATATTCATTTATTCATTAATTACATTGCATTACATGATACAATTTCATAGGTACTGGGATTCCCCCCCCCTTCACCCCAAACCCTTCCCCCATCATGAATTCCTTCACCTTGATGCATAACCACAGTTCAAGTTCCGTTGAGATTCCCTAATTAAAAGTTTACACCATACAGAGTCCAGCATCCCACTTGTCCAGTTCAAGTTCAACGGCCTCTTAGGGAGGCCCTCTCAGGTTTGTAGGCAGAGCCAGCAGAGCGTCACCTCGATCAATTAGAAGCTCCAACATATCATCAGCAACAGTCCAGGTATGATGAGGCTGGTGCAGAGTCCACTGATTGACATAGTCCGTCTTAGGGTGTCCCCTTGTCCAGTTTTCCGCTGGAAGCATAAAGCTGAGGTGGTTGATTCATCTACTCCATTTTCCATCTTTTTTTGATTAATGCTTTGATTCCTCCATTTTGTTCAGGGGAATCCCCCTAAAAAAAACTTTGAGGCATTCCCAGTCCAGGCTCCTACATGTACTACTAGTAAGCACAGTGCCCGCCACCATCCATCACTCCGATCAGCTGATGGTTTTAACCCCTGGATTGGTTCTCTTCTGAGCCCCGACCTCTATTGGAACCAATGAGTATCGCATCTCTCCCCGGCTCTGCCCATCACACTCTCGTCCCTCACCTAAACCAGTGGGAGGAGTGCTGGTCGGGTGTTGCATTCCCTACTAGCACAGGCCATTTCACCTTGGCATTTTGTGTTTTGTACTGTTTGTTTTTTTTTTTTTTATCGCAACCAAACCCGGCCAGGCCCCCACACAGTTTCAGCACTTGGGCTTGCCAGTGGATGACGTGAACCGACTCAGCCTGGTCTGCCCCAACCCGAGCCAAGTGTATTCCAGTGGGTCACATTCCAAAGCCTCTTCTGGGTTATTTACCTCCATGCTTCTTGCGTTTATTTGTAGAGTCAGTGTCCTGTCAGAGGAACTGTTCAGGTTCCTCCCTCCGACTCCTTCATGGTGTCGGGCTTCACGCATTCCAGCAGGTCCTTCGGCCAGCACCGCTCTTCAATCCATTTCTGTTTTAACTTTCACATCTTTGGATGAGAAAATCACTTAATCTCAAGTATCTTTACTACTAAATTTATAATTGCTTCAAATTCATCTCTATTTGGCACTTTATTATTTACCAGGTATTTTATCTGCTAATTACATGTTTAAATTTGCCAATAAAATCTATCAGATCAGTGGAAGTATTATTTATGCTTTGCCTATTTTTCTATCATGGTTACAGGAGCTCCGTTATTATTTGCCTTTGCAGATACCAAGCCTCAGAGAATAAGTTACTTATTTTGGGACATGCAATTTGTAAGTTGTATGTGTCCCTGGATAAGTCACTTATTCTACTTACGTCTTCACAAGCTTAAGAAAGGACAAACACCAAGGGCTTTTGAGATGATCATAATGCGTGGTATTTAAATTCACTCACTCTGTGACCTTGCTTTGATGACTTAATTTCTTGGATCTCTGCTTTCAATATCTTTGAAATGGAGTTATTAGGAAAAAAACTGTATGGTGGTTGTGAGTACTAAATGAGAAAATAAATAAAATGTTTGTTATTCCGCAGTGTCAATGTAAGCACTCATCTTTGGGAAGTATTTAGCAAATCACCCTAGTTTTAATCCAAGTATTTTTGGTTGATGGGAAAGAAAGTGCCTAGTCAGTGTCGACATATGAGATATATGGAAATCCCCAGTGTTTAGTGAAACATTTATACTTTGATTGTTCAGGTACATCTGGGCTCCAGAGAGATTTTCAACTTGTAATTCAAAATTATAAACGAATGCACAAGGGCAACTTCTGGGATTTTTCCGGTTGTTTTGATGGTCAGATTCATAGATTTGTATGTTTTTCTTTTTCCAATTCTAGTCATACTTCATAGGTGGGTGATTTCTAGCCCATAGACTGCATGAGGCCCAGAAAATGATTTGTTCTGGCCCTGACAAAACAGTAACAGATTGAACTTGAAATTCGATAAATCTATAGTTGGAGAATATTTTAGCTAATTGTTTGTAAGCATTAGAAAAGTGGTTCAGAAAAACTGGTAACAAATGTTAGCAAAGAGGCACAGAAACAGTGAAAACAAACTCACAGTCAAATAGAACTTACCAGAAAGAGGAATAAATTGGAAGAGGTGGCCAATTACCCAAGCATAGATGGAATGAGCACAAGGCAGAGGCCTAGTCCTTCAGCAGACTGGGTCTTTTATTCTTGGAGCCTTGGTATGGGGGAATTTTAGGAAAATGGAACAGTGAGTAGAGACCAGGACCAGTTTCTTTCTTTCTTTTTTTTTTTTTTTTTTAAGATTTATTCATTTTATTACAGCCAGATATACACAGAGGAGGAGAGACAGAGAGGAAGATCTTCCGTCCGGTGATTCACTCCCCAAGTGAGCTGCAACGGGCCGATGCGCGCCGATCCGAAGCCGGGAACTTGGAACCTCTTCCGGGTCTCCCACGCGGGTGCAATGTCCCAATGCATTGGGCCATCCTTGACTGCTTTCCCAGGCCACAAGCAGGGAGCTGGATGGGAAGTGGAGCTGCTGGGATTAGAACTGGCGCCCATATGGGATCCTGGGGCTTCCAAGGCGAGGACTTTAGCCGCTAGGCCACGCTGCTGGGCCCCGGGACCAGTTTTATAGGGCATTTCAACCTTGGTAGCTGGCATGTTAGCTTGTTCTTTAAGATGCAGTGTAAGAGCCCCTAGTGGGATTCTCTGTTTACTATCTTGAGGGCATAAGGCACAACCTTGTAGTCTTGCTCACTTCAGTGTGGCCTATGAAGTATGTTATAAATATTCAAATAGCTCCTGGCAAAAAAAGGCTTCCCACTCTTATATCCCCTTCCCGCCCCACAGACACAGAATCTAGCATCCTTTGTCTTGCAGGGAAGGGAGATCTTTTCTCCCTGCTTCCTTGTGCTGCCTGGGTCTGCTTTCTAAAAGTATGTGTGAACTCCAGGAGAGCTTTCATCAGATTTAGGCCAGCTTCTCTGTCTTCCATGATCTAGAGTCTCAGCTTGCTGCCCATTCTGCACTAGCTTTTTGTCATAGTTTGATGAGGTGGTATTAGACCTTAAATAAACTGAGGAATTACATAAGAAATTTTTGTTTTGGGAGGATAAAACTGAAAATCATCAATTGGTTTTTTTTATCTCTAAGAAACATAAGATCGAGTTCAACATGGTTTGAACTAATAGCTTTCCGTGATTATAGCCAGGTCACAGAGCTTTTCTTATTTCAATGTTACAGTATCCTCAGTAAAAATAATAATGCCATCCTTCTAGGCTTATATAACTTCCTATTGAAAGAGCAGTAACCTTAGACTCAAAGAATTGTGCCCAAATTCCTTTCTTATCTTTATAATTTTTAATTGTTTCTGAGACTCATCTGATGAATAGATTTGATAATACCTAATTCAAAAAGTAATGGGCGGGCCCAGCAGCATGGTGGCCTAGCAGCTAAAGTCCTCACCTTGAGCACGCCAGGATCCCATATGGGCGCTGGTTCTAATCCCGGCAGCTCCACTTTCTCATCCAGCTCCCTGCTTGTGGCCTGGGAAGGTAGTTGAGGATGGCCCAGAGCTTTGGGACATTGCACTCACATGGGAGACCTGGAAGAGGTTCCTGGTTCCTGTCTTCGGATTGGCACAGTACCGGCCATTGCGGTCACTTGGGGAGTGAATCATTGGACAGAAGATCTTCCTCTCTGTCTCTCCTCCTCTCTGTATATCCGACTTTGTAATGAAAATAAATAAATCTTTAAAAAAAAAGTAATGGGCATGGTAAAGAAATTTGTTAGTAGGTGTAGGTGACAATACCAGACATTGTATCCCATGCCCTGATCTTTGTTCTTATTGAATGTGGATGTGAATTTCATTATCTGTGGAATAGACCAAGGATGCTTTTTCTAGAAGAATGTGGTGTAGATTAATTGCAATGATTCACGTCAAAGAACTTTGGAAACTCTAAATAACACTTAAATTAACTATTAAGACTGTTATTAATATCAGAATTATTTTAATAAGAGTGTGCTATTCTTAATTTAAACACTCCTGATGCTTTTATTATTTCTAGTTCAAATAGTAAAGTGTCTGATTTTTCCTTATTGAATAATTGCCGAGATAGAGATTGAAATTTTTCAGTCATCAGTCCATAAGATTTTGTTGAGAAATACAATATTTGTCATGTTTTAGCATGTAAAACTGTCGTAAATGAAACAGCATTAAAGATTTCATTGAACATAATGAAGTTAAATATTAGTGAAATAATTAAGTTCTGCATTCCTTAAGTTCTGAGTGGCTGTCTTGGTACTGCAGTTTTTCAGCGTCAGTCTGTGTAAGAACCTCATGAGGTCTTGGTGGGTTATTTACTACTGAGTGAGGCTAATGCAAGACTGTTTTGGTGTCTTTAGTGCTCCTGGTTGCTGATGGACTATCTGTGTGACTTTATGTTCCCTGGTGAGTCTTAAGTACACATTTTTTGACATATTTGTAAGTATGGAAGTCCCTGTCATCAATTTTCTTTCCTTTTTTTTCACCCATCTTAGCTGAAAATTGATATTTAGTCTGCCAGTAAGATTTAATATATTGGTAGATCAAAAGAACTGTTTGCCAGCATAATCCTAGAATATGCATTCAATGTATGTCATTTTTTTATTCCTCCATCCCGAGGAAAGTCTACTAACATAGTTCGACTTTTTCTGAAAAGGCTCATCATCTCTGTTATTGTCAGTAAGGAATACTGCAAGTAAAAACAAATGCAGTCAGAGGATTTTGATTTGAACCAAGACTTCTTGATAAGTGATCTTGAGTAGGTTGTGTCCTAAGGAACTCTGCTCCTTTAATTGAAATTTGAATCCTTGCACTAACATGTTAAAGTATGTCCTGAGATATGTCATGTAGGCTCATTTTTTGGGGTTATAAAATGAGAATAAAAATAGTTCTTCATGGGGTTGATAGTTTTGTGAAATAAAGTTGGAAAATTATGTTTTCTGGTATATTAATTACAAGTCATTAATAAAGCACTATTTGGAATGGATGCAACTCAGAGTTCCTTACTTTTTCTAAGACTAGTATCTCAGATTTAATGGATTTCATTTGGGAAGTTCAAAGAAATTATTATATTTCACCTATGGTATTCAAAATAAATCTCTTTGACGAACTACTTGTAGGTGGCATAGATTTTTATAGAAATAATCCTAAGGAATATATTCGTGCCAAACATAAAACTAAAATAAATGAGATCACAAATGTTTTAAGATGTGAGATAAATACATGGAACCATTTACAATTCTATATAAATTAGAAATGAATAATCTGAAAATTAAATTAAAAATAATTACATTCACCCTAACATCTAGATTAAAACTATGGGGAATAAATTTTCGAAAGAATTGCAAAGTTTGCATGCAGAAGAGTAGAAAATATAGTTAGAAGAAATTAAACAAGACCTAAATAAATGAAAATACACCCCACATTCATAGAAACAACTAATCAGTTTTTAGGTGGCATTATTTGCCTCAATTGGATTACATATTACATATTAAAAACAGTATCCCAAAGTGGCTTTCTTTAGAAAATTGACAAGCTATTCCTAAAATTTATACAAAAATAAATATTCTCTGGTCCTTGCCTGGTTCCGACTTTGGGTCCCCACCCTCTCTCATAATAACCATCAGGATCGCTCCAGAAACCCCACAAAACAAACAAACAATCTAGAATAGACAGACAGAGAACAACAAGGAAAGCTTAGAAACAGACAGGAAACGGTCAGCAGGGATGCACTTATACCTCACTGGGTGGGACACAAAGATTAGTTACTCCTCACTGGGGTATGGAAGATTTCTCTGCACACCCCTCCTAAAACTGTTCTGCACCTCAACTGTTGACATATGTCTTGTTAGAGTTATAGAGTTAGACTACCCGAAAAACAGCCAGATTCAGCAAAATCATGCTTCTTCTCTACAAACTGCTAAATACTAAAATGAAAATAGACATGAGACAGCTGAAGAGTAATCTATAGCCATTTTAAGGTGTATAGAACCCAGTTGTATATAAACTAATAGTTGAAATGTCAATGTAGAAGTCACAGGATGTGGTTCAGAACTTGCATCCTTTTTTTTTCTCTTTTAACATATTGGTTACTCAATACCATGTCAACTAATTCCATAACGTTATAAATTGTTACTGATGTAATGTCGGAGCTTTTAATTGATTGAGATGATACTCTGCTGGCTCTACCTTCAGACCAGAGATGGTCTCCCCTAAAAACCATTGAACTTATCTGGACAATAAGATGCTGGACTTTATCCTTGGTATATGCTTGCAATGAAAGAATCTCAACTGAATTTGAACTGTGATAATGCAACAAGGTGGAGGAATCCACCATGGGGGAGGTTTGGGGAGGGGTGGCGGGAATCCCAGTGCCTATAAAACTGTGTCACATAATGCAATGTAATCAATAAAAAAAAGAAAGACCTGAGACTAAAAACAAATATATATATATTTATATATATAATTTATATATTTATATTTATATATATAATTTATATATATATATGTATATAAGTGAGCCATAGTAGTCAAGACAAACTTGAAAACAAATTGGAGGGCTCAAATTCATCAATTTGAAATCTAATAAGATAGTACGGCACAGACAGAAGACAAACAGATCCATGAAGCACAACTGAGAGACCAAAAATGAATCCATGAGTTCATGGGGCCTGTGTCACAGTACAGTTGGCTGAATTCCATTGTGACACCGGTATCATGTATTGCAGTATTAATTCGAGTTTTATTTGCTCCACTTCTGATTCAGCTACCTAAAAATGCACCATGCAAAGAAACAGCACATGGGCCACATATTTGCTTCTTGTAAGTTGTGGGGAGACTAGGATGAGTTTCCAGGTCCTTACTTTCAGGGTGGCCCAGCCTTGCTTTCAATATGGCCTAGCCTTGGCTATTGTGACCATAGAGCAAGTGAATCACTGAATGCAAGATCCCTTGCTCTCTCAGTCTCTATATTTCTCTGTCACTGCCTTTCAAGCAAATAAAAACAAATAAATCCTTTAGAAATCAACAAACCTAAACACTTGTAATCATTCATTGTTGATCAACATACCAAGACAATTCAATGGGGGTTAAATAGACTTTTTTTAACAAATAGTGCCAATGCTGAAGTATATCAAGATGGAAAATATTGAAGTTAAATCCTATTTCAAACCGTGTATAAAATTAACTCAACATGATTATGGACATAAAAGCAAGATATAAAACTTCAGGATCTTGTGGCCACTGCTATGATCCTATGGGTTAAACTGTTGCTTGCAATGCAGGCATTCCATATTAGAGTGCAAGTTTAAGTCACATTTGTACCACTTTTTGCTAGTATGCTTGGGAGAGCAACACATGATAGCTCAAGCACTTATACTCCTGCCATCCATATGAAGAACTAAATGAAGTTCTTGGCTCCTAACTTTGGCCTGGCTAGACCTGTTTGCTGCAGCCATTTGGGAAGAAAACAAGTGAATGGACAATCTTATTATCTCTTTTTCTTTGTTGCTTTGACTCTCCCCCCTTCTTTCTCTTTCACTCCAATTTTCAAATAAGTAAAGAAATGTTAGCAAATAAAACTATAAAAATAGTGTAATAAACTATAGGCATTACTACAAAATGAAAGGATAGCCTACAGTGTGCTAGAAAATATTTTTAAACATGGTGACTGAAAGCTGTTTTCAGAATATATAAAGAATTCATATGAACAGAGCAGAAAGGGAACCCAGAGCAGAACAAGAGGAGAAAAGGAAATCTATGTCCTAGTCCTGGAGACCCCCAGAAACCTCCCAAGTGCTTTTGCCACAGAAGCAGTGGATATGTCATGAAGTATTATCAGTTTGGGCACCAAGGACAGTATCCCGACTGCCAAGGAGATCACAGGGAATTTGAATGCCCTTGTAGGCCGAAAACTCTGAACTCAGCCAGTTCCTATCAGATCTCCCACATGGGTTTGAAGCTGCCAGAACCCTCCACATAGGGTCTGATGACATTGGAACAACAGACAGGAGCTCCAGAAGGTCCTCAGAGATAGAAGAATTGTAAATTTCTTTCTGGACTCAGGAGGGAAGCTTTCTCTGGTCCTTACTTAGTTCCAACTTTGGCTCCCCATCCTCTCTGCTAATGACCATCAGGGTCACTCAGGAGCCCCATAATTAACTCAGATATAGAGAGACTAGTATAGAAAGATTTGAACAGACAGGAAAAAGTCAGATGACCTATAATTACTCAGTCTGTATCTTACTGGTCAGGCTTCTGACCTGGCCTTTCCTAGAACTCACTAGGTAAGATGCAGAGTTCAGTTATTTCTCACTAGCTAAGATGTTGGAGATTTCTCTGTGTACCCGCCTAAGACTATTCTACTCCTCAATTGTTAGTATATGGCTTGTTAGAATTATAAATCAGTTTTGGTTATCCAAAAATGCACTTAAGTTCTATAAAATCTCGAATGAATACTATAAACTGCTAAATATAAATACACTCATAAAAAAAGAAAGTAACGGCACTAACCAAAACCAAAGGCAAATGTGAAGATCATCCCAATAAAATGACAACAGAAGACTAAATCAAACAATGAACAATCCTAAAATGACAGGGCCAAAATACCACCTGTTCATATTAACTCTGAATATAAATGGCTTAAACTTATCAATTCAACAACACAAATTAGTAACTGGATTAAAAATACAAAACCCGCCTATCTGTTGCTTACAGGAGACATATCACACCAACAAAGATCAACAGAAACTATATCTCATGGATGCTTTTGTTCTTATTTTCATTTCTTCAAAGCAGTTTTTTTCTCATTAATTTCTTCACTTACTTGTAAGTCATACCATGTCTTCAAGAAGGTTCTTGATATTCTTCATTGTTTCAGTTGTGTATTTGTCACTCAGTAGCATGTTATTTAAATTCATTGTACTGTAAATTTCCGTTTTTCTTCCTGTTGTTGATTTTGTATTATGGCTTTTCATTTAAGGGATATATAGTAACTGTGTAATGAAGACTATCATATCCTGATGTGAGAATACAATACATCCAGATCAAAGATGGAATCCCAATGAAACTGTTAACTATATCTTGACAATAGGATGCTGGGCTCTCTGCCATTGTCCATGCCCACAATAATGGATTTATGACTGTTTATGAAGAACTATACTACTGTATTAATATAGGGGAAATCAGTAGGGTGGAGGACTCTTGGAGAGAAGGGAAATCCGAAAACTTATGGAACTTCATCATAAAATTATATATATTTTATGATATATATCTATTAAATATATAAAGAACGCTTATGTCAACATAAAAAGTTACATACCCAATGTAAAAAATTGGGCAAAGAATTGGAGTAAATATTTCTCCAAATAAGATAGACAAGTGGCTAATTATCATATAAAATATGCTAGATGCTATTTGCTGTCCAGCAGTGATGGACTTGGTGCATGGAGCCTACAATAACACACGTGGACTCGGACTGATGGTTGAAAGGCATCAGACGTTATATACCAAGGATCATATAGGATAAGGGAGGAGGTATTCAGCTTAAATACTGAACCCATAGGTTGTTTCTGTACCCTTGTTTGGAACTCTTTTGTTTTATATATGCCACCAAGTGTTCTCATTCACATGCTATAAACTCAGTTGTTCTCATACAAATGTTATCCATGTAGTTAAAGGAATGATACCGACTCAGTTGTTCTCATACAAATGACATACAATCAGTTATACAAAAGGTATCCATCCGGTTGTTCTCATACAAATATTATGGTACCAATAGTAATCCTGTGCTCGTTGATCTTCTAAGCAATATACAGATTCAACACAATCCCAATCAAAATCCCAACAACATTCTTTTCAGATATAGAAAAGATGATACAAAAGTTCATCTGGAATCACAAAAGACCACAAATAGCCAAATGTATCCTGAAAAATAGAAATCAAGCTGGAGGAATCACAATTCCACACCTCAAGGCATACTACAGGGCAGTGGCTATCAAAACAGTCTGGTACTGGTACAGAAACAGAGAAGAAGATCAATGGAACAGAATAGAAACACCAGAAGGGAGTCCACACATGTATAGTCAACAAATCTTTGACAAGAAAACTGAAAACAACCCAGGCAAAAAACCTGGTCTCTTCACCAAATGCTGTTGGGACAACTGGATAGCAGCTTGCAGGATAAAGAAGCAACACCCAGGGCCTGGCGCAATAGCATGATAGTTAAGGTCCTCGCCTTGCACATGCCAGGATATCATATGGGCCCTGGTTCTAATCCCGGCAACTCCACTTTCCATCCAGATCCCTGCTTGTGGCCTGAGAAAACAGTCGAGGATGGCCCAAAGCCTTGGGACCCTGCACCCACGTGGGAGACCCGGAAAGAAGTTCCTGGCTCCTGGCTTCGGGTTGGCGCAGCACTGGCCATTGCGGCCACTCGGGGATTGAATCATCAGATGGGAAATCTTCTTTTCTGTCTGTCCTCCTCTCTGTACATCTGCCTTTCCAGTAAAATAAATAAATATTTTTTAAAAAAGGAAGAAACAAGCCCCACACCTGTCACATTCTACAAAAATCAACTCTAAATGGATCAAGGACCTAAATCTACACCCAGAACCATCAAACTATTAAAGGAAAACATGGGAAGCATACTCCAAGATACAGGAACAGGGAAAAACTTCTTAGAAAAAACACTAAAAGCAAAGGCAATCAAAGCCAAAATGAACCAATGGAACTACATCAAACTAAAAAGCTTCTGTACAGCAAGGGAAACAATTAACAAAGTGAAGAAGCAACCAACAGAATGGGAGAAAATTTTTGCACACTACACAAGTAATAGGGGACTAATATCCAGGAATTACAAATGGCTTCAGAAACCAGGGACAGAAAACAAAACAAAGCAAAACAACAAAAGAAAACAGCCCTGTAGCAAAATGGGCAAAAGAAATGAACAAAATGAACAGACATTTTTTTAAAAAAACAGATTCAAATGGCGAACAGACATATGAAAAGATGCTCAGGCTCCCTAGCCATCAGAGAGATACAAAGGAAAACCACGTTGAGGCACCACCTAATTCCGGTGAGACTGCCGTACATTCAGAACTCAACTAACAACACCTGCTGGCATGGATGTGGGGAGAAAGGCACCCTCCTTCACTGCTGGTGGGAGTGTAGGTAATACAACCACTGTGGAAATCAATATGGAGAGTGCTTGGAGAATTGTAAATAAATCTGCCGTATGACCCAGCAATCCCGCTGCTAGGAATATACCAAATAGAAATGAAATCTTTATATCAGAAGGGGATATGTAATCCTGTATTTGCGGTAGCACAATCCACAATAGCAGACATGGAAACAACGTAGATTTGCGTACAAAGAAGAGTGGTTAAAGAAACTGTGGTACATCTAAGGTCACAATGTCCTTCTACAAGATGCTATTGGCAATCAGGGAAATGTATCCCAAAACCAGCTAGCTACCAATTCATATCCATTAGGATTGCTACATTAAAAAAAAAAAAAAGACAGGTAAATGCTCGATAGCCTAAAAAGAGCTCATGAATCTCATCTATCATTAGTAAGGTTTTTTCTTAAAATCTGTTATGTGTTCATTGCAATAGCAGCAAGGGAAAAGGAGAGACAGAGAGAAAGTTCTTCTGTCTGTTGCAGCCAGGAACCAGGAACTTCTTCCAGGTCTGCCATGTAGGTGCAGGATGCCAAGGCTTTAGGCCATCCTCTGCTCCTTTCCCAGGCCACAAGCAGGAAGCTGGATTAAGTGGAGTTGCCACGATACAAACCAGAACCCATATGGGAATGCAGCACATGCAAAGAGAGGGTTTAACCACTGAGCCGTCATGCTGGGCCCTATTCACAAGTTTTCAAGTGATGTAACCACATTGGAAAAATGTTCGCTATTTTCAAAAATATTAAACATGGAATAATAATAGGATTCAATGATTTCATTCCTAGGGGTATGTCCAGGAAATACAAGCACACATATCTACACAAAAACTTTCATATGAGTGCTCATAGATATGCTATTAATAAATAATAACTAAAAAGTCAAAATAATCTGAATGCCAATCAACTTAAGGATGATACAATATCTCCATGCCATATAAAATGCTGATACATGGTATTACATGAATGAACCTTGAAAACTCTGTAAGTGAAAGAAATCATGTACTGTATGATTCAACTTCTGTGAATCAAATTCATAGGAACAGGGAAAATCTTCTTAGAAAAGACACCAAAAGCAAAGGCAATCAAAGCCAAAATGAACCAATGGGACTACATCAAACTAAAAAGCTTCTGTACAGCAAACAACAAAGTGAAGAAGCAACCAACAGAATGGGAGAAAATGTGTAGTCAAATTCATAGGGACAAAAACAGATTCATGATTCTCAAATGCTGGGTAGGGGTATATAGAGTTTCTTTTGGGAAATAATAAAGTGATAAAATTTAATAGTGATGAAAGTTGGACAATAGTAAATATACAAAAACCATTCAATTATAAACTTTATAAACATAATGACACCATGTAAGTCATCTTAGTTTGTATAATAAAATGGGTGCTTGAAGCTTTTATATAGTTAAAAGCAAAATAAATATCTCCATTTTAACAGTAAAATCTAGTCATTTTCTTTTTTAAACTTTTATTATTATTATCATTTTATGATACAGTTCCATAGGCTCCTGGGATTTCCCTTATTCCCTCGCCAATTCCACCCTCCACTGAGTTCCTCTGTATTATTACTAAAATATAGTTCCTCATACACAGTCATATGTCCATCATTGCAGACATGAAAAATGGCAGGGAGTCCAGCATCCTATTTTCATATAGTAAACAGTTTCTTTGGGAGTCCATCTTTGTCTGGAAGCAGAGATGCATGCTACATTGTATCCTCACATCTGGATATGATAGTCTCCATTTGACAGTTGCTGTACATTCCCTTAAATGAAAAGTCACAATACAAAATCAACAATAGGAAGAAAAATAGAAATTTATAATGCCATGAAGTTAAATAACATGTTACTAGCCATGACAGTCTCCATTACACAGCTACTATACATCCCCTTAAATGAAAAGCCACAAAACAAAATCAACATCAGGAAGAAAAAAGAAACTAACAACACCGTGAAGTTAAATAACATGCTACTGAATGACTAATGTGTCGTTGAAGAAATGAAAAAGAAAATCAAGAACCTTCTTGAAGAAAATGATGCTACTGTGTGATCTATGAGTCATTGAAGAATTTAATCAGAAGAAACTGTTTTGATGAAACTAACAAAAACAAAAACATCAAAATCCATGAGATGTAGTTTCTGCTGGTTTTTGTTGGTGAAATGTGTCTCCTGTAGGCAACAAATAGATGAGTTTTGTTTTTTAATCCAGTCTGCTAATCTATGATATTTGATTGAGCTGAAGCTATTTACATTCAGGGTTAAAATGTATGAGTGGTAATTTGGTCCTGTCATTTTAGCAATGGGTTGTTCATTGATTTTCTGTTGTCATTTTACTGGGATTTTCTTCCCATTTGCCTTTGGTTTTGTTTGGTCCTATTATTTTTCTCTGTCTAGAGAACATATTTAAGTACCATTTGTAGGGCTGGTTTGGAAGAGGCAAATTCTTTTAACTTCTTTACTGTGGAAGAATGTTGTTTCATTTTCAAAGACAAAAGAAAGCTTTTCTGGGTATGTTATCCTGGGCCAAAAATTTTTTTCTTTTAGAATCTGGAGTATGTCACTCCATTCTCTTCTTGCTTGTAGAGTCCTGTGAGACATTTCCTGTGAGTTTAATTGGCATGCCTTTATTTGTCAATTGATTTTTTTTTCACGTGCACATTTAAGGATCTTTTCCTTATGTTCGATTGAAGAGAGCTTGATGATCACGTGTCTTGGTGAAGATCGCTTTTGATCAAGCCTGTTGGGAGTTCTGTGCCCCTCCTGGATGTTGTTTCCCAATTCTTTCTCTAGATTAGGATAATTTTCACTTGTTATTTCATTGAATACATTTGATTTTTTAATTATAAATAATACATATTTATTAAAAATTCAAATACAGAAATAAAAGCACAATATCACACCCAATATACAGGCAGCCACATAAATCCCCTTCCCTCTAATCCCATTCCCCAGAGGTTATCACTGTGAACAAGTTAAAGTATATCCTTTGAAGCATTTTCCTTTGTATATACAAGTATATATAAACACACATAAATGCACTTTTGCCTTTTACAAAAATGAAATCATGTAAATGTACATATTGATCTTCAATTTCTATCTTCATTCATTCAATATACAGAAAATTCACAACAAATCTGATTATCAGTCCTCTTGGGTTTGTTTTCCATTATTAAAATTCATATTCAAGCATCAACTACAAAACTCTTGATAATATACTTCCTGCCATCTTTGAGTCTCATATCTAACCACTCCAGTATGAAAAGACTGGAACATAAATTACCTTAAATTCTTCCTGAAACAAAGGCAGTACAATCAAACAAACAAACAAACTAGGAACACACTCTGTCATTCCTAGATTTTGGCCTTTTCACTTTGTGTTACATTCTGCCTGGACTTTTCCATCTGGCAAGTCCCTAATTCTTCCAACAATCAGCTTAAATTAATTCCATGGTGATGTAAATTTTTGCTGATGGTATGTTGGAGCTTTTAATTGATCGGGATGATAGTCTGCTGGCTCTGTCTTCAGACCAGAGAGTGTATACCTAAGAAGCCGTTGAACTTATCTGGACAATAAGATGCTGGACTCTATGTTTGGTATATGCTTGCAATGGGGGAATCTCAACTGAACTTGAACTGTGGTTATGCAACAAGGTGGAGGAATCCACCATGGTGGGAGGGTTTGGGGAGGGGTGGGGAGAATCCCAGTACCTATGAAACTGTGTCACATAATACAATGTAATTAATGAATTTAAAATAAAATTAAAAAAATAAATAAATAAAAATGATCTCTAGAAGACAAGACTTCCCAACTTTTTTCAAGACATAATCACTTCTCTATTTACCCCAATACTTCATAGCTAGCTTCTTAATTGTACTTATCTCACAGTACTGCAGTAATTCATTTACATGTTTTGAGTTACCTTTCCATCCAAAGGATCTGATGGAGTGTTTATCTTGGAGCAGGTACTCAGCAATTTAACTGTTGAGGAACCAATGCTTTAGGAACATTTGCTGAGTACCTACTATGCACAGAACCATATCCCAAGCACGAAAAGAAACTTACCATTTTGTCCTAAGGAACTTACCATTTTCCTATTATTTCCCCTGGGTGAATGGGGGAGGGACAGAACACATTTATTATAAGACCACATATTGCTTCTGACATATAGTTGGTTTCAAAAATCTATAGTCATTTGCCTCAAATTCATTTAGGAACAAGGCATTGCATAATCAAATAAATCACAAAATAACGGGTAGTTTGTCCAGCAGGTCTGTTAAATGTGGCACAGAGCCTACCAGATCCCAATTCTCTGTCCCAAACCATGGGAAGCTTCCCGCCGTCTCCCTCATAGGACATCATGCTTTTTTCATTTTCCATGCCCATTCTTGTGTTCTCCTGAAGCACACGGGCTGTTTAGGTCTTACACCACCAGATCTCACATCAGAGTCACTTCCACTCTCACTCAGCTGGATAGCAGAGAAAGGATTATCTCCTTCCTCATCACTTCCAGCATCTTCCTCATCATCTTCTCCTTCAGACATAAGCAAATCCTCATATAGGACACTGGCTTGAGAGTGTTGCACAGTTCTCTCCTCTTCATCTGCAAGATCGCCATCTCCATTTTCATATTCCTGAATTACTGGCTTTTCTGCAGTGGCAGTGGGAATATCCAGGACAGAAATATTGCTCTCATCTTGATATACAGAGACATCTCAAGACATACTGAGGGATGTGCTGGTATCATACAAATCAGGAGGCTAAGGTGTGTAGGGCCCAGGAGTCATAGGGTCGAGGCTTTCCATTGAATACATTTGTAAACTCAGCTTTTCTTTCTGCACCTTCTGGGACTCCCATAACTCTTATATTTGGCATCTTAATAGTGTCTTTCAATTCTTGAATACTTTTTTTGGCCTGATCCAGCTCTGCTTCCAGCTTTTTGTTTGCTTCCCCCTGATGACAAGAAATATCTTCTAATTTTGAGATTCTTTCTTCTGCTTTCTTCATTCTAATTTGAAGACTCTCCACTGTGCTTCAGATTTGCTCCACTGTGTTCTTAACTTCTGATATGTCAGCCTTGATTTGCTTTATTGCTGCTATATATTGTATAACAAATTCCTTAAATTCTTTGAAGTCTTGTATGTGCTTCTCATTGTTGATCAGAAGCTTTAAAATGAGTTTTCTGAATTCTGTGTCCTCCATTTTCTCGATGTCTTCCTCAATTATCTCTGAGGTTGACATAGGGTTTTGTTCCTTTGCAGGAGAGTCTTCAATAATATTCATTTGGCCTTTGTGTTTTTGGTTCTTGGTCATTGTATTTCTAGTTATCAGATTCTTCTCCTTGGGGCAGGTTTCTAAGCTGTGTCACCCACAGGTCTACAGTTCGATTTTACTTATTGCAGTTGGTGCCCAGCTTTTTGCTTGCAGCCAATTGCGCCACTCCCTCCAGCAAGTTCCAGGTCTGGGTTCTTATGTCAGATTTCCACCATGACCTCCGTGTCCCCAGCTCTTGGCTCCCTAGTCTCTGTCTCCTGTGATACCATGCTGAGGCTGTACCATTATCCTTGGTGGTCATACTGAAAGTCCTTGGTGAGGCTCCGGGAGTCTTCAGGGTTGGGATACAAGCCTCCTCCTGTCTCCCTGCTCCACTCTGGGGTCCCCCCCTGCTCTATGCGTACGACCTCCTGTTAAGAGGTTGTTAGGATTGCTCCTGATTCCCCCCACATGTCTTTGTAGTTTTGCTATTGTCTAATGCTGACTCGAGTCTGCTGTCTCTGAGTTACCAGTTATGATCCTGCTGGGTTATGCTTCTCCCGCCTTTCTCACACCTACTGGGGTGGTGTAAGATTTCTCTGCTCTCCCTCCCCATTTCCAAGTATCATAGGGCCTTACAAGTTTATTAGGTTTTACATTTCTTAATGTAGATCATAAGCAATCTGACTCATATCGATTGCTGGTTCATTGGTTACTTCACGATGTCTTATTGCATGAGATACAGGCTGTTTGGGGTTGAAATAATAATACTGTTTTCTGGATTGACATCAGTTCATAACAGCCACATCAATCACAACAACAACAACAACATCAACAACAGAGTATAGCACCCTGATAAAATAATGTGCCTCTGAGTAACCGACACATGCTTAATTAAAAGGAAACACAGAAGTCTTTTGGGAAAAATGATGTCATCATCTGCTTCATGAGCACGTGATGAATTCCGGAGGGAGGCGGTAGCGCTTGGGCCTGGGAAATAGCCAGGGACCCCTCACTGCCTCGCGGCGGTGGTCTTGGCATGCTGGGTCCTCGTTCTTGGGTCCGGTCTGGCTGGGCCGCTCCCCCTGGGCTGCCCCTAGCCCTGGGGGGCGGCCAGCCATCCCCAGGCCAGCAAGGTTCCGGTCCCTCCCCCACTCGCCCCACCTCTAGTTTATGGCCAAGGGGCGGAGCTAGCTCTCTAGCCCAGTCCGGAGATTCCCTCGTGGCGGGCTTACCCGGAGGGAGGCGGTAGCACTTGGGCCTGGGAAATAGCCAGGGACCCCTCACGATGGTGCTAATCTTGCTGGAACTTGTTGGTCTTTAGGTCTGGCTGTCACATGGACCTATTTTGACCCATATGATGCCATAGTCGGTATTATTTTCCTGCGGGGCCAATGTAATCCCCTGAAGTCTGAGTTCTCGTGAGCTCAGTGAATGCACAGCTTACTGTTGTCCCTGCAGTATTAAACATTTGCCACACTGTAAGAAATGGACCCTGATGTGCCACTAATAGAGTTCTTGATCTGCTGGCCGTCAGGTCTGAGGGCTACTTAGACCTCTCTTGGGTGAAACCTGTAGAATTCCATGTCGCTGCAGTTCACTGAGTCAGAAATGAGTTCACTCCCAGCTCTGAGTATGCTCAGTCTTTTCCCTTGCCTTTGCCTCTTTAAGCAAAATGGTGCCTGATATGGCTCTAAGGGGCTGACTCAGCTGTGGAATCCATCCTGTTCTCACACTGCCCATCTGGTACCTGCCGCTCTATCTCTGCTCCTGGTAAAC
Organism: Ochotona princeps; assembly: GCF_030435755.1. Lineage (NCBI taxonomy): Eukaryota > Metazoa > Chordata > Mammalia > Lagomorpha > Ochotonidae > Ochotona > Ochotona princeps. The sequence continues at coordinate 54,636,230 of NC_080833.1, forward strand.
TCAAACAGACCAGCAGGATGGACAGTTCTTTGTCTGGGTTCACCTCCCAAGCTCCCAGGGAAATTCCCTTCCCACCTTGTTGCTATTGGGGTTCCGGCTACCAGTGGAGTTCAGATCGCCCTTAGCTGAATATTGCTGCAGTATCAGTCATTGCAACACCACACCATTGTGTCTGCTGCTTTTCTGTGTCTGTCAGCCTCTGGGTACCCCTCTGCTGTTCTGTCCTCTCCTATTTCTTGGAATGTGCCCTCTCTGCTTCAAACTGGCTAGTATTTCTCCGTCTGTTTAAACATGTCTTTATCCTATTCTGCGATCTTGAATCCTCCTGCTAATCTAGTCATTTTCTAAGACTATGGCATGCCATGGGTAATGTGAATCATGAGGTGAATTAATAAATGTCTTATTTAAAAAAAAAAAAAAGGGCCAGGCGCGATAGTATAATAATTAAAGTTCTCGCCTTGCACGGGCCAGAATCCCACATGGGCCCCAGTTCTAATTCCGGTGACCCTGCTTCCCATCCAGCTCCCTGCTTGTGGCCTGGGAAAGCAGTCGAGGACGGCCCAATGCTTTGGAACCCTGCACTCGTGTGGGAGACCTGGAGGAGGTTCCTGGCTCGCGGCTTCGGATCGGCGCAGCACTGGCCATTGCGCTCACTTGGAAGTGAATCATCGGACGAAAGATTTTCCTCTTTGTCTCATCCTCTCTGTATATCTGTCTTTGCAATAAAAATAAATGATTTTTTTTTAAAAATTAAAAAATAAATGTTCTATTTAAAATTTTTGTTATCAGATATTAATATCCTTTTAATGGCATATTTCATCCATAATCTAAAAATAATAATTAATGTTGTTCTCATAAGTAATCAAGCTACCTCATTACATTAGATGAACTCTACTCACAAATTTCTTTGTGATTCTTTCTCAATAATTACACTTTGCAAGCCACTAGAGACTAAAATGTCTTATTTCTGTAAGAAAATTACCATGAGGTGCTGGTGCAGTGGCTCAGCTGGCTAATCCTTCACCTTGAAGCCTGGATGCACTATGGGCATCGATTCAGTCGTGGCTGCTCCATTTCTCATCCAGCTCCTTTTTTCTGGCCTGGGAAGGCTGTAGAGAGTGGCCCAGTGCCTTGGAACCCTGTACCCACGTGGGCAACCTACAAAGAAGCTTCTAGCTTCTGATCAATTCAACTGTGACTGTTGTGGCTCTTTGGGGAGTAAACCAACAGATGGAATATCTTTCTCTTTGTCTCCCCTTCTCTCTGTAAATCTGCCTTTCTAATGAAAATAAATCTTAAAGAAATAAAATTACCTTGAACATTCATCTTGCCCCCAAATATTGTTTTCATGAACATCACTTCTATTTAATCACGTACTAGACCAACAATTTTCTCTCTTGCTAGTTGTACTGCTTGGACTGACACTTTTTTTTTTACTATCTTATCAACTATCTCATTTTGCAGCAGAAATTTATCAAGCATATACTTTGCACTAGGCACTCAAAAAGGCACTAAAATTAAAGTCATAGGAAATACAGAGTTATCTTATCCCTGGAGTCATATTCTAGTGCAAGGATACAAATGATACACCTCGTACATAAATTGCATGCTATCATGATGATAAGTATTGTGCTCAGAGGGAGAGAGAGAAGAGAAAAGTAAGCAGGGTGCAGGAATTGTTGCACTCAGGCTAGATCTCATTAATAATGTCTCAGAACAGCTACAGAGCAAATACGGAAGAGCATTTTAGGCAGAGAAAGCAGACACTGAAAAATTCCAAAGGCAGAAACCTGGCTCGCATGGTCAAGAAAGAGTGAAGGGCCACACTGGCTTCTGGAGTTTGAGGAAGGCTGAACCCTGGGGTTGGTGAGATAATGGCGCATTTTTTTTTAAGGACTTCTGGGTCATTTTAAAGATGTTGCTTTCATTTGAATGAAATGGAACTCTGTTTGGAACAGTTTCGGCTGATGTGTGATGTGACTTGAGTTAGATTTTTGATTAGTTGTCCTGGCTCCTCTTCTGAAATTAACCACAGGCAGCATGAGGGCAGGGGTTACAGTGGGGATGGTGGGTAAGAGCGCAAGAGGAAGTCCAGTCAGAAAAGCTAGTTTTCATTTCAAGGCTTCCATCTTTGGTGAACCTGTATTTTTATAGACGTGCTGCCAGTATTGCATCAAATGAGTCCCATCTTAATGCTACCTTCTCGGAGACATTGTAAAGATTGGGAATCTGATATACAGAGATCACTCTGAATCAAAGAATCCAGGCTCCCTTCCCAGGAATACAGATATAATTAAAATGGACAAGGTTGAGAGCTAGAAAGAGATACCAAGATGAGGGCATTAGGGCATGCCTTTCATTTGATTGTGAGCCATTGTTGATCAGTGTAATAATTGTATTGTGAGATTCAGAATGCTGGGACACTTTTCATCTCTGTTGAATGTCTTTGGAGTATAATCTGCCACTCTGGATGATATCTCTCTTTCTTCAGGGACCATGGGATCTTTGAAGTTATTACTGTTCATTGTAACCAGTGATCACTGTGTTCTTTAAGGGCGATTCTGTTAAGAGGCCAGGCTTCCTGGGACAGACAGAGGTAGAAGTTTAAATGCACACCAGCATGCTAAGAACAGTCAGGGGAATTTATTCCAAACCTCAAAGTAGATTTAATTATTCCAGTTGCAATGTTATTTCTGTATATAACAGACATTTTCACTGCTCTGTAATCTTCTGTGATGAAAAAGACTTATAATCTCTCCAGGGTTTTCTCTTTTGTTGGAGCCCAACATATGTCATTCAGGAAATCTGACCTCGTGTGTTAGGTGTTCCCTGATAGTGCACTGAATGGGGTAAACAATGCAGAACGAGTCAGACAGGAGGTTTGATAGCTGCAAGTGCAATGCAAAAGGTAGCAGCAGAGGGAATTTCACTTCATTAATCTGATGCCTGTGCACTTCAGCTAAAAGAAAACCCAAAAACATACTGAAAAGACACCAGGCATGGAGAAGAAAATGCAAAATGAGCAAGAACAAAAAGGATACTCTTTAAAGGGAGATTTTTCTAAAATTTTTTGAAACTTAAATTCTTTCCTTCTCGGAGGTAAATTGGAAGAGATGCTATACACACCGTGGGAAACTATCATTCAGATGTGGCTGCAGATCGATTTTCTTGTTTGATTTCTAAAGGAAACAAAGATACTCCTGTTGATTGCATGCACTATGATTGCTAAGTCATTTGTATTCATATTGAGAATGATATCTATTCCGCAACGGAAAGTGACATACCATGAGAACGGAAAATAGAAGGACAAAGAGCTCAGTAATGACTCTGTGGCAGCAAGAACACAGGGAAATCAATGAGCATGAACCAAGTTGCTGAATACTGGGACGTCAATAGCACACCAGCTCTTCAGGATGTTGCATGTTAGTGATCTGCCTCCTCGGCGACATTCATGGATATGGTAGGTGCCGGTGATGCTGTGAGCAGCAAACTTTATCAGAAAATTCATGAGTAGGGCTGGTAAGTGTTTTTGTATTTACATCACAGAATGAGACATAAAAATAAACAAAAGTCTGTGGGAAAACATTGTGTTTCCTGAAAGGATACAATTTTTTAGTAAGAAAAATTTTGAATAACTACAAATATGAAAAGTTCCTTTATCTTATTTTGAATTACACAAATAGAGATTTGGAGAATTTAAAGAAGATTTTTTCTAGTAGAAATAGAGAATTGAAGAATTTCAAGTAGAGTTTTTCTAGTAGAGTAAATTATCTGTTTTCTTAGGCCTGTGTAAAATTAGCAAATGATATTCATAGTTCTTAACTTGAAGCTTAAAATAAAACTCTTTGTTGAAAGCTTTACCCCATCCAACTCTTAAAAGCAAAAATTAAAATAATGAGCAATTACTGTAAGTTGTCAAGAATGTTAAAGCCTCCCTATTATGTATTTTTGTGTGACTAAGGAATATTTGATGTTTTTCTAATCTTATTTTTCTAGCTATGGGAGAGATTTTAAATACTTTGAAATGTTGAAAGTATTTGTGTTGGTAATGTACTTTGTGTCTCTTTTGCGGATAAACTCAGTAAGAAAAGTGGAATTGTGGGTAGGCAGATGATTTGATTAGGACCATGGATTTGTGTGAGGATTTGTGTGAGCTTTGTCCTGATTTAGCTTGGTGTAATCTCATAGTCTAGATTTATAACAAAAAGGACAATGAGCGCACATTTTATGTGTCAGCCTTGCTTATTTAAGAAACATGTAACTTGTGAACTGCTCTGACACTAGGTTTCTAGAAATCAGACATTATGGCAGGGTTAATGCTTTTGCATAGTGCATCACACAGGCTTCAGTGAGCATCCAGTATTGGAAAGATACTAATGAGAAAGTTGTCATTGCGAAATGTTCTTGATTTTGAACATTACTAATTCTCATAAATCAAACCACAGTTTTCCCTGATCACAATTTTTTAATAGGATCCAATGAAAAGGCTAGAGACAGGAAAGGAAAATGAGCATAGGTTTTAATTTTTTTTACTATTCTTAGCCAAAATGGAGTTCAAAAGGAAATTTTGAGCAACTGGATCAAAAAAGATGCCTTTCCCCCCCCAGTTTAATAAGAGTATAACATTTAAAATAGTCATGTACTTCACAAAGAGAGATATAAGGGTTCTGTGGTCTTTTAAAAAGCACAATTTCCCCTAAAATGTGTTATTAATCAATTAAATAAATAAGTAATTTTTAAGAGATTCCACAGTTGGCTTATCCACCCCTCAATCACCTGCAATGCTGGGGCTGGAAGCTCTAAATTAAGGAGTCAAGAGCCTGTACCATCCATGTTTCCCATGGGAGTGGTACTACTTGATTCATCACATGTCATTTCTCAAGGTGCACAATCAAAGGAAGCTGGATCTGGGAGAGAAGCCAGACCTACAACTGAGGAATACCTGTATGGGATGCTAGCACCTCAGGAGGTCTTAAGGCCAGTCACAGCATCAGTTTATTTAAAACTGGAAAGCACTGGGTTAGACACTTCAGCAGGTACTTGATGATTTTCAAACCTGTCATAAACAACTGATATCCCGGGCATTTCCTACAAGGATCATATGTTAAACAGAGATATAATTTAAACTTGGCTGACTGCACAGCCTTCTTGGGGATAAAATGCTGATTTCTATCCCCATGGCTCTGGAGCAGTGTGGTTGGTGTGATGTTGCCTCTGTGACCTCATCTGTCCAAACAATGCTAAAATTTCGGAAAGGGGCGGATTAACCCTCACGCTAGCACATTAGCTTCAATTCTTATCCTGAAAGCAAGAAGCAACCATTTAATCTTATATGTGGACACAGAGGGTACTTCCACAGGAGTAAAATTGTATTCTATTTTAGGAGGAAGATCAAGCAACTACTTCTACACTCACAACAATCCATTGTGTCTAATGCTAATTATACAGGAATCCTAACCTTAATATAGGTGAGAAAGCAAAAGTAGCTCTACGTTTTCATTTACATACACATCAATTTCTTATATGGAAACTGCCATGTCAATACATAAGAGAAACTAAAGAAACCACCTAGGAAATCCTTTGGCAATAAGAAGAATAATTTGTGTGGTTAAATTGCTTTCCCATTTATTTGATTTATGTGTTTCCGTTTTGTTCTGAGTGAGTCCCTAAACTGGGGCATAACTACACTCGGTATGTATAATAAATGAGATTATATGGGCCTGAGTTAAAATAGTGTTGACTCTTATGGCAATCATATTCAAAACAAACAGATTTCTAAACATTCCCAAAATCAACAATATGTGTTTATTCCTTGAACATATTGTGAGGGAGGAAAATATGATTATCTTCTTAGAATTGTATTTCTGAAATTATTCTATTTTATTAATATAATTGTTAAAAATTAATAGTGCACAATCATGGAGTAACTAGAGTATTAATTAATTTTTATCCCATTGTAATTACTCTTCTATATTTATAAAGCAACTTTTCTGTAAAGTCTGTTCAAGGAAGTCTGCTGAAGTTACATAGTTTTCTTCCTCTAAAAAGTAATAAGATAGGACCCGGCGGCGTGGCCTAGCGGCTAAAGTCCTCGCATTGAATGCACCAGGATCCTATATGGTTACCGGTTTTAATCCTGGCAACTCCACTTCCCATCCAGCTCCCTGCTTGTGGCCTGGGAAAGCAGTTGAGGACGGCCCAATGCTTTAGGATCCTGCAACCACATGGGAGATCTGGAGGAGGTTCTTGGCTCCTGGCTTCGGGTTGGCACAGCACCGGCCGTTGCGGCTCACTTGGGGAGTGAATCATTGGACGGGAGATCTTCCTCTCTATCTCTCTTCCTCTCTGTATATCTGACTTTATAATAAAAATGAATAAATCTTTAAAAAAAAGTAATAAGTTTACCTGAAACTTGACGCACCCTCAAAAAAAGCGGGGGAACTAAAACTCCTAGAACGTGGCATTGTGTATTTTTTACTGCTAAATACCAGGGTCTAGCATACAAGCAATTATTAATTTAGAACCCTGAGTATGATTCCGTAGAAAAAGATAACTTTTTTTAGTTAAAAGAAAGCCCTTTGCTTTAATTACACAAGATGGATAATTCATAAAAAGGAAAAATAATTAAATATAAAAATAAAAGATGTTCCTAAGACCAGTCCCCATGACAAAGATAAAAACCAACAAAATGTGAAAACTCATGCAAATTAAAATATGTTCTCTTTTGCTGAACACTGATAGAAACACTGGAAAATTTCATTTCAATTAACAACTAATTTATTTATAAATATTCATAGCACTAAAAAAAACTATGCTCATGTCATTTCTTTGTGGAAAACCTAAAATTATTCTACCAGCTGAATGCAGGAAGGGATGTTAGCTGTTTCCTAAGAGCTTCTTCAGGATCAAAAAAGTAGCCTTGTCTTTTGTTGCATATTTGAATCAACAAAGCACAGTTCCATTGGCTGAATATGGACTAGAGAAAACTTTGGATGGTGGTCAGCTGGTCAAGAAATAAGCTTCGGGCCCGGCGGCGTGGTCTAGCGGCTAAAGTCCTCGCCTTGAAAGCCCCGGGATCCCATATGGGCGCCGGTTCTAATCCCGGCAGCTCCACTTCCCATCCAGCTCCCTGCCTGTGGCCTGGGAAAGCAGTTGAGGACGGCCCAATGCATTGGGACACTGCACCCGCGTGGGAGACCCGGAAGAGGTTCCAGGTTCCTGGCTTTGGATCGGCATAGCACCGGCCCATTGCGGCTCACTTGGGGAGTGAATCATTGGATGGAAGATCTTCCTCTCTGTCTCTCCTCTGTATATATCTGGCTGTAATAAAATGAATAAATCTTTAAAAAAAAAAAAAAAAAAAAAGAAATAAGCTTCTAATCTGACATGGAATGACATGTAAGAACCTCATATACAAAACAACAGACTTGAAAGCGGGTGGGATTTGAATATGCCTCCTCCTCAAAGCCAGCTCTTTTTTTACTGTCGTTCAAGTGAATAAAAAATAGATAAACATTTAACATTGTCAGTGCAGGTGCATCCAATGTGCTCTTGGAACATTCCCTGTCTCATATTGTGGCTCCATAAAGTAAGCTGTGTTGTGCCAATCATGCTAAGTCACTCAGACAGCTGAAATTCCCTCTTCAAGTCATAGATTAATTCAAATTTCTTGTTATAATTAGAAAGTTCAATAGAGTACACATTTTAACTACACTCCTGAACTAATTCAGATGATTAGAATACAGATGAAATTAAGCATTTCAGAAAATAATCACATTATAAAATTAGTATTTCTATCAGGTTATTTGTGATAATTAATTAAAGGCTATTTGAGTTACTGAATGCGCTGTTACTGAATATGCTGAATCAACTTTCAGTAAAATGGTACTACTGTAATTCACATAAAACAGGTTTTTTCAAACAAAATATTTCTTAAGTTCATAAGTTATTTAAATTTTAGTACAGATGGTGTGCAAAGAATCATGCTAATCACCACTAACCTCACAATTAACCTTTCTTTCCTTAATTATAGAAGAAAACTACATTGTTTTCTTAATTGGACATCTGTGTAGTATGCTCAGTGTGTAGTGACCCTGATGATACAGTACCTACTAACAATTGCTTTTTGCATAGTTTGTTGTTAACATGAACACGTGTCTATGACAATAATCTGAGAAATACCAGGAATAGAGCTCCATGAGACCCTGAGAGTTAGCACAGCCTTTCCAGAGGTTATGACATTAGACATTATTCTAACAAAATGACAAGCATCTCATGTAAAGAGAATGGAAATGGTCCTAAAAATCCATTTGACTGGCCCAGAGGAAAAGGGAGCCTACAATATAACGTATGTGGATTACTTCTATTCTCTCTGTTCTCATCTTATCTCCTATCACAAACTAAAATGTAGATGCCATTAAAGCAACAATGTTTGTCTATTTTGCTATTAGACTTCAAATGCTTAGACTACTTCACAGTATATAATAAATGTTCAGTAGTCACTTGTTAAGCAAGGGAGTGTGTGTGTTCGTGTGTACATGCTATAATTGTATGACTTCAAAGTTAATATTTACCCAAGAATTCAAGTGAGGTTTTAAAAAAATACTCATTCATTTGAGCCCATGCCCACGCCAGTAGGTATTATTAGTAGAGTTCTGAATGTAGGTCTTCCTTACATGAGTTTGGTGGAACCTCAATGTGGTTTTCATTTGTATTTCCCTGACAGCTAGAGAGCCTGAACATCTTTTCATATGTCTATTAAACATTCGGATTTGTTCTTTTGAAAAAGACCTGTTCATCTCCTCCTCCCATTTCTTCATGGGGTTGTTTGTTTTGCTGTCCCTGGGTTTCTAAAACTCTTTGTAAATCCTGGATATCAGTCCCCTATGGGTTGTGGAGTGTGCAAAGATTTTCTCCCATTCCATTGGTTGCTTCTTCAGTTTGTTGATCATTTCCTTTGAAGTACAGAAATGTTAGTTTGATTTAGTTCCATTTGTTTGTTTTGACTTTGATTACCTGTGATTTGGTGTCTTCTTCAAGAAATCTTGTCCAATTCCTTGATCTTCAAGAGTGCTTCCTATGTTTTCCTCCAATAGTTGGATGGTTTCTGGGGTAGATTTAGGCCCTTGATCCATTTACAGCTGATTTTTGTATAAGGTGACAGGTGGGAGTCTTGCTTCTTACCTCTGCAGGCTACTATCCAATTGTTCCAACATCATTTGTTGAAGAGAGCATACTTTTTCACTCGATTGTTTTCACATTTTTTTCAAAGATGAGTTGGCTGTACAAGTGTGGGCTCCCTTCTGGGGTTTCTATTCTGTTCCATTGATCTTCTCTGTTTCTGTATCAGTACCAGACTGCTTTGATGACTACTGCATTGTGTAGTATGTCTTGAGGTCTAGAATTGTGATTCCTCCAACTTGATTTTTATTCTTCAGTATTGCTTTGTCTATTCGTGGTCTCTTGTGTTTCCATATGAATTTTTGTATCTTCTTTTCTATTTTTGAGAAGAATGCTGTTGGGATTTTGATTGGGATTGTGCTGAATCTCTATATTACTTTTAGTAATATGGACATTTTGATGATGTTGATCCTGTTGATCCAGGAAGATGGTAAGTTTCTCCTTCTTTTAATGTCTTCTTCTATTTTTTAATGTTTTATAGTTCTCTTCATAGAGGTCTTCCACATATTTAGCTAGTTTAGTTCCTAGATATCTAAGATTCCTTTCTACTATTTTAAAGGGGACTATCATTATAATTTCTTTCTCAGCCATACAGTTATTTGTATATATTAGTGCCATTGATTTGTGTTCATTAAGTTTGTATACTGCTACCCTATCAAAGTCTCTTTTGAGTTCAGTTTGTCTCTTGACTGAGTCTTTTGATTCTCCTAAGTAGAGAATCATGTCATCTGCAAACAGGGATAATTTCAATTCCTCATTTCCAACTTGAATTCATCCTTCACTGCTGGTTGGAATTTAGGCTAGTATAACCACTATGAAAGTCAGTATGGAGAGTGTTTAGAGACCTGCAAATAAACCTGCCTATGACTCAGCTATCTCTCTGCTAGGAATATATTCAAAGAAAATTAAATCTGCATATGAGAAAGGGACCTGTAATCCTGTATTTACAGCAGCACTGTCTACAATAGCAAGGACATGGAAGAAAAACAAAAACCCAGGTCCTGTCCAAAGAGAAGTAGATAAAGAAAATGTGGTAAATCTACTGCATGGAATTAGTCAGTCACTAAAAAGAATGGAATTATACCATTTGCATCCAAATTTTCCCAACTGGAGACTATTATGCTCAGTGAAAAAAGTCAATCCAAAAAGCACAAATATCATATGTTCTCTATGATTTAAGGCAACCTTCATGCAAATTATAAGATCAATAGCCCTTTCAATACAGTTTTTGCTGCAACTCATGGGTTTTGATATTTTTGTTTCTATTTTCATTTCTCCAAAATAGTTTCTTCTCTCTTATTAAATTCTTTAGTGACTCATAGATTTTGCACTAGCATAATTTTCTCCAAGAATTTTTTGTTTTTCATTTCTTAATCGACACATTGTTATTCAGTAGCATGTTATATAGCTCCATCGTGTTGTAAGATTTTTAAATTTTATTTTAGTTGCTTTTGTTTTGTGACTTTTCATTTAAGGGAGTGTGTAGTAACTGTGTAATAGAGACTATCATATCCAGATGTGAAGATGAAATGCAGTGTGCATCTCTACTTCCAAATCAAAGATGGACTCCCAATGAAGCTTTTGCATATATTTTTGCAATAGGATGCTGGACTCTGTTATTGTCTGTACTCACAATGTCACGATAGACTTAAATAGCAGAATGATGGACTTATAACTGGTTATGAAGGTCTACACTATTGTAATAATATGGGGTAATAAGGTGGGGGAGGAAATTTGGGGAGTGAGTGAGGAAAATTCCAGAGCCTATGGAATTGTACCATGCAGGGTCATCCCTATACCCATCAGCTTAAGCCATCCCCACTGTCCTTAAGGATGCATATCATCAGGAAGCTAGAGTTGTTGAGTGGATCTGGGACTTGAACACAGGTGCTCTGTTATAAAATATGGGTATGCAAACGCTTTTTCCTCAAGTGCCTTTGTAGAAACAATATCTAAAATGCCTTATATTTGGCCCTCATAACTACTTAAGAATATTTGTCTGAAGACATAGTTTGCTTGATAATAAACAAAATCACTCTACAGTTTTTATTTTGATGGCAGTAATATTTCAAACCTGAAAAATCTAATTGCCCTATAGCTACAGGCTGGAATAAGTTAACTTTAGGTTTCTTTTAATTAAAGCCAGGTAATAAATGTTCATTCTAGGTGAGATTTAGACACATGTGTTCATGAGTGTTTAGTGCTGAGTTGATTTCCAAGTAAGCAGCACAAATGGTCCTACAACCTTATCAAAAATGGGTTGTCATGGTGTCTTCCTAATAGAGAAAGCTTCAAAGGATTCAACCCAAGTTTTGATGGACATTGTTTTCCAGCTATATTCAAGAAATGTTAGTCATGTGACAAAAATTACCTTCCAGAATACAAAGCATGCAGTTTAGAACTGAAATTATAGTTCACATTTTAAAATACATTGAAATCTTAACCATAGTGCTTATCATTCCATTTAACAAGTAACAATAAAGGGAAGAGACTATGTATGCATTTTTTCTCTTTTTTTATTTTATTTTATTTATTTTTTTATTATATTTGACAATCTTTACATAGTTAATTACGGTAAAAAGGTTCAAGGGCTCTAGGGAAGTGGGTAAGACTGTTATGTCCATATTATTTCCTTCTTGTATCTGAGGTAAAGGGGGATATTGAGGGAGAAGTCTCACCCAGTTTCCCACCCACTCCAAGTCCCGGATGTGGGGTATGCTCTGAGGTACTTGCTCAGGTGGTTTTAATAGTTCACCAGTTATGGATCACTGCCAGTTTTGCCACTCCCAGCACGATGAGGTCGTTGAAGAATCCACTGATTGACATAGTCCATCATAGAGTCTTCATTTGCCCAGTATTTTCACTGCCAACATATAGCTGAGGTGGTTGATTGACTTGTTCTTTCTTCTGTCTTTTCTTGGTTAAGGTTCTGAGTCCAGCAGTTCGGTTGGGGAGATTCCCAAAGAAACTTTGAGGTATTCCCAGACCAGATTCTTGTGTGTTCTAGCAAGCACAGGGTCCGTCACAGTCCATCACCATGATCAGCTGGTTGTTGCAATTGCTGGGTTGGTTCTGTTTTCAGTCCCGACTTCCACTGGAACCAATGGGTGTTGCAGTCCAGCCTGGTTCTGCCCAGCATATACTCGGTCCTCACACAAACCAGTGGGAGCTGCAGCCTAGTTGGAGCGACCCACAATAACCCCCACCAGGCCCACCCCTACCCTGGTTTGCCAGTATGTGTAGCAGACTAGTCCAGTCTGTCCCACATCCCATTTGGCTCTTGTACTTGTCAGTGGGTATTAAAGCTTAGTTCCATCTAACCAGCTCAACTATCCAGCCCTCACGGATGTTGTTGAGTGCCGCTCTGTCTAGCCACCCCAGTCCCTGTCCTAGTTTTCATGCTCTTTTCTCTTTTATGCTATTTGAAATGGCTCAAAACAGATGTCATGTTCTGAAATTATCTGCTAATGATTCTCTTCTTTTCCATCCCCAAATTAAAAAATAAGTAAAAATTTGTTAGATTGTGGTTTTATTTTTCTATTTTTAGTGGAAATTGTGATTTTCAGAGAGAAGGAGAGACAGGGAGGAAGATCTTCCATCCACTGGTTTACTCCCCAATTGGCTGCAATGACCAGAGCTGAGCCTATCCGAAGCCAGAAGCCAGGAGCTTCTTCTGGGTCTTTCATGTGGGTACAGCGTCCCAAGGCTTTGGGCCATCCTCAGCTGCTTTCCCAGGCCACAAGCAGGGAGCTTGGAGGGAAGTGGAGCAGCCGACATATGAACCGACACCCACATGGGGTCCCAGTGCATGCAAAGTGAGGAAGTAGCCACTACGCTACTGTTCCGGGCACTATCATATTGTCTTAAAACATCAGATACTTACGTTATGCTAGTTTAAGGTAATTTATATGTGTTCATCCATTTTTCCTAGCAACCTGTTAGGTATTCTTATCCCTACATGAAAAATTTAAAAATAACGCTTCAAAAATATCACTTTTTCCATTTTCAATACACAAGAATTGAGCAAAATCTGAGTGAATCCCTCATTTGAATGATTCAAAAGCCGTAGTTTCTACCATGTGATATTACTTTTCAATACTAAAATTATAGCTAATAAATATATCTAAATGATTTTGTGAATAGATGAACAAAATATATTTGTTTCCTAGTTTATTTAGAAAAGTGTAATACTTTTGACTAAATTTATGATTGTTTACAAATTCGGTAGTCATCAAAAATTTACGGAATAGTTGCTATGATCAAGGAAGGACTACTGAAGGCTTACTGTGTGCCTATCTGTTGTAAATAAGTGGAAGACTTTTACATGATATCCAATTAATTTGAATAATGATGTGTATCAGTGTTCTTTAAAACGTTTGTGGAAAGAAATATATATTGTGAGAAAAATCTGAGTCTTTAAAAATATTTTTTGCCCTTAATTAAACATCTTCTAATTATATTTTGTGTTAAATTTTTTAAGTTTCCTGTCATATCTGTCATTTGTCAGCAAGATTTAAGATTTATCTTCACTTCTTATTGTTTGATGATTCAAAGTTACAAGATTCACTGTGATTTGTTATTCTTACAAAATCTCAGTTGCTGTTTCTGCTAATATCAGGCAACCATTAAATGGTGGGATACCTAGAGAGCAGTACTATTATTATTCTTTGTATGCAAATGAGCAGTGAAGTCTGGGATAAAATAAGCTCATTACGGGAAAATGATGGGATGTAGGACTGAACACAGAAACAAATGTTATATTGAGAAAATGATCTGGTTTATGACCTGGAGGGGAAGAGTTATCTATCTAAAAGGGGAACCCATTTCATGGGTTTAGCACATATTAGAAATATATTATTAGGAAGTAAAAGTACTATAGCAGATGCTTAATAAATAAAAGCTCATCTGTTTGCTATCATTAAAATCATATTTTCCAGGATGTCACAGAAGTTGATCAATCTTTGCTGAACGGGTGAATAATTGAATGACCTGATATTTAGTTCATTTGGACAAGCATAGTTCACTGCAATTTCTGGATCAATGTAACAGGCTTCATATTTGATACAGATTTACAGGTCCCCAGAATGTGTCAAGTTTAAATATATCTCCCTGAATCTCTGTTCTAGCACTCTAGTATCACTTCTCATGGCTGAAGAATCCAACAAGTATTTCCTCAGTTAAAACAAGGTTCGTGGGTGGAGAAACTGGGGGCCTAGCTAGCTAAGAAGCTGCTAAAGTTCCTTTCCTGTTCATGACTGTTCATAATGTAAATCAGCTGAAATCACAAATGCCACTAATATTTCATTCATTTATCATTTTGTAAGAACAGCATATCAATTGTACCTAGTTAGAGAAATAGAAATGAGTAACATGTGGTGGTTACCCTTCAGGATTTCACAGTCACATGGGGAGGAAGCAGACATATAAATAAATACATGTATAGAAGTCTGGTAAATGTCTGTCATAATAAAAGTGTTTGTTAACAGGAATAGGAAGGTAAAAATGGAGGTGAAGGACAGAAAGTACATGACAGCATGACCTGGCAGGGCAAGTTGAAAGAATTAAAACATTATGGCTTGGATGAATACTGAGAGTCACACCAGGAAGGTAAAGTTAGACAGTTAATGAATGTCCACATCGTACAAGGTGTGCTGTGAAATGCTAAGAAACAGAAATGGTTTTAATCCAAGTTTTGAGGAGCCATGGGGATTTTAAGCAGAGACTATCATGGACAGATGTGTAATTTAAAAAGATGATCTTGGAGCTAGAGCTGCAGGCAGGGGAACCATTAGGAAGCTGCCCAATAATCCAAGAAATAGCTAAGGAAAGTAATTTGAGAAAGGGAAAAGAAATATATTCCTCTCATGCTAGATAACCAGTTGATGGTTGTTGCTTATGACACAGGCAAGGTTTGGTAGGCCGCTGGCTGATAGGACATGTCTCACAGCTATGATGGACTCTTAGCTTACTTTCATCGATAAGTATGATGGTGATTTGACATTGAAGATAAGAATGATTCTTAAATCGTGAGCTTGGTTGACTCTGGATTATGCTGTGAATGTGTGTGTGTCTGTGTGTGTGTGTTCCTACTACCCATAATCAAGCATAATAATAAAACACATTTTAACAAAGCAAAGTAAGAATTGTCGCATTTAGGTTGCCTCAGAGATATTTTATGCACGTATTTTATTTCATTGCTAGTGTGCAAATGCAGTCGTCCAAGGACATGTATCTAGTGAGAGGTGAAGTTGGGATAGAAACTAACTTCCATCAGGATTCGACCCCCACATCAATACCATTGTGCCAAGCAAAGCGAATGGTGAATCCAATAGTTTATGTAGAGTTAGGGCTGGAGCACTTAGAAATATCAGTCGTATAAATAATGTCCCAAGATATCTGCTAGACCTCACTGTGACTTAATGACAGCTTCAAAGCTTAATAAATGGAAGAGGGTAAAAGAGAAAGAACCATCTGCTTAAATTTAAACAAGCAGGAGCATTTTAGACACCCTAATGTGGGTAAACATGACCGGATTGAAAGAGCAGTATTAATCTAGAGGACCTAAACTCTGCTGACATTTCAACATCCATTGTCTTATTGGTTCCTCGTTGAAGGAAAGGGCTCCTGTATGATGGCCTTGCATATTTTGGAACTTATTATTAAGTTTGAGAGCTATCATAATTAATTATGTTGGCCAATATGATAATACAGAGTACATTAAGAATGATATCTGGTGGACAATAAACAATTGTGACAGAACTGGGCCCAGTGCAATAGCCTAAAGGCTAAGGTCCTCACTTTGCATGCACCAGGATTCCATTTGGGCACCAATTCGCATCCCAGTTGCTCCAGTTCCCACCCAGTTCACTGCTTGTGGCCTGGGAAAGCAGTAGAGGACAGCCCAAAGCCTTGGGACGCTGCACTTGTGTGGGAGTCCGGAAGAGCTTCTGGCTCCTGACTTCAAATTAGCTCAGCTCTGGCCATTGTGGCCACTTGGAGAATGAACCAGGGGATGGAAGATCTTTCTCTCTGTCTCTACTCTCTGTAAGTCTGACTTTCCAATACAAAATAAATAAATCTTATGGGAAAAAAAAATTATGGAAAAAGAGTGGTGTCTGTTCTTTTTCCTTTGTTCCTTTTAACCTTCTAGACTAAATTACTTCAGATCCTATGTTAGTTGGGCTACATAACCTTGAGAACTGTATTGGTGTTTTCTTCCCTATTTTTACCTGTGGTCTTCTGTCTACTCCTTTTATACTTATTTTGCCAAAGGCATTTTTTTTAATCAACAAACATGCCAGTAGGAATTGCAATTTTTCTGTATTCTTTGCAATTGGTAAGATATTTTTATGCCTGGTTCTCCAGGATAATTTTAAAAACAACAAAAACCTTAATTTTAGGGGTATTTATTAGATTAGCTGACTACTTTTGATATTCTCAGTAGCTTAAAATTTTTTTCTTTAAAAATATAAGGAAGAAAAAGGAAGTTTACTGTTCTTCTGTTTCTGCGGACCGCCCAGGTATCCTGGTTGTCGTTCTGATGACCCTGGATCCTGCAAGGCAGGAATTGGGCTTCTTCCATCCCACATTGTAGGTCCAAATGGGGATGGGTGACCTCAGAGTTCCTGGCCTCCGAAGGCTCTCGTTTTCCCCCATGGTCTTCTTGGCAGTAGGGATGTAGTCCTCGGTGGTCATACTGAAAGTCCTTGGTGAGGCTCTGGGAGTTTTCAGGGTTGGGATACAAGCCTCCTCCTGTCCCCCTGCTCCACTCTGGGGTCCCCCCCTGCTCTATGCATATGACCTCCTGTTAAGAGGTTGTTAGGATTGCTCCTGATTCCCCCCACATGTCTTTGTAGTTTTTCTGTTGTCTAATGCTGACTCGAGTCTGCTGTCTCTGAGTTACCAGTTATGATCCTGCTGGGTTATCCTTCTCCCGCCTTCCTCACACCTACTGGGATGGTGTAAGATTTCTCTGCTCTCTCTCCCCATTTCCAAGTATCATAGGGCCTTCGGAACTAGGGAGAGGAGCTTTCTCTGGCCCTTGCCTGCTTCCAACTTTGGGTCCCCACCCTCTTTTGTAAGGACCATCAGGATTGCTCCAGAAACCCCTCATAACAAACAAACATATGAACAAACAAACTAGAATAGATAGACAGAGAACAACTAGGAATGCTTAGAAACAGACAGAAAGCGGCCAGCCGGGATGCACTTATACCTCACTGGGTGGGACACAAAAATCAGTTACTCCTCTCTGGGGTGTTGAGGATTTCTCTGCACACCCCTCCCAAAAATGTTCACCTAAACTGTTGACATTGGTCCTGTTTCAGGTATAGAGTTAGACTACCCGAAAAACGACCAGGTTTAGCAAAATCATGCTTCAATGCTATAAAATGCTAAATACTAACACTGAAATAGACAAGAGACAGCTGAATGGCAATCTATAGCCATTTTAAGGTATATAGAACATGGTTGAATATAAACCAAAATTGAAATGTCTATGAGGAAGTCACGGGTTTCAGTCGAGAACCTGCATTTCCCTAGTAACATATTGGTTAATCAATACCATGTCAATTAATGCCATGATGTTGTAAATGGTTGTAAATATTATGTTGGGTTTTTTACTTGATTGGGATGATACTCTGCTGGTTCTACCTTCAGACCAGAGATGGTCTCACCAAGAAGCCATGGAACTTACCAGGACAATAAGATGCTGGACTTTATGATTGGTCAAAACCTCCAATGAAAGGATCTCAACTGAATTTGAACTATGGAAATGCAACAAGGTGGAGCAATCCGCCTTGGGGTTGGGGAGGGTTTGGGGAGGGGCGGGGGATTTCCAGTGCATAAAAAAAAATGTATCACATAATGCAATGAAATTAATAAATAAATTAATTAAATATATATGTATATATATATATGGAAGAAAAAACAGTGGAAACCTTTCCTTTAAAACTATATAATTAGATTAAGTGCTGTATTTTTTCAGATTTTAATATGCTATTATATACTCAGGCAAGTGAGACTATTCCTTAAAAGAGAACTTGCAGTCAGTAAATAACATGTTATGTTTAACAAACAAACAAAAAAAGCAGTTGGTTCTGTTTTCTTCTTTTTGGTTTTATTTTGAATGCTTTTGAAAGAAATCTTAATTCACAGATCAGTTTTCTTAATGTCAGTTATCACCAGGTTTTTTGTTCTTGTTTGTTTCCTAAATGATAGCAAAGTTGGCATGATATACACCTATGTTTTTTTTCCTGGAAAATTCCTGAAAACTGGTTAAAGATTATTGTTAGGTTTTTATTAGTGCTATTAGAAGATAGTGTTTCATTGTTTTGAATTTTTTAGTCAACATATACAAAATAGTCTTTAATACTTTGATAAGGAAAATATTAAATAGCTCCCATATTTAAATGAAATATTTTATTAAGCAATCTCTTATTTAATTCAGTTTTAATTGTAGTATTAATTGTCATGAAGAAAACATTCCTAGGGAAGAAGCTGAGCATCTCATCTAATTGCAGCTTTTACTGCCTGGAGTGATAAAGTGCCTTTGATTTGGTGCTGAGCCAGGAGGGCTTGATTGATAATATCTGTCTCAGATGTCACCCTGGGAGAAAAGAATAAAACCTCAGTAGACTTGCTGCATTGCAGCTGTCTCAGCTGCTCCAATTTCTCTGTCCCATTGACGTCATTGGGAGGTTTCAAATCAGTCCAGGATGTCTAGTAAACCTGCACATAAATGAAATAAAGAAACAGAAAAACACTGATTCATAACCCAGCCCTCAAAGCAAAGAGGTGGTTGCTCTGTTCTCTCAGATAGCAGGCAGATGTTTTCTCCTCTCCTGTAATTAAAAAAAATATGTCATTAGCCATCTAGAATTGTGGGAAAACCTAACAGGAAGAATGTGAATTGTGTAAGCCCTACTGCAATCAGATTATATCACAATGAGCCAATTTGTACAGGGTTCTCAGATATCATAACCTGTATCCAGCTTGTCTTTGAAACCAGGGCTATGTGAAGCAGAAAGTGGCATGAAAAACAGCTTTTCCTGGAGACAGTACCCCCTTACATCCCAGGCTGGCTCCCAGCATTAGTTTTCTCCTTTTTTAAAAACAAAAAATTTTTCTTTTTGACTCTTTTCTTTCTTTCCTTCCTTTCTTTCCTTCCTTTCTTTCTTTCTTTCCTTCTTTCTTTCTTTCTTTCTTTCTTTCTTTTCTTTTCTTTTCTTTTCTTTTCTTTCATTCAAACTGAATTCTGAATAAGAGACCCATGTAGACATGGATAACAGTAATGTTACAGTATACTCCAGGGAAGAGTACCTGCTTTGGAATACATGTTTTTGAAAAAGCTCTTTCATCAGCTTAGTCTATAAAATATATGATGAGCACTAACACTCAATATAGCACCTTTTCTAGACCTTGTTACATGGCAGAAATCCAGCAACTTGTCCAAGATTAATGTTAAAATACATTTAGATGATTATTTTTATGTGTTGGGCAATTTGAGTAATGTGAGAAGACTCATGATTTGCCTTTCCTGTTCTCACTGAGACATGGAAGGGCAGAATTCACCATGTAGTTTCCATTTCTTATTCATCCACAGGTACCATGACATATGCCTCAAATATAAATAAATAACTAAAGCACTGTGAGTTTGTAAAGTATTGCCCAGTTTATTTTCCTACATAAGCCCCTTAGATGACACAGCACAATAGATACTACAATCATTGCTATTGTTACTGATATGGTTAACCTTTTGGAATAACTTTAACTTAGAAGATAAGCATTGATCATTTATTAAGACAGACTTTGGAGAGCTAGAAGAACTCTGAACAATAGATCTAGATCCATACATAAACAAGACAAAAGTAGATGGAGACCTAAGAGACTGGTGACATGTAACTGGATCATCACAAACTGTACTTCAAACTAATATTTAATAATTGATGATATTTAAGTAGATAATGAA
This sequence comes from Ochotona princeps, assembly GCF_030435755.1. Classification (NCBI taxonomy): domain Eukaryota; kingdom Metazoa; phylum Chordata; class Mammalia; order Lagomorpha; family Ochotonidae; genus Ochotona; species Ochotona princeps. Next base: position 54,656,379 of record NC_080833.1, read on the forward strand.
TGAGGTCATCATAGGCCAAAAGAACTGAATGAACAGAGTCAACTTGACTGTGTGATGAGGACTGAAAGGAATGATACACAATTTTGAAACTAAAGACTGGAATCACATGAAGGCAGTCAAGGACTATTATTGGCTTGAGATTAAATGCCAAGGTAAGGAGATTGTAGCAATTGGGATACATTGGAAAACATAAACAGAGAAGTAAAGAAATTTTTAGAATAAATCAGTTAAGCATCTGGAGTAAGGTAGAAGAAAAGAAAATCTGAATCATGTTTCCATTTCTGCAAACCTTACAGAAAGTTCAATAGAAAGACGGTTGGATTTGGGGTGGGGGCATTTTGAGAGACCTTTGGTACACTGTGGAAAAACACTTTTAGCATTTGAGATTATGATAGCGATAGAGTAGTTGAGCTGGAAGAAAATTTGGTAAGACATCTAGTCCAACTTGCTGCCTGGAGCCATGTCACAATTGAACCATAAAAAAACACTAGAAATCTTTTTTTAAGGAATATTTTCACATTTTTCTTGGCATCTTTTGCCAGTTCCTGAAGTCTCACCTGTCAGCAGATCATTTCTCCTAGCTAACCTAACTCGCTATAGCCCTAGTTTGAACACATTATCTGCTACACTTTGAGGTTAAAAAAGAAGTTTATAACTGTGTGCATAAAGATTGTTGTTAAGATGTTTTTTAGCTCTTGTCCTAAAACCAAATTACTTGAAACTTTGCTCATAATCTTTTTGTACAGTTTTTTAATAGTCTTCCTTTATACTTCTGTTTATCTTCACTTCTTCATTTTCTCAAATATGAGACCAGAATAGCATAATAGCACTTTTGGGATTCATACACTATGAATTGCTTTGTTGAATAAGCTTTATTAACATGATATATTAGGTTTGCTTGTATTAAACCAAACACAATGAAATGTTTTCCTTTTAAAAATAGAAATCTAAACATTTAATTGATAAGAATCACAAGGCAATTCCTTAAAATCTCAATTTTATAAAAATTATGAACTCAAAACTAATAATGGAAATTGTTGGACAAATATGCCCACAACTCCTTTCCTCTAACTTTCTACTCACATCCTAAGCAGAAACTTGATATAGTACAACAATAACAACTTATAGTACCAAGTAATGCCAAAATTAGTTGTAGAGGTAACTAATTATATCCTAAATATTTAAGTCTGCTTATCTCCTATGTTATAGAAAATGATAACAGTAAAATTAATGAGTTCCTTAAAAGCAAGACTCAGTTTTACTCATATTTATATATCCATGGTCTTACTCATATTTATATATCCATGGTCTAGCTGAATTTGTAACACTGATCAATGCTCAATTAATGTTTGAATATTGCTAGCTTGCTTGTGAGAATTGAGAGATTAAAATGGGATTATAAATATCTCTCTTAATGATTTTAAAAGCTATTAGTAATGCATAAAACATTTAATTGTGACGTACACTGGCTGTTCTAGGAACATTTCTGTTATTTGTGGCATATCTTGTGAAAGGTTACCTAAAAATGAGTTTTCTTAATAATAGGTATTCAATGGTTAAGGAAACTATCACTTGACCCAGGTGAGCAGAAGATTCTGGAGACCCTGTACTCCTCACATTGACTTTGTAGATGAAAACCTTGCCATCTTCTCTGGTGAGAAAAATTGTCATTGAGTCAAAAATAAAAACAACTACAACAGAAATGCAAGCTTGAGTAAAGGGTGAAGAAAATAACAAAGTGGGAGAGAAAACCATAGCAATCTAAATAATTGACTTTCCCAAATCTGATTTTTAAGATTGAAGTCTGGTATTTCATCAATCCCTCTTACATTTGCCAAATTGGAATATCACTCTTGATAATTTAATTTCCATGGATCTGGAGGATATAGAAATTTGTGAGTCTCCCACTTAAAGCTTAAATTAGATTTATTTCTTTAGAATACAGATTATGTTTAGAAAACTTCTGTTTTATTCTTTTCTCTTTTGTGCATTTGAATCAAGAACATATCTAATTACAAATTCAACCTAGAATGATATTTTTGGCCACAACAGATGACAAATCAATTTTCTTCACCCAAACAAAAAGCAAATAGTGTATAGATGTTACCTCCCATAACCCGCAGTTTTTTTCTACTGTTTGTGGGAGTTCAAAAGCTAGCCAGAGACACATATACCTTTTATGCTTATTTAAAACAGAGTGCATTTGAATAATGTTTCCTATAGTTTAATGATCGGTGATCACAGGTAAAGCTGCTTCCGGTAATGCCAACATGTCATATTGGCCCTGATTCTAACCCTGCTGCTCTGTTTTCAATCCAGCTCCACATTAGTGACCTGGAAAAATCAGCTGAAGATGACCCAACTTCTTGGGATGTTGCTACTCATGTCTCTCTCTCTCTGTTGTGTTAATCTGGAGAATTAACAGCAGATGGAAGATTCTCTATCTCTGTCTCCTCATCTTTAAATAATCTTTTAAAAAATGAAATAAAATATGCTATAGACATACTCCTGAAAATACAGTGAAAAAAAGTCTTTTTGACTTGTCAGTATACTGGAAAGAGATACTTTAAATCTCAAAGAGCAAATATTTCTTCAAAATTTCCTAGCTGAAGACACAGAATCAACTCAGATGCCCATCAACTGATAACTAGGTAAAGAAATACATAGTGGAATATAAATCAGAAATAAAAATGCAATCCTGTATTTTTGCAACAAAATGAAAGCAATTGGAGACCATTATGCTTAGTGAAATAAGCATGTCCCAATAAGACAAGTAGGTTTCTTCTGATATGTGGTAGTTATAGCAGAATACTGAATAAACAAGCAAATGAAAAACTAAATAAACAACTAAATAAATAAAGTAAGAATGAAAAAAGCCCCTGACTGTATCTTGGAATGTGTAAGTTTGTGTGTGGGGGTGTGGGGGTGTGGGTGTGTTTAATCAATCTCAAAATAAACAGATTTATTTGAGATAACAGAAAGCAAATAAAAAGTCATAAACAAATATTGTGATGCCCCGATCATCTAGGACTTATCCTGACAGTGCTTAAAGTGCACTAGCATTTAGTAAGACAAAGAAAGAAGACCTTGCTGCCATGCATTTCTATTCAAAGTTATTGCATTTTTTTTCTAGAATAAAAATGAACAGGTTTCAGTTGAGCTGGCAAATCAGTGTGCTTGAACTGAATATAGAGCAAGCCAAAGAAACCACATTACTTTTAATGCTTTATTTGCAAAAGGCTTTTTGGACAAATTCCATGATTGCTACAAGTAAGACCTCAGTTACATTAAGAATGTGAGTGGAGACCAATAGGCTTTGTGATAAAACACTATTCATGTCACCAATACAACTTTGAATCGGGAGACTTACAAACAAATCCGGTGGCTAATATTCTGCAGTTAGCCCTAGTTTCCTTTCCTGTTGAGTCTTTTGCATAAGGTGCTTTCCTTTTTAAAAGATATTATATTATTTTGATTCAAAAAGAAGAGTTACAAAGAGATCTTCCATTTCCTACTTCACACCCCACTTGGCCTCAACAGCCAGAGCCAGCCAGTAGGTATAAAGCAAGGAGCCAAAAATTTCTTCCAGGTCTCCCACTTATTTTTAAGGTCTCAAGCACTTAGCACTTTCCCAAGCCATTAGCAGGAAACTGGATAGGAAGTGGGGCAGCTAGGATTCCACCCAGTGTCAATATGGAATCCCAGTACAGCAGCCCAAAGCTTAACTTGTTACACCAATGCACAAACCCAGTAAACAAGTGATTTGTAAAACTTATGTAAAACTCCACTCTGCTGAATGATTAAAAGTAGCTGGGGTTAGACTGCTGTATCTTACCTTTCTATTATATTATTACATATATAGATATGTTTAATGTTTTTTCTGAATATGAAAGAACTACTTAATCATTATGAAAAATTTATTAAAAATAATCAAAAGTAAAGCAATCCTTCCTTCCCCTCCTACCCATAATTTCAACTATCCACCACAATCCAAAACAATTAATGGAAAATTCCAAAAATAAAGGATTCATAATTTTTAAATTTATGTTCCTAATAACATGAAATCTTCACCATCCAACTCAGGACAGGATTCTTGGTTTTGTGCAGAGCATCTGCACTATGTAGTCTGCTTACCCAACCATGGCAGTTGAGAATAAGTGAGAAAGAGAAGGGAAGATAGACATCATGGTCTCATAATTTTTAGATCAATGTTATAATTATTTATTTTAATATTAGTTAGTATTGTTGATCTTTTATTGTGCCTGATTTATATTTAAACCTTGTCATAGGTATGTATAGGTGTGTGTGTATCAGAGAAACATAGCATATACAGAATTCAGAATTAGCAACTGTTTCAAGAATCTCAGAGTGGTTTTGGAGCATGTTCCTGCTGATAAAGGGAAACTACCATATGAACAACAGCAACAACAAAATACTGCATTTGATTAAACACTCAGAAAGCATAGTCAAGCTTGATAAAGTAAAGCGTCATTTATTATAGGTATTTGGAAGTACCGTAGCAACTCTGTGATAGGAAAGCACATTTTTCCAGAGCCTCAAAATCAGTTGGGACTCATTTGTGACTCAGCTGTGTGTGCAGAGAAAAGCTTGCTTATCATTTCATCCTATCTATTTTATGTTCCGTATCTTACGCTTTAGGAAGAGACTAATGGGCTCTACTTTGGTCAATAACCCACCCTCGCCCAATCATGTACAGCCAGGTGGTTGGAGGAGTATAACGAGAGACCACAGTTGCTTCCACTACACCCAAGTGATATGGGGTGAGCATTTTCCAAAAAGAGGACACTGAGCAGACATTCCGACAAAGCTCTTATATAAACATGTAATTTCTCCATTCAGAGATGATTACTAGTAACTATTTGATATGCATTTTTCTGATTTTCCCCTTTCACGTATATATTTTAATGTTAATGCAATTTTAATCTTGCTTTATTTCAAATGCTACTCAAATGTTAATACTCACTCAAAATATGTTTTTGCTAACAATAGCAACAAAATACCAACAGTCATAGTAAACAGCATACTGCAATTTATTGTATCAGTGTTAAGAACTGTACAGCATCATATTCAATCTCAGAGTGGAATAATAGTGCCCGACCTTTTAGCAATGTGCCATAGGTTATGACACAGTTTCACAGCTGTCATTTTACTTTATTTTCTCACTAATGCTGTAGAAGACAGTATTAGTTTTAATTATATAAAATAGGAAGCAGAAATATGCTGTAACTATTATGAATTTCTGGTTCATTCTCTGTAGCCTTCCCTGATCTTTTTCCACATTCACATAGGCACTCTGTGCTCGGTTGTGCTCCACAGCAGTCATTTACCAGGTAATAATAATCTTCCCCTATCAGGGACTTTCTGAACACTCACAGTAAGTGCAGAGATAAAAATGGAAGGGAGAGAGGAAAGCTGACGCAACATTCCAGGATGTCACTGAGTGTTGCTGGGGGTGATGAGGCACAGCCTAATCAGGCACAGTCTTAACCCGTAACTTCAGTTGCTCCTCCCTATGGTCCCTTCTTTCAGGGACCTGTTTTGCTCTCACCTTCCAATACATTTTCCTCTAGGGAAACAGACCATACCCCACAGGTACATCATGCAGTCATGGGTGAGGTTCAAATGACCTAGTGTAGTTTTTCCGTTTGAGTGTCCCTGAAAGTTCAGCAGCAGAAGCCAGTGTGGCCTGGAGTATAAACAGATCTATAGGCCATGAAGCAGTTCAACTCAGCTTTTCATCTCAGGGGATGTGGAGTTAATCTGATAGCCCTAGAGAGTAAACAAATGAAAACAAAAGGCCTGATCCTGCTAGATGTGTTAGTTTTTAACCACTTGTTATACTAAAACAACAACAACAAAACCCTTTGAGTGGGATAATGAAACAGTGAAATACGGATTACTTGTTACAATAATTTATTTATTTTGCCAGCATCTGATCTTGTTTAGAATGAATGTACCAGTCAGTTGTCACAGGTAAAGAACCTGGCATGGGGCAGAGCTGAGATTGAAGCTAGGGTATGTGATGGTGGCTAGAAACAGCAAATTATCCCCAGGGCCGACTGTATGGAGTTGACACAAGTGTGGTCATGTGAGGAACCTAGAGACAGTTGGTCTTGCAGCTCAGTGATTGATTTCCTTTGTTTCTGAAACTCTAACCTGGAAGTCTGATACACGTAGGTTAAACAGAAGATAGGTGAATGAGTGTACATCATCATGTGGTTTACAATGCATCGGTAACATATGCTGCCATTTAATGCATCATGCCTGATCTTCATTCGAAAAATTCAAAGTTGAGGCCATTTTTAGAGGAAGATTACCAAGATTTACACTGAAAGGAAATTAGAATACTTTGTTATCTTTTTTTTTTTTTGCCCTAGCATTTCTCAAAATAGTAAGTGGGTGAATTAAATAAATTACAGGAGAAATTTATAAATTTTCAGTTCACATTTTATGTGAATGGAGAGCTAAAAATTGAGATTTTTAATTTTGGATTAACTTGGCAATGTCAAATTGCTTTTTTATTTCCATTATTATATTTTTTAGTCTTCAAGTGATGTTTTATTAGCAACATGAAGACTTATGAGTTTTTACATTTGTTGATTAAATCTCAACTGCAGGATTAGAGCAAATTAGATGTAAAAATCAACCCCAATTAATTACATAGCTGGCACTTCGCTATTATAAATATTTATGATCCATAGGTCACTGAAGATATAAATTAATTTACCACCAGTTGAGACCAGAAAGTTAAAAGATATTTAAGAGCTATTTTTTTTTATTTTCTCAATAACATTTTACCTCTATTGCTAACCTTAAACTGGCAAGGATCTCAGAAAGAATCATATATTCAGAATTTTCTAAAGATGTATATAAGTTATTAGACAATGTAATCTGCTTAATTTCTTATGTGATACACAAAAGGGAGGACACTGTTCTAGGATGTGGTCTCAGATGTAATGGTGAGTCATTGCCGGCAGCAGTCATAATGATAGAGGAATCTATTTATTGTGATTCTCTAAGACTTATACAGTGAAGCCATGCTGAAATTATATAATTATTCCTCCTGGATAGATCTTCTTATTGATTTTTAATTACAAAATGCTCTTAGTGCTGGCATATCCTGGAATCAAATCTTCAAAATAGAATAAAGCACCATAAGGCTTGGTCTCAGTTTTTTTCCCTCTTTATATTTGACTTTATCAATTAATAATTTGGCTTCCTAGGTGTTTAGTATGACTTGACTCAATTAGTTAATTTGAACTAAATCCTAAGGGAAACCTCTTCTGTTCACAATGATGTGATGTATTTTTCTACTTTTTATAAATGTTTCCTGAACAAATTAAACACCCCATGTCGCTAATGTTCTGGGCCCTAAGTGTACTCTCTTCAGTATTTCTTGTCAGTTTTGGTCATTGCTCATAAGTGGTTACTAATTATTATTGTAATTCTGTCTTCTAGGAACTTTGAGGGACAAGCACAACTTTCTTTACATAAGCTATTGTTGGTGTGGATGGCTTCTTTGCCTCTCCTGTGCCCTAACAACAGCTCAGAGAGTGTCACATGTTAAGCTGTGACAATAGAGAACTAAATGTGTCCTCAAAGAATTCAGGATGTGGGTAGCACCTACTTTCACCAGCACCTGTCAGTTTCAGAGAGATGTTCCCATGGAGGTCATTGCTATGTGCTTAATTGTTGAAGGTTTTTCTGGGGTGTTTACTAAAGCAATTATCAAGAGAAACTACATGGTTATCTCCCCTTTCACAAGATTCCCATTTCTTTATAGTAGTAAGTATGGATTTCTTTAAGTATAAAATTGTTGTCATGATTGAAGCCAGGAAATAAACTTATTACATTCTATTCGTAGTTTTTGTTCCTCTAATGATTTAAATATTACAAATCAGGCCTTCTATATTTTGTTTAATAGAAAGTTATTAGAAATCAAAAGTGAACCACAAGAAGTAGACCAGTAGAATAGATGTAGAAAAAGCACACAAAGTCATACTGTTCTGAATAGTTTTCTTGAGCTCTCATTTTATTTTTAAAAAGATTTATTTATTTTTATGGAGAGGCAGCTTTAAAAGGAGGAGAGACAGAAAAATCTTTCATCCACTGGTCCACTCCTCAGTGCAGCAATGGCTGGAGTAGGAGCTGAACAATCCAAAGCCGCAAATTCAGGAGCTTCCTCAGGCCTCCCGCACAGGTGCAGTGTCATCCTCCACTACTTTCCCAGGCCACAGTAAGTGAGCTAGATGAGAAGTGGAGCAGGTGAGACATGGATCAGAGCCCATATCGGATGTTAGTGCTTGCAGACAGAAGATTAGCCAATTGAGCTATCACCAGCTCCATATCTCATTTTATTCTGCTAGCAACTTCTTGCGGACATATTGTATATTCTTCCATTTACAAATGGAAAAAATTAAGTGTAAAGAAGAGGCTTGCATGCCCAAATTTATAGAAACTAGAATACGGCAGCAGATCAGGACTGTCATGATTCTAAAGAGTGTGCCTAACTCTCCTCAACTTCATGTTGTTTCACCACACCTGTTGTATACACATCTGTGTACATTATTGAATGAATGTATGATATATGTACTTTGTCTTATGCTTCAGCCATTTTCATATCTGCTGTGGAATGTGACTTTGAGCCTAGACTGACTTTTTTTCAAACAGCAATCTGCATATAGTTACTACTATCTACTTTGATTAGAAGCTTCTGTGTGTGTGTGTGTGTGTGTGTTTGAGCGAGAGGAGAGACAAAGAGAGAAAGAGAGAGAAAGAGAGAGAGAGAGAGAGAGAAGCATTATTTATGGTGCACTGAATCCAGTTCAGCTGTCTGTTGAAATTATCATTTATTCTGTTTCAACTATATGTTGCATAGTTTATACATGATTTTCTTTAACTCTATTGTAAAACTTGTGAGGATGCCAATTCTTTATAATATGTTACAAGTTTCTCAGCGTTGTAGAACTACCAACTGAATCTTCTCAGGGATCAGATTTACACTCAGATGCCTGATTCCAAAGTCTGTATACAGTTTGTGCTATGGCAGACCTTATGTTTACCACACGTGTATGCCACTCACCTATGATTTCTAAGTTAGTTTTACTGATTTATAATTTACACAAATTGCACACATATTCAGAGTGAAGCGCTTCATGACACTTGAAAAATGGATGTATCCTTGTAATCACAACCTCATACAACTTGCACATTTCTACCACCTATTGCGTTACTTTGTGCCTCTTTTCAGTTTCCATCACTCCTTTTATAAGAATACCATTGGTGTAAGTGCTAACAGTATAGATTAGTTTTGCCACCTCTAGAACATAATGTCAAAGATAATGCAGTATATCCTCTGTAGTATCTGCTTTTTCAGTCCAACATGACATTTCATGAGATGTGTGTTTTTTTATACTAATGATAGTAGCATTTTGATGTTGTAATAAATAGTAGCACATTGTTATCATTACACCAAATTTGCTTTTCTATTTACTTGCTAACAGGCATGTGATTGTTTCTAGTGTTAGTCTAATGTGAAAAAGATCACGTTAATGCCCCCATCGCAATTGTTCAGCCCATGGGCATCATTAACCCAAAATACTATGTGAATTCTGCATTTTCCTTGGAGGACGATCTGATTGTTCTTCACACAAATCCAATTTCATGGAATATAACATGGATTTGGCTTATTTTATTTTTATTGCAAAGGCAGATATATAGAGAGAAGGAGATACAGAAAGAAAGATCTTCCATCTGCTGGTTCACTCCCTATGTGGCCACAATAGCTGGAACTGAGCTGATATCAAACCAGGAGCTAGGAGCTTCCTATAGGTGTATCACGCAGGTGCAGGGTCCCAAGGCTTTGGGCCATCCTCTACTGCTTTCCCAGGCCACCAGTAGGGAGCTGGAACAATGGACCAACTGGGACATTAATCAGCGCCCAGTGGATTCAAAATGAGAACTTAGCCCCTAGGCTATTGTGTTGGGCTCTGAGTTATTTTTTGAAACCTGTGTTAACAGGAAGCATTTTTTCTCACGTGTTTGTTTACACATTTATGAAACTTTTCCATTTCAATTGAGATATGCCTTCTACTTGATTACATTGCTTTTCAATTGTGACAAGGCCATTCAATTGATTAAATTGCATTTATGGTCAATGATTTTCCTATTTGTCACTGTACCATTCCGGTTTCTTAGTTCCAAGCAACTGAAACCAATCTTGAGTTTCTGAAAAAGAAAGTGAAAAAGTGGACAGAATGTGGTAATTATACAATGACCAGAAACCTGAAGAAGGTTTGGACAAACAGACAAGAGAAAGGGAAGCTTTCCAGGACCACTACAGCAAAGGTCATATGCAAAATATTACCACAGCTGCTGACACTAGACTCTTCAGTTAATCATGCATTTCTCATTTTCCAGTACTTATTCTGCGTCTTTGACATCAGATAGCTGGACCTAAGTGAGGCCATTGATACAATGTTGAAACTGAAATAAAATGACAGTAGTGTTAGGCACACGAAAGGTGTTGAGCCAAAAGTGCTTGCCTTTTAATTGAAGTAAGATTTGCTCAATTTTTCACCTGAAGATGGAACACAGCACCAAAGAATATGCCTGACATTAAGACAAGGAAAATAAGATAGACTGTTATACATGGATGTCTTAAAGAAGGACTTCTGGGACACAGTCACCTGAGTTCATAATAATTGAAGTATTTAGTTTTTCCTAAAGATTCAGACACTCGCATATGCAACTTCTTAGTTGCATAAAAAAACATGACTTTTATCCTGGCAATCACTTCTCACACTCTTTAGTTTGAATAGGTGTTTTATACTTTCACTTCTACTCAAACCTTCAGTATCTCCTTTCCCATACCTACTCTCACTGGTGATTTTTGAATCTCATTCATGGGGTACATTGAAACAGTGAGAAGAAGATTTTCAAAGACTCCCAATTATTGGCATATCCAAAGTCAGATATCTTACCTTCTTGTCAAAAGGTGAATTATTCATGCTTCAATCTAGGACCAATTAAATAATAATGCTGTATGTTGGGGAAAATTATCTTGGTTTCTTAATACGAAAATAACATTGCACCAAGTGCTATGTATGCGTCATTTAATACTCTCAGCAACATTTCACAAAGATATTTTATTTAGTTCTGATTTATGAATAAAGAAATTGCAGCTAAGGATGCTAAGAAACTTGTCTGACTCCGAGTTAAGAAATACAAGGCAACAGACATGTTGGCTTAATACTGAAAGACAGCTTCATAATATTTTTCTTTAACTTTGTGATATTCTTCATTGTGGTAGATATTATAGCACTACTGTTCAATAGATCTCTTTAGAAGGTTACCATTATCCCTGCAGCCTCTCTCATAGCTGGTTGATATTCTTGCCTAAAAGGAAACTGAAATCTTTATTTGCAAAAGGCGTAATCTTTGAGCGTCTGAATGCATGGAGCTCACAGAGAATTTTCTGTCCTTCTCCCATCAAACAGGGAGTATCTGAAAATACTCCATAAAATTCCTTGGATTTCCTCAGTAGTTTCCCTATTACCCTTTTTATAGCAGAGAGCATGACCCAAAGCCTATGCACCAATTTGAATCTGTAGATTGCCTCATCTTCCAAGGAAATAGACAATGAGGTGTTGCACAAGAGTTATAGTAGGGTATCTTCTCTTTCCCCATTGCTTTTCATGGCCACAACTAGGAACCATTGTTTTTCATAGATGGAAATAACAGCTGAATCTTTGAATTCTTTATCATTTCCAAAGTAAAGGCTGTATTTGACACAGTTCTCCCATATTTCTCTCATTTACAGTCCTTGGACTTTGATTTCCCTTCTCGTTCTTTTCTCTTCCACTATAAGGACCATGCTGTTCATGGTATCATGGATGCATACTCCTGCTTTAATAACCTTTGTTCTGGGACTGGCACAGTAGCCTGGTGGCCAAAATCCTTGCCTTGTACTCACTAGGATCACATATGAGCACTGGGTTGTGTCCCAGCTGCTCCACTTCCCATCCAGCTCTGTGCATGTGGCGTGGGAAGGTAGTAGAGGACAGTCTAAAGCCTTGGGACCCTGAACCCATTTGGGAGTCCCGGAAGAGGCTCTGGGCTCCTGGCTTCAGATCAGCTTAGCTCCAGTCATTGAGATTACATGGAGAATAAACCAGAATATGGAAGAACTCTGTCTCTTTCTCTCAGTAAATCTGATTTTTCATTAAAACATTAATAAACCTCAAAAAAAACTTAAAACAACCTTTGTTCTGGCCATTTCCTTTTTATAAAATTCCCACATCCACATATTCAAAAGTCTAACTCCTCACCTCTACCAAACTTTACTGTTCTCACATGCGCAAGGAGGCCTGGCCGGCCCCATGTCTCTTAACATAACTCCTGATTTCACTCTTCTATTTTTACTTCTCATTACACATTATCACTTTCTAATATATCACATGATTCACTTACTTTTCATTCATTTTCATTAGCTTTTCCCCTGAATCGAATTATAAATTTCTTGCTGTAATTTCTTTTGTGTTCACTGATGTATCAGAAGCGCCCAGAACAACCCTCATCCATATTAGGTTGTCATTAAAGTTTCTTGGCCTAAACCAGATCTCTACCACGGTGTTCTTCCTGAGACTTGCTTGAGATTCCAGATGGTCTCTTAGTCTGTGCTGATACATCAGAGATCTCAAAAACAGGAGTAAAATGGGACAGCTGCAGGTACTACAGCACAACAACATAGCACAGTAGCAAGGTCCTCTCTGGCTATGGGACTTCCACAATGCTGAAAGTTTGGAGTGAATGTTGTGTCACAGTACATTAAGCCATCAGTCGGGATACCTGCATCCTATACTAACTGCTGATTCAAGACTTGGCACCTCTGCTTCCCATGCAGCTTTCTGTTTGGCCTAGCCCAACCCTGAATGTTGTGTACATTCAGGGATGAACCAGTGAATTTAAGAAATCTCTTGTCTCTCCTTGGTCTGCCTCCCACCCTGTGTGAAAGTGTGTGTGTGTGTGTGTGTGTGTGTGTGTGTGTGTGTGAAAGAGAGAGAGAGAGAGAGGCAGAGAGAGGCTCTAACTTTCAAATAAATAAAGAAAATGAATAATTTAAAAATAACCAAAAGGAGCTGAAGTCTTTTGAGTCATTTGGCCAGTTAAGTCTAGACAGCACACTTTAATGTGGTAATCATTGGCTCACAAGTCTATAGAGGCTCATCAAGTTTAGTTTCTATTTCTCAATGATAACTCAATGAAACCTTATTTTCCAGATGTGAATTTTTATTTTCCTCTCTTTCCAATTATATTCTGCCCATTTATTTTGTCCCTAGAGATTGTGTAGTTGATTGCCCTATATTTTTTGAAAGTATTCTTTCAGTGTACATCATTGAACTGCTAAAGGAATCTTCTTTCTGAGGAAGCTCTATTTCCATAACTGTCTGTGACTGAACTGGATATCTGCACAGGACAGCATGAATCAGTGTCCCAAGGAAGCAGTAAAATGCCTAGAATGTCTTCCTCTTCAAAATGTTTTTTCTACCCTGCTAGAGAACATCCTTCCAGCTTATTCTTCTTTTGGCATTTTAAGTCCTAAAATTACTTCAATATTTACCCAAAAATGCCTATTAAGTCTGCAACTGGGAACATTGGCACCCAAACCTCATAGACAAATGTTCTGTGGGATATCTTTATCCCTAGATTTTTACAAAATACGCATGAAATTTCTCTTTGTATAGTAACTTTAACTAGATATAATCATTATTACTGCAAAATCATGGGTTACAGAGCATCTGCATAAGTTGTGCTTTTATCTTTTTAAAACCTGTGTATAAAATTTAAATAAATAAGCATTTGCATGCTTGATGGCTGAACCCCCCAGTGTTAACTGGTGTCTTCTCTTTCATCACATCTGAGGTGATTCAAATGTTCATGGAATAAAAAGGAATCATAAGATCAGTGTACAAAATCATAGATATTCATAGAGGACTCTTAAAAGGTATGAAAAGTTGTATCCTTAAGTCATTATACTGGGATTGTGTTTTTTGCATGAAATTATTTTTCTTTTAATTTCATTTTTCCAAAAGTTTTGGGAAGTGCCTTTTACTTACTTTGACGTGGAATTTAAGACTATAGCCTTTGTGGGGTCTGGCAAAGTAGCCTAGTGGCTGAAGTCCTTCCCTTATATCCCCTGTGGGTGCCAGTTCATATCCTGGCTACTCCACTTCCCATCCAGCTCTCTGTTCGTGGTCTGGGAAAGTAGTTGATAAGAGTACAAAGTCTTGGAACCCTGCACCCATGTGGAAGGCCAGGAAGAAGCTCCTGCCTCCTAGCTTCACATCAGCTCAACTTGGTCATTGCAACCACTTGGGGAGTGAATTAGCAGATGGAAGATCTTTCTCTCTGTCGCTCCTCTCTATACATCTGCCTTTCCAATAAAAATAGTCTTAAAAAGAAAAGACTATAGCTTTTGATGCCAGTATAATTTTAATAGATTTCCATTTTTCACTCACTCATTTCTTGGTAACATTGATCCTGAATGATATTTTGGAACTGAAGGTATTATTAATGGATGAATTAATTTATATTTACAAAAACATATCACCCATCACTTTTAGGACACAAGTTTGAGCTAATCAGCATAATACAATGACTCTACACAGTTCAGTCCTGCTTGCCTTTCCATACCTTTCAGTCAACCAGAGACCTGCCATATAAAAATAATAATTCTGTATAAAGAAACTGAAGTTCCACTTGAACTATGTTTTTGGGAGACACATGCTATAATCATGGACATAAGCTAGTGAAAGCTAACCAATAGTCATATTTTCTTCAGTGAACACGTTTTTTGATTTTTGGTCCACAAAACATCCCATGCCTTCAATACTACAGTAGCTCTTTCCTCTAGGAAACTTTCCTCTAGGAAACTTTTCCTCTAGACATCTGGAATCATCACTATTTGTAGACTGTTTTTAAAACGTCTCTAAACAAAAAGGAAAATTAGGAGCTTGCATTGTGGCACCATGGGTAAAGCATGTACCTGAAATGAGAGCATCCCTACGGGTACCATTGAGTCCTATTTCCTCCACTTTCTTTTTTTTTTTTTTTTTTTATAATCTATTTTATTGTGTTGTTGTCAATCTTTACATAGTTAATTACAGTTAAAGAAAGAAAAAGAAAAGAAAAAAAAAAGGTTCAGGGGGATAGGGAAGTGGGTAATACTATTATGTCCACATTGTTTCCATCTTGTATCTGAGGTAAAGGGGGATATTGAGGGGGAAGCCCCACCCGGTTTCCCGCCCACCCCGAGTCCCGGATGTGGGGCATGCTCTGAGATATGTGCTCGAGTGGTGTTAATAGTTCTCCGGTTATGAATCGCTGCCAGTTTATGACAGTAACTTTATGACAGTAACTTTATGACAGTAAACATTCTCATTCTATAGGTGAATCATTTTGGCAGTCATTGAACGGCATGGTTTTATAGACTCATATACACACATTCCCACCTTGGGAGGTGCAATAGAGTATGAGAAACAGAAGTGACACAATGAAAAGAACCCAAGTGTTGATGTTTGAACTCCAAATTTGTTGCTGCGCTCTACTATAATGAGAAGGAATTCTACTTCTGTAGCTCTTTATGTCTCCACATGAGGAAGGTCTAAACAGGAACTATAAACTGACCAAGTTACTGCTGGTGGTCAAGTAACAATATTCTACTTTCTGTTGTAGAAAGGCATAGATTCTTTTGGAATACAAAGCAATATGATGATTTTGTTCTTGTATCTTCAGGGGCAAGGGACTGGGTCAAAATCAAACATATTCTTAGGAAAACCATATAGCCTATCCTTCATGAAAGGTAGCTCATTAGCATGGACCTTAGGGGGATCAGGAAGAGCTGCCTGAAATCTTCCTCCTTAGAGGAGACAGCCTTAAAAAAAATCAAAGAGGTGATGTTCTGGCAGGTTTGTCACACCATGTCACAATATGTGGAACTGGGAAGAATGAAAAATCAAAGGCCAAATATCTAGCTAGTGATTTGGGAGGTGAAGGCATGATGTTTGATAAGAGATTGGACATTTATTTTTTCTGAAGATTTGTTTCTCTAAAAGTGTTATAGATAGTTAGAAAGAGATCATACATCCACTGGTTTACTTCCCAGATGATTGTAATAGCCAGCGCTGGGCCAGATAAAAATCAGCAGTTAGGAGTTCATTTAGGTCTCTCACATGGGTGCAAAGTCCAAGTTTTTCTTCTGCTTTTCCCAGGCCAGTAGCAGGTAGATGGTTAGGAAGGAGAGCAGCCAAGTGGTGCCCATATTGAATATAGGCATGAAAAATGGCTGTTCTACCCAGTTTGTCACCATGCAAACTCTGTACGTTTATTTTTTTAAAAAGATTTGTTGTTTATTTTCATGTCAATGTCATGGAGGGGATGGGGGCAGTGAGCAAGAGAGGCTAGACAAAGAGGGGAGAAGAAGAGAGGGATTCAGTGGTTCACTCTGCAGATGACCACAACAGGAGCCAAGAACTCCATCCTGGTCTCCTTCATGTATGATGGGCCCTTGTCGCGGCTAGCTGAGCCGGCGTAGTAGGCACGGTGAATGTCCGAGCGAAAAGCACCGACACACGGAGACCAGGATGATGTTACAAGTGCTGGGAGCCGTCTCTCTCGAGCCGTCCTCCACAAGCCTCTTTATTACCATATTATCTCCTCTTTCCCCCAAGCCCATCAACAGGACAATAGGACGCCAATGAATCTGCAAAGGCTAGGTGCTACTGCCTTAGGCCTGATTCCTGAGTGATCAGCTCAAGGAGTGTAAATCAGCTCCACAGCCCACAACAGGCCCTCTTCTGTTGCTTTCTCAGACACATTGCAAGCAGATGAATAAGAAGCAGAGTATCCAGGCCTCATGCCAGCCCTCCATATGGGGTACTGTGTCCTTAATAGCAGCTTAACTCACAGTACCATAATGCTGGCTGGCCCCAAGATTGGAGTTTTATAATACCAAGCATGGCACTTCTACCACGAAAAATGCTTGCAAAATGATGAGATCTTCCCAGGATGTTAGTGTAATGTTACAGATAAAAGAATCAAAATCAGTACGAGTCAATTTGAGTCAGTTTGACTATAACACTAGTGCCCAAATATTTGGTATAGGTTTCTGGATTTATTGTTTGGTGTGTTTCTGGATAAGATGGCATTTGAATTGGTAGGTTGGATAAAACAATTTAGTCTCCCCAGAATGGTTTGGCTGAATATCCTATTAGATGTTTCTCTGGGGAACTGGTTAACCCAATCTATTTTAAGAGAGCAATTAGAAGCAAAAAGGTCAGTCATCCCCAACTATTTTGCAATGAATTGGCTGCAGTAGTATTATAAAAAGATACCACTTTTCAAATGGACATTAAACCACATCTCTGAATTTCCTACATTGCTTTTATGGATTTGATGCTAGAAATCCCAGCTAAGTACTTTTTAAATACAATATATTTTTGCATGAAGGTTGTCATATCAGAGAAAACATATGATATTTGCCCTTTGGGGACTGACTTATTTCACTAAGCGTAATGGTTTCTAGTTGGGACCATTTTGTTGCAAATTGTAGAATTTCATTCTTTTCATTGGCTGAGTAATAGTTCACAGATAATAGGATGTTAGAATTTCGACCATTGTCTATACCTCCAATGTCATGATACACTTAGAAAAGAATGATGGATTTATGACTGTTGTTGAAGGACTACACTTTTGTATTAATATATATAGGGGGAAAACATTGGTGAGAAACAGGAGATAAGGAAGAAAAAAAGGGAAATCCCTGAGCCTTAGGACCTGTGTCATGAAAAATTTTTTAAAAATAAATTAAATCAAATTAATAAAATATGTTATTCTTACCAAAACATTCCATGTTAGACAAGACAAGGCAATTTGTTCATGATACTGTTCTTTTATTTATTTTTTCTTTTATTTTTAATATTGTTTACTTATTTGAGACCAACACATGCCCATATGGGTCTCTGATTAGGATGGCAAGCATTGGGGTATGGAGGAATGTGGATGGGACAAATATTTAAGTTCTTTTTTTTTCTCCTGTGAATTTTCCAAGGGTATTATTTGGGTGGTTTTTATAGTTCTGAGATGTTGTTGACTTTTTTGCAGCAAGGTTGAGAAAATCTTTCCAAGGTCTATTGATTATCCAAGTCTACCTCAGTGCATCCACAGACCCAGGCATTTGCTGCCAAGCTTGACCAAGAGAGTTGACACAATTTGTTCTGCTTTCCATCATCTGACCAGGCATTCCACATTCTCTGCTGACTGATATAAACTGGCTTCTATGTCCTCCAGTGCATCTGGGCATGCTGCCCACTGCACAGGAATAAAAAACCAAACAGGCCTAGTCCAGACAGTGCACTGCAAAACTGGACCATAAATGTTGATTTTCTCTGCAGTCAGGGTTTGAGTCCAGCCATCTATTTGGGTTGCCCCTCCAAAAATCCAGACCTCTGGTGACCTCAGACTTAACTACTGTGTGCTTAACCAGTGCATGTTCAGGTTTGGTCTGTCACCTGCATCAGCCCTTATACGTACTAGTGAATGAGGCTGCCTGGTCTGTTTTTTCTTCAGCCCGATCTCTCACACAAAATGATGAATGCTGTGCCCTAGGCAAGTCCAGTCCAGTCCACCATAGGTCTGATCTTCATGCACACCAGAGGGTGTTGTGACATAATTTGGGCAGACCCCAATAACCCCCACCAGGCCTGCCCCCAGCCCCAATTTTTGTGTGTGCTGGCATACGCTGTGGCCTAACTCAGCCTGGCCTACATTCCATCTGGCTCTTGTGCATACCAATGGGTTCTGTGGCTTAGCTCAATGCTATCTATCCTCAGACCTGGTTCACATGTATGCCAAGAGGTGCTGCTGCCTTGTCCAACTTAACCTGTCCTCAGTTCTGGCTCTAGTACTCACCAGCAGAAGCTGTAGCCTCAGGTGTGTGTGTGGGGGGGTGCCCATGGGAGTTTTCAAAATACTGGCTGGTAAGCCTATTTCAAGACATCTTGAAAAATGCCTCATAACATAATCAGTTTAGCTCGGGATAGAATTTGAATATTCACTTCTCCACTAATCAATGTATGGTATTCAAAACGAAAAAGGAAAGAGGATACTAAAGCACCTAATTTAGGCACAGGAAAAGGGAGGATTTTTGGAGAAGAGGGTGTCACAGTCATTGCTTTGCCTAATTCTTTGTGAATTATGATGTGATCTTCGGATGACGTATTCTCCATCCCAGTCTTCGTTCATATGCAGAGCAAAGTGAATTGAAGACATATCAATATTCTAGACTACACCATTAGATAGAAATGGTCTTCCTTTTAAGGAAAATAAAACTTTGAGTTAAGTTACTCTTTTCCTATGCCATATTACCTGCTTGCTTTATTTGCTTTGGGTTTATTGTTCCAAAGTGAAATAAAAGAGAAGTCTTTAAGTAGGAGTGCAGAATTCAGTGGGTTATGATTTCAGTTTACTTTCCCCATATCCTTGCCCATGTGTATCGTTTGTGTCCACATTCAGTCCGCTGGATCTGTTTCTCCTTATTCATTTTTGAAGGTCACAGAAGTGCTTTAGTCATTGTTTACCTCACTGTTGGAAACACAAAACACATCCTGCTGGGATGGTAAATGGCATTTGACAAAGATTTATTCACAGACACGTAAGCAATGTTAAGGGATGCAGGAAAGAATAATGAAATTCCCAAGGAGGAGCACGAATGGGAAATGGTTATTATTACTAGACCTGAAGAGGCAGGATTGGGAAATGGGTTTTGTGTGTATGAAAAGCAGTGGCAGTCAGACCTGCAGTGCCAAGGAAGAAGGAGGAACAAACGTGCACTGATAGCTTTCTCTCCTTGCCTGTCTGGCTGTGAGTGTGTCTTCTGTTGGCGGAACAGAACCTGTGTTTAAATGCCTACATCACAGTGAAAGGTAGAAGATAACTCAGATGCTGGGTATATGGAAAAGCAAATAGAGAAGAACTCAGGTGTCTTGAGTCCTGCCATTTTTTTCATTATTCTGAGTCTTGCATTTCATATTAAAGTATTACTTATTTTCAGAAAAATTCCTGTCTTATTAAGGCCTGAATTTTATTATGCAACTGTTTATTAAGTACAGACTAATATTTCTAGTACTGTAACTGTACATGAGATCTTCCAAAGTATATTCTGTTTACCCATTTTTGTAAGCCTGAAGGGGAATCTGCTATTAGATACATTTTACAGTTAAAAAATGCTAGAATTTGTATTGATTAGTGCCTTAACACATTAAGCCACCATTTGATTTGAGATACCTGGATCTTGTATCTGAGTTTTGGTTCAAGTCCAGGTTACTCTGCTTCTGATCCAGCTTCCTACCACTTATGTAGGAGATCCTGATGGCGTTTCTAACTTCTGGTTTTAGTCTGGCCCAACCTCTGCTATTGCAGTCCCTGGGGGAGTGAACTAATAGATAGAAGATTGATTCTCTTTCTCAGTCTCTACTTCCAACCCTGCCCTACTACTCTACCTTCAAGTAAATAAATAATTATTAAAAAATAAATCTGAGAGGATTTAAACTTTTCCTGGTTCTCATAAGTAGTAAATGGCAGAACTAATATTTAAGCTAGGCTTTTTGATACGCAGTACATTTTCTTTCAATGCACCTCAGCATGGATAAACTGGCTCTAATCTCTTTAACATGAAAGTATTAATACTTCTACTAAATCATTCGTCCCATTCATTAATTCAACCACCTCTCTCCTCTATATGTTGTCTCCCTTTCTCCATCCATTCTTTCTCTAAAAACCTTAGATGAGTATCCCAAGGCAAGAGATTGACCATTGAGTTAGCACTTTCCTGCTACACCCTTTATCTAACCTTAAGCCACACCCATTAAGTTTTCGAGCCTTAGATTTTACATCGGAAAATTAAAGAGTTGGGCTAGCTTGGTGGCTTCAAACCTATTGTTTTAGTTATGATAACCTTAAGAAATAAGACGTTACTTAGAAATTTAAATACTAATGAAATTGCAAGTCTCTGGATACAGCTGGAGTGAATACCCCTGGAGTCCTGTTAAGTGCTCTCCTGGAGACTCATCTCATGTGAGTTTATCTTATGGGATTTATGTAGAATTCTCCTCATTTCTAAGATTCAATGCAGTTCTGAAAACTTACCTGGGTCTGTAATTGCTCTAAGGCTCTATGGAGATGAAAGAGCAGGATACAGAGTTCTAGCCATGTTTTCAGTAGCAATTAATGGCAACAACTGGGTCTAATTTCTAAAGAGAAACTAGAAAAAAATGGATAGTTTACAACTTCTCAAATTAGTGGACTTTGACCAATTTGTGGAATCACTGGATTTTTCCACACTATAATTCATGTGATATTAAACTCTGACTTTGTTTTCTTTCTCTTCCACTTTCAATTTATACCTTCTTTTCCAAACTAAAGTGGTGCATTTGCTTTCAAAATGACGCCAAAGATGAAGCTATAAAATTGAAAAGAATGTTTCCAGCTCTTGGTAGAAAATGGGCTATATTTCTTCTGCTGTGCCCCAGATAAGAATAAAAATAAGAGACAAATTGCATTTCACCTTCCAAAAATATATAACTTATGTGTACCTAGTATCTAGTAGAAGCCAGAAACTGCAATAACACTTGCTGAATAAATATATATTGTTAACTGTTTATAAACCCCTTCCATTTTATAGAGAATTTCTTAATGGCAGCTATGTAACTCCTAAATGTCAAGACTCACACTGTGCATGCAGTAGTTGTTTATTAAGTATACTTTAACCAATTCAAAGAAAATTATATGTATAATTCACACAGTATTATTTGTGGTAGAATGATTATTTCCTGAAAGTAGCATTTGAAAAGATCCTTGGAGCATCAATGATATTTGAAAGGTGGGACAGAAGTACTTTCTAAGTTTTAGAGTAACAGGCAAGACCAAGAGGCAGGAAACTGAAGCTGAATCATTCACATGAAATGACAGAAATTCAGTATAGTTGTAATCTAAGAGCTAAAAAGAGAAGATGTGGAAAGGTACAGCTGGAAAGCCAGTTAGAGGCCAAATCACTGAGAACTTTCATGGACTGATGAGGAATTTGATTGACATGGAAAACATGCATGGATGATCAAGAAATGGGTGGTTTATTTGTAAATGATCTACAAAATTATTAATTACAAGATATTTATGTCCAATGGATTTATGGGACAGAAATCCAAGAAAAAGAAAACATTCGAGGAAATAATATTAGTCTCGTAATTATCATTTCAACAATTCTGTAAAACTGTTGAGTGCCCAGTTAGCAGTTAACTCTCCACGACAAAGGAAATACAGGAAGACTAATGTTGTTCCAAAACAGGACCACCAGACGGAAAACAAGGAAAAAAACAGGGTATTTCCAACTGAGACTAGTCTAGATCTTAAATGCCCTGACAAATGGAATTCTCAGGCAGTCCAAGGGCAGAGTCAATAAGAGAAGGACTAGGGCATTCCCTCCAAATGAAACTTGAAAGGTTTCCCAATCTTCCCTTGTAGAACTACAAGGCAGGAAAATAGAAGAATAACTCATCTGTCTTACTTGCTGTTTCTTCTCAATAGTGGCCTGGTTTTCAGTTGCTGAAAGTTATCCTCTTCCTAGATAATCAATCCTTTTCAATATCAGTATTCACCACTCACCTCTAACCCAGGAAAGTTTAATCTTTCTATAAATCCCCTGAGGTTTCCCTATCCTTTGGAATGCTGTGGTTTTCCATTTTATTCAGAAATGGGGTGGGAGAGCAGAGAAATCTTCCATCTCCTTAGAATGTGTGAGGAAGACATGAAGAATAACCTATCAGGACCATAACTGATAACTCACATACAACAGAATCGAATCAGTATTAGACAATAGTAAAACTACAAAGGCATGGAGGGTATTCAAGAGCGATCCTGACAACGTGCTAACAGGAGGTCATATGCACAGAGCAGGGGGGGGACCCCAGAGTGGAGCAGGTGGACAGGAGAAGGCTTGTATCCCAACCCTGACCCCCAGATCCTCACCAAGGACTATCAGTATGGGCACCAAGGGCAATATCCCAACTGCAAAGGAGACCACGGGGAATTGGAATGCCTTCAGAGGCCAAGAACTCTGAGGTCACCCACCCCCATTTGGATCTCCCACATGGGATTGGAGAAGCCCAAATCCTTTCTTGCAGGATCCCAGGTCATCGAAACAACAGCCAGGAACCCTGAGCGGTCTGTAAAAACAGAACAGTGAACTTCTTCAGGATTTAGGGAGAGGAGCTTTCTCTAGTCCTTGCTTGGTTCCAACTTTGGATCCCCACCCTCTCTTGCAATGACCATCAGGATCGCTCCGGAAACCCTCAAAACAAGCAAGCAAGCAAACAAACAAAAAACTAGAATAGATAGAGAACAACAAGGAAAGCTTAGAATCAGACAGGAAATGATCAGCATGGATTCACTTATACTTCATTAGTTAGGACACAAAGATTAGTTACTCCTCACTAAGGCATTGAAGATTTCTCTGCACACCCCTCCTAAAACTGTTCTGCACCTCAATTGTTGACATATGTCTTGCTAGAGTTATAAGCCAGTCTAGACTATCTGAAAAAACTGCCAGGTCCAGCAAAATTATGCTTCTTCTCTATAAATCGCTAAATACTAAAATGAAAATAGACACGAGACAGCTGAATAGTAATCTATAGCCATTTTAAGGTGTATAGCAGCCAGTTGTATATAAACTAAAATTGAAATGTCAATGCAGTAGTCACAGAATGTGGTTAAGAACTTGTATTTTTTAACATATGTCAACTAATTCCATAACGTTATAAATTGTTACTGATGTAATGTCGGGACTTTTAATTGATCGGGGTGATACTCTGCCGGCTCTACCTTCAGACCAGAGATGGCCTCCCCAAGAAATCATTGAATTTATCTGGACAATAAGATGCTGGACTCTATGCATGGTATATGGTTGCAATGAAAGAATCTCAACTGAATTTGAACTGTGATAATGCAACAAGGTGGAAGAATCCACCATGGGGAGGTTTGGGGCACGGGGAGGGGTTGGGAGAATCTCAGAGCCTGTGAAACTGTGTTACATAATACAATGCAATTCATTAAAAAAAAAAAGAATGCTGTGGTCTTGGAAGAAATCCTTGAGTACATACTATTCTATCACTAGACTACAACATTCATGAGAGCAGAGATCATGATAGATATCAAAGTATTGCAACTTTATGGTCTTAAGTACATTTTGGTTGAGAGATTAGAATTGTACGAATAGCAACAGGCTTTTGAAAAAGATGGTTGTTAGGGCTTGGTGCAATGACTCAGCAGCTAAATCCTTGCCCAAATTTCATCTGAATGCTGATTTGTGTCCTGGCTGCTCCACTTCTAATCCATCTCCCTGGGAAAGCCACAGAGGGTTGTCCAAGTCCTTGGGATCCTGGACTCATGTGGGAGACCCAGATGCGGCTCTTAGCTCTTGGTTTCAGATCAGCTCAGCTCCAGGTGTTGTGGCACTTGGGAAGTGAATCAGTGGATGAAGAACTTTCCTCTGTTCCTCCTCTCTGTAAAACTGCCTTTCCAAGAAAAATATATAAATCTTTTTAAAAAAAATAGTTGTTAATAGACTGTTGGAATAGCAATAAGACGTTCTTGGGACACTCACATTGCTTACCAGAATGGCTGGTTTGGAGTCCCAACTCAAGACCAACTCCAGTTTCCTGCTAAAGTGTACCTTAGGAAGTATGAGCTGATGGCTTAAATAAGAGACCTGCTTTGAATTTCTAGCTCCCGGATTCAGCCTAGCACATGCCCAACTATTATGGACGTTTAAGGAATAAGCCAATTGATTTGTTTGTCTCTGTGCCTTTCAAAATACACATTTTAAAAAATATTTAATATATGTACAAGGATAAATTTCACCAAGCTAAAACTGATTAATAAACCATCATAGACCAAGAGGTTAGGGCTGATATGCTATTGAACACTTGTTATCACTTTCCTAATTTGTGGTCTCGGTAGTAGACACTGTTCC
The DNA here is from genome assembly GCF_030435755.1 of Ochotona princeps. NCBI lineage: Eukaryota > Metazoa > Chordata > Mammalia > Lagomorpha > Ochotonidae > Ochotona > Ochotona princeps. Next base: position 54,681,481 of record NC_080833.1, read on the forward strand.
CTGTATTTATTCTATTTGTTGTGTTAAAGAACATGCCATGCGAAAATGAAATTCAGAGATACCTACAAGTCACAATGCCACTTTTTGTTGTCCCCATTACCTTTGGACTCTACACTGAATTTTTATATTGAAATGTGTTTTAATGACTCCTGAGTTGGGCAATAACATTTGAAGAATGTTATCTTGTGTTACAAAGACAGAGGTTGGATTGTCCAAATGAAGTACTAGGTTGAACATCTTCAGTTCAAATCCCGGCAAGAAGACTACTCTTGAGTAGCATTTTCAGAGAGGCAGAATGAGTCAAAGAATATGAATGGAAATGAGCCTCATCCTTAATAATAAATCAGAGAAGAAACAATAGGGCTTCTAGTCACCCTGTGTATAAGAGTCTTGGAGATTAAGAACCAAAGGCTACATACTTTTTACAGTTCTTGAGACTGTTATGATTGCTATAGTATATAACTGTTAGGACCTTTTGACAGTTTTCCTGTAAAATGGTTAGCATGCTTACTATAAAATGGTTAGCTACCTACTTACTTCCTAAGGCAACAAGGGAGGGGGGCTAAGGAAAAATCCTAAAGCGATGGGAAGGAACACTACTTAAGGATACAGGGAACTAAGAAAAGGGAAATAAAAATAAAATCCATAAATTATATGTAAACTAGGAGGTGGTATCATTCTGAACAGATAGCTTCCCAAGTATTGCATGTTTTACTTAGTACTAAGAAGAGCAGAGTAGCTGCTAATAAGAATTCACTTTGATCTCCTTCTACTTCAAAGCATATAACTTTAGATTAGTATTCAGTATTCCTGTGTGCATGTATTTTCCTTTTAGCCTCACCTCACTTTCATTACAGAAAGCATTTTATAGCTTCCAACCTGTCTCTTCATGAGTTCCAAGGGATGAAACAGGAGACATTCTGGAGCCTAGCACATTAGTAGCATCTTAAGCAGGATGAAGTTGAAGGTCTTTAAATGTGAACAGTAGTTATCAAACTTTATTACTGAAATTACAAAGAAACCGTGCATGCTATTTGTAGGCTAAGACAAGGATGACACTGGAGCCTTTTGCATTATGAATTAGAATGGATGTTGCCTTTTTAAGCTATTGCTTTTTAAGTTTGCTAATTTATATTTGTCCTTCATTGATCCTTCCTTGCATTTTAAACTGCTTTTCCCTCTGCTACTATTCTTAATGGCGTAGCCTTGGATACACTGTGATTGATTTGGCAAATTTAGAGCTTTAGGAAGGTGCCCCGGAGTTTTTGTTGAGAGCTTTCTGGAGATGGATAATAACACCGATTGGAATCAATAGTCCCTTAAAGTGGAAGAAGTTGAAAATGTTGCCAAGGCATCAGCGAATGACATGAAACTGATACCTACACTTATTCTTCCAGTTATGGCTTGGTTATTTCTGCCTGAAATGATAAACAGACACATTATTTTTGTTGACATTAGTAATAGCAATCACAGTAGTAGTGTTTATACAATTTATATGAATATATCACAGCATTTTGGCTTCTTACAACAGACATTGGCTTGACAATCTTAAACAAGGTAGGATTTATGTAAAAGATACAGATGTATTTACATTCATCAAAAGACTAAAGAGGTAGACCTAGCAACAGACAAAAATCAAGACAGCCCTAGATATAAAAATTAAGATGGAAAGGAACTCTTGCCATTTTTTAAACTCTATTCTGCTAACCAGGATTAGTTTCCATAAATGGTGCAACTTTTTGGACCAGTTGAGATCACCTGCAGGCCTCTTGCTTGAATTGTGTAGAACCTGTAATTTGTTTTAAAAAAATAAAATCTGGCAACAGATTTTATCTGACAAGGAACACAGAATTGGTTAAAAATAAACTGAGATATTGTTAAATGCAGGAAAAAAATGCTGGGAAATCACAAATTACTTTATCTTTTCATGTACCTTATGTTACATAAAAATGTAAACCATATTATGCTACTTAACCTTTACAATAACATCATAAGATTGTAATTTAGTATTATAAATATTTTATGGGTTAGATAATTTGGGATGTAATATATCAGATAAATTTTCCCAAGTTGTCTGACAATTAAGCACCAGAATGATATGAAGACCAGATTCCCTGATTGCATGTTTTATGTTCTTTTCATGTTATCTTTTCTTTTGGTTCTTTGATAAACAGATAGATAAGATCCTTGAAAAACTTTGGTCCAAAATGTGTTCTTCTCTCTCCTAATACTTCTGCTTTTCATCATTGTTCCTCTCAAATTTCCATTTTGCTTGTGGTTAATATTAGCAAAACCTCATGGAATTCTACTTTTTTTTCTTGATATTTTTTATTATATTTTTTACAGTCTTTGCATAGTTAATTACGGTAAAAAGGTTCAGGGGCTCTAGGGAAGTGGGTAAGACTATTTCCATATTGTTTCCTTCATGTATCTGAGGTAAAGGGGCATATTGAGGGAGAAGCCCAACCCAGTTTCCCTCCCACCCCAAGTCCCAGATATGAGGCATGCTCTGAGATACTTGCCTAAGTGGTTTTGATAGTTCACCAGTTATGAATCGCTGCCAGTCTCGCCACTCCCAGCACATTGAAAAATCCACTGATTGACATAGTCCATCATAGAGTCTCCATTTGCTCAATATTTTCACTGCCAACATATAGCTGAGGTGGTTGATTGACTTGTTCTTTCTTCTGTCTTTTCTTGGCTAGGGTTCTGAGTCCAGCATTTCGATTGGGGAGATCCCCAAAGAAACTTTGAGGTATTCCCAGACCAGATTCTTGTGTGTTCTAGCAAGCACAGGGCTCGGCACAGTTCATCACCATGATCAGCTGGTGGTTATAATTGCTGGGTTGGTTCTGTTTTCAGTCTCGACTTCCACTGGAACCAATGGGTGTTGCAGTCCAGCCTGGTTCTGCCCAGCACACACTCGGCCCTCACACAAACCAGTGGGAGTTGCAGCCTAGTCAGAGCGACCCACAATAACCCCCACCAGGCCCACCCCCTACCCTGGTTTGCCAGTATGTGTAGCAGACTAGTCCAGTCTGTCCCATATCCCGTTTGGCTCTTGTACATGTCAATGGGTGTTGAAGCTTAGTTCCATCTAACCAGCTCAACTATCCAGCCCTCACGGATGTTGTTGAGTGCCTTTCTGTCTAGCCACCCCAGCCCCTGTCCTAGTTTTCATGCCCTCCCGCGGGACTAGTGACCCAAGAGGGAAGAGCCCATTATTTCCCTCCCAAGTCTCTCTCAATCCTGGTTTATGCACTCTTCGGGTGGTTCTGTGGTTTAACTTGACAGAATTAGCCCCCAGTGCCAGCTTCTGCCAGCTGATGCTGTGGCTAAGCCCAAACAACCCTCACCCACTCTAATTTATGCTTGCACCAGGAGGAATAATCCACCCAGTCTGGCTTTTCCCTGTTCTAGTCCAGATGAGGCACACAGGTGTTGTAGCCCTGCTTAGTCTGGTCTACCCCCATTCCAGCCCAAGCTCTCCAGTGGGAGTAGCTGTCTGGCAAGGGGACGACCCCCTTAATGCCCCTGCCTGCTCTGCCCCTCTCCTCCTGATTCTCACGCGTGCTGATTGGGTACAGCGGTCACATCCAGTACAGGCAACCTCACCTTGGCATTCCGTATTGTGCACTGGTTTTTGTCACGACCGAACCTGGCCCGACCCACACTCTGTTCTGGTGTTTGGATTTGCCAGTGGATGACATGAACTGATTCAGCCTGGTCTGCCCCCGACCCATGCCACATGTATGCCAGTGGGAAACTTTCTATGGCCTATTCTGGGCTGTTTCCTATCATGCTTCTTGCACTTACCTGCAGGGACTGTGTCCTGCCAGAAGAGTTGCCCAGGCTCCTCCATCAGAACCCCTCCCAATGCCAGATTTTATGCATACCAGAGGGTGCATGAGCCAGACCTACTCAGTTCACCTCCCGTCCTAGCAGGAACAGTGGCTTTTCTTGACTGGCTTTCAACCCATTCTGGTTCTTGCTGTTGGATGTTTCAGCCCAGCCCTGGCTCGTCCATACCCACATATGCCACACATATGGCTCAGTAGTGGTTGAGACCTAGCCTAGTCCATTCCACATCTACCCTGGTCCTCCAGTACACCAGATGGTGTTGGGGTCTGGCCTGGCTTGGTGCATCCAGTCCCAGTCCACACTTGTGCCTTGGGAGACTACAACTGTTTCCTAGTTAGAATGCAGCCCCCATTCCAGCACACGTGCCCTTGGTGGGAACCTCAACCCAGTTAGGGTGTCCCCTTAGCTCCCCAACCAGGTCTGTTCCTAGCCATAGATCACGTGCATGCCAGTGGTTGCTCTGACTCAGCTGGTCTCAGTCCCTCACTTGTCCTGGCCTCTGCCTTAGACACTGTGGCTTAGCATCCTTAACTCATGCAGACCAGTAAGTGCAAGAGCCTATCTCAGCATGACCTGTGCTCCATCCTGGTCTGTAGTTTCGCTTGTAGGCTAAGGTTTGCTCAGTCCTGCCCAGTACATCCCATTCCATTACCAATTTACACATTAACCAACTGTTGGAGCTACTTTGCCCAGCTTGTCCGGCCCCCAGGTCTGGACCACATGTTCACCAGCGGGAATTATGACTCGCCAGGGGAGTTTCCCAAGTTCCTCCACTTGGTCCACTCCCAGAACCAGTTCTCATACATGCCAATGGGTTTTAGGCCAGTGCCCGGTGCAGCCTGGCCTTCCATTTGGCCTTGTATGAGCTGGTGAATGTTGCAGCCCAGCCCAGCCCACATCCTATTCAGGATGCACATTTGGGTGCTGCTGCCTTGACCAGTCCAGGCTGTTGCAGGTTCCTTTACCTGTGATTGATGGCAGACTCCTTGGTCACACCTAGCTTAGTCCATCACCACCCAAATTCTTGAGCTAACCAGTGGGGCTAGAATTTTCACAGGGTGTGGCCCACACATCCCCCACAGAATCCACCCCCAGAAATGGTTCTCTCATGTGCTAGTTAATGTCATGGCCCTGCCTGCTGTGACCCCTCTGCTGATCCATCATCATGTCAGCCCCGACCTTTAGCTTTTGCATGAACTGGTGTTTGGTGCTCAGCATTGTTAAGTGATTACAAGTTCTTCAAAGGAAGAGTTACTGTCATTGGGAATCTTTAGGATTGACTCACATCCCAGAAGCACAGTGGGATCAACCTGGAGCTACCTAAGCAGCGATTCAAAGAACCAAAACCCCAGATCTCCCCAGCCGGGCGGCCAGCAGACACAGCCTGGTGCCAAATGGTGCACTGGCCCCCCGGGCACAGCTCACCATGTGCACATGGTGGCTGGAGTCGGGATCCCAGCAAGATGCCCCATCCTGAGGCCCCCCAGCAGCCAGGTGGCTGCTGGAAGTTTAAACTCCCAGGCCCAAGGTCGTGCCCCTCCCCAATCCCATTCACCGCCCAATGAGGGCGGTGGGTGGACCCCGGACCTGCCCAGTCATGGAGACTTCCCCCCTCGGTGTACTCACCCTGAAGGAAGCAGCCCCCGAACCCAGGCAGGCCCGGGGAGAGCTCACCACGTGCACATGGTGGCTGGAGTCGGGATCTGAGCAAGACGTCCCATCCTGAGGCCCACCAGCAGCCTCCTGGCTGCTGGAAGTTTGGAATTCTACTTTAAGTACTTTCAGTTTTTAAAGATAGACTTTAGGTATTGAGTGCATTGACAGATTCTCTTTTATCATCATATCTACAAATATGAATATGAGTTTTGCCTGAAAACCCTGAGGACTCTAAATTAATAATGACAAACATTAAGAAGTTTAATCTTTCAGATAAAAAGACAGAAAAGCCAGATCTGTTATGGAAGCTTTGGGAAGGGCTCAGCAAGCCACGATCCTTCCAGGTTTCTGTTCTATCATTATGGGTGAGGTCATCTGTTTCAAAATCTCCTTGGCAGTCATCATGACTGCTGAGTCCATAAAAGCAGTAAAGGTTTTTCAGGTTGGAATAAAGAAGAAAAGCTTAAGAGCAAGGAGAATTTTTCCTACATGTCTGTGCACTGAGAAATCTTTTTAGAAGTCTCTTCCAAAAGCTCTGCATTTATTTCATTGGCCATAACTCAGACACACGGCAATCTAGTCCAAAGGGCAAATGTAATGTCTTTTTGTGAGTATTTTTTTTTTCATCTTTAGTTAGCAATAAAGTGCTGTGAGGTTAAAATGAGACACTGCAAATGTTTCTGAACAAAGGACTTGCCAAATAGCAGGTGCCTAACAGCATTTAATATTTTTTTTGAAACCTGGACTTCAACCACCTGTTGCCTCTATTCCATCCCCTTTATTTTGGTGGGGGGGGGGGGACTCTATAGACTAAAAGAGAAGATGAGAATTTTAAATGCAGTTAGAATTTAAAATATCAACACTTGAACTGACTGAATGACCTTAGGGACAATTCTACCCCTCTGATTCTTGCTTGCTTCACTTTCAATGTGAATAATATACCATATAAAATTGTTAAAAATAATACAATATGGTGTAAAAAATATGGAAACTACTTCCAGTCTTTATAGATCTCTATTCCTCTTTGCTTGAACTCATTTCAACTTCCTATTCACGCACCCTGCCCCTTTCAATATTTCTCACTTCTCTTAGCCTCTCCCTCATACATTCTTTATTTGTGGTTTCCACATCAGCTAAGATTCCAATGTTTATAATTAAAATAGCTTCTTTGGGCCCAGCATAATAACCTAGCAGCTGAAGTCCTCACCTTGCACATGCCGGAATCCCATATGGGCACTGGTTCTAATCCCAACAGCCTGCTTCCCATCCAGCTCCGTACTTGGGGCCTGGGAAGATAGTCAAAGATGGTCCAAAACCTTGGGACCCTTCACCTGCTTGAAGAGGCTCCTGGCTCCTGGCTTCAGATCAGCACAGCCCGACTGTTGTGGTCACTTGGGGAGTGACTCAATGGATGGAAGATTTTCCTCTCTGGCTCTACTGCTCTCTGTATATCTGAATTTCCAATGAAAAGTTTAAAAATACACCTAGCTAGTCATCAAAATTCTAGCAAGTTTTCAGAGCTGTTTAAACCAATTGTTGTATACTTAGAATTATTGAGAGAACCCTTGAACTTGGATTGGGAATAATTCTAAATACTTACCGCATGTCACAGGTCCTCCTATGCTCCAGGTATTTTCTAACAATCATTTTATCCTACCTCATCTCTCTGTAAACCTCCAAATCATGATCATCTGCTCACTGTAAGAGAAATCACAAGAAAACAAACTTATCTAGTTGTAAAATCTAACCATATCTGTTGTCTTTTCTTTCTACTCAGTGTGTGAGCAAAGTCTACTTTCTCTACTGTATGTTGAATCTTATCTCACCTTCTCAAGGTCTTCACACCTAACATCTGTCTGCTCCCTGACCTTGATCATCCGGTTGTCTCATTCTCAAACATACAAGTACAACACCAGAGCGACTTAAATGGAATGCACAACCCTCTCCTATTACTGTTGCATGTTTAGCCTTCCTTTCACATCAAAACTCTTTCACAGCAATCTCATTACCTCATTTCACTTTAATCAGAAAGTTGTCCACTGTATCTAATTGAAAATGACTTCTCCTGAATCCTCCTTTTTTAACAAAATTTATAGCAAATTATCAGTACTTAGGCTTTCTAAGAATGATGCAGTTAATCCAAACAAATAATTTTCCAACCTCACATTTTTACACTGTTATTACTTTTTGTTTGAGAAAGAGAAATGGACAGACAGACAGGCATGCACACACACACACGCAGTGAGAGAGAGAGGAGAGACTCTTCTTCCTCTGGTTGTTTCCCCAAATAGCCACAATGCCAGAATTGGGCCAGAATGAATCCAGGAGCTGAGAACTCAATGCTGTTCTCTCATGTGGGAAGAAAGCCCAAAGCCCTTTAAGCCATCACCTACTTCCTCCCAGGGTTTTCATTGGCAGCAATTGTACTTAGAAAGCACAGGCAGGGCTTTAATTCAAGTACCTCAGTATAGGACACAGACATCTAAACCACTATCTTAACTACAACTTCAAATGTTAGCCGCTACTCTCAAATTTGTAATGGTGTTCCTGAGGGCTATGAGTTCCCTTACCTTAAGTAGATTTAATATGAATTAAGTGAGACAGATCCGTATCTCCTTGGATATAGACACATGAGTTCCAATGGCATTTCTTCTGATGGATTTTGAAGTACAGTCACAGCCAAGATCAACCTAGACTTAAGATCTGAAAGATGTGAACAGCACATGAGATCATGGAAGGATGCTGATGCCAACTGTGAAATCTTCCTGGAATATACTTAAGTTTTTGTTTATATGAACTCATACTATTGTTGAGTCTCCAGATTTACAAGTTAGAATTCCTCATTTTTGTTTGAAAACAAAATCTTGTTTTCATGAACTTGTAGCAATTTCTAATTAATAATTTCCCCACCAGTGGGAAGAATGTAACACGTTCATTGTGTAGGTCATGTTTATCATATAAAAAGCGTGACTAATTGGATCATTCTTTTCTGTTTCTGCAAGCACTATATGTGTGTGTGTGTGTGTGTGTGTGTGTGTGTGTGTGTGTGTGTGGAGAGAGAGAGAGAGAGAGAGAGAGAGGAAAAATATTTTGCCAAGAAATAATTGGTAATTTGAATCCTATAATTCTCTGTTGTCTTGCTTCTGTATTTTTAGGTCCTTGGTTTTACAGAATGGGTAAGAATAAGTAGTTTTGGAGTAATGAATCTCAGGGACTATAAATTCCCACAAACCTTTTTATCCAGCCCCAAAATTATTATAAAGCAATTTGATTAAATATTCTTATATTTTACCCCAATAATCACTTCCTGTTATTTTACATTCAACCAATTTTATTTAATTGATCTATACTGAGGGTCTCCTGTGTGTAAAGCTCTATATTAATCACTGGTGGTGCAGCAAAATAGCAAAATAGGGCATAATCACAAATGTTATGAGGCTGCATCCTAATCAAATGAAACTGATGGAAATGAGTAAAAAATAAATGATCAAGATAGTTTCAAACAATTATAGACATAATAAAATGAAAGCGTATCATGATATACTGGGGGATGTTGCAGATTCCAAACATCAGGAAGACCATCATGAACAGGTGACTTTTGCTGTGAGGTCTCACTACTCTGTATAAGCTGCTATGTCAAGAACTAGACAGAGGATGCTGAGGAGAACAAATAGAGAGGACAAAGAGCCTGTGTCAAGGAGATAATAGTTTTTCAAGGAAAAGGAAAGCCAGTGCAATTTATATGTAAGATGAGCAGAAATCAGATCATAAGGACTCTGACAGGCTATAAAAGCAACAGAAACAGACGCTTTAAAGCCTGATGTCGTTGATATCTTATGGCTCCATACTGGTTACTCTGGATTGTATTTGCAATTCAGTATTGGAAATAACACTAGTGATTACTAGATATGATCAGGCATGGTATTCCATATTTGCTAGAAATGGAGCCATCAAGTCTTGCTGATGAAAAATGTCAGTTGAGGGAAAGAGAGTGGGTAATGGTAATTTCTGAGTTTTTGGCTTGGACAGTTGAGAAGATGAACATGCCATTGTTTGAAATGGGAAGGACTAGAGGAATTCGGGTTTAGTTGTAAAAACAAGGAATTTTGTTTTGGTCATGTGAAATCTACCATGCCATGTGTAAATGTTGAGGAGGTATCGAAACTAGGGACCAATGACTACATTTGCATCAGGCTTCTCTATTATGTAGGTTATGAAATTTGTTATTCCATATCTCAGACATGATTCCCAAGTTGTGTAGATCTCAGAATCCTTAGTGACATGATGAGGTTAAAATATTCTTTACTTCATAGGCTGAATGCAAAGATTAAATAGATGAATATATGCAAATTGCTTAATAAACTGCCTGGAAAATACAAATATTGATACATATTGTATGTTATTTATTGGATACTAACTCAAAAGTATGCTGTTTGTATACAGAAATTGATGGAATTCTTCCTAAATGCTTATATCATTCCTATCAACTAATTATACTACAGGATGCTGAGACTAGATGCGTAAGACACAGGTTTAGCTTTCATGTTTCCAAAACCATGCCCTCTTATTTAGATCAGTCTTGATTTATCAATCTTACAAACATTCCAACAAACCTGAAATACATGTGTCATCAACTGCATAGTTAACAACTTTTATTTGAAATTTATCCTCTTAGACTAAATGTGATTTGACCTCTGTGTGCTGTTTTCCTCATCTCTGGCTTATGACAGTTCAGGCCTTCTGATTGCTAAGCTGTAATAACTTTGGTCATCTTAATCCCTGTTTTCTGCTCAGATTCTTTAGGAAAGCTTATATAAAATGACTTTGTTTTGTTGCCCTCTTGCCCTCACAGCTACTTTCATGCTTACTCAGTTTGATCACTGGGTCCTACTGGGTATTGCTCAAATACACTGGGCAAGATCTTGCCTTTGCACTTGCTGTTTCCTCGGACTGACCTCATATATCCCAGACCTCATATATCCCAGATATCTGCTTTGCTGCTTTCTACCCTGCTTAAAATTGAGACTATCCCAGTACTTCTTTTCTTCCATATCCTTCCCTCCCCTCTCCTCCCCTTCTTTCCACTTCCGTTGTCTTCCTTTCCTTTCCCTTTTCTATTCAGTGTTCCCTACAGGGACAACTTAAGGGTTACTTCTACCCCAAATAGTTTGCTCATCCTGACATGCACTACAGTTCCAGAAGTTAGTTTTCGTCACATCATTGCTTCTATCCAGTAAATGTCCACCAATCCTCTGCCTACTGATTCAGCAACATGACATTAATTAAATTTATTTTGAGCAGCAATATAAGATATTCTTCGACACTGACTGAACAGGTATATGTTTCATGCAATGAGAATTTCAGTGAGAAGTAGTATAAAAATTTATACTGCTAAAATAATATTTACAAAAATTCAGAGCACATTTTGCTTGTATTTTCCACCATCCTGGTGCTTATCTTCATCTTGCTATCTATCATTTACATGTTGAGTCCTCTGTTCTAGGCCTTAATATATTAAAGAGGAAAGGACACGCAAAGGATAAAAAGGAATTCTCGTGATATCAAGATTTTTCTATTATATGTAGAGCTATCTAAATTTTCATTTCTCATCTATAAAATGGCAGTTTCACATGATCTGACTTAATATATGGGAAGGAATAACTTCTCCTATAGTCTGTGCACTGACCAAAATTATGTCCCCAGTACATTCTTAACTGCAAGGTAGAGCAGAAGACAAAGGTCTAGAAGTCTGTAGTAGCCAGGTCAGTGTATGTCATACATAGTTTGGGTCTTCTTGAATTTTCAGTGCTCAACCCCCTGATGTTGGCCTACCCTCCCAAATCCCCTCTGTCCTTCACAGATTGATGTATTCTAAACTCATTACTCAAGTCTCCCACACCTTGACAGCTTCCTTGGACATGTGAGAACTTTTGTGTCTACCAGATGATGTCCACACATCTGAAGAAACTGCACCTCAGAGCAGACAAAATTGTAGTCAATAATGATGAAATCTCAGGCCTTGTGTCTAAAGAAACCATTCTGCCACCTCTGACTGCATCTGAATCTATGCACACTAAATAATCCATACAGCAAGCTTTTAACTTTCTCTCCCACTCTTTTATGCATGAGGAAACTAAGTCTCAGAGGTTAAATCCAGTGTCAAGAGCTAGTAAAATGTAGAGCTTATTTTCAAACCAATTCTGTCCCCATCTAAAGCTTCTCCCTGGCTGATTGCATTAAACTGCTTCAACAATCATCCCTGGCAGAATCATTCCTAACTATCTTCAAAATCCCTTGAGTCACTTCTCTGTTTCTTAACTGGTTGATTAAAAAGGGAAACTTGAAAGATTCTAAGCAGTCACCCCAAAAGTTAGAGAAGCAAAATGTGCCCTTATTTCTGGGATTTCCATTCTGCATGCTAGATCTTTGCTCACACATGGCTTTGGATTTATGGAAATATCAGAAAAGATATTCTAGATGGAGTCACAGCCTAGGAGTAGAAAGAACATAAGCAAAAGTAAACTTGGCATTGGGCAAGTGCATGATTTAGCTCAGTTAGTATAAAGAGTGGTGACACATAGCTTAGAAAATTAAGTGCAAAAGTTGAAACCATGACATTAACTCTTTAATTATCTCTAAAGAAGTTTGAACTTTCTTCCTTTGGCCACAGTAGGTATATTAGTGATTTTGACAAAAGAGAGATAAACTATACTTTGTACTTTATGCTATGACTTAATTTTTAAATTGCCTTTAGTATGGAACAAATGTGATAATACAACTATAAGCACTACAAAAGGAATTGGAAAATTTTGTGTTTTTTCCTATCATAGTTTTTCTCAGCAATGAGACCTACAGTTCATGCATCAGAAGACCTGGCAACATTTTCAAGAAACAAAGTGGAAAATCATCTCCAAACTCAAATTTCCTAGTAGAATTAAATGTTGCTGCAACTCACATTATGCCCCTCAACTGTATACAAAATTAGTGTGTCTGTGGGTCCGGTGCAGTAGCCTGGTGGCTAAAGTCCTCGTCTTGCATACGCCAGGATCCCAGTTGGGTATTGATTCCTGTCCTGCCGGCCCCACTTCCCATCCAGTTCTCTGCTTATGGCCTAGAAAGAAGTCAAGGAAAGCCAAAAGCCTTGAGAACCTGTACCCATGTGGGATACCTGGAAGAGGCTCCTGGCTCCTGGCTCCTGGCTTTAGATTGGCTCAGCTCTGGCTACTGCGGCCTCTTGGGGAGTGAATCAATGGATGGAAGATCTTCTTTTCTGTCTCTCCTACTCTCTGTATATCTGACTTTGCAATAAATAAATAAATAAATAAATAAATAAATATTTTTACAAATCAGTGTGTCTAAATAGCAAATCTGTATGAAAAATAGAATGAGGATTATGTTTTTCTTGTTTACAATAGAATGACCCAACTGCAGAACAGAATAAAAAAAACACATCATTAAAAACAGAGATGAAATTAAGTGACTCATTTATATGACTTAGTGATAACATGTAATCAATTCAGCTGGGCTATTTAAGGTAGTGATATTTATTTGTCCAAAATAATGTGGCATTTTTGAGGTGGCATAGGAGACAGAACATCCTACTGTGGGCCAGAAATCTAGCAATAGAATAAAAAAATTGGAAGATCCCTCTGGTTTTTGTTGTTGTTGTTTTTAATTTCTGAAGTCGATGTTTTGTTAAAATGGAAATCCATATTGAGCAACTTGGTGCAATGAGTAAGAGAAATTATTGACAAAACTGAGATGTATCCAGGGTGCCTCTATCAAATAAGTCAATTATTTAATTTGTTTAGCTGTTGGTGAGTTATTCAAAGAGCAGGAATGCAGGAGAAGCCATTAAAAGGAATACTTTGCCAATGCATTTTCTCAAGTACTTAGGTTTGAAGGCCGTCATTGTTATTGAAAAGATGGATTTGGAAATCAACAATGATCATTCGAAAGGCAAAAATCTCAGCAGCAATCGATAACTGAAGATGAACATGAAAGTAGGGATTGCTCTGTCCACTTCGTTACTTGGATCCTTATGTCCTTTCTTTGAACCAATAGCTCTAGAAGGAAAAACTGAAGCCTGTCACAATGACTTAGGTTGTTTGTACTCTGTGTGCTATCCAGTTGTGTAGTGAAGGATTGCCTCTGTGTCTGAAGGATACATTACTGGTGAACCCATCCCCCAAACTTTCCTGCTTCCCTCATGCCTTGGCTTTGGGGAAGGTGAAAATGGACTGCCCAGCCCAATAATTGCCATGCTGTGACCTGTTCATAGGCATTTGGTTTAAATTACAGGAAGATTTCATTTCTAAAAATAATGACAACAGAAAAGCCTGCATTGCTTGAGCCCTCTAATTGAATCACAATACCATTTATTTTTGGAATGTTGACATATTGAAATGCTTCAGATGCAAAATCAATGCTAAGTAGCTTTACAGAAATTGAACACATTTTATGTAAGACCACCAAAATGGCCGAGAGCAATGATGCACCAAAGTAGTGTAGCGAAGAGGCCTTGTATCCCTGGAAAAACTGTCTACCTCGCTGGCAGCGTCTGGCACCAATCCATACCGTGTCTTCAAATCTTCTTCCTTCATTAAAGTGGCTGTGTTCCTCTTGAGAGGGTTCAAGTGTTGGATTTGTATGTATATCTGGATTTACTACCCATCATATTCTTCCCGAGTTTCGCACTGTTAATACCACATTAGGGGGCAAGGTTAGAAGATAAGCGTTAGGGCCCGGCACAGTGGCCTAGCGGCTAAAGTCCTCGCCTTGAACGCCCCAGGATCCCATATGGGCCCCGGTTCTAATCCCAGCAGCTCCACTTCCAATCCAGCTTCCTGCTTGTGGCCTGGGAAAGCAGTCGAGGATGGCCCAAGGCTTTGGGACTCTGCACCCGCGTGGGAGACCCAGAAGAGGTTCCAGGTTCCCGGCTTCGGATTGGCGCAGCAGCTGTTGTGGTCACTTGGGGAGTGAAACATCGGACAGAAGATCTTCCTCTCTGTCTCTCCTCCTCTCTGTATATCTGACTTTGTAATAAAAAATAAATAAATCTTATATAAAAAAAGAAGATAAGCGTTATTGGTGAACTGAGTATTTCAAACTGTAACAATGATAACATCACAAAAAAAAGAACATGATAAAGAAAAGAAAGAGAAATTCAGGGGTCTCCAACATCTGAAGTTTGGGAAGAAGCCAGAAATCCAATGAAATGGGAGAGAAAGCCAGAATAAAGTGATATCCTGGAAGTGAGATTATACAATAATTTAAGACAAATATTGCTGACATGCAAAAAGATGTTGGTAGAGAATGGCCCACTGCTTTGGATATATGGAGAGCACTAATGATCCTGGACCATTTTTGTGAAGTATTGTGGCCCAATTCTGACTGCAGTGATTTGAGAAGAAACTGCATGTTGAGGAAATAAAGACAGTAATAACAACAAACTTTTTGTTTTCTGCTCTGTGATGTTCAAGAGCCACTGAATGTTAGATTTGTCTTGCAGGATTCCTATGCTTTCATTTTTGTTCTTTTAACTTTTAAAAATAAATTTTATTGTCTTTATTGAAGATTTATAGCATAATCTTATAACCTTCATAGTAAAGTAGATTAATAATATTTATCATATTACCTAGTTACATTTTTGTAAGGAGACTAGCTCAAATTTACTTAGGTAATGAAACTTCCTAATGCATTGATACTATATAAAGTTGATAACGAAAAAAAAAGAAATTAAAAAATAAACTTACCGAAGATAGTGGTATTATGAAGAGGGTTAAGCTGCAATGCTCACACGTTATATCATAGTTCTTATTTGAGTCCTGGCAACTTCAACCCTGCTAGTACGCCTAAGAAGGCAGCAGAAGGTACAAGTACCCCTGTCCCAATGATCCCCTACCATCTACACAGGAGATTTGGGTGGAATTCCTGGCTCCTGGCTTAAGCTTGGTCAAGCTCCAGTTATTAACATCATTTTGTGGGTAAGCCAGCATACAGAAGACCCTCTCCCCTCTCTTTCTTGTAAGGCTATTAGCAGAGTTCTTTATCAGAATTGGAGCAGAAAGGATAGTAACTGGCACCCACAGGTTATGCCAGCATTGCAAGTGGCAGCTTTACCTGCAATGACACCTTCTGGGACCCATTCTAAATTTCTTTACATTAATGTTACTATGGTACATTGATTTGTTAATACATTGGTGTTCTTATATTTAAAGAGGATTATCATAAGCATAATTAAACCAGACTCTTTTTTTTACCCATTAAACATGTCTGTTTTTTTAAGTTGTTGGCATCTAGACCATTTATTTCTATTTAAAGAAATTATTATGGGCAGGCTTAGATTTACCATTTTGCTACTTGTTTTCTATTTGTCTTATCTGTTGTGTTAGAAGAAAAAAATTGGACCAATTATATTCAACAGTTTAATTATGCAAAGGAAAATTCGTGAATATGATCAAAGCAGAATAAATTCAGAGCTTTTCTTCATGATGGTTGGACATTAAGCCTTTGACTACAAGTAAATTAAGAATATGTCATCTCAAAAATGAGACAGAAGCCAGGTTTGTTAATGCTAGGTATTTCCTTACAATACAAAAAGACATATGTGGTGACGTGTTCAATTAAATATTCAAAAGAGGGCAGTTTGTGGTAAGGCTAGAACCCCTCCTAATTCTGTGTCCTTTTTTTGGAAATATTGGATGTGGTATAGTAACTGGTACATAACAGAAATGGGAATGTTCTTCCCATTGTCATTTTATTTTAATGACATTTGACATTAGAAATGTCATCAGGGGTGGGAGGTATACATGATGTAGCCATTTTGGATATTTCCAACTAGTACTGATTCCAAGTTTGCCCAGCCCACACTGTGAAATGTTTGGTTTCAGCTACACAAAAAATGTGTAGTTCATGGGGGTGGCACTTCATCATGCATGGGAGACTCACCGGTACAGAAAGGGAATCTTGAATTGAGCAAAGAAAGAAAAAGGATTCTGAAGGGTACACAATAAGGGAACGTCATGTTAGTTGGGCAGGGCTATCATACAAGTCAGCTGCGGCTGTTAAACTGTGAGTCTCCTGGAGCTGTCAATCACAGCTTTCCAGGATCATCAGGGAGCTGTCCAACAGTGGGTTCAGCTGGGGCTGCCGGATCTCAGCTGCTCTGTCTAGCTATCTGTGTTTCCACAACAGTCACAACTTGTCATTTGCCTTATTTGGACATAATTTCAGCACTTGGCAGCCTGTGATTGAATTTTAAATATTTATTTATTTATTTACCTTTGAAGGTAAAAGTTACAGAGAGAGAGAGAGAAATCTTCCATGTGCTGGCTCACTCCCTGAAAGGTGACAAAGGCAGTGCACACAGCCCAAAGCCAGGAGCCACGAGCCACAGCTTTTACTTCATCTCCCATGTGGTTATCAGGTGCCTTCGCACCGGCACCATCTTCTGCTGCTTTCCCAGGCCACTACCATGAACTGAATCAGAAGCCAAGACTCAAACCAGTGCCCACATGGAAATGCTGCACTGCAAGTGCCAGTTGTATCCATTATGCCACAACATTGGTCCCAGTGAAGTGAATTTTGATTATTGTGGTTGGATGAGACACAGTTATTTCTTGTAAAAATGTACTCCTAAGTTAAGATTTTTCAGTTGCTTTACATATTAATTTAGGTGTCAAATCATTATTTCATGACTCAGAATACAAGGTCATCCTCAAGTGAAATTCAGCATAATTAGCTGTCCATTATATTTACTTACCTTTTTGTGTTGTCGGATAGATAAATGCCATATGATTTCATTTTCTTGCCTTTGTCTTTCAGCTATAACTTTCTTTTAATGATTACACTACAATTTATACCACAGACTAGCTTTTTTCATTTTACCGTAAACAATATCCCCTTCACATGTAGTATAAGGATATTTCTATAATACGTTTCTGTTTCTTCCTTGTTTCTCCTGGTTCTTTATCATTCAGCTTATTTGTGTGTATGTTCTGAAACATCTTTAGTTTTGCTCTAAGTCATTATGTTTGCTTTTGATTTATTCATATTAGGGACACAGAGAATCAGTGAAGTCTTTTATACACCAATACGTTCCCCAAAACTTAACTCAGGTCTCCCACATAGGCAGCAAAGATGTGGCTGCCTGAAGCGTCACTTAGTGCATCCCAGCGTCAGGAGCATGAAGCCACGGTCAGGAGCCGGAGCCATGAATCAAATTCAGGCTCTGGATGTAGATCCTAGCCAGAAACTTCACTGCTGGCTAAATGCTTTACTCTAGTTGATTAGCTTTTAAAGAAATGTTAATAATAAGAAAAAAACATTGCTTTTGTAAGGCAAGATTTGCATCTGGTGTCATTTTTCTGTGCCTGATGATTTCTTTAACATTGTTTGTGCTTCAGTTTTGCCTATATGTCTGATGGAAATCATGTTGTTTGCTTTTTGTTTGGTTTTTTGTTTGTGGATTGGTTTGTCTTAGATATAAATCATTAGTATTTACTGTCTTGCAGAATTGAAAATGATGATGCAGAAGACAATAAACTTGCTGCGGCAACACAGTCCAAGAATAGGCAATAGATAAAGATTCAGAACACAGAGACTGGTTGCCTAAAAGCATGGATATATACCCAAAGTGAAAACGAAAGTGACAAACCAGAACTGATGTTTACAGATGCAAGTGGTGGGCTGATGTGTAAATGGATCTGATCAAGGTCGTTTAAATCCAAGATCTACCACTCAGAAGCTGAGTGGTTATTAGCAAGTTATTTAAATGCTTTGGACTTCAGTCTTCACATGTATATAATCAAGTTTGTTCCTTTTACACAAAGTCATTTAGGAAATGAAATGATATAATATAGGCCAAATGCTTAGGACAGGGCCTGGCATATTGTATATACTTAATAACTATGAGAAAAAAATGTGTACACTTTTCCTGCTTTGCTGTCTGAAAAGGAGAAAAGATTCTTGGGTCTCATTTTCTCATTCTATTTGCTCTTCCCCTCTCTCACTCACTTCCCCTTCCATACCAAAAGGGCATGTTTAAAACCCAAATGCCAAGCTGTCTGCAGGTGCACTGTTGAACTCTGATAGCATTTGGAGGCCAGATGTTAACTGACGTAAGCACTATTAAGTGTGATGAAGCCTGCAGGCTGAGGCATTGATTTCCAACTTTATGATTATTATTTAGGTGCATTGTCATTCTTTCCATCCACCCATCCATATGAACAAAGAAATGTAAGACTTACTTAACCTCAAGCGACTGTAACTTATTTTTTGAAGTATCCTTAAAATATTAAGGAATGCCATTTTATAAGTGAACGACTGGAAAGGCATCTTCTGTGTAGACCCTGACATCCCTCTACACCTGCCTCACAAAGGTCAACGAACTGTGATGTTTAACCACAAAAATCAGAAATAAGCCGACAGTAATAACCAGAAAGCACTACAACTCTGTGGCAAGATTATCCATTAATACTGTAAATTTGAGTTTGCTTAGGACTGGTATGTGACCTGGTCCAGTGACAAGAAATGAATCCTTCTCTAAACAAAGAAATACATTTAAAATAGAATAATAAGCTGAGACTCTTGAAAATCACTGAAGTGATTATTGGTTGACCTATCCAATTATTCACTCATTGACACAGTAATCTAACAGACATTTTTTTCTGAACTAAAAGTATCTTTAAAAGCTTTTAGTGATAGTTAATGTATTGTTAAATATAAGGGTTAGGCTTAGTGGGGCTTAAAGTTTTGTGAAAGTCTATATATCACTCACAGCCCCTCATAGTATGTGCTGTGTGTAGTGGTTATTAAAGACAGTTTATAAATTCCTTGGTACCTAACCAGGCATTCTTTCATGTATTCATCCATTACATACTTGCAAAGTATCTATACTCTGATAGGCATGTACCTTAGCATGAGTATAAATAGTGTAAAAAATAGGAAAAGAATATTCTATGTTCTTGAGGAACCTAACTCTTTCAAGGGACTAGTAGACTAACAATTGCACCCAACAAGTACTATAGTAGAGATAGATAAAATTTCAGACACTGCCATGTGGGATGATGCAACAACTAACTTGGCTTAAAAAGGAAGACTGAAATACAAAAAAACAAAACAAAACAAAACAAAAAACCCTAAATCTTTAGCTATAGAGATGGTACCAAATGTAAACCCAAGTTACTGTCTGACACAGTTCTTTGGTTGAAGAATGTGTGGAACCAGTGATAGGATAAAAATCCAAGGACAAGCTGTACTACAACCTTCAAAAGATCTCATCTCAGATGACACTAGGAGAGAGAAGATGTGTGGTGTTCCCTGTCACACACTAAAGAATAGCCTATGCGGCTAAACAGGTGGACCTAATGAACTCCTAAACCAGAGAACACATTCTTCTCGCTATCTGTCTCCGATGGGCTTCATAACATTACCATTATTCAAATAATCTTATTTTATTAAAATATTTTTGTCTTCCTATTCCCCAGAATTTTGTCTATATTATACATTGTTGATTTCTTAGTTTCAGAATAGTGCTTTAATTTCATAGTAGCTGTTAAAAATATTTTTGAAATGTTAATGATCATCACCATTAGCATAAAACCACACTTGAGAACCAATCCTTTTGCCAACTCCAAAATGCCTGCAACATATTTAATTTAACCTTGGCAATTTTATAACTAGGGCTTCATTTCATTGGAAACAAGATAAGGGTGTAAGTGCCAGTACAAGGGAATTCCTGTTTTGTTTCAGTTTGTTCCCCACTGAGAAGCAGCTGTAAGCCCTCCTGAGTTGACTCTGGTTAAGTCTCTCTGTGAGAAAAGCAGTTATGATTTTGGGTTTGATTTTCAAAACCTTTGGGAAGAAGAAAAAGACATGGGAAGCTGCTTCTAGAATTCAGATGAGCAGAACTTCAGAGTTTTCCCTAATACATGGAAGAAAAATCATACACTAACCTCAGAAGACAGACTTGCAATATTCTGCTGTAGCTGTCACCAGAGGAGGTCTGCCTTCCTTGACCTAGGCTGTGAAAGCTACAGTATGGGGCTGTGATTTTGCACAGTGAAGTGTTTCATCAGAAATGGGGACTGGCAGGAGTCAAAATGAATTAATTATGTAAAAGAGGTCACTGTTAACTGAGGGTAAGACACAACCTTATCCATCTTTCTCAACTGTAAGAATCAGAAAACACAGTGAGAGATGGTAAACATCAACTACTAAATTAAGTGTGGTAGTTATTTATTGCTATCAAAATGGTAAGCAAGAGTCTAAAGATGTTCATTTCTAATTTACTGACATAACTTTAAAGAATATAGCAATTATGTGACTATATCATCTGAACCCACACACAGTCTGTGCACAAGCATATGCACAGGCAAAATAATTCTTCGGAGCAAAAATTCCTTGGTAGAATTCCTGAGATACTATGGAGCACATGAAAAGAACCTAGGAACGTCAGGTATGAACTCCAGAGATCTTAACCTACTACAGGTTTTAATTCAGGTCAAACAGGCTTTTTGTCAGATGAGAGATACAAACTGAGATGCTTGCCTTCATTCAACAAATATGCATTGTGTTCAGCGTGTGATAAAGCTCACCTCTGGGTTCCGCGAATGTAAAAAAATAAAGGCTTTGTTCCAAGGGCGCAGTCAGTGAGGCAGGGTTCGAAGTGAAGAAGTGGTGTGTAGGGACGTGGAGGAGACGCCTCTTGGCACACATTGGATGACCAAGTTAAGGTGGTACAATTCAGGACCTGTCAAATGATAATTCAGAATTTGCAATCAACTTCTCTTTCAAATCAATAATTTCTCCTTGATCTTGTTTTTGGCCCTTTTTTTATTTAGGATATACTTACTTTATTGATACTTAGGGGTTTGTCATATATGTTCCTGATCAAACACATTTCTGTCAGATAAGTTTCTACTTAAATTCTACTTTCGGTAAGAGAAGTTTACTCTGATACGTCATTTATGTGACTTCTATTTTTTAGAAACCGAGACTTTTTCATACTTAAAACATTGTCTATACTGATAATATTGCAAAAACACTTGAAAAAATGTGTATTCTGTACCATTAATTGTAGGATCCTTTAAGTGCCATTTAGAACCAGTAGATGTTGTTCTAACCTTCTATTTTCTTACCAAGTTTCTATTCTATCAGCTGTTAAGGTTTTGCAATGAGATGAAGAGAATTAGCCTGCAGAGATGTTGGAAGAATGTAATGATGAAGATACTTACTGAGTATACACGTAATTTTTTTAAAAAGTAAAAATAACACAGCAGCACTCTTTCTCTGCAAGTGGCAGAGTCGCTTTGCTGACGTATAAATTTAAATCTCATTTGTAGTTTCTGATCTTTTCAGTGGGATTGCTAGGATAAGCCAAGGAAGCTCAACCAGAGGATGGCTGAGTTGAAAAAAGAAAAATTTCCTGTGGTTCAGGAATGAAGTATTTCTAGGTGTTACTCCATGAGTCTTTGTTACAAAAGTTGGGATTATGTAGTTAATTGTGAATCAGGAAATCATTACCTTGGGGACAACTGTACCAAATTCAGCAACCACCTGGCTTAGCTTGAATTCTCGCAAGTAGAGCTTCTCTTAGTGTAATCACAGGTTTCATGGACACCTTGTAGTTCTCGTATTTATACTTCATCTTCCCTGCCAGGCTTATGAATAAGTCTTAGGTTTTATTTCTTGCCCCAACACTACCAAGCAACCACTCCTGGTAGCACTGCAGCCTGAGTAGCACAGCCTGAAAAAGCTGTGGTGGTCTCCTGCCATCTGCTGGTTAGCTTCTGCTATCAGCTCTCTGCTGGCTCTGCAAAGATTTCTAGGAAGTGAAAACCACTGGGAAAAAGGAAGTGCTTCGATTAACAAGGAGAGGAAAAGAGTACAAACAGAAGCTGGGTAGCAGGGCTTCTCCACTTGTGAGAGTTTGTGTGAAGAGGTCACCAACTCACACATCTCATTAACATCTCAGCTGATGATATTTCCATGCATGAATGTTTTGTTTTGCTTAATTTTTTTTTTGGCTCAAATCTAACACATGTGTTATTTTCAAAAATGTTTATTTTACTTTTATATCATAGCCCTGCAAAGCTGATCAAATAAATTAATGCCACATCTCTACACATGCATCTGAAGGAGAGTGAAAAGTTGTGCCTGATGAGTTGAAGTGAGGACAGGAGGCAAGGGAGAGGAAAAGACATTTCCCAGTAAGTTACAGTCTTAATTAGTTCAGTTGACCATTTTTGAAGACTGGTTACCTTCAAGATTTGATCCAGGTGCCTGGGATACGTAACTGAATAATACTGAGTCCCATTTATCCTGGAGGTATCAGTCTATTGGGGAGCAGCTAAATAAACGAGGAAAATCCCCACATGCAATTGTGTTAAGCGTGATTGTCGCTCTTTATCTTTGGGTTCCATACCCATGGATTCAGCCAACTGCAGATGAGAAATGCTGGGGAGAGAAATTGTGTCTGTACTGAACATGTACACATTTTTCCTTATTATAAGTCTAAAGAGTGTAGTGTAGCACATATTTAATAGTATTTCCATTACATTAGGTAGCATAAGTAATTTAGAGATGATAACATGTGTATGGGAGTGTTCATAGATAATGTGCTAATACTTGAGCATCCACAGATTTTTGATATCCAAGGAAATGAGATCTTTGAAACCTTCCAAGGAAGACTACATTGTTGTCTCCATGAACCTAGCAGGGAACAGACGATAATACATTAAAAATGAATGGAAGATGTGGCATCAGAGAAAATTTACTAGAAACAGAAACACAAGTGAAATTTTAAAGATCGTATCTTATTGGAGAGACTTTAAAAACGGCATTCCAATTACAACGAACACTGCTTTCACGCAACATTACCCCCTCCACATTGCTTAGAGAAGTTGAAACCCCCAACATTAAGTCTCAGAGGATAATTGAGTCAGTCCAGGAAGATCAGCAGAGGCATGAAGAAGCCAGCACATCCACGTGGGCGGGGGGGGGGGCAGCTTACAGATTCTTGGAGATCAGAGACCAGGCTAGAAGGAGAAGTCTTTGATTCTAGAAGAAAGCCACTTTCAAGGGTACTTCAGTCCATTTGTGAAACTAGGAAGACAGAAGTTCTGTGCAAATGGTTGAGCAATATCCTCCCTTAACCTATCTAAAATGTCTGTGTGACATCTGAATGTTAAAGTATTTAGAAGGCCAGAGAAATCAGCTGCAATGTTACTTAAAATCATAAGTATGATGACAATGGGCAGGAAAAGTATTTTTAAAATTGTGAAACACCTAGGCCATTGCATAGTCCACGGAAAGTGACAACTGTAGAAACTGCAGTTAATGATAAGGACTTCTTCAACAAATTAAAGGTACGAACATACAGGAAAAACATTCAGACAAAAATGCTAAGCTGCTAGTAATCTTCTTTATTCTCGGTGTTTCATACGGTGCTCTTATATTACTTTCCCAATAATTGTTTTTAAATACAAAAAGCCTAAGTATTAAATCCATGGTCTGGGTAGGGATGAGGCAAAAATTACTCTAAATAAACAAGGATCTATACATGTATTTGCTTCTGTTGTTTCAAATACAGTTTTCTCCCAAATTGTATCTGTGTCTCTGTAGTGTATGTACTTTGCTTGTTAAGTCTGTCCTCTGCCTTCCCCATGCCCACACCCTCTTAGCTCCCTGGATCTGTGGGACGTATTGTGATGTCTGTCTGCTAATTTTGCTGTGACTGGGGCTGGTGTCTGGTTGGTGATTCATGTTTGTTCCCAAGTTGTGCATCTGTGTTGGTTGCTTTGGAACAGTGCCCCAGGGAATATGAAAGACCATTTGTCTCACAAAGACTGCTGCTTTGCCCCAGAGGATTATTCCCTGGCTTATTCCAAATACCAGCATGCTCTCCCATGAATTTAGGCAGGGTTTAGGAAGAATGAAACAAAATCAATAAGAACAACGTGGGGAGAGCTGGGGTGCCCAGCATAGCTTGAGCTCATGTGCAGGAGTGAGATTCTTAGGTCTTAGCACTAAGAACTGATGGCAAGGATGCTCGCTTCTGGGATAATGCTGTGTGGACTGACTTTCTACTCCTAAGGAACAGCTCTAGTTAAAAAGAGGACAGGGTGAGCCCTGGTAAAAACCCTCAAAGGAAAAGTTTTTAAGAACTTTCTAGGCATGCCACTTGGCACCTATTCTAAGATTTTAGCATAGAAACACATAGTGATACACATAACATTTAAGGACTTGTGCTATTTGGGCAATGGCCAATTCAATGGCTTCCAGCTACAGTGGGCATGGAAGAAGCTCTACCATTGTAGGTATCAGCCATTCTGGTAAGTGTGTCTCTAAGAAGGCTGATTGACCTAGGAAGGCTTGGGGCAACATCTGGATGTCCATTTTTTTAAAGGGCTTATTTATTTTATTAGAAAGCAGATTTACAGAAAAAGGAAAGACAGGGAGAAAGATCTTCCATCCACTGGTTCATCCCCGAAATGTTGCAATGGCTGGAGCTGAGTTGATCCAAACCCAAGGCTTTGGACCATCCTCCACTGATTTCCCAGGCCACAAAGCAGGAAGCTGGAAGGGAAGCAGAGCAGCCAGGCACATGACAATGCCCATATAGGATCCCAGAGCTTGCAAGAGAAATATTAGCCAGTAGAGTCATTGTGCTGGGTGAAGTTGAAAATTTTTAATATCTTTACAGATATACACGAGGAGAGTAACACAGGAGTACCTGTGAAATGTAAAAAGATTCCTTCCTTCTCATCCTTAAAGTTGGTGTATTACCTTCATCTTTTTCAGAATCTATCTTCTTTATCTCTGAGAAGGGTTTAGAGCTGTCACAAGGAGCTACTGGTTCTGCAAGGATATAGGTGGCACAAAAGGGCTCTTATTCAAAAGGGGAGCTCATGATTTTTGTTCAACAGTACTGCAAATCTCTCCCAAGGGGAGTTTTCAAGTTTGGTTCATTATATCTTCATTTGCTGCAATGTCTGTGGCTTACAAAGTAGTTCTACGTCTGGGCAGGCTGACAAACAGGCAGGAATAGATGAAAGATTGCCTGCCCCACTACGGGCATGCAAAGTATGAAAGGCAGCCCTATAGCTGACCTTTAGCCTGAGATAAAAAAATAATCTGACCAATGTATCTTGAAAACCCAGAGACCATATTGGAGTTTATGATTCCTTTTTGTCCTTAATCTAAAGATTCTCACTTGCTGATTTTTAACAAACACCTGGAGTTTGTGGGTTAACTAAGAGCAGCTTTTCAAAAAGATCTCTGGAGAAGCATTGGAATCCTGTATGCTGTCATTTCTCCTCCAGATTCAAGGAAACCTACAGATTCAGAGCAATTTGCTGCCTCTCTTAACTTCATTTAAGATAGCCACCAAGTTATTGTAGTCCAATATTGACTCTTTTTTATTTTACTTCTTTTTATTGTTATCATTTTATGATAGTTCCATAAACCCTGGGATTTCCCTTATCCGCTCCCCAATTCCTCCCCCCATCCCGAGTTCCCCTATATTATTACTATAGTATGGTTTTTCATGCACAGTAATATGTCCATCATTGCAGACATGAACAATGGCAGGGAGTCCAGCATCCTATTGTCAAGATGTAATAAACCGGTTTCATCGGGAGTCCATCTTTGTCTGGAAGTGGAGATGCATGCTACATTGTATCCTCACATCTGGATATGATAGTCTCCATTACATGGTTACTATACAACCCCTTAAATGAAAAGCCACAATAAAAAATCAACAATAGGAAGAATAATAGAAATTTACAACATGCTACTAGATTAATAACATGCTACTAGATATGACAATCTCCATTACACAACTACTATACATACCCTTAAATAAAAAGCCACAAAAGAGTCAATAGCAGGAAGGAAAAAAAAAAGAAATTAACAACACCATGAAGTAAATAACATGCTACTGAATGACTAATGTGTCTCTGAAGAAATGAAAAAGAAAATCAAGAACCTTCTTGAAGAAAATGATGCTACTGTGTGATCCATGAGTCATTGAAGAATTTAACCAGAAGAGATGAAGCTAACAAAAACATTAAAATCCATGAGATACAGTTTCTGCTGATCTTTGTTAGTGAAATGTGTCTCTTCTAGACAACAAATAGATGGGATTTGTTTTTTAATCCAGTTTATTAATCTATGACATTTGATTGATGAGTTTAAACCATTTACAGTCAGGGTTAATACAAAAAGATGTTAATTTGGTTCTGTCATTTTAGCAATGGGTTGTTCATTGATTTAGTCTTCTGTTATTTTCCTGGGATGTTCTTCACATTTGCCTTTGGTTTTGGTAGGCACTTTCCTTTTCTCTGTCAAGAGAACATCTTTAAGTATAATTTGTAAGACAGGCTTGGAAGAGGCATATTCTTTTAACTTTTCTTTACTGTGGAAGAATTTTGTTTCATTTTCAAAGACAAAGGAGAGTTTTGTTTTACATTATCCTGGGCTGAAAATTTTTTGCTTTTAGAATCTGGAATATGTTGCTCCATTCTATTCTTGCCTGTAGAGTTTCCTGTGAGAGGTCTCCAGTGAGTTTAATTGGCATTCCTTTATATGTCAGTTGATTTTTTTCATGTGCACATTTAAGGATCTTTTCCTTATGTTCAATTAAAGAAAGCTTAATTATCATATGCCGTTGTGAAGATCGCTTTTGGTCAATCCTGTTGGGAGTTCTGTGCCCCTACTGGATGTTGTTTCCCAATTCTTTCTCTAGATTAGGGTAATTTTCCCTTATTATTTCATTGAATACATTTGTAAACCCAGCTTCTCTTTCTCCACCTTTTGGGACTCCCATAAGTCTTATATTAGGCCTCTTAATAATGTCTTTCAATTCTTGAATACTTTTTTTGGCCTGGTCCAGCTCTGCTTTCAGCTTTTTGTTTGTTTCACCCTGGTGACAGGAAATATCTTCCAATTTTGAGATTCTTTCTTCTGCTTCCTTCATTTTATTTTGGAGACTCTCCACTGACCTTTTTTTTTTAATTAATTGCATTTCATTTTATGACACAGTTTCATAGGCTCTGAGATTGCCCCGACCCCTCCCAGTGCCCTCTTCCCATGGTGGATTCCTCCACTTTGTTGCAATATTACAGTTCAAATCCAGTAAAGATTCTTTCATTGCAAGCATGTACCATGCATAGAGTCCAGCATCTTATTGTCCAGATAAATTCAACAGTTTCTTGGAAAGACCATCTCTGGTCTGAAAGCAGAGCTGGCAGACTATCATCCCAACCAATTGAAAGCCACAACATAACATCAACAACAACTTACTACATTATGGAGTTAATTGACATGATATTGAGTGACGAATATGTTAGAAAATGAAAGTTCTTGACCACATCCTGTGACTACTTCGTTGACATTTCAATTTTAGTCTATACACAACTGGCTGCTATACACCTTAAAATGGCTATAGGTTGCTATTCAGCTGTCTCGTGTCTATTTTCATTTTAGTATTTAGCAGTTTTTAGTATTGAAGCATAATTTTTACTGAACATGAAAGATTTTAGGATAGTCTAAACTGGCTTATAACTCTAACAAGACATATGTCAACAGTTGAGGTGCAGAACAGTGTTAGGAGGGGTGTGCAGAGAAATCTTCAATGCCTTAGTGAGGAGTAACTAATCTTTGTGTCCTACCTAGTAAGGTATATGTGAGTCCAAGCTGGCCATTTCCTGTCTGGTTCTAAGCTTCCCTGTTGTTCTCTATCTGTCTACTCTAATTTTTTTTTTGCAGGGGGAGGGGGCTCTAGAGCGATCCTGATGATCATTGCAAGAGAGGGTGGGGATCCAAAGTTGAAACTAAGTAAGGACCAGAGAAAGCTCCCCTCCCGACTCCCAAAGGGAGTTTACTGTTCTTCTGTTTCTGAGGTCTGCTCAGGGCTCCCAGCCATTGTTCTGTTGACCTTGGATCCTGCGAGGAAAGATTTGGGCATCTTCCATCCCATGTGGGAGATCCAAGAGGGAGTGGATGACCTCAGAGTTGTTGGCCTACAAGGGCAGTCCAATTCCCCGTGGTCTCCTTTGCAGTTGGGATATTGCTGTTGGTTCCCATACTGATAGTCCTTGGTGAGGATCCAGGAGTCTCCAGGGTTGGGATACAAGCCTATTCCTCTCTGCCTGCTCCACTCTGGGGTCCCCCTCCCACCTGCTCTGTGCATTTGACCTCCTGTTAAGAGGTTGTCAGGATCACTCTTAATTCCGCCTGTATGTCTTTATGCTTTTGCTAATGTCTAGTGCTGATTTGAGTCTGTTATGTATAAGTTACCTGTTATATTCTTGATAGCTTATAATGAACATCTTCCTCACACATTCTAAGGAGGTGGAAGATTTCTCTGCTCGCCCACCCCATTACAGAATAACATAGGGTATTAAAAGTGTATTAGGTTTTACAATTCTTTGGTGTAGATCGTAAGCAGTCTGACTCCCATTGGTTTTGGTTCATTAATTACATCACAATATCTTATTGTCCACTGTGCTTTTAATTTGCTGCACTGTATTCTTCATTTCTGATATATCAGTTTTCATTTGATTCATTTCCAGTGTGACATATTCCTTGAATGCCTGCTTTACGTGCTTCTCATTGATAAGAGGTTTTGTAACAAGTGTTTTGAATTCTGTATCCCACATTTTCTCTATGTAACAAGTGTTTTGAACTCTGTATCCCATGTTTTCTCTATGTCTTCCTCAGTGAACTCTGAGATTGGCAAAGGGTTTTGTTCCTTTGCAGGGGAGTCTTCAGTAATATTTGTCGTACCTCTGTCTTTTCTTTTGCTCTTGGTCATTGTACTTCTGGTTAGCAGAGTCTTCTCCATGGGGCAGGTTTCTAAGCTGTGTCACCCACAGGTCTACAGTTTGATTTTACTTATTGCAGTTGGTGCCCAGCTTTTTGCTTGCAGCCAATTGTGCCACTCCCTCCAGCAAGTTTCAGGTCTGGGTTCTTATGTGATTTCCACCATGACCTCCATGTCCCCAGCTCCTGGCTCCCCAGTCTCTACCTCCTGTGACATCATGCTGAGGCTGTACCATTATCTGTACAACCTTTCTCCCACGTCTGGTTGGAGTAGGTCCCAGCATTAGGGAGACACCAGGTGTATTATATAGCTAGGCTGTTGATGGTGCTAATCTTGCTGGAACCTGTTGGTCATTAGGTCTGAGGGTCACATGGAGCTATTTTGACCCCTATGGTGCCATCATCAGTATTATTTTCCTGTGGGGCCAGTGCAATCCACTGAACTCTGTGAGTTCTCACGAGCTCAGTGCATGCACAACTTACTGTTGTCCCCTGCAGTCTTAAATTATTTGCCACACTGTAAAATATGGCCCCTGATGTGCCACTACTGGAGTTCTTGATCTGCTGACTGTCAGGTCTGAGGGCTGCCTGTCTTGGGTGGAATCTGTAGGATACCATGTTGTTGCAGTTCACTGAGACAGAAATGAGTTCACTCCCAGCTTATCCATAGCCCTTGCCTCCTTAAACAAAATGGTGCATGATATGGCTGTAGAGGGTGGACTGGGCTGTGAAATCCACCCTGTTCCCACACTGCCTGCCTGGGACCTGGCACTCTGTCTCTGTTCCTGGTCAAATCAAACAGCCCAGCAGGATGAGAAGTTCTTTGTCTGGGTTCACCTCTGGGGCTCCCAGTAAACCTTGTTGCCGTTGGAGAGCCAGCTACCAGTGGAGTTCAGATCGCTGTTTGCTGAATGCCACTGGGGTATCAGTCACTGCAACATCACACCATTGTGTCTGCTGCTTTCCTGGGTCTGCCAGTCTCTGGGTACCCCTCTGCTGTTGTTCTGTCCTCTCCTGTTTCTTGGAATGTGCCCTCTCTGCTTCAAACTGGCTAATATTTCTCCGTCTGTTTAAACGTGTCCTTACCCTATTCTGCCATCTTGATTCTCCCTCAACTGATTTTTTTTAAAAAATTCATTTATTTTTATTGCAAAGTCAGATATACGGAGAGGAGGAGAGACAAAGAGGAAGGCCCTCTGTCTGATGCACTCCCCAAGTGACCACAACAGCCGGAGCTGAGCGAGTCTGAAGCCAGGAGCCTGGAGCCTCTTACAGACCTCCCTCACTGGTACATGGTCCCAAAGCTTTGGGCCATCCTCAATTGCTTTCCTAGGCCATAACCAGGAAGCTGGATGGGAAACGGTGCTGCTTGGATTAGAAACTGTACCTCTATGCCCATATGAGATCCTGGCACATGCCAGGCGAGGACTTTAAATTCTAAGCTATCATGCCAGGCCCTCATTGGATATTTATGTAACTACCACAGTTTGTGTTTGAATTCAAAGTGATGAAGAGGAGCAGGGATCTTACCCAATTTCCATGTGAACCATTCCAGGATTCTGTGTAATCACATAACCATTTATTATAAACAAATGCGTTGGAAGATGTGAGTCTTCCTATTATTGCTCTATAAGTCACTAACCTATGATTTTATGCAAGATATTTACTTATCTATAAGCCTCATCAAATAGAGTAGGATCATCTTATTTATGTGATAGTGTCAGGAGTAAATGGAATACTATGAAGATACATCAAACATTCATGGAAAACGGGATTATAAATTTAACTGCCCCAATACCCTGGGAGGGGAAATGGCCACCAGCTATCAACCCAGGGTCCCTGATGCCCCGAAGGTTCTTCCCAAGTAGTTTTGGTATTTCTGAAATGCTGGTGAAATCACCAATCCAAGGTTGAGGAACTCCTTCCAGCGTTCACTATCTGACATGGTCTACCTTAGAGTCTCCATATACCCAGATATTTACTGTCATCATATGGCTGGGGTAGTTATCCTATTTGTTCTGTCCTCCTTCCTCTGCTATGGTACAAGATGTCCTCTGCAGGTCCCAATGGGTAGTCAGATCCTCCAGTGAGCATCTGGCCAACCATCCACTGCTCTATCTTTTCCCCTGAGGAGGCCCAGTTCTGACTCATGGATTCCATGGTCAGACCACTCATCTTGGAGGTGAGACCCCAGACCCTTTTACTACCCCACCTGCATCATCCCAAGGCCCCTGCAAAGCCACACACTAAGTCCCCACAATCATGCCACCGGGCGACCAGTGAGCTTCCCTTGGAATCATTGGCAACCCAGTTCACCTGACCCAGGCCCTGCCAGACCCTTGGCCTCGGGGGTTCTTAGGTCTGGAACCAACCTCCCAGGCTGGCTCAATGAC
This sequence comes from Ochotona princeps, assembly GCF_030435755.1. Taxonomy (NCBI): domain Eukaryota; kingdom Metazoa; phylum Chordata; class Mammalia; order Lagomorpha; family Ochotonidae; genus Ochotona; species Ochotona princeps. The sequence continues at coordinate 54,713,220 of NC_080833.1, forward strand.
CTGGGCCAGCAACCCAAGTCCTGTTGGTCCCTGCCCCAGGGCTCATGGACCTGGCACCCACTGCCTCCAGACTGGCATGGTTTGCCTTACCTGGACATCAACCAGCAGGTGCTACAGCTTGGCTAGGTCCAACCTAATCCCAGTTATAGCTCCCATTGGTGGGTGCTGCAGCCCAGCCTGGCCAGGCAGACCCCAGGCCTGGTCCTAATGTGAACGCGCTGGTGTTGTGGCCTGACCTGACCCATCCTGCACCCTGTCTGGTTCTCACATCTGCCAGTGGATGTTATGAACTGACTCAACCTGGCCTTGCCCCAGACCTGACCCATATGTTTGCCAGCAGGTGCTATAATATGGCCTGGTCTGAGCTGCTCCTTACCTTGTTTTTTGTGCTCACATATGTGGACTGTGTCCTGACAGGAGTTCCCCAAGTTCCTGTATCAGGTCTCCTGCCAGCAGCAGGTATCGCAGACACCAGTGGGTCCTTGGCTCAGGTTGTCTTAGTCCGCCTTCTTGTCCTGGCAGGAACAATGTCTTTGCCGAACTGGCCCACACCCTTTCTGGTTCTTACTTTTGGGTGCTTTGGCCCAACCACACTTGGTCCACACCCAGACACAACTCTCATATGGTTCAGCAGGAGTCAAGATCTAGCCCAGCCCATTCTATACCCACCCTGGCTTTCACGAGTACCAGTGGGTATTGAAGTTAACCCAGTCTGGTGCTCCCCAGACCAAGTCCACACCCATGCTGAGGGAGACTACAGCTATGTCTCAGACTGCTGCCCCCATCCTGGCTCTCATGCTCACCATAATGAACCCCAAAACAGCTGGGGCATCCCTTACTCCCCAGCCAGGCCTATTCCCAGCCACAGACGTTGTGTGTGCCAGGAGAGATTGCAGTTGTACAGGGGTGAGCCCACATACTACCCCGCTTCCCCTGATTGTAGCCTCAGACCTCTCAGTCCTGATTCTCTCATGTGCTGGTTAGTGTCATGGGCCAGCCCAACCTTACCTGTCCCTTGTTCCAACTGTCACTTTTGGATATTGTGATCTAACACTGCCGGGTTAAGCCTCTAGCCCTAGCTTTAGTGCGCATCAGTGAGTGGAATTCGGTGGCGATTGATGCTGTCTACCCTAACTCAGTCTCCTGCATGTGCTAGTGCTTCAGTCTGACCTTTAAATGTCCTCCCATTCCCTCCTCCAAACTGCTGAGTTTCAACACGCTTGCTTACCTGCAAGTACAGTGACTTTGTCTATCGAAGTCCCTTAGTAGGCATTCCTCACCTGGACATGAACCCTCATGTCACCGCTCACCCCAACCTGTGCAACCCTCTAAGTCCTCAGAGCACACCAGTGGTCAAGAGAACCAGGCCAGGCCAACATTTTAACTTAGGGCTCTCCCTAGCCCTCCCCCAACTCCATCTGGGACCACGCATGTAGGGAAATTATCAGGCTTACTCCAACTCCCTGATGTGAACCCCTATGACCCCATATGACCCGGCTGGCTCCATCCCCTCTGCCCCCTGTATGCCTGCCCGCTCGGGGCTGCCACACACATGTGCAAAAAGGCCTATGTTTCATTTTCTATGATATTTTTGAAATACACTACTATATCAGAAAGCATTTTGAACTGAAGAAATATAAGCAAAATGTATCTGAATACAGTAGATGTAAGAACTAGTGGAAGAAAATAATAAAAGTTAAGAAATAAATGAAGGCAGCTAGAGCAGTATAAAGGAAACCCACTGTTGTGGTCTAACTTGGAGAAGAACATCCCTAGCACTATATACCCTTTGTGCACTGTCTGCAAAGCTTTACCTGGGAATTAGTAAGAGTTCACAGAACTTCAAGTCAAAAGAATTATTATCTGTCTAAGCCTAAGGGATGTTGTGTAGAGCAGGCAAAAATGTGTATGGAATGATGGAGAATGTGTGAAGTACATCATAGGTAGGGTAGTATCAGGATGGGGAGAGAACTAGCAGCAGACGGAATTTCCGCTACACCCATCTTCATGTATGGTCACTGGTTAGAGCATACTTAATGATTCTGGGCCTGCAGGCACCTTTGAGAGTGAGGGAGAATGATCAGGAATCTCAATGGTATAATTCACAAGTAGCCACTGAGTATAGCCTCCATAGAACAACCTCTGCATGCCTGTGGAATCATTAGGTGTTGTCAGATCAGTTCTCTCTGTAGTTGAACCTGTACATGGATGTGAATCCTCAGGGTCGACCTCTCATCTAATCAGTCAGTGGATGGTCTCAGGAAAACTTTGCTCCTGAAACATTTAGAAATGTGCATGTGTCTATGTTGTGTTTTTGAAGACACTGTGGTATTTATTAATGCCAGAAAGAAGATTTTTACTTTTAACTTATTTATGTTCATTATTAATTTTATTTATATGCTAGTTATTTATTTAAGCCAGGAAGACTTGTTTACTAGGTGCTTCACTGTCAGACAGGAAGGGCTATGCTAGATACTAGAGCTGCTAGTTATCACCAAACTATTTTGCAGTTGCATCTTACTGCAGATTGATCAAAGTTGTTCATGTTGCTGAACAACTGTGGGGTCAGCTCCTGACTTTAAAGTCTGGCTTCACCGTTCACTGATGGTGGAATTCAGCTGAATGACTGCACTGATGGTGGAATCTGTTTCCTTTAGACAAAAGAGAATAATAGCCACTGCCACTCAGAGCTGTTTGGGGAACTAAAATTTTCCATAAAGTGAGATACTTTCTGTACTTATCACATGTGGGTTCTCAAAGTATGTTAGATGTCCTTTTTGGTAGTTCTCCTGTGACCAGAGTTTCCTGCTTTCTTTTTAAGCTTTGATGTGGAAAATGGCCCTTCCCCAGGTCGGAGTCCGCTCGACCCCCAAGCCAGCTCTTCCTCTGGGCTGGTGCTTCACGCCACCTTCCCAGGACACAGCCAGCGCAGAGAGTCCTTTCTCTACAGATCAGACAGTGACTATGACTTGTCACCAAAGGCAATGTCAAGAAACTCATCACTTCCAAGCGAGCAGTAAGTACAAGCTCTGTATGGCTTCCAGTCTCACACCTACCTCTTCTTTAATCCTGTTGTGACAACAACTGTTGCCCTTTAAACTGCACAAACAAGGAAGGAGAAAAATGGACATAAATAGACATGACAGTTAGGACTGTCTTAAGGACATCACGGTATGTTGTATGAGCAGTACGTAACCAGGAACTGGATCCAAAGGCATGCAGAACCTCAGGTACCATGTTGAGTTTCCATGTTTTATTGACCCTGAAAAATGCATTTTCTTAACTGCTGAATCATTTTATGCAACTAGGACTTCAACACATCACACTTGAATACGTAGCTACACGTAGCTTCAGCAAGGGAGGAAAATGATGGTTGGTGCCATGCACACCCTCCTAAGGACATTTATGAAGCTGTCATCTGGTCACATGCTTGTGTTTGTTTTCAGAAATATTAACATAATGTCCGCTTGTTTGTCCAGATTGTTGGTGAGACACAGCACTCTCTACCACCAGATTAAGGACAATTGGTGATTTTTTTGTTTTGTTTTGTTTTGTTTTTGCTGCTATTAATTGTAGATTTCTATTTTAGGAGCTATGACTGAGTGGTGTTACCTATTTATTAAATTTTTGAAATTAAGTAAATTTGGATACTGAAGTCCGTGCCTTAAAAAGGACTCTGGCATACATACAATTGTACTTAACATTTTATGTCATAAAAATATCAGTAGCTCCCTTAAGTCTCTAGCTTGGAAAATTCCACCAGGTTCTCTTCCATTAGTGGAAAGGAGGTCAACAAGGTTCACTCTCTTGTGGAAGAGGCAAAGGGCATTTTAAAGCTAGTGGCAAGAAAGATATTATGGAGGACCATCAATTTTAATAGAAACTCATCACCTAAAATATCTCAATCACTATGTAGGTCAAAATTCACTTCTTCACTTATTTAACAAGTGTTTGCTGAGTTTTTCCGATATTTCTTATAGTGTGCCAGGACCTGGGGGTAAAAAAAAAATGAAGAAAAGAGTAGAAAAATCACATTTCAATTAAAAACAGATCTGTTCTTTAAAAGTTTGCATGCTCCCAGAAAGGTGATAGCTACAGATAAATGCTAAGAACACACAGAGGCACAGGTAATTCTGCAAAGTAGAAGGAAACACAATGAGAATTAAATATGGGGCCAGGTTCATTTCATGTCTCTTTTCCCTGTTAATCTTTATAGCAAGCCCAGCAGGTTGATACTATTATTATCCTTACTGTAATGATAAGGAACTTGGAACTCTGAAAGATTTGAGAAACTTGTCCCTACCACGACCGTATCTTATACTACATCCAATGATGGTGGTGTTAGCCCATTTTATGTTGCTGTAACAACAACAACAACAACAACAACAACAACAAAACAAGGCTAGGTACTTTATAAAGAAAATAGGATTATTTGACAAATAATTCTGTCACTGGCAGGACCTAGCAGCCTGTTGTTAGCCTGGTGGCTACATATCAACATGGCAGAGAAACATAAAAGAATCTAGCTGGGGCTAAGTGCATGGAGTGACCTTGATTTATAATAATCCATTCTCACAACAATTAACTCCATAAACCCACTAAAATCCCTTTAGAGTTCATCATTTCAAGGACTAGGTCCAACATCTTGAAGAGCTAGCTGCCTCTTCCATCATCATACTGCGGTCATGTGATTCCAACACATGAATTCTTGGATGGCACAATAAAACTGTAACCAAACTACAGCAATGACCATGTTAAAACCTTATAGATTCCTTTAGCATATGTGTGACCAACTGAAAAATGGCATTTCTCCTACCAAGTATAGAAAATGTGTGGATACAGAGTGGAGGCATGGAGATGTAGACATCTTGGCTGTAGATCATTTTAGGATTGGCAGTTTGAGTACTAGATATTCTACCCCACATCAAAATAAAAACCCACCTAGTTGTCATCATGGGAGAATATAATCAGTGTTGTGAACTCCAAGTAATTAAGACTTCGAACTCAAAATATGTTACAGAAAAAAAAGACTAGCTTTGAAACTTGTTATTTGCTAAATTAATTCTCTGTGACTATTTCTTCAAACAAAAATTCAAGATTAAATTCTGGTGACACATACTTAAAATCACAATATTATAGAAATCTTTGACATGAACAGACCTTAGGATCACATTTCAACTCGGTTACAATTGTTGAAATAGATTGGTCTGGTTGACTCCGCATTCAATATCCTTGGTAGCAATGACTTATTGTATTCTCAGTTTCATTGAGCAGTAAAGTACACCCCCAATCTTAGAACCTATGTATTGCCAACCTTAAATTTCGACCAACTAGCATAGGACATATGTGAATTATCTAGCATTGTGCTCACTTATGAGAGACAAAGACTTAAGAAAAAATGGAGAATATACTTTCGTGATATAGAACAGCCTTTTCTAAGAAAAGAGTTGGCAACATAATGACAAGAAAACTGAAAACTGAATATATTAAAACCCTTGCATGAATAAAAATAGTGTAAGATTTTGCTATTTTAAATGTCTCAGCTCTACAGTAAAAATTTTAATATATTTCTCAGTTCAGAGATTTAACTTGTGAACACCACAAAAGGTAGAATTTGGATAATTATACCGGTGTCTGATATTTCATTTATCAGAGTCATATTTGAAAATCTAATTCCACACAGGCATTTGGATCTAAACTGAAGTGAGGCTGTTACTGCTATTGCACCTGATTATTGCTTTTCAGGATGAAATGAAACAAAAAGAGAAAGAGCAGCCCTCAAGTGTCTCACTGCCTCAGCTGCCTCCTCCTGTGAGAAAGGAGGATGCTAAACCACCAGCCTCCATGTGACGGTCATTGGTGGGGGCTGTAGGAAACCTGCCTGGGAGCTTTTACAGAGACCTCAGAAACCTTGCAAAATTCCATTGCTTTAGATTCTAGTAATAGAGGAAACCTTGACTTGGTAAAATTTCTAACTACTTTCAGAAGACTAAGAAGAAATTATCATTGACTAGACCAAGTGAATAGAAGAGGGAAATAAAAACTAAAAATGATAAGGATTCAGTGTTGTTGTATAGCAGGTGAAGTCCTGTCTGATGCTGGCATGCCGTGTGGATGTCCATTTATGTCCTGGCTGTTCCATTTCCGGTGCAGTTCCCTGTTAACAGCCTGGTAAACACTGCAGAAAAGCACCCAATCACTTGGGCTCCTGACACCCGTGTGGGAGATGAAGCTCTGGGATCCTGTCTGTAGCTTGGCTCACCTTTGGGCAGTGGTGGCTACTTGGGTAGTAAACCAGTGTATGAAGACCTCAGTCTGTCTTTCCCTCTCTCTGTAACTCTGATTTTCAAATAAATAAGTAAATCTTTAAAAAAAAAAACCTGACTTCATCTTTTAGTCAAAAAAGAGAGACCAAAGTAATAGTTTTCTAGTAAAACAGCACAATACAACCACTGGCTTCCCCAGAGGAAACTGGATACTTCCCCAGATGTGGCAGTCAGCTGCTCGTTCCCCACAGTGTTGATGGTTACCATCATCTCTCATGCAATGCCTTGCCACACTGATGTACAGATTTCCCAATAGGCTCATGAAGTTCTGATCCAGTGAGGTCAGTTTTATTGCCCAAACTGTGGCAGAAACCACTCTGGACAGGATGGAGTTTTGCTCATCCACCTGCACTGTCTTGGGAATGGATATGTTCATTGGATCATCCCGTTAGCAACATACTGCGCAGAAAAGGAGCTTTGTAAAGTCGTCATTTACATAAGGGCTAGTGGTCTCTTGAGACATCTGTGAAGGCAAATGAGGACTTGGCATCAACCCCACTAAAAGTTAAGATGTGTTTAGTGATTTTTTTACCAGAAAGTACAATGTGCTTCCTAAGGCTTTCGTTAGACTTGTGGTCACCACACTTACTAGCTTTTAAAACATCACATTTGCTTTATATCTCTAAATAACCTGTAACAAAATATCTACATGGTATATATTATTTAAAATAGTACACATTCCTTTAATTTAAAGTACTTTCTGGTACTTTAACTGAGTTTATCACCACATACCAAATGTGGTGAGCACTGTAATTATCTTTTAAAAATAAGACTTAAGAACATAGAACAGTTGAGTAAGTTGGCCAATAAATAGAAACCAAGGCTTAATACAGTATAAGTGACTAAAGCTCACAGATATTCATCACATACATTGGCTTTAAATTAGACTGAAAATGAAAAATGTAGCTTAGATAAGATTTCAAGAATTTTACACTAGGGTAAACTTATCTCCTAATTCTAGTTCACAGGAATCTCTTGAAGTGTCCTTATAAGGTTGATTAGGGCTGTACTTATCTTTTCAGCTGCTATGAGCATTGCATTTATTCTCTTTCAACAAATTTATCTAAATTTTCTGGTATTTTGATAACAAATAAGACATTTCCTGTGTCCCCAAGACTGCTGAACAAAAATTTACTAAGTTAATAGGCAGTTTTTATGCCCTCCGTTGAGGTCAATTGTAGAGAGTTGCACACAGGACTTTGAAATGTCAGTCCAGCAAGGCAGAAAGCCTCCTGAGGATATTACAGCTTCAGCTATAGCAGTTAGGCAGGTGGGAGGAAGGATGCGCAAGAGGAAAGGGCATGGGCTAACTAAAACTTTAGGCATAAGAAGTGTAGGCAATCACAACTCAGTATGGTTGGGGCAGAGAATTTTAGGGATGGGGAAGTTATAAAAGATGAGGCTTCAGCAATAATCAAGAACTTCTTCATGAAGGGCATCTGTTGAAGTAGTCTGGATTTCACCAGTAAGCCGTGGGGAGCTACCAACGGCTTTTAAGCAGAATAAACACATAATGAGAAGTATATTTTGATAAATGGCTCCAATTCATTATGAAGACTAATTTGGAGGTTGGACACATCTAAAGACTAGCACTCAGGAGCCAAATGGACAATGCTTTATTTCCTCATGTAAGAGAGGAGAGGGTTCTAAAGTGCATCCAGTGTGCAGGTAATAATACTTGCAAGTTAGGATCAGCAGAGGGCACTGATTGATTTGGCCATGAGACAAAGGGAAGCTGCAGTCTAGGTCAACCTACTGGATGGATGCAACATTTCCCGAAATTAGGAACATTCCCTTATCATATGAAATGTTGCATTTGAAAGTGCTTTACAAATGGTTAAGTACAAGATAAATATGAGTTATCTTTATTGCAACATTAGCAAACATAAGCATATTGAGTCTCTTACTAGCTGGGAAGATCTACATGCAAATTCTGATAATAATAAAATACTAACTTTAGCTAAATATTATTTGCCTACCATTTTTATTTAAAAGTGTGTGTAAAAGAGAGAGAGTGTGTAGAGAGGGTAAATCATTTAATTTTCATAAAACTGCATTTGTAAATGGAAAGAGAAGTTGACAGAGATTACATAATGTCTTACAACTAGCAAAAACAACAGCTGAAAAATGAATGTTAGTGGCTACTCGACCTGTGTTCTTCTTTTAAAGATTTATTTATTTTTATTGGAAAGGTAGATTTACAGAGAGAAAGCGAGACAGAAAGAAAGATCTTCTATCCATTAGTTCATTCCCCAAATGACCTCAATAGTCTGATCTGAGCTAATCCCAAGCCAGGAACCAGTAGCTTCTTTCAACTCTCCTGTGTGGGTAAAGGGTCCTTGGCTTTGGGTCATCATCCACTGCTTTCCTATGCCATAAGCAGGGAGGTGGATTGGAGGTGGAACAGCCAACTCATATGGGATGCTGGTGCTTGCAGGCGGACGATTAGTCCATTGAACCATCATGCCAGCTCCTGGGTCTGTGTTCTAAACCAGTGTGGTACACATCTCTCTGTAAGGAAGACTAATAACTGTAGATGGAAAGTACAATTCTCCTGTGTGGAAAAACAGAAAAAAGTGAAAATAATTAATGAAATTCACAATGTACCAATGTGTTGCACAATTTTACTGTAGAAATTCATTTTATTGTTTTTAAAGCTAGCTTGCGCTCAATTTGACAACCCAATTCCAAGAATGGATTCTAAAATTAAAGTTCTCATCTTGAACTTTTTAGTCAAGCTGTAATGTGCTGGTTCAGTCACTAGGTGTTGCTCATGTAATTGTTCTGAATATTTGGTCTTTGTCCTGAGAAAGATGACTCTAATGACGTGGGAAAATAAGAAATACATCATTTTTATAACCAATCAAGTATTTCATTACTCCCATTTATTTTTATTCTTACTAGTAGTGTGTCAATTCATGATCTTAAAAAATTCTGGCTAATCCCATAGGTAATCTAGCTATAAATGAGCAGATATTTTGTTTATTTTCTAATGTTTCACAAGTTGTTTGACAATTTCTGTACCAGCTGTTGTCTGATATACAGCGCTCGCTTTCACAGCTAAAATCAATTAAGGGAGCCAGGATTGGTATCTATAGACCCCTATCTTTGTCTGAATGTTCTGCTTTCCTGAAGTTCAAAAGTATTGTAAATTTTGCTTGTCTCACTATGATCATTAGTTTGTGTAATTCACTCAAGAATCCATCAGCTCTAGGCATATGTATGGATTTGCTTCTATTGTGTGTATATTTATCATGTATTTAAAGTCCAGAAGTTAAGGAAGCATGGAAGGACTATGTAAATGTAAAATCATTGCCCTGGCAGGTTGCAAGATAGCAAGATCTTTCTCCAATCCCAAAATCCATGTAAAAAAAAAAAGCTGGGATAAAGGCAATATTATGAGGCAGTTCACCATACTACATTAATCATGATTGCTGCCTTCCTAATTTCTGTTTTTTAACTTGTCACTTTTTCTGTCCACTTTTTAAGACCTGTAGCTTGTTATTTGGGCCCACATTCCAAATATACTGCCATCAAAGGAGCCATTCTCTGCCACTGCTATCCTGCTATCGCAGGTAAATCCTAAATCTATGGCTACAGGCCCATCAATATAAATATCTTAAAGCTTAACATGTATTTTAAAATGCAATAAGTGCCTTAAAAATGCTCCACTTCTGTCCCATATTTTATTGTTGTTGATGACTTAACAGTTTTTTCAGTTATCCATTTTCTAAAATGAAAAATAAAATCTGTTTCTTTCTGCCCCTTTTGCAATTATTTGGTGCATCTTGATCTGTAGGATCTATTCAACTTCACTCCTCCTGTTTTTTTATTCCTACCTAGACCCTTATCATCTGAGTCACTTCAGTGTCCACCTAAGAATTCCTTCCAGATTTCTCTCCCTCCAATTCATCCCTTATTATCAATAGCATTCTACTTTCTCCTTCTTTTAAAAAATCATCTGTTCATCTTTAATATTAGGCAAGAACTGCGAAATACTTTAAGGGTGCATTAGTACATTTCAGGACTTCTCTGATGACTTCTATAAGACATCTTCCTACCATTTTTATAGTTCCTCTATCTTAGAACTATTTACATTGGGGCAGGATAAACCTTTGTTGTTGGAATCACCAAGTACATTGTAGAATATTTGTTAGCATCCTATCTCTATATACTGCATTCAAGTAACAGCTTCTTGGCCCTGCAATTCTGAAAATCAAAAATGCTTCATATTGACCAATGTCCCTCTCAAAAAAACTCCCTCCCACTGCAAGTTAACAACAACCATTTCACTATTAGCTCATAGTAGTCACTTAATTCTCAAGTGCTTGCATATGCATAATTGTATTTATAGACGTTTTGTGTTCTAAAAATATTTCTCACTTTTCATCTCACTAAGATCCTGTTCTAGCTAATTTCTGCCTACTAACTTAAGCCCAATTCTATGATCTCTGTCTAAACTATCCATAATGTATGTGTGGGGACACTCTAGGCTTTTCCTCTACAAATATCTACATTTAACATGCCCAGCTCCACCTAAGCTGGCCCAAACATCTAGGTAACCTCATTCAAGATCTTTCCCAATTCTGTGTCTCTGCTTTACCATTCTTGTCACTGGTAACAACTACTACACCTGCCTTGTTGGACTTGGCCCTTTAAAGTCGCATTCCTTCTCTCTCTGATCTGAAATTAGCCTCTTTCTTGACCCCGTTCTGTATCCATTATTTGTATTGCTTGTTCTATATTTTCAATGTCTCCGGCAGAGTTTTTTTTAACATTTTTCTGCCTCTCCAATTACATTTAAATTTCAAGAATCTTGAAGTGTGTACAATTTGCTTTGTCAGCTATGTGGAATGGAAAGCCTAGTACCTGAAAGCATAGATTTGGAGCATCAGACAGTCTCAGCTCTTTCACTTACTATTCATGTGTTAATTAATCAAACTTGATGTCATCTTCAAAATGGGAATATTAAGCATAACTGCCTCACAAAATTGTTGTAGGAATTCACCAAAATAATACAAACCAAGTGTTTAGCACTGGGCCTGGCATACAATAATCATAGATCATTCATTGAATTATCATTCAAAGTAAGTACACAAAAGTTTGCTAAGTTAAATTAAAGGAAAAGTAAGTGAAAAGGAAAATATCATATGAAAGGAGAGCCCAGGATGGGAGTTCTGGTTCAGAATATTAGGTAGCCCTTTCTGGATGACTGTATCCCACTTTGGAACTCCAGTTCAGGTCCCAGCTCCTCTGCTTCCAATACATCTTTTGGCTGATATATCCTGGGAGGTAGTGAAAGATGATACATGTGCATTGGTTCTTGCCACCCATGAGTTAGGCCTGGATTGAGTTACAGACTTCTGACTTTGGCATGGTTCAACACCATTGTGGCTATTGGGGAGTGAACCAATAGATCTCTGTCTTGCCTTCTCTCTTGTACTGCCTTTCAAAAAGATAAAAAATTAAATTAAATCAAGTATTTGAATAAGACCTCATGTCAAATGCCTAAGTTAGAAAAAGAGGTCTGGATTTCCTGGCCTCACATAAGGCCTGCTGTAGGGCAGGCTTTCCATGATTATCAGTTACCCTCACACAGCTAAACAAATATGGCACCACATTCATTATGAGGACATTATGAGGACAGAAAAGGGAGAGCAGACTGACAAAAAGTCATTGTCACGAGCTTCTATACTGCTGTTAAAATTTCACACTATTGTAGAAAATTGGCACAATTCTGTGACCCAAGCACAGGCCAACATGTGTTTTAATATCTTCCAAAGAGAGCTTGCTGAATGTGAGCTTCTGTAGATTTACTGAAGCACATGCCATGAAAGGAGACAGTGCACTTCTGAAATCATTTTTGTCTTTTCCTACATACAGATTTACATAACAATTTAATCAACTCTTTGGAACAAAATCAGTGGCACTAGCATGGTTGCAGACTTTACACTCCCATCAAAAGCTTTCCTGGGGTACTTTAAGAAAAAAGTTATATTAAAAACAAAAAGTAATGGGATTCCCAGACAGAAATCTGTGTTTAAGTGGCATTAAAGCTGTGGTTCAAATCAACAAAATCCAGGAAATCCAAAGTTAACCTTTATCCAGCCTGTTATACCATTTTTTCCAACTCTGTGTGTGCCTTTGAGCAACCCTCCCTTTGAATTTCCTGGCTCTGACAACCAAAATCCACTGGTTGCTTTGAATTACAGCACTTTGGGTCGGCTATTTAATGAGACTATACCCTGAGGATATACACTTACTTCCAAAAGCTTTTATGTGTAGTCCCTATAAATACAGGAGTCATGAACCTGGTGTTTTTCCTTTCAAGAGCTCAGATCCCCATAAGCTTATTGTTGGATACAAGTAAAAAGACTTGTTTGACATTTGTGTTGCTAACATGGATAAAGTTTAATATTATAGTTTATATGTTACAGTTATAATTCAAATGCATCTTTAAATGTTTTCTTCTTTCTTCTCACCAGACATGGCGATGACTTGATTGTAACTCCTTTTGCTCAGGTATGTGTCATTGCTGTTCCTGGCTTGCTCTCACTCTGACCCTGGGTGTGGTTTCTAAGTGTGGTCTCTGACCTGCCCACTTGTTTCCTCCTTTGGTCCCTAACTAACTATTGAAACATTTTCCTCATAGGTCCTTGCCAGCTTGCGAAGTGTTAGAAACAACTTCACTCTACTGACAAACCTTCATGGAACATCCAACAAGTAAGTACCAATGTTGTGTAAAGAATCACTTCTGTAAAGGCAAAAGAGATTGAACAGCATTTACAAAAAAGCACTTTACAGCAATTGCATCAAGATTTGTCCTGCAGCTTTATTTAGATACACAATGAAAACAGAGTGGAGTATCTATGGTGTTTTAGAACTGATAAAAAGTCAGGAATTATCTAGTCTAGATCTTATTAAGCTTTTTATCTGCAACTCTTTTAACACAGTGTTCGACAAATGAAAAAAAATGAAACAAGGATTTTGTGTTATTGACTGATATTTGCTAGTTTGGCTAATAGTGATCATAAATTCTATTGTAAGTATTTTGAATGTGTTATCAATGAATTCAGACATGTACAATTAAAGGTAAAAGGGCCAAAGTGTTCTAGTCCAAGTTGCATACTTTTTGATAATTATATAAGCAGATTTATGCAATTTGCTGAATATGAGAAAGCTGTTCTTCACCTCTGCCCCCAACTAACTGCATAAACTTGATCATTGCAGTTGGCATTGTTGACCCTTAGTCTCCTGATTTGTATCAAGAAGGGTTGGTACTTGATAATGCCTCAGTAAATGCCTCCTCCAAAATAATTCCAGACTATGAGAACTAATCTAAGTTCTCTCCATGCAGTTCGCTCATTTGCATGTTTAAAAATAATAATGGAAACCAGATAATAAAAGGATACTGGAAAGAGAGGATAGAGAAGCACTTGGTATATTGATTCAAGCTCCTTATTGCACAGAAGGAAAACCCATAGCCCTCAGAACCCGGAACCTGCTCACTTGCTAACATCCCTGCCATAAGCACATGGGAGTCAAAACCTCTTCGTCCTGATTGGACATCCAGTGCCAACTATGCAGCATTCTATCCCTCCACTTTCTATGCATGTCTATCAGTGCTGTTTTGCTTCATCCAAAATTTTATAGCATACCTAAAAAGTTGAAAGGGGAGTTCATCCTGCTTTGAATACTCACTTTTTTTTTCACCATCCACTGACTAAGCACTAAGCCTTTTTGTGACACACTCAGTCACAATCTTTCCCCTCATTGATTCCCCTCTAAACTATCATCCAACCTTGATCCTGAACTTTCTCACACATCACTTTCAGGCTGGCAGGCCTGTAGTAGTTCACACTTAGAGTTAAGACAAAGTGTAATTGCTAATGCCTGACTCCCAAGGAAATTCATGAGCCAGGTCCAACTGACAGTATTGTATTTTATTATACTTGATATAATACACAGATTGAGAATTCTTAATCTGAAAATCTGCAAAATCAAAAATTCAAGCTGCTTTTTGAACTCTGATGTGATACCACAAGTGGGAAAATTCACACTGATCTCCTGTGATAGGTTATAGTCAAAATGCAGATGCATAAAAAAATTATACAGAATTATCTTCAGACCATTTTGTGCAAAGCGTATGTGTAACACCTATAAATTTCATGTTTAGATTTGGGTTCTGGCCCAAAAATATACAGTCAAATATTTCAAAATCAAAGGAAATACAAAGTCCAAAGTCCCAGATCCCTCAGTTATGGGACACTCAATGCGTGTATGGCATAGAGAAGCCCATCTCAGCCCCTTTTGGAGTATTATTCCTGTGATTCTTTTATCAATTCTTTCACCTTAAATTATTTATTTAGCATTCACTGTTCATTTATGCATATATAATATACATCTAAAAATATTTCCTGGGCATCAACCATGCACCAGGTACTGGCAACATAACAGTGACTGAAACAGACAAATTCTTTGCCATTCAGGGCATGTATTAGAAAGCACCTGGGTTTATGGTGCTGAACATCAGATCAGGTCTCTAGCCACAGAGGATTATGTTCATCAACTGTGGTCTAGTTTTTCCCTGCACTCTCTCTTTTTCCATCCTAATTATAGATTTGCCATTGTCTCTAAAATGTCTCTTTCCACCTGGCAGTATCTGCTTAGCCAAATCCTGCTTGTTCTTGTGACTCATTTCTGTGATCATGTTCACCAAGTTACTTTTCCTGATCCCACCAGGCCTGGCTGAATGGGCCTGTGTTTCTTGTGTGTTTGTTTGTTTTGTTTTGTTTTTTAGTCCCAAAGCACTCTGCCAACCTCACAGCACTCATTTGGATTCCTATCCACCACAGACTGTGTGTCCAATGTGTTTAACTTTCTTTCAGTTTCCAGAGCTATCAGAATACCTGACACATAATTTGAGTTGTATCATACTTTTGAATTTCTGAAGAAATTCGTACTGAGAGAAGAACTAGCAAGTATTTAGGAAAGTGTGCTTCTTCTCTAAACCAGTCTTTTCTTGTTCCAGAGTAGGGCCTCTTGAAACACACTTGCAGGTGCACTTTTAGCACCTGTCAATTATATAGTCAAGCAAGTTGATTACCCTCTCTGTATCTCAGTTTCCTGTTCTGCAAAATAGGGCTATTGCTTGGATTAAAGGAGTTGATATTTGTGAAGAACGCCTAAGATACATTGCAGCACAGTCAATGTGGACTACTATAACTGGTGATTAGATTTCTCTGGCTGAATCAAGAAGTAGTCGAACACTTTGAGGTTTTCAAAGTGTTGCAATCATCATAAATCATGTTCATACAGAGGTATTGGTAACTACACTGCATAAACAAACAAAGCTTAGGGAGATTCAGTAATTGCATTTGCCATACCATTTCCAGTGAGCAGAAGAGCCACACATGAAACATGGCATCCTGACTTGCATTACAGGTTCCCTCCCGTTCATTGTGCCAAGTCCTCTGGGTGATGGGAGGAAGTCCCCAGAAGGCTTTGGATAGAAGAATTTTTAGTAGAAACTTAAGGAATAGATGAAGATCACAAATCCTGAATGCAGAAACATTACTAATGTTTTCAGGAATTGAATTTGAGGGAGAAGTTCTGGACCAGAATGGAAGCTGAGATAAGGGTGATGGGATGATTAAGGAAACAGTTCAACAACCCCTTTAGCATGGAATGTCTCAGAACCACTACATCACAGCTTCATAGAGAAGCTGTGTCAAGGCATGTGTTTTTCTGATTAGTTAACATGAGCTTAAATGATCTTGCTTATTAATATTATTGATGCATTTATTCTAACCATCAGGCAGTGTTAGCTGAAACCACTTTTTGAGAATCAGCTCTTTCCAAAATCTAGGGTGTTTTTGAACACATGGACTTTCAAGAACAATGTATCCTCAAAACATGATTTATATATGCGGAAGAGACCCATAGTGCATCCTCACACTGTGGCCTTTTAAGCCATCTTTAAGCCAAAGCAACCATGCATACCCAATTGTAAAGGAGTTGCCTCTTATGATCTTACTGGCATCTATATCCATAATATGTAGAGTTGATCTGATTACTGATTACAAGCACTTGCTTGTAGCCAACATTAGTCAATGCAAACTGAAGACAGGTTACATTCAACAATAGCACTTCACTTTGGGCAACTGAGAAGGCCTTGGTTTAGCTCAGGCTGAGAGCTGGAGGATGGGTTTCAGCCAAAATGGGACAACCTGGCAGGGAGTACATTTAATTCACTCCACTGTATTCCTAGATAGTCAGTGTCCTCAGATAACTAAACAATTTATCAGAAGAAACTGAAGATAAGAATATTTACCAGGAGGCAATGTAACAACTGACTCCCCACTCTGCTACATTTTTACTCAGAATTTACTTTCTGAGTTATTTGACTTAGGCTCCAGGATGCCACTCCCTGTCTTGAATGTAGCTTTTAAGAGATAATTGTGTCCTTGGAGTGGTTTTCATGAGACATCCAGAAAGTATGGTTTATTGCATGAAAAGGAACTCCCACATAGAACAGAACTACACTTCTCATGAGTTAACATTCCTTTTATCTTTTGGCTCCTTTCTGTGGATAAAAGTCGTCTATTGTCTGTCTGAGCTTTACCACACAAGGGGTGCAAATCTAAAAATTCCTGTTGAGGTAGTTTCCTTGCACCTCCCTAAAGTGTCCCACAGAAGGATGCTTGATTGGGCCCTGGTTTCTTTGGCTGCAACTAACTACATCTCCTTTGTCACAGACATTAATTTGAAAATACAGCTTTCATTTGGAGTTGTTAATTCATATAAGCATCCCTAAAGCATTTGCTGGCTTCCAATCCACCAGTGGAGTAATAAGGTGGTTTATGAGTGAAAGTGCCCAACACACAGCAGTCGATAACCAAAAAATGGGCTGTGAGGAAAGGGACCTCATCCTTAATCATTCAGGGTGGTCTTAGCAATATCAGGAGAATCACCTGTGGCTATCAGTAAATCAAATAACATCTTTGCTTCAACACTTGCCTGAACATAAGTTAATCAACATGCATGTAATCTTTGGGAAGGTATTAATAACCACTTATTTTTTTCAGTCTATATCTGAAGTGTCTTTCATTGCTTTATGTACTTTGGCATGGGATTTAAATTAGCTGAGAATCATAAAATCTTGAGCATTCAGAGTTGAAAAGTGCCTGGCCAAATTTCCTCAAATAAGTGGGGAAATGTAAGTAAAACCCTACAAACAGGACCCAGCACATTGTAAATCAGCAGTACATGTTAATTTCTGCCTTCTTTCTCTAAGTGAGGAAGAAACCAAAAATGCTCAATGGGCTGCCTAAAGCAAAACAGTTGGAAGGGATTAGAGCCAGGATTAAGATTCCTGTATTCTTATTCATAGACCAGTTCTTTCTTCACTGTGCTATTCAGGGATGGAAAGCATTAATGTCTGTGGCTGTATTATCCTCACAATTTCTGTTGCCATTCCCAGCACTCAGGTATACAATTTCTTATGCCTTTTCAGTAAGTAGGGGGCCATTGGAAAGTAGGTAACTTATCTTATTTTTCTTTGGCTATCTTTGCAGTTTTTAGTTGATATCCTCATGTCCTATAAGCAATGTAGCCTCCAAAAGTCACTCACATATTTTAAAAGTGTTGAGCTGCTTCTTTGTACCAGGCATCATTAGTAAGTGATAAAATTAATAAACATAGTCCCTTCCTTTCCAAATCTCACAAGGATGAGCAAAGGGTTACTTTTATGAATCAGTAACTCTAAATAAAGTCATACTTTCAAAATTAACATCTGAACTATAGGGATTTTTCTAATTCATGCTCTTACCCCACCCCATAAAAAACAATTGAGTGAATCAATTATTGTTTGTAGCCGTGCCGCTATGAAAATGGGAATTTCCAATATTTTTGGACTCTAAAATCAGTTTCTCATACAAAGCTTTGCATTTAGGGTTCAGGAAAAGATGCACTGAAAATATGTGATTAAGCCAATGCTTAACATGTGTTCAATATATATATCATACCAAGTATTATGCCAATAATATGTATGACTCAGTCTAAGGTTAAATTTGCCACAGATACATTAAGGAAACAGATATGAAAATGGGAATTGCAATATGACTTGAGAAGGGCTTCAGAGGAGAAGCATAAGATACTACATAGCCTGAGTGTCATCCACTGCACCCCTGATGGCTGGGTTGAGTCCTGGAACAGGTGAAAAAAATTAGTCACTTAAAGCAGGAGAGAAGCATTCCACTTCCTGAAATGTGTATAGCAACAAGACAGCACAGTGTGTTCAGGGAATTGTAGACAGTGCATAGAATCAAGAGTGTATATGGAAAAGAAACAGATCATTCATTCAGGTTGATCATTTTGTCCCTCCAATCACTTTCACTCTGTGCATACTTTTGGAGTCCATACTATTCACCAGGCATATTGGGCGGGGCTCATGAAGAGCTAGATTCTGCCATGAAAGACTCAGACTGAGATAACAGATGTCCATTTGACTTCTAACATGGAAAAATGACCCTGAAGGAACAAATAAAACATCATGGGAGATTCAAGGAGGGGCAGTTTTAAGCTGACGTTATGACAGCCTTTGGACAAAATAGCAACAGATGTTGGAAATGTAGGTGATATATACATAGTACATCAGAGGAATGATCTGATTAATGGCAGAAAATGAACAGCAGGAAAAGAAGAAGAAGAAGTGATGACGTTGGGCCTTGGCAAAGTCCTTTCCTTGCTTCACACACTCATTCATTTGTTTATTATTCCATTCAACAAGCATTTAGAAAGTTCTTAGCATATAAAGTTATGTTGGGTGCCAGGGACCCAGTAGTGACCAAAAGCTTCCTGCCCAAATAAAATTTACATTGAATCTAAGGAGTAATATACTGAACTCCAATTAGAGCATATTTTAATTGCAACGGTAAAGTGTTTAAAGAAGAAGTGCAAGATTCATGAGAGCACACAATCAATTAATGATTTGAGATGAAATGTCAGGAAGAATTCTAACAGTGAACCTGGAAACAGTGTCTTGGGGCCCTAGGGAAAAGGACTTTGTCAAACTAGAGAGTTAGGAATTTGATCTCTCAGATTTCGTGAAAAATGACCCTTGGTGTTAGAGCAGGAATTATCAACAGATATATAGTGAGGGAAAGCATTCACTTATAATTCAGGAAGGCTTAGCTGTGATTCTTGACTATGTCAGTAATAAATCATATTTGCTTCAGCATGTCTCTAAACTCCTCAGAGCTGCACTTTCCTTATCATGAAAATAGATGCTACTGCTCTCAATAAAAGATCAGAAGTAGCCAGCACAATCACTAGCAGAGGAAAGCAACCATTGCATTATCATTCCCTTTCCCTGACACACATAAAAACTTTCAAGCCACAAAGGATAAAGGAATCTTGCCTAGAATCAACCTGTTAGTAAATTGCTGGTGGATGCAGACCCTGTTCTTCAACTCTGCAGCCGTGAGATTCTGTTATCTAAAAGTTAGATTATTCTGAAGGGATCAGAGATGTAGGTGGAGCAATTGAAACCTCAAAAAATAATTATGTAGCCCAAACATGGGAATAGTTTTCAGCAACATCTTTTCAGGCCTTTCTATGTCACTTAGCATTTGATTTCTTTCTCAAACTTGCCTGTTCATGGCAAGTCACAAAGGAATAAAAAAGGATAGATTCCTAAGTTTTTGTTTTCCAAATACTGAAATAGATCCTTCAGAGTTGAGGAAAATAAACAGCCTGTCAACATGAGTGTGATGCCTGTTTGTGTTTGAGAACCAGTGGCCTAGGGTCCCACTCTTCTGCTCGTTTCTAATATCCTATGAGTCCTGATGTGGCAAAGAATCCTTAATACAAGTGGCACTGAGAATATGGTCCCTAGTCTTGCAGGACCAGCACTACCTGACAACTTATACACGAACATAAAAAAACTCTGGAGCCCATTCCAGGATCAGAGTTTGATTCACTTGATTCTTCACATTCATAGGCTTGTTTAATGTGCAATAAAACTCAGTGCCTCTGTGAGAAGGCTGTTTCCTAAGTTAGACAAAATGAATCACTCTTCCCAGGAGCTATGTGACCTCTGATGAATGATTACACCTCTCTGGTTCTCAGTTTCTTAAGGCAAAAAAATCATGCAAATCCTAAAAAAGGCTCCCCCGGCTTTATCTCTTCTGTAGCACTGCCCCGAGAGATTAGGATTGCCTAATTAGGAGGGAGTGACAAAAATGGATCTCTTCTTCCGAGGGCCTCCTGGAACAGCACAACCTAAAACAGAGGTCCTGACTGGGGACCTGGAGTAAACAACTTCCTTCCTGGAGAACTGAAGCATCCCAAGTCTGTGTGAGGGAAATTCCAGACCATCTGGATGTGAGAGACTTGCAGTCATCTGCCCATGTTACAGCAGTCTGCCTTCCAGAGATAGCATTATGTCACTAGATAGATCATTGTGGCCTGAAAAACTCCTCAGTGATCATGGGGGGGGGGGGGCTGAGGGATGACACACCCAGACTCAGTCCTTCTCTTGTCTATCTCCACAGGAGATCCCCAGCGACTAGTCAGCCGCCAGTCTCCAGAGCCAGCTTGCAAGGTAGGCAATGCCATGAGGTCCACCTCATTGCTCCAAGTCGTAAATATGCCTCTGGTTGAGACTTCTTCAGAGTGATGACATTTGTTTGCATACTACAGCCCTTGAAAGTATGTCTCTTGGTGGCTTTTGTCAAAGGCATACTAGAGTTTGCTTCACTCCGTATGAAACCAAAGCAGTGTTAAGACTTTGGCCATGGTACACCTGACCTTGCAGAAAGTAACAGATATGTGGTAAGGCTGCTTCTCAGAAACAGGCCAAGAGGTGTAACTTTATTGATGGTGCAACTTGACCTCTGCTTGCTGACCCGCTGAACTCTAGGAGAGCTAACCTCAAAGACCCCAAGATGCCCTATGTTGGCCTGATGATGGTCTGTTTGTGGTTTCCATCTGACTGCCAACCAAAGATCCCACTTGAGTATACATACTTTCCAGGTGTGAAAAACCAAGATTCTGTCCAAGTCATTTCTCTTGGAGCTCATCCAGCTCTGTTTCTCAGAGGTATTTTCTAAAAGCCCCTGCCTTCTCATCTTCTAGGACCATGTGTCCATCCACTCTTCATGAAGCTCTGAGCATTGAGGAGAGAAAAGACCACCATGAGGAACACCAGGGAGAAGTGTTGAGTGTAAATTCCCTTGTTATAAGACACAACCAAGCACTTGACAGTTTGAAGCCCAAATGGCATTTTCTTCCTTGAACCAGTGTCCTGATCACAGCAGTACATGTCAACCAAATGATAGGCGAAACAATTGAACTTGTACCAGATTGGCCTGGCACCGAGCATAGCCAGGTACACTTTCCCACTTCTGGCATACTGTTTCCTTCACTTTGTTCTTGTCCTCTTCCTTACACAGCTGTGGTATTCTAATGCCAGTGTCATACATTTGAACTGAAGAGTGTTGTAAAAACTAAACTTCTAAAAGCAGGGAACATAGGAGATAGATTCCACTACTTCATGGCTTCTGAAGTATTTATGGTACACATTTTTAAAAATATTTTTATGAGGAAAATTGAGAACAAGAATAAAAGTGAAAGAAACACATTAAGTCAAGGTGAGTTTACTCTAGGGCCCTCTGATAGGAAAAGGAAAAAAGTAAATAGTATTCTATCTGTGGACTTCAAAACCCTGCTGTGCTGGATGCACTATTTCCTTTAGAAGTTTTATAAAAGGAAACAAACTATAGCGCCTCAGGCTATAAGTGGTGTTATATACTTGGAGATCAAAGGAGCTGGTTTTGAAACTCCTATCATTTCATCAAATTGGCCAGCTACTGAAGTATCGCTTCTGGTATTCCTGTTAGCCACATTTACTAAGATGTTTTTGACTTCAATTTGAATATTTAGATTATTTTTTTAATCTTGTAATAAACATTGACAAACATTAGAACATGAGATATTTATGGGGCTGTAAATGAGCTCGTTAGTTAAAGATGTTGGAAAGATCATTTTGTGATTATTGGCAAAGTTAACTAGAGCTTGGCAACTCGAGCTTCTTTAGCTTAATTCTTTTAAAACAATGGGATAAGAAATCACAATGCCTTTTAGGTGATTTGTTTCCATCTGTTTTTGTGGCAAACAACAAGAATTCTGGCTTCAGATTGGGAAGAAAATGTGGTGATACCGATTATTACGTAACTACAGGTTTCAAAATCTTCTTAACGTTTGACCACAGTCAGAAAAGGAAGGAGGAGACACACATCCCGTGTTTTGTTCTTATTATCAGTTTAAATAAGCCGGGCAGATTTTTCCTGTTATTTTAATATTTATCAGCATATGACAAAGAGGTGTGCTTAAATAGAAACTTGAAAGGGGAATGAAAAATAAATGGCTGAGAGCAAGCGGAAATGAGAACCAGAGGGTAACATTAAAATATTTTTCATGATAAGAAGATCAGGTTTTCAGTTGTCAGTCCTGCAGTTGAACCTACACATTTCATCTGAAATATAAGATAAAAGGCATGAGAATTCCATAATAATCTAAAGAGATTTGACAACCTAGTGTGCTAAGAAGGCCTAACTGACTTAGGTCATTGTAGTCTTTCATAGAAGTGAATTTGAAAAGGAAGGAAAAATCCAAGTTTTCTCAAAAGACTTCTCTTTTTAAAGACATACAAAGGAAGAAGATATAATTGCCCTTGAAAAGTATTTGTACTTTTTTTTGTACCTTTTTTGTATTTAACTGTAGTTAAAATGCTACATTTACAAATCAATCATTGACATACTCAATGTGAGATTAAAGGAAATCTCCCAATCAGATATGGCTTTTTTCCTCCCTGTTAAACCAGTGCTCTTCTCAGTTCTTCCAGAGGCATAAAAATTTTCCTCCACTACAAAGACATATTAATTTTTTTAATTGGCATCATTGCTCTTTTTCTGTGTTGTGAGAAAATTTGATTCCAGAATGCACAATCATCTGCGGATTGTGTGTCTGGTCCATGGGGCTTAGGCTCTAGAAATCAAGCATCATACTGGCTAGTTCTGTCATGCGTGGCACACTAGCATAGTTACTTTCATCTAGCAAGAAGATGATTTATGTTGAATTGACCAGGAGCACCATATAAAATTAAGACTTCTGTCTGAAGGGAAAGGCTCATAAAATTAAATTAAATTATGGTAATCAGCAATATTTTCTTCCTCTATGGTTAGGAGAAATGCTCAACTGAGATTTTATTTTTTTTACTATTAAAATCAGTTACTGCGTTAAAATTCAAATAAATTTGAAATACTTGCTATACCTGTTTATCCATGTTAATGTGTTCATGCAGCTTTTGAGCAAAAACAGATAAATGTAGGAAGTTGGAAAGCAATATCAAAGTAAAGGAGAATTTGTTTCACAATTTTGGAAAACTATTTTATTTTATTTTTAAAATAGAACAAAAGATGGACCGATAGCTCCCATTTAGTGATTCATTTTCCAAATACCCACAATGACCAGGAATTCAATCTAGGTCTCCCAATGGGTGGCAGGGAACCGACTCTTTGACTCATCTATACCATCTCCTGTGACCTTCATTAATAGAAAGCAAGAATGAGGAGTGGGGCTGAGACTGTAACCCAGGAACTCCAACAAGGATGCACTATTGGTAATGGTGAATTTTAAACTCAAGAAGAGAAACAGTGTGGAAGCCATGTGATTCCCATTTGAGGAGAAAGGTATAGTAAATCCTCATGATGGTGTCAAAAATGGAGTTTAAGGAGCATCTCAATTTGTATCACATGTTGCCTTTTCTCAAGAAAGAATGCCAGAGTTTCTCTATCTGATGATTAGAACTAAAAACAGAGAGGAGGACAAGGAAGATAAAAGAAATAGAATTTTAAAATAAGGACTTGTATTATGTCACCTGTGCATATTCAAAATGAAAAACTGACATAATTCTCAATATTCAGACCCCAAAATTACTTTCAACAGCAGAATAAGATAACTGATGAAAACAGAAGAACCTAATTGCTTCACTTGTCCCACCCCATCCTATCCTTGCTCTTTCTTGCATTTCAGTACTGACTACAAATATGTGGTTAAAGTGAGAATTGCCAGAACAGATAAATGATCAGTGTACAGTATATTTGCTTTACAAAAGGATTAGAGAAATAAGCCTTGTGATGACCACACCTATGAGTAATAAATATGCATCTCAATTTGTAGCAATACATATTGTACATGCAATATTTTAGCAGTCATTGTGGGAGTTCTGTACTAATTTTCTTGTTCTGAAATTTACCAGTTAATGTATTGAGCGGAACCATTACCATGTGCAACAGATCAGCTGCAATGAAGAACAATCTGGAAGTCTGTAGCTCATCCAAAATGACTGCAAACCACGTAACCAAATTGTCTAGCCACTTGTCTGGAAGAACTAAGGCCAGATGGTGAAGACACAAAAACTATCTTTCCCCAGCCTGAGTATCCACCACCTTGGTCTATTGTGGTTTTCAACACCATCAATTAGAATGTAATTTAAGGAAAGACTTTGCTCAGAGAAGTAGCAGGGGATAGGATAGGGCTTTCTAGGTTGTCCAGTGTGAACAATAAACTCAAATTTTTTCGGTGTAACAGGAATTCAATTCTTTTAATATATATCCAGACCATTCTGGGGAGAAATAGCTCTCTACCAGGTGATAAAACAGAAGAGCCTCCCTTGACAGGCTCTTCCCATTTCTGGAACAAGCTGCCAGGTATTCTTGTGTGAGAACAGTTGCAGGGTCTACTGAAAGAGAAGTGTGGTGTGTTATCTTAGATGCTAAGAAATTCAGAACATGCAAGCCCTCTTACTCCAGTCCTCATACTTTGGCAGAACATGAAGGGCCTGAGATGTGAGCAGAAGGCACAGCCACAGGTAAAATAGCTCTGGGAAACACAGCTGCCTGAGAGCTCAACTACGTCAGATGCCTAGAAATGAAGTCTGGCCTAAGCAAAACCTGTGCGTGGTTTCTACATTAAGCAAGAACGGTCGGACAGGATTACAACACTTGTGAGCAAATATGAATAAAATCGATCCTATTACCAAAGGTTGTGACCACTCACAATAAAACAGGAAGTGGAGGAAATCCCTAACCCCCCCAAAATTAAAAACACTATAGAAAAAGGAAAAGAAGAAATAAATAAATAAAGGGAAAGAAAAGACAGAAGAATGAGAAGAAAGAAATGGATAAAACCAAAGAAAAAATATAAGGAAGATATTTTGTTTTCTTTGGTGTTATTTATACTGTGTGGCCTGAATTGTTTGATAGCTTAATTACTCACCGTGGGTGTGTTGGCAGCCAACATAAAGAGAGGAAGCTACATACACCAGAAAATCCTCAATAAATCTGAGAATAATTCCCCGAGTGGCTGCTGCTGAAGAATTGCTTTTGATTCCATAGTTCTCTTGTGAAAGTGTATCCCAGAGCAGCAACACTGACCTATTCATATGGATTTACAATTATTCTATATGTGTCTAAAATTAAGTTGGAGTTATTCTCCCTAGGGATTCACAAGTCAGCAGAGCGCAAAGAGTTAATACGCTATCCTTGGACAAACATTGCCAAAAATATCACCTTACACATTAACAGTTATTTCAGTAATTTCAATTGAATTCCTAAGTTTAGCATGATTCTTTGTTCGTATTAAATGGGACCCAGTGAGACCCGCTGCATCTCATCCTCCACCAGCCTCAAGAGTTGAGTTCGCTCCGCGCTGACTCCAGTTCATGTTTTCGTACTGCTGAGAAGCACCATCCACCCAGCCCCCCCTGAAAGTTGGAATCATGCATGTTAGTAAGTATTTCAGTTATGCTATTGACGTCAATGGAGTCATTAAATAGATTGCTGGCCCTCCCAGAGGCAAATCACTGCCAGGGACCTAGATACAGACACGTTTTTTTTTACAAAGACAACCATCAGGCTTTGCTATAGCAGTAAGCCAGAAAAAGGGAGAAGTTTATACTGTAGCAGACCTATCTCCAAACAGTTTCTTTCTCTTGCACTTTAGTTCCGGCCTTTCTTCCGTTGTTACAGTAGGTTCAGGAAGATATCAGATATTGTTGCTTGAATGTTTTGTGTGCAAAAGCAGCTCCTGTAATTGAGCGTGAAGGGAGGGACCCCACTGCTCAAAATGAGTCTCACCTTTTGCTCCACACAAGCCAGCCTGGTGTTTACTAGGTGGAGTCTGCTATCTTGGTGATCACTATTGTCTGCCAGCAAGGTTGCCGTTTGATATGTAGCTCCCAGAGTAAAGTTTCCTACATCCTCCTGCCCCTCCTTCCCCCTGCCCCCTGCCCCACCACCGCACACAGATTTTTGTTCTCTCTACCACCTCTGAGTGGCTGTGGCTGCAATCCCTCATCCACGAATGGATTTTTCTGTCCCTAGTTGTGTGCTGTACGTGCACCAGGACTCTGTAGCAAAAGGGTGGAGGAAGAGAGGCTGGGAAGAAAGCTTGGCTTCTCCAGTCAACCTCATCTGCAGCGCTCCCACAGGAGGCTGCGCATGTGCCAGTGGCCTCCCAAACCCCAGCTGTTGCCTGCATCAAGTCTGGTCATGCCACACCGAGACGAGTCGGGGACGGTCCTTCAGGCAACATCCGCCTTCTTTTCTGAGTTTTCTTGACAGCTCTGTTCACCCTGACAGCCCCTGAGACTCAGAGCCAAAGCTCCAGCTTACACCTGGACCCTGCCTCCTCCCAGACTCTAAGCTCAGGAGCCATCCTGAGCAGACAGACATCTTCAGGTCTGATTGCTTTAAGAACCTCTCTCCCTCCCCATTTTGCAGCCTGGGCCCTCGCTTCCCTTACTTCTCAGGCAGTAAACAGAATGAATCTCTGACGTCAGACCACCTAAGGTTGCCCTCTTGGTTCTGGAGACCAGATGCACCTCTCCCTTCTTTCCTCATCTCGTCACTGTTCCTTTGGCTGTAGTCCTGGTATTGAATAAGATTCCTATATACCCTTTGGTCTCTCGTCTCCAACCACAGCCGAGTCCTTCACTCTTCTCTCTAATCTGCCCTCCTGCTTTTCTGCAGTTTTGTAATGAAACACTTATGGTAACCTTTCAGCCGAGTTGATTCTTCTTAATTTTTCTCCACTCCATTCAATCTACACTGTAATACTGGAATCATACTTCTCAGCTGTGGCTATTTTATGTTCCTCTTTGGTTCTTCTTGACCTTGAAGATGAGGTCTTACCAGGTACACAAAGGCCCTTAGAATTTTGCTCCTAACATCTACTTGACACTCATCTTCCGCTTTTGGCCTCCACCTCCATGCTAAGCTAGTGACTGATGCGCTCTAAATGAGTTGTTGCTAAAAGGTTTCAGGCCCTTCTGCTGTTCTTTGTACCTACTGTCCCTAACTGGGTTGCACTTTTCCATAGATACTGTACACATATTCACACCCAGACACACATTCACTTGCAATGTCACTCTGCCGAAGTTCTTTTTAGTGTCTGTTCTTGGCTTCTGGAGTCTGAGATAAAGTATTTAAATCATTTCAAGCCAAGTCTTGGGATATAATGTATGTTTAGGAAGCACTACTTAATTGGCTTGTTCCCAATCTGCAACCTTCAAGAATTAGCATAAATATAATTTTCTGGAGGTGCCCTCCCCCAAGAATACCCTCATAATTATTTTTAATGAAGTTTTCAAAATCCCTATTACTGAACTTTTCCATTACATTGTAATTATTTAGTTAAATATTGTGCCCTTCAAAACATAGAGCATCCCAAGTACAAATTGTAATCCTTTTTTTATATCTTCAACTTAGAACACATAATCTAGAATACTGTATATGTTCAGTAAATGTTTATGGAGTGGAGAAATACAGTAAGCGAATGAATGCCTTTGCAAAAGTCAGGAAATGCTGGAAAGGAACTGGGGCTCCTATTTGGTTTGTCCTGGTGTGACTGAATTATTCAGGTTCTCAGGGAATGCGTGCAATGCACATGACCACCACTAACTCATCTTGACTGCTCGTTCCTTTCAAGGCACTGCAAGTGAATTCTTAAGATCCATTGTTTCAGGAATAAGTAATAGTGTTAAAACAAGCAGAAGAGCAGTGGCAAAATATAACTCACACATCACAATGTAATATTCTTTCAGTGCATAGCATGGTGGCAACCACAGAGTGAGTTCTCAAATAGCATATTGAATGAAATTGAATTGGAAACTCAACTCACTCTCTCACAAGTCACTGCTAAGAGACTCAATTTATTTGTCTGAAAATGGGCATTTTAATATTCTAATTCACATGATTATTGTAAGGATTAAGTGAGAAAAATTGTGAGTGGCAGTTTAGAGTAAAGAATCTACCTGTTTCAAATTTCAGTGTGATGCATGCAACCTTAGGAGAATCTACATTAAGCCTCTCTTGCAACTCCCTCCTGTCCAAAATTAGGATGAAAATCCTACATATCTCATTGGTAGTTGTGAGATTAAACATACTAATATTTGCAGAGTTTTTAAAAAGGGGTCAGTATGACTACTGGCATTATCAGTACTGTATCATTTCTAGAACCCAGCAAAATGTGGGCAAACCTGGAGTATTTAGGGGCCCAGGCCTCTGGTTTCACTAAGGAACCAAAACAGAATGCTCTGCTGAGAGTGACCACTGCTTCAGGGCATGTTGTCATTTGTCCTTTTTTTCTCCTTGCAACTACAAAAAATTGGCTACGTAGGAATATATTGAGGAGTCGATACAATGACGCAACCGGCTTATCCTCCACTTGCTAGTGCCAGCACTGCATATGGGCTCCAGTTCTAGTCCTGACTGCTCCACTTCCCATCCAGTTACCTGCTTATAGTCTGAGAAAGCAGCAGAGGGTGGCCCAAAGCCTTGGGTTCCTCCACCCATATGGGAGACCTGGAGGGCAATCCTGCTCCTGCCTTTAGATCAGTTCAGTTCTGCCCATTTCAGCCATTTAGGGAGTAAGCCAGCAGATAAAGATCTTACTCTGTGTCTCTCCTTCTCTCTGTAAATATGCTTCCTCAATAAAACATAAAGCATATTTTTAAAAAATGAGAATCAATTGTAAGATTCTCTAAGACACACTCTAAATCTGATGAGACAGGCAGGAGAATGGAGCTGATACCGAATAAAGGAGATACTATATGAGAATGGCTGTTTCTCTTCAAAGCAGAATACAAAGAAAAGTGTCAACTCACTTGGGATTCTGGTAAGCCTGATTTTAGTTAACTGAGAGGTTTCTTTTTCAGAAGACTGGAGAGGATGGCCCTTTATAAGCAAATATAATCACAGCTGTGTAACCAAATACAGTTGTGTTTAAGGCAGCATTTGACTTGGCTCACAGGTATCCAGACAGGCACAGCATTTGCAGGGCAGGCAGTTGAGCAAGGAGTAGCAGCAGGAGCTGCGTCCCTTTGTAAAGAAAAAAACCACAGGCAGAGTTCAGCGTCAAAAGGGATTTGACTCCTTTGAGGGAAGGCACCCTGGATCTACCTCACCCCTTTTCCTCTCTTCATTGCAAAGGAAGTGGAGAAAAAAGGAGGTTGGTCAGTCTGGAGAAGAATGTGCATGGACGTTTGCTAGGAGAAAAGGGAGGAAGGAAGAGGACCGTCTCAGTTCCCTCTTCTGCCTTCCGTGTTCCCAGCACAACATAATCCCAGGGGCAGCGTGAATTCTGCTTGCTTGCTTCTGATTATGAAGTGGCCTGCAGAGCTGTTCTCGGAAGCCAGGAGCCTTTCAGGCAACAGTCTTTCACCCGGGAGAAGAGAAACAAAGCAGGGACTGTCCCCTTGAAACAGAGAACAGGCAGCAGAACTCACTGGATCTGTTTCTTCGTTTATTGTCTTGACTTCTGAGCCAGAGCTGTTGACAGTTACCAAGAGTGACCCCCTCAGTGTTGTATGTACTTGCCTACCCCGTCTTGGGCTGTGTCCATGGAGTAAGCTGAGGCCAGGACAGTCACTCAACTCATCTGACCTGTGGAGGCAGCTGGACTAGACAACTCAGCCTTTGTGCTCCTTTGCTTGTGCCATGAGCTTTACTTTTCTGGGGGCTGGTCTGGTTAGTGAAGAGACTCTCACCCCACATGCCTGCCTCAGGTTTCAGAAGAGAGAGATGCAGCAGTTCTGTGCTAGGCACCATGCATTCTCTCTCCAGATTCTCCCAGCTAATCTCTCTTGGAAATAGAGTGGCTCTTTTCACAGAGTTGAAGAAAAAAAAAAGGAGAAGGAGGCTTAAGGAGTATGTGGGACTTTTTCAAGACTACACAGTTAGTAAGATATAAAGTCAGAACTGAAACCTGTGTTGGTGTTTCATGAAAACCCAAGCTTTTTCCTCTAAAGTCTAAATCATGCTTTTCCTTCCTCCATCCTACTGGAAACGTTGGATGTTAAACTCATGGAAGGAAGATAATGAGAGCATCTCAATCAGAAAGCAAGCCGAATTCTTGGGTTATCAACAACTTTATTAATTTCTACATGATAGCAGACTCTAATTCCTTTGCCACCTATCCATTGAATTCTAAGTTGTAAGCAAATGTGTAAATCCTGACAAAAATTTTTCTCATGCCTGTCATTATTGATTCATTTGTTTATTAAGCATGTATGACCATTTTCTACATGTCACCACTGTAGAATCTATGGAGGCAATTATGAAGAAAATACATCTTACTGGTTCTATGAAATTAACAGTCCAGACAATACTACATAAATACATTGTTACATTTTGATCAATGTGATGCAGAAAAGTGCAGAATGTTCTGACTTTACCCTACTTTTACCTGTAAGAATGGGACTAATACTAGTGTCTACCAATATTTTAAAAATTAATTACATTTAGTAATATTTAACATTAGCTGTCACTTTCATTGCTGCTACCTGCTATGGGGAAGTAGATGTTGAGACAGGGAAGACCCTTGTAAACAGCTGACCTTAAAGTTGACATCTGAATAATGAGGAGTAACGAGGGTGAGTGGAAGGCTCCTGAAAGACCACCCAGCATTTCAAAGTGCTACAGTGGGAGATCCGGGTTGCTAGAGCAGCAGTGAGACAAGAGTTCAGAGAGGCTGGGAGAGCCAGGGAAGGTATAACATTGGCAGGTAATGGCCGACATGTAGATATCATTGTCAATTCAGTTGGAAGCCATTAAAAGCTACTGACAAATGGATTGACATCTACATCTTAAATTCAGACCTTGTCTCTGAGTTTCGGGTCTGAGTTCCTGGGGCCTCCTCTGCGCTGCTAGTCGCAGGGATTTCTTTGTCATAATATCCTCAGCTCCTGTGTCTCCACTCCTTCAGGGTTCCGAAGCTAGGCTCTGGAACTAGACTGCCTGACTTCAATTCTGTTCCATTCCTTTCTTTCTGCATGACTGCAGACCAGCTATTTATTACCTGTAGCCTCTTTACAATGGGGATAATAATAGAATCTTACATACGAACTGTTAATGAGAGCAAAATTATTTGGGTGTGAAACATTTGTAATAGTGCCTAGCACACAGAAATCATTGAAAAAACGTTATTTATAATGTACTGCATTTGTCTGTTTTCTTGACTGCTCAGACTGTTAAACTGTATGCTCAGTGCTAACATAGGACATGTGCTCAAAAATATGTAAATTGAATAAAGACTGGCCAGTGCTGGAGTACAGCATCTTAAACTACTGTCTGCAGCACTGGCCTCATTTATAGGCACTGGTTAAAGTAACTAGCTGCATCACTACAGCTACAGTTGCCTGGTAATGCACCTGGAAAAGCCACAGAAGATGGCTAAGAGCTTGAGCCCCTGTAACCACAAGGGATATCCAACCTGGCTCATCCCCAACCATTACAACTATCTGGGGCATGAACCTATGGATGGAAAGTCTCTGTGGATCTCTCTCTCTCTCTCTCTCTCTCTCTCTCTCCCTTTCAAATAAATTTTTAAAAAAGAATGGGAAGAAGAGAGAGGTAGTAGAATAAACTTCAAGCTAAAAGAGAAAAACACTGTTCTACTCATTGGAAATGGGGCTTCCTTTAGTTGGTGGTGTATTGTTGATGAGGAGTTTGCTTTTTGGGACAGAGAAACTGAGACTTTGCGACAATTAAGCTGCTACAACTTTGGGGAACTTGAAACAAGTCAGTGGAACAAAAGCTTGTTTCAAAAACTGTGATGCCAATCTGGGCTGCCACATGCAGGAAAAAAACAAAACAACAAAACAAAACAAAAAAACAGACCTGTGAGAGAGTCATGTCATCTTACGAGGTTAGGTGTTAGTTTATCTGGAAGGCAAAGACAATGATAAACTCCTGCAGCCCTTGGAAGGACAGTCCCCCAGGAAAAGCCAGCCATTTGCCAGGAACGTAATGTCATTTCTTTTCATCCCTGTGTTGCCAGTTGTCCCTTAAACAAACAAAGGCTGAGTTCTACGAAGTAGATGCACACTTTCAATTATCTGTGGACTCAGATATTGTGTTATGAGAGGTAAAAATTTTATTTTTTCATGTGTCTGTACAGGGTACTAGCCTTTATAACCAACTCTGAAAACTCCAGTTTTTTTTCTCATTATGTGTGACACTTGTGTGCGTATGCAATGATTTGTCACATTTTTATCCCAGGAGAAAATAAGAGTTTTTTAATATGCTTTTTGCCAACAAAATGGATGTCTGTTCTCACTGACCTGGTTTTTCAGAGTTTCTTCTCTTACCCCAAGTTGAGGCATTTGCCTCTGTGCATCCATGGGTCCTGCCTAGGCCTTCTCTTCATTTATCCCTCTATGGGTACCCCTTACTCTCCCAAGCTGGTATCTGCACAGCCCTCTATAGCTCTTCTAAAGGCTTGCCTCTTCAAAACCTCACACTTCTAGTCTTCCTTATTGTTAGTGATTTCTCGCTGCACTTACGTTATGTTGGTTCTACAAGTGCTGTGGAGCTTCAGAAAAGCATTCAATTTCTTTACAACATAGGTATGTTTCCCTCTGTCATTCGTCTCTTTGCTTAGATGTGTGTATATGCTTCTTAAGATGACATCTTTTTTTGTCATGGCTATCACTGAGTCAGGAGGCAGGAGGGTATGGACTCAATAAAATCCATCTTTGGTCTTAAAAAGGTACATGAAGATAATGATTATGTCAGAGAAACATAAGTAATAGAATTAACTTAAGGCTTTAGCCCATGAAATTGTGAGGTTGGCAGGCTTCAAATTTGTAAGGCAGACTAGAAACTCAGGAGTTAATGACACAGTTTTGAATCTGTTTTTTTTAGGTAGATACCAGGTTTTGCTCTC
Source organism: Ochotona princeps (assembly GCF_030435755.1). Lineage (NCBI taxonomy): Eukaryota > Metazoa > Chordata > Mammalia > Lagomorpha > Ochotonidae > Ochotona > Ochotona princeps. The sequence continues at coordinate 54,746,837 of NC_080833.1, forward strand.
GAACCCTGAAACAGAGTAAGGTAGGACTACCAGTGTCATCTAGGTCAATCTCCCAGACGTCAGTTCCACTGCTTGCAGGTGTTAACCACATCTGCAAACATCTTCCCAGCCATACCTAGATAAATGTTGATGCAGTGAGTGATACCACTGGCTACCCAGGGCGACACATAAAAATGGAGCATAGCAGGGCCTAGACAGCCCAACCCACCACCAAGAGCAGCAATAACAAAATACTGTGTTAGGAGTTAGGCTAGAATCATACCCAGTCTAGATACAAGTAAGATATCTAAAATCCAGGAAAATGTAAAATTCTATATTTCTTCTGACTAATAAAGATTTTATTTCAAGATATGGTAAACTAAACACTCATCCTAGATCATACAGTTGTTTTACAAACCAAAGGATGGGGCCCGGCGCGATAGCGTAGTGGCTGAAGTCCTCGCCTTGAATGCGCCAGGATCCCTTATGGTCGTCAGTTCTAATCCCGGCAACCCTACTTCCCATCCGGCTCCCTGCTTGTGGCCTGGGAGAGCAGTCGAGGATGGCCCAAAGCTTTGGAACCCTGCACCCGTGTGAGAGACCTGGAAGAGGTTCCTGGCTCCTGGCTTCAGATTGACTAAGCTCCAGCCATTGTGCTCACTTGGAGAGCGAACCATTGGATGGAAGATGTTCCTCTCTGTCTCTCCTCCTCTCTGTATATCCACCTTTCCAATAAAAATAGATAAATAAATAGAAATCTTAAAAAAGAAAACCAAAGGATGATTTGGAAGTGTAGCAGTACGAAATGTTGCTCTTTTGAATGCCTTGAGCGTTCCCAGAAGTAGTAGCATCCAGGGGCAGCAGCACCAATGCATTGCAGCTCCTGCCCCTCTTTACCAAGCATTCTGAGATAAAAGCAATTCTTAGCATGCCAAATGGTGCTCAGTGTCTGAACTGATGAGCATACTCAGTTAAGAGAAATATCTGAAAAAAAGTTATTTGGGGTTAGATATAAGGTGGCATTCTCTTCATGTGTGTTCCTTACTTCCCATAGAGCAGTGTTTGAAACACTCATTAACTTACTTAGACATGTCAATGTCAATACAGCTTATCAGCTTGTGCTTGGGACTTCTCTGTCAAACCTGAACATGAAAATGTCCTTGCCTTTATTTGCCTTCTAACTCCTGTGTTCCTGTCACCGATAGTTCCTCCAGTCCTTCTGCAGGGCAGGCTGACCCCAGGCAGCTCTTCCCAGCCGGCCTCAGTCAGAGCCTGCTGCTCTCACCCAGTTAGGGCTTTCCGAACCAAAGGTGCCTGGTTCCTGTAACTGCCTCTGGTCTTCAGTATCTTAGGCTAGAATCTTCAGAAAATATGAGATTAAATGCAACTTGGAAACAAGCAAGTGTTGCTCAGAGAAGGCTGAGAGTGATGGGAACAGTAGATTTAAACATGGTCACGGCGCTGTATGCATCTTTTAAGTAGGTGTGGGGTGGGCGCCAACTATGTCACCTGAGAGCACAAATAGTCCACACATCTGAATTTCTCTGAGCCTGCCTTCCATGTATACTTCTTTCTTCTCATTCATCTTTTATAACAAAGTGTTTGCAGCAAATTACTGAACAAAGTGTACTGTTGATATTTTCTGGGGTTTAAGGAATTAACATCTCACCATGTTCTTATTCCAAAAATCTTTCCTCCTTTTTTTTCAGTCTTGAGTCCCTTGTTTTCCTCAGTTGTGGAAACGCTTTGGTCTGCCTCCTTCTCTGCAGCAGTGGAATATGCTTCCACTCCCCCACTTCTTAAGTGTGTTTGATGGAATCATTTGTTTCCCCACTCCTCACATTTTTATTGAGGGAATTATCCCCTTTAGTCGGCTCTGAGATGTTTCCTGCACCATGATTCTAATATGGTAGAAGTATGGCTTGACAAATCAGTGTCAACTCAGTCTGTCCTCACAGTTTTTTCTGGTTTCCAAAGAGCTCTATGAAGCATGTATATCAAATGCCAGGCAGGTGCTGGGGAGGTGGTAGTATGATCTCAGATATTTATAAAGTACCAGATCTCCTAGTAGGAACACCACAGAGATCGCTTTTCACACTCTACATCATTATCCCATTAAAAAAAAACATTTATTGTTTTTATTTGGAAGGCAAAGTTCTATAGAGAGAATTAGAGACACACACACACCCAGAACTTCCAACTGTTAGTGCACTCCCCAGACAGCCAGTCACAACAGCTGGAGCTGGGCCTGACCAAATCTAGGTGCTACCTTTGAGTCTCCCACGTGGGTACAAAAGCCTAGGGACTTAGTCCCTCATGATCTGTCTTCCATGGCCATTAGCAGGAAGCTAAAGTAGAGCCTCCAGGACTCAAAACAGCACCTGTATGGGATGCTGGCACTAAGACAGGGGATTAGTTCACAATGCCACAGAGCCTGCTCCAATCATCCCATTTCTTAAACCAAGGAAATATGCCTCAGTGAGATGGTTAGCAGTATGAAGATTCTCTGCTGGTAAGTGACACAAGAAGGGTTTGATTTCTGTCTTGTTTGCCTGCAAAGCTCATACACCTGGCACCAGTCCTATGCCTTATCAGGTAAGTAAGAATAGTGCAAGTGATGCCCACACAGGTACCCGTCTTAAAGGTACATGCACCTTCACAATGAAGTTTACATTTGCTGTCCCAGCTACTCTTAGCTTTCTGTGGATCACACCCACTTGAGCCTGGTTTACATTAAATTTGTTCCCTTTTCCAGATTCTAAAACTAGAGGGAATTTAAGAGAAAATAGCTTTCAAGTTCATGTCTTTCCGTCAGGGTAATAACTGAGCCAACAGGGAGATGAGAATGCCTTTTTCTCTTCTAGGAATAAGGCACATTTGCTACAAAACACTTGAGTTTCATAGCCTTCTGTCAGCAAGAGTAGGCAGGGGAGAATGTTACAAACTTTCAGAGTAGTGGGAGCCTGATTTCCAACCAGGGCATGAATCACGGCTTGAGAGATCTCCTTGGCCTCTGACATCACAAGGAAAGAGCATTAGATTTCAGATCTGTAGTGAAACTGTAGGCGTACCTTGCTTGCACACAAGGGAGGCAGCCGTCCAATTCTAGACTAGCTCTGGAAAGTCCCATTTTGAGTGATTTGTTTCTTAGTAGTCATTGTTGAACTTCCCTCCTTCAAATGAAACTGTGTGACTTAAGTGAGAGAGCACTGAGCTGGAACTCAGGAAATCTTAAAGCTGTGGTCCAAACCAGGTGTGCAGCCTGAAATAAATCATTTAATGCTTCCTTTCTTCATCACCTTTATTTCCAATTCTTTTGAGTCTAGAATCTAGTCTTACAGAACCTTCAAAGTTCTTAGAGGGCTCCAGGGCCAGACAGAGTGGTGCATGAGTTCTGAGATTGGGTAACTCCGTGTCAGGGAAACAAAAGTCCTTGAGTCAAAGCACATGAACCTGGAGTTCCAGCCCAAGTCTCTCTGAACTTATACAAAAGCACCGGCTTCGTCCACACCCTCCTGTCCTGACGTTAGGCTAGATAGTTTTCCCATAGTGCAGTATGGCTTTATTATTTTCCCAGCCCTTGTTAACATTGTAGTTGGCACAATTCAATAGCAAACATTCATTAAGTGCTTATAAGTAACAGGGAAATAACAATGAAGGGGACACAGTGTCTCAAGCATTTTTACAAGGAGATTTTGGAGCCAGATTGCCTGGATGTAGACTTCAGTTCCACGGCCTTTTATGCTAATTGCTTCCTAACCTCACTCCACACCTCAGTCTCGTCATCCTCATTTACTTTGCCTTTAAAAGCTTTTTGGAGTGGGTGCTAAGCTAAGAGTCAAGATGCCTGCATCCTGCACCAGCATACTTGGGTTTGCTTCCCAGCTTTCCATGCTCTGGGAGCATCTGAGGCACCAGTCATTGAGGGCTCCAGTGATTGAGAAACCCAGATGGAAGTCCTGGCTCCTCGGTTTTGCCCCAGCCAAGTCCCAGTCATTGAAGGCATTCTCTCTCCCCTCTCTCCCCGCTTTCTTTCCCCTCTCTCCCTCTCTCTCTCCCTCCCCCTCCCACACACACCACACACTCTCTCTCTCTCTCTCATACTGTCTACTTCTTAGTGAAATAAATTAAATGTAAAACCATCCTTTTATGAGCTATTGTAAGGGTTAAATGAGTTACTGCATGTAAAACATGTGAATAGTAGTAGCCATAGAATAATGACTGAATCCATAATTCCTGTCATTGCTGCTATTATATATGTTGGTCATTCTCCTTGTGCCAGGAATCTTGGTATGTTACAACTGGATCTTTTGTCATTTGCACTTAACAAATGCTTGTTGGATCCAGTTACTAGCAAGTATTATGATGCTTGTGTGGAGCAATGGGTCCTTGTTAGAATCCAAACTTTTCCCAACTCATTTAAGAAAAATAATAACACCTGAGATCAAGTATGCATATAATTTTGAAGATTTTTCTCTTAAAATATTTCTGTTCTTTTCAGTTTCCCATTGTTTAGAAAGAGTTACTGGTGACATATGCCTTGTTAAAGCTATAAGACAGTTTAGACTATCCTAAAATCTCCCAAGTTCAGTAAAAATTATGCTTCAACACAAGAAACTGCTAAATACTAAAATGAAAATCGACACGAGACAGCTGAATAATATCCTATAGCCAGTTTAAGGTAGATAGAAGTCAGTTGTATACAAACTAAAATTGAAATGTTAATGAAGTAGTCACAGGATGTGGTTAAGAACCTGCATTTTCTAACATATCAGTCACTCAATACAATGTCAATTAACCCCATAATGTTGGAAACTGTTGTTGATGTTATGTTATGGCTTTTAATTGGTCAGAACAATATTCTGTCAGCTATACCTGTAGACCAGAGTTGGTCTCCCCAAGAAACTGTTGAATTGAGCTGGACAATAAGATGCTGGACTGTATGAATGGTACATGCTTGCACTGAAAGAAACAAGACTGGATTTGAACTGTAATACTGCAATAAGGTGGAGCAATCCACCATGGGGGGACACGGGGAGGGGATGGGGGAACATCAGAGCCTATGAAATGATGTTATAAAATGAAATGCAATAAAAAATTAAATAAAAAAACATATATAGTTACTTAATCAGGCAAGTCATCATAGAAAAGGTGTGATAGAACAGCAATAGAAAGTTGTGTCTTTCTTAAAAGAGAGTTCTCTTGGGATAGATTGAGGCACAGCACATTAAGCCACAACTCGGAATGCCTGAATCATCTCTCAGAGGACTTGCAACTCCATTTCCAATCCAGCTCCCTGCTGATGTGCCTGCAATGCAGCAGATGCCTAAAATACCTGGGCCCCAGCGACCCATGTGAGAAACCCAGATCGAGCGTCTGGCTTCTGAATGAAGCTTGTCCAAGCCATAGCTGTTGTGGCCATTTGGGGAGTGAACAGTGGATGAAATACTTCTCCACCTCTCCCCCTCTTTCTCTTGCTTTTTCTTTTAAAAATAAAATGAATAATCATTTTTTTAAAAGCGAAATCACTTTTAGAACTCTGCTGTCAGACCAGAGAATATCACCTACGAGTGTGAGTTTTTCTATGTTAGAATCAAAGAGAGAAGCAGAGAGAGGAATAAGAAAAGCATTCTTTTATTCATTCACCATATTCACTCATGCCTTCAGTCTAAAAAGATTCGAATGTACCCACCACAGCCTGAATTGTGTACTATGCTGAATATGAGTTTATAAGATTGAATATGACTCTTTTCTTCTCTGGAGCTCAGTTTGCTGAGCAGGTGGTATGCATGACAGTGTGATTAAAATTTGCAGAATCATAGATTGTGTGGAAACACAAAGTAAGGCAAATTGTTAGTGGGATCCTCCTCTGGGTATATAACAATGATCTGTATTAAGATTTACTTCAGGGCCCGGCGGCGTGGCCTGGCGGCTGCGGTCCTCACCTTGAAAGCCCCGGGATCCCATATGGGCGCCGGTTCTGGTCCCAGTAGCTCCACTTCCCATCCAGCTCCCTGCTTGTGGCCTGGGAGGGCAGTCGAGGACGGCCCAAGGCTTTGGGACCCTGCACCCAAGTGGGAGACCTGGAGGGGGTTCCAGGTTCCCAGCTTCGGATCGGCGCAGCACTAGCCGTTGCGGCTCACTTGGGGAGTGAATCATCGGATGGAAGATCTTCCTGTCTGTCTCTCCTCCTCTTTGTATATCCGGTTTTCCAATAAAAATGAATAAATCTTTAAAAAAAAAAAATTTACTTCAGACATTTATAAATTGTGTTTTGTTAAATTTGAAAATTACTTTCCATGCAATTCATTACATTATTCCATTTTTCAGTGATTTTGGCCCAATTCAGCACACTAATGAATTTCAATTAGGGCCACTAAGCCAAGGAAAGAATAGGAAATATGTAAAGTTTGTCTTATGGCATTGGTATAATTTTATAAGATGAAGTTACACAAAGAAAGCAAACCATGAATAAAGTGTCAAGGCCAAAAGACTGAGGGTTTGGTGTTTGAATGAAAACCAGTCTGAAAGAATTTTGAAGGAAAAAGAGAGGATTGGGAAGTGTTGGGAATTTAGGCATGAAAAACTAGAGACTAATGTGTGCATATCTGTCACACAGGTTGAAAGTCCATTTTAGTGCATGGAGGATTTTTTTTCTGTGTGCAACCTATTTTTTTTTTCAGCCAGGGATTATAAGAGCTATGCATGGAGCTTTGGTAATAGGAAGCAATATCAGGCGTGGGGTCAGAAAATGTGGAAGAGATGGTGAATTGCAGTCAATTATCTGAGGGATCTTGAGCAAATTTGTAACTATTTCTAAGCTTTAGTGTTCTAAGCCATTCATTCAGCAAAATGAAGCCTCCTAAAAGCAACAATAAAAACCATCAATGATTTTTATTGTTCGTTACTCTAAACCTCTAAGCCATTCTCTCGTAACAGTTAAGCTTCACAATTATTCCAGAAAATCTTAAAAAGTTAAAACTAAATTTACACATAAGGACCACCATTTCTACCAAATGTTTACACAAGTGAACTGAAAATATACCTACACAAAGTACTGGACGCAAATGTTCTTAACAGCATTATATGTAGCAGCCAAAAATTCTCAATAAACTAGATGTCCATTAAATTCTATATGGCTGCATAGCAGATATTTTGTTTATACATTAAAACCATATTCAGCAACATTAGAGGTACATGATATAGGCCATATGGATGAATTTCATCAATGCTGTGCTTATTGAACAGAAGCTGAGCAGAATATATTGTCTATCAAATGATTATATTTATCCAAAATAGAGTCGAACAAAAAGATATTAAGGAAAAAATGAATTGCTGATTACTCAGAACTGGATCAGGGAGAAACAATCAAGCTGAGTCAGTGATCATATTACAGTGATAAAAATGTTTGAACTGATTTGTAGTGATGTCTGATCCATTTAATAAGTCTAAAAATCACTGAATTGTGCATTGGAAAATGATATGTAAATACCTCAATATAGTTATTTAAAAATAAATAAATTCTGTGTAAAGTAGGTATTATCCTTTAGAGATGAACATAGTGATATTTGCAATTATATGATTAAAAAAAACAGTAGAAATAAAATTCTAAACTCTCTACCTGATCTTGAGTACATGTCCTGGGTCCTTGTTCACACGGTGTGAAGCTAGTTTTGTAATTTGGCAGAAAATGGAATTAAATGATAAGCTTGTTTTGTGTGCAAACATTTTCTTAGATCCATGTTCAATTTTGCTATAGTTTGCATTTTCCAAGACTATTGGAGAGCTCCAGTAAGTATAGGTCTCAAAAATTTTTTTAAATATTTATTTACTTTTATTGGAAAGTCAGATATACAGAGAGGAGGAGAGACAGAGAGGAACATCCTCTGTCTGATGATTCACTCCCCAAGTGAGCACAATGGCTGGTGCTGTGCTGATCTGAAGCCAGGAGCCAGGAGTCAGGAACTTCTTTCCAGGTTTCCCACATGGGTGCAGGAACCCAAGCCTTTGCGCCATCCTCAACTGCTTTCCCAGGCCACAAACAGGGAGCTGGATGGGAAGTGGAGCTGCCGGGATTAGAACCGGCGCCCATATGGGATCCTGGCATGTTCAAGGTGAGGACTTTAGCCGCCAGGCCACGGCGCCAGGCCCAGGTCTCAAGATTTTTTTTTTTATTATTAATTACATTGCATTATGTGACACAGTTTTATAGGCACTGGGATTCCCCCCACCGGTCTCAAGATTTTATTGCACTAAACCAATCGTTTTTTAATTCCATTTGCTATGGACCCTTTCAAGTACCTTTGTATTCTTTCTTGTATTATAATGTGGTTAAGAGAGCGTAACTGTCTTTTGGATTACTTGTATGATCACATTCTACATGGAATAGTGTTGCAGGGTGCGAGCAAGTTCATACCAGACATGTCTAAGGCTTATTAAGGAGTCTTTATTAACCAAGCGTGGTGATAATAGAGCACAATAGCAAATCACAAGTCCATACATCAACCCAACCAATAATAATCCAGCCAATCATAATCCCAAAAGAAACAAATGGTCATCATACTTAAGTCCATCCATTAAGCTGAAGACCTATGTCCCAGCTTCCCCAGCAATAGAAGTTACCCTAAGAGACATACAACAAATAACCTGGACACACAAAGAACCTGGACACACTCACAAAGAACCTGGACACACTCACAAAGCTGCAGACATTCACCTTTCCCTGGCTTCTCTGCCCACATTCTACTACTGCTTGGCCTCACCCTTCCTGGAACTCCAGATAGTACACAGACCAGAAACAACATTATTATAGCCATTGTCCCACCTAAGCAGCACACAGGGACCATGCTCAGGGGATTACCTGTCCTGGGTCAGCCAAGAGTCAAGGTACTAGCGTAATGGAAGCACCTGGGCAGAAAGAATGAGAGCCCCTGCTTCATAGGCCTTTTAAAGGGGCTTGTGAGGGGAGTGGTTACACGACAATGCAATACCATCCCCTCTCAGTTGATAGGTGAGTCACAGGTGGGCAGGAGCGAATACCTAAGTGTTGTGGGCTAAGGAGTTGATTAGTACTCATTGGGATGGCAGGAACAGGAACTGGGCTTGTAGCTAAAACACCTAGACTAATTGGACTTCCAATATCCTGGCTAATTTAGGATGTGGGGGAAGTGGTTGAGGATGGAATTAACATTCCATTGTTGTTAGGACTCACCTTCAGGACAGAGGGTAGAGAACACAGCCAAATTTCATTTGCCCACTGTCAATGGGTGCTGGCTATCACTGGCTGTACCCCATAACAGTAGGTGCATGATCTACTCTCAGAAAATCCTAGCTGACTGGTTTGGATAGCTGTTGACCCCATGGGTTGGAGGGGGATGAGAGAAGATATGTACAAAGCTGGCAAGTGATCCAGGCTGGAAGCTCCAGAAGCATAAGTAGGAACAAACAGTGATGCGAAAGGTGAAGCCAAGCTGGGGTTATGCTTACTATTAACCGTATCTTAACTTCTCTAAACAATCATTTAGCATGCTTGGTTTTATTAGCGAGAGAAGACAAAGAACAGAGATCTTCCTTTCCTTCAACAAATAGCTGACACCCTTTCCCATCATAAACTTTGTAATTCAGGATGTAAAACCAAGCCCAATAGCCTAACCCAGCCAGAAGGTTAAGTAAATAAATGCTAAATAAGTGTAGACTTTTCCCCTTTGCCCATGAGTCTCCATAGCAGAGGCCATGTGCTTTTGGCAATTGAAGTTGGCAAGTCCATTTTATTTCCGGAGTAGATTTTGGGGAACATCTTGATCATGAAACTTGGAAGAATCAACAATTTTATATATTGTGCCTCATATTTTTCTAGCATGAACCACTTATTGATACTTCTGGGTTACAGGTGAGGGAAAATATCAACCATTTTCATCTTTTATTTTTGAAACCCTGGTAAAACTCAAAAAGCAGAAACTTGGCTTGCAGCGCTGGCAGTTGCAGGATGAGGTGGCTTAATATAGCTCTTCTTTTATTATTTTTTATAACTGATACTTTGTGGTACAGATGTGCCTGCACTATTGTGAAACTTTTTAATAAATAAATCCACATCTCCTGAAACAAACAAGGGAGCATGACAGTGATGTTTGCTCTGTATACATTTGGTTTGTTTTTTCATCATTTTCTAGGTCCAAGGCTCTGTTTCTTCCCATTGCATCATGAAAAAAAAAGTGAGAATTCACAGTTTTCCTATTTCGGCAGCATAAACATGGGACAGTTTGTGGTCACAGAGTCAGTACTACTTGTTCCAGAGGACTTGGTCACAAGCCAATGGAGCTGTGAGACTCCTTAAGGAGTACAATATTGAATCTGGATGTATACAGCACTTAATCTGTGGTAAAGAGAATTTTCCTAGTATCCCTTGGTTTTATGGAGTTCACCTCTTGAGTCACCTTTCCCAAAGAATCAGGAAAAGCTAGTGTGTAATTAAGCGTTCCACCTTGAAGTAGCTTGATGAAATCCTAAACACTGCAAAACTAATATTGCCAGCATTGTTAGCTACTGTAAAAACCCAGTCACAACTCATTTGAAATATTCATGTAAGACACTCTGTGAACAACAGGGATGTGACCATTGTAAATAACGAGAAAGTAGAGTCCGTGAGTGCAAGCAGGGATGATATTAAAAAAATAATACATTTGTATTTCAATGACAGTAAAAGTGGTTTTCCTTTTCATTAAGACTTTGACAGCTGTTTTATTTCCAATCTCTGGCAAATTTAGCTTTCAGCTCTGAATTCAGTCAATTTGACCTAATGCTGAGGACATTGGAAAAGGCATGAATCACAGGATTAGAAATTTTGAAGTCTGAATCCTACACCTCCCAGGTGTTTATTAGCAAGACTGTAAGCTCTTTGAGGACAAAGTCTGGTTAAACGTAAGTCAGAATTGAGCTCACTGCCTACCATTTGGTAGGCACTCTATACATACTTGCTGTAAATACATCAACTAATCTGCAGCCCTGGTAAAGGTAATGTCTGAGTCCTGAGTCACTCCTGATAAAAGAAGAGTAATGACACCTGCCACATGGTTCCGAGAAACTGCCTGAAATGCTGGTTGGGAATGAAATGCTGCAGCTTGTTATCGGGGCCCAGATTCTGGTCTGTTTTTAGCTCTGCAGCTATAAGCAAAACTTGCCTTTGTCTCAGTTTCCCAAACTATCAAATAGAACTAATAATATACCTACCTCTAAGATTTATTATCAAGATGAAAGGATAGGTGTACAGTTCTTAGATGAAGGCCTGGTATATAGTATATTCAAGGAAAATATTTTAAAAAACAGAAAATCAGTTTGCCATGAGAATAAGTTATAAAATATTTGAATTAGGCCATCACAGAAAATATTAAATAAATGCTAGTTTAAAGAACTTTTTGCTTGATTCTAAATTCTTCAAGCAGTAAGCAGTGGATAATAAATGTCCAACAGGGAGTGCAATGATTAACTGAGCGCTCCTTAACTGAATTACATGGAGCTAGAATACATATTTTTGATTTCTTCAGATTTTGGAATACTTGCACATACTGAATGAGCTATCTTAGAGGTCTAAATGTGATGAAATTCATTTATCATTTGTATGTATGCAGCCTAAGGTAATTTTATACCATGTTTTCAGTGTGCCTGCATTTTGGTTGCAGCTTGTTGCAAAGGAGTAGGTATGGATTTATTTGCTTGTGGAATTACATAGTTACTCAAAATTCTTAGATTTTGGAGCATTTTTGGATTTCATATTTTGGATTAAGAATTGAAGATGCTCAATCTGAACTGGTTTTCTGAGGACAAAGAAGACCCTGCAGACTAGAAACATAGGGAATGCTTTCATCAGAATGCCAGCTCGAGACTAAATGGCAGTGGTAAGGAGTTCCCAGAGGAAACCAGCAGTCTTCAAACCCTGGGGGAAGGAAAGGTCAAAGGTCAGGCCCCAGTCAGGAGCAGTTCCATCACTGGACTTGGCATTTGTCCTTTGGTATGATCCAACACTTTAAGTGAGTTTGTTGAAAGCTCTGCTTTAGTTCTACAATTTTACCTGATCATATTAACGTTTTGATGTTCGTTTATTTGCATATTAGTCTATTGAACAAGTATTTATATAGATCTACCGCATGCCAGGAAGTTTATTATTCTGCGGGTAATAAGCTTAAAGTGAGTCTCAATTCTTTGGGACTAGAAGTGGGAGACAGATTTTAAATAAGAAAATAAACAAACTGACAAGTGGTTTGAAGAATATTAAGATGGTTGTCACCATAGAAAATAATAGGAAAAGAAAGAAGATAATGTAATACGGAAATGGGAAAATATCTCTCCCCAAGGAGGTGACATTTTCACTGAAGGCCAGAAAGCTGAAAAGGAAAATGAGGATTATTCCAAGCAGGAAATGTAACATTCAAAGGTCTTGAGAATAGTGTATTTGAGAAAGGTTAGTGTGGCTGTAAAGTAATGAAATTGAATGAGTAGTAGAAATCTAGGTTGGTAGCAGGTGGAAATGCCCAGATCTTGTAGGATTCTGTAGGCTGGGATAAGCAATTTGATTATGTTAAAGCAATTGGATATCACTGGTAAAAAAATGGAAAAAGTGGAGGAGAAGAAGAAAAAACAGATTTGTTAAAAAGTTCACTCATACTAAAAGGTATATATAAATTATATTGGAAAAAGGGATGTGAGAGGAATATTAAGGCAGTCTAACTATTGGATGATGTTTGCTTAGCCCAGGATGGTGTCAGTAGAGAAAGTGGACAATTGCACAATCTGTTCTGGAGGTGGGATAGATAAAAATAGATACTGTAGCTGGGTTGGGAGCTGAAGGGTAGAACTAGAAAGGTTAGGAAAATGTTCATGAATGATATTCTGGCTTTTAACTTGAACCACTGGGTGCACGTCCATGCTACTGACTAAAGTGGAAAAGATTAAAAGAAGAAATATTGGAAGGTGGCGTGAGAATAAAATTGAGAGCATGGTTTGATTATTAAGTTTGAGTGGTATTATGCCTCCAAGAGGTAATGTCACAGGAATATGGGCAAAATTAGGCTAGAGAGAGAGGTCTGGAAGCTTTCAACGTTTATTACGAAAAATCCACAGGCACGAGAGAGTTTAAGGAGCATAAAAGCAGGGTCATTTCTGCAGACAACAACATTTACATATTGCATAGTGAAGAGGCAGATGGGGAAGAAGATAGATATGGAATGATCAGAGAAGTGACAGAAACTCTTGGGAAGTCTAGTGCCAAGGAAGCTGAGAGGGAGAAAAAAAATGTATTTTAAGCAAAAGCTAACCCTTTCTGTACATTGAGATGGAAACGTGACCACTGGTTTTGCCAACATGAGTGACACCAGTAATCCTGACAGCAGCAGATTTATGGGCTCACAGATTTATAAAATAAGAAAAGCAAAGATTCCAGAGTGAGTTGAGAACAGTAAAACATACTTGTATGTCACTGAAAAAAAAATTTAGAGAAGAGGTTATTAATGGAAGGGAAAGGAAAATAGTTAAAGGAGCAATCCTAAATGAGATGAAGGATAGTAAGATCCAGAAAAGAAGCCATGCTATTGGCCTCTGAAAGTGTCAGGCACTCCTGCTAAAAGGTAGAGGAAGGAGGAAATGGGTTTAGGGGTGAAGAGTAATTGTCACTGCTATGACTAGTATTTACTGTGTTTACTATGTGTCAGGTGATGTTCTACGTAATTTTCATTTATTTACCAGTCCACATAGGAAGTCATATGAGGTAGGTTTCTCTACACAGTGAATCAAAACTGAGTTATATAGTGGTATAAATGGTAAGAAGATAGGAGGGAAGATTTGTGAAGAAAAGACACAGTTGTACAAAATAAGCACTTGGTGAGACACCTCAGCAGTGTTAAAAGTTCGTTTGAGATTTAAAATCACCAGTATGAAAGGAATCTAACACAAAATACAGATGGGTTTGCCACTTCAGTCAGCAATCAATATTCAGCTTAACTGATGCTCAATATGGAAAAAAGGAATGATTTCTAATGCAAATATAATAACCAAATATGCCAGCATTTCCCACTAGCATCCCAGCTCTAGATGGAATTAAATGAAGTCTTTTTAAATATGTAGCCAGAACTCATCTCCTGCTCAGAGAAAGGAACTACAGAGGCTAAGAGAAGGATGATAGCTAAGATGAACTGTAGCTGCCCGTTGGATGGCAGAAACTTAAGTGCTGGAATCTGAGCTTTGTACCTTGAGGAGGCACAAACGGCTTGCCAGATTTCTCGCAGTTGAGTAAGGCTACCACCTCTACATAAGAAATCAACATCAACTCTTCCCTCTGCCTGGGCTTAATGAAACGAGAAAAGGTGCCTGATCTTTGCTTGCCATGGGATGCTTTGAATCAACAACAAAAGCAGCAGTTAACATTTATGGATCACTTGTTCAGGAATATGCTCTGGGCTAAATACTTTTCTCTGCAAATAGCTCCCTTCATCTTTAAAATAATTTGGTGAAATAAGCATCCTTATATTTTCTGTATTACATGCATACTAAAAACAGTTTATGCATACATGAACTTTCGGGAGATTAAATAGTTTTTTCTAGGATGAGAGCTCCCGAGAACCCAATCATGGAAGCCAGGCAGTCTGATTTGAGAAACTGCTGCACTTTTTTTTTCGGTGAGGGCAACATAATAGCAAATCCTTGCCATGCACTATTTCAAGTTACTGTGCATTTATACGCATTTTCACACATTGCCACCATTCTATAGATTTTATTTAGAAAACGTAGTTTTTATTTTCTTATGTTTGATTGTTACACTTCAATGTTCTCAAAACGAAGGACTATTTCAATGGAAGTGACTATAGGATTAACAAATTTTATTCATATTTCCTTCTCTTGATAGTAACCAACCTTTTAAAGAAAAAATATACATGGCTCTTTTTTGTATGCCTGTGTGACCTATCTGAATAAAATTTCCCTGAAAGTCAAATGTGCTGACATATCAAACAGAGCGTAATCTCTGTGTACACTTAGAACTGGAAATGACCTTACCTTTTTACACTGTGCAATTACGAACTAAGATTTGAGCTTTATAACAAAATCTAAATGAAGTGGACATAAAATGTTACTTTCACTGGGTATACTATCTAGATTATCTGTGGATATAATGATGATGAGCTCATGATAATAATCTTACGATAGCTGGACATAGCCTGGGATTTTTTTTTCTTTGATAAATGAAGGATTCTTTATTTTTTCCTGGATCCATCCACATACTCAAGATATAGTTAGAGCCAAGTGGTGTTCATTAAGAGTCAACCTACGAAATTTAAGTTTTTGGGTCAGCGCTCAGGGAATCTGCATTTTAAATAAAGCCACCAGTGAGTCTAAACTAAAGTTTAAGAACCCCTGAATAAATGTATTCTAACTGTTTGATTCTTTCCTTCCTTAATAAGAATGACAAGGATTAAATAACTTCATGAGAAGGTTGAAGATCACAACAATAATAAAGACAAACAGTTGGATATGTGCTGACCCTGGCCTCATACCGCTTCCTGTGTCTAGGTCATTTACAGAATTCTGAGGCACTGGCTACCTTAGTGATTGGAGGATCAAATGAGAAGGAGTTAAATAACTGGCCCTAGATCACCTAGTCACTAACCGATGAAATGAAGACCAAGATTGGTTCAGGAGCTTTTAAAGGCTAAATCACTATCTGGAGACATATAATCACGAATATAAAACTGCTTTACCACTTCCATGTTTTAAGCATGATGTCAGTAATATTAACTTTGCATGATTATTGTAAGAATAACAAATGGTGTACACATAGCACACCTGTATGTGCATACCTATCAGATAGCAGACACTTACTAAATGGTAGCTACCATTGCTAAATGTGGTAAACTAGAAAGTTGACCACATATTTCATGAGTGTTGTTAAAATCGTCAGCGAAGGTACATAATGTAAACTTGCCCCATGCAAAATACACTCTCCTCTCTTTCTTATTTTAAGCATCCAATTTCTCTTTCAGATCATCAGCCTTGCCACCTCATTCTCCACCATTTTAGTTGTGATGTTTGCTTGAGACTCCCCAACACACTCTGATTCTAGATAGTCTGGAAAGTAACATGAATGCTTCTATTGTCTTTCCATCTTTTCTAAGTCAACATGAATATTTCTGTTGCCTTTTCTAGGTTAAGTTGAATGAATCTAAGCTGTTTTCCCAATGGCCTTAGGAGTGATGTTTGCAAAGGGCCAGAGCTCCCTGGGGGTAGGTTGAAAAAACAAACCCAGATAGAGGATTTTGGTGACCTACCAACCCAGACATACCATAATGACCTCTTTGAGGATGACATAGTAATCTGGTCTATGACATTTGGGTTAGCGGTTCCAATTGTGACATACGATGATTCAAGTTTACTTAAGTACACACCAGAGCTTTACAAAATGACCTTTCTGAGGTCTTGAGGTCAGGCAGGGGAAGGAGGAGCATTGGAGCATTCTAAACAAAGCCTTCTTTTTTACACTGCTCACTTGGGCGAGTGTCCCCTCACATACAGCAGTCACTTCCTATGGACTTCTTGGCAGAGTGGCTAAGATGGAACAGAAGTGAAGGCAAATTGTTAAATTCCCCCCAAAAATCACTCTTTCTAATAAATGTTAGCCATGGAATTCTACATCAATGAGTTAACATTTTATTCCACTTTCTTTCTTCCTTTGTAGCCACTTTAAAGGCCATAATTGAGTATTTCTTGACTGCTATGTGTATTTCACTTTCTACACTAGGTATATGAAGGGCAGAGAATGGGCTAAAACTGTTGCTCAACAAAGGATTCATTTTTCTAGTCTAAAAAATGGGGCACTTGAAAATCATCAATGATTCTCAATTCAATGAATAGTTATTTTTTTATTTTTTTATTATTTATTATTTTAAATTCATTAACTACATTGTATTATGTGACACAGTTTCATAGGTACTTGGGTTCTCCCCACCCCTCCCCAAACCCTCCCACCATGGTGGATTCCTCCACCTTGTTGCATAACCACAGTTCAAGTTCAGTTGAGATTCCCCCATTGCAAGCATATACCAAACATAGAGTCCAACATCTTATTGTCCAGTCAAGTTCAACGGCTTCTTAGGTATACCCTCTCTGGCATGAAGACAGAGCCAGCAGAGTATCATCCCAGTCAACTGAAAGCTCCAACATACCATCAGCAAAAATTTACATCATTATGGAATTAATTGACATAGTAATGAGTAACCAATATGGTAAAAGTAAATGCGAATTCTTAACCACCTTCTGTGACCACCTCATTGACATGTCAATTTTAGTTTATAAACAACATATAACATACATAACATGTTATACATAACATCATATCATCTTAAATTAAGGCAAACATGTGGTATTTAACCTTTTGGGATTGGCTCATTTCCCTTAGCATTATGGTTTCCAGTTTGGCCCATCTGGCCACAAAGAACTGCATTTTGTTTTTTTTAATAGCTGAGTAGTATTCCATGGAGTAGATGAACCATAGCTTTCTTATCCAATCCTCTGTTGATGGGCATTTTGGCTGCTTCCATGTTTTTGCAATTAGTGATTGCATAGTTATTGGGGCCAGCACTGTGGTATAGCAGGCTAAGTTACCATCTCTCAGGCTAAGCTACCATCTGGACACTGGCTCAAATCTTGACTGCTCCATTTCTGAATCAATACGCTGCTGATGTGCTCTAGAAAGCAGCAGAGCATGGCCCAACTTCTAGGGCACCCTCTCCTGACTTGGGCTTGGCATAGCCCAAGCTGTTGCAGCCATTTGAGGACCAAGCCAATGGATTGAGGATCTCTTCCTCTCTCCTACCTTCCATACCTATAACTCTGCTTTTAAAATGAATAGATATATTTTAAGAGAAAAAAGCATGCATATTTTCTGAGCATATTCAAAATTGCATTTTCAGTTTGACCATAAGAGAAAATATTTTCAGAAACTTAAAAAATGTAGCTTGGAAATATCTTCGTAGATAATATATATGTAAATAGCACAAAATTTCAACAAAGAAGCCATCTGAATCCACATAAATTCAAATTGTGATAAATATATCTTCTCAACCATATAAAATTAACTGAAAAACTGTGCCAGAAAATTACTATGATTTATTCTTTTGATTTAAAGTTGAGGGGAGTTCAAAATCCAGAGAACTCCCTTCAAGTGTGTTGGTGTCTGTATAATTCTAGGAAGAGAAATGCTTAACAAAGAGATAAATCATTAGTACTTAGGAGATAGTTATTCTATTGCTGACTTGATATTGTTTATTTTTAGGTGAATGAATATATTGATCTTCAAAAGATTTTATAATTAATCCTACTGACATTTGCAACAAGTACAATTGATTTAGGTCTCAAATGACTTTTTGACTTATTTTAGTCATATAGTAAGATGAGCAATTTTTTTAAAAAGATTTTGTAATAATTTTCTCTCTGACTCTTGACCTTTGAAAAGAAGTTGATAATACAGAAGAAAGAAATATTAAGCTCTTTCTTGTTATGGACATATTTTACATATATTTTAACTCCTTTTAAAATTAATTATAAATAACCACTCAAAACAGGTTGGGCATGAAGTCAAAAACAGAAAATGAAAAACAAAAACCAAAGAATCTGGCTAGAGATTGTTTGAATTAGAAGAGAAAGTAAATAATAAAACCCAAAAAGATTTTTTTTAGAGGAAATCCCTGAGTGAAGAAGAAAAGCAAATAAAGGTACGTCATAGAGTGTTTCTTGATTCAGACCTTTGCCCTGTACCTGGGTGATTCATCTGGCAGAAATATGGCCGGGTCAGAGAACTTCTGGTGGTCAGATTTTGTTGGGGTCATTTGAAACTTCATTTCTTGTATGTACATTTTCTAGTTCTTCTGAAATGAATATGTTTAGTTGTAGCCCTGATTATTGGAGTTTATTCATATGATCACTTCAGATTTAGGATTAAACCATGTACTTGCTACATGGAAGATTATTAAGAAACTGAGGCAGCTTTAGCCCTAGAGGTGTCAGTCTCACAATGGAAACTGATGGGCAGCACTTTTTCCCTTCCCTTTTTCTCTTTTCCTATTCTCCCATGCTATTTTGTTATCTTAAATACATGCGGGCCAAGACCTGTTATGTTAATTTTGTTTTTGACTGTATGATCTCTTAATATATTCCCTTCCTTCCTGGATTTCACGTGTGCTGGATGGGTGCTGCATTCACATCCGGTACAGGCAACCACGCCCTGGCATTCCATAATGTGTACTGGTTTTGTCGCAACCAAACCCGGCCCATCCCACACTCTGGTCTGGTGATCGGATTTGCCAGTGGTTGACATGAACTGATTCAGCCTGATCTGCTCCTGACCCATGCTGAATGCATGCCAGTGGGAAACTATTTTTTTTTTTTCACCAAGAGCACAAGTTTTTTTATTGACAAAAACCAGTCTTAATCAAACAGCCCGAAGCCCATGTCGTCGTCAGACTCCGAAATTTTTTTTTTAAAGTTATTTATTTATTTTTATTGCAAAGCCAGATATACTGAGAGGAGGAGAGATAGAGAGGAAGTAGAGCTGCCGGGATTAGAACCAGCGGTCATATGGGATCAAGGCGAGGACCTTAGCCACTAGGCCACACCGCACACGTGAAATCCAGGAAGGAAGGGGCAGAGCTGGCGGGGGGATTAAGGGGCTGGTCCCCTCGCCGGTCAGCTACTCCCACTGGAGAGTGTGGGCTGGGATAGAGACAGACCCGACTAAGCAAGGCTATAACACCTGTGCGCTGCATGTGGACTAGATCAGGGCCGCAGCATCAGCTGGCAGAAGCTGGCACTGGGGACTAATTCTGTCAAGTCAAATCACAGGACCACCTAAAGAGTGCATAAACCGGGACAGAGAGACCTGGGAGGGAAAAGTGGGTTCCCCCTTCCTGAATCACTATTCCCGTAGGAGGGCATGAAAACTAGGATGGGGACTGGGATGACTAGATAGAGAGGCACTCAACAACATCTGTGAGGGCTGGATGGTTGAGTTGGTTAGATAGAACTAAGCTTTAATACCCATTGACGGGTACCAGAGCCAAATGGGATGGGGGACAGACGGGTCTTCTGCTACACATACTGGCAAACCAGGGTGGGGGGCGGGCTTGGTGGGGGTTAATGTGGGTCGCCCCGACTAGGCTGCAGCTCCCACTGGTTGATGTAAGGGCCGAACCAGACTGGACTGCAACACCTATTGGTTCCAGTGCAACTCGGGACTGAAAACAGAACCAACCCAGCAGTTGCAACCACCAGCTGATCGGGCTGATGGACTGTGCCAGGCCCTGTGCTTGCTAGAACATACAAAAAACTAATCTGGGAATACCTCAAAGTATCTTTGGAGATCTCCCCAATCGAACTGCTGGACTCAGAACTCTAACCAAGGAAAGACAGAAGACAGAACGGGACAGTCATTCATCTCAGCTATATGTTGGCAGCAAATTATGGGGCAAACGGAGACTTTATGATGGACCATATCAATCAGTGGACGACCTCATCGAGCGAAACGGGCAGCGATTCATAGCTAGAGAACTATTAACACCACTTGGGCACATATCTCGGAGCATGCCCCATATCCGGGACTTGGGGTGGGCGGGAAACCGGGTGGGGCTTCTCCCTCAATGTCCCCCTTTACCTCAGATGCAGGATGGAAACAATATGGGCATAATGGCATTGCCCACTTTCCTATCCCCCTGAACCTTTTTTTTCCTTTTTTCTTTTTTTTTTTCTTTTTCCTTTAACTGTAATTAACTATGTAAAGATTGTCAACAATACAATAATAAAAAAAATAAAATTAAATTAAAAAAAATATATATATATATATTCCCTAATTTTTGTCCTGTCTGCAACTGCCCCCTAAATACACATATTGTTAAATTTCCAGAAATATCTCTCTTACATTCAATGTTTCCTGCAAAAGTATTTGCCATTTCTCAACACCGTGTTTTCTTTCACTTTTCTGTACATGTTGTTTTCTCTGTTCAGAGCACTTTGAGTTAACTTTCTTCACCAAGCTCATTCCTGCTGGCTAAGATTCAACCCAGAGGTAAATGCATGTTTGTGTCGTGTTTTCTGTATATCCTGGGCATCCTGAGCTTGTCTTCATATCACTGTCATCATGCTATATTATAATAATCTATTGATATGTTTTCCTCTCCACTAGATTTGTTGAGGGAAAACATCTAACTCTTTATAACCACAAAATGCTGTTTAAAATTTGATGTATATCTGATTAATAAAGTTTGGATGAATGAGATCCACAGATTATAGGTTTATTGTGTAGAGTGAGTTGACTTCTTGGTAAGCCATCCTCACTTCATCATAGATAATAAAGCAGACTTCAGTGGAAAACAGTCATCTATGTTAGAGTTCTTGTACTAATCCTTACAAGAATCTTTTTTCTGTTACTCAGAGAAACAGAGTAGCAACGCAGTTAAGATCTCAGACTTTGGAACTGCACAAAATTAAATTTGGATATTATATTATGGGACACTAGTTCTGTAACCTTAAGCAAGGTATTCAATTTTTTAATCCCAGTTTATTCATCTTCAGAATAGGAAAGATAGCCACATATGAGTGTTTTTGGAAGTGTCAGACTATTGTTCAATAATGGTGCATAAGTACCATGAGGACAGAGCTTCTTGTCAGTTTGGTCCATTGCCTTGGATTTAGACAGTACATGGCACACATTGCATTCACACAGTACATGGCACACAGTACACTCACTCAAGTGAATGCTTTGCTCATGATAGGTTTACAATAGTTCGTAGCAGCTGTTAATCACATAAAGTTCTCATCAACTCTGGCACTGAATCCTTGATGTACATAATTCCTTATCCTTTTGAATCACATCTTAGGCTCCCTATTATGCTATGGGTCATTCTTCCAAGAGCCTGACATCCAGTAATGCAAAATAATGATAAAAACACTTGTCCTTCGAAAGAATGTTACTCTTCAAGCTGGTAGGTCAGAATTAACTTCAGTCATTTTGAATTCTCTTTTGAATCACCACACATGAGCATTTGATTCTTTTGTTTCCTTCTTAAGCATCCCTTAGCACTTCACCACTCACTGCATACCAGATTCACATAGATTCTGAGTCTGAGTCTTAGGAAGAATGCTGAATTTCTCAGTGTTGTTAGGGTTATTTCATCACCATCCCCTAAAATGGTTTTGTGTAAGACCCGCAAGGATGGGAAAAACCATTATTACCTAATGTCCTTTCACATCATGAATAAGTATTTGTATTCCAGGATTTTGTTTTGGGCCTTTCCCATTATCAGTAGTGTTATAAGCAACTTTTTGGATCATATAACAAAGGGTTTGTTTTAGGCACTTTTAAAGTTAATTAACTTAGATATTTCTCTCCAGTTGCTACTGTCATCTATCTCTGCATATTACATTTCTAACTCCCCCCCAAACAAACCAGCAAATAAACACATTTTAAAAACTATTTCTCAAATGCTTCAACAAATAATGCTGAATGAACTAATCACATTTCATTCTGTGATGGACTAAATCAGTAGAATAAAATATCAAAGGAATGCTCTTATTTACCTTCATTTTCTTACTCATTAATCAAAATAATTTCTTAGATAATAATATTCATTTCAGAATCTTTTCAAGTGCAGGGTTAAATACGTGATATTAGTCCATTATTGTGTTTAGGTCCATTGCATAGGTTGAAAATCTGGGATAAAGAACATTTTGTCCCATTACCCACCGATTGTATGTAACTTTCTACCAAAATCTATTTTATTCATTTGTTAATGGACATAGGTATCCTTTCAAAGTGTACTCATTATCATAAATTCCTTAGATACAGTACTAAGAAAGTAGATGCAAAACAGAGCAGTGTATCACATGGCACAATGTCTATCTTGCTAAGTTATTCAATGGAGCAGTAATACATTTGTTCTCATTCTAACTTTTGTTTTCACATTTAAAACTATTACAAAGTCACCACTGTCATATTGTTATGTGTTGGGGTTTGTATTAAAGCTTTGAAGATAGCAATGAACTTTTGGTGTAGTGGTTGACTGCCCACAGTCTTTCTCAGAATACCTGGGTTCCAGCCACTGCTCTGCTCAGTTGCTACCAGAGCACACACTGTGGGAAACTAGATGTTGGTTCATGTAGATGGAGTTCTGATTCTCCTGTGGGAATCTTGGATTGAATTCCTTGCTCTAGGTTTTGACTTTGCACAGCCCAGGCTGTTTGTGAGCCATTGGGGGCAGAACTGTCTGTTCTCCTCTTTTTGCAAATAAATACATATTTTTAAAAACTTGGAAGCAAAGGGAAGGAGTATGTTTGGGGGAAAAGGAAATACTTTCTAGTGAGTGAAATTATGAGAACTCATCTGATCCTCCGATTGTTTAGTTGGTTCAGTGAGGGGTGACACAGTAGATCACAGAAGGGTCGAACTGTCGGAAGAAAAGGGGGTGGTTGGCATTTCTGAAAATCCTTGTGGTAGATATTTTACGGGTATGTCCATTCTTACATTATGAATATGGGGCAAAAATATAGTACCTATCATGAAGATAAATTAACTGTTCCCTATTCTAACAAATTTAATTAGCTGCCCAAAGCCATAGAACTATTATGAGCAGAATCTTAATTTTAATCCAAGCCTTCAAACCTAGTGCTCCTTCCTCTAATTGCACAGTCTCAGAATTCTCCAGTCAACTATTTGCATGCATTACACTTGACATCTCCTAGGTTTCCACTTTAACACTGTCCCTGACAATTGTGAAGAGAGTTTTCTTCAATCCTATTGAATTTAAGACAACATCTGTTCAACCTTCTACCCAGAATGGCTCTTCCAAGGACACTATTGTAGCCTTAAATATGTTTTACATGAAGTCTGTAGTGATTGCACTGTTTTAGTAATGAAATGTTGGCTTGCAGAAGCAAATATTACAAGGGAAAGTAATGTATTATGATATGAATACAAAGTCATGAATATTACAACCCAAACAAAAGCACATTTGAAATGTTTGCTCTACAACATGAATACAAACATCCTTCCTCGTGGTATTCTTGCTTTTAACCATGGAGAAGACTTTTAAGGGTCCTATTTCATTCTTAGGATGGATAGATTCACCCTGAAAGAAATAATAGCCATCAGAAGCCACTAGCTTCCTTGAATAAATTCACTTCCTGATAACTCTAGTTTCCATCTTCTCAAGACATCTTCCATCTTGCCAAGACTTCTGAAGAGATCCTGACAATGAAAGTGAATATTCCCAGTGCAGGTCTAGATACTTGTTCAGCCCTCAGAGTGCATTCCTGAGTGTAACTGGGACATAACATAATTTCTCACCCATAAAGAAACTTGAAAACCACAGTAGGGTGGAGAGGAGAGTGTGACACCATTTCCCTGTTCAGAGATTAGTCACTTATCTGTGCTTTATTGATCATGGGCTACTCATTTATCTCAACTCTTTGATTTCACATGCTGTAGACTAGAGATTTGAATTAACTTCCCTGTGCTCACACACAGCTGAGTATGGAGTATGTGCTAGAATGCACACTTCCTGACTCCCTTTCCAGAGTGCTTGCCACTCCACAGTCTTCACTTAATCATTCATACATTTATTGGGTTCCTACAATGTATTAATAGCTATGATTACAAAAAGGAATTAGACACAGAACCGGTGCTCAAGGCTATTACTCTGACTTCTGCTTTTGACTTCTCAGAGGGGCTGAGTTACAATGGGAAATGGTTGTACACCTGTGCAATCTCTTCAACCTGTGGAGAATGTATTAGACAATCACTATTGGCCCTGGGCAGTCAGACTTCCAGTGTGCGAAGGTATTCTTCCTAAATGTCCTATTCTTTGGGTCTTTTGACTTTGTTTATTGAGGTATTTTGCTTAAATGTAACATTACTGATAAATATTTCAGTAAGATCAAGCTCTGCATTATACACAGAGGCACTATTTTCTGTCTAGCAAAATAGGATGTGGTATGTGTACATTTGTAGTGTGGTTCTCTAAGATGCTTGGAATGAAAGTGCCTATTTGCTCATGGACAGACCAGAGGATCAGCCACATATATATTCTATTCCTCACATGGCTGCACAGTGCAGGACACAATCAGTATTGGATGAACATGTTTTTTCTAATTGGTTATTTTTAAATAATTTCATAATACTCTTACTATATGCAACACTCAACTTGAAGTCCTACTTTTACCAGCAAATATTTCCCATGTGCCTGATTAACTTTTAACCCCATAAGAAGTCAAAGCAATGTGAGACAGAGAGATCAGAGTTCTTAAAACATTTTACATTATTTTTGTTGCTGTAATTCTTGCTCTGTTTGATCTTGAGATACAAAATAACTAGTGATATTAGTTAGCACCATATCATGAGGTTGTCTTAATGACCTGTCAAGACCCTCAAAACTAGTAAAACATTAACATGGGGCAGGATACACTGTCTTCTTGCCACTAGAACAGTGTTTATTTTTTTTTACCACTATTGGGAAAAATAGTCTGTCCATTTTTTAAATGAGAGAGGAATTAGGGGAAGAAATTTTTATGAACACATAAATGTGAACTCAGGAGAACAACACTGAAATAAATGAAAATGTGAAAGTTCACTTAAATACTATTTAGAAGTAGACTGGGAATCCATTTCACAGCCTTTCTTCCCTATGGGCATAATTGTACTCATTTGCCAAATGACAGGTTGGGTGGCTACACTCATATGAGTTATAAGATTTTATTTCTTGCAGGGATTGCCACTAGACTTCTCCTAAATAATGACTTTGTAATGGCAGGAATGCAGGCAAACATTTACTGGGTTTCTACAACTCTAGAGAGAGCTCCTTCAAAAACTTGGAGCTTACTATTCATTCAACTGGTTGAGTTTCTCTGGAAGGTGACCATTAGCTTCTCAAACCACAGAGGCTTGGACTGCTCAATTACAGAAAGCTTAGGATGACAGAAAGATAAGTACACAGCTCCAAAGGGTAAAAATGGGAGAAGCTAAACTGCTTCCAAAATCCATGCACTGCCTCATACTGCTTTTCAGAAGAGAAAACCCTGAGGTCAAAGAGACCCGTTTGCTTTTGAAGGCAGGAGACATGGAAGTGTATGGTTCACTCAGACTATAGCATCTCTGCTTGTCTGAGTGATACACACAACACCCCTCCTTGTTTCCATATTTATGAAATGAGGAAGAGAAACAACAGAGGTGTGCTATTTTTATAAACCTCCCTAATAGTCATCTAACCTGTCTGCTTCACAAAAGGATTGTGTTATTATAAGGACTGGGAGAATCTAAAAACGTATTTTTTGGCTATTGATCACCTATTTAATTGACTGACGTGATAGTAAAATTCTGGATGGGTAATGGGTGATAGCAGCAGTGAGTGACATGGGCAGTAGCCAGAGTCATAATAGTAATCTCTTGCATTCCAAAGGCTTTAAGGCCCTTTCTCACACATAGCTCATTAGACCACTACAAAGTCTGGTGGAGCAATTCTTAGATCCACTTGAAAAATGAGAAAATTGGATGTTCCAGAAATTGAAACGATTGATTAGGTTACACACACACACACACACACACACACACACACACACAAACAGTATGAACAACTGAAGTCAGAGGTCTTACTTCCATGAGCAACTCACCAGAGAATGAATAGCATCTACAGTAACACTTTTTAGCTGTAAGCAGATAATCAACACTTGACCATGATGCTGTTAACATGTGCCACAGATCTCTATCATTTGGAGACCTGTGTGTCTTACAGCTTTTTGGCCTCTCCTTTCTCCATCAGTTAATCTGCGTAACTCCCTCATATTACCACTTGGAAATTACTTTCTCTAAGAGGTTCGAGAGCTTCTTCAGCTGTCCATCCTTTGGGTTTCCATCCCACCCAAAGATGAACAGTTCTCTATCCTTACAACTTGTCTTAATTTGCTTAGACAGTAGATGCTAAAGACAACTATTCATAAATCATTCATGAATATCCAGTTTTTCACTTCTGATCCTAATACCTAGAAGAGAATTGGATACATGTTTCTTTGGTAAATGCCTCCTGGTTCACTATGACTGGAAATGATTTCTGCTTCCATATCATCTTCAGGTTGAGGAGTTAATTGAAAGTTCTCCCCTCGCCCTCACCTCAGTTATGTTAAAATATAATTGGCAGGAGCCATAACTGTAGCATAGCAGGTAAAACTGCCACCTGTGAGCACTATTTTGGGTCATGGCTGCTCCATTTCTGATTCAGCTCCTTGCTTATGTGCCTGGAAAAACAACAGAAAATGGCACAAAGACTTGGGCCCTGGTACCCACATGGGATTCCTGGAAGAAGTTTCTGGCTCCTTGCTTCAAACTTGCCCAAGCTCTGGTAACTATATGGGGAGTCAATGCTGAATGGAAGATCACTCTCTCTGTCTCTGCAATTCTACCTTTCAGATAATAAATAACATTTTTACGATGATTTAGTCCTTATTGTACTTTTATCAGAGCCACATGTTGGGCATTCTTTTTGACCACCCTAGCATCACATTGATATCTTTGTTTTTTTTAAAGATTTATTTATTTTTATTGGAAAGTCAGATATACAAAGAGGAGAGACAGAGAGGAAGATCTTTCGTCCCATGGTTCACTCCCCAAGTGAGCGCAATGGCCAGTGCTACGCTGATCCGAAGCCGGGAACCTGGAACCTCTTCCGGGTCTTCCACGCGAGTGCAGGGTCCCAAATCTTTGGGCTGTCCTTGACTGCTTTCCCAGGCCACAAGCAGGGAGCTGGATGGGAAGTGGAGCTGCCGGGATTAGAACCGGTGCCCATATGGGATCCTGGGGCGTTCAAGGCGAGGACTTTAGCCGCTAGGCTACGCCGCTGGGCTCAATACATTGATATCTTTGTTACAAGTTCGTTAACTTGATGGAGATGAAGGTTCACTATTTGTTCTCCCCGTGGTGGACTGTACCTAAGGGGATGCATAATAGAAGTGTAGCAGAAATAAATATGTCCGTAGGTAGAAACAGAGAGAAGTATGTCCCCATGCAGGCACTACAAGGATGGACCCACAGTGAATGTCTGATAATCTCCTACATTGTTGGGTGACACCTCAGTATCGCATGATGGACTTGTGAAAACTCATGAAAGACAACAATTCTAAGACTAGAGGGGAGAACAAGGGTGGGGAGGGAACTTAGGGATGGTGAAGAGAGACCCCATTGGCTATTAAAATATGTCAAAAATAAAAAAAGATATAATTGAGAGGTAAAATTATGTATGTTTATGATGTGTAATGTGATGTATTTGATCCTTTATGACATTTCAAAACGTGACTGGATCAAGCCGTTTCACAGCACCTTCCATACTAATTTTTGTTTGTTTGCTTTCATAGAGGAAAGAACATTTAATATCCATTCACCCAGTAGTTTTCAGATATACAACACATTCCTATTATCTGTAAACACCATGCTATCTAACAAATATCCAAAAATCACTGCTCATGTTTAATGGAAAGTTTGTTCTTTTTGATTAACTTTTTAAAATTTTAATTTATTTTTTCTTTTCTTTATTTTAAAAAATGTTATCATACAGTTCCATAGTCTCTGGAACTTCCCCCTCCCCACTCCCTAATTCCCTTTCCGCCACTGCTTTTCCCTGTATTGTTGACTTTTAAAGCAATCCAACATGGTATGTTTCCCAGAAAGAGACTCTCTGAAAGTCAAACTATCCATTTACCTAGAAGGTTGGGTCATTCACAAAGGCTTGGAGAGAAACAAGAGTCTGCTAAGGCTGCAGGCCAGTGTTTATGTTAACTATATGTGGGAAGAGGTAAGATCAAGTATTTTTGTACTTACTTGAAAACTGAAGTGTGACACTCAGTCTGCTCCTGTGCCTGCTGCCATTTCTGGGAACTAAGCTTCATGCCAGACCTCTAGCTGTGAGAAATCAGTTTGGGGAAAAGACTTGAACTTGCTTATGTAGTTATTTATAATTATACTTTCCTATTTTAGGTTAGGTTGGAAGGCCTGAAATACATGCTGATGGTGTTTCCTACTTTGTTTTAGATTAGAAGGTCCCACTGAGATTTTTTATTGAACCACAAGGATAGAATATGACAAACACAGGAAATGAGAAACAAAATCTAGGACTCACAAGTCCCAAACACATGGAGCCCAGCATTTAGCCTAGTATCTGAATATGCAAGGTTGTTTCAAATATTTTGAAATTGATTAATGTATGGCTATTAACGATTATAAAAATAAATTGATTAAGTCACGTCAATGAGGCTGATTCTACAATAGTAGAGTCTTAAAGAACACATTGCACTTGATGAAGGATGGGGGTTAAAGACATTGTGCTGAACTTATAGAAAAAGGAGTCATGTGCTATTAAACAAACAGACGCAGCTGGATTCTGGTAAAACACTATTCACAAAAATAGAAAGTGGACCAAATGGGTTACACCATAGTTCCTTGCTCTACTATAACTTGTAGCTAAATCCCACTTTCATTATTTCATCTCTATCTGAAAATCCTTCTCTAGTTTCCATTTTCTAGAATTGAAGCCTAAAATCCTTAAAGCTCTGTTAGGATTGAACAGTACTTTCATGCCTCCTAATCCTTTCCCTCCTCATGATCTTCCTCCCTCTCTGCACTCAAATCACTTTGTTCTATGCAGATAAAACCATGCATGAAGTTTTCTGTTAGCTGGGTCCTGTGAAGTGAAGTAGCAATCATATCAGTATCATCTGAGAAGGTTTTTATTAGGTTACATGGTACTCATGTGCCATACAAACTTATGTTACTCCTACACTTGATCTTAGGCAAAAGGCTGAGAAGCAATGCTATAAGTGAGAATGGAGAAAGTAGAAAAATCTAGCCTCAACTGTTTCAAACTATCCACAACTTCCCTCAAACCTTCTGCTTTATAACATTACAGAAGTCCTGTTTCCTTCCAGAATCTTTCCCTGATGACATTAACCTACAATTAAGCTTCTCTTTTGATAGGCCTCCCCAGCCCTCATTTATCACAAAAGCCATTTTTAATACCTGTACCCTGTTTTGGTTACATAGACTTTCAAGAGTAAGACATTATTCTCAGTGCTAGGAATGCAGCATCTCACCAACTAATTATTCTATTTCTACAAACCCATTTAAAAGACCCTACTTTCTGGAGATGACATTGTAATAACAGGGAAAAAATGAAAATCGGACAGTTGCATGTGTTTTAAGTATGGATCAGAGAGTTTCAGACAATGGAAAGACAAGGTAACAGGAAATAATAAGTGTTTGGTGGGGGTGACAAGAATGGATAAGAGGTGCTACTTTAAATAAAGTGGTCAGGAAATGTGTGTGTGTTTATAACTGAAGATTGGAGTGCAAAGATCTTGGGGAAGAGAATTGTGGGAAGAGAAAACATCACAGTTTTACCTTTCACCTCTACAAATGCCATTGAATATAGAACGTCAAACAGCTCACAGAGACAATTAAACACATACATCCCATTTAGTATTTTCAGGAATAATACAGGTAAATTTAAATTTCAGATTAAACAATGAGTAGCTTTTATTATAAGGACCAATTGCAGTATAAAAATTGTTTATCTAAAATTTAACTGACCACCCATTGTAATACTAGAGAGGAAATCAGTGGGAACAGGGAGGGAACTTGGGGAGTAGAACAGGAAATCCTAGTGCCTATGGAACTGCATCATAAAAAACAATAATAAAAAAATTAAAAATTTAAATCCAGATATAGTTTTGAGATGTTCCATAATAAATATGTTCCATTAAAAAAAGAAATTTAGCTAGATGACCTGACTGTGGATTTTTTATTTGTTTTTATGCAAATCTGACCACCACACACTATACCAATTAGAAAAGTGAATCAGGGCAATTGTGACTAATATCATCCAACGCTTATGGAACTGAAGTGGTATAAAATTGTTTCCATTTTTTATTTCTCATATATAGTAAATTTTAAAATAACCACAATTCAATAAAAGGATAGTAATTGATAATTTCTAATCATTTTTTGGAAAAAATCTAAATATAAAGCTACAGTAATTCAGTATGGTGCTGTTGTTTCAGATGATTTTTCTTGATGGATAGCAATATGTCTCTGACAACACTGCAAGGGCAGACTTGTGACTTTTTAAATGTCTATATTAAGTTCAATATTCAAGTACTAATGCATTCTTTTGTCTCACTTATATTGCAAGCCTACAGCAGAAGAATTCTGGTGGATTCTGAAGGAAGGTGACACAGCCTCTGGCCTTAAGTGCAATAGAAAAGTTAGCAAGTATAGGCCATTTTAAATCAGCATATGTCTTGATAAAGGGCCACAGCAGAGGTACACAATGAGTTGGACTTTGAGCAGGGACTGACAACTCCCACTCGTGGAAAGCGAACAAGTCTTCATTAGGAGTTATTATATGACTTGCTTGAAGGTTAAAAAAAAATCAAGAAGGAAATGTAGAGAACATCATCTGGAGGAAATAGTTCAAACCAGAAAAACTGGTGAACAAAATGGGACTTGAAGGCAATACGCCCATCTCTGTAGTTGAGCATGAGAAGTTAGACCAACATTATAAAGAGCCTTGAACAACAAATAAAGGGCCTGGAATACATTTGATAAGTCACGGGAACCATGAAAGATTTTTGAGCTGGCATTTGAGGTAATAAGCACGAAAAAGAAAGACCAATCTAATGGTGGAGACAAATATGGTATCCAGAGAGCTCAATGAGGGCTTGACTCAAGCTATAACAGGAAAGGAAAGATGGGACTGCATGCAATAGATATTTTTAAGGTAGAGTGCCTTGAGTATGACGAATAATGGTTTACAAAAATTGAGGAAAATAGAGGCATTAAAGATAAACCTGGGGTTGTAAATTTAGATGGCTAGGAAAATGAATGATGGAGCCATTAATAAAAATATGGAAGTGAGAGAGAGGGATAAATGGCAGGTTAGGGGGTAAATGATGATTTTAACTTTCCTAAAAAGGGCATTACAGCGTTCCATCGCTATAAAAGTCATCACAATAAATCCTGAGGCTTAATTTCATGTAAAAGAAAATTATTTGCCTGTAATTATTCACCAATTTAGTGGGTGAACCAATTTTGGAAATATGACATCTTGTTTTCCCTGAACAGGTTTCTTCCATAACATAATGTGTACAGTCACTCTGATTCCTTATCTTGTTTTCTTTTCATTACATGAAATTATCTGATTCATTCTTTGGGACGCCTGCTGTTGCTTGTCTTTTCCTGTCATTGGAATGTCATCTTTAGAGAAACGTCACACAGATGGACTTACAGAAATGACATAATCACATGACAAGATGCCACAGTCAATTGGAAAAGTAGATGCAGCACTTTGATAATAGGTCAGGTTCAGTGATTTGGGAAGCATTTTAATGAAAATAACTAGCTATACTTCAAGGCTAAAAAGCAAATGAGATTTTCAAAGAGGTGTAGTTTGTCTAAGTCCAATGTGACAGATGAAAAAGAACATGAAATGTTCAATAAATTTTGCACTTAGAAAGCCATCAGAGGCAGAGATTGGAGAAAGAGAATGAAACTGAATAGAACAGGCAACAAAATCAAGCAACAGGATTATAAACATTTTAAAAACATTCTTTTCATTTATTTAAATGCTTTTATGGAGAGAGGGTAGCAGTAGTAGAGGTAGAGATCCTCCGTATACTGATTCACTCCCCAAATGACACAACAACCAGGGTAAGGCCAAACCAAAGCCAGGAGCCAGGAGCTTCATTGCAATCTATCCCATGGTTGCAGGGACCCAAGGTCTCGATCCATCTTCCAGTGCTTTCCCAGGCACATTAACAGGGAGCTGACTAGGAGATGGAGTATGTGGTACATGAACCTGTCCCTATATATATATGCCTGCATTGCAGGCTGAACCTGTTACCCACAATGCCAATCCCTGCAAGATCATAGATGTTTAAGTGAGAGACTGATGAGGAAGTGTAACCAGGATTTAAAAGTGTTTCACTGGAAGGTATCAGTAAAAAAGAGAAAGATAGGATATGGTTAGAGCAGTGCCTGATGCAAAGCTTTTAGAGGCTCCTGAAGAGCAGGAATATTAAGTATGTGTCAGTTGAAGCAGCGAAGGCCTTTGAGAGGAGTTTAAATGGCTGAGTGAGCTTGTAAGAGAAATGATCAAGAATTTGCAACGAAAATGGTGGTGATAGAGAGGTGGGAACTGAGAAACACCAAAAATGGATTTAAAGTGTTCTTGATACAGGAGGTGAATAGAATTTAAAATAGGATTTCTTGTGTCACTAAGATAGGAAGTCGTGTTCTCCATTAAAAGTGATAAAAGTTGTCACGGGAATGTGTGAGTAGTGAGGATTATTTAAACACAACACTGTGGGGATTCAGGAGGGAGATAAATTTTATTTTGGAGGGTACAGGGAGGGCAGTAGTCTGGCATTGTGGTATGGAAGCGTCTACCTTCAGTACCAACATCCCATATGAGTACTGGTTCAAGTCCTGGCTGTTCCACTTCCTATTTAAGTTCCTGCTAATGGCCTTGAAAGGCAGCAGAGGAGGCCTTGGGCCCCTACATCTATGAGGGAGACCTAGAAGAAGCTCCTGGTTTCTGCCTTCTGGCCAGCCCAGCTCTGACCACTACAACCATCTAAGGGAGTGAACCAATCAATTGAAAATCTCTCTGTCTCTCCTTCTCTCTCTCTAACTCTGCTCATCAAATGAAAATAAATTAAGCATTTAAAAACACTTGGGACCCTGCTAAGGCTACAGAAAACTGTGTAAAATGAATCAATCTAGTGATGCTTCTCAGCTGTCGATGTAGAAGGGTAAATGTGGACAATGAGATTTTCCAAGGAATCCCAAACTTGTGTTTGTTTAAATATTACTGTAGATGATATGCATGTCAGGTAAAGAGACAAGCACACTAGGCAAATGTGGGGAGAAGAAAAAACTTTATCTTCCAATGCTTTCCTAGGTACATTAGCAGGGAGCTAATAGGAAGTGGATTATGTGGAACTAGGCGAATGTGGGAAGAAGAAAACAAGAGAATGAAGTAATACACAGGGTCAAGATGAGATTTCCACTCTGCTTTATGCCAGGCACACAGCTGGCCCTTGCATACATTAGTTCATTCCACCCTCCTAACGAGTAATCACAGCCTTATGAGATAACCACCACTACCCCAGTTTCTCAGATAGACATCTTCATACTCAGATTGAGCAAGAAACTTACTCAAGAATGCAAACTGAACTTGAAAGAACTTCAAACCATGGCTACTATTGTCTGTAACAGCTGAGAAGAAAATGGTTGAGTGTGAATGAGGAATTTCAGAATTAGGAGTAGAGCACTTTCCAGTGGTAGGCTCAATGTGTAGCAGTTATTACAGAAGCAATCAAACCGTTAGTGATGGATCATGTGGTGCCAGAAACAACTGTTTTTTAGAAGCTTTTTAATGAAATACAGCATATGGAGATAAAACTACACAAACTCCACCAGTAAATGTCAGTGAATTGTCATGAACTAAGTAAATCAGTATAATAAGCACCCACTTCAAGAAGTAGCTCATGGTGAAGGCAGTTGACACTGTGATGAAGTTGCTGTTTGGAACCCTGTCTTCCCCGGTTGGAGTGCCTAGGTTTGGGTCCCGGTTCTGCTTCTGATGCCAGCTTCTTGTTACTGCACATCCTAGGAGGCAGCAGTTGATGGTGCAATGTCTTTGTTGTTGAGCATTTGTATGGGAAACCTGGATTGAGTTTGGAGCAAGTGCCTGACTTTAGCTTTTCCTAGTTTTAGCTCCTGTATGCATATGGGAAACTGTCTTGAGCACGGAAAATCTCTGTGTGTCCACATGTTTATTTCCTTTTCTTTCTCTTTTTCTGTAAAATAAGATGAGTTTTTAAAAATTAATAAATCAAATAAAAGTAAAATAGATCGTTACCAGTCCCATTCAAGGACCCTCAAGTCTCTACTAGTCACTAAACTTCCACGTTTAACACTATCTTGCTTGTATGATTAGTTTTTGCCTATTTGACTTTGTCAGTGGCTTCCAATTGCATGAGACAACTAAGCACAAGATTATTTACTTTTTTTTAACCTTGTGCTTTATTTGAATAGAAAGTGGGGGGTATTTGACAAATGTCTCATTTATAGAGTAATGTTAAAATTGCACTCAAATATGCTTTGTAGAAAATTCATTAAAAAGTTTGGTGGGATCTATTCTGGATTACTGCAGCTAACCTTATCATCAGAGAGAAGGCTCAAACTTCAGCGTACTTTGTATAAACAGAGTCCACTATGGAAAGAAGGGGCTCAACGAATGAACCAGATTTTCATAAGAAGTGAATAGGAAATCTATAATCATGAGAGTTTGGGATGCTAAGAGTCACCCATGTACTCTTGGTTGTTTGGAAATAATGTACACTTAGTCCTGGAATAAGGATTGAGAAAACACCAGCTGCTGTTCTGTCCTAGCTATCTGGGAAGACCCTATGTTGACCATTCTGTAATACAAATACAAATAATTAGATACACTTTAAGACACAAGACATAATGTTCTGAAAAAAGATGTCCCAGAACAGCAAAAATTTAGAGAAATACATGGTCAGTGTAGCAAATGGGTTTTTAAACCACCAAATGACTCACACACCCTTGAGACTGAGTTTCTTCTATAACATGGAGATAATACTCCATTCGGTTCTCAGGTCTGCTATGAGACTCAAGCAATCTGCCGTGTGAGAATAGTTTGCAAATTGCAAGGTGTTAATGTGGTCTCTGCAGATATGTCCTTTTCAGTTGCTCTTTGCAGGTCAAAGGAAAGGGGAAAGGCCCAGATTAGAAGCACCACAGACACTTTAGACAGGTGATGCAGAACTTTGTAGTCAGTCCTTTGTAACAATACAGGTGCCACTACTTACCAGTGGCTGGGTGACTTTGGGCAAGTTTTTTTTTTTCTTTTAATTATTTATTATTTTTACTTCATTAATTACATTCTATTATGTGACACAGTTAGATAGGTACTTGGGTTCTCCCCACCCCTCCCCAAACCCTCCCACCATGGTGATTCCTCCACCTTGTTGCATAACCATAGTCCAAGTTCAGTTGAGATTCCCCATTGCAAGCATATACCAAACATAGAGTCCAGCATCTTATTGTCCAGTCAAGTTCAACGGCTTCTTAGGTATACCCTCTCTGGTCTGAAGACAGAGCCAGTAGAGTATCATCCCAGTCAATTGAAAGCTCCAACATACCATCAGCAAAAATTTACATCATCATGGAATTAATTGACATAGTAATGAGTAACCAATATCTTAAAAGTAAATGCGAGTTCCCAGCCACCTTCTGTGACCACCTCACCTACACTTCAATTTTAGTTTATATACAACATATAACATAACATGTTATACATAACATCATATCATCTTAAATTAAGGCAAACATGTGGTATTTAAACTTTTGGGATTGGCTCATTTCCCTTAGCATTATGGTTTCCATTTGGCCACAAAGAACTGCATTTTGTTTTTTTTAATAGCTGAGTAGTATTCCATGGAGTAGATGAACCATAGCTTTCTTATTCAATCCTCTGTTGATGGGCATTTTGGTTGCTTCCATGTTTTTGCAATTAGTGATTGTGCTGCTATGAGCATAGGAGTGCATGTTGGTTTCTCATAAAACAATTGTTCTGGATATATTCCTAGGAGTGCTATTGCTGGATCATACGGTATGTTGATTTTGAGTTGTTTGAATATTCTCCATACTGATTTCCATAGAGGCTGTACCAGCCTGCAGCCCCACCAGCAGTGGAGTAGGGATCCCTTTTCCCCGCAACCTCGCCAACAAGTGTTGTTGGTGCTTTTATTCATGTGGGCCAGTCTTACTGGCGTTAGGTGGTACCTCATTGATGTTTTAATTTGGATTTCCCTTATTGCCAGGGAACTTGAGCATTTTTTCATATGTTTATTTGCCATTTGGGTTTGTTCCTTTGTGAAGTGTCTGCCCATTTCCCATGCCCATTTCTTGAGTGGCTTGTTTGTTTTGACATTTTGGTTGTTTTGTAGCTCTTTGTATATTCTGGAGATCAGCCCTCTATCACCTATGTCGTGTGTGAAGATCTTCTCCCATTCTGTGGGTTGCTTTTTTACTTTGTTGATTGTTTCTCTAGCTGTACAGAAGCATCTTAGTTTGATGAGGTCCCAATTGTTTATTTTGGTCTTGATTTCTACTGCATTTGGAGTCTTATTTAGCAAGTGAGGGCCTACCCCTAAGTGTTGCAATGTGTTTCCAACGTTTTCTTCCAAAAGTTTGAAGGTTTCTGGATGTAGGTTTAGATCTGTTATCCATTTAGATCTGATCTTAGTGTATGGTGAGAGATGTGGATCTATTTTTTTGTTTCTGCAGGCTATTAACCAGTTGTCCCAACAGCATTTATTGAACAGACCTTCCCACTTGCCTGGATTGTCGTTTGTCTTTTTGTCAAAGATTATTTGGCTGTATCTGTGTGGGTTTCCTTCTGGTGTTTCTATTCTGCTCCATTGATCTTCTTCTCTATCTTTGTGCCAGTACCAGGCTGTTTTGATAACCACTGCCCTATAGTATGTCCAGAGGTCCGAAACTGTGATTCCCCCAGCTAACTTCCTGTTCTTCAGGATGGTTCTAGCTATCCGTGGTTTTTTGTGTTTCCAGATGAACCTTTGGATCATTGTTTCCAGTTCCATGAAGAATGTTTTGGGCAATTTGATTGGGATTGCGTTGAATGTATATATTGCTTTTGGGAGTATAGACATTTTAATGATATTGATTTTACCTATCCAGGAGCATGGGATGTTACTCCATCTTTTGAGGTCTTGTTCAGTTTCTTTTTTAAGTAGTTTGTAGTTTTCTTCAAATAAGTCTCCTACATTTTTGGTTAGATTTATTCCCAGATATTTCATACTTTTCTCTGTTATTTTGAATGGTATCTTGCTGGTTAAGTCTTTTTCCATCTTGGGGCTGTTCGCATACACTATGGCTGTTGATTTTTGTTCATTAATTTTGTACCCTGCCACTCTACCAAACTCTCGTACAAGTTCTAGCAGTCTCTGTATTGAGTCTCTTGGTTTTTTTTTAGTCTCTTTAAACCACAGATTCATTTCCAGAGTGGCACTAACACTTCGATTTGCCAACAGGAATGGGTTATTGTAGATAAATCAGTCTTCAAAACAACTTGTGCACAGAATTATACAGATAAATAGTAACTGCCACCATAATTCTGTAATGCTAATAAGCAACAGTAATAGCATTATATCCTCAAACAGGCACTTGTTGGTCCTAATGTTCAGGGCATGTGACAAACATTGACCTTCTAGGGCAATTGTCAAGTTCTTCCATTGTTTGATGATTTTTCTAATTTATGGGAAACCTTCCAGGCTAATAGAGAGCAGGTCTGGGACCCTGGCCACCTATACTGGTGCAAGGCTCAGGCACTGGAAAGCCTCATTAGGCAGGACTCTCCTCCTCTCCACTCCTGCCCAGCCAGGTAAAACTCTGATTTTTTCTGGGTGGACTTGACAAGCCTTAGCCTCAGGCAGCCTCAGGGCTGCAACTGATAATTGTTGATACACACTCACCTCCCAGCTGAAGGATCAGTACACAGAGAGGCAGGGAAACTTTCTAGATTGAACCGGAGATGAAGCTGATACTAGAACCCATGTCTCTAAGTGCGAAACAGAGCTCTTTTCTTCAACATGATGAGGCTCAAGAGGAAGCTTCGTATCTGCTATTTCAGTGCAACTATAAGATTGTTGACTCCCTCAGAATTCATTTTGAATTGTATTTCTCATGGAACTCAATGCTTTGCAAGTAACTATTAGTCAAAAACATATTTTTAAGTGGAACCGACTTTTTTGGATATCCTCTTCACACATTCCAGTTTCAGAGCAGACAGAAAATTTAAAGATCATTTTTAAGCAGTCTGTTTCATTTGTTGGTGCCATTGTATCGCCTGAGGTCTCATGTCCAGGTGAAACCCTGCTCTAGTTGCTCTGCTTGTCAGCTTGTTCTGGCACTCTCACAGCCCTGATGTAGAGTTGTATGCTGATGCGTTTTGTTGAAACAATACAGCATGATAACTTACAAAATGAGACCTTGGGTCAAAATAGAACAGTGATCCTTGCTAACATCTACTAAATACTCTTTTCTTGCATGTAAATTGGGGAAGATGGTAGCTACTTCATATTAAACATTAACACAATGTGATGTCCTTAGTATAGTGACTGCATATAGTGAGGCTCAATGAAGATCTTTCCATTAGGTTGTGTCACAACTGACATATTGGAAGGTCTCTCCTCTGCAGCTGTTGTCTCTCTTAGCTCTCAAGTCTTGCCTTAGTTACTTTTCTGTCCTTGGGATCTTGGATTGTTTTGTGTGGTAGGTAGCAGATAACTCTATTTACAGAAAAGAGCAAGGATAAGAAAGGAAAGAAGGGGGGGTGGTGATAATTCTGAGATATACCTGAACCTAAGAACCTTAAAACTTGGGTTCAAACCTATTCTTTAGCAGTGTGCTGTGGAGACTTCATTTCTCACTGAGAGCAAAATGGGTTTGTACGGTGACAAGGACCATTGGAAACAGCATATGTGAGAGTGTTTTGTAGACTAAAATGTACTTTCTGGATTTGTGAGAATCGCCATCATTATCGAAAGTTCTTTTCACTGTCCCCTTTATGTTATTGTTCAGTTACTGTCCATGTGTTAAGACAGAAGGCACTGTGCTTGGTGTTAAGGAGAGGTCTTTGTGTTAAAATATTTGCAATTGGGGGCCCGGCGCCGTGGCCTAGCGGCTAAAGTCCTCACCTTCAAAGCCCCGGGATCCCATATGGGCACCGGTTCTGATCCCGGCAGCTCCACTTCCCATCCAGCTCCCTGCTTGTGGCCTGGCAAAGCAGTTGAGGACGGCCCAATGCATTGGGACACTGCACCCGCGTGGGAGACCCGGAAGAGGTTCCAGGTTCCTGGCTTTGGATCGGCATAGCACCGGCCAGTTGCGGCTCACTTGGGGAGTGAATCATTGGACGGAAGATCTTCCTCTCTGTCTCTCCTCCTCTCTGTATATCTGGCTGTAATAAAATGAATAAATCTTTAAAAAAATTTAAAAAAATAAAAGATTTGCAATTGGAAGGGAGGCTATGACCCACAGGGTGTGCCTGGAGGCATGACAGGTAGTTTGGGTGGGGACCATTGCTCTGAATCTCACATCCTGAGTGAGTGCCCTGCAGCATTGGTCTCTGAGGCGAACCCAGAATGCATGTGCATGCCACGCTTGCTCAAGCTTGCATGTGGAGTTTCTGCCCCTGTCAAATGCCACCAGCATCATGTTCTCATTTTCTTCCTAACATATATTTTAATACAGCAAAGTGTATTCCCCATGGTACACTGCACAGCAGGGGGCAGAGGGTGGCCCAATGACAGCTGAGTAGAATGTAAGGACTGATTTCTCAGAGCCCAAGCCCCACTAGCAACACTCCACATATATATCTCTGCAAATCCCGAGACACACACATTAAGAGAATTTAATTTCAGTTCTTCTTCTATTCCATCAGAGACTGTGACACCTTTGCGGTAGTAAACATAGCTCTTGATTATAAGCACTCTTGGAGAGCATCACCACATCTCCCCATATCTAAATCCACACTTCTGTAACATATACTTCTCTGCTGAAGGAAGTATTTGAGTGGATGACAAGCCTGCTTTCTCCATTCTGGAACCTGGGTTTCTTCTGAATGCCTGAAAGGATTCATTCCCATGTTTGCTGTATGGGTTTATATCGCTGCAGTAACAAAAACTACACAAATGCAGAGGCTTAAAATTTGCAATGCAAATCAAGGTTTTGGTAAGACTGCACACCGTTTTAGAGATTCTAAAGGAAGATCCATTATCTTGCCTTTTTCAGTTTCAGGAGACTTTGCATATTTTTGGCTCCTGCCCCACTTGCTTCTTCAGAGTCATCAGCGGCTATCCTTCTCACTCCCCGACATCCCTCCATCACTGTGACACTGAGTTCTAATTCCTGCTTTTTATATGTAAAGATATTTTTTATTATATTGGGCCTGCCAGATGATTAAAAAATAATCTCCCTATTTAAGGTTAACCTGTTAGCAATCTTCATCCCGTCTACTATCTTAATCCCATTATGCTGCACAACATAACATATTCAAGGGCTGCAGGAATTGGGCTGTAGACCTCTTTGGGTGGCAATCATTCTGCGTAGCACAGGTTTTAAGAGTGTCTTCAGGACCTGAAAATGTCTCTGTAGCAGCATTAGTAAATTGAGGCCCAAGGGCCAGCCTCATTTTTTGAAAAGACAGTTTTACTGGAACAGACCCATATACATTTGTCTATAGGTTGTCTGTGGCTGTGTTTACAATAGAATGCAGATTGGAGTATTTGCCATAGAAATTGTGACAATCCACAACCTGATATACTTACTGCCTTCCTCTTATAATGGTTTATTTACATCTGCTCCACAGCACTCCCTGTAACTCTGGGTCTGACGGTTGTAACAGCACCCACAGATCTTGTGAGGGCTCCTTCATGTTGTGTTTTTATACTTCTTGCCCCTCTTTTTACATTCTAGCAGTGCTCTGCATGCCTCTCAAACTCCATAAAACTACTGAACCTTCGTAGTAATTCCAAAACGAAGTCAAATCTCTTAATTTTTATATATGTTCTCTTCTCTGCCTGGAATGCATTGATCTTCTTTCCATATCTCTTGCCAGGCAAGCTCCTGTTCATCCCTAAAATCCCGCCAAGGCGTAGCCTGCACCAGGAAGCTTCCCTGAAGCTGTTGCCCCAGGAGAAGTGATGACTCCTGTGCTTGAAACAGACTTCTGGACTCAAAGCGCCTGGTCTCTTTGTGGTTACATTTGTCCTTTTTGGTATCGCCTATGCTCAGCTGGGGAAACTCAGTTTTTTCACTTTATCTTTTCTGTCTA
Source organism: Ochotona princeps (assembly GCF_030435755.1). Lineage (NCBI taxonomy): Eukaryota > Metazoa > Chordata > Mammalia > Lagomorpha > Ochotonidae > Ochotona > Ochotona princeps. Next base: position 54,788,824 of record NC_080833.1, read on the forward strand.
AAGCGTTGTTCTTGCAGACGGCCTTTCCCTTCTCATGGCTCCAATCTCATTCCCTGTGAAGGGAAAAGTTGGGTTAAACAAGGTCGCTGTCTAACACCTTTCCATTTTATGGCCTTTGTTGTCCCAGAAAAATTGATCTAATTTCTTACAGCTTCTGAAGAGAGAAATCCCCTTTATCTAGTGTGTGCCCTGTCAAGTTTGAAATCATCCAAGATATGTACTACTCATAGCTTTGTGTTGACTGTGTGGCCCCTGGGGACAGAAGAAATGGGGAATAAGGAAGCAAAAGGGAGCAAAGAGCTAGTTTGATGATTTGGGGACATCTCTTACAGACATTAGTTATTTTTCTTCAGTAACCAACTAGAAAGTGGCCCACATGGCCTACAGAGCAATAATCCTTTGCAGTAACTCATGTCTGGCATCTAACCACTTGCTGGAGACCCACCCTAAACCCTTGTTACCATATGGGAATCAGGCTAAACTCAATGTGGTCCAAATTAACATGTTTCCCTTTCTCCCCCAACTCCCTCACATCTGTCAGCGGTTCTGCTTTTGTGTGCAACTCCAAGCCTAGAAACCATTGTTGTTACCTTCCTCTAATCCTCTGCATCTCATCTGTAGTGAATATACATTTCTTATCCCTGCACATACCTTAGAATTTAACCCTTTTCTTCCTTTCTGTTGTCTTTCCCTAATTTAGCTTCCATTGCTGCAAGCTCAGACACCAACAGCAGGGTCTCCCAGCTTTCCAGCCCTAACTACTCTCTTTGAGAAACATCTTATGTACTTCCGCCAGTCTGATTGTCCCATCTTCCCTCTTTCTTACCCCACACTTGTCTAACAACAGGCAAAAGTTCCTTGCTGTTTCCTATCCAATACCTATTCCTCTGCCTAACTTCATAAACTGAGCCTACTCAACATTTTCAACACTCTGTTCAGTGAGAACTAGCTCTTCTCTTCTGTACGTTTCATTTGGCCGCCATCTGTTTCTTCCTGTGACAATCTTTGAGCTGAAACTCATTTCTCATTTAGATTCTGGGCACTTCCACAGGCACTTACAAAGTGCTTGTTCTATTCAAGGCACAAGCACACCTCTGCCACTCTGTTGCACAGCTTGTGACCTGCCCATGCTGTTTCCATTCTGCAACTGTGTTCCTGCTCCTCTCCTGGACCACACATTTCTTGAGGAAAACAGCAGCTATGTCTTTTCTCTGGGTATCCACCACTAGGACTTGCTGTTAAGTTCAGACACCAGGCTACCTTCCCATACCCATTCACTGTTTTCTCCCCACCCACGTTATCATTCATAAATTTATGACAAGTCCACTTTATAAAGTTACACTGAAGATTAGATATATTTTGGTCACATGAGCCCTTGATTAATGACTGTGATGATGACATTATCCTTTTCATGCACCCTTCCTGCAGCCTTCAGGTTTTTTTGTACCCAGACTCTAGAGCATTTGGAGTTACAGATAATAGTGAAATGGATTTTACCACTCCTGGATATGGGTATGGTTCCTGCCACTAAGTCTTGACTGGAAAATTCAACACTCACTCTCACAAGATACAATAGTTTAAAGCACCCCATTTCACCTATTCCCAAGACAAGCATTTCTTAAGTGCCTGCCAGTTAATAGGAACCATTCAGGGCTTTCCAATAGCAACGCCAGTGTCCTTTCTTGTAAACGAGTCATTCCCTCTTTCTCAACTCAGACCCAGCTCTTCTTACGTAACAGGAAGTGTGCAGGATGGGAACTGTGCAACTCAAAGCTTTCATGTAAGGTCCTGTATTCTGGCCATGGAAACATCATTGACTCTCCACCCGCTTGGGTTATTCCTCCAAGCCTGTAGCTGCCAGGTGCCAGCTGGAACTCAATTTAAAAAAAATAGTAATTTCTAATCTACACTACAACTACTTGAAAATAATTCAAATTATAGTTGTAATTCATTCATTTAGTAACTTCAATCAGTGAACAGTTCAGTAAAATTGCTAAATAAAAGCAAATGCTCAGAAAAGCTGACAATCTCACAATATCTGCTGTTTTACAAAATTTGTAGTATAATTTATTTTCAGATTATTGTTCCTTTTTTGCTACGACTTAAAATAATTTTTTATGATTCAAAAAACCTTTTAAATTACCATTACATGGTAAACACCAGAACCACCAAAATAAAAAACAAGCAAGTCTTACTAATAAGAAAGTGAGTTAAAATATTACTGTAGTAATCTATTCTCCACATTTTCCCAATTTCATGACTACTCTGAATCTGTATCCAATTTTTGTATATATGAAGCTGTCGTAGAGTGGCCAGAATGGCAGAAGTGACATACAAAATGCTCATGGCTCTGGTCTGTACGTGTGTATTCAGAGAGAGACTGACTTAAACCAATATTTTCTACCTAGCCTGCACATTTATGTTGGCAAGATTTCCCTAGTAAATATTGGCTTCAACCAAACAGTGAAATCTTTAATCACATTTAAACAGACCTTGCATTATTCTGCATTAAAAAGTGTTAGAAAGGGAATAACAGGGAAAAGAGTAAATAGGTACAGCTATGATTTTTCAAAGATAGAAATGAAAAAAAATCAGAATTAAGAGAAATTCTTCAAGGGGAGAAATGCCAAAGAAACCACTGCTGAAATACAAAATTTTGTTTTTCTACAGTCTGGAGCTGGGTTCACTTAAGTGACGTACTTTAAAAACCAGGGGAAAATAGGGCAGAAACGGAAGTACTACTAAATTAGGAGAAGTTGGCCAAAGAAAGGGCAGCTAGCTGTGACATAGACACTGTTGGCTTCTTTTCTGCTTCTCAGGCCATTCTTGTTTGCTGCTGTGTCAGATTGGGTTGCCATGAAACTTGTAGCCTACTTTTTTATTTCATTAGAGGTTCTGAATCATGCACGTAAAACAGCTACTTGTCTGCTCACATTGGCCACAGAAGGCAGAGGTAACATTTCCTGCTGCACACACAAGTCTGATGCTCAAAGAATCATTTGGATATGTCTGTTTTGTGCCTTGGTTTACATCCAGTGGTTCTGATTGGATCTGTTAGAAGCGCATTCATTACCTGCTGCCTAAGTGTTCTTTCCCTTACTCTGACTACCTCTGTACTCCCCAGATTCACATCCCTCACATTTTACCTACACCCAAAAGCTGCTCCTCAATTTCCTGAAAACTTCAGGACTGGCCCTTTTATTTTTATTATTTGTAAGTCTCTGAAATCTGTGATTATACCTGCTGAATTAAACCCTTGTACTTCACATTTTAGGGTAGAGGATGTAATTTTGAAGAAGCAGGGATCCTACAGGGATCCTAGTGAAGGTTGCATGAAGAAAATACTATTTTTATTTGTTTCTTTTCTCTTACTCTTTAAAAAAATTTATTAGCTCCCGGGAGAGAATGAGAAAGTAATTTCTAAGAAAAAGGAAAGGAAGACTCAGATAGAATATCATCAAACCTACCAGAGGATGGGAACTTCCTGGAATAATTCTGGAAAGCAAAAACAAAAATAAAAATAAAAGCAAAACAAGAAACGTTCTTCATGGTCGCCTTGGAGATGCAGCTTCACATGTCTTGAATTTCGCATGCACAGAGGCAGCTCTCTTAAAGACTGGTTTAATGTGACAAGTAGCATCTTTGAATTCAGCCTGGCTTAGCTACCGAGTTCCAGCTTGCACTTAGTGTGTAGCCTCTCTGTGCCTCAGTTTACTCATCTACTCATCTATAAAATAGAAATAATAACTATTTACAGAAGTTGTTGCAACAATTAAGTGAGTTAACAAACAAAGTCTCTCGTGCACTCACTGACTTATGGTGAGTCAAAATAAACTTCAGCAGATCCAAATGTCTCCTTGAGGTTTACCCAACAGATCAGCCATGAAGCATTCCTGATAGCACAGGAGCCAGATTGCCTAAGTCTCATTACTGGCTCCATTAAGTCTGTGACCCTGGGAAAGTTACTGAATTTCTGTTTCTCCTCTATAAAATACAGTGATCTTTTATATGTAAATAATACTCGGGTCATCAAATTATATTAAAGGTTATATTATTTACTGGGTATGTAGTGCTTAGAAACAGTGGCTAATACTCATAAATGTTGGCTACAGTCATTTTTATTACATCTCCTTCAACATAAGCACTTACTGTAGAATGAATTCTTTCCTTGGATTATGCAAGTCTAGCCTTACAGCCTTATGATCCAAAATAATGTTATCCAATGGAAATAAAATATAAGTCTTATATGTACTTTAAAATTTGGGGGTAGACACTTAAAAAGAAGCAAATTAAACTCATTTTAAAAGATGTTTTAATTAACTCAGTACATCTCAAATATGATAACATTAGCATGCAATGTAATCATTTGAGTTAGTATTTGAGTTCATTTACAGCGTTTTTCCTACAAGATGTTTGATGAACCTAAATACATAGCTCACATCAGACTAGCTGCATTTAAAGTGCCCAAGAGCTACATGTGTCTTGCAGCTACCACACTGAACAATGCAGAAATTCCAGAGCTTCAGTTATTTCATTTGTAAAATGTAAATCAGCTTAACAGCTTTGCTTACAAAGAAAAATCTAACAAATGTGAAACTACTGTATCAATTGGGGAAGTCGTTATTAGCAGATTTTTCACTGTTGGCCACACTTACACTGCCAACTGCAATATCATTTTCACGAGTTGATATGCCCAAAGTGCTGAATGATGTATGCTCCAGGATAGACCCAATTAGCCACTTTCCTATATATAGACGAGAGATTTTAGCTGATAATGTTTCAGGAGATTAGAAAATGTGTAGTCCTCTTCCTGTGCTTCTTCACTGTTTTCACTCTCAGCGGAAAATGCATTTGCTTCTACTCCCTACTGATATTTTAAAGGTCTTGGACAACTTGAATTCTAAAAATAAAGATAAAAATAGTACATTGTATTGCCTGGGAACACTTCTTAATTTGACGTTTCTGTATTTCTTAAACTCTTAACTGTTCTTACAAATAGTGATCTCTTACATTAGTAATTTATTTAATTTTTACTCTCTGTTGTGTCATATGATTCTTATAGCTCTCTATTTTCAGATCAGTAGTCAACTTTTTATTGTCTATATAGTAGATAGCCAGTAGGAATCATAAAGCTTTAATTCAAATTTCAAATTTCTGGGTTTTGTATTACTAGTTAAGAGTTGTGATTGAGCTATTTAAACTGTGAGCTTCAGTCTTCCTCTGTAAAACAAAGATAATACCTCCCTCACAGAGTATAATGGGGATTTAGAGAGATGGTGCAAAAGAAAACAATTGATAACTACAAACCGTTAGACAATTGTAAAATGAAATTAGGAGATTTGCAAATCACTTTGTTTTTGCCATCTCTATGTAAGGTTTCAATGGCTTCCCATTTCTTGCCAAAGAATGCCCAACATCTTATTTTACATGGAAACTGCTCTCACAGTCTGATCCTACTTTTGTGAATTTATCCTACCCAAATCCTTGACTCAAACAAACTGTTTTCACAAATAGGACTGATATATTTGCCTTCCTTAAACAAGACTGAATGGTGTGGCATGTTCCTATCACTGTTTTTCATGCTGCCAATGGCTTCACCTAATTTTTTTAGTCTCTCAAAATTCTCTAGTTCTTAAAATTGTTATTTTTACTTTACTTGAAAGACATAGTGATACAAAGAGCGAGTGAGCGAGAGAGAGCGATTTTCCACACACGGGTTAAATTTCCCTAGAGCCCGCAACAGCAAAGAGTGGACCAAACCAAAGTTTGAAGCACAGAATAAAATTCCAGGTCTCCCATGTGGATGATAGAGTCTCAGCTATTTGAATTAGCACCTGCTGCCTTCCAAGGTGAAAATTAGCTGGAAACTAGAATTGGGAGCAAAGCTGGGACTCAAAATAGGTGCTCTGATACATGTTGCAGGCATCACAGCCACATTTTAAGTATTGTGCCAAATACCCACTACTCTCCCATTCACCCATTTTTTTCTACCTTACCTCCAAATGTCTCCTAATATCCAATTCTCTCATGCCCTTAAACTCTTCTATTGCCTCTGAACCTTGTATCTTTCTCATCTCAGCTGTAAGAATCTATTTAGGATTTTTTTTTATATTTGATACACAGAAACCAGTGATGACTGAATATGGTTACTCAAAGTTAAATAACAAAATCTGTGTGTGATTTTGCATAAGTCCCACGTGGAGGCAAAATGTCTTCCATATGAAAGGGAGCCAGCCCAGAATCTAACCGACAAGAATACAAAAGAAATACTGAGCTCATTAATTGTGGTAACTATGAATGAATATGTCAGCAAAAATAAGGTGGTTTGTTTGAGACTAAGAAAAAACAAGAGAAAAGAATTTTCTATGCTATAACTTTAGTAATGTTCAGTTTCAACAGCCTCTTTCCTTCTGGAAATGGGTACCCCAGGTATTGATATGTTGGACAAGAAAACAATTCAGCCAATATTTTTGAAATTCTACCAGATAGTAGATATTGTGCTGTATAACAGACTATCACACACGAAATAATCCCTGTCGTCAAGAAGCCTAGCTTTTGGTAAGTGCAGTAGAGCAAGAATAGTTCTAATAAAATGCAGTCAACTGGAAGTATAGCTCTGATCATGACATAAGAAGGCTAATAGGAAGGACACTTCATCTAACCCCAGATATCTACAGAACACCACAGATAGATCTCTAGGTTAAGTCCTAGAAAATAAGTGAGAGTTAGTTCAAAGAAAGAAGACGTTTAAGCCATCAATTTTTCTGCTTTGATTTGATTTCATGCTCACCAAGCAATCTTATGATTAGAATTTGATCACCCATATATTGGAGCATCCAATAATGGGCCAAAAATAAACAAACAACAAAACAAAATAAAACCATGAAAATGGGTTTTTAAAGTATAGCTGTCTAAATTTTAATTCGCTGGTTTCTATAGTGGGTAGTAAGCTGAATTAAATTAATAAAAAATGAAGACTAAAAAAAATTACATTTCTAGAACTGAAAATCTGAACTGATTGTGACTTTTGCTAGTCAATCAAACACCATGGCTTTTGAGATCAAATGATCTCAACACATCAATATTCAATGTATTTCTCTCTTTCTCTCTCTTCCATCCCCATTGATGCTAAATAGACCTAGCCTTCATCTACAAAATACTGCACTTAAAAAGCCCTATTAAAAATGTCTTAGCACATTCCTGCCACTATAACAAAAAAACTAAAGAAACGGTGATTTATGAATATAAAATGTTTTTATGGTTCTGGATGCCAAGTCCAAGAAAGTCCAGATGCCAGCAGGTGCATGGTCAAAGAAGGGCTCCTTTTTGTAATTCAAAAGGAAGTGCCATGTTACTGTATCTCTTACTGTTGACAGAAGATGTGTTCTTATACAGAGGAAGAATAGGAGGGCAAAAGGGTCTAACCAGCTCCTGCTAGATCCTTTAAAGAGTTGCTAATCCTACTCCTGAAGGGTTGGTCCATTTGACTTATCCACCTCCTCAAAGTCTCCCTCTTAAGACTATCACAATAGTAACTAAGTTTTAGCACATAAAATACTATTAGCATCCTTTCTATATGGACAAGAAAACTGAAACAGAAAGTAGTTAAGTACCTTCTCCAAGGTTTAATAAATACAAGTGCTTGTACTAGAATTTAAACAATCTATACTCCTACATCTTGTTTGTGAAGGATGTGACATGTGTTCACTTTATAAAAGTAACTCTAAATATATATAAAAAAAAGAACTGAAGCAGTCCAGATTCGTAGAACAAGAGCTTAACCAATGCTGTACACTCTTTTTTTAAATTTTTTATTTTTATTTATTTATTATTATTTTCATTAATTACACTGTATTATGTGACACAGTTTCATAGGTACTTGGGTTCTCCCCACCCCTCCCCAAACCCTCCCACCATGGTGGATTCCTCCACCTTGTTGCATAACCACAGTTCAAGTTCAGTTGAGATTCCCCCACTGCAAGCATATACCAAACATAGAGTCCAGCATCTTATTGTCCAGTCAAGTTCAACGGCTTCTTAGGTATACCCTCTCTGGTCTGAAGACAGAGCCAATGCTGTACACTCTTCACAGTTCTTTCTGTTTTGTATTACTTTATTAGAAAAATAACTGCACTGTAGCATGCCTCCATTTCTGATAACTTTCTGGTGCCACTTGTTTTAATGGCAACATGAGTGAATCATTAAATTCCTTGAGCATCCTTTCATGTTGATGAGACATGTTTTAAATGGGAAGACTATAGATTCTCATTAGTAAGTGAATTCCAAAGCCAGAGTTGTCATGAAATCAGATTTTGGTAGGGCAAAGGGGAAGCAGAACAAAAGGAACAGTGCTCTGAGGCTGACACATCAAAGGCTTAGTTCTGCTTTGTATCAGCCTACTTTGCTGAAGCAAAGAGAACCTTAGACTGTTCGCAATAGGTCCTGTGGCTTAGTAAAAATGATAGAATCACATACCTTGGTTCTTTCTCTCTTTTATTCCTTTCCTCCCTCCTTCCTACTCTCTCTCTCTCCCTTTGACATATCCAATCTCAGTTTTCTCACATGCTTAATGAAAGATGTGTGTCATCATCCTCATAATAATACATTTTGATCTCATGGGGTTTAATTTTCAAGGAAAAAAAATCAGATGCAAGTAAAAGTGCTTGCTAGACTGTCAATTTATATACACAAAGCCAAGTTGAGACTGAAATTTTTTTAACTTACAGTCTTGGAGGAATTTGCTAAAAAGATTGGCATCAAAATGACCCACTTTCTACTGTTATTTCCCTTGGGGGCTGTGAACCTCTTCTGTGAATCCACTCAGAGTGAAGTCCCTGTCATGTGCAATTGCAAAGCCCTTTATTTCTTTTTTTTTTTTTTTTTTTTTTTCAGATTTTTTTTTTTTTTATTTTTATTACAAAGTCAGATATACTGAGAGGAGGAGAGATAGAGAGGAAGTGGAGCTGCCGGGATTAGAACCAGCCGCCATATGGGATCAAGGCGAGGACCTTAGCCACTAGGCCACGCTGCCAAGCCCAAAGCCCTTTATTTCTAAGGACACATTAGCAAAGTCCTGCCCAAATGGTGACCACAAAGGATACAAACGTTGCCTTCAGAAAATTGCATTCAGAGTATATTCATGTTCTCCAGTTCCTGTGGTTTGTTCTAAGAATGTTTTACTCGATAAGATGGAGAATGTCTACTTGAAATGTTGAACCTTAACACAGGTGTGTTTAATTGACCAAATATTTGTCAAAATATGATATACTGCTTTGGGCATGGTGACTAATAATGAAGAAAAGATACTGCTAAGGATAAAAAGAGGAAAGCCACAGGTAGAACTGCCAAACAGATTAATAAGCTCAATAAAACATCACTAAATAGAGGCTGATTTCTATATACATGAAACTACTTTATATTTTAACAAATATGGCACGTTGGGAAGGAAGGTAAGATTGAAATAAGCATGTTAACATCAAAACATTCAGTTTGACAAGGAAACCTCATTTAAGGATAGCTAGAGGACTAGAAGCTTGTAGATAAAGTTAGACTCATAAAGTGAATGCAAATTAGCCAATCAACACACTTTTTACTTCCAAAGACTGGAAAAGTAGGGGAGGAAGATGATCAGGCACCTACCTTGAGAGATTTGCCACTTAGAGAATGGGAAGAGGATTTCAATAAAATCATTCCATGTAATGGGCAATACCACCTCTGCATTATCTTGTTCATGGCTGTAATTTATCATTCCACTATGGCTTAGTACATACTAGATGCTCAATTTGTCTTCATTGAATGAATCAGCAAGCATTTTTCCAAACAATTTTCTTATCCTACAGCCACTACCCTGTTGTATTAGAGTTTAGTTAGGAATTTAACAAATTCTAAGCTAAGACACGTATCAAGAAGTCAGTTTTCTGACACTTTGCTGGGAGTGGTACATTTTAGTTTTTCAAAGCCAACCTTATCCAAACTCCCTTTCCTAGAGCCACACCAAGCCACTATCCAACTTAGTCATCTAAAAATGTCAATGCACTCTTCAAAAAGTGACCCAGGAACTTAGAAAAGATGGTGGACATGGTGGGAAAAATTCCTAACATGTTTTACTAAACACTGTGCATATGTTGACTCACTTTGGTCTCACACTGATTTAAGTCATGTTCCTATTTCATAGATGAAGAAACAAGGTGCAGTGTGCTCCTTAGTTTAAGATCACGCTGCTGCTTAGTGGCGTAATCTGAATTTACAGTTAGGTCAGACTCACTTAAAGATGTTCCTCAGAACTCTAAGTAGGAACGTCCTGGTCTGTCCTGTTACAGCCAGCATGTTTTTCTATTGTTATTGTTATAGCTTTTCAGCATTGTTAAAATTGCTTAAACTTTGTTGATTCCGATTTCTAAAATTCAACAAAAGGAAAATGTTCCTTTTTTAAAAAAAATCTTAGTTTTATTTTTAAGTTTTTTTTTTTTAATGTAAAAGGCAGAGCGACAGAGTAAGGAGACAAAGAAAGAGACCTTCCATCTACTTATTCACAGCTCAAATGCCAGCAATAGCCAGAACTGACATAGTTCAAAGGCACAAAACCAGAATCCCATCCAGGTCCCCCATAAGGGTGACAGAAACCCAAGCACTTGAGCCCTCATCCACTGCTTTCCAGATGCCTAAACAGGAAACTGGGTGCAATGCTGAATAGCTTAGACTAGAAACAGCCCTACAATATGGATGCAGGCATCATGAATTTTAGCTAACCAGTTGTTGCCACAATCCCCACCCTCTGTTCATATTTTTATGAAGTCATCTTTCTAAAAAGCTTGCATAGAAATCAGGATTACAGAAAAAAAAGTTTGTAAATCACAAGTTTAGAAGTCTATGTTTTTATAAAATGAACATGCCCAGGAAACTGTTACCCAGAAGAAAAACTACTCATAGATCTTTACTGGCACCATAGAAGGCCCCTCAAGTCTTTTCTGATAACTGAACTTTTGATATCACACACACTAGTGTTTACCACTTTGAAATTTATACGAATAGAGGCATACTTTTATCATCTACTTTTAACGATTTCTCTTTTGCTACACGGTTATGAAGTCATCTATGCCATCCCATGTAATATTGTTCCAGTTGATTTAACCACTAAAATAGTCTTGCTCTAATAGGAAGAATCCAATTATGCAAGGCCTGTAAACAAAGGATTATATGCATTTTTGTGTGTGCTTTCTTTGGCTATATTCAAAGGAGGTTTGACAGATATGTTTATTATCTGATAGTTATGTTTAATATATATACATAGCTGTGTCAAAATTGACTTAGGAAGCAAATAATCCAATTAAAATGATTACCCATCTAAAGAAACATTTCTCAAAGAAAAACATTAATGAACACAACAGGTAAATAGGAAAAATATTCAACATTGCTTGTGTTCAGGGAATTGCAAACCAAAACCACAATGAGATGTCAACTCACACCAGTAATACTGGTTGTTATAAGAAGACAAAAGATAAAAAAAAAAAACATTGGTTAGAATATGGAGAAAATGGAGTTTTGCACACCATTGCTGGAACATAAATTAGTACAGATAAATTGAGTAAACAGTCAAAATTCCATCAAAAAACTAAAAATAGATACACCAGATGAGTGATAATCTACTGGGAATATACATCCAATGGAAACAAAATCAGCCCATCTAAGAGACATCTGCACTTTTCCATTTTTATTGCAGAGCTGTTTCCAATACATGAAATAGAAACAACCTGTGTATCCATAAAAAAATGAAAGGACAAAGGAAAAGTGGTACATATGCAAAATGGAATACTACCCAACCATGAAGAAGATGAAGTCTTGTCATTTGCAATAACTGGGATGGTACTAGAGATCTTTTGTTAATAAAACAACTAAACACAAAGCCAAATTTACACAATCTCATTCATATCTAAATTCTTAAAAATAGCTGAACTCGTAAAAGAACTATCATGGAGGTGATTAGAGGAGGGGAAGAGGGATGGAAGGAATGGGGAAAGATTGGTTGACAAGAACTAGATTAAAACTAGTAAAGACTAACACATTGAGGTATTCTGCTGCACATTGGAACTGTAAATAATGTCAAGGAGCTGTATTTCTCTATTTAGAAATACACCCTCGTAGCAATTTTGATGCTTTACTATGAAGAAATATTAAATGCCTGAAAGGAAAAACATATTTACTATAATTGAGTATTATACAGTAAATGATTGCAATATAGATAGCATCATATAGTACCCCACAAATATGCATATTTTTATATGTTTATTAATATTTGCAGGTGTTGATATTGTGGTTTAGTGAGTTAAGTCATCTGTTGACGTGCCAGTATCCCCTATGGGTGACAGTTTCAGTCCTGGCTGATCTACTTCTGATTCAGGTCCCTGCTAATATGGCTGGGATAAATCAAGTTCTTGGGGCTCTGTACCCATGAGAAAGAAATGGACGAAGCACCTAGCATTGACCTGGTCCAGCCTTGGCTGTGGCAGACATTTGAGAAGTGAACCAGTGGATGGAAGATCTTCCCTAGTTTCTGTCTATCCTCCTCTCTCCACTAATTCTGGCTTTCAAGTAAATAAAAATTACCCAAATAAAAATAATTTAAGGGCCCGGAGGAGTGGACTAGCAGCTAAAGTCCTAACCTTGAACGCCCCGGGATCCCATATGGGTGCCGGTTCTAATCCCGGCAGCTCCACTTCCCTCCAAGCTCCCTGCTTGTGGCCTGGGAAAGCAGTCGAGGACGGCCCAATGCTTTGGGACCCTGCACCCGCGTGGGAGACCCGGAAGAGGTTCCTGGTTCCCGGCATCGGATTGGCGCAGCACCGGCCTGTTGCGGCTCACTTGGGGAGTGAAACATCGGATGGAAGATCTTCCTCTCTGTCTCTCCTCCTCTCTGTATATCCGGCTTTCCAATAATAATAAAATCTTAAAAAATAATAATTTAAAGCATTACATTTAGATGTGATTTGTAGAACATTATATTTGGGTACACCACTACTGCTTTCACTTACTTATTATGTGCAATTTGGGGCAGTGTACTTCTTTCTCTGAGATTCAATTACCTAATGCAGAAGGCGTGAAAATACTTAAGATTCCAAAGGTGAATGATATTCAGTGTGTAAATAGCCTCTGTTTTTACTTTTCCAAAATATGAAGTGAATAGTAAAATCATATTTATCTATGAGATGACAGGACCAGTGCTTACAGCACCGTGAGTTGTCATCAGCTTGGCTGCTGACTTCAGAATGGCCAAAATCTTTGACTAGGTTTTCAAATCATGAGCAGATCACAATTTGTGGCCAAACTGAGTTTCTACATAGTGCATCTGTATCCCATTTGTAATAATAAATGTTTGTGTGAAATACTTAAATGTTTGGGATCTATTTTGCGTGTATTCTCCCATTCTGCTTTTCCTGTGAGAATTTAATATTTGTCTTACTCTCATTTTACACTTGAAAACATTTGCCTCAGAGAATTTATACAGTTTGCTTAAGGCTATCCATTCAAAGCAAGTGCAGGATGAGAACCACATTAGGTCTTCTGGAAAAAAAAAAAAATTACACATTCTTTCTGTGCTAAGACCCATGTTAGGTAGGTGATCCGAAGCCTGGGGCCTCCTCCAGGTCAAAAAGGGAAGCAGAGACTTGCGAAATGACAACATTTAGAAAAGTAATTACGCAATTGAAAATAAAATACTCCCTAGGGTAAGATGTAACTTTGAATGCACCATTTTGATGGTTACATGCACTGGAAGTGCTGAGCTAAATCCTCAGTTTCATAGACAAAAATACCTTCTTTTAAATGAATTGATTGTATTTATTTGAAATTCAAGTTGACAGTAGGAGATGGAAAGACAGAAGAGAGGAGAGGGAGGGAAGAACAAGAACTTTTTCCACTGTTGCTTCACTATCCAAATGGCCACAACAGTTAGGGGTAGGCCAGGCAGAAGCCAGAAGCTTGGAACTCCATCTGAATCTCCTGCATGGGTGGCAGAGGTCCAAGTAATCATGCCTTGTTCCATTGTATCACCAGGAGTATTATCAGAGAACAGACTAAGAAGCAGAGGAGCCAGCAGCCAGGATTTGGACCAGCAATCTGATATGAGATGCTGGCATTGCAGGGGGAGAGTTAACCTAGTATACCATAAAACTGGCCCTAGACCAATATGTAATCTTGCCAGGGATGTGAAAGTAATTATTTGTTCTAATAATTCAACTTGCGGCTTAAGATAAATTAGAAATAACCACATAGATTTATTGATTCATCCATAGCCAATTCCTGATAGGTTTGTGTCTGTTCATTGCTTTTGGTATTTCAAGATCTCAAAGAATATTGCTGACTGGGCCCAGCACAATGTTTCAATGGCTAAATCCTCACCTTGTAAGTGTTGGCATCCCATATGGGCACCAGTTTGTGTCCTGGCTGTGCCACTTCCCATCCAGTCCCCTACTTATGGCCTGGGAAGGAAGTGGTGAGTGTCCAAAAGCCTTGGGGTTCTGCACCCATGTGGGAGACCTAGAGTAGGCCCCAGGCTTTGGATCAGCTCAACTCTGGCCACTGCAGCCATCTGGGGAGTAAACCAACAGATGAAAGATCTTTACGTCTCTATGTCTCTATGTCATTCCTTCTCTCCATAAAATATGATCTTTCTTTTGAATTAAAGAAGGAAGAAAGCTAGGAAGGAAGAAAGTTAGGTTACCAGCCTTGGCCCTGCAAAATGGCTCATTGTCCACCTACAAGTGCCAACGTTGCATATTGGTGGCAGTTCATGTCTTGGCTGCTCCACTTCCAATCCTCTCCCTGCTTATGACCTGGGAAAGCAGCAGAGGATGGCCCAAAGCCTTGGGACTCTGCACCCATGTGGGAAGCTTTGGTGATTGTGGCGATCTGGGGAGTGAACCAACAGATGGAAAATCTTTCTCTGTCTCTCCTTCTCTCTGTAAATCTGCCCAATAAAAATGTATAAATCTTTTTAAAAATAATATTATCAATGTTTTCCTGTGCATAACCTCTGCATGTGAGAACAGCTACTGAGCTCTGAAATATGCATGATTTTTTATTTAGGGGGATGCAGATTTTTTTTGTTGCTCTTTTCAACTTTATTCAATAAGCTTATATTTTGAGGGTTAAAAAACACAAAGCAAAAACCATACTTAGAAATGCTATTGCAGGGCCTGGCATAGTAGGCTAGGGGCTAAAGTCCTCACCATGCATGCACCAGGATCCCATATGGGCATCAGTTCATATCCTGGAAGTCCCATTTCCCGCCCAGCACCCTGCTTGTGGCCTGGGAAAGCAGTTGAGGATGGCCCAAAACCTTCAGATCCTGCACTTGCGTGGGATACCGGGAAGAGACTCCAGGCTCCTGGCTTTGGATCTGCTCAGCTCTGGCCATTGCTGCCACTTGGGGAGTGAACCAGTGAATGTCTCTCCTCCTCTCTGTATATCTGAATTTCCAGCAAAAATAATCAAAAGAAGGAAAGGAAAAATGATATCACAAAGAAATGTTGCAATAATTGAGAGTATGCTTAAGATCTCCTTTGACAAAAGAGCTGCTTTAGTATCATGTATTATTACCAGGCTAATATTAATTGCAACTATTCTTTCATTTTTCTCTCAGTTTCTAAGTGTCAAATGTGTATTTATAAACTGACAGCCTAAGAGCCTTTACTACTTGCTGTGAAAAAAGGGAAGTAGGAGTAAGAGAAGGGAGATTAGTTCTTACCGTTCATTCCCACTGTAAATTTTTAGAAACTAAAGTCGAATACATGACTGTCCACGGTAACATTACCTACTTTTCCTCTCTTGAGACTTGTTTCTAGGGTGTTAAATCTCTTCCTTGTTTAGATCATTTTATACAATTCAGGAATAGGAATAGTATCCTGAGAGCATGACCTGTGTAGTTGTATTAGGCTCAAAAGAGTTCCATATTTTCTCTTAAGAAAATAAAGATTTATTTATTTGTGAGTTCAAGATACATATAAAGAAAGCGAAAGCAGAGAGAAGTCTTCCATCCACTAGTTCACTACCTCAAGTGGCCACAACTGCCAGGACTGAGCTGGGCTAAAGCTAGGAACCAGGATCTTCATCTGCGTCCCATGTGGGTGGAAGCGGCTCAAGGACTTGGGCCATGTCTTCTGCTTTCCCATGCCATTATCTGGAAGCTGGATAGGAAGCAGAGCAGCCAGCACATGAACTAACACTCACATGGGCTGTGTTGCAGGCGGGGGCCTTACTGGCCAACCAGATTTGCTTTTAAAATTTGTAGCAATTATATCTCTGAACTTGTGTTTTGAGAGTGAAATCTGATTGGAAGATGAAATCTGTGCCAGTGGCTTAGAGTTTTGTTTATGTGCTGTTGTACTTTCTACACTTGTCTGTGCTATACAGATACTTCCACCGTTCTTCTGATCCCTGATACCCCAGTGGTCATGTGACCTCTTTCTTCTTGCCACAATCTATGACCAACACTGCCCTCTTTCTCAGCAGGGGTCTTGACATATTCAGGAAGAAGTTGAGTTAAGCGTGTGTGTCTTGGAAAGTCTCATGTGGGGCATAACAGGAATTGTCACTCCTCTGGGTGGCATAGCTGTAGTGTAGTAGACAGATGCCGTGTGTTGGTGGCAGTGAGCCTGCTGTCAATGCTTGATCTGGAACTTTAGTACACCTCAGTACAGAGGCAACAGTATCCTTAGGGGTATCCCTGAGTACCTAAGGGATTGTCTGCTCTGGAATGCAATATAGAAACCATGGCATGGAGAAGTGCTTGACTTGCTTTTCCAGGGTCTGCTCCTGGCTGGGACACAGCAGCAAATGTTGGCAGCTGCCAGGAGGAGGCACACAGCAGTTGGTAAGAGTCACAGAATACAGAGTCTCTTGTTTCTTGTGAAGGTTCTATGGTATCCTATGCCACTCAAAATGTGGTATGAAATAGTAAACCAAGTTAATTGTGACAAGTGTGCAATAACAATATATAATGTTAACAATAAGGAAAGTGGGGTATGTGGGGCTTTCTTTTCATCATCTTTGCAATTTTTCTACCAATTTGCAATCATTTTAAAATAAAAACTTAATTGAAAAAAATAACAAGAAGCATCATGACAGATTGAGAGAGAAATGCAGGAAAAGTATAACGCTTCATTCATTATACCTGTAACAGCATATTATCTTGTTTTTGAACAAGAGTTTCCGTACTTTTATTATAGAGGGTCCTGCAAATCATGCAGCTGGTTTTTACTATACAATTCCTTGCTGAATATACCATTTATTTTTGTTGGCCTGAAAATGAGGGAAATGAAGAAAATTCTCACCCTGTCTATCAGTCAGTTACGTATCATTTTGTCGTAATTCAAGAAACGTACTGGCCTTTGTGCTCATTTGGAGAATGAACAAGCAGAAGACATATCTCTGCTTGTCTCTATCTCTTCCACTCTCTTTCTGGAACATTCCCTTTCAAATAAATAAATAAATCTTTTTAAAAAAATTTTTTTAAAGATTTTATTATTATTGGAAAGCCGGATATACAGAGAGGAGGAGAGACAGAGAGGAAGATCTTCCATCCGATGCTTCACTCCCCAAGTGAGCCACAACGGGCCGGTGCGCGCCAATCCGATGCCAGAACCAGGAACCTCTTCCGGGTCTCCCACGCGGGTGCAGGGTCCCAAAGCTTTGGGCCGTCCTCAACTGCTTTCCCAGGCCACAAACAGGGAGCTGGATGGGAAGTGGAGCTGCCGGGATTAGAACCGGCACCCATATGGGATCCCGGGGCGTTCAAGGTTAGGACTTTAGCCGCTAGTCCACTCCTCCGGGCCCAATAAATAAATCTTTTTAAAAGAACAGAATAAAAAGATGCATGTGTGCATGCTGGGTTCATAGAAATGACAAGAACTAAGCCATGACCATAACAACCAACTGGTGTATCTCTGAAGGGGTCTCCTTTTTCTGATGCTTCTATTGGTATAATTACTCTATCTCCTTGGTCAAGCTTGAATGGAATTCAGATCCCTTTTTTTCTTCGTGATCTATCATGCTAGAGCTGGTGTGTACATCAACCATTCCACATGTCCAGAGCAAATTATTGACTGCGCCATCATCCTAGCACTGGTGTGACTGTGCACACCACAATCCTAGCACAATCACAGACTGTGATCTGGACGACACCAGCCCCTGAAAGCAAAGAGCTGGAAAGCAGCTCAAGTTTTGCTTGTATTAGAGGCAGGGGATGAGGGTAGGAGGGCTGTGTCTCTCCAGGAAAAGCTTCCTTGGGAAACATGTTTTTCTGGCAAGTAACAGCGGAAGCAAAGTGCTGTTCTGGACTCCTCCAGGGTGAGGGAAGATCTCCCTTTTGAGGTAACATTGCAAAAGAACATTCCAACATTGGGAAAAGAGGGAAGAAAGTCATGTGTCAGTCTAGCTTGAAGTGAGTTTTATTAAGAACACCTCAATTCTCATCTGCACATTTTTGAGAGGTGTGAAAAAAAATGGAGGAAGTTGCCTGCAGTGGTTTAGTGGTTTTTTGAGTATGACACACAGGATATTGAATTTTAACCCCTGCTTCATCCAAAGAGTACTCACACTTCAGGGCTGAACAAGGCAACTATTCTTTGAACTGTGCATCTGTGGCCAGGTGATTCCCGTCTGTTTATTCCTTTTTAGCCTCAAGTATTTGAGTTCCACATTCGAAATATTATTCATATAATAATAAAAAGCCTAAGTAGTGTGGCTAGGAGTTCTGCATAAATGTATAAGCAACAGGCTCCAAATATGACAGAACTGTTATTTTAAAACACAATATGAGGCTTGTAATTTTGTTAATGACTACTGTGCACTTGTGTTCCAGAAACCGAAGTAACGTCACTATATATTGTTCCCTTGTGTATGTTGGAGCCTGCTTCTTAAAACCAGCTGTAGCTTCATGAATCCATCTACCATTTATAAAATTAATTTAGTGTTTATTAACATGGGTTTCTTAAGTCAATAACCTGAAGTATTTGTTTAGACCCACAGACTTTTGGATATGGAATAACATGTTGTGAATATGTCATGAGAGTTGTAATTGTGCCATCAAAATGTGATCTTGAAAATGCTAGTTTGGAGGCTGGAATCCCTGAGAAATATTTCCAGAAAGTGTAGATTCCAAGTGATCAATCAGAGTCCCCAGCTTTAATCAAAATGAAAATCTGCACCGTTCACTAGTCTAGCTCCACCTGAAAGTCCGGGTCAGAATTTCCCTGTGATCCTGGCACCCGCAGAAGGGAAGTTTTAGCTTTGTTTAGTATAACAAGAGCTGCAGGACTCCCAAGCCAATAAACGTGTTCACGTCAAACTCCAGACAGTTTTTCTTAGCCTGAACTCTTATCAAGGGAGACCTCATTTTGCCTCTAATTAGAGAGATTCAAGAGAAAGAAATCGCCTGTGTCTCCTACTGGTGCGGGTCAGCATTTGCCGAATTAAAGTGATTCCGACCTAATGCAGCGCCGCCCCCTCCCCCCTTTTCCACCGTCCCGGAGTGAAAGACTGCTTTGCTTTTGAACGTAAGGGTCAATCTTCCTCCCCACCAAAATTTCGGCTGTTTCGTTTAGAAGAAAAGCTAGACGAGGAGAAGCTTTCCTCATTTCTCCACTAGACTGCAAACACTCAGAAATGACATCAGGCAACCCGAAGAACCCTGGATGACTAAGGTCCTCAGAGTGTGAGAAAACTCTCCCTGCTTCTCTGCCTTTGGTTTTCGGACACATTTATGCAGATGAGCTTGCCAGAGCCGGCTCCCCCGCCTTCTTCCTCAGAGGAAGTTTCTTGGTAGATCACTGTCACCTCATCCAGGCGGGCGGGGGCGCGGGGGGCGTGAAAACTTGGCCGCCGCGGGCGCCCTCAGCGCCACGGTGATTTGTTCTCCTGGTGGAAAGAGCTGGAAGGAAGGAGTCGGCGCGCAAATAATGAAGGAGCACGGGGGCACCTTCAGTAGCGCCAGCATCAGCGGTGGCAGCCGGGACACTGCTATGGACAGCCTGCAGCCGCTGCAGCCTAACTACATGTCTGTGTGCTTGTTTGCAGAAGAATCGTATCAAAAATTAGCAATGGAAACGCTGGAGGAATTAGACTGGTGCCTCGACCAGCTCGAGACCATCCAGACCTACCGCTCAGTCAGCGAGATGGCTTCTAACAAGGTAAGAGGCGACCCTGTCACGCAGCGCAGTGTGAGCCCTGCAAGGGGCTCTGGTTGCACCGTCCCCTACCCAACCACCAACTCTCAGAAACTGTCGGCTGGTGTTGTGGTACTACTGCTGAAGTTTGAAGTCCTCAGTTAGCTGTCCTTGGCTGTGGATGCAGTTCAGAATCTACCCAAGACTACAAGGTTCTGTAAAGCCTATTGTCAAACAAATGGAAATCTTTGTTGTGGTGGTTGTTGCTGTTGTTGGTTGTCTTTTCCAATTATCAGCAATCTAAAAAGTGTATGTATGCCACATGTTGCCCTGCCATCAAGTGTTGCTTGTTATAAGGAGGAAAATTCTCTACCCTACTTCTGTCAATGAGAAAATGATTTGCCCTCAAGTTTGAAAAACTTCCGCTGAGAAGCACATAGTAGGATCTGCTAACATTTCATGATGCTGCCACCAACCTAAGTGAATAGAAAGAATTGATCTCTGAAATAGAAAGTAGCTCTTTAAAAGTTTGCTGGCTTTCAAAGTGGAATCATTTGAAACTAAATCCCACTCATACTGCAAGGGGAAAAAAGGTTTTGTTTACAATCTCTAGACAAAACTTAGTGTTGAAGAGCTTTAATTATCTATCATTATATCATTTGTTTAATTAACACCTGGACTGAGAGTGCTAATTTACTTAATTTATGTAGTAAGAGTTGTTTGTTGTTTCTCTGTATTTGAACTTGAGGATCTTAACTATGCAAACACAGTAAAGGGGATCAAGTTATACATATGCATTTGTACAAGTTATACCTATGTATTTGCACAGATACGTGTGTATACACGTGCATACATCCTGGGACACAAAGCTTTAGTGTCTCCCCAAGGCACTTATGGAGAGTCCTCACTCCCTCTAGCTGGAGGAGCAGTGTCTGTTTTGGGTCCTCGGGCTGGGAAGAGGCTGGGCTCCAGCACCCGCCTGAGGAGCTCTGTCTTGGGCTCCAGCCCTCTGTAGTCCTGAGGTGTGCTTCCGAGTGGGAATCCCTCCTTCCTCTCCCAAGGCCTTAGAAGTCTCACCTTTGGATGGAGGCCTGCTGGCTCCAGCTCAGAGGAGCACCTTTAGGAGAGCATGAAGGAAGGGAGGGGGAAGTTTATTTACTCCACAACTCTGTTTATTGGTTTAAAAGGACAAAAATAAGTCCCCTTCTCAGATTTTTAAGTCGAGAGTTCAAAAGTTGGGGAAGGGAGATAGGCAGGACACATAGGAAGTTTAACTGTGTGAAGACTGCTTCTGAAGTTCTTCATTGAAGGCTTTAACTCAGGGACTTTCCAGGGTGCTGTGGCTCTCAGCGGGCTACTTTCCCATGAGGAGGGCTTAACTATGTAACTTTCTCAGAGCTTGTGGAGACTTCATTGAGGACTTTCACTCACTTTGGTGCATTAACAGATACTCTGGTGTCTGTATTTTGTGATAATTGATTGTTTTATAAGATATAGATCCATTACTTAGTGGTAACTTTCAGTAGGTTTCACCATGGAGAAACTTGTGGCGGTGCAAAGGTAAGACAGGCAAGTAACTGCAAAAGGTAAAGAATACTTCCTAAGAAACTCCAAATTGTCCTTATTTTTCATTTTTAGTTTTGATGTGTATGCTATAGCATTGTAACCAGATTTGTGTCTAGAGTACTGGCATTGAACACTATCTCTCTTGCAAATTTACCCAAAATAATTTCATCTTCATTATTAGTATTGTGAGACACTGAGACCAGAGACCATGTAGCTCCTGGTGAGAATTCCAGTCCCTCAAGGCTTCTGTCCCTCCTTTATGGCATCCTGTGCAGGAAGCAATGAAAGTTAAATAGAGTTAACCCTAAAGAAAGGGCCAAATCTCAATGCTCAGTTAGCTTAAGTAAAAAGCATGTCACTTCAAACTGTTTTCACTGGAAAGTCCGTAAGACAAAGCAGGGGAAGAATTATGCCCAAGTAAGAGTTGAGGTTAGTTTCAATCTTTTTTTTTTTCAAAGACCTGATTGCTTAAATACTTTTTTTTTGTAAAGTCTAAAGTATTTTGATAATTGTCTTGAATGAAGCATGAGCAAACTGACTCACATATAATGTGATAAGAATTCTTTGATGACCACTAAGAAGACATATCTATATCTATTCTGATATTGCTATAGATTCTGGGGAGAAATAAATGATCTGTTTCACATAAAATTTTGTTGTTGAAATAATTTGAAGTTTGTATCCAAGTTGCTGTTTACAAATATTATCAACAACATCATTGCTATATTATGTGTCCTTATTTGGTCATATTTTGCTTATTCTTATTAAGTAAAGGGACTGTGGCAGAACTCTAATTTGCAGAAGTAGAAGTGAGTATGAAGACATTTTTTATACTTTTTGGGTTTTTTTTTAAAGATTTATTTTATGTAGTTGAAAGAGTGACAGAGAGACAGATACCTCCCACCTAGTGGTTAACTTCCCAATACCTGTCACTGCCATGTCTGGGCCAGGCCAAAGCATATTTGCAAAATCAGGCCAAGTCTTCCTTGTGTGTGGCAAAAACCCAACTACTTAAGCCATCACCTAATTTCTTTCATGGCGTGTTTCACAGGAAACTGAAATCAGGAGCCATGTCAAGTGGCTCCAGTGGTAGGTATTCCAGTGGTCGAGGCTTGAGACCTAAGCAGCATCTGAACCACTGTGCCTGCCATCTGCCTCTAGAAAGTGTGCTTTCGAATTGGACTGACTAATCGTTTGTTCTATACAGCTGTTCCAAAGCTCAATATTCACAACAACAATACGAGGATACAGACGATGCCTTTTGGGGCTGTGTTATGCCACAGCAGGTTAAACCTCAGTCTACTATACTGGCTTCAAGTGCTACTTCAAGGCCTGGCTGCTCCACTTCAGAGTCAGCACCCTGCTAATATGCCTAGGAAAGCAGCAAAATAGCCTGAGTGTGTGGGCCTCTGTTAACCCATGTGGGAGATCTGGATGGAATCTCAGGCTCCCAACATCAGCCTGGCACAGTCCCAGACATTGTGGCCCTTTGGAAAGCAAATCAGAGGATGGAAAATTTCTCTTTTGTCTCTGTAACTCTGTCACCTAAATAAATAAGTAAATAATATTTTAGAAAAATATACCTTGCTCTCTCAGTTGCTGTGCAGATCATTTGAGATAGTATGTCTAAAGCATTTAGCAAGGCCCTTGGAATGAAGTAGTAATTTAGTAAATGGCAACTTATTCACAGTATCCACTACATTTATACAAAGAATCTGTATCCTTAGCTCTTTCAGTTAAATAACCTCTGAGTAATCACTTAAAAGTGATAACAGGAAAGCCAGTGTGACCCATAGGCTGGTACATAAGGGTACTTTAAGATTTGATGGATAATAAAACTAAAGATAGCTTTTTGGTACAAAAACATTTTAAACTCTATATATACAAGGGGTCTTCAGAAGATTGGTTAAAAATGCATATTGTGAAAAAAAAAAGCTGTATGGACTTAAAAAATATTTTGCACCAAAATAAATTTATCTTTTAACACCATTCTTCATTAGTCTTTTGAAGTATCCTTTTATTTGAGAATGACAGAATGCTAGTCCACATACCAAAGGGTCACACCAATATGTTTGATGGAGGAAAAGCAGAAAAGCAGTTTTTCATATTTATTTCACCAGGGGAAGGCTGTCCTTTTTTGTTTTGCTCTTTTAATTGCTTTATTTTTGTTAACTAACATTTTGAAGACAACTGAGCAATTCAAAGATTGTAGCTGACTTTGATAAGTATGCTATGGAGTCCAGGCAACCACCTAGAACTATTTCTGTGACTTAAAAAACAGTCTTCTCCTTGGCCAGCAGCTCTTCCATCCCTTAACAGCAGCTACAGGCCAAACAAAATTTCAAAATGTCAGAGACAGTGGTAGCCATGAGGGTCAGTAGTGCAGATTGTCCTCAACTCCCCACCCTCCTTGAAGGTACAAGAAGGAGGAGAAGGCTCAGCAGGCGCTGTATAAGGCAACGGTCTTATGTTTTTCAAGAGGGGAAGGATATCTGGTGAACCTTCTGCCAACAGTTCAAGTTCACTTAGCTGCACTAGAGCTGTTTTGCTTAAAGACAGATTGTCATGGACTTGCTCATTAACTTGTGTGTTTTAGCTTTCATCACCTCCTGAATTAAAAGAATAGTCTTACGCTTCAGCGAAACACATCAAGAGCATGAGTTCCTCTGTGGCAAAACAGTCATATGTTTTGAAAACAGGATGCTTTGTCTCTGCTTTATAAAAAGAGGAACGGAAAGAGAAACAGTATAGAAAGGAAGAAAGCAAATAAGCTCAGCAGGATCCCCAGCCCAACAACGGCATAAACACTGACCTGTCTTCCTGACCCTCACTGTGGCTCAGTTCCTGACCTTGTGTCACCAAAGCCATCGACGTCATTGGAGGAGGATAGGAGGAATGGCACAGCTGCTGTGAGGGTGACTAGAATTTCCTGTCTCCTTCCTGACAGACGCAGTCAGAAGAGTACAGAGTTGCAACAACAGTGGCTGAGGAAGGACCAGCCCAGAACAATCCCAGGGAGACCTAACTGGGACTGGCAGGGTGAGAGGAGGGTTTCCTCTGGTTTACTGAAAAACACCACCTCTCACCTTGACTCCAACTGGAGGTTTCAGGTGAAAAATGTCAAACAGGTCATTTGCAACCGACATGTTGAAAGGTTTTACAAAAGAATGTACTGAGCCATTCAATAAGGAGCTGTATTCAAGCAACTTGTTCTGTCCTAACCTTCCTTCCAAATGCCTTCCACTGAGGTGCTCAGCATGTGCTAGCTTTTCCATGTTCATGTGCAGTGCAAAGGTTGGGGCTCTGTTAGTGAAAATGAATGATCTACTGTTGAAAAGAGCAGTCCTGCCTATCAGAACTTTGTTTGAAATGAAGTACCAATACTTAGATCTTCAGTTAATGTTTGCTAAGGAAACTTAGGTGATAAGAAAGGGAGACACGGGGTCAGCTCTAGATAACATCACAGAAGTGAGTCCTCCTGGGTAACTTATGCTATGATAACGAAAGCAACTAATTGCCTATACTCATAAGCTAACTCAATAATCACTAACCAGGGGGAGTGTTGAACTCAGCCAAACCGAAAAGAAATAGACTTTACTGACCAAAAGATTCATCCCTCAGAAACGCACTAGCCAGGTAACTAATCCAAGTTTGTCTATGATTAGAGCAGTGCCATCCTCAGTGCAAGGTGGATCTTCTCTTTGATCTTGCTCAAGCTTCCCTCCAACCTAAAAGACAAGGAGTTGGCTAGCCCACGGGAGCAGATGTGTTTTCCCTTGTAGGCTACGGTTTGCATCTACTGGACTCCCACACTGTGATCAAATGCCTTTGAATCCACTTCTCGGGCCTCTTCCCTGCATGTGCTACAGGAATACACATGTTCAAGCCCAAATGCTAACCAAGAGGCTGATATTTGGGTTTGGGGAGAGTTGTGTAGGACAGGACTCACTGGGTCTTGCCCAAGAAGTCCCTGGCAGTCAGGAAAGGGAAGATAGGACTTGACCAAGCAGCTAGGACCGCCTGTACCATCATATCAAGAATTCCTTATCCAGTCTGAGCTCCCAGGTCATTATGAATGAATATCTTTCAAGAGAGGAATGTAGGAGACAATTCATGTCACGTCTTTACATATGACTATTCAAGCTTAAAGTATGCGTCCCCACAAAAGTGGGAAGTACCCTGAGCTGGAAGGCAGAATAGAAGGAAATTAGCTCTGACAGCCGGGTGGGCACTCAGATGTCTTTGCTTCCTCTTTACTAAAACTCAGATTTGTATGGGATAAAGTCCAAAATTAAATAGAAATCATTTTATACAGTATAAAATATAGAGCCACAAAGCTAAGTGGAAATAGCCCAGGAATAAGCCACTTCGACATTCTAGCTCCACCTTTGTTTAGTGGTATTGTCATAGAAAATTAAATCACTTTGAGCCATTACAATTTCTTATCTATAAGACAGAACATTTGAAAAAAAAGACTGTTTCTATGGTCTTATGTAACTCTTGTCCTTATTGATAGAATAATAATCATAAACTACCAAGCTGATCTATATTGTATTCTCTATATGCAGATTGTGCTAAGATCTTTTTCTACAGTCTATGATTAATATTCAGAGTAAACTTTTAAAATAGTGTTGCTATTATTATCTCTGTTTTATAGATGAGCAAAATGAGGTTTAGGGAGTTGAAATAATTTGCCAAAAATAAATAAAATGAGGGAGGCAGAATTTACCCAGGGCCGTCTGACTCATCATCAATGATCCAATGAGACAAACAGGAAAAAGTTTTGACATATTAATTTTTAGGAGAACATTGTAATGGTTGGTGGGATATCTTATTCTTCTAACTGGTTGTCACTACTGAGGTCTATTTCAAAATCCTAGTCTGTGAATAGCATATTCTCAGCCTCTAACCCAGCCATTAATTACTACAAGTTCAGCTTTCCTTACTGCAAAGCATAATCTACCAACATAGGGAAAAGGATTAAAAGCAGTTCTAGGAAATGATGCAAAGCACTTCTAAAAATGCAAATGATTTTATTAATCTATTAATCAATTTTAGGCCAGTTTACTAAATTTCAAGATATGCTTATGTTCTAAAATTTCTCAACATAGCCTAAGATAAGATAGTAAAGTTTTGCTTAATAGACGTTCGTTAGGCTACCCTCAAATTCCCTTTAGAGTTATCACCTAAAATAAAAAAGAATATAGAAATAATTCCTAGTTTTAATTTATTGTCATTGTAATTTCATCTTGTTATTATGTCCTTTCCAATGCACGCAACATGATCACAAAAAGTTGATGCTTCAATAAAAATTTATATAGCAACATTTGCTACAAAAAAAACTGTAGACTGTTTTCCATTGACTTTTTATGAAAACAAAGATGAATGGGAAGATTAAGTTGTTATTCTTTATCTATCATTGTTTCAATTACTCTCAATATGATAAAATCACTGTATTATTGCGTATGATTCAATATTGAAATTCTTTCTGAAACTGATAAGATCAGATTTGAAGTTTATTTAGTGCTTGGTAATAAATGTGATTTACAATCTATTATGCTTAACATAAATATGTATGTACTGGTATTTATAGGACCAGTTCCTTCACCAAATTCTAATACAGTTAGCCTAAACTTTCTGCTAACTCACGTGAAATACCCTGAATGAGCAAATCTCTACTGCGCAATTACAAAGAAGTCAGGGGACATTATCCGTGACCACTGCACCTCTGGTTGATTGACAAGAGAACACTATAGTCTCTTCACATGGGAAAATGTCAGAGAATTGTGTTTAAAACGCTAAGATAAATCCAGATCACTAGTTTTTAAAAAATACATAATTCAAATATATTACTGGAAAAAATGTTCCATTTCTTTTTGTTATACTTCTTGTCTTTAATTTTATTTTCGTCTTTTATAATGTCTCCCAGTTTAAAAGGCTCTCAAGTTCTATGCCATTGTTATTTATCAAAGAAAAGGCAAGGGTGGAGTTTGCTCTTTTAATATCTTTCAGGAGGCTTACTTCTTAGCAAAAATGAGCTCAGACAGTGGAGTTAGCTGAGCTATCAGGAAGCCAGGACTTACTAAACCAGAAGATGCCAGGACAAACTTATGCCATAGTCAATAGGTTTCACACTCTGCAAGGCACCGTGCCAAGTGTCTATGTGGGTCCCTGCACATCCCTGCACTTGAGTGTTTTCTCACGAACCTGCCAGCCTGTCTCTATCTTGCCCACTTGTACGTGATGTTTCCCTCAACTGGTGCCAAACTGTTTAGTCTCTTGGATATTTTACTGCAACTTCCTTTGTTTGATTTACTTTAAAGTAGCCAAGTGCTTCCACAAAGAAAGGACTGTTAAGTTCTTTAGAAATGAAGAAGACAGTAAATCCCCTGTTCTTTTGTTTTGTTTTGGGGAAGTTCTTGGTAATCTTTCTGTTCTAAGGAGTGGATTTTAAAGCTATAAATCAGGCCATGCTGCTCATCAGTCATAACATTTTTCCTGCTGCTAATGACTTACAATTTGAAACTATACTGCTTTTGAAACCCAAAGCCCTAATGAATTGAAGTTTAGCAAATTTACTAAACTAAACATTCTACTTCATGATTCAATTACTTTAACTTTTAATTTTAGTTATCCAAAATATAGCAGTTTTAATCATTAAAAACTTTGTATGGCTACATTCCATTCACTCTGCTAACAAAGGAGGCACCATGTTAAATCACAAGTGATTGTAACAGTGAAATTAGAGTACAGATATCAAGACTAAAACTGATTAAGATTATTTAAAAGTTTTAGATTTGGGACATGTCATATCCGAAAAGGTAAATATTAAGTAATTATTTTGAAAAGAAGGCAGAAAGAAGAGAAATTGTCACTAAAGATAGGGTTTTTTTTT
The DNA here is from genome assembly GCF_030435755.1 of Ochotona princeps. Lineage (NCBI taxonomy): Eukaryota > Metazoa > Chordata > Mammalia > Lagomorpha > Ochotonidae > Ochotona > Ochotona princeps. The sequence continues at coordinate 54,817,444 of NC_080833.1, forward strand.
TTAAAGATTGATTTATTTTTATTACAAAGTCAAATATACAAAGAGGAGAGACAGAGAGGAAGATCTTCTGTCCGATGATTCGCTCCCCAAGTGAGCCGCAACGGCTGGTGCTGCGCCGATCCGATGCCAGGAACCTGGAACCTCTTCCAGGTCTCCCACACGGGTACAGGAATCCAAGGCTTTGTGCCGTCCTTGACTGCTTTCCCAGGCCACAAGCAGGGAGCTGGATGGGAAGTGGAGCTGCCAGGGTTAGAACCGGCGCTCATATGGGATCCTGGTGCGTTGAAGGCGAGGACTTTAGCCGCTGGGCCCTAAAGATAGGTTTTCAACTGAACTATATGGTATTGCTAAATCTGATCTAATAGTCCGAAGTGAAATGTTAATTTAACAACTTTGGTGTTTTTTTTTTTTTTTTTTTTTTTTAAGATTTGTTTACTTGCAAAGCAAAGTGACTTGAACAGGGGGAGAAAGGCAGAGAGAGAGAAGAAATAGGAAGAGAGAGGCAGTTTCACTTCCCAAAGGGGTCTAATAGCCAGGTGTAGGCCAAGCCAAAGCCTGGAACCAAGACTCCATCTTGATCTCCCACATGAGTGGCAGGCACACAAGTACCAGATCACCTTCCCGTGCCTTCCCAGGAGCATTAGCAGGAAGTTGTTTTAGAAGTGGACTAGCCAGGACTCAGATATGGGATGTATCTGTGCCAAATGATCACCCCCTTCTTTTCTAGGTTCTAGGTTCTTACACAAACATCCCAGTGGAGTGGGTTTCAAAAATGTTGATAATGCCCCACTAAGAAGTGATGTCAGTATTATGAATATATCATAAACATTTAGATAAAACAAATCTCATTCATTGTATATAGAGACACATATTCATAGATTTAAGTAGCTTGTGTTTTTTAGTATTTGTTTCTTATCTGAATATCCTTCAGCCCAGCCACATATTAAACAGATACTGAAAGATATTCTATCATAAAATATGGATAATAAATGAACTAGTAATCTGATTATTTAAGTGAGGAGATATAGGAGGAAATAAAAGGAAAATGACTTGGAAAAATTGATCAACTTGGTAGTAATGTTTATTAAGAAAATTTTTCCATGCCTAAAAAAATCCTTAACAGTCTTACTTTAGCTCTTTTGGTATCATCTCATTTTGAATAATAATTTATATTAAGAAGCAGTATGATTAAGAGAGAATTTTCTTCCATATAATGAAAAAAATAATAAGTTCTAATTTTTAGTGGGTAAGATTAATATTATTGTGATAATACATAGAAAGATTGAGGTAGCAAATTGATTTGAGAGGATATTAACTTTGTGAAAAACCCTTTTAAAGAAAGGATAATTATCTGCCTGGAAGAAAAAAAAATGAGTACATGTGAGAAAAATCGACTAAAATCGTAGTACCTTCTGTTGACCCAAATCAGTAGATTTCCCATATCCTCTCTATCTTTGATGTCAGAAAATATATTGAAACCATGACTTAAAGGTACCAGTAAGAAGAGTTCTGTTATCACTAAACAAGGAAGAAATACAAGCCTTCCCTACTTTCTTGCAATTTCATTGGGTAGAAAATGACCCTTTGGCTAAAACACATTCTCAAACCCTGAAGTATGTACATTCTCCTTGCGTGCTGAACTTCTTGACTTCCTTTTCTGAAATCATGGCTAACCTACTCTAGTTCCATCAGCTTTTCGTAAGCCATCCCCTTACCTATTTTATGGATGAATACCATAGCTGTAGCTTTCAGTATCTCAGGTTTTACTCATGACTCTTGCTGTTTACAAACTCTCAAGGTTTGAAATCATGTTTTGAGTGTTCAAGACTCCACTTTGCTTATGGTTTTAGAGCTAAAAAGTACCAAGGAGTCACAGCTTTGTTGCAGTTGAATTGTAAGGAGGGAAGTGAAAAGCCAATAAAAGCATTGTCTGTTAGTGGTAGCTGATTTTTGGGTTATTTTGTAAAAGCTGTAATTCCACTTAACTTGACTTGGTCATTTGAGAAATTCATTGACCTTTTAATTTAAAATAGAGTATCCAGCTTTAAATAAGGCCTAGAATATGGACAAAGTCTCATTGATGGCATAAAATGATAGTGAAGATGGAAATTTTTTAGCACTTAAAAATAAAAGCTACAAAACATTCTTAAGAGTATCCAATAATAATGTGCATTTCAACTGTGTGCTTTTCTTGGTCTGTACGGTTACCCGGGAACCTCTTGATTGGTCACTAAAGAAATACATTCCGATTTCTTACCATAGATGGCCAAAAGGGTCAGTTGAATCAGCCAGATACTACCGTTTATTTAGCTGGAAGGGCGTGGTGCCCTCCCTGCCTGTAGCCACTCTCTGTCCATTGTGATTGTTCCTCTTGGCTCAATTCTTGAATTGAGTCAGATGATTTAGATATGTATGTGTTTACTGATGCAACAGATATGTTTTCCTTGGCCAGGGCAGTCCATTATTCGTGTTCTTGATAGGGTAAGTGGCCACTGAGTCTTTCCCTGCTTCACTGTAACACTCAGGATTTGGTTTCACAAAGCTTATTCCCCCTTTCTTATTCATTGTTGGAGCTTCCCTAAGAATATTCCATTGAGACTCACTGGAAATATTTTTTAAAACATTTAAGAATGGGTTCCATTTAACTTGATAGAACTTGTTTTCTACTTATGAAAATTACTTTAAAATAATCTGACACTAACTTTTTTGTGTGATTTTAGATATTGAAATCAATTGTTGCCTGACTCTGTATTTCACATGTCTAGCATAGTGAACCTTGTATTGCTTTTCAAGAAAAACTCTTCATGGTCCTTAAACAGTCCTTAAATTAGAGAATATTACCAAAAATGCAGAAGCAAAATATGAATCCTTGGGCCAGAATTGATTCTTTGTGTGTGTGTGTGTGTGTGTGTGTGTGTGTATTTTGTTTTGTTTTGATTTGTTTTTGGTAAATGTAATAATGGAAGAGCAATTATTAGGAAAATTTTTTTCTTTTATGATCATGTGACCTGATCCAGAAGTTCGTTTCTCAGATAACTCTGCATCTACCCGAGATTTAGGGATGGGACCTTGGGGAGATTTTGAAACCTAATTCTTCATTCACAGCTTATCGCTGTCAGTGCTACCTGTGATGTCAGAGCAGACCTTGTCAAGTAAAACGATACTCTCTTTAAATATGTACCTGTGTATTATTTTTGTGTTGCCAGACCCAAACTGGCATGCTAATGAAACACAACTGAAAAGCCCTTTCTTAAATACACTGTGCTTTTGCCTTAGTTCTGTAATACTCACCCAGAGGAAACTTGCAAATTCCACATTTTCAGATGTGGAAATGAGAATAAAGAAAAAAGTATCTCATTCAAGCTTTTCAAGTAGTAAATATAGAGTGTTTTTTTCTCTTTACTCCAAAGTTGAATGACTTAAATTTTTTTAAAAGGAAATCTGCAAGGCAGATGATAATATTCTTCTGTAATTTCTTAGCAAAGCATATACTCAGAATTTTGAAGCTAGAAATTAGTCAAAGCTCCTTTGTTTGTTTGTTTTTGCTTGTCAGTTTAGATGTTATCTCTTGGAAGAGATCATAGCTGATTTCCTTACCTGAGCAGCTTGTTGTTCTTAACTTTTGCTGCTGCAACTTATGGTTTATGGTTTTTTTTTTTTGGTAAAGCTTTGTTTTGACTCATCTCCTACACCACAGCGTGACGCCACTGTTACCCTGTTCACAACTGGGGACAGCACATAGCTGTTCTGGGCTCCTTGTAGGCATTCAGAAAAATTTTTAGATCAATTACATAATGTTCAGAAACTTGATCGAATTTATTCAAAACCAAATAAACTGTTAATGGCAAATAAAGTAGCATCCATAAATCTCCAGTTCCCTCTTTGCCCCCCAGTTCAGTTTTTCTACATGGAGTTGCCCACTGAAACCTGTTTCCTGTTTTGTCAATGTTAAGTTGGCTCACAGTGAATGAGGTATTGCATTACCCCAACCAGGTAGTGAAAGCAGCTGCTCCTACAGTCAAAGTCCAGATGTCTAAGCACACAGTTGTTACAGACGACAGTGGTTTTCTTTCTAGCAGACATATCAAGCACATTTTTAGTTGTGTGTGTGTATTTGGAGTCAGTTGGTTGATTGATTGGATTTGATGTTATTTGACGTACCTTTCTCTCCAACAGTTTGCATCCAGTAAACAAGCTGAGCCTTCAAAACCTGGCAGTGGAGGCTGCCCTTACCTAAGGGAGCACATATGTGCCTGTCACTCAGCCACTCCCCATATCTGTTGTGCCGGGAAAACAACAGCCTAATTATTTCACCATTGTTTGGTTATGTTTTCTATCCTAGCACGCTCTGACACTCCCTTTAGCCTAGTCACATATTCTGTTGATTCATATGTTAATTCATTATCTGCACTATGCAAATCTAAGCAAAATGCATAATGGTACACTAATACTTGTGTCCTACTTACATAATCACTCATAGATTTTGTTCAATACATGAGGAGTCCTCAATTTCTTAGTTTGAGGAAACTGGCCAAGTACAGAAAAATGAGTAGTGTTACCAAGAGCTTGATGCCTCCGAATATGTTTTTTAAATGGTATGACTTTAACAGGAGGCCACTTACAGCTATGATTTTTATTTGACAGGCTTAATCTATGTTTCTGGCAAGTCTGGTTTGCACTTCTGAGACTGGGTAAATAACATGAATGTCAGCCAGCAAGTCTGAAGTTTCGTGAGTAATGTATATGACATAACAGTGTATCACACCTGCAGCCATGTATTGTAGGATTAAGTAGGCAATTATATAAGTTGTTATAAACAATGAGATAAAACAGTTTAGGTGCCAAAAAAAATCAACTGAAACTTCCACCCAAAAACCAATCTAAAGCGAGGAAGGTACTATTCATTCAAATCAAACTCTTAAAATTCAAAGATTAATCTCACTTCAATTACAAATTCTATGGAATAAAGAAAATCAATTAGATGTCCCACAACTTGACAACCGCTTCCCATGTATTGCTTCTAAACTTCCCATGTTAAATATGGAATAACTTAATTTGTTAGAACTCAATGCCCGGCTCACATTCTCAGACTTGTACAATACGGAATTTCATTTCCAGGCTCAGTTGAATACTCACTTATTCCCTTGCCATGCTGTCATAATGTTGGATTTGCTGCTACAGTCTCCTTTGTGCTATTAGAGTCCACTGCTATGGGCTTAGCAGCAAATGCTCAAACTGCTTCTGTAAGCTTCTCATGAATGCAGAAAACCTACATGTACTGGGATTCACTGCTATTCAAAACCTTCCTCAATCACTTCTAAATTTTATGACCTATTAGTTAATCTGAACTCATAAGAGAAAGAAACAAAATATGAAAGGATTATAATACTTTTGTGTTTGGATGAAATTACTGTCCTTTCACTTCAAAAACATGTTTACACTTCCAACCTGTAGCCAATTCTTTTCAGAGTGCAGTCATATATTCTAGCATAGGATAAACAAAATACCCAATAGATAACATATATGCTTTCAGGAAACAAAAAAAATGTGCCAAGGGAGCTCAGAAGTTTTCATTATTAGTCGACGATCTCACAGTTGAAGCTGAAAACTGCCACACTAGTGAGCTCTCCAGGCCCGAGACACTCCTAATTTAGAAGCATGATACTGCAGACTGGTTTTGAAGCACCCATTGTCTTTTATCCCAGAGTGACAGTCACTACCTGAAATCAATGTAATTAACTTGTTACACAGTAGATGCCACATGGTATTTTTCAGGGATGGAGTGGAAATGTCAAAAGTAAGCTATGTCTGATTTTTGTACTTGCAAAATAATTGGAATTTTCATAAGGCAGGGTTCCTAAAACATCAAGAGATGTAGACTAGAAATGGAAAGCTGTTCTTACATAGATTCATGTCTAATACTTACTGAGTTATTATAGAAAGCAAGCAAAGTTTCTTAGTTTTTGTAATTGTTTTCAAGTGAGATGCAGGGGTCCTGAAGCACAGTAGTCAGAAGGGGGCAGCTCATGTTCTCACCCATGGAAAGGATTCTCATTGGTTACACAACTGCCTCTGTCCAGGCTTCAGGCTGTGAAATGTTTCAATAGAAACCTTTGTCATCCACTTTGGAATCGTATTACTATCCCATGGCCTTAGAACTGGCTCTAGAAGCTTGGGTTTAATACTTACTGCAGAAACAGGTGTAGCTGACTTAAAAGGAAAACTAGAAGAGTAACTAAATAATGTAATTTTTTTCAGTTGTTATGATTTTTATCATCTGTTGAAATACCAAGCCAGTACCCCAAATCTGCCAAAGTACCACTTCTCTTGGTCTCTATCAATAGATTAAAATGGAGAGATCAAGTATATGAAATGAAATTACAGTGTTCCAAAACAGGAAAAAGGACAGATCTTGTGTTTCTCACCAGAAGAGCCCTTTTTTTCAGAATAGTAACTTTGAAAATTGTAAACTTTTTAAAAAGAGAAGTGCTTCTGAGCCTGATATAGTGTCAAAATTGTATGACATTAAAATTCAGTGTCTTCATGGAATAGTTAGACAGGAAATGTCTGAAACATACCTAAACTAAAAAAATAATTGATTGTATGAAATTCAAATTTAATCGGTGTTCTTAGATTTTATTTGCTACACCTGGCAACTCTATGTATGTGGAAGAATAGATGTATGTAATTTGTAAACACTATACAAATATATTAAAAGGCAAAGCAGAAATATGAGTCTTCAAATATATGTCTACTTAACCATGTCACAACAGCCACTTGCAGAGTTAAGGGAATGAGAAATTTCTATAAACATTCTTAAGGGAATTAGTTTGGGTCTAGGAGAGGTTTTTTGTTTGGTTGGTTTTCTTTTTTTTTTTTTTAGTGTTTCAATAACGTGTGTCATATCTTTTGACATTTTCAGAAATTCTAAGAAAAATGGACAGCAGCAAAGGGAATAGATCAGAAAAAATATCTATTGTGGGAGCTTTTAAAAACCTAGTGTGAAGATAACAGCAATTGTCGTCAATTGAAAAAAACTGTTTTTGATTCTCTATATGAAAGAACTAATGGTTTGTCCTTACTTTGCATTTTAATATGTCACTTGAGCAGCTACTTGTCTGTCAACCAAGAAGTGGAATTTGATTTTTGCTTCATCATAAATTCCATAATTGTTGCAAAATTATGATACGGATAGGGTGTTTGTTTTGCTTTATTTATCATGAAGTTCTATCTTATTGGGTAGTCAGGAAGAGAATCACTCAAATCTAGCATCTTTGGGAGACTTATTTCTGCTTTGGCATATGAATACTGAGACTGATCCATTTTCCCTGTTGGGTGAGAGGTTTGCTGCAGATATTAATAAATACAACTTATTTGTTCAGCTGACCCACTTATAAGGTAAGTAGAGGTTCATGGGCAATGGCATGCCCATTATTCCTTCTTTAACCATGTCACCAACCCACTCAGCTCAACTTTACCTGCCTCTCAAGTAAAACTAACATATGACTTAGGAAACTGAATAAAAAGTTTCAGGATGTAAAGTTTGTAGGAGATGATATGTGTGGGTGTTATCAGATGATCTGGAAAGCTAAGAATTGTGGACATTGCAAGTTTTATTAAGAGATTTGGAGAAAGTATGTGATACCCTTGTTCTGACGTTTGTTCTTCATTTTAATGTCAAATTTACAAAGTGTCCAAGCTTAGAAATTGAAGTCTATTTTATTTAATTTTCATTTCTTCCATACAAAATAAGTGCAGAAAAAGTAAGCTTTTGAAATTGAAAAGGACCTTAGAAATTAGCTCTCATCCAACGTAAAACTGAGCTCAAGTTACAAACACCCCCGAGAAGCTAATTCATCTTACATGAGAGTACACATCTGTTTAAGGCCAGAGCTCAAAAAGACAGAAGCTCTGCTTACCAGCTCTCACAAACTAATCTCACCACAGTTTCAGATTCTTTCTTCCTCGGCTAATCATTCAAGATTTCAGAAGAAATTTTCAACTCCTTTGCTTTCCCGATACCTGGGAATTCTTATTAACTTATGACTAACAAAGTATAAAATGTGAGTCAAAAGTTAGTCCCTAATAAAGTCATTGTGACTTTAATGACTTCGGCAGTTGTTTCATACTGCAAAAACAGGAAGATCTCATACAATAAGGCGCCTGTCTCACAGCTGGGCTCCTGCGTAGATGGCCACCCACCAGAGTAACTACTCAGGCTGTCTTCCTCTCCTTGGCACCTTTATTTTCCGTTCTTAGAATTTTCTCCTATTGACTCTTTGGGAGGTTTATCAATGAAAAGAAAGAACTGCTTTAACTAGTCTTCAGTAGGCTATATGCTATTTTGGATCACGTTGGATTCACTCCAAAGTGATTACCAGGACACTTCCATCTTAGAAGTAGTCACATGCACAGTACCAACTCCTTGCATTATCAGTCTTCTGGATTGTTTTGTTCTTAGAAACCAAATTGATGGATGTTAGGTTTAGAATGACTGAGTTCACCCCAGCCCACCATTCCTGTGTGATTAGTTCAGCTACATTTCACTGCTGAGTTGGTGCTTGCTTGCCTGTGAGTCTGCATAAAGCTCAAACTGAATCTTTGATGAGAAATACAGAAAAATGATGACATATTCCATGACTTCAGAAGAAACAGGCATCATCTCTGTCGTAGCTTTGAAGCTAAAGAATAATTGAAGCCATCAAAGAAAAAGCTCATCATTAAGAACAATAGATTTTTTATCTTTTATTCTATATATTTTAAATAACTTCTATTAAAAGTGGCCTATTAAAGTCACAGATTTTGTTGATGAGGTATATTCTGGGCAAACAATAATAAATCATTCCTGTAGCAAATGACACTTTCTTGGCTTTTCAAGAAAACGGTTTCAACCTCTAGCAATGTTTGTGAATCTACCATCAGGTATAAGCTTACAGAGGCATTAGAGGAATTTGTGTTACTAAGGGTTCATTCACAAACTTTGCTTGTCTGTGTTGAGCAGGGGATTTGGCCATTTCCTCTGGGGACATTATTTCTAGGTAGGCTCTAACTGGGATTCTTGTGAAGGTAGATTCTTACAGAAAAATAGGATCTATGTACATTTGACCCATTTATTTTTGACATAGGGTGCTCCTGTTCATGAATGTCTCTACTGTATTTGATAAAAATTTTCCATCACTTTCAGTTCTATAATTACTTGGGACACAGTTCCACTCAGGAACTGTTTTACCCTGTGTTTGAGCTGAACCCCTAACGTGATAAATAGGCAAGGAGTCCCTAAGAATCTTGTGTTCTAAAACTCTGAGGGATGACAAATATTTGTCTCCCTTTGTTGGTGACTTATTCTGGTAGGCTGAAATATTTCCTATCGAGTATTTTTCTAAGTATCACAGAAGTTCAGTTTTCTGGGAACTATTAATTGCTGGTAAGTGTATGTCCAATCTGAAAGAAAGCAGCCACAAAATTTCATAGAGTCATGACAGATTATGATTGGAAAAGTATGACTCTAAAATCGTACATCATCCTCAATTCACATATGGCAGGTAAAGGGACTCTTAGTGAAAGCTGAGAATTAAAGTCAAGCATGGTCAGCTGTCTTGTGGCTACTTCTGGCTCATCAAAAACAGCTTCCATCTGGGAATCAGAGAACCGAGCTACGCTGAGCTCCTCAGTTCTCTCCCTAGCCGTAACCTCAGAAGTAATTTCTGTCTGCTCCATTTCTTGATGTGTCTCATCACACAGGCAAGCACCAGTCTTACTAATAGGACTCTGCATTACTAGACTGTAGCACATACCCACATCTGCCCCTTGTACAGAGCAGGACAGAAGTGGGCCCTTCATAAATGCTTTTTGATGACAGCAATGATGGCTTTAGTCAGTGCGGTTGGGCCCTCCCTTGTGGAGGAGGAAAACCAACAGTTGTTGCTAAGCAACATTTAAAAAGACTGGCTCGGTTTCTGACACCAAGTGACCTCCATTACGTACTTCATTATGTTGTGTGTTTTATGGTTGCTTTAAGTTGAGTGAGTTTTGGTTGTATGGTCGTGCTTTTAGCAAAAGGCTCATTGGAGAATAATTTAGACCTGAGAAGGAGAAAGGTGGTATAGAGGAGTGTGCCGACCTCTTTAAGAAAAGCAGAAGAGGGAAGGAGTATGATTTACTCTCACTCCGTTTCCTCCTCCCACCCTGACAGTGTATTCCACCAGGACTCTGCCATTGGAAGTCTTTAGTGATCTTTTTGACTGTTTCACCTGCCATTATCTTCTGAGGTAAAGCTCCAATACGACTAATCAAGAATTGGGCCGAGTCTCTCCAGACTGCTCACTGTTAACTGTTCTGGTTAACCATTGTGTCCTAATATATCTCAATCATTCTATTAAAAAGAAGAGTGTTCATTTGCTCATTTGTTTTTCTTAGGGTACTGCTATCTCTTGATTGCTTTGCCTGACCATTTTCAGTACATATTCATTATTTGTATATATTGATCAAATACATTATTAACTGCCATGATTGATGTCATACAAACCTAATTAACTCCAGAACATGCTTAAGTATTTTAAAGAGAGTCTAAAAGTAACAAAATAAGGATGTTTATCTGAGGGAATGTTGTATTGGTCTAAGTTTTTTTCTTTTAATGAATTTATTTGAAAGGCAAAGATACAGGGAAAGAGAGGAAGAGACAGGGGAGAGATCTTGCATCTGCTGGCTCACTCCCCAAAAGGCTGAAATAACCAAGGCTGGGCCGGACCAAAGCCAGCAGCCAGGAGCTTCTCTCTGGTCTCCCAGCTTGGCCCATCTTTCACTGTTTTCCCGGGCATATTACCATGAAGCTGCATGGAAAATGAAGCAGCCAGGACTTAAACCAGTGCCCATACAGGATGCCAGCATCATAGGTGACAGTTTTAGCTGCTATGCCACAACGGTGACCTTGGCTTGTCTTCACAGAGAACATTCTGAAAGAGATCATCCATCTCCAAACTTTTTACATGATACGTTTACTACAGTCCAAGAGAAGTTGCTTCTTTGCCGGTGTTAAATAGAGTAATCGGAGCATTTAACATTCCCTTTCTCAGCTTCTAATTCTTTTGTATACTTTCTGTCATTTGAAGACTAATGAGTGGGGACCATTGTGACTCAGCAGTTATATCTTAAAACACAAATACCTGGGAATTTATGTGATTCACCTGAATTAAAATTGCAAAGAGGCTCAATAAGCAAAATGCACTGAGATAATTGATTCAGAGATGTTTGGTTACAGCTACTAACACGTTGTCTCCTGGGAAAATACACACAGAAACCAGCAGAGTTACCCAGAAAAAAAAGATGGCTGTGCTTCTCTGAGGACAATGCATAGTGCAGTAGCCTAGCAGGCAGGAATTCTGACTTGCATTAGCTTCACCCTGACAGGCTAGGTCTCCTTGGCATGGGCAGTGGTGTGCCCAGGGGCTTGGATGCTTGAAGTAAAGCTATTGTTGAGTGCAGAATGCTCATTTGAAAGGGAATGCCTCACAGGAAAGAAAGCCAATTGCAAGTTGGGGCTGTTGCTATGGTGCTTTGCTATTCCTTCAATATGCTGCACATGAACTCCTGTGATTGCAAGGGTAGGATAATAGAGGGGAGGGAGGAGAGGAATTGAATTGGCTTGGTTTGGGAATCCCACTGCAGTAGGGTTCTATTCTTAGATCTTCTTGCTTATTCGCTAAAGCTGACAAGGACAGGTAAGGGGAGAGGATGAAGGAGGGAGCGAGAGGGAGACAGACCTCTATAGGAAAGGAATGCCTTTTTCAACATGCCCTAGGAGGCTAAAATAAAATGAAAATAATGTAGCCTCTAAACATTTCTAAAATAATTATGAGATATAGCACTGAAATACCAAGTAAACAGTCATTCACATCCCAAAATAATTTGCTGTTCAGCTAGCAAAAAAAAAAATTTTCCCAACACATTCTAGATCCTAGATGGAAAGATTAAAGAAGTTTAACCTAATTGTCAGATGCTTCTAATATGCATATTATTGAGCTGAAGGAGTGCAGAAAAATCACATGTTGCATATAAGCCACTTTTCAAGCAAAATAAGTTAAATCCATTCTCATTCATTTTGTTGTGAAAGAAGGGGAAACGCATCAGCCTACCATCTGTGGGCAAATAATCCTCAGAAAATCCTGTTAGAAACAAAAAACATCGTGTATACTGGGAACCTAGTCTGCAGACAGACACAATGCTAACCTTTTTCCATGCAAGAAAAATGTTCAGAAAGTAAATCAATCAACTGCGCCATCTCTGAAAGAATTGGAGGGGCTGAGCTTTGTGCGCAGCTGCATCAGCGGACAGCAGGACAGCAGTGGAGAGAGAGGGTTAAGGAACACCTAGTCGAAGTGGGGGAGGGTAGAGACTTCAGATTTGCTGAAGTATTCATGGGGCTTCCTCCATTTTCATCTTCTGCTTCTCAAAAGATGGCTGTGTTTCCCTGTCTGGCAAGTCCTCAGGAAAGAAGAATTGCTGCTTCGTTGCAGAGTTCAGCTGAGTAGGACTAATCTAGAGTGGAAACCCCTTCAGCCTCCAGGGCTATTCATAATTCATAAGTGCTGCAAAGCAGCCAGCTGAATACATTTGGACAGGCTCTTGCTCCTTCGTGCAATGCCTATTTCATTACTCTCTCCTGCCAGGAAATAAGCAGAGAGCACGGGCTTTTTGTAAGAGTGGAGTGCGAAGATGGGTTTTGCCTGGATTAGGAAATGCCATCAATTTTGGAAGCTTTGTCTTTTCTAAGTTGTGATTATTTTACCACTGGATCTGCAGGGCTTTCCTGCTCCTTTTGGGACTGCTCTTTCAGAACTCTGAATTCTTATCCAAGGGATTTGTGGATTGTGGCAAGGAGAACATCCAAAATGCCTGAGGCAAACTATTTGTTATCTGTATCTTGGGGTTACATCAAGGTGGGTTAATTTCATTATGTTATTTGTCTTTGGTAGACATCTACATGTTTTCTGTAAAGGAGAAGACAGCTGTAATATTTTACCTTATGTATTCATTTGATCCACTGGGGTGTGTAACTGTAAAATAAGTGCATATTGTATTACATTGTATTTAAACAGGTTGTGCTATATTTTAACCCTATTCATTTTAGTCAATTCTGTTTTTAAAGGATGCTTCTTTTCTTAACTTTCCTTAGAGTTTCATATAGTCTCATATCTCTGTGTATCAGATTATTAAATTAAAATGTGTTTTAATTGCCAATAAATGCACTTTTAAAAATAGTTATGTATTTAAATGAAATTATCTTGACCTGTATGAAAAATTGTTTTTTGTGGTGCATCTTCAAGTAAAATTAAATGTCAGTTTCCACAAATCTTAAGCAGGTGATGTTAGAATAATGTAAAATGAAAACGCATTATGTTTGGTAGAACCGATATTGTTTATTTAGTGATATCTGCATGTTCAGTCTGTTGGTACCAGACAGTAAAGTTGAAGAGAATTTAAAGTCGTAAATTTTTGTTTCTCAGTTGGTTAATGCATGTTTGTGTTTCATTAAACAGTTCAAAAGAATGCTGAACCGGGAGCTGACACACCTCTCAGAGATGAGCCGATCAGGGAACCAGGTGTCTGAATATATTTCAAACACCTTCTTAGGTAAGACATTAACTGGGGAAAATCTGTCCCACGATGCAGCTTTCTCTTCATTATTTTTGGCAACTTATCAGCCATCCCTTATGAATTTGGAATGAGGCTAAGCAAAAAAGCCAAATTCATCTAAAGTAACAACTAAGCCCAGTTCTTAGGGGAAAAAATTAAAAGATAAATTATTATTCAAATAAGAATGAAAATATCTATCAAGTGCAGAAGGCTATCATGAACTGATTGGATTTACATGACACAGTCCCCTGTCATCTCCTTCGCCATCTGCATCTCTGTCCAGTCCTCAAAGTACTGGGGACCCAACCACCTAACCTGAGAGACAGCTCCACCAGCTTCTGACAAGCTATTCCCTTTGTTCTTATGCTAACTGGGTTTCCAAAGCATTTTATAAGGCCTACAGTTCAGGAGTAAGTCTAGAGTGATTTGGTCCATGAGAATGAGCTTTGAAAATAATTTGAGGAATGCCTTGCCAGTTTTTAAAATAAATGGGCAGGAGAGAGGTGTTGGGTTTTCATATCTCTTGAAGTTAATTTTCTGCAACCAGCATCATTATCTTCCCAGTGTGATCCTCTATCTGGCTTTCTCTGTTGTTGCATTGCTAGCATTCAGCCCAAGACACTAACTGAAAAAAAGGTCTGTGCAAATCATCCCCAGCTAAGGCAGTTCTCCTGTATGTATTTGGAATCTTGATTGAATAAGGACTGCAGAATATGCAAATTGGTACTTCAAAGAAATGAGTGGCATTCAGATTCTGATTATGTTGACTTTCAATTACTGCTGAGTTAAACCTGTTTGTAACAGCTCATCTTCCAGGGAAGTAGCCCTGTTACAGCTCCGCAACATATGCTCCCTTCCTTTTGGCACGGTCACCAATCAGATCTGCTAGCATTCTTCTCAGTGCTTTACGGAAACATGTACCTCTTCAGGTTTTATGTTTAAAAACCAATTTTATTTCTCTAACACCAAGACAGTTCCTGCTGCCAAAAGATCAATTAGCTTTCCCTTTGAGCAGCCTAGTACAAAGCTCACTGTGTTACTCTGCAGTTGAGGGTTACCCAACACAACGGACAAGTGGAATGTGATGTCAGCAGCACCTGGTTTTCTCCAGCTGCAGTTGCAACAAAGAACAAAGCAGAGGATATATTCAGACATGCTCATTTCCAGGGGTGGTTAGTGTATCTGAACAGAAAACATTACATCCTGAGTTCTTTCAGCTTATTTCTCGCTCATTATTCCTTTGGAGACAGGGGTTTCCATTGACCATTTTAGGTATACCCTATTCTGTGACAACTGCCCTCCAGCTTGTGAAATATAACTAGCAGTGTTTTGGGGACATTTATATGGATTAATGACAATCGGCAAAAATAAAATCAGTAGCTGCAAGATCTCACTTTTGCTTTCATAGATGTTGCATTTTAAACTACCAGGGCTTGTGTATCTTCTAAGATGATTCTTTGTGCTAGTGTTAAAGTTGCATAATGTCTCTAAGCCCTTAATCATCCAGAACTAGATTCTTCATTTGAAGTCTTCTTCAATGTACCTACCAAGGACAAGAATATTTTAGTATGCCAATTAATGTTCTTAATCAGCTGAGGCTATGAAGAAAACAAGATCGTAAAATAATAAAAATGAACTCCAAGTCTCAAAACTGTATCTTAAAAATGGGCAAATATCAATCCTTTTGTGAATATTGTAATTTGCTATTTAGGTCCACTTCCAATAACTTGGATTCTCATTTTTCCAAACATTAAATTATTAAGAGCAAATTGTTGAGGAAGGTTATTAGAATTTCAGTCTCTACAAACTGTAAGCACTAAGAGGTTGGTGCAACAGTATGTATGTATGTATATATGTATGTATGTATGTGCTTAAGTATGTGCATGACCAACCCCATTAAAAACAATTGATAGTTTAGGATTTTAGATCTTCTTGGGGAAAAAAATTAGGGCAAAAAAAGCCATTATGTAAACAAAATGTGCCTTAGTTGCAGCATTTTTGAAATGGGAGTGCTGAAATGGATGATGTCACAAGTTCCTTCCAAATCTGACATTATATGATTGATTTGCAAAGAGGTCCCTGACAATCTGGATTCACTGTGTTACAATGTGACCATCAAGAACAAGCAAAGCTTGATGCCAACGTGCAAATGCAGGACATGGGGCTTTCAGGTCTGTTGGTGCTGAGCATGGGGACTGGTAGGGGCCTCCCTAAGGGACCATCAAGTCTTCATAAGCTGTCAAATCTGCAAGGGACCTCAGAGGCATCAGCAGAGAAAACAGAGGCCCATAAGGATGGAAGAGCTTGATGAAAATCAGTTGCCCAGGATGTTCCTGAGTAAGAACTGGGACTTAGCTCTCTTGACGTCTGAACCTACCGTGCCTAGCACTCTTGTAACCAACAAAGAATGCTAGTAAGAACCGTGACCATATGGAAGAGTCCACATTTAAGGACATTAAAGTTATGTGTACATTGCTTTGAGGAAAAAAGTCTTTTAAGAACCAGGATTATTAGATTTATACATAGAAGGTGTTTAAATTTCTAGTAATTCAAAAAGGCTTTTGCCAGAACAGCACAGCTTGGTCAGTGAGCACAAAATGAGAAAACCTCAGTATTTTATGTTAAAAAATATACCAATAAGAGCCACTGATTACTGGGATGCATCATCAAGGGAAGAGATACCTCCGTATATCTGAGAATCAATGCAACTTATTTTGTCCCATCTGAACAGGTGGTGTTTAGTGACAAGGCAGAAACCAGGCTAGAGACTATTTACTAATCCAGGCATTTTGGGATACTGTTCTATGATAATGGGCACCAGCTTATGGGGATAATATCTAAGTTCAGTGTAAATAAAGCAGAACATAGATAAAGTGAGCATAAAAAACCAAAATGTATAGATGTGATACCACAATTTGGTTAATACTTTATAGACAGGAACAGTTATTTTTAAATTTCCTACTTAACATTGTAAAGCCTAGAATTTATAATTTCAATATATGAGTACAAGAACTTAGGAATTTCATGTATTTAATGGTATTAAGATCTAACAAGAAAAGCCCCTCAATTTGATTAGATACCCTCTCCAGCCTCTCTCTGTTTCTTTCACTCTTTTTCCACATCGCATCTGTTTCTTATTTGTTTAATACTGGCCCTATTGCAAATGCAAATGCATCAAATGTTTAAGGTGATATGTGGTGCCTCTGTTTCAGGTTACTTCCGCACGATGCTGGCTCAGCGTTTAGCGAAAGGAAATTCAGAATAGTGAAGCTTAGCAGTGGCTCCACTGCCTGCCCAGGGAAACACCCACTAATGGCAAATTGGCACTACCCATGAATAATGGTCTCCTTCTTTATTGCCATGTTCCAGACACTGGAGTGGTTCAGCTCAATTACTCAGTGTTGCACAGGAGTTTTAATTAAACAAAGGGAAAAAGCTGCTCTTCCCACTGCAGATGGTTATGTCTGCTGTGGCACAGAAGGTTCTCACAGCCTCTTTAACCTGATGTAAAAAATGGGATTGGGAAAAGGCTCTTCATTTTAGCCAAAACTACGAATAATTAAGAATGAAGTGACAGGGAAGAAAAGTAACTTCAAAAATATTATAATACATAGTTTTTATGCCAGAGATTGCACAGCAGGAAAGCGAATTTTTCACCCACAGGAACCTCAGTGCCTGGATGCTATGCTATTAAATCACCGTGTCTGGGACAAAATAATTGCAAAATAAATATCTGTTAAATAAGTTGCCCTTTGAGCTTGGGAAGTTGCTGACTTCATCTGAAAAATGAAAGTGTGGGATTGTTATTAGTTCCCAGACCTGACCCAGATTATCCGACTCACTCAGGAATCTTTTAAAAAATACACATTCAGTAGGATTGCTGGGTAGAGCCCATGAATCTGTGCTTTTTGAAAGCTTCCTGGGTGCTTTTGATGTCAGACTTAAGTGGGAAACCACTAAACTCACTGAGGTGGTCCCTTGCAATCCTTCCTAAGAATAAATCACAGGCTTGTGGATAGGAGTTGTGGGGCATTCTAAAATATCCTGGGATCCTAGAGGTGGCAGTGCTGCAGCCAGATAGTGAGAGGTAATGAGGCGGGTACTGTCTGTGCTTGCTTAGATGTGATGGAATGTCCTCTGGCTCCTGGGAGCAGGCAGAGTTCCATGGCGAGAACATGTGATCATGCCATCCTCTGCAAGGGTCTGGAAGCAAATGAGCTGGACCCCCAGCGTGCCTCCTGGAAACGTGTGCTTTACAAAGAGAAGTGTCCTCTTTGTCAGAATGACTTCCAAGTAAAGATCAATGCGAGCACTGCCGAAAGCTGCATTAACTCTTTCAGCCACAGGGTATCACTTAGTTCAATGGAGTAGCAATTAAACAGTTTAATCCAATCACTGCCTCTGCAGGCACGCCAGCATCCCTGTGGGCTTTCAAGAGTTAATGCAGTTTTCAGAAATCTCTGCATTTCTCAAGAAGCGTGATGAAACATTTGGTTGCTGATATTTGAACAGTATACCATAAAGGCAAGCGCTTTTACTGGCAGATAGATACTTTTTAAACCAATCTCTGTTTACATTGTTTCAACTGAACTTAAAAATATCAAATAAGATGAGCATAGATATTTAATAAACGTTAATATGTGCATAAGCATAATACCTTATAATGACGTTAGAAATGATAGATCTTTTATTAGTAGTAGAATGAATGGATACAAGTCAAGAAATAAAACTGAAATTATAAACCTCACATGTTAAAAAGTAGGATTTGAAGATTGTGAACCACTTATTTCACTTAACATATGTCCTGCCTAATTAAGTGTACCCAGCTAAATCATATGGATTTCCTAAATTAAAAATTAAACTATAACAGAATGAACAGAATATAAACCCTGTTTTTATTAATCTAGGTTTGGTGAGTGGACATTTTCATTATACAAACATAGAAATTATGCACAACTGATAATAAATCTACATGGAAATATCTATGCTGCATTTTAAAAATGTTATCAGTATAACCTAAACTACACAGAAAGCAGCATTATTAGGCTTGAGTTCTATCACTACTACTCCTTACACAAGTTACTACAGCTCAGTTTGCTGAAGAATAACATGGAACAACAAATTCCCATGTTTTCCCTCACCCACTTCACAAAATTGTCTTGAAAATCCAGTAAGAGAAGCCAAGAGAGTCTTTTATAAGATCCAAGCCTCATTCCATAATGCTGCCATGTATCCTCACTGCCATATGTACTGAAAAACATATTCCTTGGTCTGTTACAGATAAGCAGAATGATGTGGAAATCCCATCTCCCACTCAGAAAGACCGTGAGAAAAAGAAAAAGCAACAGCTCATGACACAGATAAGTGGCGTGAAGAAACTGATGCACAGTTCGAGCTTAAACAATACAAGCATCTCACGCTTTGGAGTCAACACAGAAAATGAAGATCACCTGGCCAAGGTGTGTATACGCTGGGTTTGTGTGCACATAGCACTTTGGTTTACAATAAAGCTCTGCTCGTGTAACAACAAATGGTAGGTATTGCTTTTGGCGTGTGTGTGTGTGTGTGTGTGTGTGTGTGTGTGTGTGTGAAAGAAAGAGTTGAGTTCTGTAATGGACAATTTCTCATGAATCAATAATCCTTCAGAAGGGACACTGGGGGAATTTCAAGGGAAGACCAATAACTGGTCTAGATTATCATACAGGGACATGTGTTGGATCAGTATGCCAAGTCCCAATGGGAATATCTGTATGGTCTGGCTGGGCTGGGCAGAAATGGAGACACTGACAGCACTGACTTTGGAGCCCAGATTCCACATGTAGAATAAGGCATCGAGAATTCACTCCTTCTCTAGGCAGTCATGCAGAGGGACTATGGGAATATGAAATGAGCCTTTGTGAGCAAGTAAACATTCAATGACAACTTTGGAAAGTGTCATTGGAATAAACTTGATGAAACACTATGCCGATCCGCTGTGGGAGAACCTGTATGTGTTACTCCAGGAAGTTACTCAGAATGAGATAAATTGCTCCTTAAGTCAAATAACCCTGGAATAATCCCTGAGCACAGGCCTGAGTAAAGCTTCCTTTAGGTCTACTGTGGCAGAGCAGTCCTGCGATGTGATTGACTGGCCTTCCTCATGACCATTTACCTCATGTTCAGGCTGAGTTCTGCACACTCTGGTGGCTGCATCTCCCTGATCTGATGCTCAGTGACAATAGCCAGAGGGCAGAGTAAACTCCCTAAGACTGTTCTCAGACTGCTAAGAACGGGTCAGAGAGCTGAGAGGGAGGACCCAAGAAATGGGGCTGAAATGATCATTATTCACTATAGCCATCTTTGAAAGGCTCATGCATAGCAGTGAAATTTATAAATTGATCAACACTCTATTTTATTTAAAAAATGTTTAGAAACTTGTAGTTGTGAAAAGTGTATCCAATCTTCTAGATAATTCCTTTTTCAGACAGTCAATTAGAAAATTATACGTAGAAATTGGAAAAACTTAGGCAACCTTTGTTCAAAAAATAAATTTTAAGAAAAGAGACAAGCTAACAAAAGTGCCTTTGGTCATAAATTCCTCTCATTTTGATTACAGGAGCTGGAAGATCTGAATAAATGGGGACTGAATATCTTCAATGTGGCTGGATATTCACACAATAGGCCTTTAACTTGCATCATGTATGCTATATTCCAGGTAAGCAAACAGGAGTGAAATGTTGATCAGCCAGCTCTATTGTTCTTTATTATTTTTTCTCATCCCAGTTTCCTCTTTTGATTTAAACTCCTCTTGTCTTTAAACATCCACTTATTTGTGTCCTGATCCATTTTATTATGTAGGAAAGAGACCTCCTAAAGACATTCAAAATCTCATCTGACACATTTGTGACCTACATGATGACTTTGGAAGATCATTACCACTCCGATGTGGCGTATCATAATAGCCTCCATGCTGCTGATGTGGCTCAGTCAACACACGTTCTTCTTTCAACACCAGCTTTAGATGTGAGTAATTATGATCTGTTTTATATATATGCCTATCCTGCTTGTAAAATGTCATGCAATATTTATTGACAAAATTAATGTAACTGAACTTGCATCATTGAACTAGTGATTTATTAAGAACAATATCCATCAATTGTATTACTTATAAAACTGGATTATCTCTCATTCTGCTTTGCCTTTGAGTATCAAGCAAACCTTCCCTTAATATTACTTGCAATTGGGAATTATCTAATTATTAAACAGCTAACAGATTATTGATGGCAGAAGCCATGCCTTACTCATCATTGCAGTCCTAGTAAGGGCTACAATATGTCCCAAAGTGCCTGGTACATATCATATCCTCCATACCCATGGGTTGGTATGAATCACCCAGCAACATCCCAGGCATTGAAGAGGGAATTACAGAGATGTAATATCAGTTGTGCTTAGGATTCCTGCTGGGAATAGATATGCACTGGCTTATTCTTCCAAGAATTCATAAAACTAATTCTCTGAGGTGAAAAAAAAAGTAACTAAAATTCTAGAACAGAGGAATTAGTAATGGTGAAGTGTATATATATATATATATATATATATATACACACACATATATATATAGTAACACAAAGTTCAAAAATTCAAATATATATATTTGAATTTTATACATTTGAATATATATATTTGAATTTTTGAACTTTGTGTTACAATTTTATATAGACTGGGATTTCCCCCCCAAATTCCCACCCCCCCGACAGATTTTCCCCATTTTACTACAGTGGTATAGTCCTTCATAAGGAATCAGAATTCCATCAGTCTCTTATTTAAGTGTACCGCAACATTGCTGGTGCAGACAGTGTCAGACAGTCCAGCAGCCCATTGTCTGCACATTTCCAACAGCTTCCTTGGGAATCCATCTAAAGAGATTTTCATTGTGTCCTTAAGTGCTAGGATTGGTCCTAATGTGAGAGGTACAAATTTAACTGGTATTTGAAGAACCAAATGTTTTAAAAAGTCACAGATGATGAGCAAAGATATTCAGTCCCCAAATCAGAAAGATGTACCTGATAAGTACTAGATAATTTAGATGATTATACATGGCTGGGAGTAGAGAAGTCATCATGATATTAGCCTGAAGGGCTTCTAGTGGGGGTGTTAAGCTAAGCTTAACAATTTTCTCAAATCTTGTCCATGGTAAACATTTAGTGGATATGTATTGTTTGAGTGAATTGATGAATATTTCGATGTTTGTGACCAGACTATAAATTTAGCTCTGGGAAGCAATTTGTTGTCTCTTATGATCTGTAGTTTGTTTTTTTTTTTTTTTTTTTTCCTCTCAGTGATTAAGCTGAAAGCATAAGAACTTTTTTACATCTGAGACTGGAGCCAGTCTGGCATGCTTTTTTCAACTTGTATGTACTTGTGTTACATAAGTAATGTGCTGTTATACCACTGTTCCAAGAAGCAAACAAGATGTGTATACACACACAATAAGCATTGTGCTAATGCTTTCCAAGCCTCAGACTGAGGACTTGCTGTGAGAATGAGCTTTAGCTCTCATCTCTATCACTGCATGGCGATGATGATGAGCAGAATATATATTTAATTAACATACTGAAATAAAATCACAAGTTCATAATTCTCTTACCAGCAATGAAAAGGGAGTATTTTAAGAGTAAAGTAAATAACCAGGATGTGGTATTAACTGTGTTCTCTCTGTTCCTTCTAGGCTGTCTTCACAGACCTAGAGATTCTGGCTGCCATTTTTGCAGCTGCCATCCACGACGTGGATCACCCTGGAGTCTCCAATCAGTTCCTCATCAACACAAGTGAGTTCACCACTGGTACAGATAATCGTATGATTCGCTGTACTTTTTACCTCCCGATGTTTTCGTTATGGATAATAACAAGGGCAATGATGAGGTAATACTTCCATTGCACTCTGACTGCTCAGGCCTTTCCTGGATACCATGTGCAGTCTGGTAACACAATGTGTGAGGCACATGGAGCATTTGGAGAGGCTCTTAACGTTTTCAAAGTACAATATGAAAGGAAAAAATAGCACATGTGGAAATATCCAGAAAAGACAAGGCAAGCTTTGGTAATAAGGTGCTCTCACACAGAGCACAGCAACCCGCTGGTGTCCCCTCCGGGGAAGCAGGCACAATGTTGGATTTGAGCATGGCAACCTCCAAAAGAAACAAGATTCTCCTAAGAGCACTGGACCAAGTTTCCACAGTTCAGGAAGAGGGATAATTAAAAGGTCCACAAGTTCCACATGTTCTCTTCCAACTGCATAGGTTTGTTGATGGATGGTCTGTAGCTGACTGGGTAACTACTGTAACATTTAGACTTGATCTGTCCTTAGAAACCCAAACATGATTCAGGGCTTTTGTCATGCTCACACTGTTTGGTTTGCATGCTAAGAAAGATTTTCCATTCTCTCATAGATAATGCATTATCTTCAGGTTCTGAAAATCTAAGTACTTTTTTTTTTCTGCGAATACTGATTATTGTGCTGTGGTCATGACTAACATCAAGTGCTGACGTTTTTATAGAAATGATGTTTGAACTACTTGCTACGAAAGAGTCCTTGTCATCATTCCTCATTTTTAATCATCAAAATATTTGAGTATTATAGGTTTAAGATGTCATCCTGTTTTTCTTTCTTTTTTTAAATCTCATACCTTTACTGAAAAAAAAAATCTAAATTTTGAGTAGCTGCCTATCTCCTAATGTTATACGAGTTGTCATAGTGTGGAGCCATGATCCCATTCATATCAAGGCTCACAAAGAAAAAGGAAAAAATGAAAATGGTCTTTCTGCTGCAGCCCCCTGAAGCACAGCAGCGTATAAATCCTGCTTTTGGCTTTATACCCTTGATCACAGTGTGAACAGGGTAAGAGTGGTCAAATGACTTCATGGAACTTCCTGCCCTTTCTGAAGATGTTCTACAGAATCCACTGTTAAATCAATTGCAGATGCAGAGCAAAACCTGCAATTAATAACACATTGCCATCTTATTCTTGACAAAGAGAAAATATGGTTTCATGATTTTGGTGATCATATTCCCACATGTACAGTTTTATCTAGCCAAACAGTCTTTGATTCTTTTATGTAAAAGACAGGCTGGATCTCTGATATAAACAATCAAGAATACAGAAAAGTTATTAAAAATATTGTTAGTTTATCCACCATATTTACACAGTGTCTCAAAAATCTGTTATTTAATAAAGTGAATTTTTAAACCAGTATATTTTATCTTCTTTGAAAATCTGAAATGCAGCTTAGCCACGGATTAAATACAGCAAAGTGAGTGTGGTTTGAAAGTCTTAACACATTTGAGAAAGTCTAATGATCTGTTGTTCTTTGCTAAAGAACAGTATGTTGGGAAATCACAAACTAAGATTACAAAAGTATCTTTTAGCTGCTTAGAATCATACTAATGTCAAATTCTTTTTCTAAAATACAGAATGACAAAAAAAGGGGCTTTAGAGTTAGTGAATCTTAATCAAAGAGTAAGTTTATACCCTAATATCTACAGGAAAAATTGTTGTTGTTGTTGTTGTTGTTGTTAGAACAGGCACTTCTCTAGGAGGAAATGGCAAGTGGATGGTGGTTCTTGAAGTGATTTGTAGATTTCATGTTGAGGTGTTGCCAGTGCTTTATCCCTTTGTATTTACTCATCATTTTGTTGTTATTAGATTCAGAGCTTGCTCTGATGTATAATGATGAGTCTGTGTTGGAAAACCATCACCTTGCTGTGGGTTTCAAACTGCTGCAAGAAGAACATTGTGACATCTTCCAGAATCTTACCAAGAAGCAGCGTCAGACACTCAGGAAAATGGTCATTGACATGGTATGGAATTCAACTTCTCTTTTCCTAACATTTGTCTTTTTTATACTTACACTTACTTATTCTTTTGGGCAGACTGGATTTATTAACAAGTTTTGGGTTTTTGTCTTTTTTTCCAAGGTGTTAGCAACTGATATGTCCAAACATATGAGCCTGTTGGCAGACCTGAAGACAATGGTAGAAACAAAAAAAGTTACAAGTTCAGGTGTTCTTCTCTTGGACAACTACACTGATCGTATACAGGTATTTCGTTTAAAAGCAAAAGACTTTACCACAAAAACAACCCAAAGCTGTTCAAAGAAGAAGAGAAGGAAGAGAGACTTAAATTCAGTTTAGTTGCATGTCCTAGGCTGTTAGTACATCTTTGAGACTATTTTAAGAACAAGCTAAGGAAAATGAACATTCAAGCTTGTCCTCCAATTTATAAGGAAAAACATAGCCCTATTTATTGAATTACTTAGTTCTAAAAATAAACTGAAAAATCTATTTGTAATAGGACATACGTGACTGCTGGTCCCAAAAACATGTATTTTGATACAAATCCCATAGACAAGAAATTTGTTAGTTCTGTTTTGGTTGTACAAATTGTCATCAGATGGTCTCCTCTTTCCACAAGTGGAAAATATGAAGACATCCACTTAGTAATTCTTTGCATTCTTTCCAAACTGTGGAAAGGACATCATAATAGCATAGCATTGGGCCTCTAACACCCCTGTCAGCCTGAGAAGGCGTATATGCTCCCCTTTGGGTCTGTATAATGTTAAAAAAAAAAAAAACTGATTAATACCATAGCAAGATTGCTTTTCTTGGATCACACGCCATAATTATCATGCAACTAAAATGTTCTTGAATTTGGTCCCAAGTGTACTAGGATGAGAGATAGGATGTGTTCTGGCAGTATTTACACTTAATTTAATGAGGTTTCCCCAACTCGTTTGCAGGTCCTTCGCAACATGGTACACTGTGCAGACCTGAGCAACCCCACCAAGTCCTTGGAGCTGTATCGTCAATGGACAGACCGCATCATGGAAGAATTTTTCCAACAGGGAGACAAAGAGCGGGAGAGGGGGATGGAGATCAGCCCGATGTGTGATAAACACACAGCTTCTGTGGAAAAGTCCCAGGTAGTTACAATGAGATTTTCAAAGCTTCTGTGAGTTCTACTGATTATAGAAATAGAGAGTTCAAACTAGTCCCTTTCCTTTTATAGAAGATAGATACATGGATAGAACAGAAGACAGACAGATGGGTGGATAGGTAGATAGAAACATAGACATCATGAAAATGAAGCCATTGTATATTTTGTTCCATTACACGTATGACAAATTTCCCTTCTTCATTATGCACAATTTCACAGGACAGGGGTAAAATTATCATCAGAAACCCATACAAATTGACACTGTATTGTTAACTGCCCCTGATCATAGTAAGCCAGGTGGTTGAACTGAGTGCTACTGCTCCCCCATCACCCTCCCCACTAGGTTTCTTCCAGCTTCGTCTTCCCCCAAGAGCACCATTCCTCACTCCTAATCCAGTACCTTGTCATTGCTGTCTCTTATAATCAAGCTTACTGTCACCATCCCCAGAGGTAGACTCTTCTTCCTCATTGTCAAAGCCTTGTCACATGTCCCATTTCAAGACACAGCTACACATTTGGGCACAGGCTAACATTTTCCGGTTGTGTCCAAAGCTACAAATTCTCGCAGACTGAGTATAGGAGAAAATGTTCTAAAGGAAAAGAGAGGAGAAATGCCCCAGGCACCAGTGGTGAAGAGTATGTAGCACTAGAGGTACATGTATCCATACACAGCCTTCCAGGACTACTGAAATGTCATCTTTTAGGAGAAAAAATGGACTAAGCAGTTGGCTGTGATTCAGAATGGGTTCATGTATTTGTCCAAAGTCTTTATCACAAAAACATCAGGATACTTGCTGTGGTGTCAATTTCCTTTCCTTTCTACTACAAATCCCAAATTGACATATATTAATAATAGCAATATACAGTTCTTTTGTAATTATTTTATTGCTTCTTAAAAAAACAACTAAATCAGTATAAATCTGTAAAAGTGAAGGATGCAATAAAATTCAAGAGGACATTGAGTTAATCGGGGCCAGTTAAGATTCTAAAGCCTGTATTAGAACGAATCAAAGTAAAGAAAAATAACACCCCTTCACTATTAACTGTAATGTTTTGAATTTATTTGATGTTCGTTGGCCTTTCATCACATTTTTCCACACATCGTCCCAACTGGAGCCCAAACAGCCTCATGAATTAGATAAGGCAGCTGTTTTCCCAGTTTGTCAGGTGAAGGAATTGTTGCTTGTTAAACTTCACCAGCTTCTTGGTGACCCAGCTCTCCTCCTCCCAGAGTTCTTCACTCCCCAATGTTGTGGATTGGCCTCCCTGTTGCCACGACTCCATCTTCTCTCCTGCAGATCAGCTCTATTGAATACTCTCTGATGAGTCTAACAATGAATCCCTTTCCTCGGTGCTCTTATGATCTGCAGAGTTCATTTAACCCATTACCTAGGAAAGAAGCAACTAGCAATTACCCGTCAAAAATAGTCCTAAGCATTTTTTAGCAGAGGTAAAGCAAATGAAGAAAGGAAATGCCTGCACAGTGTTCAGCTTATTCAGTTTTCCACAGTGCCTTGAGTTTGTTTCAGGTCTCTGGAAAACATCTTGAAAATAGTCTCTAAAATCCATTAAACATGGGCCCAGCGCCGTGGCCTAGCAGCTAAAGTCCTCGCCTTGCATGTGCCGGGATCCCATCTGGGCGCCGGTTCTAATCCCGGCAGCTCCACTTCCCATCCAGCTCCCTCTTTGTGGCCTGGGAAAGCAGTTAAGGACGGCCTATTGCTTTGGGACCCTGCACCCGCTTGGGAGACCCAGAAGAGGTTCCAGGTTCCCAGCATCAGCGTGCACCGGCCCGTAGCGGCTCACCTGGGGAGTGAACCATTGGACGGAAGATCTTCCCGTCTGTTTCTCCTCCTCTCTGTATATCCGGCTTTCCAATAATAATAAATCTTTTTAAAAAATAAATAAAATAAAATCCATTAAACACATTTGAAGAAGCAGATAGAATGAAAAAGGAGTGAGTAGGTGCAAGAGAAATATCTGAATCACTCATAGTCAATTTCTCATAACCAAATGTGGATTAGAAATGCCCTGACTTTGGTGTGAATATTATTTGTTAAGTGCAAAGTGATGAATGTATTTGAAAAATACCTCTGAGAAAGACTTTTTTGTATGTGATAGAGCTTCGATGCAGTGAGTGGCCAACTATTAGAATGATAACAAAGAGCAGTTTGCAGTGGACTGGAAAGGGAACTACTGAATGTCCCATGGATGACCTTGCTCATCTCCCTCTGTGTCCAAACCCAGCCTTCTCTCCAGCCCCCCAGACCATGACAGGGGAATTCCATTCCCTCATTCAACGAGTGCCTATTCTTTCTTTACCTGCCCCTTCCCCCAGTATTTCCTGTTTGTCCAACAATGTAGAGGTCAGCATAAGGCCACAGAGCTAGCTCATGCAGGATGCATAGTCTCTGTGTAAACCATAACAGAGCCATAACCCTCATATTTATTCACAGGAACACCAGCGAAAGGAATTGCTTAATTGTTTTTATTCGCCCTTCTTTCTCCTGATGGAAATGACTGTGTGCACTGTGCATCCAAAACAATTGCAGATGTATTCACAGAGGGAGCCTTTGTTTGTTGGGACCTGAAAGATTTTAAGGGTTTTATCAAACTCTGCTACAAGCCAAACATATCCCATAGAGCTTGAGGGACCAGCTCCCCATTATTCTAGCGCAGTGGTCAATGTGAAGCTATCATGAAAGTACATTGAGTCAGACTCCCTTAGACCTGGGCTTTCCTTCTTCAGAGGATGACTCACAGAACCCAAACAGTGGAAAGTCATTCCCAGCCAGGCTTCCATCCAGACTGCTTGAGGAAATACACTCTGAAGTAGTGAGACAAGCAAAGGCTGTGGAATCAGATCCTGGCTGCACTAAGTCCTAGCTCTACCACTTACAAGCTGCACAAGCTCTGACAAGATCTTTAATCTTAGTAAGTCTTAGTTTCCTGTTTTGTAAAAGAAGGTATCAGTACTTACTTTGCAGGATTAAGAGGGATAATTCATACATTACATCCAGTGCAAAACCAGCAATACAGAAAAGTGCTAAAATTATTATTATTATTATTGGTAAGCTTCCTGGCTTTGCTGCTGATCTCCCTTTGTGTGAAGACCAGGGCAGCTTATTAGATGTTCAAAAGCTCATGACAATAACAGATACATGATCTCATTTTTCTCCAGGTTGGTTTCATCGACTACATTGTCCACCCACTGTGGGAGACCTGGGCAGATCTGGTGCAGCCTGACGCTCAGGACATCCTGGATACACTAGAAGATAACAGGAACTGGTATCAGAGCATGATCCCTCAGAGTCCCTCTCCACCGCTGGACGAGAGGAACAGAGACTGTCAGGGCCTCATGGAGAAGTTTCAGTTTGAACTGACTCTGGAAGAGGAGGATTCTGAAGGACCTGAGAAGGAGGGTGAGGGCCACAGTTATTTCAGCAGCACAAAGACACTTTGTGTGATTGATTCAGAAAATAGGGATTTGCTGGGAGAGACTGACGTAAACATTGCGACAGAAGACAAGTCCCCAGTTGACACATAATCTCCCTCTTGCTGTGGAGAAGAACATTCCATCTTTGACAAGCATGCCAACTATGTGGTAGGGTCAGCCTGCCATGGGGGCCAAGGCCTACACAGGATAAGGGCCACCTGGCCTTTCAAGTTACTTGAGTTTGGAGACAGAATGCAAGTTCATGAAGCAAATAGCAGCTCAGGAAATTCCACACTTGACTTGCCTTGCTTGCAAGCATGGTGGAGAGCTGAAGCTTTATGTGGTAGTACAGGCCAGTGTTGATCACAACTAAGATGGCTTGAAAACGGAAGACACAAAACTGAGAGATTTTTCTGCACTAAGTTTCAGGAACCTGTCCTTGCTAGTGAGTGAACTTACTAATAACATCATTGATAAACTTGCTCACCTGTCCCCTTGTCTGCCAACCTGTGTGCCTTTTTTGTAAAGCATTTTCACGTCTTTAAAAATGCCTGTTGAATACCTAGAGTTAAGTATCGACTTCTACACAGATAAGAATTTAAAGTTCACCCAAACTTTTTTGGCTTTCTGGGAGTTAAAAAAAAAAAAAACAGGAAAGGAAACTGTCTTCCTTCTTTCTTGGGCAATATCTTTCACGTTGCTACAGTTAATTGCTAGCAGAGAGAAAGGATGCACTTCTAACCACATTGTGTTTCTTTCCCCTGTGGTCCAATCCAGTTCCACAATTGGCCTTATAATTTATCTCGCTTGCCTGCTTCCAACAGTATCTCTTCTCGTCTAGAGTTTCATTGTTTTGGCTGTAAACAGAATAAAGTTGAACCAACTAAGGGGCAGGAGGGGTAGTTGTGTTGTTCACCGTGGAAGTCTGTGTCATGCTCAGCTCACCAAGGCAGTGTGCCCTGATTTGTACTAGGTGCGTGTGCCACTGCGACTTGCATGATCCCTGTCTCCTTCTCCCCTCTTCAAAGACGCTGTTTCAATTTAATGCTGCCATCTTCCTCTTGCACTGCCTTCTGCACTAACACCTCCATTCCTGTTTATAACCATGTATTTATTACTTAATGTACATAATGTAATGTTTTGTAAGTTATTAATTTATATATCTAACATTGCCTGCCAATGGTGGTGTTAAATTTGTGTAGAAAACTCTGCGTAAGAGTTCAGAATTTTTCTTGTAAGATTTTGTATTGTGTATTATATATATATAACCCAAACGCTGCTTCAGAGAGATGCCCTGCTCAGCAGTAATGACTGGGGGTTTTGTCCAGAGTCTGCCTTTTCCCTGTCTAAGTTGCTAATGATGCACAACCCCTTTATGAACCGATTTTGCAAACAGGATTCTCACATTAGATACTAAATGGTTTATACTGAGCTTTTACTTTTATATAGTTTGATAGGGACAGTGGGCAATGGGACATAGTTTATACCCATGTTCCATCCAAATCTGTAGACGCAAGAGTTGGGTTCTAACCGGGTTCTATTATAATTGTGACTTCGGTTCAAAAAGAAACACTACATTTGCTCACAGAAAATTTTACTGCGAGTTTGCAAACTACTGACTGAAGAGCTAGCCTCCTGCCTGCCGTGACCCAAGGATGTCATGTTCCCATTCATTATAAAACAATAAAGCAATGTGAATTTTTATGATAAAATGTGAACTGATGTAGTATCTTAAGCAAATGTGAAGCTTCTTCTGATAACACTCATTAGGCCTCTTCCTGGTGTCAGTTTCAGTTTGTAACATATGTTTCATGCTTCAGTTCAGCATTGTGACTCAATAGATAACGAAAGTAGCACAATTGGGCATGACCAATAGGTTTGTGTGTCTATGAACACTGCATTGTTTCAGGTGGACATTTTATTTTCTCAATGTTTCTCACAATGTATGTTATACTATTATATATTGTGTTCAAATGCATTCTTAAGAGACTTTTATATGAGGTAAATAAACAAAAGCATGATTAAATTAGACTGTTCTGATTGATTCTAATGCATTCAAAGCATTCTAAATTACCCCACCCCACAAGAAAAACCAACTATCCTGCCTGGCCAGTCTTACACAGCTGAATTTTAAGAATCCAAGTCTTAAAGTCGCCCAGCTCAGAACGTTTCACTTCTTTCTTTGCAACTGTTCACTCAGCTCAGTGGTACAGCAGGGTGGTTTGTGAAGGGAAGCAAACAAAACCACTTGATTCACCGTGAACCATTTCCTTCTCTTTAAGAGTTTAAATACCAGATTAAAAAAAGTCGGGGGGAGGACTCCTCAACTTGGCTGAGTCCTCTAGAAAAGTAAATCATAGGCTCATAAAGCACCAGGGAAGTTTAGTCGGGTAGTCTTGTTGACTCACTTGACAGATGAAGAATCTAACATCCGAAGAGTCATCTTCCACCACAATCCACAGAGTGCGGGTGGACCTTTGGATCTTCCCAATGATCCATGAACTCTCTGTGATCGTCTGGTTATGTTTTTCTTTCTGGAAAGAACTGATCAAGTATCATAGATAAAATACACAAATGCTTGGCTAGAATCTTAAAGTCAGCATTTAAAAATATATATATTCTTGAAGAATGTGTGTGTGTGTGACTGAGTGGTAGGGTGGGGGGAAGAAAAGAGAAAGAGAAAGACAAGACACAGAGAGAAAAATATGGAAGGTTGCAATGTAAAAAAAAAAAATCATTGAATGGCCCTTCCACAGGGAAGTGTCTGTGAATCAGCAAGGGGGTGTCTTATTGACCTCTACCCTATAAGCTGAAGGGCAAGTGAAAATCAGCCAGTGCTGTAGACCCACTCTACCTGCTAGCCGTAGAGTCAAGTCTCGCAGCATTTTCTGCCATCGCTGACTTTTAGTGGTAACTCATCGTCTGAGCGTTCACAAATTCAGTCATAAACACGACTTTCCAATGCCCAGAGCTGTAAATATTTTTAAACATTTGCAGTTCTGTATTCTGTAAGAAGTGGTTCTTACCTTGTACAAATCAGAATCATGTGGAGAATGGTTCTGGTTTTGTTTTAAATACAGTTATTTGGCCAGCCCACCTTTCATATTTCTGAATTAATTTGCCTTGGGCAGCCATCAGATTTTTTTCCCAGATAATTCTTTTGTTCAGGCAGAGAACCATTGCTTTCAAGCTAAAAACCATGATTCTAGCTAAGACTTTCTTGCACCCCAGTTAGAGAGTTAGAGAGTTGTTCACTGTGCATTCATGCGAGGCAGCATTTCATGTAAAATAGAACTGTTTTTCAACAATAATTTAGGTTATGTCTCGTGTGTGTGTGTGTGTGTGTGTGTGTTTATTTTTGCTTTTCTCAGTGACGTCTTGTGTCTGGATGAGTTGGGACTTCATGATTTTGTTATTTTTTACACCCAGGTCTCAATCATATCCAAGTGAAAACCCAGATCAAGCCAAGATAATCTGAATGAGGCCAGGGATCTGTCTGGTGCTTTCCCCTTTGCATAATGCCTGACCGTATTCCCGGAAAGGAGTTGATTAGCCAACATTTATTGAATCAATATGCATGTCGATGACAGTAAAAGGATTTAACAGGAAGCTAAGGAGAACATACATTCTATGTATTTTAACCTTCTGTTTCTTTCACTGCTTGGCAATGATCTGTTTTCAGATCTGTCTCCTCACTCAACAGTGCACCTCTCAAGAGAAGACAGTGATTTTTGTTACTTCTTTTAGTCATTCTAATTTTCTCCATCAAGCACTGTTCATTTGATTATTTGTGAAGTTTAGCCACCTACTGGATTTTCTAGAACCTCTGCCAATATCTCTTTTTGCTCTCTGTTAAGCTGTGAGAATTTGAAAAACCAACTTAAATTTTCTGATATTCAGTTTTTCATCATTAAATGGAGCTGGAAATAGACAACTACATGTAGAGTCAGACATAATATTACATATAGTAGGTACTCCATAGACCTTTCGTGTTTTGATAAATGTACTTATGGGAGAAGGGATTAATAAACAATAAAAAGATTTAGGAAAAAACACCTTTGTCTCTAAAAAACATAGTCCACACCACATTTTGGCTAAGTTTATTGAAGAACCCACGTTTTTCTACAATTATGCACAGTTCCAAGAAGATAAATGCGTTCACTCCAAACCACTAATATGAAAGTATGCTGACACTGATAGGTTCAGTGAGTTGTAAGAATGTTTGTGAATGGTATTATTCACCCTTATTCATTATTGTAGATCACTTCAAAGAATATATGTGATTGCAGGCATTCTGTTTAGAATATTTAACAATATCCTTTTGAAATCACCAAAATTGTTAGGTTTCTGAGTGGGGAACAAATTATATTCCTCTAAAGCCTAAAACTTTCTTTCTGGTCTCTCTTTCTACTATTGCCAAGCATTATGAGGGTCCTCAGAAAGTCCACAGCAAATGCATATTCTGGGACCCAGCGCAGTTGCCTAGTGGCTAAGGTTCTCACTTTGCATGTGCTAGTACCCCATATGAACACAGGTTTGTTTCCTACCTGCTGCTCTACTTCCCTTCCAGCTTCCTGCTTGTGGCCTGGGAGAGCAATAGAGGACAGCCCAAAGTCTTGGGACCTGCATCCAAGTGGGAGAACTGGAAGAAGCTCCTGGCTCCTGGCTTTGGATCAGATCAGCTCTGGCCATTGTGACCACTTGGGGAGTAAACCAGCAGATGGAAAATCATTGTCGCTGTCTCTCCTTCTCTCTATAAATCTGAATTTCCAATAAAAAGTAAATCCTTTTAAAAAAGCATATTTTGAAAAACTGCCATGCAGATTTCAAAATTATTTTGCATGCCAGCACAGGGACTCAACAAGCTAATCTTGCATTATTTGGGGCTGACATCCCATTTGGGTACATATTCTAGTTGCAGCTGCTCCACTTCCCTTCCAGTTCCCTGCTTGTGGCCTGAAAAGGCAATAGAGGATGACCCAGGGCCTTGAGACCCTGCACCACATGTGGAAGACCTGGAAAAGTTCCTGGCTCCTGGCTATGGATCAGCTCACTTCTAGGCTAGCTCCAGCCATTGGGGCCATTTGGGGAGTGAACCAGCAGATGGAAAACTGCTCTTTGTTTCTGCTTTCCCTATAAATTTGCCTTTCATTGTTAAAAACAAACAAGCAAAACAAAACAAAACAAAAATCCACACTATTTTGCACCGAAAAAAAACATCATTTATTTCCATTTTCACATATCTTTTGGGGGGGTATTTTCGTACATGCTATTTGTATTTTAATCTTCTTTTCTAATTAAAAATAGAATCCACATTTTTTACTATGTGGCCTTGGGAAAACTTGTATGACCTTTTTGTGCCTCTTCATCTCTAAAATAAACCACCTGCATTGTAAGACTATTTTGAGAGTGAAATGGAGCTGTTAAGTGGGGAGGATTTCTGGAGTAACAGTTAAGAGGTCTCTTGGGTTACCTTTTTCCTGTGTTGGAGTGTCTGTGTTCAAGTCCCATTTCTGCTTCCCATTTGCCTCCCACTAATGTATACTCCAGGATACAGCAGGCACAAGTGGTTGGATCCCTGTCATCCAAGTGTGGCCCACATTGAGTTCTGGGTTCTAGACATCAGCCTATCCCAATCACGGCTGTTTCAGACATTTGAGAATTTCTCTAAGACATTTCAAAAAAACTGGAAATTTAAAAAAAAATAAAATTAAAACATTTAGACTAGTGTGTAGCCCATTGTGTACGTATTCATACAGGTTATTACATATGCAGTTAGAGGTGGCTCATTTGTTACCCTGTAGCTTCTTCAACTATTTTTCATGTGACTTTGTGTACCATTCTGGTCAATCATCCTAATTTGCCCAAATTGACTGGGCTTCTCATATGACCAATATCTCAGAACTAAGGACCATGTTCATTCTTGGTAGGGCACAAAATAACATTCTTCTTTGTTATGGGCCTTGTTCCAAAATTCAAGACTGTATTCTTTGGGAGAAATTTTAGTTACTCACATGGATGGTTCATTAAGTGCTAATATTTAAACCAAACCATTCACACTTTTTTACATGAACCATTCAACTGAATCTATTCCATTCTGTACTTGTACACTGAGTTTCTGAAACCAAGTGCCAAATTAATATTTGTCTGATATATTTCAACTGGAGGAAAAAAAAGAACACAGGAAAGATTTCTTTCAGTTCTCTTTCTTTCTTTTTTCTTTTTCTTTCTTTCTTTCTCTTTCTTTCCTTTCTTCTTCCTTCCTTCTTTCCTTCCTTCCTTCCTTCCTTCTTTTTTTTTATTAAGATTTATTTATTCGAAAGGAGAATCAGTAAAGACAGAAATAGGGCCTGGTGCAATGGCCAAGTAGCACAATGGCCTAGTAGCTAAATCCTCTTCTCGTATGTGCTAGGATCCCATAGAATCCCACGTGGGCCTTAGTTCATATCCTAGCTGCTCCACTTCCCATCCAGCTCCCTGCTTGTGGCCTGGAAAACCAGTAGAGGGTGGACCAAACATCTTGAGAACCTGCAAGCATGTAGGAGACCTGGAGGAAGCTCCCGGTTCCTGGCTTTGGATCAGCTCAGCTTTGGTCATTGCAGTAACTCGAGGAATGAATCAGTAACTGAAAGATCTTTCTTTCTATCTCCTTCTCTCTGTAAACCTGCCTTTCCAAAAAATAAACAATTTTAAAAAAAGACAATGGATAAACAGAGAGAGAGGGAGGGAAAGAGATCTTACATCCACTGATTTAATCTGTAAGTGGCTCCAGCAACTGGGCTTAGTCCAAAAGCCTGAAATGAAGATGATGAAGCCAAGAGCCTGAAACTCCTTACTGGTCTTTCACATTGGTAGCAGGGGCCCAGGTACTTGGGAAATCTTCTGATGCCTTTCTAAGAGCATTTTCAGGGGACTGAATCAAAATTGGAGTGTGGGGTTGAGGGGCAAAGAGGTCACTAAGTCAATAAGATGGTGACTAACAAGGTCATTGATAGGCAAGATGGCGGCCAATGACAGAGCCCTGGGCCTGAACCAGGGCAGGAGTCACGTCGTTTCAAAGAAAGACTGATTGGCCAGGGCCATTTCACTCACCTACCTCTGGCCTATGGAAGGAGGCTCCTGCAGTCATGCTGCTAGTAATTAGCTCCTAGTTTCTCCCCTCCTGGAATTCCTGAAATTCCTGGCCTGAGGCTATCCCTTACCCTATATAAGAATCTGAATTTCCCCAATAAATTGGAACTGCTTAGACAGAACCCCTGTCCATCTGTTTGTCTCTCGCGGGCCAGGAGACTGGGTGGCAGGGAAAGGGGTACTAAAGGAATCTGTGGGGGAGACCTCGCAGTGGAGGAGCCAAGACTTGAACTGACATTCCAAATGTGATGCTAGTATTCCAGGCATGCGTCAACACATGGCCACAAATAATCAAAATAGTTTTCAAAAGATTTGTTTTATTTATTTCATTAGAAAGGCAGATATATAGATAAAAGGAGAGACAGAAAGAAAGATCTTCCATCTGCTGGTTCACTCCCCAAGCAGCCACAACAGCTGGAGCTGAACCAATCTGAAGCCAGGAGCCAAGAGTTTCTTCCAGGTCTCCCATGCAGGTGCAGGGTCCCAAGGCTTTGTACTTGGGACTTTCCCAGGCCACAGGAATGGAGCTGGAGGGGAAGTTGAGCAGTCAGGATGCTAACTGGCACCCATATTGGATCCTGGCAAAGGTAAGGATTTAGCCACTAGACTACCGTGTGGGACCCAACTGAAATATTTTTTTTTAAGATTTATTTTTGTTACAATGTCAGATATACAGAGAGGAGGAGAGACAGAGAAGATCTTCCGTCCGATGATTCACTCCCCAAGTGACTGCAACGGCTGGTGCTGTGCCGATCCGAAGCCGGGAAACTGGAACCTCTTCCGGGTCTCCCACGTGGGTGCAGGGTCCCAAAGCTTTGGGCCGTCCTTAACTGCTTTCCCAGGCCACAAAGAGGGAGCTGGATGGGAAGTGGAACTGCCGGGATTAGAACCAGTGCCCATATGGGATCCCTGCGCGTTCAAGGTGAGGACTTTAGCTGCTAGGCCACGGCGCCAGGCCCCCAACTGAAATATTTTTAAATCCCTGTGACAGAATCAGTTTTGTTACCTTAGAGTAAGTACTTCTTTGGAGTCTCAGCTTTCTTTTCTATAAAATGGAGAAATTACATTCATATCAAAAATCATCTTAACACATTAAGATAACATACAAATTCTGTCATATTCCATGGGCACCCTAAATGAGAGTAGTCAGTACTAACACAATACTATGATGATTAAGTGAGATTCTGTCTGTATGGAAAAATCTTGGTGTTATGGGTTTTAATATATCACTTTGAATTGAAAAATAATCTTAAATTCTGATTCTGATGATTTGAAGCTAAGTGCCCCCCTACATTTGGAATCTGCATGTTGAATTTGCATAGAAAGATAGAAAGATAGATAGATAGATAGATAGATATAGATAACATGTTTTACTTTTTATTTACATTGTTAGTAAAAATGTTTACCAGGCGAAGGCTTGGACGAGAAATGGAGAAAAGTCAAACCACCAATTGTCTTCCAGACAGACATTGTATGTGCTTATTACATATCAGTGGCTATAAGGAAATATATTTTAAGTGCTAACATAGAAGTACACATTTAAAAATGCAAGAATGGGAGGTAATGAGGAACATTTATCATGGGAGAATAAGGTTGATTCCATAGGAGAAGTGGGAAGTGAGATAATTTTTGAGGCTCATTCACTCATGCACTCATTTAAACACTCTTATTGAGTACATTGTGAGCCAAGGAATCTACCAGCCAAGGACTCTATTAGACTGCTGCTCGATACCGAGATGTACAAACAGAAAAATCTTACCTTTAGCTGCAGTTGGGAGATAAGCGTAAATAAAAGTTTAAAATGAATATATTATTAAGAAGCAATGCAAGTTCTACAAAGAGTGGAAACTCAGTTATATAAGTGCAATAATAAGAAATACTTGTGGCCGGAGTATGAGGAAATGGGGAGGAAAATATTTTTTGACTAAATACAATTTTACTAAAGTCCTGTGGCAGGAGGCAGCAGAGCATCCAGGAGGAACTGAAAGAAGATTGCGCAGACTTGAGGTACAGACTGCGAAGAAGTGATGCTGATGAGGTGGCACAGGACAGGTCCCTTAGGACTTGGGGAAAGGAGAGGAGTATTATAAGAATTTTACTCTTCCTTAAATGGAATCCACCAAAATTTTAAGCAAAGAATTTGTAATGGTCAATTTCTATTTTGGAAACATCATACTAGATATAATGTGAAGACAATAAAGAATGAAGGAGATGAGAAAGCAGCCTGTTGCAGTTGTCCAATCCTAATAAGCTCATGTGTTAGACTAAGCTGGGGCTGAGGGTATGAAAGAAATGGATGCCGGTCAAATTTTTTAGGCATTGCCTTTGCGTGTCTTAGTGAGAGAGCTTATTAAAGGAGAAAGTGGGAGAAATGGCCAAGAATAAATCTTAAGTTCTTGATTTATGTTATTAGAAAGGTGGAGGAAATGCTGTCTTAAAAATTAAAAAAAAAAGTAAGGAAGGATTAGTTCGCAGGATTTAAATTTGGAGGTGTTGAGTTTTGGATGCCTTTAGACATCAAAGCTCTTGCGAAGTAAACAACTGAAAATGTCAGTCTGGATGTGAAATGAGAACACCAGGTCAGTAAATATCATATAGACAATGCATAAGACACCAAAAGCTAAGAGGAGAGTGTGAGAGAATAAAGAAGGCGAAGCCTGTAAGGAGACAGAAAAGGAAAAACTTAATAGGAAGTTTACTAAAAGACTCAAGTATCCAAGAGAGATTTAAGAAGGAAGCAGCCCATGATACTAAATCCTACTGAGAGATGAAGCATTTTTTTTTAAGTAGTGGTGGCGGAGGGGATACCCATTTTATTTAGAAGTACAGACTTTATTGGGTAATTTAAAGCCATGCTTACTTAGTGAACTGATGGCACAGGAGCTGGTTCTCAGTAAGTGAAGATACAGGGCAGGTGAAAAAATAGAGATAATACAAACATAAAAAAATCAGCTATGAATAGGAAGACTGAGATCAAGTGGTTTCTAGAGGAGAACGAGATGTAGGCAAAATTGTCTTTTAAAGTGTGAATGAGACTTGTGTACGTTCTAATGAAAATGGAAAATATCCTGACAAGAGGAGGCAATGGAAAAGTCAGGAGGGAGATAAGATCATTGGTGGCGATGCCTGGGGTGGCAGAAGGAATGCGACCTGAAGCATTGATGGAAAAATCAGTTTTCGAAAAAAGTTCACTTTCTCCAAAAACCACAAGAGGAAGGGAACAGATAAGTTGATGTACATGTACATTAAAGACAAATTAAAGGAGTTGTTTCTTTTGTATCTATGTATTCTCCTTTAAAGACAGACTTCACCTTTTATCACACACTTTCTTTTTTAAACAATAGGACTACTTAGTTAAAATCAAGTTAAGACCCTCTCGGAGGTTGTTACAAGGACTCAAACACCCAATTCTTGAACCTGAAGGTAGGTATTATAACTCAGCAAGAGAAAAGGTGGTATTCTTCAAGTACATGAGGATTTTTTCTATGACAAGTAATTTAGCTTATTCTAACTGGTTTTCAGGATACTATACAGGCCCACAAAAACTATGGAAAGTTTGTGGACTCAATTATATTAACACAAGGGATTTTCTGATCCACATTAGTGGCGGAGTGTGAACTTCCTCCCATCAGATTGAGGACCCTACAGAACGAAGTTTCCATGCATTCAATTATTAAATGCAGGAGGCAGAAAGGGAGCTGCTGGAGTCCAGTTTTCCTGTGGTGAACTAACCTAACCTCATACAATAGGAGGCAGGGCAGGCCAGGTAGGAGAGGAGGTAGGAAGGGCGGGGCACGGAAACTGTTTCTGCAATGTCCACTGTCAATGAACCTGACAAGTAGGTGCTGGTTATCAACTGGCTGTACCCCACCACAATCTTCTTGCCCCAAATGGATACAATTTATAAATAAATCAAAGAGATAAACTCAGACTCTGGACATAATGTATTGAGAATGACATAGAAATGATAGTTATTCAGATTCCATCAGGACATCATGTATACATTTATACAGACATCAGCTATGTTTCATAAAATACGTAACTAACCATTGATCAAAAATGTTACAAATTATTTAGGGAGGTAGCAATTGGAACTAACCTGACATGGTCATCATTCACAGAACACGCATGTTAAATGATCACATTATACTCCATAACATAACATGAACAACTCGAATTTTTCAAAAAAATTTTTAATAAGAAATATTTCAACTTAAGCTATGGTAAATCCTCAGATGGGGGAAGTGGTTGCTTAAGGATACTTTGTCTTCCTAGGACTGATACATGGGGAAAATTCAAGCATGAGACAGGAGACTAGACATTAGGAATTACTTCTTTGATGTTTTTTTTCTACATAGCGTGAGAACCACTTGTTCTGCCTCTCATTACCATGAAATTCATTCCCCTTTGGAAAGGAAAGATATGAAGAAAAAGTTCTCTGGCTAGAGTTATTCTCAGCATTATGTCACCTCTATAACATTTACCCAAATTTTAAGACTACTGTTCTTGTATTTGCATTTGTGTTTATGAATGTGTGTGTGTGTGTGTGTGTGTGTGTGTGTGTGTGTGTTTTGCTCACCTTGATTTTCACCAGAGCTTTAAGTGTTGTTTACCGTACTCTGTAATTTTTCATTTACCTTAAAATCATCACCAAGAAGTAGCCTACATGACCCTTCTTTCTGGCCTTGATTTTTATATTCATCCTGAAAAGTATCCCTCCTATCTTAACTTTTATGCCTATCGTTTTACAACCTGAGCTTTTTGTAGATCATTTTTGTATGTCACATGAGTTTTTCTCACTTTTTTCCTAATTTTTAGGAATATTGGTCACAGGCATTATTGTAGTCATTCATAGGCGTTGTTGTCTCTATCACAAACTCCACCAGCTCCCAGAGCAACCTCACTACAACCATTGCTTTCATAGCTATCTCTACCAAGTCCATCAAAAAAAAAAAAAAAAAAGAAATTGGGGTCCAAAGGAAAATAGTTGGAAGCTAGTCAGGTTGTCCCATTGGAAAAGGGTAGAGATTCTGAGAGCTCTCTGGGAGAATAAGGACTAGACTCTACCCATATATAAATGTACTTCACCAAGTTACTGGGCTTTGCAAAGTTGAAGTTGGCATAATCACCTTCTCCAAAACCGTCCATCATCTCCCCAACAATCTCTTTCTCTGGTTACAATTACATGGAATTGCAGTTTCCTTAGTCACTTCATCAATCACAAGGAAAGTTTGCTGCTTTTTGGAATAAACTCTCTGAGATGTTCTTTTATCAAACCCCTTTCAATTTTCATGTTTCTTAGGTAGTCAGAGCCATCTCTTTTGCATCAAATTACTCTCTTTTGATATCACTGTATCTAAATGTTCATTCTTGTCCAAAAGGCATCTATTTATTTACTATTCAAATGTGCTGTGAGAAAGAGAAAGGTGAAAGAAAGAAAGAAAGAAAGAAAGAAAGAAAGAAAGAAAGAAAGAAAGAAAGAAAGAAAGAAAGAAAAGAGAGAAAAGAGAGAAAGAAAGGAGAGAGGGTCCTAATACCATGACTCAATAACTAAATCCTCACCTTGCACGTTCTGGGATCCCATATAGGCCCTACTTCATGCCCCAACTGCTCCAAGTCCCATCTAGGTCCCTGCCTGTGGTCTGGAAAAGCAGCAAAGGATGGCCCCAAAGCCTTAGGGTCCTGTACCTGTGCAGGAGACCAGGAAGCTCCGGGCTCTGAATCAGTTCAGCTCTAGCTGTTGTGGACACTTGGGAGTGAACCAGTGGATACAAGATCTTTCAGTTATCTCCTTGTCTCTGTAAATTTGCCTTTCCAAAAAAGTAAATACATTTTTAAAAAGAAAGAAAGAAAAAGAAAGGAGAGAGAGAAAGAGAGAAAGATCCTCCAACTTCTGGGTGACCTCCTCAATAGCTACAATGGTTGGTGTTTGGCCATGTGAAATTCACGAACCTAGAACTCCATCCAGGATTTGCATGTGAGTGACAGAGGTCTATATGTTTAAACCACATTACTTTCCCAGGTGCAATAGCAGGTGGTATCTCAGAAACAGAGCAACAAAGACTCTACTGATACCTGGTGCTTCTGTATTGGGTGCCAGTGTGACCGGCAACAATTTTTTACTGTGCCACAGCATTGGCTCCAATAAATAAAACTTAATTCACATACATACATATTTCACTCAACAGAAACCGTTTTTTATGTTCTATTTTGTGTTTGTTTTTCCTTCCTACTTATATACAACACCTTCAGCTTCTATGGATTTGAGTTATGTTTAATGTTTCTCCCTAGGGCCTGGTGCAATGGTTCAGTTGGATAATCCTCCTTCAAGTGTCAGCATCCCATACGGGCACCAGTTTGTATCCTGGCTGCTCCACTTCCCACCCAGCTCCCTGCTTCTGGCCTCAGAAGGCATTAAACGCGTGCCCTCAAATCTTGGGACCCTGCACACGCTGGAGAAACCTAGATGAAACTCTTGGTTCCTGGCTTCAGATTGACTCAGCTAGAGGCATTATAACCACATGGAAAGCGAACTAGTGAACGAAAGAGCTTTCTCTCTCTCTCTTCTTTTCTCTGTAAATCTGGCTTTCCAATAAAAATAAATACATCTTTAAAAAAAGTCTGTCCCTAATTTGGCTGAGGGATTTTCTTACTGGCACATCTGTCTTTATAACTAGCTCAGGCAACTAGCCATGCTATGACAAAAGACACACAATTTGGTGGACCAGAAGTTCAAGATCAAGGGCCACTTTCCTCCCAAAGCCCCAGAAGCAATCCTTGCTGCCTCACCACTTCCAACTTCTTAATAGTTCCGTGCATTCCTTGGCTTCTGGTCATGCACACCCAAACTTCACCTGTCTTCTGTTTCTTTTCTGCTTCTGTATTATCTATAACAGAATATTTATTCATTTATTTTTAAAAATTTTATGTTTAAGAAGAACATGAGAGAGAAAAGGGAGAAATATAAAAAGAGACCTTCTGTCTTCTGGCCAAGGCTAGCAAGGTGAGTTAAGATCCTGGAAGCTCATCTGGGTTTGCTATCTGAGTGGCAAGGTCTCAGGCAATGCTACCTTGCCATGCGCATTAACAGGAA
The DNA here is from genome assembly GCF_030435755.1 of Ochotona princeps. Taxonomy (NCBI): domain Eukaryota; kingdom Metazoa; phylum Chordata; class Mammalia; order Lagomorpha; family Ochotonidae; genus Ochotona; species Ochotona princeps. Next base: position 54,860,708 of record NC_080833.1, read on the forward strand.
GCTGAATCAGAAGTGGAACAGCCAGAATTGGAACAAGTAAAACGCCAGCAGTGGAACTGAACATTCTGATATGGGATGGCGGCCTGTTAATCCTCCCTTCTGCCTCTTTGAAAGGTAGTTTTTTAAAGACTGAGTTTAGGGCTCATTCAATCACCCAGCACGAACTTATCTTAAGATATTCAATTACATCTGCAAAAGATCATTTAACCTTTTTTTTCAAATAAGGTTATATCCACATATTCTATGGGACATGATGTGGAAATGTTTGGAGGGTTACAATTCAATACACTACAGGGGTGCTTCCAACTGGATCCGGACTATAATAAAAATTTCTGCCTCAGATCAGGTAGAAAATGTAAGGGAATACTCCTAAGTTCACAATGACACTTCATCAAAATTAATGCAAGAAGCCCAAAATGAACAAAATTAAAACTTTAGGGAAATACAAGCTCAATATTCCTGACTTTTTCTTCCTATATTCCAGAAATAGCTTGTGTTTCTGAACCACAGTGAGAACAAGCTTAGCCAAGCCCACCCTTTCTCTCATCACAATATGTATTACCCTTCTCAAAATTGATGGCCCAGGAAGCTTGGCCCCAGAGACTAGGCTACAGGGAACTGGGATTCATACTTCCAGGGCAGGCTTCTTCATCTTAGGAACTGTGCAAACACCTTCTGAGAAGCTAATTAAAATGGGAGCCAGTGCTGCCAAATCCGGGAAGCTTCCAAATAAGCAACATGAGGCTGCCAGAAAGTTATTAATACAAACACCCTGTTCCTCGCAGTGGCTGACAGGGAGCAGCGCGCTCCCAAGGATAAATTCACTCTGCCAGGTGAATGTGAGCTGAAAGTTGCTAAGCCCTGCTGCCTACCACAGCATGAGGTGAATGAAAAACACTCACTACATGAATAAATAAATACTGGATGGATGGCGGGTGGATGGACTCTTGAAACAATAATAAAACCGAATTCCCTGCTTCTCAGTGCCATTAAGAAAAAAAGAATGCTATTTACATTTGATTCGTAGGCTACCACTTAAAGCTAAATTGATTATACTGATAAGTAAGTTAGACTTAGTTATAAGATGAAAATAAGAAACTAATGTGAAATAGCAACCTCTGGAAAGTGTAATGAAATAATATGCATTTACAATAGCTCCACTAAAATGCTGTTGAATACTTAGGAACAGATGTTAAGCACCATTTCAGATACCTGCATCCCACATCACATAAATCCCTGCAGCCCACATAAAAAGACCTATTTTCTTTGGAAAGGCAGATTTACAGAAAGAAAGAGAGACATAGAGAAATCTCTTCTACCTAGTATCTGGGTTTTACAGTCACCTCTAACTCTTGACTCCGGCTTCCTGCTAATCAGCCCCACAGAGGCAGTGACGACAGCTCCAGTAATTGAGTCTTCACTAATCTCTTAGAAAAAGTGAATTGAGTTCCTGGTGCTTGTCTTTGACAAAAGTACAGATACGACCCAGGAGCATCCAGGGCTGAGAGAGGTAGCTGGGGCAGCACTTTCTGCAGAGACCAAGGTGGGACCAAAGCACGCTGCTACTTTACATAGTACTAGGAGTCCTCACCAGAGCTATTAGGCAAGAAAAAAAAAATTAAAGGAATTCAAATTTCTATTTGCAGATGATTTGCTCTATACATAGTAATACCAAAAAACTCAATCAAGAGACTATTAGAACTTATGAAAGAACTTGGCAAAGTATCAGGAAACAAAATCAATTAATATACAGCAACTGCCCCAGTATATCAACAACTCCAGGGCTGAAAAAGAACTAGTTAGAACAGTCCTTTAAAATACTAGAGAAAGATGTTAGATACCTTGGAATAAACCTAACCAAAATATGGAAGATCTCTATATGGAAAGTTATAAACCATTAAGGAAAGAAACAGGAGACAGCATTAAAAGATGGAGAAACTGACCCATGTTCCTGGATCGTGAGAATCAATAGCATCAAAATGTCCATATTGCCAAAAGTACTACACAGATTCAACATGATCCAAATTAAAAGACCAGGAATACTCATGACAGAGTTGAAAAATTGATACAAAAATTCATCTGGAAACATAAAGGATCATGATTAGCTAAAACTATCCTCAAGAATAAATATGTTCAGGCTCCCCAGTAATAAGGGAAACACCAATAAAAACCATGCTGAGGTTCCACTGAACTCCAGTGAGAATGGCCTACACACAGGATGTTCTAATGACATGTACTTGCTATTATATATCTATAACTATATATAATTCTTATTTACATATGTATTGTATACATATGTAAAATGCAGTAATTAAAGAAAAGAATAACATTACACAATAACAGAATGTGCACATGAAACAGCAGTAAACAGAACCACTCACATACAAGGGTTTAGCAGATATCAAAGGCTGTATCGCAAGTCATTTTTTAAAAAAGATCTTAATAAATTTTTTCATCAGACCCAGAGCTATCTAGTAGTAATTGCTTGAGAAAAATAGCTTCCCCCTTCACATATACAAGTATGTTTTGAAAAATCAGTGCAAAATGGAATTAGAGATAAGTTCATTTTGCTGCAAAAAATTTTGAAATCCATATATAGATTTTCATAATAGGACTTTTCTATGAGCTTTTTGAAGTTTAACCTGATTAACCAATAAAAAGTAGAATTGAATTATATGAAATTGCATGAGACCATTTTGTCTCAAAGAACAGAGCTTTTTCTAAGCATCAAACAAGGATAAAGTCTAAAGGAAAAAAGATTAATCAATTTTTCTCCAAAAAAATCAAAACCTTTAAATAAAAATTCACCATGAAAAAATTTAACAATAAATACAGAAAAATCTATGTCTCATGTGAAAGAAAGATGATTATTGGTCTTTTTGGTTTTGCACATGAATATAAATCAGTAAGAAAAAGAAAAAAATGAGTACTCACAAAACGAGCTCATGAATGGGAGTTTTAAAGAAGAAATCCAAATGGCCAATTCTGTATGGGAAATATTAACTTTATATGTAACAGATGAATGCAAGTTAAAATAACAAAAAGTTATTTTTCAAATTGGTAAATACATAAAATCAAACCTTACAGTGGTCTTCAGAAGCACTACAGAGTCCATGTGTGCGTTTGTGGCAGAAATTCCAGTAAGTATACTCCACTGGATAGTTTATTTATTTGAAAGGCAGAGTTTTGGAGGTGGGGATGCAGAGATGAAAGTCTTTTATCCAATGGTTCACTCCCCAAATGGCTGCACTGTCCAGAGCTGTGCTGGTTTGAAGGCAGGAGTCTGGCGCTTCTTCCAAGCATTCCACACAGATAGATACAGGAGCCAGGTACAGGGGCCATCCTCTGCTGCTTCCCCAAGTGAGTCATTAACAAGGTCTCACCCCAGGCAACTTAAGGGAGTCATCTCCACCCTACCTCCAGGGGAATATTATGTCCATTAAGAAGTTTTGAGAGGAATTTCAAGAACTCTATAACCAGCTGTGCCCAGGACAGTTATGGGTCACAGTGAGACGCCACACTCAGAAAGCAGAGCCTAGCCAAGCAAGGGAACTCAGGGGGATTCAAAGCGGTGTGGACTGTATCTCACAGGGAGTTTCTAGCAAGTCTCTCAGGTGCCCCTGAGAACTCAGAGGGCTGAGGGGCTGGGAACCGTTGTAATGAGGCAGAACTAAGTAGGAGGGGTGGGGATACCCTATGATGCATGCTATAGCGCTCTGGTTTGGTTTAGCCCTTTTACTGAGTGAAGCAGAGGAGTGAGGCCCACCTACACAAGAGAAGCTGCCTCACTAGGTACCACAGAGCTGACCTTGTGAGCCTCTGGGGTCCTTGTCCCAGTTTCAGTTTCTAATGGTGCTATGTGATCTTGAGCAAGTGGCCTTGCCACCTGTGATAACCTGAGAGTCAGACCCACAGTGCCCGCTCGCTGAGTGCTGGCAGAGAGCCAGAGGCACGGGCTCTGAACAAGACTGCTGTCATCGTCACAGTGACCAGATGAGATCGGATCCAGGCAGAGTTTCCCTCTTCCACGGACAGAGACTGAGGCCCAAGGTTGTTCCCGGCCCCACCTTCACACTCTCAGTGCTCAGCGTTTGCCCTGAGGCCAACTGTGACATCTCTGCTGGGTGATTGAGTCAAAAAGGCTGATGTCACAATGCTCTTTGTTCTCAGAAAGCACCACTCTGGACGGGTGTGTGGGACACTGCAGGAGGAGAGGAGGCTCCTGGAGCCTTCCGGAAGGCGAGGGCTCTGGGGTTGGGCCCTCAGTCACTGAGGCGTGAGGGAGAGGAGCTTCCCCCTCTGTGATGCGCTTGGTGTTTCCAGAGCCTTAGGCTCCGTTCTCTGAGGGTTTTGAAACTGTAGAATACAGGGGAAATCTGGGCTGGGTCAGGGCCTCTGCAGTTAGCCCTCTGGGAGTTTCCAACCTTGTGTGGGTTCAACGTTTGTTTCAGAAACTCTGTAGAGTTGGCTGCAGGCCAATGATCTTCCTATTCTGCCGAAGATTTCTTACTTGTTGGTAAGAAATCTCCAAGATTATATTTCCATGAAAGAAAGAAATTACCTCAACTTGGTTGTCTTATTTGAAGAAGCTGGCAAGAGGGAAAGGGAAGGGCTGATGTTCGTCTGCTGGCCAGCATGTGCATGGGATTTGCAGTCATTTCCCTTAGCCCTCATTGTGAGAGCAAGGGATATTACACCATTTTACAGAAAGGAGAACTGAGTTGGTCAAAGTCCCCCAGGAAATGGTAGGACAGGGAAATTTTACTCTTTTCATTGAATGTGATTTCCTGCTAATTCTCCAGCTAAATGACAGCATCAGGAAGTGCTATAAGAACATCAACTCTGGGGCCTGGAAGAGTAGCCCAAAGTCCTCTCCTTGCGTGTGCCAGGATCTCATATGGGTGCTGGTTCATATGCCAGCTGATCTACTTCCCTTCCAGCTCCCTGCTTGTGGCCTGGGAAAGCAGTAGAGAATGATCCAAAACCGTGGGATCCTGTACCCACGTGGGAGGCTCAAAGGAGGCTCCGGCTCCTGGCTTCGGATCAGCTTAACTCTGGCCATTGTGGCCACTTGGGGAGAGAACCAGCGGATGGAAGATATTTCTTTATTTCCTTCTTTCTGTAAATCGGACTTTCCAATTTAAAAAAAAAAAGGAACTTAAAAAAAGATCAACTCTGATGCCAGATTGTTTGGAATTAAGTTCTGACCCTGTAAGTAGTAACTGTGTGATTTTGAACCACTTACTTGATATTTCTGAAGTTTTGTTTTCCTCCAATGAGGTTAAGAGCACCAGTGTGTGTTTGCTTTATTGGGCTCCTTTGAGCCTTAAATGGATTAATTTGCAGAAAATGCTTTCAACAATGCAACATGACTTAGTGTTGGCCATTTTATTTGGATACAAGTTAATTTAAAAAAACATACTGTCAGGTCTGGCATTGTGGTAAGCACTATCTCATAGGGTGTCTGCCTGTGTCCCAGCTGCCCCAGCGCCCTGTTAATTGCTAGAAAAGCAATGGCAGGTGGCCCAAGTTTTTGAGTTTCTGCTACCCACATGGGAGACATGGATGAAGCTCCTGGCTCCTGGCGTGGCGTGGCCCTATCCCAGCTGTTGTGGCCATCTGGGTAGTAAATCAGCAGAGAGAGAGAGAGAGGTGTATGTAATTCATTTGAAAATAAGTAAGTAAATCTTAAAAAAAAGAGAGAGAGAGAATTAAAAAAAAATACACTGTACATCAGCAGATATGCAGAGGGCCCTGGGGGAAGCTTGGGGATTCTTAGGAAGCCAATTGGACTCTGCTGGAGGTCACTTCAGATCTGTAATTCCACTTATCTCTGCACAGCTTTGGTGAAGGAAGCATTTCGGTAAAGAAAAGCTTGAGGAGTTTGATGGTAGAGCTGGAACTCAAACTTCAACCTTCTACATTCCCTCTGGCATGCTGGTCTCTGTCTCCTGGAAGACAGGGGGCAGCCCAGTCACAAGGCAAGAGTTAGAGTGTGTTCATGAGTGTGACTAGGGTAGCTTCAGAGACAGAGGGCTTGTCATCTTACTGACATTGCCTTGGTTTATAAAAACAATGTTCTTCAAGTTCTCTGCACATTTAGTTGTGGTTAATATTTTAAATGCTCGACATACAAAAAGAGCTGGCAACTCAGGGAAGTCCTGGAATACTTCTGATTTTGAACACACTCTCTGCCAGGTCTGTGTGCCAGACCTGGATCTGTGAAGGAAATGAGTGACACACTGATGGAATAATGATAGTATACATGCACATCTATCAATGGTAAATATCACTCAAGAATGCTCTATGGTATTTTGAGTGACAGATGGGAGTCTGATCTTGAGCTGGGAGCTTAAAATACAGCACTCAGAGAACTAAAAGTTAATGAGGCAAAAAAAAAAAAAAAAAAAGCAAGCAGGAAGAGGATCAGCCATTGTAGAGAGAAAGAAAATAGTGCCCAGAGGCCCTGAGAGAGTGGAGAACAGAAGACAGAGATACTGTGGGATTCCCATTGTGTGCTGGAAAAGAGAAAGCAGTTCCCGGTGAGCCTAGCTGGTGTTGGGACAGAGCAGGTTGATGACTGTTGCTGCCATTTGGGAAGTGAATTGGTGACTGCCAGAGCTCGCTCTCTCTCTCTCTCTCTCTCTCTCTCTCATTTTCTCCCTATTTCTATGTTATTTTAAAAAATAATAAAACATTTTTTTAAACACAATGAGGCTGGAATAGCAGGAGGCTATAGCAATGAGGCTGGAATAGGGCCAGGGTTTGCAGAACATTGGTCAAAACATAGAATATGTCTTTGTTCTATGAGAATTGGGAGGGATTCACATCAAAAGAGTTAGACTTTTGATAGGAGTTGTAAAAATCCAAGTAAATTGTTTAGGTTATGGGCTATAGTTAGTCATCCTCAAGATGCCAGCCACCCGTGAAACATGATGGGAGCAATGCAGGTGCAGCTGAGTGTAGTGGGGATGAGCATTGTTAACTACTCACAGTGTAGGCCTGGAATAGGCGGAAGCCAACTTCTCCTGCTTGGGGCTGCGTGAATGAACCCCGGTGGCTGTGACCTCATAAAACTTCTCTCTGAATCACAACTCTGTTGCTGTCTGTGGGCACTTGGCCAATTAGCTTGGTAACTCAGGATTCTCAGCTTCCCCAGCAGTAAAATGGATATAACAATGCCCATCTTCAAAGGGTTTTGCTAGTATTATAGGAGTTAAAATGTTAAACACACCAGCATATAATGGACTCCATAACAATAATTTCCTCAGTACGTAAAGGGAAGTACTAGCATGGAATATTTAAAGTTTGAAATACCTTGAAAGGAGCGGGGACGGCAAAAAATAGAAAGGCTAATTTGTTGCACCTTTTCACAATAAATTTGTGGCTTGTTTTCTGTGTACTGTGAAAGCTCTTAGTGCAGGAGCCTGACAGCCGACACGTAGGCTGTTTTAAATGAGGCTTCCAGGACACACAGCAATATTCTGGAGAACACAATTTGGCTTTCAGTGTGAGTGCGGCTGTAGACCTTTATTCTAACAGCCAAGGAGACAGGTTTGTGCTCTGTGTTCATCCATCATGTTTGAAAAATGTGCTATCAGCCCTTTGACTTCACTGACGTAAGAGAATATTAAATTGTGGATTAGCAGCATGGACGAACAAGTAGACACTGAAGCTCATTTACAGGCAGTTCACAAAGAGACTGCAGAAAGAGAAGAGTTAGGAGCCATTGGGAGGCTCTCACATGTTGAGACTGTGGGAGGACTGGATCGTGCTCACAGTAGAGAGCAGTTTTTTGAGGATTTCTGTGAATCTCTTTATGGTGTCGTGTTAGACACAGTGTGAATATCCAACAAGTATTGAAAGAGTGATTGAATGAATCACAAACATACAATCATAATCTGAAACAGATACAGAATGGAAAAAGGTTCTTTAATCTAGAGCCTGAAAAACATGCTCATTAGTTTGAACTGTACTACTGCAACAATGTGGAAGAATCCAACATAGGGGGAGGGCATAAGAAGGGATTGGGGCAATCCTAGAGCCTATGAAACTGTGTCCTGAAACGAAATAATGGCCCGGCGCCGTGGCCTAGTGGCTAAAGTCCTCGCCTCGAACATGCCGGGATCCCATCTGGGCGCCGGTTCTAATCCCTGCAGCTCCGCTTCCCATCCAGCTCCCTGCTTGTGGCCTGGGAAAGCAGTCGAGGACGGCCCAATGCCTTGGGACCCTGCACCCACGTGGGAGACCCGGAAGAGGTTCCTGTTTCCGGGCTTCGGATCGGCATAGCACCAGCTGTTGTGCTCATTTGGGGAGTGAATTATTGGACGAAAGATGTTCCTCTCTTGTCTCTCCTCTGTATATCTGACTTTGTAATAAAAATAACTAAATCTTAAAAAAAAACTGAAATAAAAAATATGTACAACCAAGGGAAAAAAAGAATATATGAAAATATTAATTATATTTGCCTCTGGTAACTATAAGTAAATTTCTTTCTTTGTACATGCTTTAAAGTGAAAATATATTACTTACGTTAAAGTAGTTTTATAATTTTGAAAAAAAATGCTCATTAGAGCACATTGGTGTCTTCGTAAGTGTGATGAGACAGTCATTTTTACAAAATTTGAAGTGTGAGTAGGATTCTGTAAGACTGGGAATAGGCAATCGCATTATCAAGGAGGCTGGATTTCAGAAATAATACATCTGTGCCATTCATTTGGTGAAAGTCCTTGAGTACATTTCTAAGCATTAATCATAAAAATAGTTATCACTAGGAGCTAGCATTGGTCTACTGGGTCTACTGGTGCCCTGACCAACAGCATGCTAAAAATAATATTCTAATTTTAAGGGGAGTTGTGATGGCTGGGCTGACGGCAGAAATGTGGGTGCCATGGCAACAGAGAGTCACAGCTTGTATCACCTTACCTAAGGCCAGTCGTGGTAAATTGGTCTAGGTGGGATACCTGAAGTCTTTCTAACATCTATAGCCAGCTGTGAGAACACACAGCAGTTTTTAAAACACAGCTCTGTCTGGAGTGATACAGATTTCCCTTGTTTAATATGGACCATTTGAGTGCCTTCAAAACTCACCAGTGTTTTAAAGGTTTAGCAATATTTTTGCAAAAGTTTCTTCTTGGCCACAGGCTCTACAGCATGTTTTTTTTTTTTTTAATTGATTTTATTTTTATTGGAAAGTCAGATATACAGAGAGAAGGAGAGACAGAGAGGAAGATCTTCCATCTATTGATTCACTCCCCAGGCAGCCACACTGGCCAGAGCTGAGGTGACTCTAAGCCAGGAGCCCAGAGCCTCTTCTGGGTCTCCCATGCAGGTGCAGAGTCATAAGGCTTTGGGCCGTCCTGGACTGCTTTCCCAGGCCACAAGCAGGGAGCTGGATAACAAGTGGGGCCGCTGGGATTAGAACCGGCACCCATTTGGGATCCTGGTGCATGGAAGTTGAGGACTTTCGCCGCTAGGCCATTGTGCCAGGCCACAACATGTTCTTTTTCTTTTTTTTTAAGATTTATTCATTTTATTACAAAGTCAGATATACAGAGAGGAGGAGAGACAGAGAGGAAGATCTTCCATCCAATGATTCACTCCCCAAATGAGCCGCAACGGCCGGTGCTGCGCCGATCTGATGCCGGGAACCAGGAACCTCTTCCGGGTCTCCCACGCGGGTCCAGAGTCCCAAGGCTTTGGGCCGTCCTCAACTGCTTTCCCAGGCCACAAGCAGGGAGCTGGATGGGAAGCGGAGCTGCCGGAATTAGAACCAGCGCCCATATGGGATCCCTGCGCGTTCAAGGTGAGGACTTTAGCTGCTAGGCCATGGCGCCGGGCCCACAACATGTTCTTAAACAAGGTGTTTTAATAGGAAAACACCATTAAGGCATAGGAGCCACTTGAGTCAAAACTCAAAACTTTAGGGCTTAAGCTTAAAATAAACAAACATAAACTTTCTACAAGACATGAAATGAACAAAGATACTTTCAAGAAACTTCCTTGTTGCAGAGATTTTTTTTTTTAATGAATCAACACAGGTAAAGAGCTTGGACATTGGACACACTGCATCTTGAGAGGGCCATGCTGTCTTCATGAGGCTCAACCAATGTAGCTTCCTGCACTACTGCCATGCAGCAAGAGCAAAACTAAGGCCTTACCACCAACACCGTGGAGTAGCAAGTTAAGTCTCTGCCTGCAGCACAACCATCCCGAACGGGTACCAGTTTGTGTCTTGACTGCTCCACTTCCAATCTAGCTCCTTGCTTATGACCTGGGAAAGCAGCAGAGGATCGCTGAAGTCCTTGGGGCCTTGTACCTACATAGGAGACATGGAAGAAGTTCCTGGTCCCTGTTTTCAGATTGGTTCAGCGATGGCCATTTTGGGAAATGAACCAATGGATGGAAGATTTCTCTGTCTCTGCTTCTCTCTGTAACTCTGCCTTTATATAAGCAAATAAATAAATAAATAAATAAATAAATAATTGTAAAACACTGAGGCTTCAAATCCAGTCCTGGTTGTCTTCAGCATCTGTGTTCTCTTATCACCTGTTCTGGGGGAAAACTACTTGCTGTACTAATGCTGACTTTGAGTCTGCAGCTCAGAGGGATGGTGGCAGTCAAGTCAGATGACTGAGGGAAGCCAAGTCTCCAAAGGGTTAAGAAACTTGCCCAAATGCAGTTAGAAAGTGCAATTACGAGTAGGCAGTAAGCTTTTTTAACAACATACAAGCTAAAATAGTAAAAGAGAAGGATGAAGAAAAAGCCTGGGAGAGCAGAAAGGAAGTAGCAAAAGAGGAAAGGACACAAATTCATGTGTTCAGGAGCCTTTCCAGAGTGAGGGAAAGCTGGGAAGATCCTAGCTTGTTCCACAAAAATGGAATGTGCCACTAGGGAACTCCCCAAGGAAGCTTCTGAGATACGGTCACACAAAGTCTTCGGAATTCTACTGTTTTTTTCTCAGTAATATTGAGACTTCCCTAAGCGGCAGATTCCCTCCGAGGCACAGCCCCTGACATAAAACAAAAGGCTTAACTGAAGAGATGAACTCTCCTGTCAAAGACACCATTAAGCATAAAAGCTGAAGTCTATCTTCTTTGGCATAGAGAAATTCTGTCCTAAACATAGAACAGGATATTGAAGGTATTTGATAACAAAACACAAAATATGTGACAAGGAGTTATTTCAAAAAGACGATCAGGAGTCCCAGACCTCTTAAACCAACTCCTGTGGGAAACCTAACCTAAAAGCATCCAGAGCCCAGGCTCCTTCAGACTACACCTGTCAACTTCAGCCACTTGGGAGAATGGCGATAAAGACAGCATGTGGAGGGACAGGGCCTGTGCCAAATGCTGCTAGTAAGGGACCTTCTCCAGTCTTCATAGCAACTGGAAGAGACAGTATTCTCTACAGATGCAGAGAGATAGAGATGCCAATTGTTAGATAGCCTGTTCAAGGAAGAATCGGTTTTCCATGAAAGACAAGTTTTTAACTCTTTTGGATGCCTTGGAAATCTGGCACATTTCAACATGCAGAACTGCAGGAAATGTTTCCCCCCACCACTCCTCCTCCCTTCATTTCTCAAACCCTGAAACCATCTCCATATCCTCCTGGTCTCCTTGCAGGGCTTTCCTGCACTCTCATAGGAGTCATTGTGGAGGAAGAATTGATTCAGCTTCCTGGTTCTGCATCTTTGCTTCTGAAACAGAGAGGACTCCCATGACTCTGAGTATCAGATCCCCAGGGAGAGCTCATCCAGACAGCTGGGACTCCTTTCATGCTCACTGTTTAGGGAGGGGCAGTGACACCCCCTCTGAGGAGCTGAGCACCCCACCCTGGTCTGAAGAGCACTGAGAATGTATTTGAGGTCATCTTGTCTTGGTCAAGATGTCTACTTCTTTGCAGCAAGAGCAAGCGTCCCACAGCATGCCTAGATCAAAAATGCCAGCCAGCATCAAAGAACTGATCCTGCTTGACTGTACTGGCTCTCCATGTCCCAGTTCACTTTCTCCATTTTTTCTTCCTGGAATAGAGGCAGCATCTACCCAGAAAGTCTCCTCTATACTGGCAAGGAGTCAGTCTCTGCAGATACTGCTTGTGGGTTTTGCAGAAGAAGCTGGAGGCACTGCAGACATGGAGCTCCCAGGTTTGAGGATTTTTTCCTTCCACAGTTCTATGTGGCCCTTGAAGAGCCTGTTTAACGTGGTAGCTTATACTTTGTATGTCTCAAGCTCCAAAACCCTGCCTCAGCTACTCAAGGTGAGGTCTGGCACTTTTTGAATCATTGCAAAAAATAATTATTTTTAAAATCCCTAGACCATCAACTGCAGAGTGCCAAAACCAGAAGTGGACAGAGGGCAAAATTGTACTGAAGCATGAGAGAGTTCAGATAATGCCCTGGGTGAGGATGCTCTGAAACTGGGCTGTCCCACATTAACCTTTATACCTATGCAGAGAACTTGCACCAGGAATTAAATTATATACCATATTGGATACGTCAGTTACCTTTAGTTGAGAGCCAGCCCTGCTCAAAGAGGACTCGAGCTATGGACCCTCAGCAGTGAACACCACATCCACAGAGACATGGACTGCCTTTGTCTTCAGGAGAGTATCAGAATGGCATACTAGAACATTCACTATACTTCACAGGAAACAGAGTGCCTCAGAGGAAAAAAATATGGATGGTTAGGGATACACAACGAGGTGATGAAATGAGGAATGTTATACAAGACAGCAATCCTCAAAGAAGCACTTGCCTGCATACCACTGTTTCTGTCCCTTCAGTTGCCATAGGACAGGCATCAGCACCTTCCTTTTATAATGGAGGAAACCAAGGTCTCAAGTAAATTCAGTAGCCTACCAAAATGTCTGGCATAAACAAGATTTGTAAAAAGCTCAAGAAAAATGCTTTTTTTAAAAAAACTAAATTAACATCTTTTTGTTTATATTTTCCATAAACTATTTAAAATAAGTACTTACTTTATCTAAAAGAATAGTGGCAGAGAAAAAGGAGGAAAGAAAGAAAAAAAAATCATCCATGTATTGACTGACTTCCCAAATAGCTGCAATGACCACGGGGCCAAAATCAGTAGCCCAAACAATATTCGGGTCTTCCGCATGAGTTGCAGCAACTCAAGCACTTCGATCATCTGCTGCTTTCCCAGGCACAGAAACAGGGAGCCAGACTGGCATCAGAACAGCCAGGACTGAAACATGGCTCTCTGATGCCGGATGTCAGCACTACAAGAGGCAACTTCACCCACACAATATGGATTTCTCACAAAAACTTTTGAAGTTCCTTTGTAATACACAGCAGCTTGTCTCTATTCCTACAGTTTAATCAGCAGCCTTTACTCTGCATGGCAAATCATTCAGTCAGTTGCCTCTGATCATTGATGGGAAAGAGAGGAACAAGTGACCATTCTCTGCTGAGCAATCATCATTGCCATTGTCATCACCTGTAATCCCTCCCTATCCCGCTACCATTCATATGCTGTGGTTAATAAGATAGACTTCTTATCCATTATCTAACCAATCGTCAATGGGTCACAATCCTGTGACAATTATTTCTGGGATTCTGCAAATATGCACTGGGTGCTCAACTGTGTGCCCAGGTGAGGTATGTTTATCTCTACCTCATAGATGAGGAAAACAGAGAATTAGCCAGTTCAATCAATGGCCCAGGATTACATTGCTTGGGTTTAAATGCAGATCTTCTTTGCTTCAACAAAACTGTGTTTATTTATTCTCTGTTACTAAATATTTATGAAATGTCTGCATGCTGCCCAGCAGTGTGTAGACATGGGCCAGGAACCATGCTCCACTAAAGGTGTGTGTTCACATCCCTGCCTGTGCTGCTGCTTCATTCCAGACAGAAACCATAGAGGATAAGTGCTCTGCATGATGAGAATGGGTAGGACATTCACAAGAATGGAGAACTGGTTCCTGGCTCCTAGGGGCAGCAGCTACTTCAGCCACATGCTGTATGAATGCGTGTACCTGGATTTTCCAGTCCCAGAAAGGTGACAGAAATACGCAATAATGTGAAATATCTTCTAAAACTGAAGAATAATCCAACCATTTTGTCAACACTAATGTAAACTAAACAGGAGGCCTATGTGGGCCAGATCAAGGCCTGGGCTATTGAAAATGCCACCTTAGCCTGAGACTCCGATCGGTCATCTGAATTCAGCATAATCTTATGTTGAAAGATAAGATGAACTCCGTGAGCCATGCCACAGGAAGATTCAAGTTGCGTCTTCAAGTTTCCTTGCTTAAGCAGACTATAACTTCTGCAGAGCCTTCCTCTTATTCCTTATAGCTCCATTCTTTTCTGAGTCCGGGCTATTTGCTGACATGCTCCTGTCAGGAAATAGCTTGGTTGTGGGCGTCTGCAAACAGCAAGACAAGGCTACGTGACCACTGCTCACAGCCTCCTTCCCGCTTTGTGTTCCCACTGCCACCAGATGGTTCTGAGATAATGCCACGTCTTTCCTGCAAGAAACAACAGTCCCAAGCTGTTCTGTTGATCCCTTCTGATCATCCTGGGAATGCAATTTCTCAGCCTCTCCCTTTCTGTCGTTGCTTCCCTTGTCTTATCTCGTGCGAGCTGGGGGACCTGAGCTGGTCTCTTTCCAAGCAGAGTCAATCATCCGCCTTGCTGGAAGTTCAGGGGCTCACGTAGACAGTCTAACTACAGACTCAGAGTTCCGGCTCGCCCATGGATGCTTATAGTATATTTGGGACCACCCTATCTGTTGCAAAATTCTGTATGATACCAATCTCGTTAATTCTCTTATCAAACAAGTGACGTTTTTGCCCCTCACAAGTCCTCTGGGAAACAAACAAACAAAAAAAAAACCCAAGATGATCTGTGCTTGTAAGTATGGTATCCACCCAAGCTTTGATCTGATCCCCCAAGCCATCCCTCAGACCTCACGTGATTCCAGCTGCAATCAGACCCTATCTCTTTATATCTCTGCTGATGATGTAAGAAAAAATGAGTGGGGATTTAGTCCATAGTTACTGCCTGATCCTGGATATTAATTAGTAGGAGAAAGAATTAGGCTCCAGGGATGAGATCATTATTAGCTGAAAAAATAAAGCTGGCAATCTTAGTTCAAATCAATCATCATCTCAAGTACAACTGACAACTGACACCAAAATCCAAAGAATGTTGAAGATACTCAGAATATGTTGCTCAGCATGAGCAAATCTGGGAAGTTGTGATTTTGTATTTGAGGTCCCAGTTGTTTTTAAGCTATGCTGCAAGGGCTATGCCATACCATCATTTTAAGATTTTATTGAGACACAAATTTGTATTAGCTGTTGATAGTCACTTAGCAAATAAATGAGCCTCACTGACTGTCTGGAACCTAACTCTACAGTTTTAGCTCCAGTCACTGCATGAGTTCATATATTCCACACACACAGTATTATTGCAGAGGTGTTGTCACCCTCCCATTATTGAAATGAATTCATTGGGGGATATGGACTATAATAATATGCATGAAGCTGAAAATTTGAAAAATTTTCTAAAGGTGTATCAGTTACATCTTAAGTGTCTATTGGACTAATTTTCCTCTTCTGTACTTGGAGCAACTCAGCTGAAGGAAAAAACATGAAAGTTGTGATCTGAGAAGCATCTTCTAACTAGCTCAAGCATCAAGGAAGGCTTTCCCAAACTATGAAATCTAAGTAAAGTCATGTCAGCCTCCATTTCCACCATCTAGAACAAACCTTAACCCCAGACTTGCTTGCTGATCTCTGGGCTTTAAACTTATATGGGCATCACCTTTGTCTATAAGTGCTGTTTCTATTGCTTTGGGACTATCCCAGACCACCTATTCCATATACTTACATAAAAATCCAAACACACGTGTTAGTCTTCCATAGGCTATGTAAGAATTGTTTGCTTATTTATTTGGAAACACAGAGAGATCATTTATCTTATGGCCTCTTCCACAAATTTCTGAAACAGTGGACCTGGACCATTGCTGGAATCAGGCTCTGAAAGCTCCATTCAGGTGTCCCATAGCCTCCAAGTAAGAAACTGAAGTAAGTAAATAGAGCTGGAGAATCAAGGCCAGACAGTCAGTGTGGGACCCAGGCATTTTAACTACTTGATTGAACACCCACTCTCTTTCTCCCTTTCTTATATCCTCATTCTCTCAGCCTCTGGAAGGCACAGTTTATCCTCTCAAATCAAATTCCCAATCCTTTCTCTGAATGAGTACCAGCCAATTCCTAGATCTTGAGGGGCATATATCTGCTCCAGTTGAGGCTATCAAAGCATTTTCCTATGAAAATATTCCTGCACCTGCTACTAAAAGAATATAAATTCTCTTACTTTGATGATATAGCTATAGGAACTTTACTAAAACTGCAACGCGGTCCCAGGGAAGAGCTAGATTTACTTCACTAGGCCAAAGGCTTAGAAAACTACCTAGGGAGACATTGGAGAAGATCTAGATAGACTATTATGCCAACGTACTTTTAAGATCTCTATAGTTCAGAGGCATTCTGATGTATGGATTCTGAACACTCCCTGACTTTGCAGACAGATGTGGATTTCAGTAGGTGTGCCATCTCTACATCCCAGAGTATGGGACATGCAAGAGTTGTGGCTTACATTTGCAGACGCTAGTTGCTGAACACAGTGTTTGCAATAGAAGACCAGCTGTATAGCACAGTCTAAATAGGCTGCTAGTATTATATTTACTTACTATAGTTTACTATAGTTAATTGTCCAAGTTAGAGAAATAGCCAAACTTAACAAATAACATATTCTGTTAGGGAATCAACGTTAAACTCTAGTAGCACATGTGTGACTTCATAGTTAGCGATATAAGTCAGATCAGCTGACTGATTGGGGCATCGATTTCCTCATTTGAAATGTGGGGTGATGACAATGATCTTACTTGTCCATCTCAAATGAATGTCATGAGAGTTCCAGGAGAAGATTGAGGAAGCTTTATCTTGAGATTTATCTTGAAAAATAATCAACATGATGGCGTCTGCCTTTGAAGCACATCCCCATTTCTGTTTCTGGGTCCTTTTTTTCTCTGCTGCTTTTATGCCTTTAGCTTGACTGTGACATACTGAGGCACACCGGCTTAGTAATGTTCCTGGAGAAATCAATGTTTTTTCCTCCTGCAATCTCTCCTCTTCAAAAGTGGTCCCTACTAAGACCTACTAATGGCTTTGTAAGCTACCATTCTAAGAATATGCTGAACACATCTGTATTTCAATAAGGCCTTCTACAGATATTTGTAAACCAAGAGGAAAATATGGATGGTAGAATTTTAAAAATAAGCTGGACCTGAACTGGCTAGTCTGACTTGCCCCAGACCTGAGCCAAAGGTAAACGCGTGGGTACCATAACCTGACCTGGTCTGAGCTGCTTCCTTTCTTGTTCATATCACTCACTGGCAAATCCGAGAGCCAGAATGGTGTGCGGGTTATGCCAGGCTGGGCCATGATACCAACCAGTTCACATTAGGGCCAGGACTAGGGGCTGGCTGGGCTGGCTGGGCTGGCTAGGATGTAGTCCCCAATAATGTAAGCTGGAACTGGGTACAGGCCGGGCCAGAACTGGCTACAGAACCCATTGGCAAATACCGAAGTGTAGTGGGCCATACCAGACTGGGCCACAGTGCCTAATCGCTACACATGAGACCCTGGGGAGAGTGGGCTAACCCAGTAGGGGGGTTGCAAGGGAGTTCCCCTGCTGAGCCACTATTCCCACTGGTGAGCTGGCATTGGGGCAAACCAGGCCGGACAGGACTATAACACCTGTTGACCTGCATGTAAGCTGGATCGGGGTTAAATCAGGCTGGGTAGACTGTACCTACTGGTGCATGCATAAGCCAGAGGGGGTGAGGATTGGTTTGGCTTTGCCACAGGGTCAGTTAGGAGATGTGGGCATAGAGGGAAAACTCTGTCAAGCTAAACCACAATACCACCTGGAGAGTGCAAGATCCAGGAGTGGGAGTGGGCCCAGTGGGGAAACAGTGGGCACCTCCCACTTGGGTTGCTACTCTGGCTGGTAAGCATGAGAACCAGGACTGGGACAGGCATGGCTAGACAGAGAATGGCACATGCCAACATGTGTGTGGACTGTATAGGTTGAACTAGGCTTCAGTGCCCATTGTCATGTATAAGAGCTGAATGGAATGTGGGATAGACAAAACCAGTCTGTGGTACATACTAGCAAACACTGAAACCAGGGCAGAGGGCAGGTATGGTGGGGGTTATTGCAGGTTGCTCTGATTAGGCTTCAGCTCCCACTGGTTTGCATGGGGGCCAAGTGTTCAGTGGAGAGGATCTGGCTGGATTGCAACACCCATTAATTTGCATAGAAGACAGGGCTGGAGACAACTGACCTAACAACTGTGACTTAACAGTGTGCGCATAGGCCAATTTGGGCGACGGACTGTGCCGGACCCTGTATTGGCATACACACACAAGAATCTGGTCTGGGATCACCTCAGTTGAAATTTCTTTGGGAATCCCCCCAACTGAACTGCTGGGCTCAGAACTCTAAACATGGAAGATATTGTAGTTTTCATGGTCTGCTCATGGAGTATGTGTGTCAAATCTGGGCCTCCTCAGTGACTTAGAGCAGTGGACAGCATATCTAGATGCACATGGAGGATATGACAGTATACTCTACCCTGCAGAGGACACCTGGCACCACAACAGAGGATGGAGGACAGAACAAATTAATCAACTACCAAAGGAAAGAGTTGGCAGTGAATACCTGGGCAAACAAAGACTTCAAGGTGGACAATGTCAACCAGTGGAGTCTGGAGAGATTCCTTCGTGATTGGAGTGGCAAGATCAGCAACAATGCAAAGCTGTTTAACTACGGAAACCACTTGAGCAGTGCCTTCGGAGCATACCGTACATCAGGAACCCTGGGATGTTTGGGAGGCTGGGTGTGGCTTCTCAACTTATCTCTCCCCTCCCCTCAGATACAAGAAGGAAAAAAAGAATGTCCAAACAATGGTCTCACCCGCTTTCCTCTTGCTTTTGTCCCTTTGCACCCTAGTCAAATATGAAAAAATTATCAAAAATCTATACAATTAAAAAATAAATAAACAAAACAAAATAAGCTGGACCTTATTCTGCCTGTGCAGAAGCAGTCTGCTTTACTTAAAACTATAACAGAACTTCTCTCTATTGCATTCCATTGTCAATCTATGACATTGACGTCATTATAGTAAATTTTATTTCATAACAAATTAGTTTGCTGCATGGCAGGTACACAGGCATGGACACTCCGTGGACTCCTTTCAATTCACTTCCAATCCCTAGAATCAAGTATCAGAGAAATTCTAGGCAAAGTGATTACAGCCCTCTGTCATTTCTTCATCAACAAACATTGACTGGACTCAATTAAATCAGGCATTAAGCCCAACTGAACCCACAAAGATGAACAAAATGCAGGGTAGCCCTGACTGAGTGAAAGCCTCTTTCCAGAAAACTAAATGAAAGTATCATGATTTCCTGTTTGAAACAATACAAAGTTGAACTAGCAAAAACACTATTCACACTCACTTTCTCCTTTGAACTTGAAGAAACTCAATATTCTAAGAACTGATATTCCCATTTTTTTTAATAGAAGGCAACTGAAGCTTCGAGGACCTTGAGGGATTTGCCTAATAGAAAAGCTCCAATATGCAGCAGATCTGATATTTCAAGAGAGCACTAATATTCGGTAAGAGTCGTGTCCATAGCCAAGACTGTGCCATCATCTGTCATAGGGATTTTGGATCTGTTGCAACCATGAATGTGAGCTCGAAGTATGTGTATGTGTTAACTGAAGTTTTTCTATTATATCAGGTACCCTCTGTCTTTAACTCTTTGACTCCTCTGAAACTTGCATTTTAAACTAGGCTGGAGCAAATACAGAGAAATGTGAATGTGCACACTCCAATAAGCACAGCCCTAGAGGGGCATGTTATGTGCCTGAAGAATTATTTTCCTCTTCATCAGAAGGGCCCTGATTGCAAAGCACATTTTAAAAGTAGAATGGAAGAGGCATGCGCAAAACCAGAAGTCTAGTTTTAGAACAGTCTTGAAGCTTTCAGGCTTTTTGCCTAAAGACAATAATAATTTGGTCAGAGGACTTTTAGCTCATCATTTGAGCTCCGGAGAGGGGGATATGGTTATCTTTAGTTTCCATGGTAACCACATGTTTTCCTCCATAAGTAGATCTTCCCCAAGCATAATGCAGGAATGCAGTCATTTCTTAATTAACTTGTATAAATGACTGATCGATGACTGGAAATGCTTCTTCCTTCTCCAGTATTCCTCTTACTCACATCAACAAGGCTGAGTTCATGGGGATTCTTCTGCTTTACAGTGGAATTTAGTGTTTGTGGAACTAACAAGAATAGATTCAAATAAACAGTCACTATGATTTTAATGATTCACTGCTTTCTAAAAATAGTCTATAACTAGTATTTCTCCAGCTTAACTCAGTAACTCAATAACAAAGCAATATTTCTCTGGCTCTTCCCTGCGTGGCAGCCTATGCTTGCCCCTTTTGTTCCTGCCTCCTGCCCCTCTCTTGCTTCTAAGAGATCTTAGAGCATGGCTCATCCCCTTAGTCTTTTGAATCAAGGTCCTAGCTACCATTTTCCCTCACTGTACAGGCTGAGAATGGTAATGTTTTCTATTTTGGTTGGTGCAAAGGCCACATGACATGAGCTTGCTTCTAGAGGGTAATGATCTCTTCGTTCCAGAGGTGAATCTTCTTTGGCCCAGGCAGTTATCTTTCATGAGGAAATGCTTTGGGGACTCACCTCACATGTTCTCCATATGTCCAAAGAGCTGTCCATATTTAAGGTTGAATACAACATTGACTGCCAAGCTAGCACATCTGCTACAAGTCAATGCAATCAAGCATTTAACCTGGATTTGCATCATGAGTTGAACCAGCCAGATTTGACCAAGAGGTAATAAGTGCACTAAAAACAACTAGATCCAATTTATTACTGATGCTAAGTGGCTAAGTCAGTCCTACTTCCTGCCTTAAGAGTGACTGGAGGAGGCACTGAGCTCATTTACTCCCTCCCCTGGGAAAAGGAAAACAGAACAGAAACCTGGGACAGAGTCCCTTGATGAACCTGAATGACATGATTCCCCAAACGTGAGTTGAGTCACTTGTTTGACAAGTGATTTTCCAAGGGCAGTGGAACAGAAAAGTTGAAATGAAGATTTTCTTTTCAATTTCATTTTTAAAATTTCTTGCCTTGTTCCATATAGGAGCTAATGCAGCTGTCATATATTTAAAAATCACAAAAAAAGTATTATAAACAAGAGGTTCATATAATACAATTGACAAACACAACTGAGGTTTAATATAGAAATGGAGTGGGATTCATACAGAAATATCACTCCTGAGGCTCTGAACTTGTCATCATTGACAAGCAAAGAAAGGCCCAATATAAACTTTGACATTCTTTGATTTCTTAGGATCTATTTTAAATTTCAAAGAAGAGGTAGCTATTCTTGATATCAAATAGAAATAGATGTATCCCAAGAAGCCTTGTAAGATGTGTGCAATGAGTAATCCTAACAAATGTAATCAACAGCAAAACAACAACAACAAAAAACAATCAATGGGAGATGAGTATACAAAGGGCTAAGGATAAGAATGGAACATGAAATGTGTCCCAGCTGGAAATAGCTGTTCTTGCCCACATTTTCTTTCTTCTGTTCTCTCCCTTTCATATTACCCCCTCTCTCCTCCCCCCACCCCTATTTGGCTCCATTCGGCAATTCTAGTTCTACTGCATTCCCCCACCGCCCCCGGTGGCTCTGTCCCTCTACTAGTCTGTATGCCTTTTTCACTTTCACCTCTCATGGAATATTTTTCCTTCTCCTGCCCTGAAGTTCAGAATGAACCACACACTTCTTCTGTCCTGAAGTTCAGAATGAACCACACACTTGTCCAAGGTCATGAAGCAGCAAGGTGATTTGCACATCATAAGCCTTTGAATCCCACCCATGTTTCAGCCAAATCTCTCTCCCTAAACCATAGTGAGCAGATATTTATTGAGCTGAAACTAAAGTGATCCTAACTAATCTCAACTTTTGAAACTCTCTCTATATATATATTATATATATATGCACATATACATATATGTATATATGTGTGAGTATATCTATATATAATATACATATACTCTTATTGTCCAAGTGTATATTTGTGGTGCTGATTTCTATCCCCAAATTTCATTTTCCATACCGAATGTCTGATGTCTGATGTCCACTCAGAATGTCTGGTCTGTAACCCAAAGTATCCACATCCAAGGTCCCATGAAATCTGACTTTTTCCTTCAAATTTTTTCCTTCCCAAGTTTTTTTTATGCCTCAGAAAATGCTGTCTCTGGATACTAACCCTCTATTATATATACAGCTTGCAGAGTATTTTCTCCTGTCCTCTTGGCTTCCTCTTCACTTGGTTGGTGATGCAACCTGCTCTGCAGAAGCTTCTTAGCTTGATGTAATTGAATTTGTGTGTTTTTGTTTTGATTGTCCATAATTCTGGGGTCTTTTTCCAAAAAATCTTTGCCTGTATCTATCTCTTGTAGAGTATCCCCTGTATTTTCCTCTAGTAATTTGATGGCATCAAGCTACAGGTCTAGATCCTTGATGCATTTAGAGTTGATTTTTGTAGAAGGTATAACAGAGGGACATTGTTTCTTCCTTCTGCACACATAGATCTGATTTCCCAGGCACCATTTGTTTGAACAGACAATTATTTTCTCCTGAGCTGATTTTGGCTTCTTTGTCAAAAAATTAGTTGACTGTTGCTGTGAGGTTCCCTTCCGGGATTTATATTTTATTCCATCGATCTTCAGGTTTGTTCTTGTACCAGTACCAGGCTGTTTTCATGACAAGTACCCTGTAGTACCTCTTGAAATTTGGTATTGCAATGTCTCCAGCATTTTCATTGTGTAAGATTGCTTTATCTATTTATGGCCTCTTGTGTTTCTACAGGAATTTTAGCATCATCTATTCTAGATCTTAGAAGGGTGTAGTAGAGATTTTGATTAGGATTGCATTGAATTTATAAATTACTTTCAGTGGTATTGGCATTTTGGTGACATAAACTCTACCAATCCACAAACCTGGAAGGTTTCCCGGGTTTTGCTGTCCTCTTACATTTTTTTCATTAATGTTTGTAATTTTTGTTGCAGATATCCCTTACATCTTTTATTAAAGTGCGTAAGAAATTCAATAACAACAACATCAACCAGTCCATTTAAAAAACAGGCAAAGGATAAGAATGGGCATGAAAAATAAATGGACAATAGACATGAAAAAATGCTCAAGTTCACTAGCCATTAGGGACATGCAAATAAAAAACACAATGAGGTTTCATCTCACCTCATTTAGAATGACTGCCACATAAAAATAAAATAGCAATAAATACTGTTGAGAATGCATGTGGTGTGTACTCAAATTGTTGGTGGGAATGTAAAATACAGCAATCATTATTGAAGGTAGTGGAGATTACTGAGCTATCTGAAAACAGATATACCGTATGACCCAGCAATTCCTTTCCTGAGCATTTATCTAAACAAAGTGAAATCAGCTATAACTTATCTGTATTTCCATATTCATAGCAGTTCAGTTCATAATAGTTGAGAAATGGAATTAACCCAGATGTCCATTAGTGGACAACTGGATAAAGAAAATGTGGTATATATACATTATAGGATACTACTCAGCCAATGAAAAAGAAAAAAAAAATCTTGTCTTCTGCAACTAAGTAAATGAAACAGGAAACCATTATGCTTAGTGAAATAAGCCAGTCTCCCAAAGAAAATACGTGTCTTCTGTAAGCTATGATAACTAATACAGAGTACAAAAATCTGATGTATAGGTAGGTATAAGAATGACTCTCTGGGATGTGATTGTTCTACACGGGTTTTGTTTATACACCTGAGGACAGTAGGTTTTTAATTTTTTTATCCTTTTGTTCTGTTATTTATTATTTCTATCATTTTCAATTTGCTGAAATAATGGGTTTATATTTTTAAAACACTGATAATACAGTCATTTAAATATTACAAAAAATCCTATCTCTGTTCGTGTAATTACTTCAGTCAGTTTTCTTCCCCTGTTGCCATTGGATATATTAGAAACCATATCATTCTGAAAACAGGCTCCAAATCCAGCCACTGCTTCCTGCTTTTGCTCCTGTTCTACTGCTAACATCTTGCTATGTACCTTCACTGTTTCAAATCGTACCTTAGAGCCAGGCTAATATCCACAAACTAATTGCAATAATCCAGGTAAAATAGAATCAGATCATGGCATTCCCTTGTTTAATCCTTCCAGTGCTGAGCTCGTATTGAACAATACCTAAGTAATGAAGCAGCCTCATGATTTTGTGACTTGGACCCTCATCTCTCTGAACTTAACTTCAAATGCATTCTCTTTTATGTTAGGCTAATTCACAGATTCTCTTACTTCTGGAACAGACCAACTCTATCCCCACCACAGGGCCTTTGCACTTGACAATCTCAATACTTAGAAAATATTTTCTTGGGACTTCATAATGTTGAGATTTTTTTTCATTCCCATGAGTGAGTCAAATCCCATCTTTCCAAAGAGGTCTTCCTTACATCCCAACCGCATTATTCTCCATTCTTTCCTTTGCTTTATCTTTTTCCTCATAGCATTTATGGCCTTCAGTTATTTTATATGGTTTGTTGGTTTTCTGACTCTGCCAAGCAGCTTGTAAATAAATCATGTGAGGTAGTAACTTGTCAAGCTTCTTCCTGTGATATCCTTAATATCTTGCAGTAGTGTTTGGCACAGTGGACCAATTCAGTGTGGCTTTGTTGAGTGAATGATCGAATGTGTTAGATGCACAGGGAAAGCTGAGCGTCCACTAATAGAATCAATATAACCAGTTCTGTGGATACAAATAGACAGATACACCTTTATGCTTGTGGCATTATGACATCAGTAAATAAAATACAGCAGTAAAGCAAAAAGTGTGCTGTGATAAGTGAAGCTAAGAAACTAGCAAAAATTTATAATCTATTCTGATTTAGAATTTAGCATCTTTGAATTATGACTTCAGGAAATTCTCCTTTCCCAATTCTATTATACACCTGTGTGAAATGCAGGTTTATAGCCACCACAGGAAAGAAAAGGAAATGGATATAAAATCCTTGACACATAATTGATGGCTGCCTTGTTTTAGTCACTACTATTATAATGTATTCACAAGTGAATTTTATGGCACTGTCTTTCTGTATTTGAAAACCTGGTTCAAATTTTGAATTTTTTTAAAAAGATTTATTTATTTATTTATTTATTTATTTATTAAAGATTTATTCCATTTTTATTACAAAGTCAGATATACTGAGAGGAGGAGAGACAGAGAAGAAGTGGAGCCGCCGGGATTAGAACCAGCGGCCATATTGGATCAAGGCGAGGACCTTAGTCACCAGGCCACGCTGCCGAGCCCGATTTATTTATTTATTACAAAGTCAGATACACAGAGAGGAGGAGAGACAGAGAGGAAGATCTTCCGTCCAATGATTCACTCCCCAAGTGAGCGCAACAGCCGGTGCTGTGTCGATCCAAAGCCAGGAACCTGGAACCTCTTCAGGGTCTCCCATGCGGGTGCAGTGTCCCAATGCTTTGGGCCGTCCTCAACTGCTTTCTCAGGCCACAAGTAGGGAGCTGGAAGTGGAGCGGCTGGGATTAGAACCGGCGCCCATATGGGATCCCGGAGCGTTCAAAGCGAGGACTTTAACCACTAGGCCACGCTGCCGGGTCTCAAATTTTGAATTTTACTCTGCCAAATTAGAAATCAAAAATCTCCTTCCCAACTTCCCAGAAACTTGGATATCAGTGCGTAAAGTTGTGCCATCATACTCTCATTAGGAGAGCAATGAGATTATGAAGTCATATATGGATCCCTCCAATCTATTAACAAAGAAAGTGGCTGAAATGTTTAGCTTTGGAAGTGTAGTGTAAGCATCCTACATCTAGGCTGAAGTGCTTGCTTCCACAAGTAACACAGGTATGGACACTTGACCCACTAGTGGAATTTGGTGTTATTTCTGGTCTAATATCCCCTAAGCTTCGGTCTGTGGTTCTTTAAAATTCTATGAGCTCTCTGAGATCCTTAGTAAATTTCTTTTGTGTTTATACTTGTAGGGTGGGTTTTGTATTTACAACTAAGAACTTGTATGATTCACAGATAATCTGAGTTACAAAGTGTTTGAGAACCCTATTCTGTGCATGCGATGTTGGCTATGGATAAGAGTCCTGTCCAGGTCAGGGGTATTATGAAGGGGTTTCCAGGGTAGAGGAGAGTTATCGCTACTTCAAAGGCAGCCTCTTCCATCTGGCCTTTTCTGATAACAGCTGGGGGACCCACACCATCTTCTCCACCTCTTTCATTGTAGCTGGTCGCCATAACAAACATGGTCATCTGCCTGTCATGATCACCCAGCCTCATACCTAAAGGAACTTGTGTCTCATTATTATTTTCCCTCCCAGTATGCAATCATTCAAACTTCACTTAACAACTACTATTCACCAGCCACCGAAGATGTAAGGAGAATAGGTTTTGTAGTTCCCTCCAAGGAATATAAGAGTCTCTGCATAAAACTGGCTGGAAAGCACAAGACTTTTTCCTTGTGAGCCTTGGGTAGTGGCCCATCTACAACAAGGCAGGATAATGTCAGACAAAGTGCACAGATTTCAGAATTGTATTGATGTGTTACAAATTCTGGTTATGACAGAAGCTAGTGAGTTTTGCTAAATAATTGAATCTCTGAAACCTCAAAATC
Source organism: Ochotona princeps (assembly GCF_030435755.1). Lineage (NCBI taxonomy): Eukaryota > Metazoa > Chordata > Mammalia > Lagomorpha > Ochotonidae > Ochotona > Ochotona princeps. The sequence continues at coordinate 54,887,545 of NC_080833.1, forward strand.
TTCATCTGTAAAAAAGGAAAATGACTAATGCATAGGATGGCTGTGATGTCTAATAAATATTATTATTAAAAACAAGTCTGAGGATGTCAGGAAATCCTTTAGCAGGAAAAAATCCTAGATGATTACCTAAAGGAAGCATTCTTAAGCTAAGAAGGCAGGTGCACTTGTACATTTTGTTTCTTAGTCAACAATTATTCATTCAAGAAAAATTGTTTCATGTAACATCCTAGGAAAAAGAGTATCCTGTTTTGGTTCTTTATTTTGCAAATAGAGAAAAAAACAGAAGTTAATTAGCTTATCCAAATGCATACTAATTTTGTTGTTTAACCTAAAAGGCCTTCTGGGAGAAATGGTTGGGCAGAAAGTCTGCACTGAATCCCTACTCTGTGGGGGATGCAGAAATCCACAACTACGAAGCTGGGATATGGAGATAAGCCAACCGCGGGGACAGAAGAGATAAAATGATCGTTTCCTAGCTGTTAGTCTAAAGTTACAATAAAGAAGACATCACAGCACTGTCAAGAAGAGTGGTCAGAGAAGAAGGAGGAGATTTTAAAACCTGAGCGTTAAGAATGAACAGAAGGTAGACAGTGTGAGGAGGGTGAAAGAGGGTGTGCTCAGAATAAGAGGCAACAGCATTCACTCAGAAGACATCAAACAGTAGAATTTCCTCTGTGGCTCCTTACTAATGCAGGATCTCAGAGACAGCAGGAAATGACTAAGGAATGGGTCTCTGCCACCCATAAGGGAAAACTGAGCTGAGGTCCTAGATCCTGATTAAATCTGGTCTAGCTTCGGCAGTTGTAGCTTTCGTGGCAATAAACCAATTAATGAAATCCCCCCTCTCTTCTTTCTCTATCTTTCAAATAAAATTAAAATAAAATATTTTAAAAACTAGAAATCATGCGGCAGAAGATGATGCCCACTGAATGCAGATGTAATTGCCTTGAAATTCCAGGAGGTTGAAATGTACCTACTGTTGGAATCTGGTTTCTGCCAATCTGGTGTTCTCATCACATCATGGCTCCCAGACTCTGGATCTGAAGCCTTGTTGCGTATACTCAGGGCCATCTCTGGACAGTCCTAACAAATGACCATGCAAAGGGCATTGATCCACACAAGGGAACATTCTGGCTCTAAAGATCAAGTGCAGCATTTCTTTTATTTTTATTTTTTAAAGATTTACTTATTTTATTGCAAAGTCAGATACATGGAGAGAAGAGGAGAGACAGAGAGGAAGACCAAGTCAAAGCCAGCACCCAGGGGTTTTTCCAGATCTTCCACATGTGTGGCAGGGGCCCAAATACTTGGGCTATTTTCTGTTGTTTTTCCCACGCCATAAGCAGGGAGCTGAATCAGAAATGGAGAAACCAGGACATGAACTGGCTCCCATAAGGAATGCTGGCATCACAGACCATAGGTTCACTGCCATGCAGAAAGGTGGACCCCAAGCAAGTATTTCTTGATTATCATTGTAGAGAAAGCAAATCTGTGGACCCCCAATTAACTGCTCCTAGCACCTTTCCCTTTGTTGAACAGTGTTATTTGGAAGACCACATCCTGAATTTAGAATAAGGAGCTATATGTTCAGTATCTTTTCTAGATTTGTAGTGTAGGACAAGCATGATGCAGTGTTATCATGGGACTGACTATATCAGTATCCCTATTTTACAGGTTAAGAACTACACAGTCCTTCAGAAGAGTGTGACTTTTTAAAATTCATATAGCATGCTAAATCTCTAAATTTCCCATTTCTCGAAAATAAGTATAGTAACAACAACTCCACCCTTCTCATTAAGTTTTATGAGTTTCAGATAAGGAAAGGCATGTGAGAATACTCAGTAACACTTGATTCAGATATCAAAAGCCTCTTATGTATTTTTATGTTACCAAAAGAACAGTAATTATTTGCTCTCTCACACATTTTTCATATAGAGCATACCTACAATGTAGCATGCATACAGCTAACATTAATTTGAAAGGGTTTTGGGTAGAAAAAATATTAACTTGGGTAAGAATGAACTCTGTTACTTGATGCCCTAGAGCCACTCTGCACCATGACTATTGAGAGCTGTGCCAGGCCATGCTCCCACACTCCCACATGCAGAAAAGATGGCACTAACACACTCTCTCAACTCCAATTTGAGATCTGTCACACAGAAGTTGGGCATCCAGTTCAAATGTCTAATCAAGGTGCCCCACACAAGAGGAGTTTGAACTGGCATTTAGATATAGGGAGACTTGTGGAGGACAGGGAGAGCTTGTGATAGATGATTCCACTAAAGGCAAGAATTTTTTTTATAAATACGTTTCATTAATTTAAGGACAAACCCAACACCCCTTCCACCAATGTCAGAATAGATAGATGTAGAAAGAGCAGAGAGGGAGGAGAAAGGATTTCTTGTGTTAGTTTTGGCTTTTAGAAATAATTTTCAACTTGAATGCAGTAAATGTGAGGAATCCTAGAGAAATTCGATTTTTTAAATTTAAAAACCCATGTTCCTCTCACTTGTTCTTTTGCATCGTTCATGTTATGTAACAGAATCACACTACAAGGGTTTATTCTTGTTTCTGTGCTTCTCAATAGGACAGTCCCACAGGACTTGTTAAAAGCAGACCTGTGGGCTGTTTCAGAAATCCTTGCACAGGTCACTTGAACACACTCTCAGTGAGACTCTCAGGCACACTGAATATGGAAAGCACTGCATGCCCTTCGAGCATCTACAGTCATGTCTGGTTTTTCACAGATGAACTAATCTGTTATTTTTTTAATGTTTACAGAGCTCTAGGCTTTCAAGCTCACCACAATCTAGTGACCAGTATAGACCCCAAAGACGTTGGATGAAGTATTTTCAACAAAAATGGAAATACTACCTCATGCCTCCTATCAGAAAACTTTGCTCTTCATTCTTCCTGCTTCAACTTTCTCCACAAACATAACAGCAGCAAAATACTCATGTTTTTATAAGTTCTATTCTTGCACACCCCAAAGCTTAAGAAATGCTGCCTTCCTTGTGGTTGATGCTGCAATAAACCAATGTCTTTGAGTAGTAGGCAAGGCTCATGATGAATTTGTGCTGAATGTGTCAATGGGAGGAAGATGGACAGAAAAAATAAAGAAATGAAAGTGCTACATGGGTGTTGTGCCAGCAGCTAGAGTTAGGTACTGGTCTCAGCACTGTTACTAGTTGAGTGTATAACCTGAAATGAATTGTGCCATTCTCTGGGCCACAGAGTAATTACACAGGTCTAAACAAACAAACAAACAAAAAGCAGAGCTTCCCAGCATATGTTCAATATCACACTGGCATGCCACAAATGGTTTACAGATGTGTCTCTTGCCAAAAGGAGCCTCATTACTGTTGGCTTGGCAGGTGGTGTGACCCATGTAAAAGCTCTAGGACCATTAAATAGACTTCAGAGAAGGAACTGAGCACCATGAGCCACATCTATCATGCATTACTCCACCATTATGCCTTGGAAACAGCAAATAAGAGATGCCTGGGCATCTCAACAGCCAGCTACAGTGTGTGTCACTAACCATCCTAAATAAGGTCTGAGGGATGTCTAGGCCTAGAGAACTTGGATCCATGTGCCTAGAAGTTTGGAGATCAACCAAAGATGCAGCCAGCTGGGGCTGAATGAGTGAGGAAGCACATTGGGGACTTTCGTAAGTGGTAGCCTAGAACCTCAGTCTTACTGTATATCAGATACTCCCATCCTCCTGTGGCAGAAAGACAACAAGTGCATTTGGTAGTCTCCACTAGCTGCAAGGCTCCTGTTTTATAATGCATTTACAATTTGCAGTGTAGACATCAGTAGGAGTTACATACAAGTTTGAATTGAAAATGCATCAGCTTGATGGTATGTGTTAATGCTTTTATTTGATCGGGATGATACTCTGCTGGCTCTGCCCTCAGACCAGAGAGGGTCTCCCTAATAAGTAGTTGGACTTGACTGGACTATAAGATGTTGGACTCTATGCCTGCCATATGCTTGCAAAGAGGGAATCTCAACTGAACTTGAACTATGGTTATGCAACAAGGTGGAGGAACCACCATGGGGGCAGGGTGTGGAGAAGTGTGGGGAGAATCCCAGTTCCTATGAAATTACAACACAATGTAATTAACGACTAAATTTAATAAAAAAGTATTTCTCAACAATACACAAATAACTACTACCTGTGTTCAAAAAAAATGCATCAGCTCTATCAAAAAGAACTAAGCAATGGTTTGGCAGTTTGAGAAAATATAAGTTACTATCTTAAATTCTGTGAGTAAATGTTCCTGTTGACAGACACCACTGAGAAATTGAAGCACTCATTATTAAAGTCTTCATCAATGTTGACTATAACTATTTGGAACCTTATATCTGATGGCAACAAGATAGGCGACAATAGCTCAAATTTCTTATTTAAAAATTTGACGTGATTTTAAGCTTATGTGAATTTAATGCCTTTGTAAATATTTCTTATTTTGTTTTCATTAAGCTGATATATGACTGGAGTTGAGCCACATGACTCTTACATAGCTTTAAGCATATAAACAGAAATCTTAATGGTTTTTCCACCCAATATTGCGAACTACTACAGGATCCCCAATCATTTGTCCTTTATAATATACAATTATTTTTATTATCAACAAGAGCAAGATTTAACAATGGTTGGAGGCAGTGTTGTGAAGTATCGATTCTCAATTAGATGAAACTCGGCTTTTCCCCAAGGGAACGTTTGCAATGTCTGGAGATGGTTGGTTGCTCCCACTAGAGAGCTGCCCACTGGCATCTAATGGATAGGGATCAAGAATACTGTCAAACACTTTATAGCACAGAGAAGAAACATCTAGAAAAAAATGGTTGGACTCCACATGCCAGTAGTATCCAGCATTGACGTGTTTCTATGGCGCATTTCTCATTCTATGTTGTGATTCTCATCTTTAGTGTATAATTACAAGGGTAAAATTAAGGGGAAAGATGATAGGCAATGATGGATATGGCCAGGAATGTCCAGCTTTCATCTCCTAACTGTGTCTTCAAGATCAGATACAATAGGCAAGAAAAACCTGGGCGGAACTTTCTAGTTATCTGCTAGGACTCAGTTTATGGTTATTTCTTGGAGGTGGTTTTCAAACAGGTACATTTAAAACAACAGCTGGCCATTTTTGTCACTACAACCTTAACACCTGCAAAAGAGCATATTCTCTCCCCCTTATACTGATTCAAAGTTCCATACTGAAAATTACACGTTTGTTCCATTGGATTGTTCCACTGGATATGTGTACACACACACACACACACACACACACACACACACACACATTTTCTCTTACTTCTATTCTGAATCTCTTAATTATTAGCTCCACTGGGATGAGTGTCCCAACAGGCAGAACATGCGTTAAGCAGCTTTTCAGTTCATTTCCTTATTTTCTCACATACTGCAATGTCCTTCAAAGTCAAAGCCATTTTCTGACATTGATGTTCTACTTCCACAGCTGAGCAGATCTCCCATATCCTCTTTCTCTGATGTGCATTTCTCTTTTTGCTTTCTTTTTTAACATCTCAGAATTATGTGATTAATGATAAAACCAGTACAGGTAGTCATACTCATTTATCATTATGGCTCTTATCACTCATTCATTTTTCGCAAGAGATTCACATCTGCCACCTGCTACTATGAGTAGGCGTCATGGAGAATTAGCTGTTTTATTTATCCTGAGACTTAATTGAGTATAGGCAAGTTATTACAAACTGTTCTTGATATGAGAAAATCAATAGACCTAGAAATTTGAGCTTAACCAATCCAGTCATCTGGGCTTCATTCTGCTCCTATGTAAAAGAACAATAACAGCCAGGAGGCCACTGGAATTCTTTCCTACTTGGAAAAAAAGGAAACACCCTTGAGAAATGTTAAGAACTATATTAATATTAGGAAGTACAAACTTGTGCGGTACTGCCTTGCTATGTGTCATTTCTCCTTAAATGAGGAAGTTAGTTTTTACAGTTGGAGTTAGGAAATCATTTACATCCTTTGTGGAGGTTAAGTTTCTGAAAGATTATGGTCATTGATGTGACCTGTGATAGCATTTTACTGTTGCCCAAACCAAAGCATTGGTTCATTAAAGAAATATGCGTCAGTTCTATAGTACGCTCTTTGAGTTGCAGTAGTATTTGCTTATCTGTTGAAAAGGAAAAAACTGAGGCATCAGACAGTTATAAAGATGGTTCAAGAAAATCCCACAATTTTCCCCAATGATGAGGGGTGAGGACAGTAGAGCATAAGAGAAGATGTATTGAGAACCATTAAAAATCCAATTCTCAAAGCCATGATTTGGATACTGAATGTGTACTTTCTGACTAAAAAACTACAGCTACTTAAATTAAATATCAGTGTTTTGTCAAATTGTAGCATTAAGCTACTGATATGTAAAAAGATCTAGGTCCTTGATCCATTTAGAGCTAAGTTTGGTATAATGTGACATGTGTGGGTCTTGTTTCTTAATTCTGCATGCTCATTTCCAGTTGCCCCTACAGCATTTGTTGACTAGACCAGGATTTTTGCCTGAATTGCTTCCAGTTTTCTTGTCAAAAATTAGTTGACTATACATGTGTGGGCTCCCTTCTGGTGTTTCTATTCTGTTCCACTGATCTTCTCTGTTTCTGTACCAGTACCAGACTGTTTTGATAACCACCGTTCTGTAGTATGTCTTGAGGTCTGGAATTGTGATTCCTTCAGCTTGATTTTTGTTCTTTAGGATAGTTTTGGCTCTTTGTGGTATCTTGTGTTTCCAGATGAACTTTTGTATCATCTTTTCTATTTCTGAGAAGAATGTTGTTGGGATTTTGATTGGGTTTGCATTGGATCAGTATATTGCTTTTGATAATATGGTCATTTTGATAATGTTGATCCTGCCAACCCAAGAACATGGTAAGGTTCTCCATTTTTCAAGGTTTTCTTCTATTTCCTTTTTAAATGATTTATAGTTTTCATCATAGGGGTCTTTCACACATTTAGTTAGCTTAATTCCTAGGTATTTAAGATTCCTCTCCTCTGTTTTAAAGGGGACTGTACTTATAATTTCTTTCTCAGCCATGGAATTATTTGCATACACTAGTGCCATTGATCTGTGTTCATTAATTTTGTATCCTGCTATTCTGCCAAAGTCTTTTATGAGTTCCAATAATCTCTTGACTGAGTCTTTTGGTTCTCCTATGTAGAAAATTATGTAATCTGCAAACAGTGAGAACTTCAATTGCTCATTTCCAATTTGTATACCTTTAATTGCTACACCCCAAAACCATCAAACTATTAAAGGAAAACATAGAAAGCACACTCCAAGATATAGGAACAGGGAAAGACTTCTTAGAAAAAGACACCAAAAGCAAAGGCAATCAAATTCAAAATGAACAAATGGGGCTACATCAAACTAAAAAGCTTCTGTACAGCAAAGGAAACAATTAAAAAAGTGAAGAAGCAACCAACAGAATGGGAGAAAATTTTTGCATATCCTAATATCCAGGATCTACAAAGAGCTTCAGAAACCAGGGACAGAAAAAAAAAACCCTGTAACAAAATGGGCAAAAGAAATGAACAGACATTTCTCAAAAGAACAGATTCAAACGGCTAACAGACATATGAAAAGCTGCTCAGGCCCCCAGCCATAAGAGAAATACAAATGAAAGCCACGTTGAGGTACCACCTAACTCCAGTGAGACTGGCCTACAGTCAGAACTCGACTAACAACACCTGCTGGTGTGGATGTGGAGAGAAAGGCACCCTCCTTCACTGCTGGTGGGAGTGTAGGCTAGTACAACCACTGTGGAAATCAGTATGGAGAGTGCTTGGAAAATTGCAAATAAACCTGCCATATGACCCAGCCATCCTGCTCCTAAGAATATACCCCAAAGAAGTGAAATCTGCATGTGAGAAGGGGATCTGTAATCCTATATTTACAGCAGCACAATCGACAATAGCAAAGACATGGAAACAATCCAGATGTATGTCCAAGGAAGAGTGGTTAAAGAAACTATGGTACATCTACTCCATGGAATATTATTCAACTATTAAGAAGAATGAAATTATTCTATTTACAACCGGGTGGTCCCAACTAGAGACCATTATGCTCAGTGAAATGAGTCAATCACAAAAGAACAAATACCATATATTCTCTCTTATGTAAGGAAGTCCACATGGAAAGTGTAACTCCAATAGTGCAATCCATACTGTTTTTTGATTGATTGTTTGCTTTTGGTTGTATCCCATGTGTTTTGATGTTTTTATTTCAGTTTGGCTACTTCCAAATAATCTCTTTTCTCTAGTCAAATTTGTCACGTGCTCATGAATTATACTACGGCATCATTTTTCCCAAGAGACTTCTGTGTTTCCTTTTTGTCACTCATGTGTTGGTTACTCAGTGGCACTTTATTTTTTCAAGGTGCTATAATTTGTTGTTGATGTTGTTGTTGATGATGTGGCTGTTCTACCTCATGCCAGTTGTTGACCTTGTTTCATGGTTTCTCACTTATGGTAATGTATAGTAATGGAGTACTGAGGTCTATCATATACAGACGTGGGGGTACAATGGAACATGCATCCCTGCATCCAGATGAAAGATGGATTCCCAATGAAACTGTTGGACATGTGTAGACAATGGGATGCTGGACTGTCTGACATTGTACCAACAATGTCAGGGTACACTTAGATAAGAGACTGATAGAATTATGATTCATTATGAAAAACTACACTATTGTAACAAAATGGGAAAAATCTGACAAGGGATGGGAGTTTCGGGGGGAATCCCAGCCTATACAAAATGTACCATATAATTCAAAATTCAAAATAAAATATTTTTTAAAAGATCTATTAATGTTACTTTATCTCTTCTATCCTGATTGTTAGAAATGTACCCGAGCTTTTCCTCACACTTGCAAACACGCACTGAGTGGATAGCATCCACTGTTTCTCCACGGTACAATATCCCATTTAGTGTCCTTCCTCTTCCTAATACAAATCTAGGTTATTTCCGTCTTTAATTCATGATGAACGTTTGAATTGTGGAGACGTGAGAGTCCAAGAAAGGAAGTGTGTCCTGCTGTTGTGCGCTCAGGTTTCACAGCCTTACTTTCTGCCTTTCTCAAAGAGGACTAAAGCACATTTCAATTAGTAACCTCCTGAATTCAGGTCCATATTTGGAGTCTAATGCATATTAGACCTCTAAAAGCTCTCAAATCTTTTCAGAATTTCTTCTTGTTCAGTGTTCCTGGCTTGGAAGTCATATAACCACGTTCTTAAGTTTCCTTTTATTGCATTTACTTAAGACTGGTTCAAAAATTATGTGTATGGTTTTTTAACCAAAAAACTGTGGTGGTGTTGACAATTAATCAGAAATGTTTTTCAAGAAGTGGTTTTAGGTTTTGTACTAGTTAAAGCTCTGTATCTTCATTTGTTATTGTCAGTCTTTTCTATATATAACATTCTAATAGGTGTGCAGTATTATGCCATTGTGGTTTAATTTGCATTTTCCTAAGAGTTAGTGATTTTAAACATTTTTTCTTATTTTCCATACATACTTGGTTTTTGGTTAAAAATGACATTTATGTCAAACTTATAAAACTGCAAACATCTCCTGCTAACCTGCAACCTATCCTGTCATAATTTGTGTTTTTAAAAACACAAGTGTATACAAACTATATAAAACTTGCTCCCTTTACATATATCGTTTTTAAAAGAGCACAAATAGCAAATTTTCATTTTTTCTTTTTTCTCTTTTTAAATTCTTTTATTTTGATACTCTTTACATAGTTGCTTGGGGAACAAAGGGTCAAGGGCTACAGGAAAGTGGGTAAGTCCATTGTAACCACATTTTGTGTGTGTGTGAATCCGGGGTAAGGAGGGAGATAAAAGGAGACGCCACAACCAGCCTCCCACCCCATCCCAGGGTCCCCGACATGAGGCATGCTCCGAGGGCACTGCCCAAGTGGTTTTGATAGTTCAACAGTTCAGAATTGGTGCCAGTCTCGCCATTCCAAGCACAATGAATCTCTCCAGAATCCAATAGCCCACCTTAGAGACTCCATTTGCCCATATCTTCACTGCCAACACATGGCTGGGGCAGATGATCAATTTGTTCTGTCCTCTGTCCTTTTTTATGGTACCAGGGGTCCTCTACAGGCTTCAATAGAATGCCATTTCTCCCATGTTCACTTGGATATGCTGTTCGCTGTTTTGTCTAAGCCTCTGAGGAGGTTCAGCTTTGACACATGCACTCCATGGTCAGACCATGGAATGTGCAATTCTCTTCATGATTGGGGTAGTGATCAGCAATTCAGTTGGAGGCATCCCCAAAGAAACTTCATCTGAGGTGATCCCAGACCTGATTCTTGTGTGTGAATGCCCGTACAAGGTCTGGCACAATGTGTTGCCTCAATCAGCTTATGTACATGCTGGTGGTTGCAATTGCTGGGTCAGTTCTGTTTCCAGACCTTTCTTCCACATGAACCAATGTGTGCTGGAGTGAAGCCTGATCCTGCCCACCACACAATCGGCCCTCACGCAAACCAGTGGGAGCTGCAGCCTAATTGAGGCAACTCCCCATAACTCCCACCAGGCCTGCCCCCTAACCTGGCTCCCATGCTTGCCAGTATGTACCTCAGACTTGTCCAGTCTGTCCCACATCCCATTCAGCTCTTATATATGTCAATGGCTGTTGAAGCCTAGTTCAACCCAATCAGCACTATTATCCCTCCCACACACATGTTGGCGGGTGTCTTTCTGTCTAGCCACCCCTGCCCCTGTCCTGATTTTCCTGCTCTCCAGTGGGAGTGGTAACCCAAAAGGGAGGTGCCCACTATTGCCCTGCTGGCCCACTCCCACTCCTGCATCATGCACTCTCCAGGTGGTTCTGCAGTTTAACTTGACAGATTTAGCCCCACAGTGCCAGCTTATGCCAGCTGAGGCTGCGGCAAAACCAACCAAGCCTCACCCACTCTGATTTAAGCTTGCCCCAGTAGGAACAGTCATCCCAACCTGGCTTTTCCCTGATCTAGCTCACATGAGGCCGACAGGTGTTGTAGCCCTGCCTGATATGGTCTGCCCTTATTCCAACTCAAGTTCTTCAGTGGGGGGGGGGGGTTGGATATGCAGTAGCAAGCCTTTCCCTTTTCTCCTGCTGGCTTTGCCCCCACCTTCCCTGGTTCTCATGTATGCTGGTTGGGTGCTGCGGCCCAATCTGGCATGGCCCATTTTGCCTCGGCATTTGCCAGTGGGTGCTATAGCTTGGCCTGGCCCACCTGTAATTCCAGCTCCCATTTGTGGGAGTTACAACCTAGCCCAGCTTAACTGGCACCTAGTCCCAGGTGTAATGTACATTGGTATGTGTTGTGACCAAACATGGCATGATCCATACTTTGTTCTGGTGCTTGGATTTGCCAGTGGATGATGTGAACTGATTCAGCCTAGTCCACCCTCGACATATGCCAAATGTATGCCAGTGGCTATCTTTCTCTGGTCTGATCTGGGCTGTTCCCTATTATGGTTTTTGTGTTCACCTGCAGGGACTGTGTCCCCATAGGGGAGTGTCCCAAGCTCCTCCATCAGAACCTCTCCCTATGCCAGATCTTACACATACTGATGGGTCCATGGGCCAGCCCTACTTAGGTCACTTCCTGTCCTGGCAGGAACAGTGGCCTTTCCTTGCTGGCCCTCAATCCATTCCGATTCTTACTGTTTGATGTTTCAGCCCAGCCAAGGCTTGTCCATACATAGACACTGCTCACCCATAGCTCAGTAGGAGCAGAGACCTAGCCTAGTCCATCTTACATCTACCCTGGTCCTACAGAGCACCAGATGGTGCTGCAGCCTAGTCCAGCTCAGTGTATCCAGTCCCAGTTCACACTTGTGCCAAAGGACTGTGCAGCCATATTCAGAACAGAACGCAGCCCCCACTCTGGCCCCTGCACTCACCAGTGGGAACCCCAACCCAGCAAGGGTGTACTCTCACATCTCCCCAGCCGAGCCTGTTCCCAGCCCTAGATTTTGCATGTGCCAGTGGTTGCTCTGACCCAGCTTGGCATAGCCCCTCACCTGTCTTGGCCTTTGCCTTTGATGCTATGGTCTGGCATCCCTGGTTTATGCAGACCAGTAAGTGTAAGAGCCTAGTTCAGCATGACCTGTACTCCAGCCTGACTTCTGTTCTTTCTTGTGAACTAAGGTTTGCTCAGCCCTGCCCAGTCTGCTCCCTTCCATAACCAATCCACACATCAGCCAACCATTGGAGCTACTTTTCCCAGTTTGTCCAACCCCCAGGCCTGGACCATGTGATCATCAGTGAGAGTTGTGACCCACGAGGAGAGTTTCCCACATTCCTCCACTTGACTCACTCCCACCAGATCTCATACATGCCAGTGGGTGTTAGGCCAGTGTCCAGCATCTTCTGCCCCTTTCAATTTGGCCTTGTATGAGCTGGTGAATGTTGCAGCCTGACTGACACCACACCTTGCTTTAGGATGCACATTCAGGTGCTGCTGCTTTGACCTGCCCAGACTGTTTTTGGTTCCTTTACCTATAAGTGATGGCAGGTTCCATGGTCACACCTAGCTCAGCCCTTCACCACCCCAGCTCATGAGCTAACCAGCAGGACTTGTGTATTTCCTCAGGGTTTGGCCCACACATCCCCCACAGAATCTAGCCCTGGACCTGTTTCTCTTGCGTTCTGGTTGGTGTCATGATCCTGCCTAATGTGACCCGTCTCCTGTTCCAATACTCAGTCAGGTACTGGCACCTAGCTCTGCCAGCCAGGCCCTCAGCCAAAGCTTTCGTGTGGACTGGTATGTGGCAGTCAGTGATGAACTGCTATACGCTAACAGTCCATCTCAGGACTCCTATGTGGGCAGGTGAGTCAGTCTGGCCCAAATAGATCCTATGGACTCTCCCCTCAAAAACCCCATGCTTGCCAGCAAGTTCCGTGACCCCTTCGCTGAGATTCGCACAGGATTCATCCCTCACCTACACTGTCATTGGACTTATCCATGGATGTCCCTAGGCAGCAATCACATGCGCTAAAAACCCAAGAGCTCTCCGCCAGGTGGCCAACAGGCAGAGCCTGGCACCCAATAGGCACATTGGCCGCCCAATGCCTAGGAATCGCTCACTGTGTGGCAGCAGTGACCATGGCTTGAGTCCCAAGCATGGGGCCTGGCCTGGCTTGGGCACTCCCCGCAGCTGCCACACTGCAGAAGGCTCCTTTTGCCCCAGCCCCTCGGCTGAATACTCAGCAAACTTTCATGAAGTTTAAATTATCATTTTCTCAGTTTTGTGGATTTTTCTGATGGAATAGGCAAGAAGAGTATGCTAAACTTGTCTCTGTTCTAGAGGTTGTGTAGTTTTAGATTTAAATTTAGGTCTGTCATCCATTCTTGCATATTGTACAAGATGTATATTGAACTTCATTTGCTTCCATATGGTTATTCAACTGTTTGCACACTATTGGTTGAAAATATTTACATATTTTCCTTTTGTACTTTCTTCAAAAGTCAGTTGTTCAATATCTGTATTCCATTTCTCAATTCCCAATTCTGATCTATCTATTTGCCTGTCTTCAGGCCAATATCATACTGTCTTTAAAAGTGTTTTTCTGTGAAAGCAAAGAGGAGGAGGGAGATTGAGAGATAAAGAGACATCCTGCCCACTGGTTCCCTCCCCAAATGGCCACAACTGCTGGGGTTGAGCCAAGCGGAAGCTAGGAAGCCAGATTTCCATCTGGGTCTCCTGCATGGGGCTTAGCTCCCACAGCAAGTGGGCTATTCCCCATCACTTTGCCAGGCTCACGATCAGATAACTGGGTTGGAAGCACAGCAGTGGGGGTTCCAGCCGGCACCCTGACACAGGATGCCACTGAGACAGGTGGTGGCTTTTTCTGTTGCCCAACTGTATGCTCATTTTTTCTTGATTTTGTAACTTTGTATGAACTGGGAGGTGCTACTCCTCCAACTTTGCTCTTCTATGAGTTTGGGATGTTCTCATTTTCATTTCTATTTGAATGCTACAGTCTAAAGACTGCTCTCTACCACATACTGCTCAGGAGGCCATCAAGCTCATCTGCAGTTCCTTTTCTCTGTGCTGAACCCGGATGTTGTCACAGCAACCTCTCTCAACACACTCGATCCCCATCTCTTAACTTCATCATGCTGCACAGTCTGGAGCCCAGAGTGTCGGAAGATATTGTATAACATATATGGTTTTTACTGTTGTTTTGGACAGGAAGGCAAATCAAGTCCCTGTTGCTCTGTGTGGGCTGGAGACAGGCTCTTGAACATTTTCTGAAGTATCCTTGTTCTTCAGAGTGGTATCTTAAACTCTGTATGGATATCTGGAGTCAGCTTTCATATTTTTTCTGACATCTGAAACATTTACAGGGACATGTAAATGGACCATCACTATTGACATTATCAACACTTACTTTTACCTTTATTTATTTTTATTGGAAAGGCAGATATACAGAGAGGAGAAGAGACAAAGAGGAAGATCTTCCATCCATTGATTTACTCCTCAAGTGGCCACAATGGCCGAAGCTGTGCTGATCTGAAGCCAGGAGTCCAGACCTCTTCCAGGTCTCCCAAGTGGGTGCAGGGTCCAAGGTATTGGGCCATCCTCTACTGCTTTCCCAGGCCACAAAGCAGGGAGCTGGATGGGAAGCATGGCCACTGGGATTAGAACCGGTGGCCATATGGGATCCTGATGTGTACAGGAGAAAACTTCAGCTGCTACGCTGCTGCGCCGGGCCCCAACACTTGTAAAACTCTTTGTATGTGCTTGATATTTTCCATAAAAAGACTTTCAATGTAAGGATATGATTTCTGCCTAGCTCATGGAATGGTTGTGAATATTAAATATATAATTATATGTGAAGTGCTTAGCACTGTGTTTAGAACCTAGCAGCCATATAAACAGTGCATATTCATATGAAACCAATGCTCAGACATACAAAAGTCATAAAGTCCATGAAAAACTGGTGGAAACCTTACGTAAAACTATGATCTCTAACCCAACAAAAATTCAATCCAGGCATTAGACCCTGCAGGAGATCCTCCAAGTCACCCAGTGCTGTATTTGGTGCTTCTTCCCTGAGCTGCCGCAACACCTTGTCCTTTCTACCTTCAGCACCCACAGGTGGGACCAGGCAGCACTCCACTATGGCATCTGCCCTCTGTCTCCTGAGATCTCCTTGCATTCATACCTGCTCTCCTGGAGCTCGGCACTCTTTAGACACCCCGAACACACAGGAAGTGTTGTATTCTGGCTGCTCACTTAGCTGTCTCTGCAGTCCTCTTCACTGTGTGTTTTGTTCCTGCTTATGTGTGCATTCTGCCTTGGGTGGGTTCTTTGCTGTTGGAGGACCTTGACATTCAGTTTCTGTGCATGTACTTCCTCAAGATCACTTTAGGAAGTATCTTTTCTTCCTCAGTTAATTGCATGGCTGTGAAAGCTCTGTTTCTGTCCAACCTTTCTCCAAAGCCCTGTTTGATATGGTGACTTCTTTGGGCTTGCAGCCAGAGCTCAGAGTGAGAGTAAAAAGATGGTACCAATAAAGGCAAGAAAAGGGCGTGAAGGTTGAGCAGAGACCTGAAAACCACAGCTATGTGACTTCTCAGAACCCCACAGTCAGACCAGGGTGAAAAACTCAACCACCAAAATTAAAGAACTTAGAGGCTCAGAATAGGAGTCCTGCAAGAGACAAGAAGGCAACTGAGTTCTGTGGTTTGTTCTACTTGCTTACAGTGGGTAGCAGTGTTAAAGGAACACAAACTTCAGCATGGAGGTTTTCTGGATTAAAGAGCTGAAAGATAGCGACCTGTTTTGTGAAAGATTGATTTATTTATTTGGAATTCAGAGTTACAGAAAGAGGGAGAGAGGGAGGAACACACACACACACACACACACACACACAGAGAAATCTTCTATCTTATAATTCAGTCCCCAAATGCTTGCATTGGTCAGAGCTGAGCCAGGTTAACATCGGGAATCTGGAACACACACACACACACACACACACACACACACACACACACACACACACTCACACCCCTTGGCAGCTGGGAGTGTCTCCTTTTGTCATTGAGAAGCAAGAGCACAGTTTGAAAAGTCCGGCGAAGGTGAAGGCTAGCACTTTGAGGAATGTCATGCAAGGTTGCTGAGTCTGAGCCCAAGTCGCCGATCTCTTGATTTCCAGTCTTTCTATAAATGAACTTACACTGGAGCACCTGAACACAACAGCTACTGTGCTCCACAGGATGTCTTCTGGGTGCCAGGAATCTCGGCCGATTCAGTTTTAGTAAAAATGCTATATTTCTGGACAAATCACCGTTTTTGAGAATGAATCAGAACTATTTAGAGCTTTTGTCGGTAAGGAAAAACTGCATGACATCCAGACTGAGGTGGTTTGAAAAGCTCTGACACTGAAAATCAATCTTCCTTAGAAGTGAAGAAAGGATCCAAGTTCATTTTACCAGTCTTCGAATGGTTTTATAGCACCACCCAGTGGCCAACTGCAATACTGACACCATAGTCTCAAAATTGGTTCATGCAGTCCTTCAAGCTTTTAATTCAATCAACATGTACTTAATAGTCCCATTTCTCAGGATTTACTCTAGACATTAGAAGCATGCAAGCATCAAGTACAAAATACAAACACTGATTTCAGGGATATTTTTTCCCTGTCACATTATGGGCATCTCTATTCTGTATTGTTTCCACTGAGAAAGTAAAACAATGGACAAGCATGATGGCTCAACATCCTAATCCTCTAATTGCAAGTGCTGGTATCCCATATGGATGCCGGTTTCAGTCCTGACTGCTCAAATGCTGATCCATGTCCCTGCTTATGGCATGGGAAAGTAGAGGGAGAAGCCTTGGGTCCTTGAACTCACTACAGGAAGCTCGACTTCAGATTGGCTCACCTCTGGCTTTTGTGATCATTTGTTGGAGGGAGGGATATAAGATTTTTTTAAAAAGAAGATAAAACTGAACCAAACCTTTAAACATATCCTTCTCGCTCCTTAATCTATAATCCAAAGTGCCTTCAGTAGGCTCAAGGCCAATAAAATAAAGACTTCCTAAGCACAAAACTTTCTTTATTTTTAAAAAAAGTGTATTTATTTTTTTATTAGAAACTCTGATTTTCAGAGAGAAGGAGAGATAGAGAGAAAGATCTTCCATCTGCTGGTTTGCTCTCCAAGTAGCTGCAATGGCTGGAGTTGAGCTAATCTCAAGCCAGGAGCCAAGAGCAGGGTCCCAAGGCAGGCCACAGGCAGGAAGCTAGAAGGGAAGTGGAGCAGCCGGAATATGAACTGGTGCCCATATGAGATCCTGGCACATGCAAGGTGAGGACATCAGCCACTAGGTTACTGCTCCAGGCCCACAAAACTTCTAATTTATAAATATTTCTGAGGCAGGAAAAGTGTGAGCAAAATTTCTGTGGGTGATAACTGCCCAGTTACCTGTTTAAGAATGCAAGCTTACGTGGGTTTTTTTTTTTTTTTTTTAATCTTAGGGATTGTGGCATTTGGTTAGGATTTCATCATGCAATCATGAAGAGAGATTCCTACAAAAGTAAAAGACCTGCCATGATGTCTTGGAAGGGACAATCTATGATGCCCACAATTCAAGAAGTGCCTGATCAATCAACACAATTTCTTCCCTTCCAGATTTTCATGAGTCTGTCTCAGAGGTCAGACTCAGGATGGATAGAATTGTGGTGTGAAGCCTGAACATGAGTGGAGGAGGTGTCCTACTGACATACAGTTGCAAAGAGAACTTTTTCTTTGCATTATGTTTGGATTATACACACATTGTTGCATGGACCTAAGAAGTTTCTTGCTTTCTGGCAATATGCTCTTGTCAATTTCTGCTTTTGTTTGTTGAAGTCATTTGCATGAGTCATTTTTATCTCTCTGGCCTTCATTTATCTTATTGAAAAGTAGTCTGGAATGATTGAAACTAGAGAATCAGCGGTGTGTGATCTTTTTAAAAAGATCTGTAGGGCCCGGTGGCGTGGCCTAGCGGCTAAAGTCCTCGCCTTGAAAGCCCCGGGATCCCATATGGGCGCCGGTTCTAATCCCGGCAGCTCCACTTCCCATCCAGCTCCCTGCTTGTGGCCTGGGAAAGCAGTCGAGGACAGCCCAATGCATTGGGACACTGCACCCGCGTGGGAGACCCGGAAGAGGTTCCTGGTTCCCGGCATCGGATCGGCGCGCATCGGCCCGTTGCAGCTCACTTGGGGAGTGAATCATCGGACGGAAGATCTTCCTCTCTGTCTCTCCTCTGTGTATATCTGGCTGTAATAAAATGAATAAATCTTAAAAAAAAAAAAAAGATCTGTAAAAGTACCCAGAACTTCAGAACAACTCCAGCTCTTCACTTAACCAAAAAGTTTAACTTCAATGAAAGATGTGGGTCTCACTTTCCAGTGAAGTGACACGCTAGTAAATCTAAAGGACTTTCCAGATATAATATAACCAAGAATTAGACAAATGGGACTAAGCTTTTGGCATGGCAGGTAAGCAGCCACATGAAATGCCAAGCAACCCAGATGGGAACTGATTCATGTTCCAGTTGCACAATCTCTGGTCCAGATCCCTATTAAGAGCCTGGGAAAGCAGCAGAATATGGCCAAGTGCTTGGAACCCTGCTACCCATGTGGAGACCCAGATGAAGCTCACATGAATAAATCTTTTTAAAAAAGACTTAGAGAAATGCCTAACAGAAATTTAATCTAATGACACTTGTTGATTGAAGAGAAATTTCTAAGTGCCTAAGAAAAAACAGGAGCAGCAATGGAGCTAAGACCTAAGCAGGGAACAGGACACACAGTTAAGCAGGTGAGCAGAAGAAGGGGCTACAGGCGTGATTTCTGGGAAGTAAAATGTTTGTATTGCTTTGATCGGCATCCCCAATATAGATTTGTGGAAGTCTCACAAAATTTGTTCAACAAAATACGGTTCGTAACTAAAAACAAAAGACAACCCTAAACTCAAAACCAAAAACCACAGCAGTGGTGAGAAGCAAAGGAAATAAATACAAGACTGACACTCAAAATCCTTACATATTGGACTGTTTGACTTAGAATGTGAAACAATCATGAGTACAAAGATAAAGAAAGTAAAATATATTTTTTTAAAGATTTATTTTTATTTTTATTACAAAGTCAGATATACTGAGAGGAGGAGAGACAGAGAGGAAGTGGAGCTGCCGGGATTAGAACCAGCAGCCATATGGGATCAAGGCGAGGACCTTAGCCACTAGGCCACGTCGCTGAGCCCTCCTATGCTCATAGCAGCACAATCAGTAATTGCAAAAACATGGAAGCAACCAAAATGCCCATCAACAGAGGATTGGATAAGAAAGCTATGGTTCATCTACTCCATGGAATACTACTCGGCTATTAAAAAAAACAAAATGCAGTTCTTTGTGGCCAAATGGGCCAAACTGGAAACCATAATGCTAAGGGAAATGAGCCAATCCCAAAAGGTTAAATACCACATGTTTGCCTTAATTTAAGATGATATGATGTTATGTATAACATGTTATGTTTTGAATGTTATATGTTGTGTATAAACTAAAATTGAAGTATAGGTGAGGTGGTCACAGAAGGTGGCTGGGAACTCGCATTTACTTTTAACATACTGGTTACTCATTACTATGTCAATTAATTCCATAATGATGTAAATTTTTGCTGATGGTATGTTGGAGCTTTCAATTGACTGGGATGATACTCTGCTGGCTCTGTCTTCAGACCAGAGAGGGTATACCTAAGAAGCCGTTGAACTTGACTGGACAATAAGATGCTGGACTCTGTGTTTGGTATATGCTTGCAATGGGGGAATCTCAACTGAACTTGAGCTGTGGTTATGCAACTAGGTGGAGGAATCCACCATGGTGGGGGGTTTGGGGAGGGGTGGGGAGAACCCAAGTATCTATGTAATTGTGTCACATAATACAATGTAATTACTGAAGTTAAATAATAAACAAAAAAATAAATAAATAAATTTAAAAAAAAGAAAGTAAAATATAAGAAACAATAACACATTAAAGTGATAAGTTAGAATTCTTAAAATACCTCCATCCAACATCGCAGTACTTGAGTTGAATTCCCAGCTCTAGCTCCTGACTCCAACTTCCTGCAAAGGAAGACCCCCAAGAGTCAACATTGATGGCTCAGGTAACGGGGGTTCCTGCCCTTACAATGAAGATACCTGGACTCAGTTACTTAAGTCTTGGTTGAAGTCTGATATTTGTGATTGGATCAGCAGATAGTGTCTTTTTTCTCTCTCTCTGCCCATCTCACTCTGTCCCTCTGCCTTAAAAAAAAAAAGATAAAGCAGATTGCAGAAAGCACTGAATAGAACTTACGGATCACAAACATATTTACAAATCTAAATGGTTGAATGGAACCTCAAATGTAACAACTGAAGAGGCATCAGAGAGCTGGAAAACAAAGTTTAAATCACCTGTAACACAGTCCAGAGATTAAGTGATGATGTAGTAGGGAGTGTTCTTTCTACCCTCTGATGTTTTGATAATTGAGTCTATAAAGTGATAGTAGACAGATGACAAGACGAATAAATTGCTTTAATTACATGCATATGTATGAGAGTCGCACCAGATATGAGACCCAGAGAAGGGTCAGTTAGTGAGGGTTTCTGTCACATCCTGAGCTATAGAACAGAACAGGAGCATGTGGCTTCTACGGGGAGGTAGTGATGCGTTAAGTTTGCAGGCACAGTCTCCCTGGTAAGAGAGACTGCTGGGTTCACGCGATGTCTGCCTTCCATCTCCGCAAGAGTTAGTCCTTGGTCGATATAAAGATGATTTTAAAAAACAATTTAATTATATATGTTTGTATGGGAGCCGCAGAAGAGCCAGCTGATTTAGGTTTATGTGACATCCTATACTACAGAAGGGCAGCTCCCTGGTTTGAGGCTCCTGGGAGTGGAGACAAATTACGGGAAGCACGGGGAGGAAAATGTGGGAATAACGAGTTCCTTGATATAAACTTCAGTGTCTCTAAGGTGATAAAAGTCCCAAGAGCAATTGTCTCCCTGATCTAGCTAATCTTACTAAATAACATTTCTGTTAAGTCTTGTGTCTCCTCCAATTTCTCAGAATAACTAAGGAATAATTAATACACCAAAAGATACATTTAGAAGTGGTGTGTCCTGAGCCCCAATAGTCTCTGAGAGCCAGTTTAACAGGGTCTCTTGGGCTGAGTGGCTTGAAGCAACAGCAACTCATTGCCTCACCATTCCAGAAGCTAGAAGCTCAAAATAAAAATACCAGCGAGGTTGGAAACTCCAGCTGAAGTTTCCAGGGCAGCATACGTGCCACGTGCTTCTCTTAGCTCTGGTGTTGGCAGTAGTTCTCAGCACTGTATTCTCTGCCCCAGCGGATGTCACCTGGCACTCTCATCTTCTGCAATGAGGACATCAGTCACATTGGATGAAGAGCCCTTCCTAGTCCAATATGACCTCATCTTAACAAACTATATTTGCAACAGCCTGTTTTCGTAGAAGTGCACCTGTGGAGACACTAGGAACCATATGAATTTGGGAGTCACTGTTTAACTTAGTAAACAGACTTTGGGCTCAGAGCATCATTCAGCTTTCAAGAAGATGTACTACAACTTTGAACCAGCTTTCAACTGTTCCAAACATGTTCTTTTTCACCCATGAAATGAATGGGGATGACTTTACTCATGTCGCATGTCATTCGCAAGGATTAATAGAAAGGATATAGCATGTGCCTTCTTCAGAGTAAGTGTGTATCAAACTCATTATGTTTAATTTCATTACAGAAAAGAAAGTTGATGTTCAGTAAGTTTGAATATAGAGAAGAAAAAATGACTTAGTCCCTGCAATAAAACATGCCCTTCAGGGGTGGACACTGTGGTGCAAGCCACTGCTTGAGATATCTGCTTTGCATATCAGACTAGCAGTTTGCGTCCTGGTAACTCCATTCCTGATATAGCTTTCTGCCAATGTAACTGGGAAGCACCAGACGATGGTTCAAATTGTCAAGTCTTTGCCTCTTCCATAGGAGACCAGGATAAAGTTTCTGGCTGCTAACCTCAGCCTGGCCCAACACCAACTATTGCAGCCATTAGGGAAGTGAACTGGCAGATTGAAGATTTTTCTCTCTCTCCTTCTTTCTCACTACGTCTTTAAAGTTTAAAAATACATAAATAACTTTTAAAATGATGTCATTTAAATAAAGTCTGAATAATACAATTTGTAATTAACACCCTTTTTCTCATATTACATTTTGCAAATAAAAGAAGACCCAATTTAGTTAGGAGGCACTAGGTTGTAGCTGATTGCTTCGGATGCAAGAATTAACGTTTGGATATATTTCACTTTCATGTCAGATGTCTGGAGGAGAAGCACTGCTTTGCTAAAGAGAACCTGTAGCTATTTTTCTCATTGCTTTCCCTACTCTGGGCAAGCCTCATTTTCTTTCATTTTTTTTTTAAGATTAGTTGTATTTTTATTGGAAAGTCAGATATACAGAGAGAAGGAGAGACAGAGAGGAATGATCTTCCTTACTGATCCACTCCCCAAGCAGTTGCATTGGTTGGAACTGAGCCCAGGCCACAAGCAGGGAGCTGGATGGAAAGCAGGGCTGCTGGGATTAGAATTGGTGCCCACAGGGCCGGTGCGATAGTGTAGTGGTTAAAGTCCTCGCCTTGCATGCGCCAGGATCCCATATGGTCCCCGGGTCTAATCCCGGAGGCCCTACTTCCCCTCCAGCTTCCTGTGTGGCCTGGGAGAGCAGTCAAAGACAGCCCAAAGACTTGGGACCCTGCACTCACGTGTGAGACTTGGAAGAGCTCCTGGCTCCTGGTTTCGGATTGGCTCAGTTCCAGCCGTTGCAGTCACTTGGGGAGATAATCATCGGATAGAAGATCTTCCTCTCTGTCTCCCCTCCTCTCTGTATATCCACCTTTCCAATGAAAATAAATAAATCTGAAAAAATAAAAAAGAATTCGCACCCATATGGGATTCTGGCATGTGTAAGACAAGGACTTTAGCTGGTAGGCCACCGTGCTGTGCCCAAGCCTCATTTTCCATTATATTAAGCCCTTTGAAGTTAATAGAAGGGAACTATAAGATCAATTCAGTAAAGCTTTTTGTTGGTCCTGGCATGGCAGCCTAGTGGCTGAAGTCCTGACCTTGGATATGCTGGAATACCATATAGGTACAAGTTCATATCCCGGCTGCTGGCTTCAGATCAGCTCAGCTCTGGCCGTTGAGCCACCTGAGGTGTGAAGTAGATGAAAGATCTTTCTCTCGGTGTCTCCTTCTTTCTGTAAATCTGATTTTCCAATATAAATAAATAAATATAAATACATAAGTTTTTTGTCACATCAGCGCAATTTAACTTCTCTTTCATAAGGTCCAGTTATCATGGATTTAGTAATAAGCTATGTACAAGGACTATTGGCTTATCAGACAGTATTAGCATTTACAAAGTGCTACAGGTGTATCTTTTTTTTTTTTGGTTTTTAAATCATGTATTTTCTCTAGAATCATAATCTACATCATTTTATATTTTTTATTTTTTAATGCTTGAATGTCTTTATTTAGTGATCAAGTATTTTTTAATTAATTAACTAATTAATTGTTTTTTACAATCTTAACATAATTAGGGTAAAGGTTCAAGCACTATAGGAAGATGGGCAAAACAATTAATTCTATATTGTTTCCTTAATATAGCTGATGTAACAGGGGATTTTAAGGGAGAAGCCCCACCCAGTCTCCCACCCACCCCAGGTCCCTGATGTGGGGCATGCTCCGAGGGTCTTGCTCAAGTGGTTTTGATAGTTCAACAGTTCTGAATTGCTGCCACTCTCACCACTCCAAGCACAATGAGGTCGTTGAAGAATCCACTGATTGACATAGTCCATCATAGAGTCTCCGTTTGCCCAGTATTTTCATTGCCAACATATGGCTGAGGTGGTTGATTGACCTGTTCTGTCCTCTGTCTTTTCATGGTTAGGATTCTGAGTCCGGAAGCTCGATTGGGGGATCCCCAAAGAAACTTTGTCTGAGGTGTTCCCAGACCAGATTCTTGTATGTTCTAACAAGCACAGGGCCTGGCACAGTCCATCACCACGATCAGCTGGTGGTTGCCAATTGCTGGGTTGGTTCTGTTTCCATCCGTGTCTTCCACTGGAACCAATGGGTGTTTGCAGTCCAGCCTGGTTCTGCCCAGCACATACTCGGCCCTCACATGAACCCGTGGGAGCTGCAGCCTAGTCAGAACGACCCACAATAACCCCCACCAGGCGCGCCCCCTACCCTGGTTTGCCAGTATGTGTGGCAGACTAGTCCAGTCTGTCCCACATTCCCTTCTGCTCTCATACATGTCAATGGGTATTAAAACCTTGTTTCATCTAACCAGCTCAACTATCCAGCCTTCAAGGATGTTGTTGAGTGCCTTTCTGTCTAGCTACCCCAGCCCCTGTCCTAGTTTTCATGCCCTCCCATGGGGGGTGGTAACCCAAGAGGGAGGAGCCCACTATTTCCCTCCCAGGCCACTTCCACTCCGATTATGCACTCTCCAGGTGGTTCTGTGGTTTGACTTGACAGAATTAGCCCCCAGTGCCAACTTCTGCCAGCTGATGCTGTGGCTAAGCCCCAGTAACCCTCATCCACTCTAACTGTAGATTGCACCAGTAGGAATAGTCAGCCCAGCCTGGCTTTTCCCTGATCTGGTCCACATGAGGCTCACAGGTGTTGTAGCCCTGTCTAGTCTGGTCTGTCCCCATCCCATCTCACACTCTCCAGTGGGAGCAGCTGTCCAGCAAGGGAACCACTCCTTATTACCCTGCTGACTCTTCCCCCTCCCTTCCTGATTCTCATGTGTGCTGGTTGGGTGCTGCGGTCACATCTGGCACAGGCAATCTCACCTTGGCATTCCGTGTTGTGCACTGCTTTTGTCGCGACCAAACCTGGCTCGACCCACACTCTGCTCTGGCACTCGGATTTGCCAGTGGATGACGTGAACTGATTCAGCCTGGTCTGCCCCCAACCCATGCCAAATATATGTCAGTGGGACACTTTCCATGACCTCTTCTGGGCTGTTTCCCTCCATGCTTCTTGCGCTTACCTGCAGGGTCTGTGTTACAGGTGTATCTTTTGTTCTGATAAAGTAGAGCCTCTGGAGAATAAAACATTTAGGGATTAAAGAGTTTTAGGAAAATTCCAGAGCCTGGCTCAGTATGCAATTTTTCCCCGGGGAAAGCAATGCAGGCAGGTAAGGGCCTCTGATGGTTGGCAGATTCACCCCCTGAGAAACCACCCTGGCCCAACAGCCGCAGTGATGGCATTTGTGCATCATTTCAAGAGAACCTTTTAAAATATCCATGTAAGTTCGTGTGAACATGTGTTTAGAGAATATTGCAAATAAACCTGTGTAGAATTTGAAACACACACACACACACACAGAGTCCACACTAACAGAGCTCACAATCCTGCTCTTAGCTTCGTGATTTGGAACAAGTAATATCAGTTCATTTTGACTGTTAAATTGAGGTGTTTATTATGGCTATTGTAAAGATTAAATTCAATACCACACATAAAACACTTGAAAATTTTCAGTGCATCATATACATTCTAAAAAGTGCTGCTCAGCAGTTCACCTTTCTTTCCAGCCAACAAGATGAAGGTATTGGGCTTCTCTCCATTTGTTCTTCAGAATCTCATTGACTTTTGCCTTGTAATGATTGATTCTAACCACCAGAGGGCTCCCTTTAATTTGATGACCAAGATCAAGCTGCTCCTAACTACTGCGTGGAAGCCTGTCCCTGAACCTTGGAGGCATTTCGAATAGATCTATTCCTGGAATATTGTTTTTCAAACTACCTGTCACCACAATAATCTAAACAAATAACAGTCACACCTAGCGTGTTTTCCTTTGAGCCTACATATATGTCCCAGACCCTATTATCAGTCTTCTCCTTCCTTCAGAATATGCAAAAATATATAAATGATCACTTTGACTATTCAAGGTCAAGGTGCACACACAGTGCAAAATATTCATAAGCAATTATGAAACCACATCGCAATAATTTCAAAGGACTCTAGGAATCTAATTGAATTTTGTCTTACAAAAGTACAGAATGGCCAAGTATCTAGCACTCATTTACAGGCAACATTTATATCAAGATACAGGAAGTTGGATGACCTCATTGAATTCTCACTTGAGCGCTGCAAGATACATACTATTAATGCAGAGTTGAAAGATTTTTAAAAAATGAGGCTCAGAGATGTAAACTAATTTGCCCAGCATCACATAGTGGGTAACCGAGCCAGGATTCAAGCTCAAGTAGACTGTCGTGGAATCCATGGTAACAACTTCTGTATTTCTCACCTCTTGAAGGTCATGATGGAGAATATCACTGAACATGCGTCTGAACATGTGCCTGTTCTCATAATGCATATTACAGCCTTTAAAAGGTTCCACTAATTTCACAAAGAAAAATCTATAGGATTAAGGTGACATATATCTCTGATTCTACCTTAAAACTTTTTCAACAAATTATGATTGAGCATCTGATATGCATCAGAGATTATTAAAGATCTTTGGTCACACCAACAAAAATTTTTACTCTCCTACAGTATGCAATCTAAACAGAAAGGTTGACAATGAATAAATCAACAACTCCCTACCCAATTCCCTGCCCAGGTACTACCTGTAAAGAAAGTAAGATGAAACTAAAAGTGTAACAAGAAGCTACTTAAAATCAGGTGGCCAAAGACGGCCTCCCTGGGGAGGAATCCATGAGCTTAGATATGAGGAAATGATAGAGGCAGCCTTCTGATGAGCAGCTGAAATGCCAGGTTTCCTGCGTCAAAGTCCTGGCTCTCTGTGATTTTACTCAATTTCTTTGTAACTTTCTATGCCTTTGGCTCCTTATCTATAAAATGCGAATGGTAGTAGCTGCTTCACAGTATTGTGCACAGTAGATAGTTTACGTGAGCGTTAGTCTAATTTCCATTGCTGTAACAAAATACCCGGCACTGGATGCCTTATAAAGAAAATACTTGCATTTAGTTTGCATTTATGAAAGTCCAACAACAGCACTGGTATGTACTGGTTCTGAGGGCCTTCTGGCCATATCACAACATGGCAGGAGGTATCATGGTTGGAGCACATATGGGAGGAGAGCTCACAGTGTAACCCAGGAATTTAGGGATCAGGCTTGCCGTTCGATGATAATTCACTCTCAGGGGAAACAACATACCCCTCAAAAGCAGCATTGTTGTCTTCAAAGGGTATTACCCTTAATAATTTAATTACTTAACCACCCACTTGGTCCTGCCTTTTAAATATTCTACCACCTCAATACTCCCACACCAAAAACCAAGCCTCCAGCACACAAATCTTTTGGAGACAAACCACGTTCAAACAATAGAAACTCATATACCTCCATAGGGTTCAACATGTTAACATGAAGAACTCTCAATGAACAGAGCTACATGCATGGGTGGCTATGCAAAAATTCCAAAGAAGTAACTGATTGTGGATGAGCTAAGACTGCTGCCACTTGCAGCTGCTCCATGCCACAAGCCATTTAAAGACCACTTTACAGAGAAATATAAATCCTAATGGGTGGAAAACGCTTGGAGTAACAACTTGCAGTAAAATCCAGAGAGTGTAAGTACCAAACCTGGGCAAAGGACATTAATAATCTGGAAGAAAATTCTGGAACCAAAATCCAGTGTTGGGTCACTCATGCTAAGAAATACATGACAAATCTCTAGTGGTTCTGATGTGTTTATTTTGTGGGGAAAAAAATTCAGGACTTTGTGAATTTTCTGTAAACTGATTGAGAAAAATAGCCACCATGTTTAAAAGAAACACATTAATTACTTTAAATGACCTTTTAGTTTTTATCTGTAAATAACTGTGATTTCCGTTTAAATAAGGACCAACAAAACAAAGCCAAATGCTGGCATTTGGCCTGACAGATATTGGTAAAACATATGCCAAAATCTGAGTGCTTTGAGTTTGATTCTTTGCTCCAATTCACAACCTCTTGTCAGTGCAGATCAAAGGAGATAACAGGTGATGGGGAAAGTCGCTGTCACCCCCATGGGACAATTAGATTTGAAGTTCCCAGCTCTCAGTTCCAGGGTGCTATAGAAGATTTGGGTTCTCCTTAACACCTCTGCATCTCTTTTCATCATTCTTAATTTACTTACTGTCTCATATTTTGCTGAGGTCTCTTCTGTAACATGAATTTGGTATTATTTCTTACCATGAATTATTGCCATTTATTTATTTTTTTAGTTTAGAATGAACATTTGCACATTTTTCTTCCCCTTTCCTTGTCTAAACACACTTCTTTTTTAATTAATTAATTAATTTACTTTTAAAATTTTAGTTTTGATGATATTTACATAGTTGATTAGGATGGAAAAGACCAAGGATTAGGGGAAACTTGGTAAGACCATTGTTTCCAAATTTTCTTTTTCTTCTTCCTATATCTGGGGGAAGGAGGGAGATAAGGGGAGAAGCCGTACCTTCCAAACTCCCAGGGATGAGAAATGGCCACCCAGTGTCATCCCAAAGTCCCTGATGTGGAGCATGCTCCAGGGGTTTCCTTAAGTTATGTCAGTAGTTTTGAAATACTATAGATCTCATTAATCTTAGGATGAGGAAATCCTTCCAAGGTCCATTGGCTGATACAGTCCACATTAGAGTCTCTATTTGCCCAAATATTTGCTGTCAATTCTTGGCTGGGATAGTTGACCAATTTGTTCTGCCCTCCTTGCTCTGCTATGATATCTTCACAGCCCCCAATGGACTGCCATATCCTTCATGTGCATCTGGGCATACTGTCTGCTGCTCCAAGCCACTGAGGAAGCCCAGTTCTGACACATGTACTCCACAGTCAGACCACAGATCCTGCAATTCTCCCCGTGGTTGGAGCCATTGTGGGGTTCGACTCGGTCTGTCACCCACATCAGCCTATGTACACACTGGTAGTAGCAATTGCTGGGTAAGTTCTGTCTCCAGCCCTGTCTCTTACGTAAACCAATGGATGCCATGGCCATGCCCAACCTATTCCACTCTACACTCGGCTATCACGACCCCCAATATCCTCCACCAGGCCTAACCTGAGCCCTGGTTCCTATGCTTGCCAGTATGTGCAGCAGACTGGTCCAGTCTGCCCACATCTGATTCAGCTCTAGTACATGTCAGTGGGCATTGAAGCACAGCTCAACCCAATCAACCCCACTACCCAGCCCACATTCATACTGGTGGGTGCCACCAACTCTCTAGTCAGGCCCACTCTTCAGCCCTTGTTCTCATGCTCACCAGTTGGAGTTGCAGCCCATAAGAGGTGCCGCCCATGAGAAGTGCCCACAGGTTTCCTACTGGGTCCACTCCCTCTTCATAATTTCAATTGCATTTCTCCAGGGTGATAGCCAGTCTCGTCATTCTGGGATACATTAATGGAACTGACCATGTGGTAAATTCCTGTCATTTTAATAAATATCAAGGCCTTTAAAACTTACCTAGACAATACCCTTGTTGCAATGAAGACAAAAAGATTAAGGTGACCAGATATTAAATGACTTCTTCAAATTTGTACAGTTACTTTACAGAAAAGCCAAAAAACAAATTCTGGCATCACAATAAATGATAAAATGTTGTTGTTTTTCCCAACATTAAAATCAAAACAAAACACAGTCTTAAATTGTGTCGAGTCAGAATATAAGGAAAAGAAAAAGGAATGAGCAAAAGAAAGAAAAAAGAGAGAGAAAGAAAAATAAAGTAAGAGGAAGGAAGGAAGGAAAGAAGGAAGGAAGGAAGGAAGGAAGGAAGGAAGGGGAAAGAAGGAAAAGCGTAGAGAAGGAAGGAGGAAAGGAGGAGTGGAGGACGGGAGAGAGGAATGAGGAAAGCAAGGGAGAGAAGGAAAGGAGGAGGGAGGAGGAAGAAAGGAAGGAAGGGAGGGGGGAGTAAGGGGTAAAGAGGAGAAAGATGAAGAGATGGAGTTGGGAAGAAAGAAGGAGAAAGGAAAAGAAGGAAATATTACATTTTTGTCATTCTATCTATAAACTTCATGAAATCTGTTCTCTTTGTATTAGTAACACATTAATATGAAAAAATAAATATGAAATAGTTAAGAAAAGAAAAACCAAATATGAAGGAACTAGTTCAAGTAGTTGAATTTTTCTGTTTACGTAACTCCCCACAATTGTCTTAAAAGCAAAAACATTTTATCAGATAAGACTTTAGACTGGACAGATTGCGTATTACCCAGCCCAGAGCACAATTAAAATTATTTTGAATAAGACAGTCGTTAGAGGTATTAGGGTTCTCACTTCCCCAAGATCTCATTAACATTCACGAACAAATGGAGCAAGATCTCTCTGAAAGAAATATGAGTTTAGATGAACCAAGGAATTTTTTTCAAGGAAACACTATTTATTTTAGTGCATTTTTCTATAGCTCTAACAAATTGCCGGATGTAAGATAACATGTGAAGTATAGAAGCCAATTTTTGTCACAGTTTGGAAGGTTGAAAAGTCGAGTGTTAAGGTCCTGGCATCCTGGTAAGGCCTTCTTGCTGTTTAACAAAGGCAGAGCATCATATGATGAAACAATGTAAGCATTAAGGTAAAAGTTTCTTCTTGGAATGACATTAATGCCATCAACACATGCTATCCTCATCATCTCATTTATTCCTTCCCAAAGCCCCATCTCCAAACACCATTAATATATGATCTGGGGATTGTGTTTCCAACATATGAAA
The DNA here is from genome assembly GCF_030435755.1 of Ochotona princeps. Classification (NCBI taxonomy): domain Eukaryota; kingdom Metazoa; phylum Chordata; class Mammalia; order Lagomorpha; family Ochotonidae; genus Ochotona; species Ochotona princeps. Next base: position 54,918,357 of record NC_080833.1, read on the forward strand.
TTTCAGGGACACATTCAAATCATAGCAATATCCATTCCTTGAATTTCTGCTCAGTAGGTGCAATACTGAAAGATGCAGAAGAAATTTCTTCAGATGTGAAATAAAACATATTGATGTGTTGCTTTATCTTAGCGTTGGTCCCTGCTAAGTGTGTCTTCAAACACTGTGAGTAAACAACACCCTTATCTAATGAAACTTTTATTGGGTCAAATGGTAAGGTAATAATACAGTGAAGATCATGTGTGTGTGAGCCCAAATGCTCTGATGTCCAGCAGACGATCCTGTACCAGGCTAGTTCTGTAGTCATTCTTACATGCTCCTTACATCCTGTCTCTTGGAAGGCTTCCAGACAACAAATTTTGCCTCCCAATCTGTTAAAATGAGATAAAGATCTCAGTCCAGGGCCTTGCAATTCAAAAGCAGAAGAATTTTGCTTTTCTTTTTTTTTTTTTTTTACAAGTTTAGTTATTAAAATGATATTTGGAAATCAAGGACAACTCAAGGCCCAGTGACTTTTGTCCCAGATCTGCCCTCCACAGCTATCAGTCTGCAAAGAGTACTTCGTTTTTGGTCTTGCATGTTTGGCAATAATCAGATATATCAAAACTTCATTCTGGCAGACTTGCAGAGCCCTTTCCTAAATTTCCTTCTTGGTAGAAGGGTTTCTGAGGAATAAATCACTTCTTTATCCACAAATGTGAAGTCTGATAGACTTCTGGTCACTGACAGAGGAAGGCAGTCTAGATGTCATTAAATACTAGTGGTAACACAACGTAAGTGTGAGTGTATATGTGCTTGTGCAGGCAGTTGTGCAGGAGTGGAGGCTAATTCAGAAACAGGCCTCTGATTGGTTTACCTGCCTCATGATGACGAGAATATTTATTAACTTACACATGTGTATCAGTTAGTTACACCCTGCTTTGCACGTATGTCAGCATTCACCACATGCTGACTGCAAGTCTATTCAATATACAGAGTGTTGTGTTCATCAGAGATCTGATTGTGAAAAAGCAGAACACAAATACAAATTGTTTCAGATACAAGATATTTGAGTATCAGAAAAAACAAAAATCACACTTAGTTACCTGAGAGAATTACCTATAGGAAGCAGTTTCACAGATGTTAGAAACCTGGCAGGTCAAGATGGGACATTAGCTAATTCAGAAATCTCGGCAAGAGAAGCAAGGTTCCTCAGGGAGTAAGCCTTCAGAACCAAGAATCACAGAAGGGGCGCTCAGCACACTTGGTGCTCAGACTCTTGCTAAGGGGGTGGCTGTTATCCTAGCTGTGGATGCTCCTTCCAGGAGCCTGTAATGAATCTACTACTAGGAGTATCAAAGGAGCCACAGCTGAAGACAACTCTTAATGCTGGGCTTGCACCCACCAGAACAATAAGAAAACATAAAGTGGCCTATCTCTTCTTGTACGTTCTTATGTCTCCTATAAATCAATAGAAGCCAATGAGCAGCAAGTCTGGGAAGAGAAGTTTGATGTGTCTAGCAGGAAGTGCTGGAGTGGAGAAACGATAACCATCAGATTGGCTCAGGGAATCCATGGAAGGCTCATCTGAGCATAGCAGGAAGCATTGCCTGCATGTTGCGAGGGCTTCTCTCTCTTTGCTACCCTCTGCTTCTCATGGCTCAACAGCTTTAGCTGTTCCACTCTACGTGGCAGTACACAGCCATCAAAATCTCCCGTTAGCCACCAGAGGAAAACAGAAAGTTGGTTCAACTCTATCTGCCTTCGCTATAGTCTTGTCCTAGTATGACTTTGACTCAATTTTGTAGCTTTTTTCAGTTCAGTTATTTTCTGCACTTCAAGCAGTAATGAATAAGATTGTGCTGGATGACTAAGATAATGACTATGAAACACCTGCCTTTGGAGAAATACAGATGAGTTCATCTCAAACTTAGAAGTCACAAGGAGTATTTCTATTTTATTCCATAATATTTCAATTATTGGTCATCGTCTATTATTTTGGAATATATAAAAATGTATGTGAGAATCATACTTGGAGTCTAAAGTTCAATATATTTTTGTTTTATCCTATTTTCCTCACTTTCTTTTGCCTTGAATTCCATTAACAATGATACCATAGTGAGAAAAGAAAAGAAATATTGAATCAATGGCATTTTTTTTTCAGACAGGTATGTTTGGTCTTTAGAATTTTGAAAAAATTCTAGAGCAAGAAAAAATGAAAGGCAGGCTGATAGATTTCTGCCCTGTCATGGATCAATTGCTGGCCTGCAATGTTCTGTACCTCAGATATTTCACTTCAATAGAGAGGACAATAACAATTATATTTCTTAATAAATAGCACTTGAAACTTAAAATTCTAGTTCTTGGCCCAGCACCGTGGCCTAGCAGTTAAAGTCCTTGCCTTGAACGTACCAGGATTCCATATGGGCACCAGTTCTAATCCCAGTAGCTCCACTTCCCACCCAGCTCCTTGCTTGTGGCTTGGGAAAGCAGTCCAGGGCAGCCCAAAGCCTTGGGACCCTGCACCCACATGGGAGACCTGGGGCAAGTTCCTGGCTTCTGGGTTCGGATTGGCGCAGCTCCGGCCTTTGCAGTCACTTGGGAAGACAATCAACAGATGGAAGGTCATTCCTCTCTGTCTCTCTTCGTCTCTGCATATCTGACTTTTCAATAATAAGAAAATAAAATTTTAAAAATCTTGTTCTCGGGGTGTCTGGGTTCAATTCCCACCTCCATTCCTAATTTCAGCTTTAAGAGAAGGGAGCTGGTAACATCTCAAGTAGTTGGATCTCTACTACCAAGATTGAAAGCCCAAATTATGTTCTAGGCACCTGGCTTCATTCTAGCCCTGCCTGGCTGATGTAACATTTAGGAAACAACCAAAAGGATGGGATATCTCTTGCTCTCACTCTGTGTACGGGTGTCTACTCTGAAAATTGAAGTAAATATAGAAGCCACATATTTTAAACACTCAGAAAATGAATTAAATAAACAAATAACTTCTAAAATACCTCTGATTTCCACACCAATAAGGAATTGAGGGTAGACGCGCCCTGTTTGCCTACGCAGGTGCACCTGATCTTTGCTGCTCTTGATGTCACTATGCCTTACTTGTTTTACTGCCACAATGAGAGGCTGTAAAGCTCAGGGAGGCTCAAGGTTAGGAATATGACAGTCTAGATCGCAGTGTCTCATAGTTGAAGAGGATCTAGAATTCAGATGGGTTAAAGCTCCACTGGATTCAAGTTCAATTATTCTATGGATGTACCACCTCCAATGAAACTGCCATACAAATTAACCAGAAAATAAGTTGAAAAATACATTTGAACAAAGGTATAATAATCATAATCTGTGTCTTAAAGCACAATTAATCCATTCCAAGTGAGTTTTGACTTTCCTAGAAACCTACTAGAAGAGTCTCACAACAGGAGCAATTTTAATACCTCCAGGCACTTCTCCTAATTAACCTCATCATAAAATCCAAAGTCTTTAGTCCTTCATTCATAGCCCTTCCTAAACTGGCTCCCATCCATTACTTTCACAGCTCCGACCTCCATTGCTTTCTCTCCACAAGATGGCTATTTCCGTATTGAGTTCAGCCTTCTTGTGACCCTGCCTCAGGAACTGACTGTTCTTCCCAATCTGCCCCTCTGCTACTCATCTTTCAGTACAATGATCAAATACTAGTTCCTCTGAAAGATTGATCACTCTTACTCCTCCCTCCTCATTGGACTCCTAATACAACTATTAAACTAACTTGCTGTATAATTGGGCTATTAAAAGTCAGTTCTTGAAGGTTGAGACCAGGACTGATTCATTACTACATGAGACCTCTTGATCTCTTTCCACTCAATGTTTGGGACTTAAGAAAAGTTGACAAAGAATGGGGTGGGGAGGACAGTTCCCACTCATATATTTGCTTTTTTTTCTTAAAAATTTATTTATTTATTTATTTACTTACTTATTGAGATAGTCTAACATAGTTGATCAGGGCACAAAGGGTCAAGGGCTATAGGAAAGTGGGTAAGATCATTGTTTCCACACTAACATCAACATTTTTTCCCCTGCATCTGGGGTCAGGGGAGAAACAAAGGGAGAAGTGCCATCCAACCTTCCACCCATCCCATGTCCCCAATGTGGGGCATGCTCTCAGGATCCTGCTCAAGCAGTTTTGATAGTTCAACAGTTCTGAATTGTTGCCAATCTCGCGGCTCCAAGCGCGACGAAATCTCTTCTGAATCCACTGGCTGACATAGTCTCTTCATGGTTGGGGTTCTGAGATCAGCAGTTCATCACTGACTGGCACACACCAGTCCACATGAAAGCTATGGATGGGGGCTTGACTGGCAGGGCCAGGTACCAGTACCTGACTGAGTGTTGGAACAGGGGATGGGTCACATTAGGCAGGGTCATGACACCAACAAGCACGCAAAATCTAGGGCTGGGAATAGACTCGGCTGGGGAGATGTGAGAGTACACCCTTGCTGGGTTGGGGTTCCCACTGGTGAGTGCAGGGGCCAGAGTAGGGGCTGCGTTCTGTTCTGAATATGGCTGCACAGTCCTTTGGCACAAGTGTGAACTGGGACTGTGTATACCTAACCAGGCTAGACTCCAGCACCATCTGGTGCTCTGGAGAACTGGGTTGATGTAGGACAGACTAGGCTAAGTCTCTGCCCCTACTGAGCCATGGGTGAGCAGTGTCTATGTATGGACAAGCCTTGGCTGGGCTGAAACATCGAACAGTAAGAATCGGAATGGATTGAGAGCCAGCAAGGGAAGGCCACTGTTCCTGCCAGGACAGGAAGTGACCTAAGTAGGGCTGGCCCATGGACCCACCAGTATGCGCAAGATCTGGCATAGGGAGAGGTTCTGATGGAGGAGCTTGGGAAACTCCCCTATGGGGACACAGTCCCTGCAGGTGAACACAAAAACCATAATAGGAAGCAACCCAGACCAGGCCAGAGAAAGATAGCCACCAGCATACATTTGGCATATGTCGAGGGCAGACCAAGCTGAACCAGTTCACATCACCTGCTGGTGAATCCGAGCACCAGAACAAAGTGTGGGTCCAGCCAAGTTCAGTCGCAACACATACCAGTGTACATTATGGAATGCCAAGGTGAAGTGAGCCGTACCAGATGTGGCCGCAGCACCCAACCAGCACACATGAGAACCAGGAAAGGAGGGGGCAAAGCCAGCAGGGGGAATGTGGGCTCGCCTGCTGGACAGCCACTCCCACTGGAGAGCTTCACTTGAGAAGGGGGCAGACCAGATCAGGCAGGGCTACAACACCTGTCGGCCTCATGTGAGCTAGCTCAGGGAAAAGCCAGGTTGGGCTGACTGTTCCTACTGGTACAAGCTTAAATCAGAGTGGGTGAGGCTTGGTTGGGCTTTGCCGCAGCCTCAGCTGGCATAAGCTGGCACTGTGGGGCTAAATCTGTCAAATTAAACTCCAAAACCACCTGGAGAGTACATAATCAGGGGGTGGGAGTGGCCTAGTAGAGAGTAGTGGGCTCCTCCCTCTTGGGTTACCACTCCCACTGGAGAGCACGAAAACCAGGACAGGGGCAGGGGTAGCTAGACAGAAAGGCACCTGCCAGTATGTGTGTGGGCTGATTGGGTTGAACTAGGCTTCAATGCCCATTGACATGTATGAGACCTAATGGGATGTGGGACAGACTGGACAAGTCTGCGGTACATACTGGCAAGCAAGGGAGCCAGGTTAGGGGGCAGGCCTGGTGGGAGTTATGGGGAGTTGTCTCAATTAGGCTGCAGCTCCCACTGGTTTATGTGAGGGCTAAGTATGAAGTGGGCAGGATCGGGCTGGACTGCAGCAACCATTTAATGATCCTTCTTTTAAAGAGCATGATAAAATGGGATAGTCTATCTACCTAATACGATTATTATGAGAAGTGGTGCTGCTATATAGAAGTAATTGTGGTTATTCCTGCCTTGCAGGATTCAGGGACATTGGTGCGACAGCCAGGATCCCTGGGCGGTCCGTGGAAACAGAAGAACAGTAAGCTTCCTTCGGAACTAGCGAGGGGAGCTTCCTCTGGCCCTTGCCTGCTTCCAACTTTGGGTCCCCACCCCCTCTTGTAATAACCATCAGGATTGCTCCAGAAACCTCTCATAACAAACACGAACAAACAAGCTAGAATAGATAGACAGAGAACAGGTGGGAAGGCTTGGAAGCGGACAGGAAGTGGCCAGCCAGGATGCACTTGTGACTCACTGGGTGGGACACAAAGATCAGATACTCCTCTCTGGGGTGTTGAGGATTTCTCTGCACACCCCTCCCAAAAACATTCACCTGAACTGTTGACATTTGTCCTGTTAAAGTTATAGAGTTGGACTACCCGAAAAACAGCCAGGTTCAGCAAAATCACGCTTCAATGCTATAAAATGCTAAATACTAACATTGAAATAGACAAGAGACAGCTGAATAGCAATCTATAGCTATTTTAAGGTATATAGACCATGGCTGAATGTAAACCAAAGTTGAAATGTCTATGAGGAAGTCACAGGTTGTGGTCGAGAACATGCATTTTCCTAGTAACATATTGGTTAATCAATACCATGTCAATTAATGCCATAATGCTGTAAATGGCTGTAAATATTAGGTTGAGTTTTTTACTTGATTGGGATGATACTCTGCTGGTTCTGCCTTTGGACCAGAGATGGTCTCACCAGGAAGCCATTGAACTTGCCAGGACAATTAGATGCTAGACTTTATGATTGGTCAAAACCTCCAATGAAAGAATCTCAACTGAGTTTGAACTATGGAAATACAGCAGGGTGGAGCAATCCACCGCGGGGGGAGGGAGGGCTTGGGGAGGGGCGGGGGGAATTCCAGTGCATAAAAAAAAAAATGTGTGTCACATAATGCAATGAAATTAATAAAAAAAAAAAGAAGTAATTGTGGTTATATTCATATATCCATCTCAGGCTTCTTGAATTAAATATTCTCCCCAATTTAAAAACCAACATTAGGCATTCAAGTGAATATTTAGCTTTGTACAGGTGACTTACTTTTGCTGTGCCTCAGTTTTGTTTTTTGTTTGTTTGTTTTTTTTGGCTAAGCCTCACTTACCTCCAATATTCATTGATCTATAATGATAAGATATAAGGAAAAAGCTGTGTTTGTTCTTGATAAATGAAAAAATAAATATTTTATGTCATTTTAAAACCACTTATTTAGTATTTTCTACTTATATAAAGGGGGTACATTTCATATATTTCAAGTTTAGGAGTGTAATACTTCCCACCCTACCTTCACTCCCTCATTCACTCACTCCCACCTTCCCACACCTTTTTCTCTCGTTTTCTTTTAATTTTAGCAATAACATGCTTTCACTTTATTTTATGGTCACTAGCTTAACCCTCCAATAAATAAAAAGTTCAATAAGTAGTAAATAGAAAAACCACTGTTCCTCAAGAGTAGATATCTAGGCTATAAATAATAATTAAATCTCAAATGTCAACTTCTCTCATATACATTGTGTTTTTTATACTCTGTATGTTGTTACCACAACCAGTGAAAACACAGAATATTTGTTTTGGGGAGACTGATTTATTTCAATAAGCATTGCATCTGATTTGTTGTGAAAAACAGAATCGCTTTTTTTTTTCTATAGCTGGATGGTGTTCCATTATGTATATTTATCACAATTTCTTAATCCAGTTACCAGCCAATAAGACAACTGAGTGAATTCCATATCATTGCTATTGTGAGTTGGGCTGTTGTAAACATGGAGATATAGCTAATTCTTTCAAATGCTGATTTCATTCCCATTGGATAAATTCTCAGGAGTGGTGTGGTCGAGTCACATGACAGACCTAATTTCACATACATGTGTAATCTCTATGCTGTCTTAGTTTATATTCCCACCAACAGTGTATCATGGTGCCACCCTCTCTCCCTGCTTGTTCACCAGGATTAGTTATTTTTGGATTTTTGGACGACAATCATTATAGCTGGGATGAAGCAAACCTCATTGTGATTTTCATTAACATTTTCTTGATGGCTAGCGATTCTGAACATCTTTTCATGTGTCTGTTTTATCCATTTGAACTTCATCCTTTGAAAACTGCCTGTTCACATCGTTAACCCATTTCCTAACTGGATTATTTTTGTTGTCAAGTTTCTTAAGCTCATTATATATCCTGGATATTAATTCTTTATCAGATGTGTAGTTTGCAAATATTTTGCTGTATTCTTTCAGTTGCCTTTGGTCTTTATGGGATATTGCTTTTGCTGTGTAGAAATTTCTAAGCCTGATGTAATATCTTTTGTCATTTTTGCCTTTAGCGACTCTAACTCAGGAGTCTTATTCAAGATGTCTTTTTCTTTTTTTAAATTTATTTATTATTATTAATTCATTAATTACATTGTATTATGTGACACAGTTTCATAGGTACTTGGATTCTCCCACCCCTCCCCAAACCCTCCCACCATGGTGGATTCCTTCACCTTGTTGCATAACCACAGTTCAAGTTCAGTTGAGATTTCCCCATTGCAAGCATATACCAAACGTAGAGTCCAGCATCTTATTGTCCAGTCAAGTTCAACGGCTTCTTAGGTATACCCTCTCTGGTCTGAAGACAGAGCCAGCAGAGTATCATCCCAGTCAATTAAAAGCTCCAACATACCATCAGCAAAAATTTACATCATTATGGAATTAATTGACATAGTAATGAGTAACCAATATGGTAAAAGTAAATGCAAGTTCTTAACCACCTTCTGTGACCACCTCATTGACATTTCAATTTTAGTTTATACACAACATATACCTAACATAACATGTTATACATAACATCGTGTCATCTTAAATTAAGGCAAGCATGTGGTATTTAACCTTTTGTGATTGGCTCATTTCCCTTAGCATTATGGTTTCCAGTTTGGCCCATTTGGCCACAAAGAACTGCATTTTGTTTTTTTTAATAGCTGAGTAGTATTCCATGGAGTAGATGAACCATAGCTTTCTTATCCAATCCTCTGCTGATGGGCATTTTGGCTGCTTTGTCATTTCAGGTTTTCATTTTAAATTGTTCATACATTGTGAGTCAATTTTTGTGTCAAATGTAAGGTAGGATTCCTGTTTCATACTACAGTATGTGGAAATTCAATTATCCCAGCACCATTTGTTGAAGAGACTGTTCTTTCTCCAGAGAGTAATTTCAGCTTTTTTTAATAGTTATTTTTATTTTTGGTGTTTTTACATAGTTGATTAGGGTTCAAAGGGTCAAGGGCTACAGGAAAGTGGCTGAGACCATTATTTTCACATTCTCTTTTTTTTCCCCTTCCTATATCTAGTGGAAGGGGGGAGAGAAGAAGGGAAATCACACCCAGTCTCCAAACCGCCTCATTACCCTGGGATGGAGGACAGCCACCCCATGCCATCCCAGGGTCCCCAAAGGTCCTGTCAAGAGGTTTTGATAGTTCAAAAGTTTTGATTTACTGCCAACTTAGCCACTCCAAGCACAGTGAACTCTCTCCAGAGTCCACTGGCTGACATAGTCCACCTTAGAGTCTCTGTTTAAAATAAAAAATCAGTTGATTGTAGATGCTTGGGGCTATCAGAGTGTTTTGTTTATAACTGCCTTGTATGCCTTGAGAGCTGGTAATGTTATGCTTCTAGTTTGGTTTAGTTATATTATTTTAGCTATTTGGAATCTCTTTTATTTTTGTATGAATTTTAGAATCATTGCTTTCTAGGTCTGAGTAGAATATCTTTGAAATTTCGATAGTATTTAATCTGTAAATTGATTTGGGTAGTATGGATAATTGCATGACTTTAATTCTTCCAATTCATGTACATAAGAAATTTTTTCCTTTTGGATGTCTTTTTTTGTTTCTTTAATATTTTATAATTTGGTAAAATTTATCTCAAGGCATTTAAAATTTTTGTAGCTGCTGTGAATGGAATTAATCTTATAAGCTCTTTCTCAGTCATGGGATTATTTGTGTGTTCAGGAATATTGATTTTTGTATGTTGATTTCTATATCCTGAAAGTTTATGAGATGAGTTCTAATAATCTTTTAGTGCCATCTTTGGTTTCCCTGTGCATAGGATAATGTCGTTCAAACAAGAATTATTTGACTTCTTCCTTTCCCATTTGTATCCTTATTTTCTTATTTTTTATAGATCTACTGCCTAGAACTATTATGAGGATTAAATTAATAATATATGTAAAGCCTAATGCTTCAAAGATGGTAACTGTCGTTACAATTGATATTAAGTACTTTTGTCTTCCTAAAATTGTTCAGAATTGTCTTGATTTTTGGTTTGGAGAATGTTTTTGTGGAATATTGGAATGAATATGCTGTTTTGTCTGATCTACAGCAGCCAGGAAGGCCACTTTGATCTTTCTGGATAGATAAACTCTCAACCATTTGTAGCAACAGCATGGCTCACTGGGTACAAGTCCCCTGTGACATTTGTTCTTCATGTTCTGAGTATTCTGCCAACTGCTTGAATCATTTCACTGCTGGAAACTCTCCCCTCACCATGGGCACTCAAGGGCCCATCAGCACTCATAGCGCTAAGTATTAAAGCCCTGTTTCTGAAAACACATTGACCTGGGGAGGACAGTCTCCTCATCAGTGGCAAGGATATGGCATTCTCCCAGTACAACCAGCCAAGGCTCCAGGCTGGCTGTCCTGACGGCTGTATTGGCATCCCCATGCCTAGCATGTTAGCACATGGTCCACAGCCCACTGATCAGGTTTTTAGTCATCTAATTATACTGTAAAAATTGACATTTCTTCCATGACCAGCTTTGTGAGTTATTTTATGGAGAGAATCAAGATACATCAGAAAATCCTTTTTTCCTTTTTTTAATTTCCAACTATATAAATGATAGCTTCAGATTTAGGGGAAAAACAAAATAAGCACAAAGGTAACTAAAAGGTAAATTAGGAACTGAACATTCATAAAACAAAGGAGCGCTCTAATGAGACTTATCCAATTCTAATACTATTGGGAATAGCAAGCAATATCCCATCAAGTACTCTATCAAACACACAAAAATTTATTTAAGGCTTACAATTGTATATAATCATTCCAATCAAAGATTAAGTGAGGTCACACTAGGTGGTATGGAAACAATCAGTAAATGAAATGAGCAAGACAAAATGGGTTAAAGACAGGTGGGCCTAACATCCACTATAGATATTGCTTCTATCTTGTTTATCTTTTTTAGAGCAATAAGAAATGGAAATGAAGAGATGGATTTTAAAAAGTAAGTTGAAATGCAATAAAGAAACAGCAACTTTTTTTTATTTTTTATTATTTAACTTCATTAATTACATTGTATTATGTGACACAGTTACATAGATACTTGGGTTCTCCCACCCCTCCCCAAACCCTCCCACCATGGTGGATTCCTTCACCTAGTTGCATAACCACAGCTCAAGTTCAGTTGAGATTCCCCCATTGCAAGCATATACCAAACATAGAGTCCAGCATCTTATTGTCCAGTCAAGTTCAACGGCTTCTTAGGTATACCCTCTCTGGTCTGAAGACAGAGCTAGCAGAGTATTATCCCAGTCAATTGAAAGCTCCATCATACCATCAGCAAAAATTTACATCATTATGGAATTAATTGACATAGTAATGAGTAACCAATATGTTAGAAGTAAATGCGAGTTCCCAGCCACCTTCTGTGACCACCTCACCTATACTTCAATTTAGTTTATACACAACATATAACATTCAAAACATAACATGTTATACATAACATCATATCATCTTAAATTAAGGCAAACATGTGGTATTTAACCTTTTGGGATTGGCTCATTTCCCTTAGCATTATGGTTTCCAGTTTGGCCCATTTGGCCACAAAGAACTGCATTTTGTTTTTTTTAATAGCTGAGTAGTATTCCATGGAGTAGATGAACCATAGCTTTCTTATCCAATCCTCTGTTGATGGGCATTTTGGTTGCTTCCAGGTTTTTGCAATTAGTGATTGTGCTGCTATGAGTATAGGAGTGCATGTTGGTTTCTCATAAAACAATTGTTCTGGATATATTCCTAGGAGTGCTATTGCTGGATCATGCGGTATGTTGATTTTGAGTTGTTTGAATATTCTCCATACTGATTTCCATAGAGGCTGTACCAGCCTGCAGCCCCACCAGCAGTGGAGTAGGGATCCCTTTTCCCCGCAACCTCGCCAACAAGTGTTGTTGGTGCTTTTATTCATGTGGGCCAGTCTTACTGGCGTTAGGTGGTACCTCATTGATGCTTTAATTTGGATTTCCCTTATTGCCAGGGAACGTGAGCATTTTTTCATATGTTTATTTGCCATTTGGGTTTGTTCCTTTGTGAAGTGTCTGCCCATTTCCCGTGCCCATTTCTTTTTTTTTTTTTTTTATTTAACCTCAGTAATTACATTGTATTATGTGACACAATTACATAGATACTTGGGTTCTCCCCACCCCTCCCCAAACCCTCCCACCATGGTGGATTCCTCCTGTTTGTTTTGACATTTTGGTTGTTTTGTAGCTCTTTGTATATTCTGGAGATCAGCCCTCTATCACCTATGTCGTGTGCAAAGATCTTCTCCCATTCTGTGGGTTGCCTTTTTACTTTGTTGATTGTTTCTCTAGCTGTACAGAAGCTTCTTAGTTTGATGAGGTCCCAATTGTTTATTTTGGTCTTGATTTCTACTGCATTTGGAGTCTTTTTTAGGAAGTGAGGGCCTACCCCTAAGTGTTCCAGTGTGTTTCCAACATTTTCTTCCAAAAGTTTGAAGGTTTCTGGATGTAGGTTTAGATCTGTTATCCATTTAGATCTGATCTTAGTGTATGGTGAGAGATGTGGATCTATTTTTTTGTTTCTGCAGGCTATTAACCAGTTGTCCCAACAGCATTTATTGAACAGACCTTCCCATTTGCCTGGATTGTCATTTGTCTTTTTGTCAAAGATTATTTGGCTGTATCTGTGTGGGTTTCCTTCTGGTGTTTCTATTCTGCTCCATTGATCTTCCTCTCTATCTTTGTGCCAGTACCACGCTGTTTTGACAACCACTGCCCTATAGTATGTCCAGAGGTCCGGAACTGTGATTCCCCCTGCTAACTTCCTGTTCTTCAGGATGGTTCTAGCTATCCGTGGTTTTTTGTGCTTCCAGATGAACCTTTGGATCATTGTTTCCAGTTCCATGAAGAATGTTTTGGGCAATTTGATTGGGATTGCGTTGAATGTATATATTGCTTTTGGCAGTATAGACATTTTAATGATATTGATTTTACCTATCCAGGAGCATGGGATGTTACTCCATCTTTTGAGGTCTTGTTCAATTTCTTTTTTAAGTAGTTTGTAGTTTTCTTCGAATAAGTCTCCTACATTTTTGGTTAGATTTATTCCCAGATATTTCATACTTTTCTCTGTTATTTTGAATGGTATCTTGCTGGTTAAGTCTTTTTCCATCTTGGGGCTGTTCGCATACACTATGGCTGTTGATTTTTGTTCATTAATTTTGTACCCTGCCACTCTACCAAACTCTCGTACAAGTTCTAGCAGTCTCTGTATTGAGTCTCTTGGCTCTTCTACATAAAGAATCATATCATCTGCATATAGTGAGAGTTTGACTTCTTCGTTTCCCATTTGGATTCCTCTGATTTCTTTTGCTTGTCTTATGGCCTCAGCGAGTACCTCTAGGACTATGTTGAATAGTAGTGGAGAAGGTGGACATCCCTGTCTTGTTCCAGATCTCAGTGGGAAGGGTTCCAGCTTTTCTCCATTCAGTATGATGCTGGCGTTGGGTTTTTCATATATGGCTTTAATTATGTTGTGGATTTTTCCATCTATGCCTACCTTGGTTAGGGTTTTTAGTAGGAAGTGGTGTTGGATTTTGTCGAGAGCTTTTTCTGCATCTATTGATACTATCATGTGATTCTTGTTTTTCAGTTTTTGGATGTAGTGTATCACATTTATGGATTTGCGAATGTTGAACCATCCCTGCATTCCAGGGATGAATCCTACTTGATCTGGATGAACGATCTGTCTGATGTGTTTCTGAATTCTGTTGGCTAGGATTTTGTTGAGAATCTTAGCATCAATGTTCATCAAAGAGATAGGTCTGTAGTTTTCCTTCTCTGTTAGTTCTCTGTCTGGTTTTGGGATTAAGGTAATGTTGGCTTCATAGAATGAGTTTGGAAGGGTTGCCTCTTTTTCTATTGTTTTGAAGAGTTTGTAGAGGATTGGGGTCAGTTCTGTTCGGAATGTTTTGTAGAATTCTGTAGTGAAGCCGTCTGGGCCTGGGCTTTTCTTTGTTGGGAGGTCTTTAATCACTGATTCAATCTCTACTTCAGTTATGGGTTTGTTCAGGTCGTTTGTTGCCTCTGGGCTAAGTTTTGGCAGGTGGTAGAAGTCTAAGATCTTTTCCATTTCTTGGTGATCTTCTGATTTGTTGGAGTACAGTACTTTGTAGTAATTTCTAATTATGGCCTTAATGGATGCGGTGTCTGTTGTTATGTTGCCTTTTTCATCTTTGATGCTGTTAATTCTTGCCTTCTCTTGTTTTTTCTTTGTCAGTCAGGCCAGTGGGGTGTCTATCTTGTTTATCTTCTCAAAAAACCAGCTTTTTGATTCATTGATTTTTTGTATGTTTTTTTTTATTTCTATCTGGTTGATTTCCTCCCTTGTTTTGATGATTTCTTGTTTCCTATTGTGTGTGGGGCACTTCTGCTGTTGTTTTTCCAATTCCTGGAGGTGTGTGTTTAGTTCTTGTATTTGGCGCCTCTCTTGGGCCTTGACATGAGCTCCAATTGCGATGAGTTTACCCCGTAGCACTGCTTTGGCAGTGTCCCACAAATTTTGGAATGTTGTGTCAGAGTTTTCATTGGTTTCCATAAATTTTTTGATCTCATCTTTAATTTCTTCTCTGATCCATTGTTCGTTTAATAGCATATTGTTCAGTCTCCAAGAGTTTCTGTATTTCCTGGGGCATTTTGAATTGCTGATTTCCAGCTTCATTCCATGGTGGTCTGAGAGGGTACATGGTATGATTCCTATCTTTTTGAAGTTATTTAGGTTTGCTTTGTGTCCTATCATGTGGTCAATCCTGGAGAAGATGCCATGCACTGCTGAAAAAAATGTATAATCTGTGGCCTTAGGGTAAAAAATTCTATAAATGTCAACCAAGTCCAGTTGTTCTATTGTTTGTATGAGCTCTGTTGTTTCTTTGTTGAGTTTTTGTTTTGTTGATCTGTCTATTGTTGTTAGTGGGGTGTTAAGATCACCCACTATTATTGTGTGCATATCTATGTCTCCCCTTAAGTCCGTGAGTAATTGCTTCACGTAGCTAGGTGCGTTTGAATTTGGTGCATATATGTTCACAATGGTAATTACTTCCTGATGGATCAGTCCCTTCACCAATATATAATGTCCTTCCCTGTCCTTTTTGATGTGTGTCAGTTTGAAGTCCACATCATCTGAAATTAAGACAGCTACCCCGGCCTTTTTTTCTCGTCCATTGGCATGAAATATCTGTTTCCAACCTTTCACTTTCAGCTTCTTCGAATCTCTTCTGGTTAGATGTGTCTCTTGTAGGCAACAGATAGTTGGGTGCTGTTTGATAATCCATTCTGTTAATCTATGTCTTTTGATTGGTGAGTTCAGGCCATTTGTGTTAAGAGTTAAAATTGAGAGGTTGTGATTTTGCCCTGCCATACTTGTTTTTGTGGGTGTTGATATCTGTGTAATTGCCCTTCCTTGTGTGGACTTTAGTGGGGAGATCTTCCTGTTTGCCATCTTTGCTTATGATTCACCTCCTTTTTTTCTGGATTTAGTGCATTTCTAAGGAGATTTTGTAGAGCTGGTTTTGTGCTGGCATATTCTTCTAATTTCTCTTTGCTGTGAAAGTATTTGATTTCGTTCTCAAATACGAATGAGATCTTTGCTGGGTACAATATTCTTGGTTGACAGTTGTTCTGATTCAGGATTTGGAAGATCTTTGTCCATTCTCTTCTTGCTTGTAAAGTCTCTTCAGAGAAGTCAGCAGTGATCCTGATTGGTTTTCCCCGGTATGTGATCTTTTCTCTGCTTCGTACTTGTCTCAGGATTCTTTCTTTGTCTTCATTGGAGTGGAACTTGAGCACCATATGTCTGGATGAAGATAGCTTTGGGTCATATCTGCTGGGAGTCCTCTGACCGTCCTGGATTTGGGCTGGGTTCATGTTCCAAGTGTTTTGGAAGTTTTCCTGTATAATTTCGTCGAGCACCATTTGCATTCCTGACTCTTTTTCCGCTCCTTCAGGAAGGCCAATAATCCTAATATTCGATTTTCTGAGGTTGTCTTTCATTTCTTGTATGGTCTTATTGGCTTTGTTCAGACTTGTCTCCAGCTGTTTAATGAACTGGGTATGTTCGTTTTGTGTGTCTTCCGTTTCAGAGATCCTCTCTTCTGCTGTATTTGTTCTGTTGGTTAGGCTCTCAATTTTGTGCTCTAAGTCAAGGATTTTACTTTTCATTTGTTGTATTTCTGAGGTTATGTGGTTCTTGAATTCCTTGAAGTCCTCCCAGTTCTTCTCATTGTCTCTGACATATTTTAACATTATTTTTTTGAATTCCTTGTCTGGTAGATCTTCTATGTCTTCATCTCGCATCTCCGAAATAGACATTGGCTTTTGATTCTTTATTGGTAGGGTGTTGGCACTCTCATCTGGATCATTACCTTTTCTGGTATTTCTTCCCATTGTGTTAGTGTTTCTTTTTTGAGAGACCTAGGCACCAGTGTGCTGAGGGGTCTCCAAGCACTATCCTGTAGAGATCGGAGTCTGCAGGCATGGAGTAGCAGGGTGTGGGAATTTTCAAGGCACTTTTGGTGCGTCTCCAGAACACTGGACCTCAGGGCGCCACTTCCAGGGCCCAGTGGATTCAAAGCGCACTCTCAGCTCGTCCCCTACAGGTATGCTACCACAGGGCGTGGGGGAGTGAAGGCACTCTCTGTGTGCGCCCCCTGTGCGCAGGATCACAAGGCTCGGAGCACGGGACTATAGGGCGTGGGGTGTTCCAGGTGCTCTCTGGAGGCGCCTCCTGCGCAGGCCCGCCCACCCCAGCGCTTGCAGGGGACTGACCGCCCCAGCGCTAGCACAGGACTGCCCAGCCCAGAGGCGTGCTTGGGTTCCTGTGGGATAGCACCGCCCAGCTGAGTGCCAGACCGCAAAGGCACGGGGGAGTATTCAGTGTGCCTTTTGCCTTTCTCCCAGACACAGCTTTGGCAGTTTCAAGGCACTCTCCCAGTGTCTCTAGAAGCTGGAGTCTCGGGGGGGGAGGGGCGGGGAGACGAGCACCAATTGTGTTCAGGCTCTGTGCATGCCCCTGGGGGGCCAACTCCCGAAGCCTCCAACCCACCACTGTCCCCACCCAACTCACTCAAACCTCAGGTTCTTGCAGTTTGCCTCTTCCTCTGGTGGGAACCCTCGCCGCGGATGCGTCTCCCAGCTACTGCGTCTGTTGCTGGTCTCAGTGGGTGTAGGCGGGTGGAACCTGGAGGCTGCGGCGGTCCCGGCGGGGCTTGGCGACCAGGGTGGGCGGATGCCAGCGGGTCCCGGTGACTCAGGGTCCTGGTGTCCGCAGCGGGGGGAGTCCTGGCGGGTCCTGGTGACCAGGGTGAGCAGATGCCAGCAGGTCCCGATCACCGTCGGTCCTCACGGCCACAGCCTCTGCGGGTCGGTCGGCGGCTTTCAGCGTCTGCATTCAAAGGTGACTCAGCAGGTCAGGAGCGGAAAGTCGTCTTCCCTGCCCTTCGTTTTGTTTTTCCCTGGTTGCTCTTCCGAGTTGTGTGGATTTTTTTGGTTCCACACTGTCCAGGGAACTTCACGTTCTTCTCCCTGTAGTTCTATGCTGCTCCACTTACGCTTTTGTCGCGTTCTAGCCCTCTCTGTCTGTGAGCTCTCTCACAGTCTTCCTCCTATGTTGGCCATCTTGCGAGTCTCCAAGAAACAGCAACTTAACTACAGGCCTGTGGTTAGGCCTGAAGCATTAGTTGTACAGTCTCACCAGAGACAATGGATTTGACAAAATTAACAAATCAAAGCTCACATCTTGTTTTCTTTGTGAATCCAATAGCTCTCAGCTGAATTTGTATTTATCTAAAATTTTTTCAAGAATCTTAATAATTATTTCATGATTTTTTAAATTATTAAAGGATCTTTTTCTTTTTTTGCTTGGATAAAATATAATGCAGAAATGTTTAAAGAGAAAAGTCAAATATCCATAGTAATCTCAACATACCAAAATGACTACTATTGGCTGTTTTGTTTATTTAATCTTAATCTTTCTTACTTCATATGTTTGCATATATATATATATATATATATGTACTTCAAAATGAGAACATTTCTCTATATAATTTGCTCCTTACCCTTTCCACATTGCTTGTTGTTTTAGAAACAGAGTTGGGTCATCTAAAATACCAATATTTATAGCATTTTTGAAATATAAATTAGAAAAGGAAATTCAAGGACCATTAAAGGGCATTAAATGGATACCATAAAATGCTTGAGAGTATGGCACAATGGAAAAATTAGGGGCAAATAAAACAAGAAAAATCTTAGGATTAGAGGGAAATTCAAAGAATGTATAATCCAACCCTAGTGTAAATATTTAGTTCTTTCTAAGACATCCTGTTTAAAAGAGTTTCTTTCTGGCAAAGAATGCAATCCCTCCCAAAGAAGACCTTTCTGTGTTCTAAAGTTCTTAGAGCAGTGTTAGTATGTTTAATAGATAATTCAGTCCAGCACAGTCCAGATTGGGTCACTTGGTTGGTAGTCACTCCCAATATTCATTCAGATCAGACTTTTCCCATTCTTGGCTTGATTTTCAAAGGCTCTAGCGTTTTAACATTAAGTCAGTCAGAGAGGAAAGAATGGAGGCTTAGTCAAACAGACTGATTATGGAATGGAACTGAGAGCACCAAACTTCACACTCCATTGGTCAGAATTCAGTCATATAGATGCCCCTTGAAATGTCATTGAAATCTTTGCTCCAGATGAGAAGAAACAAGTTTGGTAATTGTTAGTTAATTTCTTCCAGTTCTACCCAGCAGAATGTTCATTATTGTGACCAACCAAAATTCCACATACATTGCTTCTGATTATGCCCCCAGTACAACAAAATTCTTGTTCCTTTTTCACAAATGACTTTTCAGTGCTTTATAGAAAGACATCATATCTCTTGTGTCTTACTTTTTGAAGTCCAAAGTACTCCAAATTTTTCTCATTTGTTTTGTGTGTGGCTTGAGTATTGCGGTCTTTTGGAATTGTATGATAGACAACAAGCAACTACTTCAGTATTCCTCAAAGGCATGAACTTTATAGGTATAACATGACAATTAATATGCATAATAAAGCTAACGGCTTTTTAAAAGAACAAGGAGAAGGAGAAAGAGGAAGAAGAGAAGGAGAAGGAGGAGGAGGAAGAGGGAAGCAGATGATTTACCTATTTTTTTTAATTTTTCTTTAATTTGGAAGAATTTCATTTTTTTTGTTTTTTTTTTCTTAAATTTATTTATTATTTTTAATTCATTAATTACATTGTATTATGTGACACAGTTTCATAGGTACTTGGATTGGAATTCATGGAGATAGAGGGAAAGACAGAGCTGGCTCACTCCCTAACTGCCCACCATGCCAGCGCTGGCCAACGCTGAGAGCCAAGCTCTTCTTCTGGGTCTTCCATGTGGGTACAGGAGCCAGACCATTAGTAGGGAGCTGGAATACAACTGGGGTAGCCCAGAAATGAACTGGTAATCAAATAGTGCCACAGGTGGAAGACTAGCTTGCTACACCACTGTGCTAATCCCAAAGTTAACCATTTCTTTAAAAAGATTTTATTTATTTATTTTTATGAAAGATGGTGTGGCAGAAACAAAGATTAAGAAATCTTTTATCCACTGGCTTACTCTGCAAATGGCTGTAAAATCAAAGCCTACCCAGGTTGAAGCCAAGAGCCGAGAACTCCAACTTGATTTCTCATATGAAGGCAAAGGCCCAAGTACCTGGACCATCTTGCATGCCAGCATAATTAAGTTATCTATAAAGTATCTAGGCTCACAGGCAAAGGGTGTGATACATCTTAAAAAAATATGCCATCCACAAATACTGTAGAACAAGGATAACTTTTTTCTTTAAATATACAAAGCTTATTTTTGATGATGTTTACATAGTTAAAAGGATGCATGCCCATGCTAACCACCATTTAGGGTAAGGAGAATTCCAAGGTGAATTTTTCTGACATACTGCACGCTAGCTTCCACTTGCCCAGATGCTTGCCATCAAAGCTTGATTGAGAGAGCTGTCTAATTTGTCTGCCCTCCATGACTAGATTTCCTCTACAGACCTCGATGAACTGGTTGTCATGTCCCCCATGTGCATCTGGGCATGCCATCCACTGCACTGCCTTCAATAACTGAGGACATCCAGGTCTCACACATGCACTCCACAAACAGACCACAGATTCTGTGATTTTCCCTGTGGTTGGTGTTTTGAGTTCAGTCATCCAGTTGAGGGATCCCCAAAGAAACCTCACCAGAAATGACTCCAGACTTGGCTCCTGTGTGTGCCAGTCAAGATAGGTTCTGGCTCATTCTGCCACCCATGTCAGCCTATACACACACTGGTGGTTGTAGCTTCCTGGTCAGTTCAGTCCTCATACTTACATGCTATGGCCCAGCCTAACCATGCCCACCACATACTCAGCCCTCACACACATACCAGCAGGAACTGCAGCCTAGATGGAGTGGCCCCCAGTAACTCTCACCAGGTCCGACCCTAGCTCTGGTTCCTGCACATGCCATTGTATGCAGTAGACTTGTCCAGTACATCCCACATCCTGTTCGGCTTTCATACACATCAATGGGTGCTGCGGCCTAGCTCAGCCAGACCAACTCCACTATCTAGCTCACACTCATGCTGGCTGTTGCCACTGCCTGTCCAGCCAGGTCTACTCCCAGCCCTTGTTCCCATGCTCACTGATCAGAACTGCTGCATATCAGAGAAAGCCCCACAGTTTCCCTACTAGGCCACTCCCAGCCCCAGATCTTGCACTTTCTAAGTGGTTCTGCAGTCTATCCTGACAGGACTTGCCCCTAGTCCAGCACCTGCTAGCCAGTGCTGAGGCAAAACCTGAGCAGCCTGCACTTACTCTGGCTCATGCATGCACTAGTAGATACAGTAACTTAGTCCAACCAGACTCTTCCCCTAACTCAGCTCACATGCAGATCAGCAGGTTTTGTATCTCTGCCAAGTCTGGTCTCCCCCACATCCCAGTTATCACGCTTACCAGTGGGAGCAGTGACCCAGCAGGGGAGTCCTCACAATTCCCCTACCACTGTAGTGCTTCCCTCTTACCCCAGTCTCACATGTGCTGGTTGATGCTGCAGTCCAGTGTGACATGCTTCACCTCATATCAGCATTCACCAGCAGGTGCTGCAGCCTACTTTGGCCTGGTCTACCCCCAGTTCCAGCCCAAATGTGAACTGGCTGGTGTTGCAGCCTGTCCAGCACCCCATCCTGGTTCTGTTATGAATTTGCCCAGCCTAGTCAGTCACCAGACCTGACACATACTTAATGCTGGTGGATACTGTAACCTGGCCTGGTCTACTGAACTGTTCCCACCCTTTGTTCTTGCACTCACCTATAGGGATTATGTCCTGACAAAGGATTTTCCAAATTCCACTATCAGGTCAACTCCCAGTAGATCTCATGTACACTGGTTGGTTCTTAGCCTATCCTGCCTTGAATTGCTTCATATCATGTCAGGTATGGCAGCCTTACCTAACCAGTCCACACCCATTCCGGCTCTTACTGTTGGGGTCTATAACCCAGCTATGCCTGGCCCACCCCCAGATCCCGGTCTTTCATGGCTCAGCAAGTACTGAGACCTAGCTCAGCCTGTCCTACACATACCCTGGCTCTTGTGAGTACTAGGAGGTGCTGGAGTCTAGCCCATGTCCATGCCCACATTGAGGGATGCTGCAGCCATTATCAGCCTGGTTAGCCAACCCCAACTAATGAGAGTCACAGCCCAGCTGGGGCATCCCATTAGCTCCCTGACTAGGCCTGCTCTCAGCCAAAGCTCTTGTGCATGCCGGTGGTTGCTCTGACCCAATACGGCATAACTCATTACCCAGCTTTGTCTTTGCCATCAGATGGTGCAGCCTGGCCTGGCCTGGCCTGGCCTTTCCTCTCTCAATCCCAACTCTTGCTGGTGGATACTGTAGCCTAGTCCTACCCAGCCTTCCCCCATCTCTGGCTTTTATGCAAACCAGTAGGTGTGATAGCTTAGCCTAGCCCAACGTGGCCCACATTCATTCTGGCTCCTGCACGAATCAGTTTGCTATGGTTTGACCCAATCCTGCCCAGTCTGCACCCCCAGAGCCAACCCAAACACCTGCTGACAAGTGAAGCAGCCCTGCCCAGCCAGAAAAACACCCATCCGACTCACATGCTCACCAGCGGGAGAGCTTCCAAGGTTACAAAAAACCAGAGCCTTTGGGCTCACAACACATCTTAAGTGCTACAATGAAGCAATAAGCCATGTCAGTTTTCCTCATTGACCAGTGCCTAAAGCCAGCTACATGGTTCTGGTTTACTTCAGGGTATGATCTGTCTTTCTACATGCCCTCAAAGGAAACAAAAGCTGGATGTGGAGAGCATAACTTACCTCTTCTGCAAATCTCCCACATGACTGCTGCTATGTGAATCAAAGGACATTGAATATTGTACCACAGGGAGGACAATAGTGCTCAAGTGCTGTGCATCCTTGCTGTGCAACCAGGTGTCTGGTTTCTCTTGGAAAGAGACTCTTAACTCCCAAAAGAAGAGTAATACAATAATACAACCTGTCACCATAGTGGCCAGGTACAGTTGGAACAGCAAAAACATATAAAGGGAAAAGAGTGAGGTTACTGAGTTAGCAAGCAATAGCAACAGAAAACTTGTAAAGCATGTTTGGAGGAACATTCTCCAGAGAAACCACTGATAAAGTTAGTATTTGAAGCACAAATTAAGGCTCAGCATTAATTATAAATACATGAAAGTGATGCTTAGTGTTGTTAAAGGGCCACAATAAAATAGTGACTATAGCAATTCTAGCACCTTTTCAAAGTAGATTCAGTGGAGTCAACAACAACTAATCTTATATTTGATCTTTACTACATATCTAAGAATGCACTATTATTCCCGTCTTACAGATTAAGAGAATGCTCGTAAAGATCATTTCCAGATAATTTTAGCTGAAAGCAACAGAAATCACTTTGCAATATTACATGGGGAATGTAAATATCTCACTTAACATTGAGTTCAGAGTGCCACAAGTGGAGCAGATTCTGGTAACTGAAGTCTTCACTGAGTTATCAAGGTCCCATATTAACTTTTTCTCATTTTTCAATTTTTCCACCCTGAGTTTCGGTTGATGCCTCCATTGGTCATAAGAAGCCGCCATGAGCAGAAGCTTCCCGAGTCATAGCTACCACTAAGACAAAGAGAAATTTAAACCCAGAAGCCATCAGCTTCCCAGTAGACAAATGTTTCTCAACTGGGGACAGTTATACTCTGCCCTCTCCCAGATTTGGCAATGTCTGGAGACATATTGGGTTGTCAGGGCAGAAGAAGAGGTATTACTGAAATCTAGTGGGAAGAAATGCTGATCTGCAAAGAAGAATCTCCCACAACAGAGCATTAGCCGAGACATGCAATTGGTAGTCCTGAGATTGAGAAATTTTGTCAGAGTGAAGCTTCATGAGACTATGAAACACAGCCATATTCACAGGTGCATCCCCAGCCTCTAGGAAATATATACAGAAAGTATATGGTAAAT
The DNA here is from genome assembly GCF_030435755.1 of Ochotona princeps. Taxonomy (NCBI): domain Eukaryota; kingdom Metazoa; phylum Chordata; class Mammalia; order Lagomorpha; family Ochotonidae; genus Ochotona; species Ochotona princeps. The sequence continues at coordinate 54,942,161 of NC_080833.1, forward strand.
ATTTGCCAGGAAAATTGATGAGATTAATTTAAGCCCACTTGTGCTTTGTTATGCTACCAGCGAAGTTATTATTAGTCCCCTTATTTGGTTAAAAAAATAATATTTAGATTTAGAGAATATTAATAGCTAAGCCCAAAATCAGTCACATAATAAAGATTAGAATTTAGCTTTTGTAAAAATTTTCAGTAGTTTCTCTCCTCTCCCCTGGGTTTCTCTATCAGTATGAACTGTGGTAAAAGACTGAAATCAGACAAACCTCAACATGCCACACACATATTATTGGTTCCCAGGATCAAATCTCTAGGCACAAGCCCACAGTCACTGTTCAATTCATTACTGAAGTCTTTGTCTGTATGAAAAGTCATTTCTGCTGGCTTCAGAGACCATTAAGCTAGACATTCCCATTCAAAAGAGCAGGGGGAGGTGTAAGAAAAGACTAACCAAAGGTTTCTGTAGCTGCTGTCAGTTTTATTCTCTCTGCTGCTGCACAGAATTCGGTAGTTTGAGTGATCTTTGCATAAAGAGGCAAGCCATACTCAGCCTTGATCTCATTCTGTCCATCCCCACAGTATACATCGTATAAAAGACTGAGTTTCTCCTTGGCCTGGTCTACTTGAGGAAGTAAGGGATTTAAAAATTCCTAAATTTTAGGAATAACCTTTAAGACAAGGTTGCTGATAACAGAGGCTTTTTAAAATTTCCATGGGTTCTATCACTGTAACCATTCCAAAGAAACTGGTGGTATGCTAGGAGAAAATGCTTATAAAGTATTTGTTGCAGAGTTAGTGCCAGGTGCTTTCTCTCATCTTTCTCCATGCAGTTCAATAGTTGTGGGTCAAGTTTGGATGATGTAGACAATTTGGTTTAAATCATGTTGAATTTTGAACCAGAAAAAAGAGGGTTATGACACACAACCAAGAGGACCTAGATGATACCTTTCTTTCATTGGCTTTCATTGGATCATTCAACTGTTTTCTTGAATTGTAGAAACTTCGATATGGAAAGGAGGAAAAAGAACATGGGTACATGAGGCAGGGTTTGGTGCAATTATTAGGATGCCTCTTAGGATGCCCCCTCTCATATCTCAGCATCTAGGTCAGAACCCCACCTGTGCTTTGAATCCAGCTTGTTGACAACGTACACCTTGAAAAGCATTGAATGGCTCAGATACCTGGATCCTTCCTGCACACATAGGAAACTCTGACTGGGAGTGGGGTTCATGGCTTCAGCCTGGGTCAGCCCTGGTGTTGTGGGCTTTATGTAGATTAACCAGAGGATGAATAATGCCTTTCTGTTTTTCAGATAAAATTAAAAAGAATAAAAATATTTTAAGTTGATAGTATATTTGTCAAGACAAGATACAGCAAGGTTGTAATTCATTCAGTTGGCAGCTCTGAGTCTTTTCTGTGTCTCACTGCATGGAACCAAAGGATATCTTAGACCAAAGTTCCATCTCTGACAGTGAACTTGAAATCTCATGAATAGCTTATGATCTAAACATTATTGAATACCAAGTGTCCATAATTAGCAGCAGTTTGTTACAATATCCAAACAAGTGTTCTAAGATAATAGGAAAGGAAATGGCCAAGCATAGAGCAGTTGACATTAACTTTAACTAAACTAGTACAAAATGAGCTTTGTTGTAGGATAGTCTGATAAAGTTTCAGAAGAAGTCACATCAGGTATGAATAAATATTTTGAAGAATGAAAAAAAGAATGTCTCATATTGAGGTAGATTGTTTCATAACATATTGCTCATGTCAATTTGCCAAAAATAATTTGTTTATGGGAGCTGAAAATGGATGTATTTTACTTGTTTCTAACACATACATAACTCCAGGAAGTGATTCATCATTTCTTGGTATTTTCTTTTTGAATCAAGATTACCGAAAACCTTTAAAAAAAAGTTACAAAGTGATTTCATACACACTACATTATGTTGTTCCCATCAAAAACAGACCCCATATTGACAGTGTTCTCCTGACATTCTATCACCTAGTGATGTCACAGCTGACTTAATTTATACAAAACACTTTGACGTTTGCACAACAAAACTGCCTGATGACACATTTCTCAAAATGTCTATGGCTGTATCTGCCATTCTACTGTTCCCTGTGGTTGTTTCTACATAGTGTCTATGTCTGAACAAATGTGAAGCACCATGAAGATCCCAACATTACAAATCTAGTTCTGAGTTTATAGTAAGAGTTTTAGAGCCATTTCCCTCATGCCTATTTACTTCTATGGCTCATATTTTTTTTTTTTTTTGGAGTGGCGCTTGTGTTATTCTATTAACTTCTAGTGCCAATCTCTTCACTTAACCACAGGCCTATTGATCTCTCCTGGACAGCTTTTCTTAACATAGCACTATGGTTTTTTTTTTTTTTTTTTTTTTTGTCTTCTAATGACTGGATTCTTTTGTTACAAAAGTCTGCTCCCTGCCCATGGTGCCAAATCAGAACAACGAAGATGAGGGTTGACCATAAAGGAAAGAGAAAGTTTAATGTACCAATAGATAATGACAATAGCTGACTTTGGGGTCTTAGGAAACTCTGTTTTGTTCAGTGAGGGGGATCTGGAGTTTTTGAGAGGTGCCAAAAGAAGGTTGTGCTGCCCAGGAAGGTGCTAAAGTCGACTGTGGGTCTGATAACCATGGGGCTTAGACATGAACCAGGTTTCTTGAGAAACTCACGTGACGGCTCAACTATGTCATGAGGAGGGAACAGAGGGATGTTCTGCAGAACTAAGCAGCCACAAAATCTTATCTGGCTGGGCTCTCAAAGATGACGGGTGTTGTGTTAAGGTATCAGTGCCTCGCTCACCAGGATGAAGCCTGATTGGCCTGGAGCTGATCTTCACCATGCTCTTCCCCTTCCATCCTGTAACCAAAAATTCAAACATCTGACCCTGGAAGGCCAGACTACTTTGCAACTTGAGCTGGCTTGCTGAAGACCAGTTTCTGGGATTCACGAGGAAGCAAAATTTGAACAGACATTTTAGTTAGTCACAAGCTTAGTGTAGTCATCAGACTACAAAAAGGAAAAGAAAAATCATGTATTTAGTCCTTCAAGATAATAAGATAATAAGATAACAAGATCCATCTACATTGCAGCATATGCCAAGATTGCCTTCTCTTACAAAGCTGCATGGATGGACCAGGCTGCTGACTCATCTACTTGCTGACAGACATTAAGACTGCTTCCAACTTTTGGCTGCTGTGATAATCCTGCTATGAACGTGGGTGTTCAAATGCTTCTGCAAGAATCTGCTTTCTTATCCAGAATTGTAACTGCATAATTTGTTGAGGCATTGCCATCTATTCCAACAAGCAGCACAAAGGGGTGCAGGTTCTCTACATCCTCACCATCACCTGTTACTTTGGATTCTTTTGATAGTAGCCATCCTAATGGGTAGCAGGTGACAGTGTGATGCAGTTTGGGTTCATTTCCCCAGTGGGGAATGATATTGAACATCTTTTTGTGTGCTTATTGCCACTCTCATCTTTGGAGAAATATCCTTCCAAATTCTTTGCCAAATTTAATCAGGTTGTTTCTTTGGTTCTGAGCTACAAGTTTTTGATGCATTGCTTTGTATTCCTGGGTATTAACACCTTAAGGGATACAGGATTGCATACAATTTCTTCCATTTCCTTGATTGCCTTTGACTCTCTCAATTATGATCTTCGATGAAGTTAATTTTGATGAAATCCAACTTATCTAAGCAGGGGGTGTATAAGCCAAGAAATCATTGCAAAACCTGATGTAGTGTATTTTCCCTAAGAAAATATTTTTGTGTAAGAGTTTTGTAGTTCTGGTTGTGATTTGGTTGTGATGCATTCTTGGTTCATTTTTGTGTGGTATCATGATCCAACTTTACTCTTTTAAGATATCCAATTAATGAGGTTGATTCTTTGGTTGAGAGTATAGTTCTTTATAGTAGATATTAAGCCCTTACTAGTATTATGAGGTCCTTTCCCCACTGATTGGTCTTGGCCCCCTCACTGAAAAATCATTTCATCATACTCACAAGGGTTTACATCTTAGCTTTCAGTAAAAGTATTAACTCAATCTGACTCTATTCAGATTTTGCCAATGTTTCCATGAATATCTTTTCTTCTTCAAAATGCAATCCAGGACAATGTGTTCTGTTTGCCTGCAGTTCTGATTAGCCTTCCCTGCCCTGAGACACTTTCTGCATATGTCCTGCACATGGTCTTAGTGCTTTTGAGTACTAATGTTGTATATTTTTAAAATTTAATTTTCTTTCAAATGTTGTTTACATAGTTGAGAGGGATGTATATTCATGTGGGCCTCAGATTAGGCTGGAGGAATGGAAGAAGATGGAGTGGAACAAATACTTCAGGTTGTTTTTGCCATGTGTCCACAGGAAAGAAGGGAAGTGGGCCACTCCTTGCTGTCAAACTACTTTAGGGCATAGGAATGGGGGATGGTCATTTAATCACACCTTAGAGATCCAGATGTGAGTGTGTGACTTGTGTGGTTTTGGTAGTTCTGAGAAGTTGTAGTTTTGTTGCTCTAGGGTTGAGAAAATCTTTCCAATGTATACTGCTTGACAAAAGTCACCTTAGTGCATCAACAGACCCAGGAGCATGCTGCAAAGCTTGGCCATATTTGTCCAGCTTGTTTTGCTTGTCATCCCCTGACTAGGCAATCAATGTTGCCTCTGGGCCTAGATGAGCTGGCCATCATTTTTATGTGCATCTGGGCATGCTGTCTACTGCACATTCCTCACCAACGAGGAAGCCCAGTGTCCACACATGCACTCCAAGGTCAGAGTACACATGCTGTAATTCTCTCTGTGGTCAAATCAAGTTCAGAAGTTTAGTTGGGGAATCCCCCCAAAAAACCTCAGCTGGGATGAGTCAGATTTGACCCTTGTGTGAACCAGCTAGTGCATGTTCCAGTTCAGTCTGTCACTTGCACCAGTCAATGCACATTCCAGTGGATGCTGCTCCTGGTCAGTTCTGCCCCAGGCCTCTATCTCATTCAAACTGATGGATGCTGTGGCCCAGCCCAGCCAGCCCAGAGACCTCAGTCATACCAGTGGGTGTTATGGTCCCAATAACTCCCATGAGATCTAACAAAGCCCCATTTTTTTTCTCATGCCAGCCTCTGCTGTATCCAGTCCAACCCAGCCTACATCCCACTTGTTTCTCTTGCACACCAATGGGTGATGCAGCTTAGCTCAGCCTGCCCTGCATCCATACCTGACCCATACAGATGCTGACAGGTGTTGCTCCCCTGTCCAGCCTGTACCATTCCCAGCCCTGGGGAGTGTTTACCAGCAGGAAGCACAACCTAGTATGGAAGTATACACAGTTCCCCTGCCAGATACGCCCCCATCCCAGGATCTTGCAGCTTCCGGGGAGTACTGCAGTTCAGCCTGACATGACTCACAGTCAGTTCGGGATACAGCAGCCTAGCCCTGCCTGGCCTGCCCCCAGACTCAGCCCAAATGCCGGCTGATGGATGCTACAGCTCTTCCCTGACTCGCCTGCTACAAGTCTCAGCTCTCAGGCTCCCCTTTGGAAGAAGCATCCCAGCAGGGGAGTCCTGGAGGTTCCCCTACTAGGCGTGCTCCCAACCCTGGGTCTTATACATACCAGTGGATGTTGCAGTCCAGTCTGAGATGACTCACCCACAGGCTCGGCATTTGCTAACAAATGCTAAAGCTTAGTTTAGCCAAATCTGCCCTAGCCCCAGCTCTTACTAGTGGGTAAAACAGCATAGCCCAACTAAGCCCAGCTAAGCCCACTGCTAACCCCATCATCCCTCATGTGAACTGGCCAGTGTTTCAATCCTACCCAACCTGACCTGCACCCTGTCCTGATTCTCACTTGTGCTTAAGTATGATATGGATTGTCCCTGTAGGGACTACTCCAGATCCTGCTCTCACGTTCACCAGCAGAAACTGCAACCTAGTAAAGAAGTTCCCCAAATTCCCCTTCCAGGTGCACTTCCAACAATGAATCCTACATATGCTGATGGATGTTGTTGGCCAGACTGATATGGCTAGTCCTGGCACTCACAGGCAGGTACTGCAGCCTAGTCCAGGAGACCTGCACCCATCCCAGCTCTCACAGATGGGTGCTAGAGCCTATACCAGCCTGCCACACACCACGAACTGGACCTTATGTGACCTGGCAGGTGCCACAGCCTAGTACTGCCTATTGCAGGGCCTGGTCTCCCAAGGGTTAACTCTACAGCTAAGCTTGCTTTTCAAGGGATAACAAGATGTGCAATTTTGGCCTGATACATTTAGCCCCTGGCTTGATCACAAATTGCTGCTTCCCTGCTTTCCATTTATCAAGATGCCCCCGGGGGTCTTAGGAGCTGCTTGAGCATTGGAAAAATACTGGGAGGAACCGGAGAGCATAAAAGGCAGACTGCAGTCCAATAAAGCGGCATTCTCTTTGCACGAATGACCCAGTGCGTGCTGTCTTTTTTGTAACCCTAGTCCCTCTGCTCGACTCGGGGTACACGATGACGCGAGCATTGCCGACAACCTGTCTCACACCAATTCTGGCTATCATGAATACCAGCAGGAGTGCTAACCTTGCATAATCTGGCCGATTTCAGATCTAGCCCACATGCAAGTTGATGGATGCTGCAGTCTTGCCCAGTGTTGGCAACGCCAGCGTCGCCACGTACCCCGAGCTGAGCGGAGGGACTAGGGTTACAAAAAAGAAAACACAAGGCAACACGCGGTACACCGAATGCCGATCGATGATAGATTGATCTTTATTGCAACTCCAGGCTTTCTTTTATACTCTGCCTAGCTCCTCCCAGTGTTTATCCAGTCCTCAAATGGCCACCCTAAATCCTTCGAGTTCCTCCCAGTAGTGGCCACCCTAAATCCCTTGAGTTCCGCCCAGTGTTTATCCAATCCCTTGGCAGATAACATGACAAATAGGAAGCAGGAACTTGCGGTTAAGCCAGTGGCTAGATGTATCAGGCCAAAATTGCCAATCCTGTTACCCTCTGAGAAACAAGCTAAGCTGTGGAGTTAATCCTTGGGAGACCGGGGCCTACAGCCCAGCTAGGTCTGCGTATAGTTTGCATGCTCACACTCACCAGTAGGAGCTTCAGCCTAGCAGGGAAGTCCCCAAAGCTCTCCTACCAGGCTCATCTCAACCCCAGATCTTGTGTATGCTGATGGGTGCTTAGACTCAGCCCAGTATGATCAACATGCAATCTTAGTTTTCATTAGTGGGTGCTGCAGCCTTGCTTAGCCTGTCCCTAGACCTAGACCACACAAATGCAAATGTTGCAGCCTTGCCTTGCCTGGCCCACCCCTAGCCTCAGCTGTTGTGCTCCCTGGTGGAAGCTGCATATTGGTAGAGAAGTTCCCCAATTTCTTCTAGTAGGTCTGCTCCCAGCCCTGTATCTCAGACATGTCAGCTGGTGCTGTGGTCTTGCTTGTCACGCTCTGCCCTTAGTGCTCGCCTTTGCATGTGCCTGCAGGTACTGCAGTCCCACATAAGCAAGCCCACAACTCCCCTATAGGATCTGCCCCCAGATTAAGTTCTCATGTTCCACTGGATGCTGTGGCCCAACCCTTGCCCATATATACATTGGTAGGTATTGCGAACTAGCCCAATCAAGATTGCCCATAAAACTCCAACTTTCATGTGGCCAGAGGGCAGCACATGATGCTAATTCTCCCAGCTCAGGTCTCCCATACGAATGGGTGCCTTGGCTTGACCCAGATGTGACCTTTGGTTCTCCCCTCTAAACCATTCCATCTCAGCTCTCTCGCCTTCTAAGAGCACAGTGACCTGGTCCATGTAAGAACCTCAGATGTCATTCCTCTCCTCTCAAACATGCTTTCATCTGCTCCCACCCCAATTTGTCCCCAGACCCTCTGCCCCAGGTAATCGGCATCCACCTTGCCTAGGGGCCAGAGGGCCAGAGTGTGTCCTGGCCCAGCACCCCCTACCTTCCCCACACATCTTGAAAAATAAATAAATTTGTCATTAATTAGGCCCAGGATTGTTGCCAGCTGTGGACTGCTTTTTTTCCAGTAGTGTAACAGTTGTCTTACTACAAGGCAACATAGGCAGTTGCCTACCACGGGGATTATCATTCTCAATTATCATTCTTTATTGCTTTCAATAATGGTCTTCAGGGTTTGCCTATCCCTGTGGATAATGGATAATAAAAGCATTCCAGAGAGAACTCAGACAGGAATATGGGGTTTTAAAAATTCATTTATTTATCTAAAAGTCAGAATTACAGAGAGAGGGACAGAGAGAAATCTTCCATCTGCTGGTTCACTCCTCAAGTAATCACTATGGCTGGAAATGATTCTGTCCAAAGCTGGGAGCCAAGAGGTCTTCTGGTTCCCCAATGTGAGTGTAGGGATCCAAGAACTTGGATTACCCTCTGTTACTCTCCTAGGTCATTAGCAGGGAGCTGGAATAGAAATGGAACACCTGGGACAACAACCAGTACCCATATACGATGCAAGATGCCACAGATGGAGGAAGAACCTACTATGGTGCTGTGCCAACCACACAGAAAACTTTAAAAGAATGGATTTTCTTCAGATTCCAACTTTAATTACACGCTTTCATACAGTTTAGTGACCTGAAAAGGTCCTGGCGATCAATGGATTCTCTTCAATTGCTCTTTCTGTATTTTCCAAATGCTTGCATGTATACACATAAATACACATGCACACATACACAAAACTGACAAATACCATAGTTATTGCAAATTGTTATGGGAAATTCTCTAGGTTTTAAATACTACCATGGCAAGACAGAAGGAAACAGATTGAAATATTAATGTAGATAATGAAAAACTGAGTCACTCTTGTGAGTAACAAACTCTATTGTAAGCTTGGTGAGTTTAATATTCCTTGTAAGAAAACAATGGAGAAGAAATTGAAGGAGAGAAGGTAGCACAGTAACTCAACAAGCTAATTCACTAGCAATCCATGTTGGACCCAGTTCTAGTGATTAGCAGCTCCACTCCGATCCAGCTCCCTGCTTGTAAACTGGAAGAATAGTAGAAGATGGCTCAAATCCTTGGACTCCTGCATCCACACTGGATTCCCAAAGAAGCTCTTGGTTCCTAGCATCAGATTGACTGAACTCCTGACATAATATCTTTCTGTGGAGTGAACCAGTGGATAGAAGATACCTCTCTCATTCTCATTCTCTCTCTCTCTCTCTCTCTCTCTGTAAACCTGCCATTCAAATAAGAATAACCCTTAAAGACAAAAAAAAAAAAAAAAAAAGAAAAGAAATCAAAGAATACAAATTGCTAGTTGGCTATGAAAACTTGTTTGAAAGTATGTCATTACATGATTTTTAGGCACATAACTCATAAAAATTCAAAGACTTGAAAGATGTTTCTATAACTTCTACAACCATCTACTTAGTTATGTGAAAGGTAGCTCAGAACATAAGTCCTACCAATGAGAAAAAAAATAAAATTGATAATGACCCTTGAATTATTCCAGCAAAATTTACTAGTTACCCATGAATGTTTAAAGTAATTTTAAAAGACATTTCTTTTTTATTAAAATGTGCAGTGTCTATAAAATTCTAATAGTCTGTTTAATATTCATAATAATTTTAAATATGTTTATTGTTTTACACTATCAATGTTAATGGGTGTAAGTGGCAAATATGTTCAGTGATAGATTTTTTAAGTGGAATATATAATGTATGCATGTATTCATATTTCAGTGGATTGTTTACAAATATGCATGTGCGTGTGTGTAATGAGATGATATTTGTATCAAATAGGGCTGACCATTTTGGTATGGTATGTATAATTGAAAAATACTTAATAGGAGAACTTTAAAGAGATGATTGAGCTAAAACAAAGTAAAATCAAAATATGAAGAAAAAAGGAGAGAGAGGCAAGAAAGTAGGAAACCAGGAAAACAAAGGAACTCTGGAGTGTTACATGCCTTTAAACTATCCTTGGTTCCTAATGATTGAACTGGGAAATTGGAGGCCGTTTCAGGAATTCAAGGGGGAAAGAGGTCCAGAAATCACTTTTCAATCTGAAACATGAAAAATGTTACTCTCAAGACATAATCTGAGGAAAAGACTGTTCTATAAAGTGACACTGGACTATTTGCCCTGCCAACATTTACAGTGAGTGCAAAAGTTAAAAAAAATTACATCTTCCCTGAGAGTTCTGGTGCCTATATAGAATCCTGGCGTGTCCTAGAAGAGGACTTCAGCCGCTAAACTACCACCCCAGGTGCCTGGCATTCTTAAAGAACCAATGAGATTATCAAGATATGACCATCCAAACGTGAAAAAAAGAAGACAAATTACTGCCATTTTTATATTCCCACTAAACTAGGGTTCCTCTTCTTTATATTTGTTGAATTTATTATTTGGTGAAATACTAAGGTTTTTTTTTACTGTAATGTCCATTTAAACTACCTTATCTCAAAACTGAAGGAGAGAAGCAGATAAAGGGATGGAATGGGATGGAGAGAGGAAGGAAATATCACTATCTCCTTAGAATTATTTCTACAAAATATACAGAATGTGTTCAAAACAAATCACATAAATAAAATGTAATAATAAATATGAAATATAATACCTGAAATTAGATCTCATTGGATAAGTTTAATAGAAGATTAGAGTATTAGAAGTGAAGATATTTCACAGATTGCACTACCTAGGACTATTTGGTTTTTAGTCATCTTTTTGTTACTGATTTCAGCTTACCTTTGTTAGTAGGGTGGCTCTTAGGTGGATTTATAATATAAAGCATCAAACACTTATAACTGAACATAGAAATTAAAATATTTCAGAATGAGTGAATCCAGCTAGAGAAGTTCTAAAGGATCTTGCACTGCAAACGGTAATGCTAAAATATTAAAAAATGAAAAGAAGTTTTAAAAAATATGCAGACCATGCTTGCTTCGGCAGTACATTTATTAAAGCATGCAAACCAAGAATTCTGTGTTGGAAGTCAGAGTGAAAACAAAAGATTTAACCCAAGGACGACAAAAAAAAGAAGACTATTAAAACAGTACTAGAAACTGATAGAACAAGCAGCAAACAAACAGTAGAGAAGTCTGACTAACCAAATCCAGTAATGTATGACAAAATTAATATACAAATGTGTAATGGAGACTATCATTTCCAGTAGCATGTTATTTAACTTCATGGCACTGTAACTTTCTATTTTTCTTCCTGTTCTTGATTTTATATTGTGGCTTTTCATTTAAGGAGATGTATAGTAACTGTGTAATGGAGACTATCATATCTAGATATGAGGATATAATGCAACATGCATCTCTACTTCCAGACAAAGATGGACTCCCAATGAAACTGTTAACTATATCTTGACAATAGGATGCTGGACTCTCTGCCATGATGATGGCATATGACTGTTTATGAACAACCATACTAGAGTAATAATATGGGGGACCCTGTGGTAGGGGGAGGGGACTATGGGAAGAAAAGAAATCCCAGGGCCTATGGAACTGTATCATAAAATGGTGATAATAATAATAATAATAATAATAAAGAAGTTAATCAATGGGGCCTGAGTGGTAGCTTAGTGGCTAAAGTCCTCACCTTGCACATACCAAGATCCCATATGGGCACCGGCTTATGTTCCGACAGCCCTGCTTCCCATCCAGGTCCCTGTTTGTGGCCTGTGAAAGTAATCAATGATGACCCAAAGGCTTGGGACCCTGCACCTGCGTCGGAGACCAGGAAGACACTCCTGGCTCCTTGTTTCGGATTGACTCAGCTCCTGCCATTGTAGCCACTTGGGAGTGAATCTGGATAGAATATCTTTCTCTCTGTCTCTCCTTCTCTCTGTAAATCTGACTTTCCAATAAAAATGAATCACTCTTTTTAAAAAAAAAGTAAAATCAGACGCATTATACTCTAATATAGGAACAGTGGACGAAAACATTAGTAGATGGACATTACTTGAGTAAAAATCACATACAGTGATGTTAAAATTTAGTCAAACTAGAACGAAGGGGCCCGGCATGGTCATCTAGCAGCTAAGGTCCTCGCCTTGCACATGCCAGGATCCCATATGCGCGCTGGTTCAAATCCCAGTGGCCCCGCTTCCCATTCAGCTCTCTGCTTGTGCCCTGGGGGAGCAATAGAGGATAGCCCAAAGCCTTGGGACCCTGCACCCACATGAGAGACCCAGAAGAAGAAGCTCCTGGCTCCTGGTTTTGGATTAGCTCAGCTCCGGCTGTTGTCGCCACTTGCGGAGTGAATCAGTGGACAAAGATCTTCCTCTCCTTTTTTTATTACCTGACTTTCCAATAAAAATAAATAAATCTTGAAAAACAAACCATTGATAAAGGAAAGTTTCTTAATCCAATGTGCATTAGCTCTTTTAAACCCAACAGGAAGAGACCTTATACTTAAAACTGGCTCCTTTTATAATAAGGACACGCTTATTCTGTCGTATTCTGAACACCTGCTAGGAAGTGTTTTTAATATATGCATATGTGCACATATATATTAACATGCATGCACATTTGTTTACATATATAAGTATTATTTATTTATTCCTGCATTCATTCAAGAGGATGAGAGGGAGGGAGAGAACAGTCATGTTCACTTGTTCACTCTCAAAACTCCCACAGTGGCTAGGAGTGATTCTAGGAATAGAGCCAGGAGTGGCAACTCCATTCAGGTCTCCCATGTGGGAAGCTGGGCTGTAGAACTGGCGCCAGGGACTGAATATTAGGTTTCATTTAAACAAAAAAACCTCCGATCACAGAGAGGGCCAAACACCCTGAAGAAACCCTGAATTTCTCATTATAAAGGTGAGTTTCTGGTGCTTCTGTCTGAAAAATAACCAACTTACACTTGTGCCTCAGTTTCAGTTGGCATGTTTTCAGAAAATCAAATCAAAGCTCACTGCCTGAAATGAAAGAGAAACTAAGAAAATAGAACAGCATATTTAAAATACATGTTTTCCTACAAAACCAGAAGGCATAATTATTATTACAACTGAAAATATACAGGAATTTACATCAAGTTAGTAGGATGAGTTCAGAAAGTGCACGGTGCACCATAAAAAATCCTTTCTGTGTTACTAGGAGTAAATGATGAAAGAATGGGCAGTCACTTTCAAAATCTTTCAAAAATAGCTTTCACTTGGTTCTTGGGCTTTTATTCTTAAATTAAAACACAAACCTTCCATCCAAGATCTCTGAGGGCAGATGGACTTGAGCTCAAACGATCATTATCTGCTATTTTTCCTTCTTGCCATTTGCTTTTGGAAAGGTGCTTAAAACCCTCTTATTCTCAGTTTTTCTGCATGTAAGGTGAAAATAATCACACACATAGCATAAAGTGTTGTACAGATGAAACGAAAATTGCATTTGCTGTGTACCTGGCACGATATAAGAGCTCAATAAATGACTGTGATTCTTGTATATGATTTCTACACTCATTTCTCTTTTTCGTTAGCACAGCCATTAAAATCACACTTAAACTTCAAAAAAAACATTTTGTAGCAGTGCACTGGGGAATGAAGGCAAGAAGTCTGCATCTGAAAGTGTGACTGAACATTATAGGTGGAACAGCACCCTCATGAGGACAAGGTGTGTTTGACAGCCATTTTTCACCCCAAGAATCCCTGACCAGCTAGGTGAAAGGGTCAAGGGGGAACTGGAAATAGAAAGCCTGTTTGAAAAAAAATACATTAGCTGCATTTCAAGGTAAAAGTGACAGAATAGCAGACCAAATATGAGAGATCAAGAATGTTGTAAACGGATTAACTTGCATAATGATGCAAAGAGAAGATCCTAAAAGACAAAAGTTGAATGTTTCTACAGCTAAGTACGGTGCATTAACAAGAAAATCAGGAAGTACGTGTGCCTGAGGAGTGGTGTGAGAATCACTGCACTTGCTCTAAGGCCACTAGCACATTAGTAAAAGACTAATAAGGAAGGAAGGTGAAAATGCTGCTGATGGGTTTTAGTGCAGCTCTGGAATGTGCAATGATTTTGGGCGCATTGCACGCTGCACATCGAAGGTGTGAAAAGGAGACAAGTCTGCAGGATGCTATGGCTAGCCTAGAGAACTTCAATGGGTAGAGTGCGAGAGGGGATGATTAATAGCCTCTGCTAATTTAAAAAAATCACTTATCTAAGAGTCAGAGAGACAAGGAAACAGAGCTCTCACTGTTTCGTTCACATCCTGATTGCCTGCCACCATGGCCCAGCCAAAGCCAGGTATCTTATGAAGTTACCAGGGACCCAGTTGAGCTATTAGCACTGCCACATGACCAGGAAAAGCTGGACTCAGGAAATGGAACTTAATATTAAACTCAGACACTGTAATGTAGAATGAGGCCTTCCCAGTGAGTGTCATTAACTACTAGGTCAAACAATCACCCTTGTTAATTTTATTGTAAGTAAAATGAACCTATTTTTCAAAAAATCATCTGAATCAGCATCCGTTAACATGAAAAAATATTAAACCTGGTTTTAAAACTGTGAAGGTATAATCAGAGTTCAATTTGTTGGGGATGATATCAAAGAAATACATTTGAAAACCCTTTCTAACATTCTAAAATTATAGGGCAGTGGCATCAGAAATAGCATTTTAGAATCTCACTCAGTCACTCGTATTGCAGTGCAGCAGTACAACTCCAGTTAGGGATGTTGGGGAAGAGAGGCGAGAGCTGGCAGAAGCTCCCAGCTCCTGCTTCAGCCTGGTCCAGCCCTGGTTATTGTGGTCCTATGGGAAGTACATCAGTAGATGGTGAATCTGTTTCTCCTCCTTTCTCTGCTGCTCTGTCATTCAAATAAATAAATAAAGCTTAAAAAATAACCTAATCTAGTGTAAATTTTAAAAAGGAACGTTTAATTAAATAATAGCTGCAAGTGAAGCAATCACTTTGGGATTTTGTTTAGTCATTTTTATATGCCTAATTTTTCATAACACTGCATTGTAAAAATCCTGATAAACTATGTTTGTAATCCTGGCTTCCAAAAATTTCCTACAGTTTTAATAGGCACATTGAAAATACAAGCCATCTTCAGCAAGTTCATAAAAAATACACTCTAAAAAACACAAAAAAAATTTGCGCCAAAATAAACTTAATTTTTAACTCCACATTTTCAGGAACTTTTTTATATATCAAAGAACGTACACTATTTTATGACCTAGAATTCTTCAATGCAAAAACTTAAGAATTCAAGAATGGAAAAATTCAGTTAGAGTTCTTAACTAAAATTCTTCACTTACTTGAATTTTTTGGTTAGTTAAGATGGCATGCCATTTTAAATTTTAAATTCAAGTGTCTGATACTATAAAACGCTTTCCAATGTGCTCAGTGCAGTTCCAAGGTGAACATTAAGGATGATTGAAGAAATAAAAAGTGCTCCTTGTTCTTCATATTTAGTATTCTTTGAGATAATGATAACTATTTATGCTACCTATGCTTCACATTCTACCTGAAATCCTGGTAGGAACTAGAAAACAAGCACTCTAACATGTACAAACTTTGGCAGCACACACACACTCACACACGCACTCACACACACACACATACACACTGTTATCTCAATTTCCTCATTTGTAAACACAAATTTTTTCTATCGCTACAGACTACAATATTTTTGCCACTGTGCTTATATAACCACAAAAATCGCCTGGTTTTATCCTTACAAGAATTATACCAAGTGGTTACTCTTGAAAAGTTATTGAAAGAAACAAAATAGATTTAATGTATTTCATTGATATAATTCTGAAATAACCATACTAATCTCCTTTTCTTAATCCCTTGTATTATTTTTTGCTTCTCCAATTTTTGCAATAGCATACTTTCAATTTACTTTGTAATCACTGGGTTAATGTACCACTATCCACATTGTTTAGCAAGCAGAAGGTAGAAAAGACATGGTTCCACAGAACACAGACAAGGGCTGCTGGGGTCCGTGCAGTGGGTGTGGATGACACGAAGGAGTGAAGAGAACAGCTCCCCTGTGTGGCAGGGCCCGGGGGAGCTTCCAGCTGTTAGGCAAGGCCCTGTGGAAATCTCTCTGAGCACCTTGACACTGTTTCACCCCCTGGTTGCATGGACACTCAAGCACCCCGCTAAGAATTCTGTAATCTACTGAGGCATTGTTGTTTGCCCCTGTGAGATGACTTTTGCCACCAATGTGAGCTTGAGAGTTAATGTTATTGACAATGTCTTGGTGAGTGGGCCTTTAACTGTGTACGGGAGTACAATTAAGCCCATGCCATTTTTGGACACCTTATTGGGCACTTAACCATTGCCTCAGAATTTGGTCCGGACATGTAGTACTCCTTCTGGGAAGGGACTTGAAAATATCCTAAATATTAATGCAAGTGAAGAGAGTGAGAGCTTAAACTGCTATGGCAGTAAATATAGTTATTGTTATCTCAAAGGCTAGCCTGTCTTTGTAATTTTGGTGGGCATAAAAAATCTGTTTTAGCCGCTTTTATAATTTTTAGCTAGAGAAATTAAGGATATTTTTATTAAAGAAAATGTTTTTGATTATTGTTTCATTGTTTATGGGGTTGTTGAGTTTATAGTTGTACGGGGGATTTAACATTTGTAATTTTTGTTTTTAGATTTTATATTTTTTCTCTTGTAACCTATTCTCCCATTAAATAATGGGCAAATTGTAGAAATAGAAATGTGGTAGGAATGTACTACTGATTAACAGGTAATCGCATGTGCCTTGGCCTTGGAGTCCTGGCTGTTGCTCCATGGCTACTGCTGAAGAATAAATAATGACTTGCTTTGAAGAATACAAATACAGTATTTTTAAGAATTATCTTTAGGGGCATCTGCTTAGCCCTGAAGTGCAGACAGAATGACCGAATGTCTGTATATGCCCCCTTAGTCTTGAAGTAAAAATAGAACAATTAGTTGCTTCTGCAGAAGCTTGTGAGGTGTCTGAGTAAATAAAATGGGCTTTTTTTCTTGGGCTGTAGTGAGAGCGCACCAAGTGTCAGTGTCTGTGTCTTTCTTTATCGCCGACTCCACGCACCCTTCCTGAGCTCCGAATTCGGATGGAGCTGGACTCCGGCAAAGGGCTATCCACATTAATCAGTCATAAGGTATCAGTTCCATTCTTATACACTGTTACTATTTGTGTGTGCTATATTATCTTCTGCAATCAGGATAAAAAAACATGGTATTTCTCTTTTGGGGGCGGATTTGCTTCACTAAGTGCAATGGTTTCCAATGCATCTATTTTGTTGCAATAAACAGGATTTCACTCTTTTTTACAGTTGAATATTATTCTATAGCATATATATATAAAGCATATTTTATTTTGTAGTCATCAGCTGAATGACAACTGGCTTGATTACATATCTTAACTGTTATAAATTGAGCTGCTGAAAATATGGGATAATAAAAAGTGGAATGACTTGGCAATATGATATAGCTGGAAATTTCTGAAGAATCTACATAATGTCATCCATAATTGTTATGTAGTTTACATTCCCATCAAACATGTTTACTATTTCCCCATGTCCTCACCAGCATTTATTGTGGGTTTTTTTCTTCCTAATCTTGTATGAAAGCCATTCTAACTTTAGTGGTTGTTTATTTATTGCTGAGTTTCATGAGCTCTGTATAGATCCTGGATATTAACCATCCATCAGTTGCGTAGTTACAAGCAATTTCTCCCATTGCTTCTTTTTTTAAAAAGATTTGTTTTATTATTTATTTCCATTACAAAGTCGGATATGCAGAGAGGAGAGACAGAGAGGAAGATCTTCCATCCGGTGATTCACTCTCCAAGTGAGCCGCAACGGCCGGTGCTGCACTGATCCCAAGCCGGGAACCAGGAATCTCTTCCGGGTCTCCCACATGGGTGCAGGGTCCCAAAGCTTTGGGCCGTCCTCGACTGCTTTCCCAGGCCACAAGCAGGGAGCTGCATGGGAAGTGGAGCTGGCGAGATTAGAACCAGTGCCCATATGGGATCCCGGCGCGTGCAAGGCAAGGACTTTAGCCGCTAGGACATGCCGCCGGGCCCTCATTGCTTCTTTTTTAAAAGATTTATTTATTTATTTTTATTGCAAAGTCAGATATATACAGAGAGGAGGAGAAACAGAGAAAAAGATCTTCCCTCCGATGATTCACTCCCCAAGTGACCGCAATGGCCGGTGCTTAACCGATCCAAAGCCAGTAGCCAAGAGCTTTGTCTTGGTCTCCCATGCGGATGCAGCATCCCAAAGCTTTGGTCCGTCCTCAACTGCTTTCCCAGGCCGTAAGCAGGGATCTGGATGGGAAGTGGAGCTGCTGGGATCAGAGCCGTCGCCCATATGGGATCCCGGCGCATACAAGGCAAGGAGGACTTTAGCCTCTACCCCATAGCGCTGGACCCCATTGCTTCTTTATTTTGTTGAATTCTTTGCTATGCAAAAGCTTCTTAGCTTAATATAATCCCATTTGTCATTTTTTAATAGATAGTGCTTCTGTAATCTTATCTTGAAATGTCTTGCTTAGGCCAATGTTTGTCAGAGATTCCCCTGTGTTTCCCTCCAGCAATTTAACGGTTTTAGAACATTGATTTAGATCTTTGATCCATTGTAAGTTAATTTTGGGATAAGGAAAGGGTCTTATTTGATATTTCTCAGGCAACAACCGAATTGTCCACAGCACTATTTGTTTAAGAGTCTGTCCTTTCTCCAGGGAGTGATTTAAGCTTGTTTGCCAAAGATTCGTTAGATGTAGATGCCTGAATTAATTTCTGGAGTTTCTATTCTATTCCATTGATCTATATTTTTGTTTTAGTACCAGTGTTAGGAATTTTTAATTTAAACTGTCCTGTGGTATGTCTTGAAATCTGGTAGTGTGGTGGCTCTGGCTTCTTTCTGTTGTTTAAGATTCATTTTGTTATTTTGTTTCCCTTGTATACCCACATGAATTTTATCATTTTTTTTAATAGATCTGAGAATATCTTTCATATTCTGATTGCCATTCCAGTGACTCTGTAATTTGCTATAGGTACTATGGACATTTTGCTGATATTAATTCCTCCAATACACCAATTTAATTTTTTCTTTTTTTCTTTTTTTATACATTTTATTATTATTCTTATTATTTTATAGTATAGTTTCATATTCCCTTATCCCCTCCCCAGATCCCTCCCCCCCCCAGTTCCTCTATATCATTACTAACATATAGTTCTTCATACACAGTCATATGTCCTTCATTGCGGGCCTGGACAATGGCAGAGAGTCCAGAATCCTATTGTCAAGATATAGTAAATAGTTTCATTGTAAGTCCATCTTTGTCTGGAAGCAGAAATGCATACCACACTGCATCCTCACATCTGAATGTTAGTCTCCATTTCACAGCTACTGTGCATCTCCTTAAATGAAAAGTCATGTTTCAAAATCAACAATAGAAAGAAAAGAGGAAATTTACAATGCCATGAATTAAATGACATGTTGCTAGATATGACAGTCTCCATTACACAGCTACTATACATCCCCTTAAATGAAGAGCCTCCAAACAAAATCAACAACAGGAAGAAAAAAGAAATTAACAGCACCAAGAAGTTAAATAACATGCTATTAAATGACTAATGTGTTTCTGAAGAAATGAAAATCAAGAACCTTCTTGAAGAAAATGATGCTACTGTATGATCTAGGAGTCACTGAATGATTTACTCAGAAGGAAGTGTTTTGAAGAGATGAAACTAACAGAGAATAACAAAACCCATGTGATATAGTTTCCGCTGATCTTTGTTGAAGTGTGTCTCCTCCAGACAATAAGCAGGTGGGTTTTGTTTTTTAATCCAGTGTACTACTCTATGATGTTTAATTAAGCTTAAGCCATTTACATTCAGAGTTTAATATACATGGGTGTTTCGTTGGTCCTGTCATTTTAGCAATGGGTTGTTCATTGGTTTAGTCTTCTGTTGTCATTTTACTGGGATGTTCTTCCCATTTGCCTTTGGTTTTGGTAGGTGCTATTCCTCTTCTTTGCCAAGAGAACATCTTGAAGTATCATTTGTAGGGCAGGTTTGGAAGAGACAAATTCTTTTAACTTTTCTTTACTGTGGAAGAATTTTATTTCATTTTCAAAGACAAAAGAAAGCTTTGCTGGATATGTTATCCTGGGCCGAAAATTTTTTTCTTTTAGAATCTGGAATATGTCACTCCATTCTCTTCTTGCCTGTAGCGTTTCCTGTGAGAGATCTCCTGTAAGCTTAATTGGCTTTCCTTTATATGTCAATTGATTTTTTTCACATGCACATTTAAGGATCTTTTCCTTATGTTCAATTGAAGAGAGCTTGATGATCATATGTCGTGGTGAAGATCGCTTTTGGTCAAGCCTGTTGGGAGTTCTGTGCCCTTCCTGGAACTTGTTTCCCAGTTCTTCCTCTAGATTAGGGAAATTTTCCTTTATTATTTCATTAAATACATTTGCAAACTCAGCTTCTCTTTCTGCACCTTCTGGGACTCCCATTACTCTTAGATTTGGCCTCTTAATAGTGTCTTTCAATTCTTGAATACTTTTTTTGGCCTGTTTCAGCTCTGCTTCCAGCTTTTTGTTTGCTTCCCCCTGGTGACAGGAAATACCTTCCAATTCTGAGATTCTTTCTTCTGCTTGCTTCATTCTATTCTGGAGGCTCTCCACTGTACTCTTAATTTGCTCTACTGTGTTCTTAATTTCTGATATACCAGCCTTGATTTGATTTATTGCTTCCTTAAATTCTTTGAACTCTTGCATGAGCTTCTCATTGTTGATCAGAATCTTTAAAATGAGTCTTATGGATTCTGTGTGGCCCATTTTCTCAATGTCTTCCTCAGTTAACTCTGAGATTGGCATAGGGTTTTGCTCCCTTGCAGGAGAGTTTTCGGCAATATTTATTGTGCCTTTGTCTCTTCTTTTGCTCTTGATCATTGTACTTCTGGTTAGTAGAGTCTTCTCCTTGGGGTAGGTTTCTAAGCTGTGTCACCCACAGGGTTACAATGCGATTTTACTTATTGCAGTTGGTATACAGCTCTTTGCTTGCAGCCACTTGTGCCACAACCTCCAGCAAGTTCCAGGTCTGGGTTCTTATGCCAGATTTCCCCCGTGGTCTCCACAGCCCCAGCTCTTGGCTCACCACTTACCACCTCCTGTGATACCGTGGTGAGGCTGCACCATTGTCTCTGCAACCTTTCTCCCACTTCCGGTTGGAGCAGGTCCCAGGATTAGAGAGACACCAGGTGTCCTATATAATTAGGTTGTTGGTGGCGCTGATCTTGTCGGAACCTGTTGGACATTAGGTCTGGGTGCCACACGGACCTATTTTGACCCGTATGATGACACAGTCAGTATTATTTTCCTGTGGGATCAGTGCAATCTCGGACCTCAGCAAGTTCTCGCGAGATCAGCACATGCGCAGTTCATTGTTGTTCCCTGCAGTCCCAAAGCTATTGCCACAGTGCCAAAAATGGCGCCTGCAGTACAACCACTAAGGTTCTTGATCTGAGGGTTATCCCAGACCTGCCCTGAGTGGAACCCATAGAATGCCACATTGTTGCAGTTCACCCAGACAGAAATGAGCTCACTCCCAGCTCAGCGCATGCTCAGACCTCTCCCTCGCCCTTTCCTCCTTATGCAAAATGGCTCCCAATTCAGCTCTAGGGGGCTGACTGGACTGTCAAATCCACCCTGTTCTCACACTGCCCATCTGAGATCTGCTGCTCTGTCTCTGCTCCTGGTCAAATCAAACGGACCAGCAGAGTGGACAGTACTTTGTCTGGGTTTGCCTCCCAAACTCCCAGTGAAAGTCCCTTCCCACCTGGTTGCTGGTGGAGTTCCGGCTGCCGTGGAGTTCAGATCGCTGTGCTGGAATATCAGTCTCTGCAACACTACACCGTTGTGTCCACTGCTTCCTGTGTCTGTCAGTCTCTAGATACCCCTCTGCTGTTGTTCTGTGCTTTCCTATTTCCTGAAATATGTCCTCTCTGCTTCATCCTGGTTAAATGTTTTTCCGTCTGTATAAACGTGTCCTTACCCTATTCCGCCATCTTGATTCTCCTTTTCTTTTTTTCTTTGTCCGTGTTTTTATTAATCATTTCTGATTTTAATCACAGATCTTTCATATTCTTGGTTAAGTTTGTTTCAAGGTATTTAAAATTTTGCGTCGCTATTATAAATGGAGTTGATCTTACAAGTTCTTTTTCCATCATGGCATTTTTGTACATGCAAATACTACTGATTTCTGCCTGTTGATTTAAAAACCTGCAAGTTAACCAAGCTCTTTTATGAGTTCAAATGGTCCCTTAGTGAAGTGTTTCGATTCCTCTATTTAAAGGACCATGTCATCTTCAAACAACTAAAACTTCACTTTCTCCTTTCTAATTTGGGATCCCCTTGGTTTCATTTTCTTGCATAATGGCTGTAACTAAAACCTCCAGAACTCTACTAAATATTGATGGTGACAGTGTGGATCTTTGTCTACTTTGGGATCTTAGTGGAAACATTTCTTCTTTTTGCTGTTTGCTATGATGCTGGTTGTAATTTTACCACATATTGTTTTATATAAAAATATATTGACATATATTCCTTCTATATCCAGTTTTCTCAAATTTTTTTAATCATGAAAGGATGTTGTATTTTATCAAATGCTTTTTCTATATCTAGTGCTATTTATTAATTTTAAATTTTAAATTGCATTTATTGATCTGTATCTGTCTTACCATCCCTGTATTCTTGGAATAAGTCTCACTTGTTCTAGGTAGATCTTTTTGATATTTTGTTAGATGTGATTAGCTAGTATCTTGTTAAGGAATTCTGCATCAATGTGTGTCAGGAATATTAGTCTATAGTTCTTTGTGTTATCTTTTTCTGGCTTTGTAGTGAAGGTGATGCTAGTGTCATAGAAGCAGATTAGGAGGATTTCCTCCCATTCAATTGTTTTTAAACTTACTAGAATTGACATTTCCTCGCCAGAATTCATTGTTTTGGCTTTGTTGTTTCAAGGAATATTTTTCTTTTCCTTTTGATTTTCTCTATGAGCCACTGTACATTCAGAATCATATTATTCAGTCTCCATGTGTTTGTATGTTTTCTAGAGTTTGTTATGCTGTTGATTTCCAGCTTCATTCCTGTGTGGTCAGAAAAGATACATGATCTGATTTCATTTTGTTGTTGTTGAAACTTATCTTATGGCTTAACATATGATCTATCTTAGAGAATGTCCAAGGCATTGGTGAAAAGAAAGCATATTCTGTGACTGTTAGATGAAATGTTCTTTAGATATCATTAGATCCATTCAGTTAACAGTGCAGACTACTCTTGTGGGTTGAGAGTGGTCACGTTTCATTTCATTTTGCAGAAAAGAAATCTGGAGCTCACAGGATGAGGCGACTAGCAAGTGAGGAATCATGATTGAAAGCCAACTCTTTAACTCCCGATCTCACAGTTTTTCTGACAAAATGTGTTACTAAATTCCAAGAATTAAGTGTGAGTGCAGGGCTCGGCAGCGTGGCCTAGTGGCTAAGGTCCTCGCCTTGATCCCATGTGGCTGCTGGTTCTAGTCCCGGCAGCTCCACTTTCTCTCTATCTCTCCTCCTCTCAGTATATCTGACTTTGTAATGAAAATAAAATAAATCTTTAAAAAAAAAGTGTGAGTGCAACCCATAAAATTGATGGAATTGATGAAAATAGGCAAAAATAAAGAAGATGTTGGTAACCCTTAGCCCAAAGAAAGATTCATGTCTGATGCTACACTCTAATTGGTATTACTGGAATGAAAAATATCACTCACTTGAGCTAAAGCCTTTGAGGTCATCCATGTATGCTCCATCTGTCACATCTCCCTATTCAATGTACATGTATAATATACACGTCATTTTAAGAGAACTCAATGTACAATGTTCAATTGTACAAGAAGCTTTAGGCTTAGAACTATAACAGACTGTCCCTCCAGCTGCTTCATTTAATATATGAGAAGGCTAAATCCCTGGAAGTTTTAGTCACCAGAAATAACACAGCAATTGGCGTAGAACTAGAATAGAGCATTACCAATGGTTCATTAGCACTGCCTTCTCCATATCATGTCACCTTTGCAAGGGATGGTGTGGTGCTATCAAGTGGCACTTCAGTGCATAAATTATTTACTGAGCACCTAGCTACTGTACATCAGGAACTCTGTTGTAATGATAAGCAAAAGTAGTCCTTGTCTGCACTCCTAGGCTCATAGTTTAGCATAAATTAGAAATATTTATCAAAGAATTATACAAATATTTAACTACACTTTGTAGAGAGCTATGCTTTACAAACTACACATTGTTGTTACAAGGATGCATTCAATCTCATATTACAGGTTAGATTGGATCTGTGGAAAGCAAGGCCACGCTTCCCTAAAGTAGCAATGTTTGAATGAAAATCTGTGGGTTGTGAGACCATAGAGCAAGGGAACACCAGAGGGCATCCTAATCTCAGTTGCCTTAGAGATTTGGTTTCCAAAAGCCTAGAGGATATCAAAGCCAAAACCAATTCAAATACATTGACCAATCTGCTGGTATAGAATATGGTTTCTCAAGCCAGTATAATGTTCTTCACAAGCAAAATTAAACATATCCTAATATCAAATGCCTAGCAAATATTTTTTGGGAAATAGCTCATTAATGCTGGGAAGAGTATTCCAAAGCAGATTGAAGTCAAACAAGCAAGCATTGAAATAGCAGACAATAGAGATTCATGAGCAATTGTAGAATTGCTGAAAGAGTTACAGTTATTGTTATAAATTTGACACCATCAATTTCTATTAACTCTGACAAGTATTCCATCCATAATTTCCCTTTCTTGTAAGGGTATAGCTTAGAATTTTCTAATGAAGAAATTTTCATGTGACGTAAAGTTGAAATAAAACAGACGACACTGCAAGACGATCGCTGCAAGCATACATGGTAGACTACTGAACTTCACAAGCTCAAACCTTTAAAAAAGACATTTTATTCATTTGTTTGTTGTTTAGAAAACAGGGTTGCAGAGAGAGAAACAGAGAGAGATCTTCCATCCACTGGTTCTCTCACCAAACGGCACTGTCAGAAGCCAGAGATTAGGAGTTTCTTCCAGGTTAAAACATAAGGGCCAACTTCCACTGCTTCCCTACAGCCATTAGCAGAGAAATGGATGGGAAGTAGAGGGCTGTCAGTGCTGCAGGTGGAGGTTGACCCTGCATGCTACAATTTATTTATTTATTTATTTTATTGGAAAGGCAGATATACAAAAAGAAGGAGAGAGAGAGAGGAACATCTTTCGTCCGATGATTCACTCCCCAAGTGAGCACAACGGCAGGTGCTGCGTCGATCAGAAGTCAGGAGCCAGGAAATTCTTCCAGTCACATGGATGCAGGGTCCCAAGGCTTTGGGCCATCCTCAACTGCTTTCCCAGGCCACAAGCAGGGAGATGGATGGTAAGTAGAGCTGCCGGGATTAGAACCGGTGCCCATATAGGATCATGGCGTGTTCAAAGCGAGGACCTTAACCATTACACTATCACGCTGGTCCCGATTGCATCTAATTTTAATGTTAAATCCAGAGGGGAGACTAAAACTTCTGCTCAAGACTAGGTAAACAGAAAAGTTCTGTGACTTCCCTGAAAGAAACCCTATCTGCTAGAGCCCCAGAGTTGAAATTCTGAAAAGCCAAATTCAAACTCAAGGTTTTTTCCTGAGAGAGGCTGAACGATTGTTCGGTTAGAATTCAAACTCATAATAAAATAAGATCATTGAGTAGGAGAGACTGTAATCCAACAATTAGAAAGGAGATAACTGGCCAGATTTTGATTAACTTATGATCTGGACTTTCCAACTTCCCCTGCCTTTTTCTTATAGGAGAAGGTAGGCCTTTATTGGAAAAGAGAATGAGACTCTTCCTGCACACAGAACTTGCAATTACCACTCCAGGGATTTTGTGAGTGAATGCTGATCTCTAAGGCCAGTCTCACCAACTTTATGGAGTTCCTATCTGTACTGTGATACAAAACCTAGTATATCCCAGAAGGACAGTATTTTATGTATGAAGTTTCATAAATTTATGCCAACAGAAATTTGGGAAATATGGCGTATTTCCCCCCAAAATGGAGTATGTCTTATGAGTGTGGTAGGAAGAAGGCACGGTGCAATAGCCTAGTGGCTATAAGCATGTGCCAGTATCCCATATGAGTGCTGGTACTATCCTGGCAGCCCTGCTTCCCATCCAGCTCCCTGCTTGTGGCCTGGGAAAACAGTTGAGCACGGCCCAAAGCCTTGGGATCCTGCACCCACGTGGGAGACCCAGAAGAAGCTCCTGGCTCCTGGCTCCTGGCTTTGGCTCGGCTCAGTTCTGGACATTGCAGCTGCTTGGGAAGTGAATCCTTGAACGGAAGATCTTTCTCTCTGTCTCTCCATCTCTCTGTATATCTGCCTTTCCAATAAAAATAAATAAATATTTTTTAAAAGTGTGAAATGGGAGCAATATAATGTTGGATCAAAGTGGGTTTATTGTATCAGATGTATTACTTAAGACTGTGAGTGCACTGTATAAAGTATGACTATTTCTTCGTTTTCTTTTTAAGATTTATTTATTATTTGAAAGGCAGATTTACAGAGAGAAGGAGAGACAGAAACGAAAATATCTTCTATCTTCTGATTCATTCCCCCAGATAGCCCTGACACACAGAGCTGAACTCTAAAGTAAACAGCTAGGTTCTCCCACACTGGGGCAGGGCCCAAGGATTGGGTCCACCCTCTGTTGCTTTTTTAGACCATAACAAATATAGCTGGATCAGAGGTGGAACAAATGGGACTAGAACCAACACCCGTAAGGGATGCCAGTGCCACAGGCAGCGGATTAGCCTATTTAGTCACCATGACGGTCCCTTCCTTTCTCTTTTAAGATTTATTTGTTTGAAAGACAGGGTAATAGATTGAATGGGAAGGATGAGAGAAAAACTGATCATCCATCCACTGATTCATTCGCTAAATAGCAGGACTGAGCCATGCAAAAACCTAGAGCCTGGACCTCCGTCGCATTTCCCACATGGGTGGCAAGGACCCAATCACTGGGTTATATTCCATTGCTTTCTCAAGTGCATGAGCAGGGAGCTGGACCAGATGTGAAGAATCTGGAACTCAAACCATTGCCCATATGGAATGCCAGCATTTCAGGTGATAGCTTAACTGCCTGAGTTGCAGTTTCAATCCCTCTAACCTTTATTCATTGACTGGATTCTGGGCCTAATATGGCCTACATCTAATCAACTGAAGATATAAGAACTTTGCTGGTATATTGTAGAGTTTTTAAATTTATAACTGAGAATGTTTTAGGTATTGTCAAATGGTGCCTGGAGGAGGAAACTTGGCTATAATTGTGAATTATTGCTATGAGAAAAGCATCCAATGCTTACAGGAATTCAAATGCTGGGTCAGATTTATTATAAATTACCTGCTTAAGCATAGGTCTGTTTTGCTTCCTGGAAGAGTTTAGAAATACACATACTGGGGCCTAGCGTAATGACCTAGCAACTAAAGTCCTCACCTTGAATGCTCCAGGATCCCATATGGGCACCGGTTCTAATCCCGGCCACCCTACTTCCCATCCAGCTCCCTGCTTGTGGCCTGGGAAAGGAACCGAAGATGGTCCAAAGCCTTGGGACCTTGCACCTGTGTGGGAGACCCAGAGGAAGCTCCTGGCTCCTGGCTTCAGATTGGCTCAGCTCCGGGCATTGCGGCTCCTTCGGAAGTGAATCATTGAACAGAAGATCTTCTTCTCTATCTTTCCTCTCTGTATATCTGACTTTGCAATAAAAATAAATACATCTTTTAAAAAAAGAAATACACACAGTTGTGAAGGCTTCAGGAAATAAACTGGTGAATGTGACATTAGTTTCCTTGAAAGGCTCTGTAGTGACAGTTCTTTAGGACATACGAGTGAGTGCATTGCCATGGAAGTGAGCTCCCTGAATTCAGTGGGTGATGATTTGGAATGGTCCAAGAAGCAATCAGGGTAACTTGGTCAATGGAGTCTTCAGTAGTGATTATTTTTTCATAGGTTTTTTAGAACACAATGGGCCATTTGTAGGCTTATTGAGTTGTATGATATACAATCAAACATGAAAAATAAAACTTGACAAGATAACAGATGTCTGACTTGAATCAGTACAACAATTATGTTTCCTCTGTTAAGCTTCCAGACTTGAGTCAATTAATTTTAGAGTCACTGAAGAAATTAGATGTTCTGGGCAGAATAGTAATCCCCTGCATATCTACATACTAGTATTCAGAACCAACAACAACATGCTGTTACATGACAATGGAAAACTGAGATTTCAGGTATAATTAAGATTTATAATCAGCAGATTTTTTTTAAAAAGCTGTTATTTTCTTTGCTTATAAGGCAGAGTTATAGAGTCACAGGGAGAGACTCTGCAATATTCAAGGTTATAACGGGCTGAATCCAAAAACCAAAAATTGTATTATATTCTCCTTAATGTATGCTAGGTGCACAGGTATTTGGGTCATTTTCCACTGCTTTCCCAGGTGCTTTAGCAGGGAGCTGAAGCTGAAGCTGGAAGAGAGCAGCTGGGACTCCAATGGGATGCTGTTTTCATGGGCAATGGCTTAACTTATTTAGACATAATGTTCACCCATAATCAACTAATTTTAAATAGAGATTATCCTGAATTATCTAAGTGGACCCAAAGTAGTCATAAAGATCCTTAAAGACAGAAGAGTGAATATAGGGTGTCAGAATCAAGAGCTGAAATGTTTCATTGCCACAGTTAAAATTGCTCACCTTGAAAGGCAGAGGGAGAGAAAGAGATAGAGATAGAGAAAGATAGAGAAAGAGAGAGAGAGAGGTATAGAGAAAGATCTTCTATCCATTGGTTCACTGCCAAAATGTCCATAACAGCCAGGGCTAGATCACACCAAAATCAGAAGCCTAGCATCCCTCCTGGGTCTCCCTCATGGGTGAGAGCTACTCAGATGATTGAACCTTCTTCTGCTGTCTCCCACAGTATGCATTAGAGGAAGCTGCGTTGGAAGTAGAAGTGGAACTTGAACTCGGGCACTCCAATTCAGGATGTGACTATCCCAAACATCATCTTAATTGCTGTACCAATTACTCTCCCTTTATTGTTGCCTTTGAAGATAAAAGTGGTCAGTGAGACAATGTGCATAGGAGCTTGAAACTAAAAATGTCAGGAAAACTAATTGTACTCCGAAGTTCCATAAAGGAATACGGTTCCGTCAGCACCCACATTTTGGTCCAACATGACCCATTTTGGACCTTGGCCACCCAAACAATTAGATAATAAATTTGTAGTGTTTTAAAATACTATCCAATTTTTGTGGTTATAGCAGTCATAGAAAACTAATACACCAAGTGCGCCAGAGTAAAGGCCCTGCTACACCCACAGAAATTTATATCATAGATCTTCTTCCCAGTCTTTCTCAATGGAGTTCATTTCCATTTACAGTGACTACACCAGGGAAATGAAACAAACTAACCTTTCCAGGAATTAATGAAACAGACCATGAACTGATGCTCATTTCTGGACATTCAAATTCCATCGTGGTCCAATAATCAAAGTAGGAACAAAAATCTGCCTCAGGGTGTTTCCATTAGATTTTCAAGCCGTGATTATTTTCCTACTTCTGCAATGCGTGGTTGAAAAAGATACACTTGGATTTCCCACAGTAATTCTGTGGGGTGACAGATAACCTTTATTAAAAGACTTTATGAAAATAGCAAACCAAAAGGTAATACTGTCCCAAAGATAGTTGATCCCACTACTTTACTAATTTAATTTATCAATTGAACCTATGCCAATGTAAGCTAACCCTTGGAAGTGACAGCTGATTGCCACAAACTTAGTGAGGAGTTCACAACATTTGAAGTTATTGACTAGTTATGGATTTTTACTGGCACAAATAACACTAGTCCCTGACATGTGATATGAAACTATTGATTTAGTGAATGCTTGCTTTCTTGTGAAGTTTACTTTCATATGATAGGGCAGCAATATATTTTTGCTATGTTATCTTACTTTAGACTTACATTATAATCCAGGCATTGGGGTCCATAATTGTATAGCAGCTCATGGCACATTATTCTGGTTCATTGTAGTGATGATAATAGGCTGGTTGGAACTAGTGAAAAGGAAGTAGCTAAAATATTTGTATGACTCAGTAAAACCATTGACAGGCATTGAAACCACAAAATTCAGGAAGTGCAGAATTAATAAAGATCCAGAAACTTTCAAACTTAGTAGAATTTCTGGGAGTTATGTAGTCTAGGATATATTAAGCTATTCCGTACAAAGTGAAGGAATGATAGCTCTAACTACTAGAAGACATAGCATGTAGGATGCCTCTTTGGATTTTAAGGCAAACTATGATTTGCCACTCTGCTTTGATTCATTTACTGTGTCACCTGTTCATCCTAACACAGCTACACTTCTAGAGTGATGTGCAGAGCAAGAGAAGGCTCTGCAACAGGTCCAGAATTCTGTGTAATTTGTTCCAGTACTTGATCATACAACCCTTTAGCTCCAATGGTGGTTAAGGACTTGTGACAGAACTGAATGCTAAATGGAGCCATTCACAAGCCCACACAACGAACAGCTTTGCATACCTTTTGATTTGCCGTAAAGTTGTTTTCTTCTGTGATAAATATTTTCCATTTAGAAAGTAGCTCTGGTTCTGGAGAAGACTGAATGTTTGATAATTGA
This sequence comes from Ochotona princeps, assembly GCF_030435755.1. NCBI lineage: Eukaryota > Metazoa > Chordata > Mammalia > Lagomorpha > Ochotonidae > Ochotona > Ochotona princeps. Next base: position 54,972,862 of record NC_080833.1, read on the forward strand.
CCATGTGACCTAAATTTCTCACCATAAAGTATAAGTGTCCTGGGCCACTATGTAAATTTGGATTTGTACAGGAACACTTTATCATCAAGCAAAAGTGGCACGCACAATGTAAAGGTTTATCTGATCTTGAAGCCAGAAACAGTTTGGGTAAGCAAATGACTTAAGAGTCCAATGGTTTCTACTCCAGTTATAAGATTTATTCCACATCAATCAATTCTTATGACCTCATAGTGAGTCCCCTGTGCTTCATTCTTTATTTATTTTTATTGAAGAGATGAGATACAGAAAGAGAGAGAGAGAGATCTTCCATTTGCTGATTCTTTTCCCCAGTGGCCACAGTTGTTGGAGCTGGACTGATCTAAAGTCAAGAACCTGCAGCTTCTTTTGGGTCTGCCAAGTGAGTGAAGTGTCCCAAGACCTTGTGCCATCCTCTGCTACTTTCCCAGGCCACAAGCAGGGAGCAACCAAGACATAAGAGTGGAGCAGCCAAGACACAAACTGGTGCCCAAATGAGATGTAAGTGCCACAGACAGAGGGGAGCATGCTGCACCACCGTGCTGTTCCCTTCCATATTCTATTCTTTAACAATAACAGCAAAGGCTTTTTTGAAAAAAAAAAAAACAGTTCTGAGTATATACTAGTAAGAATTGAATGTTACCTGCTACAACGCTGTAGCACCACACAGGGGTGATCCTAAGGAATGGTTATGAAGGGGATTCTTTAGTGAAAAGAACTCTGAAAAACGCCCTGGTTGGTCCTTTTTTTGGGGCAAGAATGTAGATCTATACTGTTTTTCAGGCAGCAAGGTAACAGTTTACTAATTAATGTAATTAAAGGCACAGCCAAGAAATTGTTCATCAGGAAACCTAGAGATCTACGCAAACAAGTCTGCCCAGTTGGTACAAAATATGGAGATACTTGTTTTCTATGTAAATAGTCACCATTTGGGCTCCCATATCAGAGGAAAGTTTAACAATCATAGGTATAAAAGGTAATTCATCTAGACGCTAGTCATTCCCCAACCCTGCCTTTTTTGTACCTGTGATCAAAATGGCCATAGTAACTGAGATGGGTAGTCTACTCACCAAGGCTGTTAGCTATAACCTCTGATCAAGTCGCCTAACAGACAAACAAAAAACCCATCAATACTGATTTACCCAATATGACACCATCCCTTGGAAGGATCAGCCAACTACCTGCTAGTTGAATGTGGTTAATAGAAATTGGAATACATGTCAAGTTTTTAATGAGATGGATTTTACTAGGTTATTCTAAGTTTGATAGCATCTTGGCAATTCTCTTTTGAACCTGAAAAATGTGTTTGTTAAAAGGTCCTCTGCAGTTCTGGATTAGAATTTTTCACTAGGAATATTTTGCATGAAATTTAGAAGTAAGGATAAAAGTAAATGAGATTTAGAAAATCATTGTAAAACCGTGTGCTGATTTCTCTAGCAGTGACAGAGATTTGAAAACTCTAGCAGAAGTGATACCATTGTTTGTCTACTCCTAAGATAGTCTGATGTTTGTAACTACCAATTTTGCCGCTGTAGCCATCCAAAGAAACATTCCCTAACATATTTGTGTAACACCTGTGCTGTTGGCTTTTTTATATATAATTATTAACTGCAGTTATACCCTTTAATACTTGCATTTGTTTTGTTTTCTTCTTGAACAAACTCAGATTGACATATTAATTATTTATTGCAGGTTTATATTTGTGGTTCTGTTGCAGTGATGTCTAGTGATGTTAAACTATAAGTAGAAAATGAATATTATGAAACTTATTTGGTAAAACCAAAAAAGTAAAACTCTAACAAAACCTGTGAAGAAGCCAATGGGAAAATGGCAATCGAGTATATGGGCCAGCGTCAGGTATATTGACCAGGATGCCAGAGGGGGCTCTAGAACCCAAATTCCTTCTGCCTCTTGGTGATGCCACACTGGAAGCACAGATAATTCTGAGCTTCACCTGCTGGTTAACATGAAAGCAATTTCTAACATCCCCTTTCACCTTTGTCAGATACATAACCAATGCTATTGAGGCTACATATGAAAGATTAACAGTGCTCTAAAGGTCCGAAGGAGGTAAAGCCTGACAGTGTGGATCCAAATAAATCAAGGGTAATTATAGCTCAGAACTAGAAGTAGGGCAAAGCTTATCACCCATAATATTAAGTTAACATGCTGAATAATAATCAGCTAATGCCTTAATGAAATTAGCAATTACTACATTTCTTCAGTTCACACATAGACTATTTTCTCATCTCAAGCTCATTTCTCAAGTTCACTGTGTGCATCCAATTTAGTGTGTAGAGTTTCTCACTAAACAGAATTTATACCCCAATTACCATTTATCAAGCTGCCTTGAAACTGAAATGATTTATTCAGCAAGACCCTTCTCTCATTCCATTTCATGGCTGTAGTAACTTGGTTTAACTGTCAACTGTTAAATGTGATAAGATTAGAGAATTTAGCAATTTAGACAAATTTTACTATGCCCTATTTCTTGGAAAGCAACTCAATAGGATTACAATTGTTTCCCTAAACTGTAAAAAAAATTTCATATAATCTCTGATGTTTTGTGTATAGAAATCTCCAGTCAATCCCAACCTGTAAATCTTTAAGTAAAATGATTTAATGATTCTTATTATAGCTTCAACATACATTGATCCACTTAAATTAGCAGTCTTCAGAAACTTAGAATCACAATATTTTACACACAGGTGGTGAACTTTGCAATGAGTTTATTTGGATACTGTCCCTGTTCTGGAAAATAATCACACAAATTGTGAGTGACATTTGTCTGTTTTTACTACAAAAGCTGCTTGAGGCTGGCTTTTGGGTCTAATGGTCAAAACATCTGGGACCCACATGGAAGTGCCTGGGTTTGATTCCCACCTCTGGCTCCTCATTCAAAATTCCTGCTCATGTTGATCCCAGGAGGCAGGAATGATGACTCTTGAAATTGGCTTCCAGCTGCAGTCAAACCTAATTTTGGAAGCTGTGGGCATTTGGGGAGAGAACCAGCAGGTAGAAGCTGTATATCTTTCTGTCTTTTTTTCTTTACCTTATAACTAATACGCAGAAACTAAGTTCTTCATCTAAAAAGCTTAGCATAATCTGTTTAAAATAATAATAGAATGAAAGAAAAACATTTCCATTTCAGCTGATGACTACTTTTCTGTACGAACACCCATGTCACATGTGTACACATGTGTGCACACACATGTGACAGGACTATAACAGACACTTCTTAGTGTATTCCTAATTCTGCTCCAGCAGTGCCCCTGTCTAACAGGATCTGTTGACAAGGCCCCTTCTTGCTGACAGGGACAAGGAGCTTATGGGTTTGAATGGAAAGGATTTGCTAAATAAAGCTTCAATCCCAGGCTTTACTCCTCCCTCGCAGAGGTCAGGGCACTAAAGTTCTTGGTAGCTATGGCGATCACAATGTGAACCAATGAATTATTGACATCCTGGTGCTTGCTGCTTGACACTGATCCCCAGTTAAACCCAGTTAGAAAATGAAATGTAGAGATAGCTGCCCCCTACCTTTTTTTTAACAGTCATATAGTTAGAGGAGGTTATCTCTCTGGCACATTGTCAATGATTGATGATCTCCTAACCTAGCCAAATTAGGTCCATCAGTGTCAAAGCTCCTTTTCTTCTATGACTTAACAGCATACAACTTCACTGTATCAGCTAATATTACATGTTGCATGCTTAAATGTTTGATTTTCTTTTCGTATTTCCTTATGGATATAACATTCTATTTATTGAGTTTATAAGAAAAACTAAAATGAAGGAGAACATGATAGAACAGGTCTTTGAATTTGCTTTTCAAATGGAGTAATGGTACCCTGTGAAATTCTGATTGCTGCTCTACTCCATTCATGTCTTTGAACTAAGTTCACATGTTGGCTTTTATTTTGGCTAGCAACCTTTTAAAAGAAAGATGCCTCAGGTCTCACACAAAGTGGCTTTCGATGGCTCTACTTCCATCGTCTCTCACTTTCTAATTTAGTTCTGGAATTGTTTGACCTCCAACTTCTTGTCTTTGTCTCCTAGCTATAGCTTTTCATTTGTTTTTTTGAATATTCTTGCAGATTTTGTATGATTGGTTTTGACCTTTAACTCTTCCTAGAGTGTGCTGAGTTATAAGACAACTTCTTTTCAAATAAAAGAGAGCCAAACTGGATTTTCTTGAGCAAATTTAAGTTTTTGAATATGATTTGAATGTATGTGTCAAACATTTTTGTTGAGAGGTAGAGTTTAGGAGGTAATTAGGTTCAACCTGAAGTGCCATAAAAAAATCTGGTTCTCTTGTTTATAAATGTCCAATATGTGGTATTTTGCTACAGCAGTGTTAAGACAATTATTCCACTCTTAGGAAGTTCAGTATTAACTAGATTAAAAAAGGGGGTCATGTACCTACAGGGCTGGCTTTATCTCTTTCCCAGGCCAATTTCACTTATGCTTTTCTCAGGAGGTAAAGGAATAAGTGCCAATGGCTTCAGATATATGCTCTTATAACCTGAGTCCTAAAACAGTTTCAGTTTTCATTTCTTGACTCTCAGGAAATCATTCTAATTGGGCCAGTTCAGTTTACAACCTGGGGAAGAAGATATTATAAATCCACCATGGGTCACCTATGGCTCTTGTCTTGACCATCACTGTCAGTAAGGAAGTGCAGTCCATATTGGCAGATGACAGCAGCCATTTCCTCTTCACAGAGACACCTATGCAGTGAAAATCAGAGGGAATCAAAGAGAAGAGTCATATTACCAGAGGAAATACAGGGTATTGGGCCAGAAAAACAAATAATGCACACAGAACAAGCCTAATGTGTCTCTAACCTCCAAATTAAGCCAGGGGCTTTAGAGTAAGACTGAGGTGAACCCCAACCCAGATCTGACATTTGCTGATTTCTTTGGCAAACCAATTACGGATAGGAGTAGAAAATTTAATTGATAGGTTTGGGGAAAACGTATGAAATGAAACATTGGTCAGAAAGTACTAAACAATGTGCCTATGAAAAACACTTTAAACTTTCACTTACTATTATGTTCTGTTTTTTGTTTTTTGCTTCTGATTACTCTAACAACCTTGTTTGACAATTTGCTGGCTTACATTCCTACCTGGATTTTCCAAGGCTCTCAAGGAATATTTATGCTCGCTCAAATTTATTCACTACCAAAAAATAGAATAAGAAGTGTATTATTGGATTTATATATAAGCAATGAAACAAAGTGTTCTTTATTAAAAAAATTATGGATGGGTAAGTGTTGTGTCAGAATAGATTAAGCCGCTTCTTGGCACATCTGTGTTCTTCTGTATTTTTAACTTATATTTTTTCCACATCTAATAGTCTATTAGATATCAGTAACACAAATGGCAAGTAGGAAATAGCAATATTAACAAAGACCCAAAGCAATCAAAGAATCAAAAACTACTTGCTATTCCTCAGGTTGTTGAACAAAAGCTACACACAATAATCATCTTCATATGCATTAGTTATATGAAATCAGGGAAAACATAATGTGGTCTTTGGGGGGATTTGCTTATTTCATTAAGCATAATGCTTTCCAACTGAATCAATTTAGCTGCAAAACACAACAATTTTATTTTTGTGGCTGTATAGTTTTCCTCAGTGTGTCTTTAGCACATTTCCATCATCCAGTCATCTGCCAATGGGCATTAAGGTTGATCCATATTGTAACTCTTATGAATTGGGCTGCTATAAATATGGGAGTACAGATAACTCTCATATGATGTTTTCAACTCATTTGGATAGATTCCTAAGCATGATATGGCTAGGTCATAAACCTCTGTACTTGCATTAGTTTACATCCTCAGAAACAGTGAGTTATAGTACAGTTTCATCTACATCCTTGCCAGCATTTATAGTTTTATTGTTTAATTTATTGAAATCCCAGCTTCAATCATGGCTACTCCACTTCTAAATCAACCCCCTCTTAATTCATTTTGGAGTCAGCATAATGTTCAAGCATTTGAGCTTTTTCCCATGGTGTGGGAGAGACTTCCATGGAATTCCTGGATCTTGGCTTCAACCTGACTCAACCCTGACTCCTGTGGTCATTTGAGGAAGGAATCAATGAATGGAAGAATTTTCTCTGTGTGTCTCTTTCTGTTATTCTGCATTTAAACTAACTAAATAATCTTTGAATTCTTTATTTAGTAGAAGGTTAAGCTTGTGATTATAAAGTGAATTGAAATTAGATCATTGAAAACTCAAAAGAAAAATGAAAGGCAGAGATGAAATAGAAGAGAGTGAGAAAGAATAGCTTGGCAAGTATTATTATGACTTAAAACTGTATGTATGAAATACATGAAATATTCTTCCATTATGTGAATGAAAATTTTAGACAATAGTGCTGAGCACCAAATATGTGCAGTACCTAGCAATTAACCGTTGCCTTTCTGAGCCTCCAACTTGCAGCACATATCACAGGACTTCTGAGCCTACATCACTGCGTGCTCCAATCTAACAACAAATCTCTATCACTCCATTTCAATCTGTCATCTCCAATTTAGCAATATTTTTAGAATCTTTGCAAATATAAAATATAGTGGGAATCAAGACAGGGAAAGATACAAATACTTAATGGGCTGGAGAGGATCTGAATTTCAACTTGAAGAAATAATATTTACTAAGATGGAGATATGCATGCCTGGCTAGGTGAGTGCCAGGAAAAATGGCTGAAATATAATGAATCAAGTAACTGAGCTTTGGAGAAGATGTTGCTCCATCCCTTCTTATCATAAGTTTATACAAACTGTACTCCCAAGACTATATGACAGATGAACAGGATGGACACATGGATGACATGTGGAAGAGGAGGATGGCTAAGTTAACATTCAGATCACAGAACTCTATACTATTCCCTGAAATATTAAGCATAATAATAAATGTTTCCAAGGATGTATCTATGTATGCAAGGTTGAGAAAGACATGCTGAAGTCACAGATGACAAGGACAGGTCCTGAAATAAAGAGGACTATGATCCAGTTGCTGAAGTCATAGAGGAATGTTTGACTTGCAGCTGCTATAAGGTTGGTAAGAAAAACAAAAGAGTAGAGGTGACAAAATGAGGAAAAATCAATAGGGTGCACCTGAGAAGGTACTTATTTTGACAATGTTGGTAAATAAGTGGCATAAATGCGGAAGTGGAGGACTATGAAAATCGCAACCCTTCTTTGTTATCCAGTAAGTAGAGGATGAAGAGTATGGCTGGGAAAGGAAGATATTCTGTTTCGGATTTAATATACAGGAAAGAGGAAAAATAGGTCGTTAAAGGAAAATTAGGATTGGGTTTTGGCAAATTAAAATCCAATAATAGATGTTCTGTACATCATTGCATAATATATTCAAACAGAATACTAAGAGTCATCGCAGGATTAAGCAAATTGGGAATAGGACAATCTGGGTAAGGATAGGTCTGAATAGCCATGCCTTTACGTGCCGTTGAAGCGGGAGGTGAAGCAGGGGCTGCTCTAGGAAGATTTCCTTCTCTCTGTGTGAACGCCACCCATTCTCCTGTCTCTAAGTGCTGAGTCAACTTTCTGTCAAAAAAATTCTTAATGAAAAATCATCCATTCTCTGTGTTTTTTATTCTCTTTGAAATCTCTTTGTGTTTGTTTTACAGTTAGATCGCATCTCCGTTCAGACCGCACACTAAAGTTTTTTTTTTCTTTTTTTTTTTTTATTATTGGAAAGCCAGATATACAGAGAGGAGGAGAGACAGAGAGGAAGATCTTCCTGCCGATGATTCACTCCCCAAGTGAGCCGCAACTGCTGGTGCTGCGCCAATCTGAAGCCGGGAAGCAGGAACTTCTTTCCAGGTCTCCCATGCGGGTGCAGGGTCCCAAAGCTTTGGGCCATCCTCGACTGCTTTCCCAGGCCACAAGCAGGGAGCTGGATGGGAAGTGGAGCTGCCGGGATTAGAACCGGCACCCATATGGGATCCCGTGGCTTTCAAGGCAAGGAGGACTTTAGCCGCTAGGCCACGCCGCCGGGCCCCCGCACACTAAAGTTATAAAGAACCACTTTAAGAGAGACAATCCATCTTTTAAAAATTATGTATTTTTATATGCTATTTGTAAAAGATTATATACATATGCTGTAATGAGCTCAATATATATGTTCCTCTCAAATTCATATGTTAAAATTCTTACCTCAAGGTGATGACATTAGGAGGTGGTATCTTTGCTAAGTGGTTGGGTCATGAGGAACCTTCATGAGTGGGATTGATGTCTTTCTGGCAAAGATCTCACAGAGACTGCTTGCTCTTTTCACCCCATGAGGATACAGTAAGACGACCTCATTTCTGTATTGGAAAACAGAGCCTTAGCAGACAACCAGTCTTCTGGTGACTTGACCTTAGGCTTCCCAACTTCTAAAACTATGAAAAAAAAATTTCTGTTGTTTATAAACCACTCATTTAGGTACTTTGTTACAGCACCCAGTTGGGCTATAACACACATGATGCATGTATGTTTATAAATATTTCTATATATAATATATAGAAATAGAGATTAACAGAAAAAAAAATTTAGCTCTCATACAAAATGTGATAACCAAGAAGCTCTCTTTCATTTGGAGGGGAGAAGAGATGTCTGGAGAGAATGCAGGATGTTTGTCATGTCCAGGCCAGAAAAATTCCACTGGCCTTGATTTAGTCCTATGACCCCAACCATGTGCAAGTAAGGCTGTCAGACACATACTCTTCCTGTGGGCCCAGAGAGGACAGTGTGAGAAGCATACTTCGTTGAATTTGACAAAGCTCCATTAATTTCCTTTCTGGTTGTTGGTTGGCAGCCATAGTGGAAAAACATTAATATGAAAGAAGTGACAAAAAGGATATATTAGTTTTATTTCTGATGATGAGATTTTTCATGGCTTTCATTCAACAAAATAATAGGTAGAGATTTATATACTTTTTATCATTCTAAGGAATTTTTATACCTTTCTTTTTTAAGGTTTTATTTACTTAGTGATATAAGTTGAAATCTGTAAAATATCTTTTCAGCAACTGTAGAAATAATAATTTTCTTTTTGATACTTCAATACTATGAATTATGTTAGTAGATTTCATAAGTTATTTTTTATCCTTTAAATTTTATTCTTTAACTTTATTCTTAAGTTATTTTCTTAAGTTTGGCTATTTTTCTTACTTATAGATTAAATCAAATATATGAGAGTATTTTTAAAAATCATAAAAATTGAATATAAAATATTATTTGATTCAAGAAATTCTTGAAATTCATGCATAGCTTTACATGATACACATTTCCATGTGTTTTTGAAGAGCCCTCATATGGATAAGCTGTAGCATTCCTTTTTATGTTTTATAATTCATTAAGAGCATTTTGAAGCTTGTCTTTTGCTACCTGCTTGAGCTATTGGAAAGGCATGTGAGTTAACAGCATTTCCAAGAAAGAATTCAATAGACAGTTTGTTGCTGTTGTGTGCTTCAATAGTTGTCGCTGGACATACCAGTGTTCCACCTGTGTCTATTATGTCACCAATTACCACAATATTTTAAAGTATTTTGTAAGAATGTTTTCACTGTTTCCATGCACTCTTGCAGGTTCTTGGCATTTTTGTCATTGCAACCTGTTATAAGTTATTGCTGCTGTTTCTCTGAAATCATATGAAAACTTTAAAAATCAATTTTTAATAATGACTCCAAGTTTTTAGACTTCCTCTGCTTCAGAGAGCTATAATTGTTCACCTCCTTCTCTCTTGAAGCTGTGAGTTCTCCTCTTGCATTCAGTCTTTGTTGTTTATCAATATAGTTATAGATTAAACAGTTCTTGAAACTGAAGAAATTGTGCTTCCATGGGTATGGACATGTGGCTCTCTGAACAAGAACTGATCAATGGATGGTGACAGGGTCCAGTCACTTGATCCGTTCCTGGCTGCTTTTCCAAATGCATTAGCAGAAAGCAGGATTGCTAATAGAACAGCTGGAACAGAAACTGGTGCCCAAATGGGACGTCAACATCGCCGTTGGTGGCTTAACTCACTGTGCTACAAAACAATCCTAACATATACCTGGCTTTGTTTATGTTAGCTCAAGTTGAAATTCTTTAATTTTGACCAAAAGTATAGTGGGTAAAGGCATGTGTGCATGCACATACACACACACACACAATTGATACATGTATCTCTCTTGTGCATGCATAACACATAATGCTGCTCAAGTGAGATGTTCTGCTGGGTTCCAAGGCTTGACCAATATTTTTCCATTGCAGTTTTAAATTAATTCAATGTGGGTAGCAAGAGGAGCAGAATCAAACATGGTATTAAGGTAACTACTTTAAATGTGAATTTCTATGTATCTAGATCCAGTTTTTAAACTCCCCTTTATGTAAGTTTTTTCCTGCCCTCACCTCTTTCACACTCACTTCTTATAACTTTTATTCCTAAATAGGAATTTTTTCCCCAACACTAAAACTGGGAGATTCAATTAAATTAAAAAGCAGACTTAACAGGGCATCAGTACTAGACAATTGTTTCATAAATAAAAAGGAAGAGACTTCAGAAATTGAACTGTAGGTACTGAGCTAGTAACAAAGCCTATCTGAGAATCTGGTATTATCAGACGGAATCCTCTGCCATCCTTGACCTTGATGCAAGTTGGTAATCCACTCAGTCTTGTCCACAAGTTATTTGATTTCCGTTTCAGACTTACAAAAGCATGCATTACTTTAGCAGCTAGAAACTCCCCTCTCTCCTTCTTGGCAGTGATGAAACTTGGCTAAAATGCTGCCTTCTTGGGCAGAAAACCCCTTCCTCCCATGAAAATTAGGGTGTTTATTCTTTTGTGATAAAATATTTGCATAGATTTTTTGCTGTTGTTGAAAGGAAAAACTTCTTCATTGATATCCTTACAAGTGACCATTGCAGATATTTTTATATAGAGGGTATATAAAGTTGCAGTGAAATTTAATACAACCTTAGGATCAGCCTTATTTCCTTCCACTATCTCTTTCTTGGTCCTTCTGTGACATCATATCTTAGATTTCTCCTATTAAGCAACTAACACTCAAAACAATCTGCACTCACTGCCTCCAGCTAGCTGCCTGGCTTCATGCCTGAAACGAAGCAGTGAGGGTCCACACCAAACCTGAGTGCCCTACTCTAACACATTGTGAAACACCAGGTGGGAAAGGCAGGCCACCCCGGAGTCTCTGGCTCTCCTGCTTTCTATTATCTCCCACTGTGACCTCCCCCACATCTCAGACTTGCTCTCACATTTCTCATTCATCCTGGAGGAGCCTTTTTTTCCTCCTTATTTAGAATGCATTATCTTCAGAATTCCCTCTCCAAGCACATTCCAAATTTTTTTAAGAAAACCTATTGTGATTAACCTTTTTTGATCCTAAGCATTCTTCTCCCAAATCTCTTATATTCTGAATAAATCATCTGGTCTTTCCATTTGGTTGTTCTCTGTTCATGTTGCACAGTTCACAGTCGGCAGCAAATGTTTTTGAAGTACCTTCATAACCTTTTGGTAGTAACAGTATGAATCCTAAAGAACTAACATGGGAAGCTCACCATGCTCCAGATACAATGTTAAGTAATTCACTACCAGAGTATTTAGAACCCCTGAAGCTAGTTAACCATCAATACAGGTGTGGTTAAAGTCCTTGCCTTGAAAGTGCTGGGATCCCATACGGGGGAGGCTCTAATTCTGGCAGCTCCACTTCCCGTCCAGCTCCCTGCTTGTGGCCTGGGAAAGCAGTTGAGGATGGCCCAAAGCCTTGGGAACCTGCACCTGCGTGGGAGACCTGGGGCAAGTTCCTGGCTCCTGGCTCCTGGCTCCTGGCTCCTGGCTCCTGGCTCCTGGCTTCGGATCGGCCCAGCACTGACCATTGTGGTCACTTGGGGAGTTAATCATCGGATGGAAGATCTTCCGCTCTGTCTCCTCCTCTCTGTATATCTGACTTTGCAATAAAAAATAAATAAATCTTTTTTAAAAAATGCAAGTGTTATTAACATTCATAGCCCCGTGAACTGATCTTCTTGCTATCTCTATTTCAGAGAGAAAGTACTTGTGAAGTGCAGAGAGTAACACAACTTTCCCAGGATCACAGAGCTTCCTAGCAGAAGATACACATAAAAACTTTGATACATAGACATATCTTTAGTAGTGATTCTTTTTGCAATAATACCCCTGCAGTTTCTGATCCATATATTCTGCACTTCAGGTAGCTTTTACTTTGGAATTCTGTTTTTGAAATCCAGTTGCCACAAAAAGGGGAACTTCAAAAAGTCTGTGGGGGAAAAAAATGGAAAGTTAAATTTTTAGTGCAAAACGTTTGAAAACAATGTTACTTTTATAATACACACTTTCATAAACTTTTGGAAGACCTCTCACAAAGACCAAGGAAAAAGAAACAACTATTTATAGCTCCCTAGAGAATTTCATTTTGAAATTTGAAGGCCTTTGAAACATGCGTCCTTAGGGAAAGCAGCCTTTTTTTTTTTTTTAACATGTCTATGTTGTTTAGGAACAGAGTTTTTGCTGTATTAACATACCACTTCCATCACCCTTTTCAGCCAGTGTTGTTGACTGGTGTTTTTAACCTGCAGCCACCCGTATCTCATCTTTGCCCTGTTAAAGGATAGTCCCTGGGATGGTGTGAGCAATATCGCGAAGGAAATGATCCCTGAAACTGTTCAGACTTCACCTGATCACGCGATGTTTCTTACTCCGTGCAGTTGCTTTGGATGCCATCTTACAGCTGCTCTGTCCTCTAAAGGCTTTCCTCCTAGTCATGCCTTGAGATGGCAAAGGGTGAAGAGCCCAGGCCTGCTGTTGTCTCCCCTGGGCTCCAAGGGGCATTCCCTTCCCCCCTCCCTCCTGCCCTTTTCTCCCGACCCTGCCCCTCACCGGTCTCCCTCTTCTGCTCTCCTTTAGCTCTCTAGGCCTGGGGTCCATCCAAAGGCTCCCTGGATCTATGCCAGCTGGCACGATCCCTGAACAGACTGGACCTTCACATTGAGGCTTCTTTTGGGCCTGGGAGGATCCCATCCTCAGAAGCTACCAATCTCCAGTCTGCGCCCACCCCTCCAGCCACAGGGCAACTGCCGCACTCTGGATTTCCACGCAGTGGAACCGTGGGACTGAAGACCACACCAGATGCGCAGGGAGCAGGCAAACATCGAGGCATTTAGAAGTCCATTTCCCGCAGGGACTGCAGTTGGCAGCTGCAGCCACTGAGGGTGGCCAGCCGGCTCCCCACCTGGGGCCGAGAGGAGGCTCACGTGCACTCACTCGCTTGGCGGGCAGGACGCGGTGACAGGCAGACTCATATTGGCTGCTGCGGGGGTTCCGAGAGGACTCGGCGGCCTCTAGGCCCTGGGGAACCCAGATGCCTGGAAAGGAAGCCGGAGCGCCCCGCGGTGCTCGCTCCAGCGGGCGGAGGCCTCTGCTCCTGGCTGAGCCGCCTCCCGCCCTAGAAATGATCCCAGGCGTTGCCAGCGTGATTCCAGAGCCGCACTCGGGTGCGTTCTTTTGTTTCTTTGTGTTAATGACAATTCCCAGCCCTTCGGCATGTCAAGCGCAATTATTCCCCCAGCCCTCTCTCCAAGGCAGCTGGGGTAAAATTTTCTCTGCATCATCCCTTTGGGAATAATTGTTTATGATGTGACGTCAGCCGAGTTGATTTCCCCCGCTTGAATGAGAGAGGAAGGGAGGGAAGGAGAGAGGGAGAGAGAGACTCAGAGACCATAGACACCGACGTTTCGAATTCCTTCAGGGCAAAAGAAGATTGGAATTAGTTAGAGCTTCAGGGTGTGCTGCTAAGACTTAGGGCTGCTCAAAATTATTAAGAAGTTTTTCTTTAAAAAAAAAAATGTCTCTGCAGCAGCGAACCACTTGGATGCTGCTGTTTCAGCTGCAGGGTACGTCCTCCCACCCTCCACCCCCACCCCCGTTAAGGTGGCAGCGCAGCTGCCTTAGGTGGGGAAGGAAGAAGGGCCAGTGCGTTCAGTAAGGAATGGGAGGCGGCGGGCGGGGGTGAGGGTAATGAGGCCGGGAAATCGGTTCTGGGCGCTCTCGGGGGGTATTGTGTCAGGAGATGCAGGCTGGCTACCATGTGACGCGGTCCAGAGCTGAAGGGATTGGCCCAGGCAGCGCAGGCGGTGCAGCCGGCCGGCTGGCTGTTCCACTGCCTTTCTCTCTCAGCATCTTCCCGGAGCCTGTAGGTGAAGCCGCAGCAGCATCCATGGCCTGTCTTTTAGGTTAACACTTGTCTCCTGTGGTTTCTGCAGCCCGGACAGCGGACCTCAGCAGCCGCTTTGGGAGGACTTAGCTGGGATCTGGACTTCTACCCACCGGTGTTTTTTCAGACTCCTTGGAAATTAAGGAATGCAATTCTGCCACCATGATGGAAGGTAGGATGCGTTGTGTTTTGGTTGACTGACTTCGGGCAAGGTCTGAGCACAAGAGAGTAGAAAAATGTGTGCAGCTGGTGTTTGTGTGTTTCCGGAGCCCAGTGGCCAGAATTTTTGCAAGCAGAAATGCTGTAGTTGGCTTGCAGTGGAGCAGGCTCAGCTAATGGGATCAAACCACAGGACTCCAGCCTGGCTCACAAGGGACAGCGATCCTGGCTTCTTTGAGACAGAACAGACTGAAGTGTTTGCAGGGAGCTGAGATAGAGCTGGAAAAAAAAAAGCCTGCAGAAAAAAATAAGTTGGGAAAGGAGATAAGGTTTTGTGCATTGGGTTCCTGGGACTACGCTGATTAAACATTTACAATGGAAACTTGTTTTCAGAAATTGACATTAGACAGAAGAGGTCATTGAGAGAGTTAGCCACAGTCATTGTCAGGGAATTGCTTTAAAAATTTGCAGAGCTTTGAGTTTCCTCAATTTACATCTTATTTGTGGGGCAGGGTTTAAGAGGTGCAGCAAATTAAGTCAATAAAATGTAGTTCTATGAGGATGTCACTGCAACAGAATATGAGCAATATAAGGAAAAGATTCAGGCCTCCTGGCTCCTGATTCAGGGTCTTATCAGGTTAAAAAAATTTTTGTACATCCTAAATGCATTCTTCATGCAGTAGATTTTTGCAAAGCATCAAATGATTATCACCTGATTCTCTTTTTGTGTTCAACACTAGGTGTAAGGAGAAGCTTTCCTTGGGAACAAGCTATTAATCTCTTTTTTATTCTAGTAAATTATCCCTCCAAGCCCCAGACAGTGACAGTCAAGATTGCCTCAGAAAAGCAGTAAGCTGATCAGGAAAGAAGCAGGCAGCTCTATGCCGGCTTTGATTTTCTGTTTTCACACTCCAGGATGGTGCAAAACTCCCGGCCTTTCCTAAGATGACAGGCAGAAATTTGTCACCAGCCTGGATTTCACAATGCAGAATTCAGTGCATAATGGGTCTTAAATCAGCCATGAAAATGGCAGAGAGGCCACCTCTTAAGCTAAGGTCTGCCCTACAAATTTTAAATGCCTCTTAGGAATTTACTAAAATGGATAAGCAATGATGGTTATAAAAACAGCAGTAGAACCTGTACTTATTTGGCAGAAATGAATCATTTTCACTTTCTCTGTCATTGTATCAAATACTGTTAATGTGATTTAGGAGTGAGACGATTCCTAGAGTTTAAACACACAGCTTTTAGGGAATAACCTCAACCCGGTGTATGTATATGTATATGCGTATGTATATATTATATATATATATATATATATATATATATATATATATATATATATATCCTGTTCTTGTTTGCAAAGGACTCTCTAGCTAGCTCTTTCATTATGGGCTTAAACTGCTAATGCTCAGATTAAATTATTAATTTAAAAAAGCATTAATCTTTGAATAGCAAGCAAAGCAAGCAGAAAGTGTATTACTTATGTATTTTTAAATTAAAAGCTTATGTTGACTATCTTCTTCTGAAAAACAATCCTACAGTGGTACCCTATTTCTTCACCTACATTTTGTATGGCTAAAATACAACCGCATAGATTTTTATTAGATTTCCATCTTGCTTGCAGAGTTAGAAAAAGCTTTCATTTTACTTCTTGCGTTGCAAACCATAGAACTAGTATGTCTGTTTTTCTGAAGGCAGTAACGTGTCTTGATGCTCACTAATGATTCTTCTGGTAATTTGGTCTATTGTGCCACCTCAGAATGTCAGTTTGAAGCACTGTGATAAGCTTATCTGAGCTGCCTAACCTGAAATGAGAACTGTAACAAAGCCTTGTGCTGGAGCTGAAGTAGCATGATTGCTCTGAGTTTGCCAAATTTATCTAATGATGGATGTTATCTTAGCACTGACAGCAATTGGAGGTGATACTGTGGATATGGGTGACTGCTATTGGATGGTTGCAAAGTGGACAGGTATTCCCACTGGCTTAAAAATTTAAGTGGAAATGTTTTTATTCTCTGTAGTTGTAATCACATACTATCCAAGTTTTATTACCTTAGTGGTTCAGGGACCTTAGAAACGCAGTTAGGAAACTTAGCCAGAAATCAATTTGCCTATCAATAGCCTTTCCACTTCACTGACACTTTTTGATAATATATGTTCATGCTTATGATATTTCATCCCAGGACTTAACCTTTGAATTGGTCTTACTCTGAGGATGTGGTATAGTAGTTGCTATTTCCACTTAACTCATCCCTAGATAAGACCAAGCTGTTACAGTTTTCTCAATGTTCTTGAAAAAATGAGGAGTCCCCTCCAAGACACCCTAAAGTCTTTCTATGACAGCCTCTACTGAAGTATCAATGAGTTCTGAGAATGTGGCACAACATCTAGATAGTTGAAATGAGGTCTATACTCAACTCACCAGTCTCTCTCTCTCTCTCCCTCCCTCTCTCTCTCTCTTTCTCTTTCTCTTACTCTTTCTCTCTCTCTCTGTCTCTCTCACACACACACAAATACACACTTCTAAGTGGCAGAGAAAATGTATTTGCTTGTGGCAATACACTGACATGAATAAAGTGTTTGAGTTTGTGCTCCAATAAAGCTTGGCCATGGCAACTTTTCAAGGCTATTTCCTCGCTTTGTGTTAGACAAGAGTAAACAAATATTCATCAAAATGGCTAGTAGTTTGGTTTTGTCGTCTCACTTGTAGAGACAGGATATAGGCTCCATCACTTTAATGCCTATTGGAAATTTTGTGATAGGTGAGAAATGTTGCTCCCTCTATAGTGATTTTAGTATCTTAGGAAGGAGATACACAATATTGCAGAGGCCAAGATTACCAGTAGTTTTGGTTCCATAGTCCACTTTAAATATTATTTAAAAAAATATTTTAAAGAACTTTGATTTATCTCTTCTTGTATTTTTTATTTTGGGGCAGTGGTTGGTATTAAGTTGATTCTTGCTTGAAGAAAACTGTGTGATGGAATGGTGTCTAGTGTCGTATAAATGTGAAGGGAAAGATAATGTGAAGGGAGTTACTTGCTAAGAGGCATTGCCTATGCATGCAACACAGGCTAAGTGATTAGGACAACAGTTTAAGGACTGGATTTTCCCATAATTTTTAAAGGGTAAATATGGCCTTCTAAAAAAATGCTTCCTTCTCAAAATAAATGAAATTAAGCCAGGGCTTTTTACCATATCTATCTTTGAGCTTGCCTGACAAGCACCTTCCTTGGGCATGCAGAATTAACCAAAGTCATTTTGTCTTTGATTCCATATTCAGGCTTTTAGCAGCATACTAGAAAGATACGTTTCTGGGTGTCCATGATTCCATTCCATTCTAAATAGCTTTTTTTAATTAGCAAGAAAACTTGCAGGAACTCTTGAACTGCAATGTGTATGATATTTACTACTGATAATAGCATATAAATAAGGGCATTTTATATACAGTACTTTCATTGCACATTTTCTAGATATCAAAAGTAAAAGCACAATACACTAAGTAAGAAGCATGGTGGAATGAAATTTGAACTCAAGGACATTTAACAGTGATGCTCTAAGAAGCTTTTCTTTGTGCATTATGTAGAGCGGGTTGTGTTAACCTAATTGAAAAAGATTCCTTGGTTTATGTGGTTGCATTTTCTGTTGTTATTTGAAGTATAAGTCCTCACAGGAACATAGTTTTAATTTAAGATTAATTTGTTTTAGGTCCAAAATTATTATTTAAATGCACAATTCTAGATTGTTCCTGTTCTTGTAATGAAACTTCAAAATAATAATGGCTTTTATTCCTACTTAGACATGGAGTTTTGTAACTTTTGGAAAATTCTTTTAACAAAAAGGAACACATGGTATCTTGAAGCTAGATCTGTTAATTGAGAATTCTTAAAGGGAATATTTCTGGACCCCTCTCCAAAAGTGATTCCAGAAAGTTATTCCAGAAAAATCTAAGCATATTGGATTCCAACATTACAACCCATCACTTACATAATTTTTCTTCTTCCTCGGGGTTCTGTTTTAGGCAGAGACTCTTTAGAATTAGAAGTCTTCATCCTCTTCCTGGGATCAATTTTAAACTCCTAGAGAAAAAAAAATGTTTCTTTTTCCTTAAGTGATCCAAATAAGCCATGTTACAATATCAGATAA
The DNA here is from genome assembly GCF_030435755.1 of Ochotona princeps. Classification (NCBI taxonomy): domain Eukaryota; kingdom Metazoa; phylum Chordata; class Mammalia; order Lagomorpha; family Ochotonidae; genus Ochotona; species Ochotona princeps. The sequence continues at coordinate 54,991,426 of NC_080833.1, forward strand.
CTCTGTTGGATTTGACACATGCACTGTGTTTCAAATAAACAGAATGTCAGCAAAACTTAATTTGTATGTCCCTGAATGTATGTTAGTTGGTTACTTGAAACATGTTTTCCATAGAATCAGAGACAGAAATGCTGTTTAAAGTCTAATAGTAGTTCATTGGAAGCTATTAGCCCAATATCTGGCAGAAATACTAAATATCTACCATTGCTATGAAAGAACAATTTGGTTACCACGGTAATTAGCCAGAACAGGATAATAGCATTGTGTTTCTAATTTTAAATATTACTGCTTGTATTTGTGCTTAGCTTTCTGGCATCATTAATTTAAGTTAGATTTTTCCTTAATATGTATTAATTTAAAGAAAAATATGTCATGTATTTCATAGTAACAGTACTAAGAAGATAGCCATAATAGCCACACTCTTCCCTCAATCCTCCTTGCCTTTCCTTTTTTTTAATTTTGATAAAAACGTAATTTCAGTTCGTTTTATAATCGTAGACTTAATATTCAACCAAACAGAATATTAAACAAATTCTTAACAAAGATGTTTTAATTAGAGAACAATGAGAATTTGAAGAGACGATTCTAAGATTTTTTCAGGCAATATTTTTGGTATTTTTAGAAGTTTAGTCTCTTGACACTGGGTTTAGTTTAATATGATGTACATACATGTGACTTGCTTACTCAGTTTTATCCTAAGTCTCAGACATTGTGATTAATGTCATTATACATACTCAGAAATGAAATTAGAGGGTGAAAGAATTTACTGAGATAACTGTGAAGGAGGTGGGAAGGAGATAAAGGGTAAAGATTATAGGGGATCTGGGCTCATCCATCTGAAGAATTTACCTGAATAAAGAAGGGATCATAGACAGTGGAACGCTGGGGAGCATGGCCATCCAGAGAAAAACCCAGGTGCAGGACAGCAACATTGGGTTTGACTTGTTTGTGTAGTGACTACCAAAGTATGGGCACAGAATGGCTACTTACCTGTGGAGAGCTATTGGGGACTAGTTTGCTAGGTAACTGCATCTGTAGGGTTGGTTAAGAAGAAATTTAATTTCTAGATCTGAATAGCTTACATCATATTTCTTCCTTATTTAGAAAACTTGAATTTCTTTCCATCTTTCTTCTAATATCCACAGCCTAGAAGGATCTACATACTATGGCCTACTGTGCCTCCTCCAATTCATCTGATGTTGCTCTTGTCCCAATAATCCCACTGCCTGGCTAGCAGTTTTTAGAAAACTATTATCCTGCCTCAGTCTTTTGCCTAAAACTCTCTTTCCCTAGCTCATGGTGTCAGATTTTATTGTAGTAGTCCTAGCAAAAGTGCTACCTCCTCAGAACACCCTCCCTAGCTTCTTTGGCATGCCAAGCTCTCAATCGCATAACAAACTCCAATGAGTCCATCTCAGTTCCTCTCTCTCCTCACATGTGTGCTAATGGTTTATGAGCCAAATCACTCCCATAGTTGTAAGTTCCATGAGGGAAAGAGTCTGGTTAACCATTACCTGTGCCCTTAGCTCTTTCCACTAGTAGAAAATTAGCATGTTTATTAATGGAATACATGAGCAAAAATAAGTATAAATGATTCCAATGACTATATACCATTCATTGTTATGCATTGGGGGATTAAGGTAGAATATAGGAAAAATATAAAAATAAATTATTAATGTATATTCTTATTAGTGAAACAGAATCTATAAATATTAGAATTTAGGAAATAAAACATGAAGTGTGAAATACTAAGTTGTGAGACTCAAATGTATTAGAAGGAAAATAAAGTTGTTTTGAAGAATATTTACCTGAACTATTTAATAATTAACTCCAAGGAAATGATGTCATAATGGAAGGAGACATGTAAGAATGTCTTCAAATAAATGCCCAGAAACCAGTTTTGTCAGTTTCTTATATTATTCCCTTTTCCTGTTTTTTTTGTTTGTTTGTTTTCTTTTCCCTTTATCACCTTATACTTCTATCCCATCTTTCCCCTTTTGGATACTTTTACATTTTTTCTGGTTTATAATCAAATTGGAAAAGAAAGTTTTCTAGAACTAGATTATGACTTGGAATCTTGGAAAGCATGTTTAAATAAATAAGGCATTTTGACTAGTGCCATGTATTTGTACAGTTGCAATGTTGGTGAGGTTGTTCTTATGCCAGAGTATTCCTGATCAAAGAATTCGTTACTCTTACGGTTACATTATGCTGTTTAATTTGTGCAGTTGAGGCTCTAGTGGAAATAATATGACCTAGAAGTCAGACTAAAATTTAATCAAAGTGTTGTGACTTTTTGAAAAAATAACTTTACATTTCTGATCTCTGTTTTCCTGCAAACAAGAATCAGATAATTTATCTGTCATCCCTCTAGGACTTCCAGTGCTAAGAATATTTCACCTTTGCTTAATGAATTTTATTTCCCACATCTACTCCCTCTGGGGTGTGAAATCTACTGATTGATTCCTCTTCCTTTTACCTGAAAATAAATTTGCCCCTGACACTCAGATAACTCATGAGTATTTTATTTTTATTTCTTCCTCTATTGTTGTTCTTGCAGGTATGTACAAGTTAGTTTTGCCTCTTAAAACCGAATTGGAAGGAAAAATTCAACTTTTCAATCTTCCTCTATGGCATGTAATACAGAATTGTTTATTCATTAAAAAGTGTGTATTGAATGCATAGTAGGTGTTGGGTACTGTTCTAGGTGCTGAAGTTTGGCAGTGAACAAAACAAAAATTTCAGTTCATGTGAATTTTCTGAGGTGATTTTTTAAAATAATAAAATACAACATATAGATTACAGTAGGATTCGCACTTTGGAGACTACAAGGAGGTGCTGGGATTATCATCAAGGGTGGTGGATTTTGAGGAGACTTTTGAACAAAGACCTGAGGGAGGGGAAGCAATGAGAGCAGACCTGGTTATTGAAGGAAGAATCCGAAATGTGGTGGAAAAGAATAGCCATAAATGATTGGAAAAGTGCTTGCTAAGGAAAGGGCATTGGGCATGTGAACCATACATCTAGATGAGATGACAGAGGAATGATCTGGAAAGAGTCTCAGAGAGGTTATGTGTAGATCAGCACCTATGAGTTCTTCTCAGTAACAGGAAAGTCAGTCCCTTTGGCAAAGTCTCTTTTCATGCCTGAATGATCTGTGTGTCACACTGCGGCAGACATTCGTAAGTCTGAGATCCTTGTTTGGGTTCTGTATGTGCCTTCTGGTAGTATCTCTCAAATACCTTTGTTCCACAGTTAAGTAATCAGTAGCTTATGACTACAAAGCCTAAGTTCAAACTAACAGCTCAGATGCAAATCTAAGTTTGAACATTTCCATACAAGGGAAGTTAACATCATGATAAAAGTCACTTCAGAATCAGATTTGCAAACTGACTCACAAATGTTTGGCTATGTGCAAAATGCTTCTATTTTTTTTATGTTCATACCGACTACAATTATGTTTCAGTAATATTATTTTTAGGATTTTTGAGGCTGTGCAGTTACTCATGTTACTTATGTGATCTTCAACAAACAGCACACAGAAGGAAATTCTCTAAGGACATTGTCCTAAGATTATTTGACAATTTCACATGCTTAAATCTTTAAGAAAATGCTTCATTCAGTCAACAAATATATGTGAAACATTTATCTTTGTCTGGGTGTTGTGCTACACATTGTGGAAATGATAGCTGAAAAAGGCAGTGGCAATATCCCTGTCGAGTATGACCTAGTAAATATGCATGTATATGTCTTATTCTTGCAACATCTCAATGTGATAGGAAGACAAGTTGTACTGCTCTTGTGTTGAACAGAAGGATCTATGGATCACTGAATCTGAATGGATTCAAAGTGATCAGCTTATTCTGTGGCAAAGACAGCACTAATTGGCCATGTGTGACTCCCAGTTGTGTGCCCTAAATTTAGTTAATGATGAAACTGCAAGTCCTAATCATATATACAATTGTTTGGCCTGATCTCTTACTAACAAACAATGAATCATCCAAACTTGGTTGAAAGGGGCTAGTCAACACAGTAACAGTGGTTTACCTTAATGGAATCTTTCAGTGGCTCTCATTGTTTCTTAGAATCTCATAATGAAGAAGTTCATGACACGATGTCTCTAGTGCAATGGACTCTAAACTTTCACACATTACATTTTACAAAACATTTTATCGATTAGTCTGACTCCCACCATGAACAAAAGCCCCCCTTTTGTCCCCTGAGACAGACAGCTTGGCGTTCACTGATATTCTGTGAAAGGCTTGACCATTATCACAAAAACTTGATAGTGCGTGTGATCCAACCTCAATGTACAGTTGAGGAAACAACCAAGCAGTTTTATTCTCACTGTAAGAGAACAAGTAAAAGTTTATTCTGGTAATGATTCTAAAAATGTGAATAGACAAAGACTTGAAATTCATGGTGTCTTTCTTGTTGAAAGGTGTTGAGGCTGGTTGGGTGACAGCCAAAAGACACACAAATGAATGTGTCCCAAGGGCTCTGGTTCTTCTGAGTACACATACAATGGTACCATTTATAGCTCGCTCTCTCCTGTGCTTCTGTGGCCCAGGCATCCACTCTTGGTAAGTCAGCTGACAGTGTGTGGTATGTAGGAACAGGACTTGAAGCAGGAATATATTTCCTCACCTGCAGTATGACCTTGACTGGTTTCAGAAACTGGCCTCAGCTTCTTCATTAGTAAAATAGTAATAATGTCAATATCCTACCTCTTACAGTTGCTATAATGATCAAATGAGATAATAAATGAGAAAAAATGAAAAAAAATGGGCAAAAGCCAGCTATTTGCTTAGTTTGGTTGTTACTGTGGATTTCCTAGCCATCAGAGCTAGATGTTACTACTTGCTATTTTGCAGTCAATGTGGATTGCTGCTGTACTTCCTGGGCAGAAGGGCCCTCAACACCATACTGTTCATTTTGTAGTACATCTTACCATCCTTTACTGCCAATGAACATGTTCTGTACGCCTCCCTCCTTCACCACGAATACTGTTACTTGTCAGTCCCATTCATCACTTTCTTTGGTAAGCTTCCATCACAGTATCATGTTTGAGGCAATCTCAGTAAACTAACAGAGTTGGCACATAAGATGACATCACTTTGGTTTCTCTACCACACAGTTTCCCAAAGTTGAAAATAGGTACATCCACCTTCACAAATGTGCTTAGTGACCCTGAAAATTACCTGTGAAATTTTTCTATGGCAATAGATACAGTCACAATGTATAGAATGATTATTAAGCATTATTGCAGGTAGGATCCTACTCCTGTGATACTGATTTTAAAAATAAAGTTTCTCCTAGACCACTTGTATTCTAATTAAAAGAACTGTGTCTGGTAGGTGGCCAAGCTAGAGTCAATGTTTTAATTCATTCTTGATTTCTCCTTTCATGAGTAAATTCTCAATGGCTGTATAGTGTCATTCCTAGATAGCTCATGACTGTCTTCTCTGTTTTAACCCTTATTTTTTTTTAAAAAATTTATTCATTTTTATTAAAGCCAGATCTACAGAGAGGAGGAGAGACAGAGAGGAAGATCTTCCTTCCATGATTCACTCCCCAAGTGAGCCACAACGGGCCGATGCTGCGCCGATCCGATGCCGGGAACCTGGAACCTCTTCCGGGTCTCCCACGCGGGTGCAGTGTCCCAATGCATTGGGTTGTCCTCGACTGCTTTCCCAGGCCACAAGCAGGGAGCTGCATGGGAAGTGGAGCTGCTGGGATTAGAACCGGCGCCCATATGGGATCCCAGGGCTTTCAAGGCGAGGACTTAAGCTGCTAGGCCACGCCGCCGGGCCCTGTTTTAACCCTTATTAACACATGCAGTCAGAACTTGCTGCATCCATCTTCCAACATATCTGCCTCACAAAGGAATCAATCTCCTCCCGACTTTGTTCCCCATGCTCCTAAAACGTCTGATATCTGTGTGACTGTGTAAGGCTTTCCCACAACTGCTCACTTAAACCCTTGTCTCTTACTTCCCGGTTCCTTACCAGTCTCTTTCTGTTGTATTTTCTGTTCCTTCTCTGCACTGTATGCTAATAGTTTGTTCTGATCATCCAAGATCAGACAAATGCACTCCTCATTAATGTAGCCTCATATCCAGCCAACGAAGAGTTAAAAGTTCGCTTCCTCCTCTTCGTAGAGCTAAATTTTGCCTACCAGGGAAATATAGCAGCAGCTTAGGGAACACTGGCTTTGGAGTCAGATTAGCCTAGATTGAACCCAATGTTTGTGACCTTGAGAAGCTAATGAACCTGTTTCCTCAATCGGGAAAATGAAAATGATGATAATGGTCTCTTTCTTGTGGGTAATTTAGCATGCAAGGTTATAAGAATTAAATCAAGAAATGTATTTCTAGCCTTGCAGGATTATTCATAAAGGAAGAATTGATGAACATAAGATATCTTTACATCTCTGTTTTTACCTATTTATGTATCTATTTAACTATTGAGAGTTTTGCTTAAGAAATTGGCTCTAAATTTTTTCACATCAACATAGATTTATACTTTTCGAAGTCTCCTAATACTAAGCAATCAATAAATGATAGCTCTTAATAGCATTATGATCAAATATGTTTATCTCAAATGTGTTTTGAATATATACTCATGTACACGTCTGTGCGTATGCACATGTATGTGTGTATGCAGGCACATATGACTTTCTGACCTTAGAGTGTAACCTGTATCCTAGGCTCTGTGTGTATTTAAGGGCAGGGACTGTAGGAATGGACTGTCCAGATTCAAATCCACGTATCTTCTGATGGGCCTTTGACACTGCAGTTAAACTGCCACATGGGATGCCCACATCCCGTATCAGAGTGACTTGTTCAAGCTTCTGTTACCTCACTTCACCCCAGCTCCCTATTCATGTGCATCCTGGGAGCAGCAAGTGATGGCTTAACAACCCGAGACTCTGCCACCCAGGAGGAAGTCCCAAAGTGAGCGTCAGGCTCCCAGCTTTGGCCTGCCTCAGCCTAACTGTTGCAGGATTTGAGAAGTGAACCAACAGATACGGATGATCTCTCTCCATCTGTGTCTTAGTATGTCTGTCTTTCAGATAAAGCGAAAATAGTAAGTAGCTTTTTTTAAAAATTCTGATCTCTTGTCAGCTCTGTGACATGTGTTTAACATCTCTATGTTTTCATTTCTTCTTCTTACAAAATAATCCGTATATGAAAAGGCTATTAGGAAGATTAAATAAGTTCTATATGTAAAAATGTTTTATTGTAATTTACTATGATGTATTACATATCCCATATGTGATACATATACAGCAAATGCTGTTCTTTGTATGTATAGCATATGGATTATGTAATATATCTTAATAAATTGTAGTGAATACAGTGAATGTTTTACAGGAAAGTATAGGATAACTGAGGAGATGGTTGCATTTACCTTGGGTTGCATACTGTATAATGTATACATTTGTCACAGCAAAGCGGCCCAACAGGTCAGGCAGGGCTTTGGACAAGAAGATGAAACTGAAATCCATGCTGAGGTGATGGGAGGCCACACAGAGTTCCAAGGAGAAGACCATTCTCTTTATCTTTAAAAAACTCTTTGAATATTGGATAGACTTCAGTAACAACGGAAGGCATTTTGGCTTTTTTTTTTCTTTTCTAAGGAGGGATTATATTGCCTCTTCCCTGAACCCCAGATTTCGTAGAAAATTCCAGATCTGATCACTATGTCTCCTGAAGAAATGTTATCCAGATCTCAACATGACACTGTCCTACAGCTGTGCTATTCCAGAGAATGCAGAAAGCACTGGGGAAATTTTCTGAAAGAAAAGGAGAACTTGAATAAGTAAAATATTGAATATGGTTCATTACTCATTAGTCATTCTAAGTGAGATATAAATAATAGGGAACATTGCATGTGAGAAAAATGAGAACTCTTTGCACTATATCACTGTTTTTATGTTGTAAATTTATAACTATACTGGAATTTAAATTTTATTTAAATATAACAACAGAGCATGTGTCTGTGTCAATAGTACATTTTAAAGGAATCATTTTGTTCTAGGATACTACAAATCATTGAGAATGCCACCCATAAGAATTTCTGGCTAGTAAAGAATAAGTAAATTATTATGAAAACAAAATTATAAAACAAAGATACTTTGTTCTGATTCTTTCCAGTCAGTTTGGTTTTCAGCTTCTCATATTTTACTTTGTATGTTTCTGTGGCATTATACTGTAAAGTACATTTTAATAAAATATTTTGGATGTGTCAGAGAATTTGTAATGCCTTTTTTGGTAGTTACATTATATTCTACCATACTAACATGGAAATCTATTTCTCCTTTTACTTAACAATCTATTGGATACATCTCTTTTCTATTACAGTATCATTTAAAAAAAAACTAGTATTTCAAAGAAAATTCAACCTTCAGGTGACTTTTTTAAAGATTTATTTATTTATTTATTTATTTATTTATATTGGAAAGGCAGATATACAGAGAGAAGGAGAGAAAGAAGGATCTTCCATCCAATGGTTCACTCCCCAAGCGGCCACAATGACTGGAGCTGAGTCAACCCAAAGCCAGGAGCCTGGAGCTTCCTTAGGGTCTCCTACGCGGTTGCAGGGTCCCATCCTCTACTGCTTTCCCCAGGCCACAGGCAGGGAGCTGGATGGGAAATGGAGCCGCCGGGATTAGAACCGGCACTATATGGGATCCCAGGCGCGTTCAAGGTGGGGACTTTGACCACTACACTATTGTGCTGGGCCCGATTTTTTTTTTAATGAGAAACAAAATATTTTCTGATCCATGGTGAATACAGGGTTATAGTTCCCAACTTTGTATTTATAGCATCATTGTAGTTAAGGCTTAACATTGCTTTGCTTTTTTAAAATATTTCTAACAGATGTTCAGCTCTCCAAAAACTATAATAAAATACACATTTTAGAGATCTGCAAAAATATGCATATCATCTGCAGGTTTATTTATAAACCCAAAATTGAGCACTTGTGTTATTTACTTTGCAGTAAGAACAAACACAGCCCTTAGATGTTGCTTTGTTTTTTTAACCTGTGTTCCGTGTTTCTTTTTCTCCTTACCAATTCTTCAGTCAGACTAGCAAAAATAACAGTGAAGAATAACTCCATTTATAAGGCACATGCTCTTGAACATGTACAATGCACAGGTGGTAGCTTAGCTATCTCTTCCCATGCCCTGTGAGGGTTATTCTTATTCCCATTTGATAAATGAGCAAACTGGGGTTTACTGTCACACACACAGCTAAAGCATGGCAGTGGAAGACGGGGCCAATAAATGCAGTTCATGTGATCTCTGACCCACTGTTTTTGCCACTGTCCATTCCCATGGCCTGATCGAGGCAGCTGAGAGCGCAAGGCTCTTCCCCATTGTCTCCAACAGAGACTTTATCTGAGATCTTTTTATTGACACTCATCACCTTGCTGAGCCCTTCAACCACTCTGCTTTGTTGGTTGGGTGTTTAAAAGAGTTTTTACAGACTTCAGGAAATTCATTCAGTGACTCACTGTCCAAGACTGTGCTGGCTTTAGTTCCTCCACTTCCCCCTCTTTCCTTCATCATGTGCTGATTTGCACAGTTAAATGGCTCCCTCCAGGCCTCTCTTTTCCTTGTTCTTCTGCTTGCTGACCTTATTTGCATGCTGCTGTTGTTTGCTGTGTTCCTGTGCTGTGGTCTCTGCCCTTCCTGCTTTACTCTTCCCAACAGATTTAGGTGGCAGCATGGCATCGCCGATCAGATGGCAGCCTTTTGAGCTGGGTTGTTTGGTTTGAATTCTGACTCACTTTACTTATTGTGCTATCTTATGTATTTACATCTCTTTTCTATGCCTCTGTTTGGTTTCCTCAGCTTTTTAATCAGTATGACAACACTAACAGCTATCTCATGGAGTCATTGTAAAGAATAGCAAAGTTTATGTATATAAAGTTCTTAACTGCGTGCCCGGCGCACAGTCATTGCTCGTTTAATGGATCTCTGCCTCTTCCATGTATATTTGCATAATTATACTAATTTATCCAAGAAAACTCTATTATTTGATCAAGAGAATAATGATTCCAAGCACTATGAAGAAAACTCTTCCACCAGAGAAAGAGTGTTTCCACTCCTTTGTTTTCAAGTTCACCTTGGCCGCAATAAACAGAGCTAGTCCGATGCCACTGGGACCTCAGACAGCAATTTTTCAGCCAAGTTTCGTTCTCTCTAAATTCTTCCCGGTCTGGCTCTTCAGTTCCCAGCAGCCCATTTCCAACAGAGGTCCCTTGGTCACAGCTCAAGGCTTGGTCTTCGCTGACCTGAGCCTGGTATATTAGAAACTATTCTAAAAGCTAAGAAAATAATGAATCTTCCTTGACATGGTGAGAGCCATGGATCATGCATACATGATCACATGATGTGCAGGTGGAAGTCAGTGAGAGTAAAGAATTCAAAGTAACCCTGTGATAGCTCACCCAGAACTTTACATATAGCAATTGACTTTATATTCGTAGCTTCCCAGTACAGGTCATATTTCTTTTTCTGTTTAAAAAAAAAATTACCAAGGGAGATTAGGAAAAGTTACATAATGTGACCAAGATTTTACTATTTCTGAGACACTGTGGAATGTTTTGGAATGATTTATTTTTATTTTTAAGGCAGAGAGAAAGAGAATCTCCAATTCACTGGGTCATGCTCAAATAACAGTGGCTGGGGTTGCTACAGGCCAAAGCCAGAGTATCTCCCAGTGGGAGACCGTGGCCCAAGTCTTTGGGCCATCATCTGCTGCCATCCCAGGCACATTTAGCAGGGAGCTAGATCAGAAGTAAGGTAATGGGCTAGAACAGTTTCTTAGGAATGGGATACCCGTGGGGCTGATGGCAGCTTAGCCCACTGCACCGGAACACTAGCCTCTCGACATCGGTGCTCTCAATTCCCTCATCATCTTGTTCCCTTCGCCATTACTACCCTCTCCTGACCTCAGTCTCTTGCTCTGTAAACCGATGTGGCATGGCATGGCGACTTTCTCTTCCGACTCTGGCCTTCCTACCCACCACAGTTGGAGTCTAAGCTCAGAAATTATTACCAGCAGTCAATTTCCTTTTTATTCTTTAGTTTTTTTTAATTTTAAAAGATTTTTCAACAGACACAAAACTGCATATTTATGGAGTATCAAATGTCAATACAGTATACATTCTGAAATGTCTTTTCAAGGTGAAACTACCTACTCAAGTATCCAATATCTCTTTATAGTAAAAAATGAATATCTTGTTTGCTAGATATTAGGTAGAAATAATCAGCGCATTAATATTATCTGTAATAACCGTACTGGGCGATTAAACCTTGGAACTTCTTTTACCCAGTTATATCCAGCTATATATGAATAGTCTCACTCATTGCTGCCACTGTGTGAGACTCTGCTGTTTTCAGAAAAGTTCAGTGGGTTCTTTCCTCAACTTAGTATAAAAATAAAAAGCCAGGAGATGGTTGTAGACAGGGAAGTCTCATTTGCAAAGCGACCAGGTGACTGTAGAAAGAAGAGGGACGGGAAAAGCACCTCCTGGGAGAAGCCAGGGTTGGGGTGGAGATAGCCACTTGAACGGAGAGAGGGAGAGACACCAAAGGTTTTTGGAAGGATCTTGGCATTTTAAGCATTCCCTGACCCCTCTTTGGGCAGTTACCTGCAGAGAAGACATGCTCTATTGGGTGTCTCTCAAACAGTTAAGAAATGACCGGAAAACTATTGTGCACCCAATTGAAGGTGTGGCCAAGATTTTAATGGGCTTAAATGGTCTCATCTGTCACTGAATCTTACATTAATGAGTCTTCTGCACCAATCAGAAAGGCTTTGTTACATTATCTCTGAGCACAACCTGTAAGGAGGTTGGCAGAGCTCCAAGAATTCTCTACTCTAGTTGCTTGACGTGTGTTGTCTTAACCCACAAGTTAATACAATTTCAGAAAAAAGACAACATACTTCATAAAGTGTAAACATGAGATTGGAGTTAAGTTTAGAAAATGCAACAACCCTGAACTCTACCAAGGTGAATATATTTTGCTTTCACAGTATTATGAGATTTGATGACTTTCTCAAAGACCCAACTAAATAAGGTTCTCTGGTTTATGCAAAGAATTCAGATCTGAGTTTCTCTGTACTTTTTCCATGCTACATGACCTTTCCCTAGATGTAGTAGCACAAAGAGCAATAAGATTTAAATACCATTCCACCTTTTCATAACTAACTTTTAACATATTGCTTTGATGAAGACACTGTCTATAAAATCAACTTACAGAATTATCTTCAGATGGAGTAATCTTAAAGATTGTCTTGAACAAAGTTAATGCCTTAATCATCTCAGCTAGTTAAGGAATATTAAATCACACTGAATTATTTCTCCTTGAACTCACAGATTCAGTCACCAAGTGACAATCATCATTTCTCACTCTTCAGAATGGCTCAATGTATTTTTGTTTCCTACTTCTGTTATCACTACCATAGATCTGAACCTAGATTCCAATGTCCACCTCTCAGTTTAAACCCAGTTTGCCTTTCAGCCCATATATGTATCCTTTTCATATATGTCCTCACTTCTTATTCTGCCCAAATCCCCCATTGTTCCTTTCTTTAGTGATATCAAGTTCTCTTGGCTTCTATAAACAGAACCTTCCCAAAATAAACTTTCAATTTTCCACATATTTATTTTATTTCCAAGTCTTTGTCAATGCTGTTTTCTGCCACACTCTCCATCTACTTCTCCCAGTTCCTTCAAGGCCCTGTCCAAATGCAGAAAAGAACTGTCCCTCTAGTTCACAGAGAAACATGTATACAAGCATTATCGTGATGCCAGGATCATAGTAGATACTCCATAAATAGTGCTTCAATTAACAACTCTCTTCCACCAAAGTTTCCCTCACTGCTTCAGCCTGCATTCACGCCAGAGTTCTCTAAACTCTAATGACACAAACTTAGCAGCACAAGGATTTCGTAATTCAGAGAGCTGTTTTGTCATCATGCACTCAAATAAACAAATAAAAGCCAAATGATTTTAAATTGGATAAATTCTAGTCCCGAACATTTCTCTTATACACTGGAGAAGGAAGAACCATTTCCTATGTGCCAGGCTCTCTTCAGAGAGCTTTTTCAGTACTTCATTGTACTGAAGTACATTGTGAGGTATGTGTTAGAGTATTCCCATTTTGTTGATGAGAAAACTGAGATCTGCAGAGGTTAGGTAATTTACTCAAGATAAGAAGGGTGGAACATGGTTAAAGTTGGACTGGATGCAAAGATTCTAGCTATTGGGCAAAGTCATCAGCATGATTCCAAGCTACCTCTCACACCACTGCAAAATGTGGCAGAATAATGCAATATCTCATCTGAATAACTGAGACTGAAACAAAATCACTCCTCAGTCCACCTCTGTGGTTTGTGGAACAAAATGCTGTCTTTTAGGAATGGACAGTTCTCTAGATTTCTGATTTTTGGTTACTTGGAATCCCCAGTAGCATACTCTTCTGAATGTTTATAAGCATATCTGCTACTGTATTTTGGTGTGAAACGAGAACAACCCCTCCCTCACCCAGGCTGCAGGTCCTCTTTCTCAGCCCTCAGAACTGCCAAGGAGCTAATGGCAGGATGTGCTGCTGCAAGGAAGCTCTGCTTCCTGGAGCTTCTCTGGCATGCCTTCCTAGGAAATTCTTCACTGCAAGCCTTTAACAACTGAATAAAAATGAAGTGGGCATTTGTATTTCCCCACTGATTGAGTTGGCTCAACCTGATGCAGACTCAAATTCACAAAAGCTTAGACAGGCTTGCTTCCAGACTTGCAATGGAGCTGGAGGAAGGCAGGCTGCTTGCCCAGCATCCTGCAAAGCATGGCCTTGGATATGGGTCACTGATACCCTTGAAAGTCAAGATTCCAGAACCCCTAGCCCCTCCCAGAAGTCACAGGGCAATTTATGCAAGATGCCCTACTTCTTGTGCCAACCGGATCCCATTCAAATGAGAGTACTGATCAGAACAAGTTTTTGAAATGTGAGTGCATCTGTCATGGTAAAATGATCTGTAAAACAAGATGTCTCAGACTGTCCCCTGTTATTCAAGCTTAATATGTTTTGTTCTACTTGAAAACTTTTTCTTCAGAAAAACCTAGATCTTGAACCTGTGAATATCAGTTATTTAGGAGAATGTTACCCTAGTTAAATTATTTTTTCTGAGTTCTGATTTCACAAACAATAATTGATGTTTGCAAGTTTATAATCCAGGATTCCAGTGTTTGTGCAATGAATTTTAGATTCACAGCAATGGGTAATTCATAGGTGTGCTGAGGTAACAATAAGAATCCCCCACTTAGGGATGCAGGGGTTTAGACAGGGTGGATTCTAGAATAAACTTCTCTAATATCCAGCATTCATACTTCACCATGTTCTGTTTTCTGCCTCAGTTAACTATAATTTAGAGGAATTCTCACCCAAATATCAAGGGTACACTCTACTTCCAAATCGGTGAAACAGCTTTTGATTTTTGAACAAATGGTTGTGAATTTTCTTAGTCCAGATGATGCTAATTCGTCACCCGCACTGGCCAAATGCAGCCTGCATCAGAATCTGCCACAAAATGCTAACTGGATTTGGTGCTTGAAGATGCAAACATTGCTAAATTTCTATACTTTGAGAAATTTAAAATAAGCTGCTTTTTTCTTCTTTTTAATTGGTGCCTGATAGCCAATGCACGTGTCTACATCTCCCTTACACATGCTTGAATATCTTGAGACAGTCTTGCAAACTGTTCTTCAAACACATCAGGAAGATGAATCACCTTATGTGGTCCTCCCAAGCTGGCAATGGCATTAGAATAGATGTGCTGATGGGAGTAGGTGAGGAAAAGGAAGAGCAAAGGCCAGATTGTGTGCAGAGGAAAATATCTAGGTACCTGCTAGATAAAGTTTCCATGTAAATACAGTAACGTACCCTGAGCTTGCGTACCATAGAAATAGCTCACTTGTTATTTCATTTATATTTTACTATCTCTGAAATTCAGACTTTTTAAAAAAAGATTTATTCATTTTTTCTATTACAGCCAGATATACACAGAGAGAAAGAGAGACAGAGAGGAAGATCTTCCGTCCGATGTTTCACTCCCCAAGTGAGCCGCAATGGGCCGGTGCGCGCCAATCCAAAGCCGGGAACCTGGAACCTCTTCCGGGTCTCCCACGTGGGTGCAGGGTCCCAAAGCTTTGGGCCGTCCTCAACTGCTTTCCCAGGCCACAAGCAGGGAGCTGGATGGGAAGTGGAGCTGCCGGGATTAGAACCGGCGCCCATATGGGATCCCGGGGCTTTCAAGGCAAGGAGGACTTTAGCCGCTAGGCCACCGTGCCGGGCCCAAATTCAGACTTTTAGAGAGGAAAATTAATAGTCTATTAGAAGAAACTTAACATGTATGGCTTTGCAGTTCAACTTCAAATGCTTATTTTTTATTCTTCCATTCCGATAAAAGTGTGCCTTTTATGATACACATGTTGCATGTTAGTGTCCGACCACTGGAACATGAACTCTGAATATGAGAGCTAGGGATACATGTTTTTTTCAACTGCCACCCCCAAAAACCAATCAGTGTGACTTGTATGTGGTAGATTTGAATGAAGAAACACATAAATAATATTTAGTATGAATAGTTTTATCTCAGAATTTTATACATGTCAACAAATCTTTTAGTGCAATTCCTCTTGACTGCAAAAGTTTGCTGTATTAGAGGCAATTACACTGATCTCTCTCCTAGTCATATTATACTGAATGTTAAGCCAGTTTCAGTTATGTGCAACCCACACAGTTGTGTAATGGCCTGCAATTACAGGACTCCTGAACTTGGTTTGATACTCTGTTGTGCCTTCCTAAAGCCTTAATCATTTTGAATAGCAGGGGGTTGGGGGGAGGAGGGGCTTACCTTTCTATTTTACCCCAAACCCCACACAAATGATGCCACCAGTTCAACCTCTAAGCCTAACAGGCACACTGTGCTAGTATGGCAACTGTGGGTTTCCTAGAGTGGCTTTGATTGTACCATGTAGAATTCACAAATAATGGCTGGAATTTTGTATACGTAGTTGACATTGTATTAAAAAATAAGCAGCAATAAAAAAAAAACCCCTAAAAAGTCAATCTACAGCATCCACTTGATTAGAGAGAAGTATCCTTGTCACTTGAATTCTAGATGAAAAGCCCTGGAGTTCCACACTGTGCAAGGGTTGTGATTTGATTTCAAATGATCGAAGTGTTACTCCTTAGGGGAGGTGACCTAGAGGGATGCTGGCATGTATTATAATTCCCAGGCTTCTCCCTCCAGCTGGAGGAATGAGAATGAAGCTGAATGAAATTGAAAGATCCTTGGAAAACCTCTGGGCAAATCCATATTGCTAATCCCCTTTCTACAACTTCTCCACCTGGGTTCAGACTTCCGTGTGTGCAGGAAACATACACTACTGTGTCAAAATGTATGTTCCAATGCAGGAAGTGGGCATGTTACTTGTGATTTTTGCTTCTCTGGTAAGCAAGAGAAAGGTGACTGCTATGAGACCAGAGTTGCTGGTGCGTGGCACATACTTTCCGTGCCTCACTGACAGAGGCAGTTGTTATGAAAGATCCTTAATGCCTGTTTCGTCTTGGCTTATGGTGAAGAAACTACCCTAAAAATCAGTCTTGCTTACATGCAATACATACACTAATAGCTCACTACACAAGTGTGTGCATGCGCGCTAGAGCATCAAATAGTAGAAATGTCTGACTCAAACAGCTTTAAACAATGAGATTTATTATCCTATGCAAGTGAGAGTATACAGGATCTGTTACTATCAGGGCCTAGGAGCAGCCTCCACAATGTCATCAAAATCCCTTGCTTCTTCTCCCTCTGCCGTCCTCACTGTGCTAAAATAACTGTGACTGTTACAGGTATATTCTTCAGATAACATAATGTCCAGAGGCAGAAGAATTGTCACTCTGGTCTGTTTAAAAGCCAATACATTTTCTCAGAAGCCCAAAGCAAAAATTTCATATTTCAAGTCACAGATCTTTTTCCTAATCCATTCATTTAACCATGGTAGAGAAATGCCTGTGACTACTTAGTGAAATGAAAATAATTGGGGTTTGATTGCTGAAGAAGGGGTTCAGCACTCTTTGAACTACAAGGATGTATGGGGAATTGGGCACGTGAAAAACATATAAATTGTGGGGAAATATGTGATGACTGAGGGAGGGGGAATCGGTACTAAGTTAGACCAACCAAGTGTCTATCCACACAATCACCACCAAAAGGACATTACTTCAAGAAGAGCAATAGACTCTTCACAAATCTCATCACAAATCTGTTGTCAGAAACTGAAACGTTCAAATCTCTTCATTCCCTTCATTGGATTTGCCTTCCCCTGAAGCCAGCCTCCAAAATATTTGATTTTGTAAAACTATAGCCATTTCTGTGTAACTGTTTGAGAACAGATGATCATCCATGCTTAGTTACAAAACAGGACAGGAGCAGTAACATGACAATGAAATAAGTACCCTGCTGGCGCCATTGATTTACTTGATTGATATACTAAGCATTTTCACATCCTGTAGTTCACACTGGGTGAAGCCCAACACTGTCTGGATCCATTCATTGAATTCTCATCATTTTAACCAACATTGTGAGGTATGGTTCCTCAGTTTGAGACACCAGATGAAATTTTACACTAAGTAGTTAAAAACACAATCAGATTTCTTGATAGCATTCCCAGAAGATCCAGTGAATTGCCAAAAGCTACTTTTAAAAATATGTTAACAGAATTACATGCTTGATATGACCTCCCATAGCTGGAACATGCATTGAGTGAACCTTCAGTCCCCATTTATTTAGAAATGTTACTTAAAAAAAGAAATGCAGAACAGCACAGTCAGTAAAAATATAGATTCCAAAACACAACTGGCTGGATTAAGTCTTGCCTGTGCAATTAAGCAGCTGAGTGACCTTAGGCAAGTTAAAGAAATGTGCTATGCTTTGGTTTCCTCACTTGTGAAAGGAGGATGAGAATATCACATACCTTTCTTGACTGCTGTGAACACTAGGTGTGCATATAAACACAAGGGTGCTTAGCACAATGTAAGCACTTCATCAACATTAACACATTTGCATGCTTTTACATTTCTTCCAAGGGACACATTTTTGCTTGTATTTTGCACCCACTTTTCCTGATCCATAAGAGGATTCTGAAAGATGATATTTGAAAGCTGTTCAAATATCAGTCCTCAATAATAGCCGCCATTAATTGAATATATGCTATGTGAAAGGCACTATTTGGGGTACCAAGTAAGCATTGTCTTAGTGAATTTTAATAATAGCTTCCAGATATAGAATTTTTTTCCATTTTATAGGTGAGTAAACAGAAGCATGGAGACATCAACCATCTTTCACAGTGACATGTACTTTATCAGTTGCATTGCTGAGGTTGTATTCCAGCCTATTTGAATTTCATAGGCTTAAATTTGTAATACCTTCAATATAAATAAATGTAGATTAGGACATTAAATTACTTGGTCACAATCCTTCTTGTACCCCATGTTCCCTTTCCTCAATTTGGTCAACAAGTAAGATATGAAAAATCTATTCTGAGTTAGGAAAGGTAAGAGAAGTTAAATGATACGTGATCAATAAATCGCATCAGAGCTGGAGAAAATGATCAGGTATTTTGTAAGGGTGTTACTAATAAGTGACTGTTCAATAAAACTTGGAGTCTATAAAACACTTCCATTTTTTCAGTAAGCAAAGCAAGAATTATTAAAGATATTAAGGATGGAAACCTCCTGTTCAGTATCAGGAGGGAGCTGGCTACAAGACAAAAAAGACCCCAACACTTTTATATCTAATGTAGCTAACAGAAGGCACTAATTGTACTATAGATAGTACATTATTTATAGAAGTTTGGTAAAAAGAGTGCACAGGATTTGAGGCAAAGTAAGGTACTATGTCCATAATGCAAATGAGAGGCACCCTGAGTTTCTCAAGTCAGGTCCTCTTGCCTCTCAAGTATTTCCATGTCACAGTCTTAGAATGACAATGGTAGGACTTTAGAGAGCACAGTTGTTTATTCAAATCAGTGATTTACCTCAGGTCCAATGTGTAAAACAGGTAAGTATTTTTCATTAGTGCTAATTTCTACATTCAGCTTTGTACTACAGTTACAATAAAGTACTTAAACAAGACTATAAGAACATAACAGGCTTAAATTTCATATCCAATCTTCATTCATTTTGTTTTTTGTGGCTGATTCAATAAAGTCTGGAATGACATACAGTAATAGCCACAAACGGTAAGAGCTCTGGACCTCTTAATTCCCTGAGAATACTTCCATAGAACTTTGGCTAGGTATAAGAAAATATTTTAGCCAGAAAATCTCTGCCTTTCATGTGTTAACATCTGTTACTGAGCCTCCTCTCTGCTCCAGCCTTGTACTGATCCCTCAGCTGTGGTTCAGTAAACAGGGAACAGAGTAGGTAGTGTCCGCATCTTCATGGAGCTTTGGAGTAGGGTGACTTCAAATCTGGACTTCTTGTACAGTAGATGGTGTTGACTTCTTCATCGCTATTTTGCAAATGCAACTGATGGTAGAGAAAATTTTGACAAACATGTTAAGGGTTGAGGATTTCCCTTTCAAGAGGAAATTGTTTGCATTGATAGAATTTTAAAAGACATTTAAAAAGTAAAAAAGGCTCCTAGTAGATGTAATAGAGGGGGCATCTAAGTAACAAAGCCTGGGATAGAGGCTGTGGTGAGAGTAGGACAGTCTTGACCATGGGTTCTCCATTTACTCAGCAAAGACAGCTGAGTATTTCACCCCAGCAGCAGAACATTCTTAGGACCCAAACGTGACACTTGGTTTGTCTGTTTGCTTTTACTAAAAATATCTTGGGCTTTTTTCCTTTTCTTTTTCAACTTTGCTTGAGAAGCAAAATAATATACAGAAAGAGAAAAAGCAAAAAAACTGTGATCCACTTGTTAACTTTCCATATGATCACAATAGCCAAATCTGGGCCAAGCTGAAGCCAAGTGCTAGGGACACCATCCTGGCTTCCCGTTGTCAGGAGCTCATGTACTTGGGGCATCGTCTGCTGCCTCCCTAGGTGCATTAGCAAGCACCCAGTTTGCGCTACAAAATGAAGCTGGAGAAACCGGAAGTATACAGGCATGGTCTAGAAACAGACCTGGAATACAGAGGGGTGAGACAGGATATGCAACTGGTAAGATGCCAAGGGGCAATGAAATCTGGCAGGTGTAAAGTGCCCTGTGATCAGAATAATTTGTAACTTTTAATAATGAAAACATGGAAATTTAGTTTTAAGATATTGACCTCCCTGTAATGTAATCTTTATTCTTTTTTTTTTCTAGTTGTTGTGGTTGTTGTTCTTGCTAAATTTTGCTATTACTCCCTTTTATTTGGTATTTAAGGGAAACTGAAAAGGGTGAGAAATTTTCCAGAAATATGAACATTAAACAGAAACAGGAAAAAGTCTACCTGAAGAGGAAAAATACTCAACGATCTTAATCTAAATATACAGTATGAATCAGATATGCCTGGGGATGGGGGACTGCTCAATGACTAAACTCTCACCTTGCCAGTGCCAGCAGCTCATATGAGCAGCGGTTTGTGTCCCAGCCGCTCTATTTTCCATCCAGCTCCCTGCTTGGAGCCTGGGAAAGCCATCCAGGATGGCCCAAAGTCTTGGAACCTTGCACCTATGTGGGAGACTAGGTAGAAACTCCTGGCTCCTGGCTTTGGATCAGCTCAGCTCCAGCAGTTACAGCCATTTGGGGAGTGTACCAGCAGGTGGAAGATCTTTCTCTCTTTCCTTCTCCATAAATCTGATCTGCCTTTCCAATGGAGATAAATAACACTTAAAAAAAAAAGATATGCCTGTGAGGAAACCTAGGAAGGGCTGAGGGAATATCCAGTGTCTGTGTCATGGCCCAAATGGTTGGGCTTGAGGCAGTCCACCTCAGCATAGCGAAGTGTTGCATAAGGCTGGTGGACTTGGGGCTGTGTCTGTGGCTGACTCCTGGGTTACTTGGAGGAGCACATTTTTGTTGCAGCACAAGTGACTTCAGTGCAGAGCTCTGCTTTAACAGATCAGGCAACCAAAATCAGAGAACAAAGTTATTTGCCCAGTTCCAACCCAGAGGGGCAGAGGAAACACCACAGTCCATTCTCCCCCCGACCCTGACTCCCAGTTCACACCACCCCAGCCAGGCTCTTCACAAGGGAGGATAGCTTCTGCACATTGAGCATGTTTGGGGGAAGCGCTGGTAATTTTGAACTCCTCAGTGGGCTGACTGGCTTAGCAGCTGGGAAATTCTGAATCACATCAGATGGAATGTTTTGTTTACTTCCTCCCCACAGTGCTAAAAGGGAGCGTTCCCTCTCCCCCAACTAATTCGCTGGAAGCCATAAAAAATTTCCAATTCATCTGGTCTCACTTCTGACCAATGTCTTCCTGTGGCTAATTTCAGACAAGCAATAGCATTTGAAATATTTCGTTTATTTTCAGAAGATAGCAAACAGAAGGAAGAACATCTTTTCCATAACTCTTACTTTGGTAAAGTTGCAACTCCTTACTCCCAGCAGCCAAATATAACACAGAGGTCCCATCTAGGTTAGCCAGTACTGCCAGGAGTTGGTTTGTGTGTTCTGAAATTGTCAATCAGTTTGTTAAATTAGAATTGTCAGCCATCATCTAGTTCAATAGATCAGAAGCCCTTTTAGAAAGTCAAATGTAAATCAACTCCTAATACACAAAAACCTATAAACTGAAAGCAGTTCTGGTTTAACTTGGTGGTCCAGACATCCTAATATCTCTTTGCCTGTTATAACAGTTTTGAGACAGTTCTCCAAGTAAGCAAATTGAAAACTACTAAAGTAATTGAACTGACATTATGCCAGTAAAGATACTCAGGTTTCAAGGTGACCTTCCTGGGGTCTGCAGTAAGTGTGGTCTGCTTAGGCTTAGATTCAGCTCTTCGGGATTGTCCATTGAGCATTTTGTAATTCCTGCTTCTGTGACTTATGCCTCCCCCCCTGGAACTCAGGTCTCCTTGGAGAGAATGTGAGGATGTGCTTTGAAAAAGAATGTGTTACAGTATCCACTAATAAAAAAAAACTCAGTAAAAACGAGAAGAAAGCTCTGGCTTCATCGGACAGATATAGACAAATGTACACAAATGCACAAAGCAGGCATCAAAGTAATTACTCGGTGTACAGTTATAGCTGTGACTGAACAACTGAAATCTGCTCCATGAAATATGTCATTGAATGATTTTGTTGTTGAACATACATCATTGATTGCCTTTAGACAAGCCTGGATTGTATAGTCTGCTACATACCTAAGCTGTACGGTATATACACATCATATGCACAGTTATTTTGTGAGCTATAATGAGCAAAGCAAGGGAAGATTAACGTAAGTGCAAATCAAAATGATGTGATCAATAGATATAAACATGAAAGCTGCTGTCTGTATAACTTGGCATCTGTAAATCTTTTCATAAAAAGGAGGAGGAGGACACTATATAATAATGATTAAAGTATAAAATAAGAAATATGTAAAAGTTACATAGTCTCTAATTATCATTGTATCACATGCAATTTATATGTTATAATTTTGTGTCATCAACAGTGCAATCATTGGTTTTAAAAAGCATTACCACAAACATATAAGTAACGCATGGCACGATGATGGATATAATGTCACAAAGTGGTAACATTTTTCAGCTCCATTATAAACTTATCGGACCACTTTAATATGTGAATCCAATATTGACATTATTTTCAGAAAGCTTATTAGGTGGTACATGAGTGTCATTGTTCTTGGGAGATTTGAAATTTCCGTGTTGTCTGATATTTCTTCTCTACATTGATCCAGATACAAGCCAAGGATCCCCTGTAGTCCTGAGGGAACAGTACAAGTAGAAAATAACTCTGCCTCCACATTTCTGTTTATAAATTTGTGATGGTGGGAGGTGTTCACCAGGCCATGTGAATGATAAGGCAATTTGATACACTTTTCACTGACTTACAGTTTTTTTTTTTAGATTCATTTATTTTATTACAAAGTCAGATATACAGAGAAGAGAGACAGAGAGGAAGATCTTCCGTCCGATGATTCACTCCCCAAGTGAGCCGCAACGGGCGGTGCGCGCTGATCCGATGCCGGGAACCTGGAACCTCTTCCGGGTCTCCCACACGGGTGCAGGGTCCCAATGCATTGGGCTGTCCTCGACTGCTTTCCCAGGCCACAAGCAGGGAGCTGGATGGGAAGTGGAGCTGCTGGGATTAGAACCGGCACCCATATGGGATCCCGGGGCTTTCAAGGTGAGGACTTTTAGCCGCTAGGCCATGCCGCCAGGCCCTGACTTACAGTTTTCTACCCATGAAAACAGAGACCAGAGACCAGCTCCCCCTCTCCTCCTGTCCAAACAACCCAGATCTTCATTCCTTTCCTCACAAAAAAGAAATGAGAAGGAAATGATTTATCACATATAGAGTTTTCAGGCCAGTGGCTGGGTAGAGGAAGCATGCTCTAGTACTAGCCATTATCTTTATTTTTTAACCAGTCTAATAATAACGTTAATTAAAATAACTAAGTGATTCCTATAGTTAACAGAGTCTTTATATTCCAGATGAAGAAATAGAGGCCTGCTGAGTTTTAACTGCTTTGCCCTAAGTCATGCTTTAGGAGTGAGGCAGAAAGTGGACATAAAAGTAGAACCACCTGAAAACCCAGTGCCCAGTAAATTCCTGCTTGGAGTAGAATTCATTGCATTATCATCCAATGTGTAATTTGGGTGTCTCTTTATTTGAATGCTTGAATACTCAGAACTAAATTTGTTACCAAGTATAATGATCTAATTAACTCTAAAATAACATATTCCTTTGTTTCTAATTATATGGTTGTTTTTTACTGTTTTATGTTTTAAACATTTTTTTAAAGATTTTTTTATTTTTATTACAAAGTCAGATATACAGAGAGGAGGAGAGACAGAGAGGAAGATCTTCCATCCGATGATTCGCTCCCCAAGTGAGCCGCAACGGGCCGGTGCTGCGCCGGTCCGATGCCGGGAACCAGGAACCTCTTCCAGGTCTCCCACGCGGGTGCAGGGTCCCAAAGCATTGGGCCGTCCTTGACTGCTTTCCCAGGCCACAAGCAGGGAGCTGGATGGGAAGTGGAGCTTCCGGGATTAGAACCGGCGCCCATATGGTATCCCGGCGTGTTCGAGGCGAGGACTTTAGCCACTAGGCCACGCCGCCGGGCTCGTTTTAAACATTTTGTTCTGTTACTCTTGGATGTTTCTGAAAACCTTCCAGATTATCATGAACAAGTGAAACTTATTTAAATATGAGAAAGTTGTCTGATGTTGTAAGGGTTATAAAAAATTATAAAGTGAGGTTTCTAACACCAAAAAAACTTACTTAATTGAGGACCATAAGATTGGTACTTTGAAGTAATCAAGAGAAGTGTAAATTCTAAGTGAGAGTGGCAAGGTAAGAAAGTATGAGATGGTCAAAAGATTTCTCAATATTGGTGGTTACGTTAGGAGGGACTTTCTGAAACTTGGGTTCAGAATTCTAGCTAAATAAATAAATAAATAAATAGTGTGCCTGCCACATTGGAGTCCAAAAGCTGGAAGACTGTTATTCCTCTGAGTTGAATTACCTGCTGACTCATCTATTTAACATATTTTATACTGGGTGTAAGTGTAGGTACCAAGTACACCAAATAGTGAGTACAAAAATAATGCTCTTTGCCTTTGTAGAATTAAAAGCCTGATTTTCAAGACTTGTAGGAGAAAGCAACAAGCAAGAGAAACTACTTGGTCTGAATTATAAACAATCATCTCACTTCTATTTGCCCAACTATTTATTTATTTATTTATTCATTCATTCATGTAGATCTAGAGGATCCCACACATTTCACAATACAGACTTAGAAGCTTAGGGGATAGTTCCTCCCTTCCTGCCCTCCTTCTAGCGCCATGCCCTTTTTTCTCTAACTACTACAATGGCATATATTCCTTTTGCCTTACAATCACAACCTTAACATTTAGTACATGAAGGTATCAAGACATAGCAAGTACAGCAAATAAATAAAAGAGGAAACCCTAGTGTTAACCTGAATACAGCAAATAGTAATCAAATCCTAGGAGGTTGATCTCGCTTATTAAATTACATTTTTGTGTTTTGTGAATTAATTGTCACAGATCAGAGAAAACGTGGTATCTCTCTTTGCAAGACTGGCATGTTTCACTAAGAACACTAAGAACTGGATTGATTTAGTTGCAAAAGACAAGATTACATTCTTTATGTGGTTGAGTAGTATTCCGTAGTATATGTATATACATTGTCTTTATCCAGTTATTCACTGATGGACAGCTGGTTGATTTCATGTCTTAACTATTTTGAATTGTACTGCTGTAAACATGGGAAACAAAAAGCCTGAGCATTTTTTTCATGTCTACTGTCCATCTGAATTTCATCCATTGAAAAATGCTGATCATAGCGTTTATCTTATCTGGACTTTTCATTCTGCGGTTGTTGCCTTTCTTGAGTCGTTTATGGATGCTGATTTTTTCTCCTGTATCAGTTGCATAGTTTGCAAATAGTTTATTCCATTCTGTTGGCTGCCTCCCCACTTTGTTGATGGTTTTCTTTGCAGCACAGAGGCTTCTTATCTTGATGTAATCTCATTTGTTTCCTTTTGCTACTATTGCATGTACTTCTGGGATATTTTCCAAGAAGTCTTTGCCTATGTCTACCTTGCAGACTGTTCCAAATATTTTCCTCTAGTAATTTGAGGTATCAGATCATCTATTTAAATCCTTGATTTCTGTAGAGTTGATTTTTGTGGAAGGTGTATGATAAGGGACTTTTTTTCTGAGTGGTGCACACATGAATCCAATTTTCCTGGCACTTTGCTGAAAAGACTGTCCTTTCTCCCTGAATTGATTTTGGTTTACTTGTCAAAATTTAGTTGTATGGATTTATGTCTGAGATTTCTATTCTGCCCATTGATTTTCATGTTGGTTTTTGTTCTAGTACCAGGCTATTTTGATTACAATTGCCCTGTGTGTATCTTGTCTGATCTCATGATGCCTTCATTTGTTTTTGTTGTTTAAGATTTCTTTAGCTATTTTAGGTCTTTTGTTGCTTCCATATGAATTTTGTCATCAATTTTCTAGCTCCAAAAAGAAATGTCACAGGTGTTTTGATTGGTGTAACACTAAATCTATAAACTACTCTTGGTAATATGAACATTTTGATTATATTTATTCTTCTGGTCACAAACCCAGCAGACTTTTCAGTGTTTTGGAGTCTTGTATTTCTTCTACTTCTTACTTTAATAGTTTGGTAATTTTCATCATATTTAATCTTGGTTAAATGTATTCCAAGTTACTTAAATTTTTTATGGCTATTGAAAATTGGGCTGATCTTAGAAGTTGTTTCTCAGCCATGGAAATGGTTGTACATGCAAAGGCAAATCATTTTTATGTGTTGGTTGTATATCCTGCAATCTTACCAAACCCTGAAGAGTTCCAATCACATCTTTGTATTTTGGCTTCCCTATGTGGAGACTCAGGTCTTCTGCAAACAAGGATATCTTGGCTTGCTCTTTTCTTACCTAATAGCTCTAACTTAAACTCCCAGGATTATACTGAAGTAGTGAGAGTGATGTTTCTGCATCACTGAGGAAATGTCTCCAACTTTTCACATCAATATGATTATAACAATGCCTTTTTCATATCTTACACTGATTGTGTTAGTGATATCTTCTATACCCAATTTTCTTAAGGTATTTATAATGAAGGGTATTACATTTTATCAAAAGTTTTCTCCACATCTATTGAAATAATACTGTTTTTTACTCTTCATATTGTTAATGTAACACATCACATCTAATGATTTGCTTATGTTGAATAATTCCCGCATAGCAGGGATAAGTTCCAGTTGATCCAG
The DNA here is from genome assembly GCF_030435755.1 of Ochotona princeps. Taxonomy (NCBI): domain Eukaryota; kingdom Metazoa; phylum Chordata; class Mammalia; order Lagomorpha; family Ochotonidae; genus Ochotona; species Ochotona princeps. Next base: position 55,018,437 of record NC_080833.1, read on the forward strand.
TTAAATTATCATTTTGATGCATTGTTGATTCAATTAGACAGTATTTAATATCTAAAGTCATTTGGGAAATTAGTTTATATTTCTCTTTCTTTCTGATGTCTTTTTATGGTTTGGAAATTAAGGTTATGTTGGCCTTCTAGAATGAGTTTGGGAGGATTCCTTGTCTTTCATGTGTTTTGAATGGATTGTGAAGTACTGGAGTTTGTTTTTCTTAAAAGGTCTTGTAGAATTTTGCATTGAAGCCACCAGTCCTGGATTTTTCTTTTTGGGAGATTCCTGTTACTGATACCATCCCTACCCTAGTTATTGATCTATTTGAGTTTTCTATGTCATTTATGGCTGGGTTTAAATAGACTGTATGTGTCCAGATTTTATTCTAGATTTTCCAATTTGTAAACATATACCCATTTGCAGTATATCCTGATAATCCTTTTTATATCTGTGATGATTGCTATCATATATTCCTTTTCATCTGTGATTTTTTTTGTTTGGGTCTTATCCCCCTACTTTTTACTTTTTGTTAATTGGTACAATGATGTACCAGTGTTGCTTAATTTTTTGTCAAAAAGCCAGCTCTCCAGTTCACTGATCTTATGTATCATGTTTTATTTCTTCTCTAAGTTTAACTTTTTCTTTCTTTCTGCTCATTTTTTAGTTTGGTTTTCTGTTGTTTTTCTAGGTCTTTGAGAGTCATTACTCATTTATTTGATGCCTTTCTTATTTTTGATAAAGTCAGAAATTGTTATGAAGTTCCCTCTTAGTACCACTTTTGCTGTATCTCATAGTTTTGCATTTTATGCTGTCATCTTCATTCATTTCCAGTAATTATTTTTAATTTCCCTTTGATTCCTTCTATGAAATGAATCATTAACATGTGATTTATTCATGTGTTTGCATATTTTCTAGAGTTTCTTAAGTTGCTGGTTTCCAGTTTTAATCCCTGGTTGTCAAAAGGACACATGGTATGATGGCTTGTTTTATGGCCTATCATATGGTCTGTCCTATGAACTCATGAAAAAAATGTGTGTCATGCAACAGTGGGGTGAAATGTTTTTTATATATGATACATATTTATGCATAATATATATTTTATTTATGTAAATATATAAATGTGCATATAAAATATATAAGTATATAAAATTTGCACAAATATATATGTATACAATACCTATATGTATACCGAATTTATACAAATATGTGTATGTATATCAATGAAGCCCATTTGATCCTTATGTAGACTAGCTCTGTTGTTTGTTGTGTTTTTGTCTAATTGATCTGTCTACTGATGACAGTGGGGTTTTGAAGCCATCCACTGTTGTTGTACTGGAGTCTATACATCTGTATAAATCTGTTGTAACTATTTTAAATGGTTAGGTGTGCTGGCATTAGATACTTGTACATTTTCTGCAATTCTTATTTAATTGATTCCTTAAATAATTGTGTGATTTCCTCCTTAATCTCTTTTAACAGTTTTTATGTTAAAGCCTAATAGTTTAATATTAGAACAGCTATACCTCTTTACATTTTCTTTCTGTTGACATAAGATATATTTTTCCATCTTTTCACTTTCAGTCTATGTATCTTTTTCAATGGGAGGTGTTTCTTATAGGCAGTAGATAGTTCTTTAAAAATAAAATCCAGTCAGCCGGTTTATATTTGTTTGGAGAGTTTAGGCAATTTGGGTTCAGGATCATTATTGAAAGCTAACAATGTGGTCCTACCATTTTAGCAGAAATGTTCTCATTGCTTGCTTTAGATTTCCTTTGTAGCTTGCTAAGAAATTCTCTACCTTCACCTTCTTTCATTATGATAATTATTATTCTCTATGTCTGTGTATAGCACATCTTTAAGCATTATTTTTAGGCTGGGTGGGTGATGGCAAATTCTTTCAATTTTGATTTGTTTCTGAGCAGTTTTTATTTTGAATTCACGTATAATTGAGAGCTTTTCTCGGTTAGTATTCTGGGTTGGCATTTTTTTTCATTAGCAAATTTTATGTCATGTAAGTTCTTCTATATTCTTATGGTTTAAGTTAGGTTCAACCTAGAGTATTCGTTACGCTGGAAAATATGTTCACTCTAATATTTTCTATTTATTGGGAAAGTTAATCATCCAGATTTAATATGATGGAACAATAAGAAACTGCATAAATCTTATTTCAAGATACAAGGGGGATTTCTCTGGAGATAAATGACCTACCTCAGCATTTTCTTCCTGTTACTTTGTTATTTGAATCATAATGTCTTTGTAAAATCAATGTGAATAATGAGCAAACATTTTCTCTTGGGGCCCTCAACTTCATGCAGTGCTGATTCTCATTCCGTTCATGCTTTTGCTTTCAGAGACAATTGGAATAGCAACTTACAATTTGGAAAAGGAAGTTTCTTATGTGTTTGCCTCTAAATTTTTTTTATTTTCTCCAACAAAAAAATGCACTATTCTAGGGGAAGAGTATTTCTAAAATAGTTTTGGGGGCAGTGAATGCCCTGCTATGAAACATAGCCTATTTCTGTGCAATAACATAGTTTAGAAGTTAATTGACTTAGTCTTAGTCCAACCATACCACTCAGGGTATCTCAGTTTTATACCTGTAATTTGAGGATGATAATAACAGCACAACAATAATGAAAGCATGGTAAAAATAGAGATGCTTCTGTTTTTGTTCTCTAGGATGTATTTATTCTTTGCAAGCAATAGTATGCAAAATTTTTCTTGGGAGCAAGCCACTTTCCTATAAGACACGCATGCACTACAGACATATCCAATTAGAAAAGACCATCACAATGCTTATAAAACTGCAAATAACCAAAAACAATTGTCTTAAAAATGTATGCATTTTCCAAATTGATAAAAATAAAAATGCATTCCAGGAATTACATAGGAGCTATTCTATGTGGAAGGAGTTACTTTATCTTATAACTGACATTTAAACTGGGAAGAAAATGAGCCAAAGGCTACAGCTTCCAAATATTGGGGCTTACAGATGAAATCACATAGAAGAGAGTTTTTCTCCTCCTTAACTGTGCATCTCTTATTTCATTTTCTGGCCTTATTGCATTATCTGGGACTTCCAGCACAGTGTTGAAAGAGAATGGTGACAGGAGGTAACTTACTTTTCTTGCTATCTTAGTAAGAAATCTGTGAGTTTCTCATTCTTAATGTGATGGCTTGTTAACTGTAGTTTTTTAGTAGACTTGTTTTAAATATTGAGATGCTTTGTCATGAATGGTGCTGGATTTTGCCTGATACCTTTTCTGTGCTATTTATATGGTCATATGATTTTTTTTCTGCTTTAACTTGTGGATGTAATGGAGTACATTATTTGATCATCAAAATTTGACAATCAGCCATACAGACCTTGTACAAATCATACTGGTCTTAGTATATAATTCTTTTTATACTATGTTTGAATTGATTTGCTAATAAGTACTTTATTCAGTATTTTTTAATCTATGTTCATGAGAGATATCTGTCAGCAATTTACTTTAATGTCTTTGTCTTTCTACCAGAGTAATTCCAGTTTCATATGAGTTTGAAGCATTCCTTTTGCTTCTGTCTTCTGGATTTTTGTTTAGAAGTTTAATATAATTCACCAGTGATCTTGGTTTTTTTTTTCTGTTATGGAAAGTTTTTTTCCCCCAAATTTGACATCCCGATGAAGTATAGAAAAATTCAGTAAATATAAGCTCATGCCTCAGAAGGAATAGCTGAGTTACCAGAACATAAGGATCAACTTTGAATATTTTCTCAGTTAACTCAGGGAAAATGATTCATTACTGATTGATTTTATTTATTACCTAGGAGCTTGTTCAGATTGTGAATTTCTTCTTGTGTGATTTTTTGGCAGATTGTACCTCTGAAGGGATTGGCCGTTATCTAGATTATTAGTAATTTTTGAAGTATCTCCTTTTTTTCCTATAATGGCTAGAAATTTGTAGTTTTTATTGATATTTTCAAACATTACACTTTTAGTTTTGCTTGTTACTATTTTTAGTGCTCTTGGTTTCATTATGTGAAATACCATCAGTGGGCAGACATGAATTCTCTCAATATCATCTCATTCTGGAGAGATTTACCTGTATTGTTCATTGGGGCACATATATCCCAAGTTAACTTTCATGACTTAATTATGCTTTCTAAAAATAAGTTTAATGCTTACTTATGTGTGTCTGTTTGAAAGGTAGAATGATAGATGCGAAGGAGAAAGTGGACGATCTTCCATGTACTGTTTCTAAATGAGGACTGTAGTCACCAGGACTGGACCTGACCAAACCAGGGACTGTCGTGTGGGTAGCAAAGATCCAAATACTAGAGCCATCACAAATTGCATCCCAGGTTTTATCAGAAGGACACTAGATTAGAGAAGGAGTAGCCTGACTCAGAACAACATTCCCATGTGACAAAATGGGTTCCCAAGTAACAGCTTAACCTACTCTCCTACATCACTCACCCAATTTCCCTGAATAATGTTTTATCTTCCCTTGAAACTTTCTGTGCATTCTTGGACTGTACAATTTGGACAACAATTTACAATGAAACAAATTATGTTAAGGTACTTATATATAAATAGAAAAATATCTTAAAATCAGTAAAATTTCAAGGATGTTTCATATTTTTTGCCACTGTCTTCTCTCTTATAATTCTGTGAACATCCAAGTAGTTTTCTATTTCAGAAGTTTCTGTACTGTCCATGCATCCAAACCACTGATACATATAGGTAACAAATAATTATTAAATACCTACTTTAGCAGTCACTATCTTAAGCATTAAGGGTTTAACATTGAGCAAAATAAACATAAATCTCTACTGTAATGGAACTTGAAGTATTTTCCCCCTCATTCTCTGCTCTCATAACCTTGACTCTCAACCTCCATTCAAATAGTAAATTCTACTGTAGAATGACTACTTGAATCTGGTATGTCTGTGCCTGTATTCTTCCTGCCTCAGGTCACTTTTGTTCACTTTGACCAGTCTGATCTCCCTGATGCCAATGTGACTTCCGCAGGTGGTCTTCCACATGTTACCAGCAAAGTAGTCTTCTTAAAACTTGACAAGTCTCAGCAACACTGGGACTAGGTTAACCAGATACTAGGAATCTCTCAATGGAATGAAATAAAAAAGCTTAACATAACACATGCAAAATATTTTTTGTCTTTAAAAACATAAATCTAGGGTTTTATGGTAATTATACACTGAAAGAAAACAGGAGAGCTAGAATAAAAGGTCCAAGGATACCAACAAGCATGCAAGCAGACAAGTGCAGTATGAGATACATTTAAGGATATTAAAACAGGTTTCTTCAGAAAGTCAATGACATGGAGGTAAGAGAAGGTAGGGTGAAAAGGAAATGCTCAAAATTAAGATTTCTAAGCATAGTTACAATGTAGTGCAATTTAGGACATCAAATGAGGTCCCAATTTGAGCATATTTACACTAAAAAAGGTATAAGGAATGAGCGTTTGACGTTTTAGTTGTGGTACGACTTGGAAGACACGCTTCCCATACTAGAGTGCATAGTTCAAGTCTCCACTCCTTGGTTTTCTTTCAATTTGCACTAATCCACACCTAGAGAGGCAATAAGAAATGGTTCAAATGCCCAAGTTCCTGGGAAGTCTGGAGGGAGTTCCAGACCCTTGGCTTCAGCCTCACCTCACCAGCTGACTCCACCCTGACCGTGGTGGGCAGTTGTGCAGAAGAGAGACCCAGCAGACCTCTTTCTGTCTGTCTCCCTGTCTTCAAAAATGAAATGAAATGAAGTAAATTTTAATATTTACATATATGTGAGATAATTACATATATGAGTATGGATCAAGTTAAATGATGCCAATTAAATATTTTAATTATCTCTAAAAATGGGTTGCAAATAGACAAGCACATACTTCTCTGTAGAGTTGAGAAGGTGAAAAGAAATGAGCTGAGAAATCAGCTTTAAACTCATCCACTTAAAATATAATGTAATAAAAGTTGAAATATCTTAACAATTTTTGGTTGAAGTCTGTATAGTAGTTTCAATTGTATTCACTTTCATGGGTATATGTCCAATAGTAAAATTTTAAGATTTATTTTATTTTTATTGGAAAGTCAGATATACAGTGAGCGCAACGGCCGGTGCTGTGCTGATCCGGAGCCAGGAGCCAGGAACTTCTTTCAGGTCTCCCACACGGGTACAGGGTCCCAAGGCGTTGGGCCATCCCCGACTGCCCCCCCCCCCCCAGGCCACAAGCAGGGAGCTGGCAGCATTAGAACTGGTGACCATATGGGATCCCAGGAGCATTTAAGGCGAGGACTTTAGTCACTAGGCCACGCCACCGGGACCCAAACTGAGGTTCTTAAGCTTGTCTCAAAGTCGTTTTACAAACTGATCCTAAACTAGCCTTTCACCTGCTTCCAAATTCTGTATTATTCTGCCTTACATTGCTCCTTTTTTCTACACCCACCATGCCTTTCATGACTCCAATTCCTTCTGCATCGTGTACCCACTGTCTGGAATTTCCTTTGTGTCTTTCTCACACAACAAATGTACTCCTTTCTAAAGGCTGAGCAGGAAATATTTTCCATTGGGCTAAGGAGCACAATAGGAATGAATCATTCTCTCCATTTCCTCTTTAACCCTATGTCTATCTCAGGTCTCCTACATTTCACAGTAATTGCCAAGTCAACGTTACTGTATCCTACATTGATGCAAACAAGAGATGCCCTATTGTGTGTCCATCCTTTCTTTGTGAATGTCCTCCTGACCTAAAGAGAACTAATGTACATAGAGCATTTTCTACCTTGCAGTGTCTTTCTCCTATCTTGTAAATGTCCTCAAATATTTGGTTTCTCAAAGATGGAATGGTAACCAGAATTCTAAACTCCCAGGCTCCAGAAATACACCAATATTTCACTTGTAAATACCATCACCAAACTGACTCTGCCATTAAACTTTAATGATTTTTGGAATAGCTGGAGTTTATCTTTAGGAAAACACTGAGACTCAGTTCCTTTAATGAATGTGTTTTCCTAACCCAGCAATATCTAATGTTCATTTAATTGCTTTGTGTTAACATTAGGTTCAACTCCTTGGTTTCCTCCCTGAAATTTACCCTCACAGAAGCTGTTCTTGGGCTATTTGGCTGTGAGGCCATAAGTTGCTCATATACCCCTTCTCTCCCAGGAGGTAGGTTAAGGTAATTACTCTAATTCTGTATTTGCTACATGAAGTAATGACATTAATCTAGAAATGTAAGCTCCCAACTTAGTCCAATTTCAAAACGTACATTAGTGTTTGTATGTATCACATATGGGTAAATATATAGACTTACATATTTTTTATTTATAAAATAATTCTCTTTCTAATACAGTTTATCACCATGACCTAATATGTTGTAGAAAGTAATTATTTTTTTCCAGTTGGTGGCTGACAATACACTGGCTTTTTAAAATATTTATTTCATTTATTATTGTAAAGTTAGATATACAGAGAGGAAGAGAGACAGAGAGGAAGATCTTCCACCCACTGGTTCATGCCCCAAGTGGCCACAATGGCCAGAGCTGTGCTGATCCAAAGCCAGAAACCAGGAACCTCCTCCACATCTTCCATGTGGGTAAAGGTCCCAAGGTTTTGGACCATCCTTGGCTGCTTTCCCAGGCCACAAGCAGCGAGCTGAATGGGAAGCTGGGTTGCCGGGATTAGAACTGGCTCCCATATGGGATCCCAGCACATACAAGGCAAGGTCTTTTGCTGCTAGGCTACTGCACTGGGCCCTAGATTTTTAATTTATTTTTCTTTAAAAATAATGATTACATGGTTGATCAGGGTGGGAAGGATCAAGATTTAGGGAAAATTGGGTGAATTTGTTGCTTCCAAAATTGTTATTTCTTCTTGTTTTTCATGGAGTTAAGGGGAGAAACAAAGGGGAATACCACTCACAAATCTCCATACATCACAGTACCTAGGAATGAGAAACAGCCACTTCATATCAACGAAGAGTCTCAATATGCACTATAGTTTTTTTATTATGTATTTTTTTAAAAATTTATTTATTTTCATTACAAAGTCAGATATACAGAGAGGATGATTCACTCCCCAAGTCACCGCAACAGCTGGTGCTGCGCTGATCTGAAGCCAGGAACCAGGAACCTCTTCCAGGTCTCCCACATGGGTGCAGGGTCCCAAAGCTTTGGGTCATCCTCGACTGCTTTCCCAGGCCACAAGCAGGGAGCTGGATGGGAAGTGGAACTGCTGGGATTAGAACCAGCGCCCATATGAGATCCTGGCACGTTCAAGGCAAGGACTTTAGCAGCTAGGGCACGCCACCAGGCCCTATAGTTTTTTATATAAGGCAATATGAAATGTTGAAATACTTAAATTTCTAGTTTTGCCCACAGAATATATTTCTAGTTTTACCTACAGAATATTACCAACAGAATAACTTGAAACATTATATAAACTGCAGTAACAAATAGGCATACATTAAAATTAACTATTGTAGTTAATAATCATTTCTTTTATTTTTCTATTGTCATGTTAATGTGATGTTAATACAAAGAAAACAGATTCCTCATGGTTTCTGGATACAATTCTAACAATATAATATTCCCTTCTTTCCTCCTTTGTTTCCTATTTCCAATCCTTTTTTACTTTCTCACTTAGCTTTAGAGACAGGATTTTTTAAAAATTCAAAGTCAAAGGCTTAAAGCACCATTAAATAAAAAGTTCATCAAGCAAAAAGTAAAAAGACCCCAATTTAGTGGGAATATAGACAAGGCCTATTAAAAAATAATGAAAACAGGGTCATTTCAGCACTCCCATTTAGTTATTTTAAAGAAATCATAGGTTGATAAAAATACATCACTGACCACTGTTTTCACATAAACAAACAACATAATTTAAAAAAACTATTTGTAGCAATACTGACACACTTATTTTTCTTTTTTAATCTTTAAATTTTAACTCTCATCTGTAAGAAAGGTGGTTTTGATTTTCAACTTATTTCATTCAAAGTGATATCCTCCAGTTGCATCCATTTTGATGAAAATAGTAGAATTTTTTATTTTTTATTGGTGAATAATATTTCTTTCATCAGATAATGGACACCTTGAATGATTCCAAGCTTTGTCCATTATAAAAATACTGTTATAAACTTGCCAGTGCAGCTATCTCTTTGATACAATATGTTCATGCTTTTGGAGGTGTACCCATAAGTAAGATTGCTGGATCATATGGCAAGCCTGTGTCTTTTTTTCATGGTTCTGCTTCAATCTATTATTTTTATTTTCTGTAATGTACTTTTGTAGATACAGGGATTTCTCCTCCTCCTCTACTCTTTCTTCCTCATCATTTTACCCTCCCAACATTTTCCCCCATAGCATTACAGAGGCTAATCAATCCTTTAGCAACAGTTACAAGTTTAATATTCTGCTGTTAAGTGCACCATGACACTTTAGGTATAGGAAATGGTGGAAAATCTGTGTCATAGTGTCAAGTTGTATTTAACTGTTTCGAAGTCCTCCTTTCACTCAATGCTACTCGGGTAGTATTGCCTTCTGCAATGGATCTTCACTTTCTGGTGTGTTAGTCTCCATTATATAGCTCATATATGGAACATATACTTATATGCTTGTTCATCTGTGGAGCTAGTTGTTTTGTATTTTACCGTATATCAGAGAGAACATATGATATTTACCCTTTTGATTGGCTTATTTCTCTGAGCATAAATGATCTCCAGTTGATCTCCATTTTGATGTGAATGGTAGTATTTCATTCATTTTAATGGCTGAGCAGTATTCCCTGAAGTACATGTACCATAGTTTCTTTATCCATTCCTCTTTTGACAGGCACCTGGGTTGTTTCCACGTGTTTAATGTCATAGATTGGGCTGTTATGAATATAGGGATGCAAGTAATATTTTCATATGCAGATTTTACTTTCTTTGGATATATTATCACGAGTCAAACAGCTGGGTCATACAGTATATCAATTTTCCGTTGCCTTGGCACTCTCCATATTGACTTCCATAGTGGCTATACTAACCTACACTCCCACCAACAGTGTAGCAGGGTACTTTTTACCTCCCATCCAGGCCAACAAGTATTCTTAATGTGAGCCATTCTCACTAAAGTTAGGTAGGGACTTAAATGTAGTTTTTATTTAGCTGTTAACCTGAACATTTTTTCATGTATCTGTTAGCCATTTAAATTTGTTCTTTTGAAAAACACCTGTTCATTTCTTTTGTTCATTTCTTTTTACTTTTTTAAAAGAATTATTTATTTTTATTGGAAAGGCAGATATACAGAGAGAAGGAGAGACAGAAAGGAAGATCTTCCATCCATTGGTTCACTCCCCAAGTGACCTCAGTGGTCAAAGCACTTGCCGAAGAGACCAACCATTTTTCTTGGTTCTCTTGTCTAATATTAGAACTGAACACACACATATATATGTGTATATGTGTGTGTGTGTTCATTTCTTTTGTCTAATATAAGACAAACTTCATTCAAAATACAAGGTAAATTGTTGTACAAGTAAACATGAATGTACATGTATTCTCATAGATAAATTGTATACTGGAGACTAGCATACCAGGAACTGAAAGCACATTGTAGTATGCAGCTCTGCTCCAGAATAAAAGGAGGACTCCCAATGGAACTGTTAAATATATCTTGACAAAAAATTCTGGACTCTACTATTGCCTATGCTTACTACACTGTTATACACTTAAATGACAGAATGATGGATTTGTGACTGTTGCTGAAGGACTATATTATTGTAATAATATGGGGAAAACAGTAGACCTATAATGTGATCATTCCTAAAGAAGGTTCTGTGTACTGATGAAAGAATGTATTTTGAGTCTATAGGAAGAAAGGTTCTATAGATATCAATTAAGGTCATTTGTTCTGTTGTCTGGTTGGATGCTGCTATTTCCTTGCTGAGTTTCTTTCTCATCTATCTGTCCTTTGAAGTTAATGATGTTTTAAACTTATCCACTATTATTATATTAGAGTCTATGTCTCTCTGTAAGTTGGTGAATATTTGTTTCACATAGCAGATGCCATAGCATTTGGCGCTTGCATATTTATTATCATTATTTCCTCTTGTTAAATAGCTCCCTTAATCATTATGTGGTGTCCTTCTTCATCTCTTTTAATGTTTATTCATGTTAAAGTCTATAATATCTGATATTAAAATGGCTACACCTGCTTTTTTTTCCTTTCCATTAGCCTGAAATATCTTTTTCCATCCTTTCACTTTGTTTCCATATATCTTTGTTATTGAGATGTGTTTCTTATAGGAAGTAATAGATGGGTCCTGTTTTATAATCCAGTCCACTTATCTATGTCTTTTGATCAATGAATTTAAGCCATTTGTTTTCAGGGTTAATACTGGTATTTTTGTTATATATAAGTAGGGTTAGTAATTTCCTATCTTATACTTTTGATGAATCATTGAATGATACTTATCCATAAAACAATGCCTTAAATTACATAGTAGAAGCTCAATCTTAGTTATTGCTATTGTGATTATTAAAAAAATATATGACTTTGGGACTGGCATTGTGGCATAGCAAATAAAGCTGCTATCTACAATGTCAACATCTCATATGGGCATCAGTTCATGTCCCAGCTGCTCTACTTCCATTCCAGTTCCCCACTAATAGCTTAGGGAAAGCAGCAAAAGATGTTCCAAGTGTTTGGGCCCCTGATACCCATGTGGGAGACCTGGATGTGGTTCCTCCTTTTGACCTGACCCAACCACCCAACCAATGAGTGGAAGATCCTCTCCCTCTCTGCTCTAACTCTGACTTTCAATTAAATAAATCTTTTTAAAAATAAATAATTTATTACTTTTAATAGCTAATGATGATTATCAACAAGTTTACTTCCTAATAGGTTCTGCCAATCTTGGATCAAATAATAGAACTATTTTATGATTAAAATTCATTTCTTCTTAAAAATTTGTAACTAATACTTGCACGTTTTTGTTTTAACACATATACACAGAGTAAGTAAATCAAACATGGCAACGAGTTTTTTCCATTTCCTTTCTGTTTTTGAAATTTATTTATTTTTAGTGCAAAGTCAGATACATAGAGAGAAGAGGAGAGACAGAGAGTAAGATCTTCCTTCCACTCATTCACTCCCCGAGTGACCACAATGGCCGGTGCTGTGCCAAACCAAAGCCATGAGCCAGGAACTTTCTCCATGTATCCCACGCAGGTGCAGGGTCCCAAGGCTTTGGGCTGCCCTGGACTGCTTTCCCAGGCCACAATCTAGGAGCTGGATGGGAAGTGGGGCTGCTGGGATTAGAACCGGCACCTATATGGGATCCCAGCATGCCCAATGTGATGAATTAAGCTGCTAAACCATGGCGCCAGGTACTAATTTTTCTTGATATGTTTGGAGTCTGTCAGCTTCTTTCTTCCAGTTCTTTTTAAAGGATACAGCTGTGAACTATAGTCACCCCACTATTCTGTGGAACACTGAAGCTTGTGACGTCCATCTGACTGTGTTTTGATTCCTGTTATTCAACTCCATTCAATCCTCCCTTTTCCCACACTTCTTAGCATCTGCTAATTATTATTATTCTCAATTTAAACCAACTTTTTAAAAAATTCCTACATATGAGAGAGATCATGCAGTGTTTGTTTTTCTGTGTCTGGCTTATTTTACTTAGTAAAATGACTTCTAGTTTCATCCATTTTGCCATAAATTTCAGAATTTCATTCTTTCTATAGATAAATAATGCTCCAGTTCATGTTCGTGGCACATTTTCTACATCAGTTCATCCACTGATGGGCAGGTAGTTTGACACAACACCTTGATTATTGTGAGTAGTGTTGTAATGCACAGGAGAGTCCATATCTTTTCCAAATATTGATTTTATTTTCTTTAAATATATACTGAGAAGTAAAATAGCTAAGCCATATGATAGATCTATTCATTTCTGAGTGCTGTTTATGCTTCCTCCATAATCGGATCTCAAAAGCAACAAAAACAAAAATAGATAAAATAAAATCATATCAAACCAAAAAGGTTCATCACAGCAAAGTAAGCTGCTAGTAAAGTGAAGGGACAACATACGAAATGTGAAAAACTGTTTTCAAACTATTCACTGACGAAAGATTCACATCAAGAATATATAAGGGTCTCAAAAAAGTCAACAACAACCAAAAAACATGTCCAGTTAAAATGGGAGTATCTGAATAGATATTTCTCAAAAGAAGAAATGCAAACAACAACAAGAAATGGGAAAAAAAATGTTCACTGTTACTAACCATCAGGGAAATACAAACTAGAATCATACTGTGATAGCATTTCTCTCCAGATAGAATGGCAACTATCAGAAAGAAAGGATAATGGATGCTAATAGGTAGAATAAAGGGAACCAGTGTACACCACTGTGGAAATGCAAATTGGTATAGCCATTGTGTCTATTTTTTAATTTTGTCATTTATTCTTCTGAAATATTTTTTTCTATTAGTTTCAAATTTTACATTTCTGAATGAATCATTTAGAACAATTTTTTTAAATGGTGTTTAAGGGGCAGTTTCCTGCATGCAACTATAGCACCATTTATTGAAGGAACTATTTTCTCTTTTTTTATGGATCTTTGTTTAGTAAAGAGAATCCTCCTTTCTCTTTTCCATTTCCATTCTGTGAACATAGGATAGCTTTCCTTGTTTTCTTCCCCAGTTTCTTTATCTCTCATTCTCCTGCTTCGCTTTCACCAAACCCCATTTTCATAGTTATAGCTTTAATCCACTCTATATTCTCTAGCGTAGTTTGTAATTAATCATGTCAGCAGGAAAAAGTAAGAAAGACCACACGACCGCATTTCCACTGGCATATAAGCATGGGCTAAAAATGACAACTCTATCCCAAAGTGACCGTTTCATTGCAACCCTTGTCTGTATGCTCTATGTGTGCCAGGTCTGTATTCCAAATCTTTGCTGAATTTATTTCTATTTATAGGTTGTTTTGGTGCAGTCTTTAGGCTTTTTTAATGGGAGAACATTTCAACTGCCCACAGGAATAGCCTCCTCTTTCACTACTTTGATGCCTTCTGGTTTTTCACTTTCCTAATTGTCCAAGCTAAGACTTTAAGATCTATGTCGCATAAGAGGAGTAAGAATGGACATCTTTGTCTGGTTCTGGATCTTGAAGGAAAAAAGCATAACTTCCACTTAGGATGATGTTGAATATGAGTTTGTAATACAAAGTGCTTATCATTCCTTTTGTCTGTTTTTTCAAAGTTTTAGAAATCATAAATATATTTAGATGTAATCAATTTTCTTCCTACATCTATTCAGCTAATCCTATGATTTTTTTCAGCCTTTCTTTTGGTAAGGTCATGCATTATGCTTATTAATTTAATATTTTGAACCAGTCCATGTGTAAGTCCCACTTGATAATGTTAAATAGTCTTTTTTAATGTATTGCTGGATTTGATTTCCCATTATTTTCTTGAGAATTTTTGTTTCAGGATTTTGTAGCAGAGGAATATTGGTCTATAGCTTGTTTTTTTGGGGGGGTTGTAACTTTGTCTGGGCTTGGAATAGAGATAGTCCTATCAGCATTATGAAATAAACATGGAAGAATTTCCTCACTTTTGACTTCCTGATCTGATTTTTGATTTTGTTAGTCTTCTTAAAATTTTAGTACAATACAGTTGTGGAGTCATTTTGTCCTGAGATTTTCTTTCATCATTTTTTTTCTTTCTTCATTCATCTATTTGTTTCTTGTGTTTTTTTTTAATTCAATTTTCTTGAGTTTATATATTTAACAGTTACTCAGCTCTACATTTTCCAATTTCTTGGCATAAATTTGTTCATAATAGTCTCCAATCAACCTTTATATTTCTATGGTATCAGTTGTAGTGTTGTGTTTTTCATCTTTGATTTTATTTGTTTAAGTCTTATCTTTTTTCCTGCCTAAAATGTATGAAGTCATGAATTTGTGTGTCATCCTTGTGCAGGAGGCCATGATAACTTTCTCTGTATCACTCCAATTTTATTATGTTCTAACAAAGTAGGTGTGATTAGCATCAATTTCTATAGAAGTAATTCACGGATTAAGGCCTACATGCTCTGTTAAGATAAAAAATACTTTTCCTGGCATGTTCTCAACTCATTCTAAGACCTGTTAGTTTACATTCCTAATTAATGCAGTTTCATTATTGTGTTCTTAGAATATTGAGGAATAACATTACTAGTGAAGCATGGTATCAAAAGTAAGTCTGATCCTTTTAATAATATGTGCTTAACTTTTAAATGTCATTACAAAGATGAGGGGATTGCAAACCCTGTGGACTGTTGATTAGGATAGAACGGAACAGGTGGTGGTAGGAGGAGGTTTATCTGGTATATGTTCTCATCTTCCCTTCTGTGTTCATGGCTAGGTGGGGAGGTGGTGGTGCACCACACTTTGCTGTTAGATTATCAATATCAAGGCAGAGATATCCTTATGATATTGTCTTAGAAACTTCAATGGGGTGGAGGAAGCATGTCCTCAATTACAGATTTTTAGCTCAAAGAGGAAGATGATGGGTTTATCTCTCACTTCACAGAATGGAGCAGTGGAACCTGCTAGTGGTGATATGGGACATAATCCAAGTCTTCCAAAGTTTAATCATTTTCATTCTGTCATGTTTTTAGGGTTGACAAAAGAGGAAAAATGCTATTTGAACTATGGGGAAAGTCGTTCTTGATTTTAAGGGGCCTCATATATTCAAAGCAAGAATGAATAGACTAAAACGGGAATAAAGCAGATAATACACAACATGCCTTTTGAAAATAAATGACTTGTCTAGTGGACTTTTTCTTAGAAGTGGCTACATGAGCTGGTGAATGAAGGTAGAAGGAGGATTTAACCGTTCAGCATCCCTTTCAGGGCTACTTGGTGTAAAATTGGCTCAGATGTTGGGCCTAAGGAATCATTGTTCCCTGGATGATCTGGGAAAGGCATTTAGCTGTAAGGCTTTGATTAAGTAAGAGAAAAACAGACTTCATGGGCTGAACCCAACTTCCCTCCTTTTTTTTTTTTTTTTTTTGAGGTTTTTTTTGTTTTGTTTTATTTGGGTTTGGCTTCATTTTTTTTTTGTTTCTTTTTTTTTGTAAAAAGTGTGACCACTTGATATCAGTGGAAAAGCAGTTAACTCCATTCACACATATGAAATTAGAATCATCTGTGCATAAACTAAAAAGAAGATCCAACTTGAGAATAGCAAAAGATTTGAATAGCAAAATAAAAAGATCTTTGCTTACTGTAACAGATTGGCAATCGGCATGCTATGCTGAAAGAAAAATAAAAGAGCATACACAGATACTTGCTATAAAGCAGGCAAACTTCAATTTGTACTTGTGCAAAATATGTAACAGAGTGACTTTAATTCACACGTATTTACAAATTTCTTTATTATGTCAGGTGTCTAATGTGCTTGAAACCAATTGTTTCAAGCATTTCTCAATGGATTAAAACCTGTCTTAAAATTATATATCAAAGAGAACCTAAAATCATCTCAGCTGTATGGGAGTACACAGAAAAAATGAGTCGCGGAAAAAAAAAACTAAAATGCAAACTTACTTTGTGCAAAAATGATGTTGAATCTATGTAAATGAGGGTCTTCAAAAACTTTATGAAAATACACATTATGAAGTAATTATCCAGGGATTACAAACGATTGTTGCATGATAATAACTTAGCATCTTTTAATTGAATTTTTCCATGGGATTTTTGAAATTTCCCATTCTGTCAAATCTTGGAGTGTGGGTTCCCAAAACTTTATTTCCCTTAATTCCCTAGTTTCTTATCAGGCATTTTCGAGTTTGTCAGCTACTGGGATTGAATATTTGCTTAGAAGGGCATGTTTTACCTTTCCAAAACTTGATGATAGTTAACTTTTATTTTTGTAAGTAGAAATGTAGAGTTCCTTACGTCATAACTGAAAGCACCTAAACAGAATTCTCTGAGTCCAGACACCTTTCATTTATGAGCTAAAGCAGAAACTGTTATACTGTCTCTGTTTTGCTTTATTTATATTTTCAGTTAAGGATTCCTATTCCCCATTTTTTTTTCTGACAGACAGCCATTTACTGTGATCTGCCTTCTGAATATTTCATTGTCACATGAGTTTTTATGTTTTACACAACTGGAATCTCCACAGATATTAGCCCTATGAAACAAGACAATTTGTCCTTAATTCCAAACCTTGATACAGTATGTAAGACCGCAATAAACTTCTATGACATAGCTTTAGCTTCAATTAAGAAAGATTGATATTTGAAAGAGATATGTTGAGTTAAACATTTAACTTGGGTATATATTTTGCCAAAGAAGAGCACTAATCTCTGGAAGCGATCAAGTGATGTTAGGAAATGCATTTCACATAGAGTAGTAAGTAGAACGTTTAGAGTCCTGTTGTGTTGTTTTAGTGTTGTTTTGTTTTTTAGAACTACTAATTTATTTGGAAATTAGAATGAGAAACAGAACTCTTTCTGGGTCTCCCAAATGGGTAACAGCAGGAAGCCAAGCATCTGGGCCACTATATGCTACTTGCAAGCACATTGGCAAGGAGATATACAGGAAGCAGAGCAGCCAGGACTTGAATCAGTGCTCCTATATGGAGTGCAGGCATAGTAATAGGTGCCTTAACCTGCTGCTACTTTTATTTGTCTTTGACATAGTTCCAGGGTCTTGTGAGATTAAAGTAAAATTATTCTGCTTCCAATTAAACTATAAACTTTTAAAATTTCTGAAATAGATCTCAATAATCCTCTTATCTCCAATAACTGGTATCAAGCAGAGGCACTAAGAAAAGACGTTTGAAGAAAACGAAGCACAAATAAATACTCGGAATAGTCCTTGGAGATAGTAAATGCTTAGCAGATGTTGCATGGACTTCCTCAGAACACAGAGAAACCAACTTGGATGTCCTGAGGGAAAAGCAAATGGTTCAATCTCTTCTGAAGCCCATGTTAAAATCCCTGCTGGCCCTTCTTGTTCAAAGAAGTTGCTAAATTCCCTTGGTTTTGAGACGTAACACTAAAGTACAACTCCAAATACCCATAAGACGTTTCTCATTTACCAGAAACCCTGGAGTCAGTGTGGTACTTTGTGAATTTTCATATTTGTCTTCATGAATTTCTATTTTGGTTCATTCCTGGGAATATAAGAAATGTTAAAGCAATTTTACAGCTTTTAACCAGCAAATAGCATAACGACAGTATAATATGTATGAACTGGGCAAAAAGTTCTGTCCTTGCAACTAAATTTTCTATGTATGTGTTATATGGGAAAATTTTCCTTGATGTCCAAAGTTCAAAACTTTTCTGTCACTGAGGTTGTAGGGCCGCAAGTTAGCCCTACTTTTTGCATTTTCTTCTAACTTTTATCTTTATAACCTGTTTCATTTATATAAAGTGAAAAGATACTACATATTTCACAACACAGGTTTAGGAGTATGGTGAACCCTCCCCAGTCTCGAATCCTTCCTACCTGCCATTTCACCCTTCTCCTTCCTTATTGCATTATTTTCTTAATTTTACAGTGGTAGAGTTTCAGTTCACTTCATAATCATAGGTTTATCGGTTCATTAGGTAAATATTTCAACACATAGCCAGCAGAAAAACAAACCAAGCAAACAAAAAAATCTCAAAGTATATGCAAAAGCTGTATACAATAATCAAATATCAAAATGTCAATTTCACTCTTATAGACTAAATTTTGGGGGGCTCTGTATTAGTTAACACAGACCAGGGAACACATATGATATTTATCTTTTGGGGACTGGCTTGTTTTACCTTTCAGTTACATCCATTTCATTGCAAAAGACAAATTTCACACTTTTATATAGTGGAGCAGTACTCCATAGTATATGCATACCATATTTTCCTTTTCCAATCACACAGTGATGGATATATTTAAAAAATTTTCACATCACCATAAATAAATAGATTCACACACACACACACACACACACACACACTCCTCCTCCCAAGAAGAACAAGCATGACAAATTCTGACTCTTTTGCTTGCATTTGAGACTTGAGCAGCACTTCCGCCAGGAAGCCTTCCTTGAACTGTGTCCCATTGCACTTGTGCTTCCTGCCCTCATCTATAATTATTTTTGCCCTCTGGACTTGAATGTGTGCTCTGTTTCCTTACCTTGACCACAGGACAAAGTTCTGTTTTGCCTGAAGACCTTCCTTTGCAATCATTTTATATGTGCATGCCTTTTCCTATTTGGCTTCCTGGGTTCGTGGCTGTGATCCTGTGTTGTTGTTTCTCACTCTAACCGTGTGTTTGACTCTGTGTGTCTGAGACTGATACCCTGTCTTCATATTTACCTTGAATGTAATCTTTTAGACTTTCCCCACAAAGTCAGACAGCTTGCTTCTGTGAAATGATGTGTCCGAATGCTTCTGCATGAAATGGGTCTATGATATCAGGTTATGTTACTTGAAACTGCTGTGTTAAAAAGTCGTTAAGAAAACAAGCTGAATCTTAAATCCCCTCACCTGCGGGCTATTTCCATAAAAAGTAATAATTGATTTGGAGATTTCTGTTGGTATTCAGTGAATATTAACTCCCATGCCTATCAAAGAATATACGTTAGGGATATATCAAGTTTGATAATGTTTCCAAGAACCATGCTAAAAAAATCTTGCTGACCTTCTATCAATTGCTGTACTTGTTCTAGCAATAGCTGAGAGATAAACACTAAGATATCCAACTATAGCTGAGTTTGTCTTTTTCTTCTTTCAATTCTCAAAGTTTTTGCTTTACATATTTTGCCTCTCTGTTGTCTGTTACACATATGTTTAGAGTTGCTTATGTTCCTGTTGTCATTATGTAGTTTTATTCTACGCCTCCAGTAATTTTCCTTGTTCTGATATCTACTCCGCATGACACTAATATATTCAATCTCACTTTCCTTAATGTTGATGATACATTTTTTCTTTCTTCCTACCTTTAAATTATTTGATTTTATTCATAATTGAAATGGTTTTATGGACACTTGGTTAATCTCTTTTAATTTACATATGTAGACATTTATATTTAATGAAATCACTAATGTGTTAGGCTTCAACTGGGGATTATTTTGGTTCCTTTAATCTTCCTGAATTTCATTTCTGCATTCTTCCAGTTGCTTTCTTGAAGACTACTTAAACATTATTTCAGATTCTCTAATTTATAAATGTATGTCTTTGTCCAACTTTCCTAATGATTACTCTGAGTGTGATGTTATTCTACCAGTTTGAGTAAAGTATGGAAAGTTCAATTCACTTTACGTCCTCTAACCCTGCTCACTTTAATGTATAATTATATAAATATTTCTTCCACAAGCTTTTAAAATCACCTAATACAATATATTATTATTTTCTTTAGTTGTAAAACAATTGTAAAATTTAAGAAAATGTGGAAAGCCTGTTATATTTACTCATGTATTTCCTTATTGTATTTTTTTCTTCCTTTTTTATCCTCCAAGTTTTCTTCTTTCATCCTTCGCTTCTACTTACAGAATCACCTTTTAGAATAAGCCTGCTGGAAATAAATTCTGTTTTTCTTCACTGTAAAAGTTTTGATTATGATTATTATTGAAGGATATTCTCAGCATGTATTGGATTCCTTGTTGATAGAGATGTGATGTTTGATTGTCAGCACTTCTAAGATCAATGATGTTTGATAAAAAAATTCATTGTCATTAGAATTATCTTTCCTCGTGAAAGTCTAGTTATGATGTGTATCATTGTGAATTTTCTCAGATTCATCCTATTTAGAATTTTATTCAGCTCTTGAATCTATAAGTTTATATTTCTTGTCAAATTTGGGAAATTCAAAGCCCTATTTCTTCAAGGAAAATTTCCTCTTCCTCCTTTTCTTTTGACTTTCCAATAATATAATTTTATAGTAATAATTTCATAAGTCACAAATGATTTTTAAGTTGTGTTCATGTTTTTTTCTCAGTCTGTTATCTCTGCTTACTAGTTTCTACTGTTTCATCTGCTAGTTCATTGTTTCTTTCCTGATATTGAATTCATACATTGAGACTTTTTGTTTCATTTACTATATTTTTTCACATGGGATATAAGAACATTCTAATCCAAATTTGGCCATTTTTGATAACATTTTCCACTGGGTCTTTTAGTATGTTGGAAACCTCTATCCATAACACAGACAATTAGGCTCATTGCAGAGACTGTTCTATGACATAATGAGTTAAGCCACCTGTAGTGCCAACACCCCATATGAACACAAGTTTAAGTCCTGGTTGCTCCATTCTGATGCAACTCCCTACCAATGTGTCTGAGAACGCAGTGTAGAGTGGTCCAAGTTATTTTACCCTTGAGTCATGTGAGACATCCAAAAGAAGCTCCTAACTCCTGGATTCAGACCAGTCCAGGTCTGGCTACTGCAGCCATTTGAGGAGTGAACCAACGATAGAAGACCTCTCTCTGCCTCTGCATGTAACTCTTTTCTCTGAGTCTCTATCTCTCTCTTTCTCTCTCTTGCTCTTGCTATAACTCTGCCTGTCAAAAAAAAAAACCTCTTAAATAGAGAGGAAGGGAGGGAGAGAGAAGAAATGAAAGAAAGGAAGAAATTGGGCTTATTGCTACAGAAAATCCTGAAATAATCAGGTTTCCACCTGAAGCATTTGAAAATATTAAAATTTCCTCCTCTTTACTGAAAAATAGTGTAGCAATGAAATTTCAATGCTTTCTGAAAAAACGATGTGTATGCTAAGGTTCAGTGTTCAAGTTCACATATTCAAAGGTAAAGATGAGTCAGTCTAATATAACATGTTTAATTTTATAACAAAATAACAATTAATTGAAAAGATATTTTTCACCTTCTCTAATCTTCCTTCTTGTATCTTACATTTTATTGTAAATATGTGATTTAGATAACTTTTAGTGCAGGTAACAGTGCACTTGACCTTCAGAATTTCCCATTTACATTTTTTTATTCTTGCTACTCCTTTGATTTCACATTGTTGGAGTGAATCTTTGCAGACCAGTAGCAGAATTCTTAATTTAATTATTTCTTAGACAGAATCAAAACTTTACTATTATTATAAACACTTTCAATTTTTAGGCAAGGAGGGTATACTACTTTTTTTTGGTTATAGAACGTTAAGAATAAAATTCAGTAGATTGTGATAAGAAACAAAAAACCTAACATAAGAAAAATAATTTTTACCATTTTTTTGTTTTTCTCTCACTATAAAATATCAAGTGATTTTGTTCTTAAATGCTTAAGTTTCTGACTATGTTGTTGCTTTTTTTCACTTAGCTGTCTAATACCTATAAGGCAATATTTTTTAAGTAAGAGGGTTGAAAATAAAGAGAGGGTGTAGGGTTCAGGATTTCTCATGACTGGAAGGAACTAGAATGCATTAATGCAATGCTTGTTGATAAATCTAAGACTTGCCTATTTCAGGCTTTAAAATCTTTTGGGTTCTGTCCTTAACCTCAATTTCATTTATTTTGTTAATGACAAATAAAATTAAGTTCCCTAAAGAATAGATTAGTAAGGCTAGAGCACCTAAAGCAATCTCAAGCAAATTGTTGGTGTCTTCAAGCCATAAATTCTACAAACATGGGTTTTCCCAAGGGATCTTGAGCTTGTCGAGGGATTCATCCTTCCCCAACATTTGGCTTTCAAAGGATGCCTGTGGTGAGAACCCAAATTTCATAAGGAACATTTTGCAGATGCTTCATGCCTTTTTTGTCTAGTGGCCTCCAGTCCCTGAAGGCTCAACAAATAAGGGTGTGTGACAAAGCTTTCCTAAAACATTATCTGTAATAACAGTTTTTAAGTGGATTATTTTAAGATGTTATGGAAATGTTAAAATCCTCCATGAGTATATTAAAAAAAAACACCAATACTTCGGAATATCTAGATGTTATTCAATAAATTTGGCCGAGCTTAAGTCTCATCTTTTCTATAAAATTATTCCCTATATTTTAATATCTATTGCATTTATAAACAGTGGCATGCAGTTTGCAAGGTGGTAAGCACTGTGTGTTCTCTTTGTTTCCTGTATGTCTAGGTTGCCTCCCTCTTCAGAGTGTAAATTCTTGAAGTCAGGGTTAGATTGTGAACTTGAGAGATTGAAGGCATTGAAAGGATTTTGGTATAGCTTATTACCATTATTTGTAATTCAAAATAAAAATAATTTTACTCAATCAAATGAGGATAAGACAGTCTTTTAAATGTTAGTTTTCCACATTGGTTTTGGAAAAATATCTTTCTTCAAAATGTTTTCCTAATTTTGGTGATTCTATTACATTCAAAGATGGCTTAGGAAGCAATCCTGATAACAGAGGATATCCTGGAAAACAGTTTCATCAGAGTTTGGGATTAGAGTAGTGTTGGATCTATAGACCCAAAACTTTAAAATGAGGAATACACTCCACTTCTGCATCCCAAATAATCTGCTTCCACAAATGCTTCTACATTAGTGACTGACACAGAATTTGCATATATATTTAAAGAGCATGGAAATATGTCATTTTTATACTTACAAGGGTCCATTTTCCTGTAGCATTGGGCAATGAAGCAGGGAACTTTTGCTCCACCCCACACCTTTTCTCAATGTTCCAAAGTGTCTCATAGAGCCATTTTCGCAGGAATGCTAGATTCCTCCTTGTAAGGAATCTTCATACAATTATTCACAGTAAAATCTCAGACATGGTGCGTTGCTTAGGCTGGGAGAGTTATTCTTTGGCCCAAATACACCTACTAGAATAATTATATCTAGATGATGGATGTAGAACCCCTTTGATTTCAATTTCTATAAGATAGCTTCCTTTGCTACTTCAATTTATGTATTCCTTCTTTTTAATTAACTTTTAATAGATTATCTTATTCATTTTAAGTACACAGCAAAATTGAGGAGAAATCATGAAAATTTTCCATATACCTCTATTACCACCCCCCAATACACAAACTTACGAACTTCTCCATTATCAAATCCCTATACTAGAGTGGTAAATTTGATACAACAGGCAAATCCACATCCATTGATAATTCATTATCTCCCAGGATGTGTAGTTTCCATTAGGTTACATTCTGGGTGCTGTACATTTTCCAGATCATGACAAATGTGTAATTTGACAGGCATCTACCATTAAAGAATTATACAGACTATATTACTCACACTAAATATCTGTGCTTATGCTCATCAAGACTCCCTGTCCCCTCGCATCCGGCAAAAAAAATGATCTTTTCACTTTTTCCTTGGTTGTGCCTTTTCTAAAATGCCATGCAATTGGAACCATATAGTATGTTCAGTTGTATGCACTAAAGTTTCCGCCATGTCTTTTCATGAATTGATAGATCATTTCATTAACACTAAGTCATATCCCATTGCTTGAATGTTACACAGGTTATCTACCTACCTACTAAAGAATGCCAGGGCTGCTGCTAGATTTGGGTAATTGTGAATAAAACTGTAGGTTTTGTACAAACATAGCTTTCAACTGATTTGAGTGAACACTAAGGAACATAATTACTGAATCCTATGTTAAATAGTATGTTTAGGCTTGTAAAAAACCGTTGAATGTCTTCCAAAGTAACTATGCCATTATCCATTTTCACAAGCAACAAATCAGAGTTCCTGTCTGCTTCCCAGTTCTGCTCCCTTTTCACATGTGTTGGTAAAGTTAACTGGCACTTACTATAAAATATAGCAGATTCAGCACATGGTTCCCTGGGAACAGTCTCTTCTAGTAATTTCGGAAAATTGAATACTAGATGAGCTATATGAAACAAAAAGCTTAACTTCTTAGCTTGAAAGCACACTAAACTGAGACCCAATTCTTTTTCTAATTGGTATGAAACTGGCTAAGTTTTTAAAAAGTCTTTTTTTTTAATGTTTTGGTAGCTTCTTTTTCCTAAATAAAACTAAGAGACAACAACATGTTGTAAAAAATACTAATCTACTAGTTTTTGTTTTAAAAAATCTGATAAACACTGCAATTTTGTTAATGAATAACATAAAGGATGACATTAAAAGTCTTGTTCATGGGATGGGCATTTAGCACAGCAATTAAGGTGCTGCTTGGTACAACTGCATGCCATTTCAGAGTTCCTGGATTTCAGTCTTGGCTCTACTTATTTCAGCTTCCCACTATTGCAGATGCTTGGAGGCAGCAAGTGATGATTCGGGTATTTGAGGCCTTGATACTCACATAGGGGATCCAAATTGAGTTCTGGGTTCCAGGTTTCAGCTTGGTCCAATCCAAGCTCACAGCATGTATTTTGGGAGTGAACCAGCAGATGAGAGAACTCTCTCTCTCTCTCATCATCTGTTTCATCTGTCTTGTCCCTCTCTATCTCTCTCTTTCCTTCTCTCTCAACATCCCCTCTCCCCACTTTTAAAATAAAATGAAGATATATGTTTTTTTGCAAATAATCATGCTAATAATAAGTGCTTTTCTTTCTTCACACCATAAAGTTATACAATATGATGTGAGTATAAATTTAAAAATCATTTCACAGCTATCTAGAAGCAAGACAAAAAATATTGATGGATTGAGCTAGTGGGAAGAAGAAACTATGTGCAAAAGGAAAGTAAAAACGTTTTGCTTAAGTGTGAAATTTTATACCTTAAGTGTGAAATTCTATACCTAACTCCTAATGCTTATTTAGTCCTCAGAACTATTTATTTCTACTTCCTTGTACGTCTGTTTAGGAAAGTTGTTCTACTTTATTAGATTTATTATTAACATGAACATAGTATCTCATCCTGTAGATGAATCAAAAACATCAATTTTTGTAATAGTCTCATTTGTGCTTAGGCCTATGTCATGGCTTATGTAATAAAAAGAAGTGTGGATTACAAAGGCAGGCTTATGACTAAGCAAAGTGCCTTCAGAAAATTCATTTGGATGTCTGTTATTATACAAGGCCAAATAGGGTGGCTCAGTTTCTCCAATTCTTAGTGGTAATTTCAACCTCAATCGTTGTAACTTTTTCCAAGAGGGACACACCTGTTTACCCTTTAATCAAATGGCAAGTCAATTGAAACCCAGATGGTCCCAAAATTAAGTGATATATGCAATTCTCAAAAAAAAGCAAAAAATAAACAAAAGTAATAAATGCAAGTACAGACAAAGCAAATAAAAGAAATCACTCAGCACAGAGTGCTGATAATAACCAAATACCATGTGTCCATGAAATACATTTCCCAAATAGTCCAAGAAAACACTGTCTTTCCAGGTGATGTGCAAAGACTTCAGATGTTATCAGGCCACCAGCAATGAACTGAAGGAATTTTCTCTCAGTTGCAACCTATAACTTTTCAGAGTTAATTCTTTCACATAGTGAAGTCACAGTGAGATGAGTTTCAAATGGCAGTTACAAGGCACAAGTATTCATGCGACAGTAGGTATAGTACCTTATCTCACTTTCCAGATGTCAACCTTGGAAGTGAAAGTCGTGGACTCACACTATGTCATTTGCATATGGGTGCACATTTTCAGTGTGACTGTCAGACAGACAGATGGAAATAACAGGTCTCCTTGTTATCAACCAGCTATTGTCAAAATGGCTATCTGTCAGCCAGTGTGAGATAACAGACTTCCTTGCTATCAGCCAGCATTTGGATAAGTCACAACTTATGTTACAGAAAGAAGTGCAAATGAAGTTAGCACTGTTAAAGCATAGTCCTATCAATTATAATTAAAATACCAATTCATTTGGATTCACAGGAACTATAACTCAACAAAACACACCACAACCATTTGCTATTCCCAGCTATCCCATGCTGAATCTGAACACCTAGGTGTGCAGTGTTGCCAGTGTCCAAGCAATGGGCCAAGAGAAATGTGGGATTTATCATGCGGTCTGCACTCACCAGAGATTCACATTTAAGCATAACTCCAGTTTATGCACTTACATTAAGAAAGAAGAGGTCAATGAGAAACACAGTGGAGCCTAGCATGAAAGACTTCTCTTTTTCTCTTTCTTAGATGATGAACCATTGTTACAGGTTTGTATGAAAGTGAAAAATATGATACAAAATGCATTGCCACCTGCATATCACTTATTAACACTTAGCTATTAGAAGGAAGAAAAGCTTTTAGCTGCTTTGGTTAGTGTCTCTCTCTCTCTCTCTCTCTCTCTCTCTCTCTCTCTCTCTCTCTGTCTCTCTCTCTCTGAGATAATTCATTGTTTATGTAGAGTCAGAATAAAAAGGAGCCAGAAGACTGTCATCTTCAACCAACAGGGAGAGTGTTTGCTACTTTGTTGATTGGGTGTTCTTTTCCTGAACAATGCTAAAGATACTCTTATAGTGTTCTTCTAGTGTTTGTTTCTCAAACACTGATTTTAGATGCTTCATGCTAACCATTGACATTCCATATGTTGTGGTCTTTCTCTAACTCTGGAAACACCCTGGTGACAGCACCTAGTATAGATGTGTTAGGGTCTTTGCTGGTGACTGTGACAAACATGAAGAATCAACTAAATTCTTTGCTGCAGAGCTTGAACTCCACTTGGCCTGTGCATTCTTCCCACCACTGCCCTCAATGCATCCATTTATTCATAATTTTTACTTGGAAGAAAAATTGACTTGCTATCCTGGGACCAGATTATGTTGGTCACTAATCTGTATTTGGCTTAAATTATTTTTTTATCACTTTCTGCTGTTCCCATTAATCAGAATTTTCACCATGCCAAGGACTGTAGGATAACTACCAAAGTCCCACAATCTCACATAATATGAGAGAACATTGGTCAGCTACTGAATTCTCCCATCAGGTTTAACATCTGTAAAGGCATTTGCACTTTTAGTGTTTTAATTTACTGGCCCTCCTGACATTCTCATGAGTTTTGCAGTAAGGGAGATTGGCTAATGAAACCATTCTGTGAAATCTGTGTACTGAAATTCTACAGTCAAGAG
Source organism: Ochotona princeps (assembly GCF_030435755.1). Taxonomy (NCBI): domain Eukaryota; kingdom Metazoa; phylum Chordata; class Mammalia; order Lagomorpha; family Ochotonidae; genus Ochotona; species Ochotona princeps. Next base: position 55,046,326 of record NC_080833.1, read on the forward strand.
TAAAACTAATGAAATACTGAGATATGTAACAGAATAGATGAATCACAAAGGAATTTGTTGTGTTTCAAAGCCAGCTTGTTGAAGGTTACATACTATGTGATGATGTAACTGAGATAACACTCTTGAGATGATAGTATTATAGAGATAAAAAAGTTTGGTGCTTGCCAAAAGATTTTACACAGGGGAAGAAGCAAAATAGCTGTGACTAGTATAGGGTAGCTCAAGGGACCCTCCCAATACAACTGCTTCTCAGTTTGACTACAATAGTTGTCAAAGAATCCAGGCATGTTCTAGACTTAATTTAAAATACTGAAATGGGTGAGCATCACAGTTACATGACCATTTGAGATGGCCCCATTTCATATCAGAGTGCCCGTGAGTCCCAACAACTCTGCTTCTAATCCAGTTTCCTGGGAGCATGCCTGAGAAGACTGTCTAGGCCCCTACCAACAACAAAGGAGACCAATAGAAATTCGTGGCTCCTGGCTTTGGTTTGACCTCAGACATTTGGAGAGTGAACCAGAGGATCAAATCTATCTGTTTCCCTCACATTCTCACTCCCTCCTTTCCTTCCTGTCTCCCTCCATCTTCATTTCCATCCACCACCCCCACCATTGCTCTTTTTTTTTCAAATAAATGAAATAATCATTTAAAAATAGGAGAGACGTAGTGTTCTGGATTACCATACTCTCTTGAGCATCCAGAAATAGCAAACATGTGGCAAATATTCTTCCAAACTGTCCCCACTCTCAGTGTATGAAAGACATCATCAGCTGACCATGACATACACATTTTTTGAGAGCTTATGTGTTTCTTCACAATCTGTCTTAACAGTAGGTTGTCATTGACATAAGGTGAAAGTCCCCAAGTCAGCACATTTGTGCTAATTCTCCTCTCAGGATACAAGATTCTTTTAACATACTCTCTTCCCCTTCTGTGCCAAACAAAAGATTTCGTGCATTATAATTTTGATTCCTCTCCAAGCTTTAAAAATATAAGCATAATTCACATGTCTGTTGAAATTATTTTAGCTTTGATAAATAAATATGTCCCGACTTGAGTACTTTTGTCTTTAACTATAACATTTCTTGAAAAGTTGTACTATGTGCATCTGGTCAATTGTGAACACATTTTAAATTCCTCTATCGCTTAAGCAAAAAAGAGCAAGTTAACAATATGGTAGAAAGTACATTCTCTCAGGCAAATATATATATATATATATTCTTTTTCTTAAAGATACTTTTTCCTTTTGTCCAATAACTAAAACAAAGTGGTAACCTTGAACATCAAAGATTACCAGCATCTAGACACCAACACCAGTAACTTGGTGACTTTTAACTCAGAAGAAAAAAAGAAGGGAAGGTGATTTTAGTTGGTTGTGTTTATAGTTAGTCTACTCAGACTGGAATTAGGGAAGCAATAAAAACGAACAAGTCATAGACTGGTTAGCTGCGGGAGGAGGATGCACTGGTTCATATCTGCCCCGAGTACCTGCTATGTCCTAGGATCATAGCTGTGACACTGTGTGCCAAGATTACCTTTGGATATTTCAAATTCCTGGAGGAGGAAGCATGGTAATACCTGTTATACCCTGGATGAGTTCATGTACTTCACACTTTCAACTGTAGATCAAGCAAATTGCTTTAAATGACTTTTTATTTTTGACAGGCTGAGTTTAAAATTTGTATTATGAGAAGAAGGAAGCATAGACTGACAATGTGGAACAAAAAATGAACAGGGTAGTGTATTGCAAAAGGCAAATCAACAGAAACATCCCATTTGTCAATAATTGGCATTATATAGGCTTGAAACATATCATTATTTCTCTGTCAATCCATGTCTGCTTTTCAAGCTAAATTGTTAAGACATAAATACTAGAAGAGTCATTTAGACCCATCGACTTAGGGAATTGAACCATTAGATATTTCTGTTTTGTGGGAAAATACTATTTAGAAACCAATTAAATTTGGAAACTTGTGCCCTAAGCATTGGAGAAAATACTTCATCCATGTTACCTTCTTTATTACACATAAAATTCCACAGGGTAGATATGATCAGCCTAATTTTACATTCAAACAGTTGGAATTTTCCAACTCTTAGTGACTTATCCAAGTCTATACCACCAGTCAGTGACTGATGTGGCAGGGTTTGCTAGCAATTCACAGCAAATCAGAGGGAGGACAAACACCAACTCCTGGAGTCTGCTTTCCCTCCCAGATCTCCTCTTAGAAGATCATACTTCCTCTCAGGTACTCTTCTGTCTTGGTCCTTCTGAGTCTGAACCTATGCTCCAACCAGGTAAGCCTCCATTCTGCACCTGTACTTAACTTTAGGAATATTTATTTGTGTGGTTTATTTGCTGCTGCTCTGATTTTGAACATGCAAAGAGACTGCGTGAGGTATGATGGAATGAGAATTTGCACTGAGTCTGAATAAATCCTCAGATAATATCAAAACAACTTTTAGCTCCTGTAACCAAGGAGACAATGAGATCCTACAGAGAACTTGTCCTCTCCTCGGGTTTCCTATAGTTAAATGGCCAATCCAGCCCTGCAGGGAATCGGATACTTGGGATCTATTTTCAACCTGGAGAGCTCCAATTTAACATTGCAGAGAGTCAGGGTTTTCCCTTCAACCTTCATAGATATCATCCTTGGTACCAACTTTTCAACCTAGAGAGGCAGGCAGTTTTAAGCCCTGAGACCCAGTGAATGATGACAGAACCTTTAAGGTTTGATGCATTTTCCTCAAATATGGTGGATGTTTTAAAAGCTTTCTGAACTTCCATGAATTTTTGCTTTGCTTTTTAACAGTGACATTTTACATGCAGCCTTATGAATAGCATGCTAGGCAGTCACTCCTTGTGCTTTGGGACTCATTTGAATAAGTTTATAGAAATCTAATTTTTAAAAAGGTTCACTACAAAGTGGTGTTATTATGACTCACATTCAGAAAAACCTTTTAAGACTGAGTCGTTCTTGCATCTGAATAGCTTTCATTTGTTCCAAATATTTATTGAATATATGTTTGTTAGTCATTCTGCTAGAAGCTAGATATTCAAAGAGAAACAAACACAGTGGCCTGTTCTATAAGCACGAATCCTTGGAGGAACAGTTACACTCACGTAGTAATTACAATAATAAGGCCTTTATGGGATCTGATGACTGCAGCCAGGAAAGAGAAAGCAGTTGCACCTAGAGCATACTTCCAAGGTGACTTTCCTACAGGAGGCGATGATTCCGTATTATCCTGAGGCAGGATTAGGAGCTTTTTCGGGGGATCTTGTTGAGAAAGGGAATTCAAAGCAGAGGAAAGATGTGCCTAGCCAGCAGAAGCTGAAATGGCGTTTCATGGGGAGGATGCAGGCAGCTGAGTGTTACTAGGTTACAGAGTGCTGGGGGAAAGCAGCAAGAGGTGAAGCTGAGTATGGAGCTAAGGAGGATAAGATCTGACCAAGTTTAGCCAAGGGCATGACATTGTCAGATTTGCAAATGTGAAAGCACAGCCTACTGAAGTGTGGGGAATGGCTTGGAGCAGGAAAGAAATGAGAAACAAAAGGGAAGTACTCCAGGACCTTGCTATTTCTCAGCAGATAACTACAAATGTCCTGGTCACTGAACAGGACAGAAGAGTAACTGAGTTGGTTTGATACTAGGGCCTTAGTGGAAATAACATGTTAGAGTAAATATGTGAGAAGAATTGAGACGTCATTAATCATGTCATCGAACTTGAACTTGCTCACGTTCTGTTTTTGCATGACTAGTTGCCAGATCCTTCACTGAAGTTCTATGACAATGCTACACATGAGCATTACAATGTATGTTGTAATGCTATTTGTGGCTGTTCACTACAGCCACAAACTCAAATGCTGTCCATCCTTTTTTCCTGTGAGCTTTTTTAGCTCCTCTAACCTTTGATTTTCTAAGTTGTAAACTATCAGTAATAATTCATCCCATTTCATGTATTATTAAGTGAAATAATTTAACTTACCAAATAATATTCTAGCTGTTTGCAGTGGAATGATACCATTCATCCTCTGCATGCATGTTATGGTAGAGTCCTGTGTATTTTCACTTGCTTATTTTTATTTCACTTGTTTACTTTTTATTTTATCCCCTCACCACATTCCAATTGGCCCTGATAATATCATTCAGTAAATCTTCGGAAAATCCCTTCCATTTGATCTTCTTGTGTCTTGCTTGCCTCACTTCTTTCCCCCACAGTTTTGAGTTTTCTACCAAACCACATACCTGATAACATAGTCCCTACCTAAAACCCTCCAGTAATTTTCCATGGCCTCCAGGACAAAATTTAACAGGCATAACAAACGACACAAAACTTGTCATGAATTTGGCCATTTCTTTCACTCTTAAGTCCCTGTTTTTCTTCATATTCCTGTTGTTCTGAGTTGCTATTAGCTTCTCGTAACATACCATGGCATTTCTTACCTCTGTGAGTTTGCTTGTGCTGTCGCCTCTGCCAGGTCTGGCACCTCCCAATTCTTCTTAACTCTACTGAATTTCCTGCTGCTGCTACAACCACAAACACATTATCCAAACTTGTTGCTGGGAGAGGTGCTGGAGGGACAATTCAATTTAAGAAATGTTGAAATCCACACTTTCCAGGATCCAGAAAGCAGGGACTGACCATCACTAAATTGCTTCCTGGACTGAGTTGTCTTTCTGTTTTGATGAGGGCGTCGACACTTCCGCAGTATTTTTAATTATTTTGAAGCAGGAGTTGTGTGAGTGGTAAATAGCTTCCTAAAGTTTTTCTGCCATATCTAGTCCTCCAGGACATTGCTAATTGAGCACTATTTCCATGACAAGATTGTATCAATTTAAAATCATAAAAAATTATGATGATTGAGTGCTCAAATCTTTCCCTGTATTAGAAGACTGCTCAATGCAAACACAAAAGAAGTTCTTGACTCTCTAGAGTGGTATTGTTAATCATGCTCCAAAGAAGCAAAGTTGTTTTGCTGAAAGCAACCTTCATGGCTTTTTGAAAATGGATTTTTTTTCATTTCCCATTATTTTTCACAATGTCTTAAGGCTTTTTGTTCGCTCTCAGATTGTGTATATGTGTATGAGAAAGAGAGTGTAACAGACAGAATTCTAAAATTGATCATTGAAAAGAAGCTGAATCATCCAGTCCAAGGCTAAAAAATTACCATGACGACCGTGTTGTGCCTTAGGGATATTCCAGCAACACATACGGGCACCAGAATGTGGGTCTCCACTGCTTCACTTCCAAACCAGGTCCCTGATAATGGCTTGAAACTATCAGCAGAAGATGGCTCAAGTGTTTGAGTCCCTGTACCCAGGTAGAACACCTGAATGAAGTTCTTGGCTTCTGGCTTTGCCTGGCACAAATATAGCCATTGCTGGGAGTGAACCAGCAGATAAAAGATATCTCTCTCAAATAAATCTTTAAAAAAAAAAACTTTCTCTCTGGCAATAATTGCATTTCTGCTTTCTCTCCTTGGACCCATACAGAGATGTATTTATATACAAATTAAAAGTGAAATATTCTCCAAAAAACGCATATTATTTTTTTATAAAAGAGGCAGACAATTTGTTTTCTATTCTACTTATTATTTCTGAAGATTTATTTGTTTGTTTGCTTTTTTAAAAGGCAGAGTCACAGAAAGGGAAAGAAAGAGAAAATCCTTCCATCCCCTGGTTCACTCCCGAGATGGCTGCAACAGTCTGATATGGGCTGAAATGATCCTAGTAGCCAAGAACTCCATCTGGGTAACACACTTGGGTGTCCAGGGCCCAAATACTCAGGAGCATTAGCAGGGAATTGGATTGCGGGAACAGCAAAACAGGGATTTGAATGTGCTAGGATATAGGATGCCTGTGTCACAAATGATGTTTAACCTCCTACAATGTGCTGACGGCCACTCTAAGCTACGCATTTGTTAAAAGACTTGTCAAAATCCTATTGAATCTTGACTACTTGTCTGCAGTCTGGAAAACATTGACGTTCAGTTTTCGCCTGACACAGAAAGTTTTTCCACATAATAAATTTATAAAAGGACATTTCTAAATTAGTGCATGATCCTTTTCTCTGTAAGGGCCACCTTTCTAATGTAATGTTCACTGATTCACTCCCCAAATGGCTATAAATAGCAAGGGATAGGTCAATAGAATTCAACAGACTGTAACCTCATCCAGGTCTCCCATGTGGGTGGCACTGGACAATGCCTGGGCCCTTGCCACTACTTTTCTAGGTACATTAACAGGAAGCTGCTCAGCAACACAGGAGCCAGGACTTGAAACAGCACCCTGATTCTGGATGCTGGCATTGCAAGCATCACCTTAACATGCTACACCACAATCTCTTGACCAGATTGTTGCAATCGTCTTTAAACTGGTCTTTTTACTTCGGATCTTTGCACTTCAGTCTATCTTCTCTGATATATAATAATCAAACCATATATATGTTTCATTAAAAGCCTGTATTTGCTTCTCAATAATCAGCAGAATGAAGCCCAAATTGCTCCCTTGAAATGCTATGACTTCATCTTTACTAATCTTTTTCAGTTCTACCTCCTGTCACTTTCACTTCCTTACTTAATTTCGGGAATAAATAGTAAAATGTTTGCAGTTCTCAAATACATCATTCAGTCTATCTTCTGTGCTTGAGTTCAGAGGACATTGTCTGGATATACATATACCAAAAGACTTGTTAGCCTGACCAGGTATCTATTCTCTATGTAGAGCCCTGTGGGCAATGTTCCTCAGACACACAACTCCCCAGACAGACTGCCTACCGTGTTGCCATTACCATCCAAGGGACAGAGAAGCAAAAGGTCTAGAAATAGGGAATTGTCCAACAAAGCCAAAGAGATGTGATCCTTCTAAGGCATCTTCCTAAAGGATTAGAACGTGGGTTTGCTTTCAACCTAGATTCTTGCTCTAACAATTATGACAGACTGCCTCTTAAAAAGATAGTAATTAGGGCCTGGCACGATAGCGTACTGGTTGAAGTCCTCACCTTGCATGCACCTGGGATCCCATATGGTTGCCAGTTCTAATCCCGGCGGCTCCACTTCCTATCCAGCTCCCTGCTTGTGGCCTGGCCAAACAGTCGAGGACGGCCCAAAGCCTTGGGACCCTGCACCCGCGTGGGAGACCTGGAAGAGCTCCTGGCTCCTGGCTTTGGATTGTCTCAGCTCCAGCTGTTGCGGTCACTTGGGGAGTAAACCATTGGACAGAAGATCTTCCCCTCTCTCTCTCCTTCTCTCTGTATATCTGCTTTTCCAACAAAAATAAATAAATCTTAAAAAAAGATAGCAATCAGTCCAGGTGTCACAAACTGCTATAACCTGTTGCATTCCAGAGCCCTTTGCAAATACTGCCCAGATCAAGACTCCTGACCCCATTAAATCCTCAAGCAAGCTGATATTCTTATCATGAAAATTAATAAATACTTTTGTTTTTGATCCAGAAGGAAATACAAATGTTGCCTAATTTGGTGCCTGAGATTGAGTGAGAAAGAGTATCATTTTACCGAATACCACCAGCTTTGTCTGTGGTACCATTAGAGAAAGTACCACAGACTTTCAGACTTTTCAGTCTTCAGAGAAAGGATAGTGTAAGTGTAAATGCTAGAGGGAAGCCCAGTCATCCAAGTAAACTTTGCAGCTCAACCAGGCTCAACTGACTTCAGTGTTGTCATCCACCTGAACCTCCAAGAAAGTGTAAGTCATTTTTCCTTTCCCTTTAGGTAACTATTCTCATTTGGAAATGCTTTGGATTGTCCTTTTTTTTTTTACAGATTTATTTTATTCTTATTACAAAGTCAGATATACAGAGAGGAGGAGAGACAGAGAGGAAGATCTCCCGTCTGATGATTCTCTCCCCAAATGACCGCAACAGCTGGTGCTGCACCGACCTGAAGCCAGGAACCAGGAACTTCTTTCCAGGTCTCCTATGCGGATACAGGGTCCCAAAGCATTGGGCCGTCTGCGACTGCTTTCCCAGGCCACAAGCAGGGAGCTGGATGGGAAGTGGAGCCACCGGGATTAGAACCAGTGCCCATATGGGATCCTGGCATGTTCAAGGCGAGGACTTTAGCCACTAGACCATACTGCCAGGCCCTGGACTGTCTTATAAATAATTTCAAGATACAAGAATCATAGAACTAAGTCTTATACTATTTTATTTTAAAATGGCATTGTGTCATCAAAAGCATTTTGTTGAATTTTATCAAACCAGCAGGACTGCTTTAAGTCCTATTGTGAAATACATATGAGGGCTTAGCACTATAATTAGCACACAGTAGTAAGTTAGGCTATTTCTGTCTTTGTCATTCCTGCTAATGATGGAACTCTTTAGTTGTGCTTTTGGTTTGCTGGTTGTTTCTCCTTTTGTTCAGTTTTAGATTTGAAAGCTGCAGGTCCATCATAGCATCTTGACTATTTATAATAAAGACAGATGGCTATTTCAGCCAGCCGGAGGAAAAATAGGGAGGATCCACAAGAGAGACAGAACGAAGGGCCTGGCTTATTTGACTGTAATTCAGGACATCCATCATGGTGAGTCCAGAGACACATACTATGAATTCTAAGCCTGCCTCAAGTGCTGATGCCTTCCGAGGTGTTAAGTAACTGATTTAATATCTGACAGAGATTCACCATAATGTTCAGCATAGCTGGCTGTTTCCATTAAGATCATTTATTATGTACTATACTGCTGTTAGTCATTAATGTAAAAAAAAAAGTGCTTTTCTATGCTGTAAGAGATTTAACTTTAGGTATATGGATATGTTTAGGCAGGCTGGAAATTCCCAGAAATAACACACAGAGGTTGGTTGATAAATGTGCATGCCAATATGTTATAAGGAGAGCATCCACACCTTTTATTAGATCCTCGGTGGAGTCTGTGACCAAGATTAAAAACCCTTGCTGCAGAGTGAAAAATCTTATTTGAAACAGCAAGAGACGGTTTCATGAGTTATGTTTTTCCTGGAATCTCAAAGCATACAACCCAAAGGAAACACCATCGGAGCCATGCATCGTTTCTGTGCAGTGTACCATCTTGAAATAGGTTTCTTGCTGTCTGTTTTGAGCTACAGAATTCAAGCAGACATTCCATCATTTTATCCTTTTAAAAATGTTTTCTTTATTTTTATTTCAGACAGAGAGAGGACCACAAAGAGATCTTTGGTGTAACTAGTTCCTTCGCCCAGATGCAAGCAATTGATAGGAGTGGGTCAAACTGAAGTCAGGAACCTGGAACTCAGTCCTTTCCATATGGTTGGCAGACACTTCAATAGCTGAGTCACTATTACCTGCCTGTCAGGGTGTGCATTAGCAGGAAACTTAAATCAGAATCAGAGTTGAAACTCAAACTCGGGCCTGGAACGTTTGTGACAGTCCCCAGGCAGCGCCTTGGCTATTGTGCCCCATACCCACCCTGTGTCCTTCTCAATTGTTGATGAAGTATCCTTGAGTCTGTAATACTCTTCTAATCATAAGCTTTCCCTATGTTTCAAAAACTAAAATACTGTTTATTAATATCCAGTGACAGGCTCTTTGATAATGAGGGAGAAGAGCTTGTTGTGAATAGGCACAGTATTCAGATCATCCAATTGGCATTGTTTATGAATAAAACCTGCTACATGATGCCTCGTGCCCTATGCCGACCTGAAACAATAAGCTGACTGTGCCAACCGTGGTCCACCATTGGGAGTGTCCTGGGTAAGGCAAGATATGCCATCCTGGTGCCACATGGGTTTTGCTGGAAAATGGCTGAGACTACGTGAAATAAAGAAGCTCGTGTCAGAGTTTAACTAAAATAAAAACTAATTAGAGACAGAGACGGTGCATCCTTTTCTATATGTCGTCTGCTTATGTGACTGACTTTATTCAGTAGCAGATAGTCCTCTAAGGCTTCACTTGGTGCCCTTCCTCATCAACACCAGAGGTCACTCTGCCACAAAGACACATGATGACACTAAATGGTGACACTTACACCTGGTGACACAAAGACACCTTAAGAGGTAAAAGCTACTTAAAAGGTTAACCCTTAGTGACAAAGTGAATACTGAATTTCCACACACCAGACTCTGACAGTTCTCTCTGTAACTTTGTTTTTCTGTTGATATAAATTTCTCTCTAATGATGCTAGCAGAAGAACAGAGCAGACCAGATAGAATAGATTAGGCAGGGCAGATAGCACTGGGACTGCTGGGAGAAAAGAAAAGGGCCCTCTGAAAGGGCTCAGCGGGGAACTCAAGGGCAAGTTCAGTAAGTCTTTGTACACCCCACGCGCTCCTCTTAGTCACAGCCTAGGGTTCTTAGAAGCACCCGCCTCATAATCTATTATCTGTGTTGTGTTGACAAGTTTGAGAGAACTCCTCTCTCTACCCCTGAAAATTGGAGGTGGTCATACCCACATCACATCGTGGTGCTGTGGATTTGACCATGACAATGTGTGAAAAATAGGTTCAGCTACTTGCTCTCATTTGACAGATTTTAGTTTTCCAAGACACTGAGATGTATCCTCTTAAAATCCTATCTTTAATAGCATTTCTAAGGTGTAAAGTACACTCACTGGCCTTCAAAAGCCATTGAATCCTCATCTGTGGATTAAAACAAATGAAGATTGAAAATAATTTTAAAAAATAATAAGATGACAAAGGGGACCAGTGCAGTGGTATGAAAGGTTAATCTTCCAGCTGCGGCACTGGCTTCTTACATTCGTGTCTCTGTGAGTCCCAGATGCCCCATTTCTGACTCAGCTCCCTGCTGATGACCTGGAAGGCATTAGAGGATGGCCAACGGCCTTGGGACCCTACACCCCATAGGAGACCCGCAAGCACTTCCTGGCTCCCAGCTTTGGACCAGCCCATCTCTTACCACTACAACCATTTGAGGAGTGAACTAGCAGATGGAAAATCTCTATCTTGTCCTTTCTCTGCGTAACTCTTTCAAGTAAAGTAAAACAAAACAAATCTTTAAAAAAATAAGAAGATGATGACTATAAAATAATGTAAATTTTTAAACACAGCATAACAGCTATTTATGTAGCATTTGTAGTCCAAAAATTTTTGTTAGTAATTTGAAGATGATTTAAAGTATATGAAAGAGTATGTACAGTTTATATGCAAATATTATGACATTTGATATATGAGATTTGAGCATGCATGACTTTTGGGATTTGCTAGTAACCCTAGAACCAATGTGCCAATTATACCAAAGAGAAAACTGTATATTCATGCATATACATGTAACCTATATATACACACCTATGAATATTCTTACATTTATTAGACAAAGATCATCAATTACATTTTGTTTTGTGATGAGAAGTTGCACCTCAAAAACCATTTAAAACAAGTACAAAAGAGCTTTTTATGTTTGTCCCCATTAGAATATCAGTGACTGCCCTGTGCCATCAACTATCAGAGCTCCCAGCAATGCTGATAGGAGCTGGGGTGGTGGCAGAAAAGGGAGCATTCTGGGTTGAGTCTGTGAGGTGTCCCTTCGCCTCGCAGCTGCCACTGCTGCCCGGGATTTGCTTTGCCACCTCCTCACATCCTAACTGCCGGCTGTGCCTCTGCTCTGGAAGAGGAGGTTAGTGAGCACCGATTATCCCTGTTGTCAATGCAAGAAGGTGCAGGCACTGAGCCACAGTCTGAGGGTCACATTTCTATTCTATTCACAAGTGTTTGATTGTAGATTTGTCACACCTTTTCTTCTTCTTTCTACTGTCCTATTGACTTAGCTGTGTTCTTGGGATTTTCACTTTATTTATTATCTTGGTTTTCTTACTTTATTCGACAGAAAGAGAGAGAGGGAGTGACAAACAAATGGACAGATAGGAATCTCATATCAAATGGTTCACTCTCCAAAGGCCTTCAAGAGTCAAAGCTGAGCTAGGTTCACTTCCTATAGGCCTTTAAGAACCACAGCTGGGCCAGGAGGAAGTTGGGAGCCAGGAACCTCATCCAATAAATGAGATTAGCAAGTCAGTGTTTAGGGAAGCCTCTTTCCTCAGTGAAAAAAAAGTCTTAACTTTAAAAGCTCCCAGTTTGTTCATTTGCACCCTGCAAGGAGGCTGAAGGCCATTTACAGCAGCTGAGACTTTGCTAGCTTGGAGCCTTCTTCTAAAGGCAGTGAATGCTGAACCTGCAGTATGTAAGATACATTTGTTGATGGAACACAGAATGAATGAGCAGCACAGCCCAGCAGTTTAACATCTAAAAGGACAAAGACCAGTGTAAACTGTAACACAAGGCAATAGTGCACAAGCTCAATAAGGAAGTCTTAACTAATGTCTGGAAGAATCCAAGGTGAAAAGTAGGTTCTGAAGGCCAACTTCCAGGAGGTGTGGTTCGGTATCGTAATCAGTTTGAGAATGCACAGATTCTCATAGTCACAGTTTGAAAATAAAGTTGTCTAAAGACAGAGAGTCATCCAAACAAGAGCAAGTGTATCAGGGCAAAATGTATTTTGATTTGTATTTAGTCACAGAGTACAAGACACTCTGCCCAGTGGTTTAGATCCCACCTGGGATGTCCACATACCATCCCCGACTATCAGGTGTGGGCCCTGGTTCTGTCACAATTCCAACTTCCTGCTAGTATGCAGCTTAGGAGGCAGCAGGTGATGGTTCAGGGCTTGGATTCTTGGCTGCCACACACAAGACCCAGACCGAGTTCTAGGCTCCTGGCTTCAGCCTGTCCTATTGTCAGCTGTTGTGGGTTCAAGGGTAGTAAACTTATGGATGGAAGATTTATTTCTGCCTTTCAAGTAAATGAAAATAAGTTAATTTTTAAGTTTATATAGAATTATTAAGTTTATGAAAAAGCAAAATTGAAAGGTAATTTTATGTTTAAATAAAATAATAAGAAAAATAAAGAGTCAACAGGACTGTTAAAATGGTAGAATAGGATAAATCAAGTCCTCAAAAGCCAAACCAATTAAGAGGTTCTGTTTTCTGGTGACCTCAGAGATTAATGCCACTTAAATCATTGAGATGGGCTCTACTTAAGCCAAAAGACAAGGGTGCATATAGTTAGCCAGTTAATCATTTGAAAAAAAGAAGGAACTGGTACGAACCTTCTATTTTAAAGGACATTCAAAATATCTGTGTCACCCTGAATAAGACACTAGCAAGCCAATGAATTAGGTACGTAACTGCTCTTGTATATGTGACTGTTCTAGGAAGAACATCATATATCTGTAAAAGTACTAAATAATTAGCTTAATTCAGATTCCGCAATTGGATCTTGGCATTTCTACAAACCTTATTTTTAATGACGTTTTATTCTGATTTTGTTGGTGGGGCTGCTGTTACAGAAGTCACTTTTTATTGTCCTTTGGCCTTTGAGGTCTTGGTATTATAAAATGAAAAGTCCATTTAGAGGAATTAATAGAAAATGTAATCAAAATGTTGAGCCAAATTTCAGCTCAAAAGGTATCTATCAGTAATCCTGCAAATATGATTAGGATTATTGGAGGTGATGCTAAACAGAGAATTTCCATGCTGACTATTCCAGGCACTCATAAAGCAATGACGTATATTTACCATAAAGATAGAAACAAAGCTATACTCAGAAAAGCTGAAACTGCTTAACCTGCTAGAGTACTGAAGTCAGTTTGCATTCTGTCTGGTCTCAAAAATATTTATATTTATATTTGTTCATCACGTAAGTATGCTCACTCCTATTTAATGAAGTAACAGAGTAAAGTGTACTGGACTAATGTAAAAGGAAGAAGGCTCACTTTCAAGCTCCTCTGTAATTTTCTGCGTGACTGTGGTCTGTTGCCTTAATCTCCCAGGACTCTAGTTTTGCTCATCTGTTATGAAACCAGATGTTGATCTTTAACCTGATGTTCTTTGATTTATCTGACAGCTGTGCCATATTAGTTCCTTTTTCTACTCATTTAATGAAAGTTGATTAACAGTCTCCCTCCAAGAACAGTATCTTTTTATCTAGATTACAATTTTAGTGGGGGAAAGCAAAAACTTCTGAAAACTTCTTTTATTATAACCTGTGCCAGAAAAATAATTTGGCTTAGTAAACCATAGTATAAATCTTCTTTAAAATTCTAACAAATTTGAGGATATATCCTGGGGGTCATTTTTTATATTTATATTCAATATCCAGAAAATATTAATTGTGGGAGCCAGTGTTGTGGTGTGATGCAATAACTGCCATCTGCAATTCCAGCATCCCATGCTGGAGCACCAGTTCATGTCCTAGCTGCTGGGCTTGCAGTACAGCTCCCTGTTAGTACACCGTGGGAAGGCACCAGATATTGGTCCAGGTACTTGATCTGCCACTCATATGAAAGACCCAAAAGGAATTCTTACAGTCTGATTTTGTCCTGCCCCAACCTGGTCTTGCAGCCATTTGGTAAATGAACCTTTCTTCCTCTCTCTTCTTTGTCACTTCATCTTTCAAATAAACATCTTTAAAAATGAAGTGTTGGTTCTGGTAAGTCATTGATTTGCTAAACTTTATATCTTGGTGGGTCTCAGCACAGGGTGCCTCATGCCTGGATCCCAGATGCCAGCCACCACGTGCACATGGTGAGCTGTCCCAGGGCCTGCCTGGGCTCCGGGGGCCACTCCCTTCAGTGAGTACACTGAGGGGGATGGTCTCCGTGACTGGGAAGGTCCGGGGTCCACCCGCCGCCCTCCTTGGGTGGTGGATGGGATGGGTAGGGGCGTGAGAAAATAAAAAATCAAAATAAAAAATAAAAAACATATAAAAAACGTAAAAAAAACTTTATATCTTATACTTTATTTATTCTTCGTGACCAAGATGAACTGAGATCTATTTTATGAAAACAAATACTGAGTCTGTAAGAAGTATAAATATACTCCTGGGAAACAAGTAGCAGAGCTAGCAACCATACGGCTATAAAGCTCAAGGAAGCAGGGAAGAAATAGTGGTAGAAATGGCTTGTCTTTGCAGAGACCGGAAGGTACCTAACTGACTTCCTAAAAACTAAGCTCCCCTTCCAAAATGCAGAATTGTTGCTGGGCATGACTTCATGGCCAGGATTATGTCTCTAATATCTAAATGAGGTCATGTGTCTCGTAGTCAAACTCCTTCTGCAGAATTGTACATATGCGGAACTCTGCCAGAGATCATGATGAACAGCAGAGAAGTAAATTCAAGTTCTCTTCTCCTACCATGGCAATGCATGGGAGAGCTGGGGGCTAGGTGGAGTTGGACTTGAAGATGACAGGCACATGAGCGGGAGGGAGCCTCAGTGAACAGATTAAAGGTAATTAAGAGAGGCAACAGGGGAGTCGGAGGTCCCTCTTAGGTGTCTAGATGAATCATCTTGGGGGATAATGGCATTGCACAGCTTGCAGCAGACATCTTAACAAAGGAACTGCCTTGGGAGGAAGGTGATGAGTTCAATTTCGTTCATATATACATGCCTTGTGTGAACACTTGCAATTTTCTTAAACAACTGACAAAAATTGAACAAGATTATATAGAATTGTAATTCTCAACAGAGGGAACTGGAGATACATGCTGAGATGCTTGTGAAGGGAAATGAATGTATATCTTCATTTCATATTAACAAGGAAAAAGAGAGGCCTTACCACACGAACTGAGTTAAGGCCGGTTTTTATTTTTTTACTTTTATATGACATATACTG
The DNA here is from genome assembly GCF_030435755.1 of Ochotona princeps. Lineage (NCBI taxonomy): Eukaryota > Metazoa > Chordata > Mammalia > Lagomorpha > Ochotonidae > Ochotona > Ochotona princeps. The sequence goes on from NC_080833.1 coordinate 55,061,970, forward strand.
TTAAAGTTTACTATTTTTCAATTTCAATTAAATGATAATGATAATTACAAAACAAGTAATATAAATTTCACCATGCAACCCTTTATTTTCATATTCAAACAATTTCTCATTTAAACACTAATCATGTGACTAAAGTATTATATGATTATAGAAAATATTTGAGAGATTACCTAATTTTTAAAAAAATTATGTTGTTGGTTAGTGATGGAACAGGAATTTGGTTTAGGTCTAACTGCAAATATAACAAAACACTGTGAGAAGCATGAGCTTGGAGTTACGGGACTTTAAACAAGAACTCTAAGTTAATTAAGACTTCAATCAGGATTATCAAAATTGGCATATTTACATACTGTCACAGTCAGAAAACTCTGTGAGTTAAGACATGCATGCATGAAAGAGCTGTTCTTTTAAATCAGATCTCTTGTTCAGAGTTTTCACTTTACATCTCAATTACAGAGCATACCTCAAAATGAATTACAAAATAGCTATGTAGGGTAGCTCTTTTAACATTACAATGATGCTCCATGTAATTTTGAGATTTGGTCATCAGAAAAACACTCCAGTTATTTACTTAACCTGTGATGATGACTAATACAGAAAACAACTACTATTCCCAAGTTGTTTTTGTTTGTTTGTTGTTTTTTTTTCTTTAATTTTTTTTTTATTGGAAAGGGAGACATACAGAGAAGAGGACAGATAGAGAGGAAGATCTCTGTCCAATGGTTCACTCCCCAAGTGGCTGCAATAGCTGGAGCTGAGACAATACGAAACCAGGAGCCAGGAGCTTCTTCTGGGTCACCTATGCGGCTGCAGGATTACAAGGCTTTGGGCCATCCTCGCTTGCTTTCCCAGGCCACAAGCAGGGAGCTGGATGGGAAGAAGGGTCGCCAGGACATGAACCGGTGCCTATATGGGATCCCGGTGCTTGTAAGGAGAGGACTTTTAGCTGCTAGGCTAGCATGCCAGGTACCTCGTTTGTTTTTTAATACCAGCACTGCCAGTGTTCAGGGAGGGAGACCAACTAGGGGAGTATTTAGGCGATGTTGACTCCCTGCTCTCATGCTTTCCAGTGACTATTTCATTCCACTTAAAATATAAAGTTCTTAATTTGACCTTTAAGAACTTATACAACTGCTTTTTTCTCAGCTCAAACACCTCACAATTATACATATCTGTCCGTTTGATAAGTTGATTAGGAAAAGCTAAAGCAGGAGCAGTTATCCAGTGAAGGGAATGTTTTAGGGTTTTAGTGACATACCCTTGATTTGACACAAGTCAAGTGTAATGGTCGGACTGTATTTCTAGTCTGGAAGAGTCTCTGGCACTTATGTGATGCATCTCAGCCACCTTTTCCCCTGGATGAGATCAAGAGATCTTCTGATGAAGATACAGACCACAGAGCCCAAGTGTCTGTGCGCATTGACTAAAATGCGAAATTCATATCCTTGCCAATAATGAAAGTTTAGTGAAGAGAGTATTGATTAGTAATAGAAAAAATGCCAATCTGCACTGACCAGGTATTAAAAGGGCCAAGAATCAGAGAATGATTAGCACAGCATTAAGCATCAATTGAAATGTTTGGAGTATGAGATCTGTAAATAAAGCAAGGACACAATAATAGGGCTTTTCACTGTAGGAAGATGCTGGGAGAGTACATTTTTTAAAAAGATTTATTTATTTTTATTGCAAAGGCAGATATACAGAAAGGAGGAGAGAGAGAGCAAGATCTTCCGTTTGATGGTTCTCTCCCCAAACAGTCGCAATGGCTGGAGCTGAGCCAATCCAAAGCTGGGAGTCAGGAGCTTCTTCTGGGTCACCTATGCGGGTACAGGGTCCCCGGGATTTGGGCTGTCCTCAGCTGCTTTCCCAGGCCACAAGCAGGGAGCTGGATGGGAAGCAGGGCCACCAGGAACAGACTTGGTGCCCACATGGGATCCCAGGTGCACATAAGACGAGGACCCTACCTACCATGCTATCACGCCAGGTGCAAGAGGGTACATTTTTTAATCCATAAATCTACTATGCACTGATTTCCCTAAAGAATTGACTGAACAGAAGGAGTCAGGGAGCGTAGGCATTCATTGCAGCTTGATGGATTTCTGCAATTCCAGGAAGAAGTTCATGACACTGGACTTTGTTACCTGTTGGCATGTATAGCCAAAGGACAGATGGAGGACAGATAAGCACATGAATGATAATTATTATCATAAATGTTGCAAACAAGATCAATGCACATGCATCCCAGATGCCTAAGGGACCTCTCAAAAGAGCCTAGATAACTTGCCTTGGATAACTTGCATATTTAGCTTCCTTTCCAAGCTTTTATTTCTATGTATGACTGGTACTTAATCATCTTAAAAATTAACTTGATGTGTATACCTTTTTAACTTTTTTAATACTTTTCAATCTTTTTGGAAGCATTCTTCATGAATCCTCACTAAATATAAAACTAGTGGCAAGTGAGTGATATATTGAATAGGCAGTGCCGTGTAAATCTCCTTTCCCCTGTCTGGCACTGTGGTCATGTTGTAGCTTAGAATTAAGCTGAAGAAATTCTGGGGAAATTTATTCCAGCAACATCTTCAGCTGACCTTTGAAGCATGGATGGTATCTGTAACAATAATTTACAGATTTTATATATATATTGATATATTTATATCTATCTATATATATATATATACAGCTTATTTTTCCCCCCTGGATGAAACATGCAAGGATGGAGGAAAACCAATTGCTATTTTCTGATTTGCTTTTCTTTGCATATTTATTCCTGTTGAAAATAGATTTTTTAATTTATTTTTATTGGAAAGACGTATATATATGGAGAGAATGAGAGACAAAGACCTTCCATTCATTAGTTCACTCCCCAAGTGGCTGTAATGGCCAAAGTTAAGCCAAATCAAAGCCAGGAGCCAAGAGCTTCTTCTAGACTTCCCACATGGGCTCAGGGTCCCAAGGCTTTGGGCTATCCTTGACTGCTTTCCCAGGCCACAGCAGAGAGAGAGCTGGAAGGGAAGTGGAGCAACTGGGACACCAGAGCCCACATGAAATTCCAGCAGTTACAAGGTGAGGATTTAGCCACTGGACTATTGCATTGGGCCCAAAAATAGATTTTTAAATAAGATTTGGTGAATTACAGTTCGATTTGATTTTTCTGTTTGTGCTTAAAAATCAGATTTTCATCTGAGCACTAACCCCAGTGCTGTCTACGTGTTAAAGTTAGACTGCAGAGGGATTGGGCAGGAGAGAGGAAGACACTCAATGAATGCATATGTGGAGTGAAGGCAGCAGGAAGAGGGAGAGGGAGAGGGAGAGACAGAGACAGAGAGACCAATCATTCTATAAATCAAAATTCTAATGGGTCAGATTCAATTAGCTTCATCAAGATCTAAAGTGCTATTCCACAAGCAGTGTCTGTGTGTCTCCATAGTAGATTAAAACTCATAATTCTGTATATTATGCCTGTAACACAGGTAAAAAGAAGCACTGGCTTTCAGATCACAGTGAGATATCAACTGAATAATTAGAAGTGAATAATGGATTTAGCACAAAGACTCCATTTTCCTGCTGCATAAGAAAGTTGTATACTTAGTTGAGAGTCATTCAGTCCACACTTGAATTTTATGACCTATGTTAGCCAATTTCAAAACCAAGTTTTATCTTGTTTCTTTGCTGTAACTAAGAAAAGCTTAAAATTTTTAAAATCTATTTTCAACTTTGAATGTTGCATTTTTGTTTCTGTAGGAAAATAGTTAAGAGTCTAAGAACTGTAATCAGGCATTTATTTGCACTACATATTGAGCAAAAATATCTGATTTCTTGCTATATGACCTCATGAACACCTGTAAAGAAGTCAGAACTCAAGAAAAGCAAGAGGGATCTGCATAAAGTGATGCATGATATATTTCTGGTATTATACAGAATTTCTATACTCCTTCAAACTATACGAAAGTCTTTATGATAAATAGCAGAGAAAGCTAATACTCAGAAAAAGTAAGCAACTCTTTGTAGGTAGTGGCAAAGATGAGATCAGATCCCAAGACCTTCCAAGATCCAAAGCTTGCATTTTCTTTATAACTCTGCTTCCTGTGAGTCTTGCTAATGTACCTACTGCTTAATACAGACTGTTTGTTTCACAATTCTGATTTTACTCTACTTCATTGTTATAGCAATACCAATATAGCAGACAAGACCAAGTCTTGTGGCAATCCTATTCCATTCTGTTCTTATTTGATAATTTTTTCCATGTCAACAAAAAAGTCAAACATTTATTCTATTTTAGAGAGTAGTATTTTTTGTTCTTAGGAGAGCTTAATTGGCTTTCAGAAATCTCCTTTTCAATGTCCCACCATGAATTTTCATTTTTCAGATCAAGATGCCATCCATATCAGACTCTTACAATCTGCTACTGACAGAGTGTATCATTAAGATCTCCCCCAGCAACCACAGTCGAGAAATATAGTGTACCACCTTCCAAGGAGGTTTTGCAGCAAGTGCATATACACCTGGGCTTTCTTGAGTCACCTAAAAATTACAGCAAAGCATTCAGGCAAAAGGGCATATGCACAACTCTCAACTATTAATTTTGGTTAAAATAAAAAATGCATACTACAGTTAATAAACATTTATTTATTGAGTGACTGCTATGTTAGACACTGAATATTTTCCTTTTCTCATTTCCTGGCGTTTACCTTTGTTAAGCATCACATATATCCTTAGCAGGAGTGTAGGCAGAGGAAATCAGAAACACCTTTAAAAACTCATGCTAGTAACATTAAACTGTCTGTAACTAAGAATATGAGTTGTGTTAATGGTGCCTACATTTAAAATTTGGAGGGAAAGCTGATAAGTGAAATCCCTCAATCTTTCCTGACAGAAATGCAGTAGCCATCATAATGAATAGATTTTACCAGCATGGCCTTGCTGTCAATATGCGGCATTATGCCCAGGGCTATTAAATTTGTCTGGTTTTTATTACTGAGGCCAAATGTTTGGCCTCAGTTCCTGCAGAAAATAAGTAATTCCATTACATGTGATTCACCTTTGAGTGACCCTCCAAGCTAATGAAGATTCAGGTCAAAACTTTGCATTTGTTACAGAAATAATCCTTTTAACAAACATTTATTGGAAGTCATTATATTTACTGGACATCATACAAAGATGTCAACTTGCAAAATAAAATCTTTGTGTTAAAAATGTACTACATACTTTGTCTAGAAGCATCATTCCACTTAATAACCATTTCATTGTATTGTTTTAATAAGTATATAAGTTTAACAAGAAATAAATTGTAATGACAAATGGGAGATGTTCCAAAAAGCAGAGAGGACTTTGAATTGTGGCCTTCCAGTTACCACCTGTGGGACAGACACAAGTTATTTCTCATGTGCTGCTGTTAAAGAATCAATTCAGTAATAAATGTCATTTTCTTTTTTTTTAAATAAAGATTTATTTATTTTATTACAAAGTCAGATATACAGAGAGGAGAAGAGACAGAGAGGAAGATCCTCCGTGTGATGACTCACTCCCCAAGTGAGCCGCAACAGCCGGTGCTGCGCCGATCCGAAGCCGGGAACAAGAAACCTCTTCCAAGTCTCCCACGTGGGTGCAGGGTCCGAAAGTTTTAGGCCGTCCTCGACTGCTTTCCCAGGCCACAAGCAGGGAGCTGGATGGGAAGTGGAGCTACCGGGATTTGAACCGGCGCCCATATGGGATCCCGGGGCGTTCAAGGCGAGGACTTTAGCAGCTAGGGCACGCTGCCGGGCCTAGATGTCACTTTCTAAGGCCAAGTTGAGTTAGAGAGATTCCTACAAACTTTCTGGAACATCCTACATCCTTCATAGATTGTAGCTATTTGTTTCTATTTATGATAAGTGTTTTGTACTGAACTGAGTCTTGATTGTACCATTGTACACATTCTCCAACAATGTCAGGAGCTCCTAGCACATCCTCCCTCGAGTCTGTGCTCCCTGGGCTCATGCCTGAGCAGTCATCTTGGCCCATCCATGCCATTCACGCTCCTTCTCCCTCTTTGTTCCTTCTATACACATTACTAAGAATCAAAACTGCACATCAGGAAATATCGTTGGTTTTTTAACAGTTATTATACAAATAATCATGGCACATTTTAAATAGTTAACCAAACATGAAGGATGTGTTCATATGTTCCAGGCACTGCTCTGGGTTCTTCAATAATCAACATAATTGCTCAGGGAGAAGTTATTGATATTGGAGCCACACAGAACTGGCTCAAAGGCTTGTTGGCTTATTTTTATATCTTTGTTTAGTGATTTTGTAAGTGGAACTTAACTTTGAATCTGTTTCTTAATCCATAAAGTAGGAGGTTTGTAAAACCTTCCAGCATGGGTCAAACAAGTAGTATTTTTTAAATCTATAGATTTTATTTATTATTATGATTATTATTATTATCATTTTATGATACAGTTCCATAAGCTCCTGAAACTTCCCTTATCCCCTCCCTAATTCCACCACCCACCCCACCAAGTTTCCCAATATCATTACTAAAGTATAGTTTTTCATACACAGTCATATGTCCATCATTGCGGGCACAGATAACAGCACAGAGTCCAGCGTCCTATTGTCAAGATATTGTAAAGTTTCATCGTAAGTCCATCTTTGTCTGAAAGCAGAGATGCATACTACATTGTATCCTCACATCTGGATATGTTAGTCTCCATTTCACAGTTGCTGTACATCCCCTAAAATGAAAAGTCACAGTACAAAATCAACAATAGGAAAAAAAATAGAAATTTGCAATGCCATGAAGTTAAATAACATGTTACTAGATATAACAGTTTTCATTACACTGCTGCTATACATCCCCTTAAATGAAAAACCACAAAACAAAATCAACAACAGGAAGAAAAAAGAAATTAACAACACCGTGAAGTTAAATAGCATGCTACTGAATGACTAATGTGTCGCTGAAGAAATGAAAAAGAGAGTCAAGAATCTTCTTGAAGAATATGATGCTACCACATGATCTATGAGTCATTGAATAATTTAATCAGAAGAAACTGTTTTGAAGAGATGAAACTAACAAAAACAAAAACATCAAAATCCATGAGATAACAGGATAACATATCCAGGATAACATATCCAGCAAAGCTTTCTTTTGGCTTTGAAAATGAAATAAAATTCTTCCACAGTAAAGAAAAGTTAAAAGAATTTGCCTGTTCCAAACCTGCCCTACAAAGGATACTTAAAGATCTTCTCTTGACAGAGAAGAGGAATAGCACCCAACAAAACCAAAGGTAAATGTGAAGAACATCCCAGTAAAATGACAACAGAAGACTAAAACAATGAACAACCCATTCCTAAAATGACAGGACCAAAGTACCACCCATACCTATTAACTCTGAATGTAAATGGCTTAAGCTGAATCAAACGTCATAGATTAGTAGACTGAATTAAAAAACAAAACAATATCTATTTGTTGTCTAGAACAGACACATTTCACCAACAAAAATCAGCAGAAACTATATCTCATGGATTTTGATGCTTTTGTTTTTGTTAGTTTCATCTCTTCAAATAAGTGGTTTGTATAAAGTGCTTGGCACAGTGTCAGGCACATGAAGCACTCAATAAGCAGGAGCTGCCTTACAGAGAGAAGCTGTCCTTGTCCCTCTAAGCCATATATCCTGTGAGGACAAGACTTGCTTGTGAAAAATATCATGGTGTTTCTCAGGTTCTCCATCAGTGTTGCTATAAATGACATCCAACCAGCAATCAAATTGGAATATGAACTCCTTGGTTTTTGGGGAAAACTGTGCATCTCCCTATCTCCCTGCTTCTGGTTTTGGGGGTAGACCTTTATAGGAGGCTGAAGGATGGAGTGTGTTCTTGTATTAACTGTGTTTTATGACTCTAAACAGCTGTCACTGCCAACCCTGCTTCAGGTTACAAATACTCCCCTTCTTCTTTCATATCCTCTGCCTTGTCTAAGCTCTGTTTAAAAACACATCATGGGGAAGGGTGGCAAGCGGGAGGAAGAACTGCACCCCAGAAAGACAATCTCCCTGAGGGGTGCCATTTCAAAACTCATGAGGGCAGTAGGTTTCTCTGAGGGGTTTATTTTTCAACAAAAAGCCATCAGAGAAGACCACATGTGAGATAAAGAAGGTTGGTAGAACACTATGACTTTCAAGGAGTTCTCTCCCCAAACTGGGAAGGACACAGAAGGCCCTTCTCAGCAGCCTCGGCCCTGACTCAAAGCATGAAAACTTGGCTTACTCTTCGGCTCTTTCTCCAGTTGTACCTGCCCTGCATCTCTTACCAACCTAGACTCAAAACCCAAGATCTCAGAGATTGCTGCCAATCTTGTCCTGCCATACCAGCATCCCATTTGGGCATTAATTCTAGTTCTGGTTGCTCTACTTCCAATCCATCTGCCTGCTTGTGGCCTGGGAAAGTAGTGAAGGACTGCCTAAATGCTTGGGCCCCAAACCCATGTGGCAGATAGGAAGAAGCTCCTGGCTCTTGGCTTCAAACCTGCCCAGCTGTGGTTATTACAGCCATGTGGGGAATGAATCAATGCATGGAAGATTTCTCTGTGTGTGTGTACCTACCTCCATAACTATGACTATAAGATAATAAATCTTTAGAACAGAGAAAGAGAGCACTCAGATGGAAAACCAGCTGCTTCCAAGAGATTGATAAGAAGGAGCCCCTTCAATATTGGCCTCGCATCCTTGTCTTACCAACTGGCAGCAGAATGGTGGAAGTCCTGATCAAAAAAGAGAAATAAGTAATACTGCAGGAGCCTCCCCTTGCACTTTCAGTGCCAGGATAGCATGTCTGGTTAAGGCAAGCAGTGTCCTGTCGGTGGCTGGTGCTGTACTCCTACATCTGGGATGCTGACACGTGGTGCTCAGAATGTAGTGTTACTTAATAAATGTTTATAGCAGTTGTATTCAGGCGAAAGGAATGGATAGCTGTTTATTTTTCCTGTTGTATGTTTCCTATTAGAACTATATACTTAAAAATCAGGAAGTTTGAAAGCATCTTGCATCCGTGTTCTGTGATTGTTGTCGTTGTTTAAATAAAGGTGGGCATTGTGGTACAGTGGATTAAATCACTATGTGTAGAGACCCTACTTCTCAGAATGGAGCGTCTAGAAGCAACTCCCACCTTTGCTTCCAAAACAGCTTCCTGCTAATGCACTGCCATCCCTGTGGAAGACCTGGATGTAGCTTCTGGCTCCTGGCTTCTGACATCCCTAGCCCAAGTTGTTGCAGGCATTAGGAAGTAAACTAGCAGATGGAAGATTCCTCGGGGCTCCTGGCTGTTGTTCCGATGTCATGTCCCTGTGAGGAGGGTTCTGGGATTCTTCCGTCCCATATAGGAGATCCAGTAGCGAATGGATGACTCAGAGTTCTCAGCGTATGAGGGCACTCCAATTCCCTGTGATCTCCCTGGCAGTTGGGATATAGTCCTTGGTGCCCATCCTGATAGTCCTTCTTGAGGATCCAGGAGTCTCCTGGGTTGGGAAGTAAGCCTCCTCCTCCCTATAAATGTTTTTAATGTTTATTAGATTATTGGACACAGTGTATTAAGTTTATTGTTCCTATAAGAACCTTGGCCATCATTTAGTTATCTTAAAGAGTTTATTTGAACATATTTTAATAACTCTAAAAGAAATGAATACAGGTATCAAATTCCTATTAACACAGTTGGTCTAATTATTTCTTTTTACATCTGCTCAAAGATCTTCTAAGCTATGTGTGACTTGCATTTTATACCTTGTTTGGTTTCAGAGATTTTTTTCATGTGTATCTAAACTTCCCAGATATTTTCACTTGTCATGAAAGAAGACATTTTCAATGTTTTTCCTTTCAAGAATTTGATTTGCTCTATAAGTTGCCATCTCTGATGTGTTCCTATTTATATACCATATAAGTCTAATCCATGTATTGGAAACATGGCCTTCAGTGGAACCAATGCTATAGATTTGCTTATCAGTTTTGTGTGTCTCCTGATTCAGTGCACTTTTTATGAAAGAATAGACAACTCATAACGTTCAATGATTTAGTTCACATTTATCATCCAAATTTCATGATCAAAACCAGGACCTGGTATGTGAAAAATTCTCTTTGGCTACAAATTTAATAAAATAATTAGTAGAATTTGTGTGTATTTTCGCATCTGATTGGTAGGGTATGTTATCTTTTCCTCATGGGTAGAGTTACAGAAAGCAAAGCACCTGAAACATAAGATAATAAGACTGTTGATCTTATAGTCCTGTAAAAACCTGGAAGGGTTGTTGAATTTAACATTCTTAGTGAATTAAAAGATGAGTTAAACATAGAGAAAACAGTCAAGCGACTTTAAACTCAGAAAAATTTTAGGAAGAAAATGATGATTATATAAGTATTTTGTCCCAAGAAGGGAAGGAAGCAGTCATACATGAAAAAAAAAAGTTCAGCAACCAAACTTACAGACATAAAAGACAGATACTTCTAAATATTAGGGGTGGATACTTTTAAATGTCAGTACATTTTCCTATAAAGTCATCCTGTGGAGGTTGCAGAGAAAATTTTTGTGTAGGAGATAGTTTTTTTTTTCTTTTAAAACAACACTGACATTTTAAAGAGCTAAACATCTTAAATGGAATGACTATTACAATGCAAAATTAGATTGAACCGAGACATTTTGAAGATTATATTTGTATAGCTTCCTAAGTGGCAGATAATGAATGACTCAGATAATGTGAGCAGTTTGGACTGACTCACATGTTTTGGAAGAAGGTGTCATCAAATCACTGATTCTATCAGTGTCTTCCCTGTTGTTCCACGTGGTAGTGCCAAACAAATCCAGATGTATCAGTGAGTTTCTTAGCTCCCGCTTGTCACAAAGACTTTCCACACTATTAGCAATGACCTAAGCATTTGAATTGGTGGATATCTACTACAGCCAAATGAAGCTCTTTTATAGATGTTTCACAAGCAGTGTTCATAAATAACTGTGGGATGCATAGGAGGTAGGAAGTCCAGAACCTTGTCAGGAGAAGAATAGAAGAATCAAGACTGGGTGTGGCCCATCATGTTGCAAGACTAGGCCTTCTTACCCCCTGAGTATTGCTTCCTGGAAGATATTTTAAGTCAACAATTATTATCAGGTATCTGTACCAAGTGTAGGGAACATATAAATAAGGAACACCTATTTTCTAGAGACTCATAGCCTATCAGGGAAACTGAGATGGCAGTACCACTTGATATTTCATAATATATATGGGAACAACGTTTAGAGGATACACAGAGGAATCACTGTCTTATACCACTAGAACTGAGAAACCTTCACAAAGGAGGTGGCGTTTGGTTGGGTATTAAATGTTGAACTAAAATGCCAAGTGCTAACAGGATAAAAAAAGTATTTCCATCAAAGGTGAGAACCACACAAGAAATAGTTCTGAAACATCAGTGTCTGGGTATGTTCACTTACTGGTTAATCATCTTGTCTGGCCACAGAACTGAAGAAATAGAAAAAAGGTGAGGTGGGTATATGGAACACAAGGGTATGTGAGGTTAGTGCAGCTCTTTGGTGATGAATCACATGATCAACATCTTGGTGTTATCCAGTCTCAAGAATATGTCCAACCTGGAAATGGCTATTCCTGTAAATCTGTGACTTGCCTTGTTGGCAGAGGCCCAGTGTGGGTGATGAATTACCGTACTCTAAGAAAAGCTTACAATCTTCTCCACACTCATACATCATATGTTCTTTATAGTGCCAAGAACTCACAGTGCCAAGTCGTCGATCAATATCAGCTGAAAAGTGTAATGATGAATCGTGCACACGCATACACACATACATAGCCACACAATGAAACAGACTTTTGAACATTCAGGTGTAACAACTGTGTTACAACTTGTAATATATGTACACTTGAATGCTGCTCATAGATTTCTTTGTCCCTTTGCTGTTTTCCCACAGGACTGAAAAAGCGTACAAGAAAGGCCTTTGGAATACGGAAGAAAGAAAAGGACACTGATTCTACGTATGTATTTTTAAAATTTGTCTTCTCAAATTATTTGTATAACCTGTCGTGATCATCACTTAAAGATTGCTGCAGAGTTTTCTTGAATATCATGTACTTCTCTGCTACCCATTTCTGGATAAACTGTGGATGTTCAGCATAAACAGTTCTTAGATTTGTACACAAAAGTGAAGTTTTAGTCATATGCTTAGTATTTCACAATGTGTCACATTTTCCTCTGATAAGCACACTTCCCAGCAATTTTGAGGGACAAAAACAAAGGTATGCTATTGTGGGAAGTGAAAAGAATTTGGGTGATACCTAGACAACAAAACACATAGCCAGAAACTGAAATGTGGCATGAGTAATATACCAAACCTCTTATTTGAGATGGGAAGCAGAATTGTCAATAAAATAAGAGTGTTCACTGGAATGACATGGATATTTGGATGTATAGGAGAAAGCAATGAAGAAACAGTAGTAGGGATGGTTTAACATGTTTGAGTGATGTCTTCAAGAGAATTGTTTGCCTGTGGACATCATTAGGCCATTCAAAATGTTCATTCACAACAGTTTCACTCCACTTGATTATCTTGAATTCTGTTTCAGAAGTACTTGGTTCTGACAAATAAACTAACAAAAAAATGCTTTTTTGAGCCAGACAGGTTACTTAGATACATGAATCATCTAACCAGGAACATGGGATTCTAACCAGGATAAGAAGAGTATCACTACTTAGCTGCAACTGCTTATGACTAGGTGGAAATGAAAATCTGGGTGACTCATTGAGCAAGGGTGCATCTGAAATCTGTGCAAAAAATCACAGAGTTTATTTTGGTGCAAAATAAGCCCACATGCAATTTTTCCTTAACATGCATTTTCCACACACTTGTTAGACTCCCTTCGTGTATCAGAGTATAGCCTATCAAAACTCTCCTTTCACTAGAATCTTAAAAAAATTTTGCAATGAAATGATTCCATGGTGTGGTAGGCTAAGCTTCTGACCTTGATACCAGCATTCTTTATGGGACCAGTTCTAGTCCCGGTTGCTCCGCTTCCCAAACAGCTGCTTGCTTATTGTCTGGGAAACCAGTGAGAATGGCTCATGTCCTTGGGCCACTGTGCTTATATAGGAAACCCTGAGGAGGCTCGTGTCTCCTGGCTTTTTATTAGCTCAGCTCCAGCCATCATGGCCATGTGGGGAGTGAACCTGAAGATGGAAGATCTCTCTATTTCTACCTCTACACTCTGTAACTGTTACCTTTCAAATAGAAAATGTAACAAAAAATTAATAGTTGATTGGCTTAGGTGAGTATGAGGAAGGCCATATTTATTCTAAGCTGTTCACTGTGTATGTTTTTGAAACGTAGCGTTCAAAGTGTCAGGCATTTCACTGTGTCCTTATGCTCCAAGAATTTATAATCAATGAAATAAAATATCTACTATGTCAATGAAAATCTCTTGCATTGAAAGGCATTTTAGTAAATCAGATAATGCATTCAAAATGTCTAGTTTGATACTTAGTATTCACTAAATTCCCAGCAAACAATAAATGCCACTACTCTTACTATTGTCAATACAAATTAATATGTAATAAATTTTTATAAGCAACTTAAATGGCAGATCATGGGCACTTGGGAGTAAGAAAGCAATCATCCTGATGGTCATTGATGTCTCCAGGCAGGAGCTTGGCCTTCGAGACATGAGGACACATGTTTCATGAAGGAGAACATCAAAAGCAAAATAGATGGGTAGGAAAGTGCCAAAGGCACTATGGACAAGATGTAAAGGATGAGTCTATGCGGGAGCTGTAGGGGGAATATTTATTTTGTGGGAACTGCATTGACTGTGGGCCAGAAGATTTTCTAAAGCATTGAGTTAGAAACCTTTTGCTAAGGGTTATACAGTTTACCTTGCTTCTTGAAAATGTTGCCATTTTCTGAACATTGACTACCCAGAATAAAGATGGTCCCTTCATCAGGGTTGGGACACCTGGACTCCAACAGCTTGTGGGCTAGGGAGTCACAATTTTCCTTTGCTGGGTCTCAGTTTCCTCATTTGCAGAAATACAAGTTTACATTGCATTAGATGGAATCCAGTTTTCCTAAAGTCCCAGACACTGTTCCAGTCAGTGAGTGTGTCAGCCACATCTGTGGACACCTTCAGCACACATGTTTTCTGGGACACTGTTGCCTTTCTCTCAGGGAAGCATCGTTAACAGAAGCCAAGTCTGTTTTGCTACGAAGATGGTGTCTGCAATGAAATGTGCTAGAGATTTCCAATGTGTGAGGTTTTTTTTTTAACACAGCTTTTTGACAAAGGAAAGAGATTAAACAACTTCTAGGAGGCAAGCTGAGCTAACTGACATGTGGCCAAAACACTGCTCTCTCCTTCATTTCCAAAGTTACAAAAGTAAGTTGTTCCTCATAACTTTGGGGAGATGCTTAGTGTCTCAGTGAGATACCCCAAGGAGGCATTTGTTTATAGAATCTTAAGTTTATTTTCTTACCATGTGAGTGATCTAAATTATTTACCTGCTTACAAGTTAGCTTTCACCTAATCCATCAGTAATGGTCAAAGAATTAACTGTTGCATATAACCCTTTGTTTTTCATGAACTCTCTAATTGGATCATATATTGTTCTTAGAAAAAGATTTATAAATGCAAAGGAGTTGGACAAATGCCCTGACAATATTCTATCCCTCTGGCTTTGCTTAATGCTTATGTTCATCTGAGATCATGGAAACCTTGTTGATGTAAACTGCTTCAGGGATGTTGCACTGAGCTCAGAGTTGCTAAGCAACCTGTTAGGGTTGCTGACAGCAGCAACTTCTGCTGATTGAACCTCCTTAAGCAGAGGGTGGGGTTAGGACCAGAACTTCCTGATTTGATCATCATTGGAGTGCCTAATGGAGAGGAAGAGAGATAGCCTGGGCTAAGTGACAGGCCATGCATGGGATATTTCATTGCACTGTTACCTTCTTTAATCCTCTCAGTAATCCAATAAGGTTAGAAGTAATATCTGAATTTTAGAGATGAGAGATCAGTGCCAAAATGAGTTCAATAACTTACTGAAGGCCACTTAGAGCATGGGACCCAGAAACAAGATGCCAGTCCAGAACTGAGTGCTTACTCTTATCACCAAGAACAAAACACATCACTAGGTAAAATCATAATCCAAACAGGAGAGTAAAACAGAGAAGGCAGTATTTAAGTGATGATTTTGAAACTTTCAAAAAAGCAAGGTCCATGGTGAATGAGTAGTTTTAAACATAAATTTGTAAATAAAATGGAGTTTCCATTAAGTAGAAAAAAATTTTGTAACAAAATATAAGGCTTCTTATGAGGGTATTGGAGTAAATATTTAGAACAGTTGCCCAGGCGTCTGAGTTGCTAAAATCTCTACACTTTCCTTTCTAGGGAAGATTATATAATAGCTGTCACTCTAGATAACAGGTAGTGAGTATTTGCTAAGGGCTAGGCACTATTTCAGACTCTTAAATTGACTCATTGGATCTTCTAACTGCCCCATGAGGTATATGCAATTATCATGGCTATTTAATAGACGAAGGAACTGGAACACAGAAAAGAGTGAATTGACTTGTCCATATCTCTTCATTAGTTAAATCTAAGCATTCCAGCACTAAGCACAGTTGTCTTAGCTGCCATGTTCACTGTCCCTTCACAAGAAAACACCAACTCCATCTCCACTGCTAGATAACACAAAGGATGGCAGTAGGACTCCAATATCGTTAGATACAATTTCCATGTTTCTAACAGAAAATTTTGAAAGACATTCAGAGACCTGCAACAGATATGAGATGAAGTGGCCTCCCACTTAAGATCCCATAAGGGTATGGCCTTGTTGCTGGACTGACAAGAGGCAACGGCGCAGTTGGACCCATTTCCAGAGTCTTTTCTTCAGACATACACCTTGCTTTTCCCAAAGGCACCCAACATGGATTGGTGTCTTTGAATATGCTACCCAGGAGTGATGCATACCACTGCCTCCCTTCTCTATCCTTTCGGAGGGGTTGAAGTCCTAATAAGAAATGCTCATATATTGTGTTACATGATAGGAAAAGGAGCATTGCTTTTGAAAAGATGGGGTTGGTCATTGCCCTCTGTGCTTCCCTATTAGCCTATGCTTACTATGGCCGTAATTACTGAATACATTCACATGCCTGATTCTCTCTATGATGATGTGTTTTCTTAGTTTTATCCCCTACGCCTGGTCAGCTCATTATAAATGTGTAATGTTTCCTCAATTTAGTATAATTTTTATTAGATAAGATTCTTCCTATCCTTCTATTTTAATTAAAATTTATTTGATTCATTTCATTCCCTTGTCCAAAGATCCCAAGATTCAGTCAGCCCTTGGGAGTCAATATTGGAGTCCTTCTTTCCCTAACTTGTGCATTGCCTTTTTATTCTTTCATCACAAACTTGATGTATTCAAAAGTTAAACAGTTGGTAGATTGTTTTGTAATCAAAGTAGAATCTTCTGGGGTCTTTGTGGGGAAGGGTAATTACATCTTACAGCCCAGGTAATGTTTGACAAACACTCTACATTTCTCTGTGTTAACCTCTGTTCTGACTCTGTCTCTGTTTCTCCTCCTCCCTCGTCTCTTGGTCCCACCCTAGAGAGCAGAAAAGAATTTCCTTACCTGATTCTGCCTTCTCTTTATTCCAACCCTATCAAAGTCCTCCAGGTGTCACAGTCCACCTCAGAAACTTGATATTTTCTAGAAAACATTGTAGATTCCTCTGCATACATAATTCTGGACCGTTTTGAAATAGCTTAACTAGGATAGCTCCTACAAAGTGTAAAAAAATTCAGCAGTTTTCAACTAATGGTGTCTACCCTCTTGCTTCTTTCCTCTCTGCTCCTCCAGTTCCATTTCCCAAAGTACCAATAATAATTCCTCTTCTGCTTTGTTCTAAGATCCAGTGTGGCTGCAAGTCAGCAGTTATGTGATCCAAGTGAGGAGACATCCTGGCAAAGAGAGTTGTGATTTATTACATTTAAACACTTACCATTTGCCAGAAACTATTCTAAGTTCACTACATACAATATCTTTATACAAATTGGAACAAAGAATGATAAATTCAAGGTCACAGAACCATGAGGTAGTTAAGTCTGGACACCCAAATTTATCATACATCAAAGACCTTGACCCTAACCACCACATGATAGTGCTACCACAGAATAGCAACTGACTAACAGTCATCACAGGGAACTGGTTAGCAAAATGATGCTCTCCATTTCCTGTTCTAGAATCAGAGGAGATGTGGATAGAGAGAAGTGGAGAAAGGCACAGGTTTCTAAAATCATTTCAAAAATGGCCCAGAAATATTGCCTTATAGGAGGCAATTCAGGACCACTCACAGGGCAAAAGAGAGCAAACTGATTTCCATGGCCTGGTGGTGGTTTTAAATGGAGCAAGCTAGCCTAACCAGATGATTGAATGAACTCTGCTTTCAACAGTAAACTGAGCCCCTGCACCTTTGTTCAGTACTCTTGGACTTCAGTTTTGGGGACAAATATACCTCCATACAAAAAACCCATGATCCAATATTGACTAACCACTGCATTTTAATTCATGTTCATTAGCAAGGTTTGTTATGGTGGGAATGTGGGGAGGGCAAGGGTAGTGCTTAATCACTCTTGCTGTTATATTTCAGTCTGTAGCAGAAATGATTCATCTTCATAATAGCTACCAATTTCTTTTTGTTACAGAGGTTCACCAGATAGAGATGGAATTGTAAGTATTTAAATGACCATTTTTAGAGGGTTTATGTGTTCATACAGGCTCTTTAAACATCCTGAAACCCCATTCTTCTTTTTCATTTTTTATTTTCTTTTTTATTTTTTTCTTGTAGGGAAAAATTATTCAAATAGCTTTTTGGACCACTCACTGTAATAATTGCATGTAATAGAAATGAAGCCTTGGTCACGTTAGGCCTATTTTTTGCATTCACCTACAACCTGGGTCCAGAGTAGGCAAGCAAACCCTCAATATGTGGGTCAAAAGCCAGGCAGTGTGTGCAGAGGTGGCTACCATCCACTGTTCTTTCATTGCTCATTTAACAATGAGAAGTTCATTGTGTGAGAATGTTTTTCTTCAACAGGGGCCACAATGTCATGATGGAGCTGAGAACCAATAAAATGAAAAGATGCCTTTCTACTTTTATACTTGCACTGCAGTTGTATTTTCTGTATTAAATTCAAAAGGAGGGAATGGTCTTATAGCCATTTATGCCTGTATTTAAGCCTGAAGGAGCAAAATGTTTCCCCTGGGTTTAGGTTTTAGAGCAGCTCTGCCTCCTTGCTGGCTGCCCAATTTCTTGTTGTTGAAATAAGTCAGGGATTCATGGGCTCAGATTTATCTGAGTTGATTCTGGGATTCTTCACCAACTCCGACAGTAACTTTCTTCAACTCTAAATTAGACATCCATTCAGAAGGTTCGAAAGAACAGCTGCCCCTGAGAACGGAGGAAGGAGACTCGGATGAGGCTCATTGGGCTTCAGTGGGAAATAAAATAAAGCTGGTGGTTAACAATATTTTTTTTTCTGAAAGATCACCCTTTGTAACATTGTTAAACTCCAAGTGGGGTGCTCATTGCAGCTCTAGCAAGAGTTTTTCTCCCACACTTGACTGCGGGTGCCTTTTTCATTCATGTGGTTCTAGCCATGAAATGTGAAGAGATAAACTGAAATTTGTTGGACATTGGGTAACACTGTAATCAAGGCTCTATTCAGCAGGGGACAAAAAAGATCCAGAAGACGCAGCTTCTCCTCACCTCTTGCTTCTGGCTCAGAGCCCTCTCCTTAACTCTGTCTCAGGTACTCTGCTTCTATGTCTTCTCTTTGGCTTGGCGCCCTCCCTTGATTCTCCTGTCCCTCCCTTTCCAACCTTGCAAGACTCTGTTAGCTGTTCTGCTTCCTACCCTGCTGCTCCCCACTGGATTGCCAATTCTGCCTTCTCTCCCTCTGCCACTTCTCAGTCTTGTCCTTTTTTCTTTCTCCAAATGCCCTACTCATTGTCTGGGAGTCCCCATTGTTATCTTATTGTTCTCTGTTCTTTGGGGGAACACCAGTTTCGGTCTCTGGCAGGACAGGCAGCACATACCCTGATGCAACAGCTGGTGTCTAAGAAGCAACTCTGAGTGCACGCTGCATTCCTCGCCCCACCAGTCATCCTGAACAATGTCTGCCCAATATCACAGCCGCAGGCCCGAGTTCTCTGCTCCCTCCTTTAGTGCCACCATTCCAAGCCAAGTAAATTTGTGTATTAGCAGTTATGTCCCTTCGTTATTTGGCAGATAGCAATTAATACCACTCTTCATAATTACTGTTAGGAATGAAGAATTATTGAATTTTGATTTCTCAAGAAACATTTGCATACCTATTCTGTGTTCAAAGTAAATACATATTCTCACACACAGGATGTATAACTTCATGAATGATTGGAAATTTTTAGCCACTGCTGGTCTGATCATTTGGCAATGTTCCCCAGAATCTCTCCACTCATGGTCACCAAATTTTGAAATTCAATACTTTCTGGCCTATGTATCTATGTGCAGGTTCCAGCTTAATTATTTTTCAAATTCAGACTGATTTCCTTAAATGTCCAGGGACCAAATCTACTTTTATTTCACCAACATATATTTCAAATTATTGACTGTTAAATTCCTGAAGTTAAAATTTGTTTTCATTAATGTTGTTCTACAAATGGCATGCGATAAGATATACATGGAATGGTTAAAAACTGCCTAGGAAAGTCAGGGGTTTAAGAAAGCTTCCATTTGAGTTCTCAAAATCCAACAAAGCCCACTTTTGTAACAAGGCTTCTGAGTTTCGCTCTACGGAGGCTTCATGGCCAGCCTGAGTGCACAGAGGTGGCCTGCCTTGCTCCAGTACCTGAAGGTGTCTATCATTGGCAGCACTGTCTGTCTTCGTGTCTGAAACTTCAGGCAGCTGTGTGTAAAAATGCAATCTCACCCAGAAACAACCTATAGCTTACACAAGGGACACATTTAAACATTTTACAGCTTCCCTCCACATCTGGACTGGGACCTCAGGGTCACTGTTCTTGTTATGAGTTCTTCCTGTGCAGGTGTGCAGGAAAGCGTGCAGATGTAGTTATGTGTACTGTGTGCATTGGTGATTTTCAGAAAGACTTTAATACAGGGGAAAATAGGATAAAATTTTCTTACCTTGATTAGAAATCCTACAACAGTACTTATTCAGTCTCTTCTTGTATGTCCTGTGTCTGTTCTCTACTCGTAAACAAAATGCTGGCCAAATGAGGATTACCTCCAGGTAGTCTCCAATGATTGGGACTCATCTTCCTTCTCCCTTCTTCTCCTGACCTAACCAAGCTGGCCTGCTGAATAGAGCCTCATTATGGGCCCCAAAGTCCACTGTTTGCGTAAGGACCCTGCCACAGTTGGTAGGCTGGACAATTTGGCCTAGAAATTGTTTCTTCTATGGTATGTTTGTTGATTCCATGTGATTCTTTATATGTGTCTTGAAGAACAAACAGATCCTTTAACAACTTTTTTCTACATGAAAACAATCAATTCCAGCAGCCCAGTCCACATGAACCACCCTACAATTACAAAGCAGAGTGTGCGCGTGAAGGAGGAAAAAAAGTTTCGGTAAGGAACCAGATTTTAGTTTAAAATTTCCAAGGGGTTGTAGCAACAGTGAGTAGAATTCCAATTTAAAGTTTGGAAAACACAGTAACTTTTATTTACTTCACTTAAGAAGGCTCTTTCTTGGGTATTTCCAAAATCCTTTTTGATCACGTTAGATTTATTTTAAATCAACTACACAGACTTTACCAGTTAACTTCCAAGTAGTCCTTAAAAAGTCATCAGGCATAAAAAATGTGTGATTCTTCTGTCTGAGACAAAATACCAGGATTTGAATTCTAATATTATACAGATTGAGTAGCAATCACTTGTTGGCATAAACACTATTTAAATAATATTAGAAACTTAGCAAGACCTTGGTCTATGAGAGCCAGTGTGCTTTATCAGAGGATATCATGTTTGGGTTGCTGATCTTAGTCTTGACTGTGCAGTAACTGTTGCTGTGGTGTTTTATCGCCGCCTGTGGCTACCAAATTAAAATTCAGTGTTTTTATTGCACTTACCACATATCAAATACTCTGTAGCCACTAGGCTAGCAACTGCCTTTGTGGACAGTGCACACACAGAACACGTCTGTCTTCACAGAATTATATACCAAGAGAGTTGGGCCCTTGCTGGGGAAAGGATGCTATTCGCTGTGCCATGTATCTTTAACACTTCACACCCCAGGATACTATGTGGACATGAGCTCGCCTCAGAAAATAGAGTCATTCACAACTGAAACTGAGAGCTGTGAGCAATGTACAATTGAACACAATTGTTATATTATGCAACAGTTTAGTCTATCAAATGACCTGATACCATATAGTATGCTCAATTAAAGCAAAATGCTTGTTTTTATGATTCTTATCTCTGGGAGGCTCAATTATATTTAAATAACACACATATATTGAAATTATAAAAGTTGCTTACGCTGAATGTTATTTTTTTGAAAATATAGGAAAGAAGTGAAAGAATATATAACTACAGTTCCAAGAGAAAACCCACTGCTTATATTTTGATAAATAGCTAATATTATTTTCACTATCAAGCTTAGTGTTTAAGCAATGTTTCCCCAATTAACTTACCTTCTCCTTTGCTGCTTCTTCAGAATTTTCCATTGGAAAAGTAATGGCATCATTACCTCACTATTATTGCTACTGTGAGTAGCATAGTAGTGTTTACTCAATGGCTAAACAATGAGAACTGTTTCTTTCTTGGGATTTAACCAGCAGAATTATAACCAGTCTCTGGACTGACTTAAACTTGATAATTTTCACATGTGAAGCCAAAAATATTTCTAAGATTCCATTAGCTTGAGACAAAATCACCAGTTTCTATAATAAAGCCAGTTATGTGTGTGTGTGTGTGTGTGTGTGTGTGTCTGTGTGTCTGTGTGTCTGTGTGTATATTGAATAGCTGGTCAAAAATGTATTGCTATGGTTTTTTGTTTGTGTTTAGTATTTATTTTAAATATGTTCCTATTTTGAAGGAAAATTACTTTTTATAGATTGCTTTCTGCTCATTTCAATCTTCCTCTGATGTCTATGGAAACAGAAACCTTCATTCAGCTCAGATGTAGAAATTCAGAAACATCTTTATCCATAGTGTTGGATATATGTTGTCCAGAAAAAATATATATAATTTTGTTCAGCTGAACATATAAACTATCTTAGTTTTCAAGGGCTTTAGTTATGGAAATTAAATTGCCATGGATACAAACTAGAAAGCTTCAAAATTTTCAAACACAGTAAGTTACCTAATCTCTGGTTTTTAGACAATAATATTTTCTATTAAGGAACTGCTTAAAAACTAGGATATATTGATATCATGATATGCTGATCATAAAACTTATGAGTTTATTTTTCTGGAATCATCTTAGCCTTTTATTTTCTATTACTACAAATTAAGCTTCTATATTGAGCCTATTTACTATCTATGCTTTCTGAGAAGGAATTTATATATGTAAAGTTATATAAAAAAAGATTTATAAAATGAGAATTGGAAAAAAATAAGTCTGACAAAAGTTCAATAAAGACCCATGCCAATCCCCAGAAGACATTTTTTTTAATTAAGTAGCAGATTATTTAGTTGCCCAAGTTCTCAATTGTAGTTTCAGAAGGCTCGTGTATGCAAGGTTGGTATGGCAAGTTTGTTCAAAGACCTTTGTTCAAAATAAAAAGAATATCACTGAAAACTATTGCAGTGAAACAAAGTCTAGGGAAGATTAAAATACTGTAGTCTGAAAACAGAGATTCTTTGTCCGGAGTAGGACACAGAAGGAGTTGGGCACAGGCCCTGTGTGGGTGAGTGCTTATCTATGAAGGTGTGAAACGGTTCTTATATTTGTAAATTCCATTGCAGTGGTGGGTACATAAGCAGAGAAAGAACATGAGCAAGTTACCTATTCCTAACACAATCATACTGTAAGCCACTGTTGGTCCTTTTAATGCCCTGTCAACATTCAGCAAGGGTTGATCAACCAAGGTGGCTCAACTGGGTTGTCTAGTGATCCTCTGTGTGCTTACATGAAAAGCTTACCTCTCCACCTGTTGTGTAACTGGGTGTTAAGTGCTCACATCATGATTGAAGTTGTCTGTGTTTGTGATTGTGATTGGAGGTCTTGTCCTTGAGCTTCATGCATTGCCAGTAGACTTGTCTTGCTGAGATCTGCTACTGCTCTGTGCCCTACCATCGCTCTACGTACTGAGCACAGAGATGTTGCTGGATGAACCTTTCATTACCAATCTGATGTGTATTTGTGTCCTTTGCTCACCATAAGTAGAGAATCATAGCATTTTTTATTTCATAATACCACATACTCACTCAAGTACTTGTGACTGTATGTCATTGTTATACTAGGGACCAAAATAGAACTCTAAAATAATCCAGAGGCGGTGTAATGCTGACATATAATCCACTTACAGTAGTAAGAGGCATAGAACACATGGATGACAGAAATCCAGTATTAATCCCCAACTCTATTTTAATAATTTGATGAGAAAATCCACTTGAGTGAAAAGAAACATCTTTTTCTTCATGGTTAGAAGCTGAATTAACCAGTGTGGAGCTGGCTTTTTATTTGACCAAGGAGATGGTCAGAAAAAAAAAATGAATCAGTGACAGAAATGTAAAAGATTAGTTAATGACTTGGATCATTCCTTTTGAGTATATTGGAAATAATTCAATATAAGAGCAGCACAGAAGTCAAAATGTTTCTACTTGAAATAGATAAGGTTATGTTCCCTGAAAAATTAAATTCTATTGTAGGTGCTGCTAATTTCTCAGTAAACTGGATAACTTTTGAGTAGCTAACTATTAAGATCCCTGTACCCAGATGTCCTGTAGTCCTCTGTGAAGGAAGTGTGCATACTCATTCATACAGTGTCATGACAGCTGAACTTATGGCTCAGTCACATCAATGTGTTCTTCCCTGCTGGAATTTGATAGCTCTTGCTAAAGAAAAATGAGAGTCAACTGGGTTTTTTTGTTCTTTTTTCAATCCAAGCACTTCCCATCTAAGTTTATTTTCAAATTTATTACAGAAGAAAAGCAATGGAGCACCAAATGGATTCTATGCAGAGATTGATTGGGAAAGATATGTGAGTATCAGAATATTTTTCTCTACTAAGTACTTCACAATTTAAAAATAAATAGAGGCATTTTTGTTATTTATAATGGAGTATAGAAATAAGTAAACTATTCTCTCATTAGAAAATGCCTTGCATGTTTAGGTTATAGTAAACTGTCAGACTTGGGTTCGGAACACAGCCCCTCCATGAATCAGCTGTGTATGGCTTTGAAAGAATTCATTGCTGGGCAGAAAATGATGTCTGTAGTTACCTTTTTTTTTTCACTACAAAGTCAGATATATAGAGAGGAGGAGAGACAGAGAGGAAGATCTTTCATCCAATGATTCCCTCCCCAAGGGAGCCGGATGGGCGGTGCTGTGCCGATCTGAAGCCAGGAGCCAGAAACTTCCTCCAGGTCTCCCACATGAGTGCAGGGTCCGGGCTTTAGGCCATCCTTGACTGCTTTCCCAGGCCACAAGCAGGGAGCTGGATGGGAAGCGGGGTTGCCGGGATTAGAATCAGCGCCAGTATGGTATACCAGTGCGTTCAAGGCAAGGATTTTAACTACTAAGCTATCATGCTGGGCCACGTAGTTACCTTTTTATCACTATTGCAAGGATTTAATAAAAACACCAATTGAAGAACATTTTAGTAATCAATCTAGCCTCTGTATGTTAAAAAATGTGTTTCTAATATAAGAATGGTGTACTCTAAGCAAGGAGTATGAAAAGGACTCAATGCCAACTAACATATAGATCCTGAACTAGCACTGTTGCTGACCAACATGTGAGTCCTTAGATTAAGTATCGTTTCTTCAAGTTTGTTCAGTCCTAAAAATGAATCAGATCATACAGGAATTGCAACTGTGAATATGCATAGATGCCAATTTCTCTAAGTTTGTAAAGAGGACTTTATTCTTTAAAAGGGCCTTCGGAAGGATCTAGTCTTTAAGCCAAGCCCTAAAGCATAGGGTTAACTGATTGAACATTTGAGGGAATAGAGTGCCAGGTCAGAGATGACTTTTATAAAGAGGCTGAAATGAGAAGGTGTTTGCAGCCTTCACTCACAAGATTCGACAGTGGGAAGGAGAACTGAGGTGGACAGGGTCTGCAGAAGAGAATGCAGGCCTGGGCTGAAAGGGACAGGAGTGGCTCCTGCACTGCCTTGCTGGCCACACAGAGGTGCTCAACTTTAATTCTAAACACAATAGAAGCTAGGGATGGTAGGTTTCCTTGGATTTATTGATTTGATTTCTATCTAATTTTTAACAGATTATGATTTCAAGTACAATGCTAAGAACATTGTGAAATTCCCTCCTTCCCACACTTCTTCCTTGTCCCTCTTTCCTTTTTTTAAGCTTTCGAGATAGAACTAATTTAAATTTATGTTACAGTAAAAAGGCTCAAAACTTCACTGAATAACAAGCTAACACAGAAATACTTTTTACCTTACTAAGACTCTGGTTTAGTGGAGCTGTAGACGATGGCTATCAGTAGTAACTGATCAGAAAAGTAGTCATTTCGCCCATATGTATTAAAGTTTGAAGTAATCACAGATCATTCATAGTATAAAACATTTTTAATCAAATTCAGCAAAGATATAAAACGAAGTTTTGCAAAAGTATATTTATAGCAATACTGACACACACAGACATATCTTTTTCCTTTTTTGTTTTTGTTGTAGCTATTAAATTGTGGTTCCCACATAGAAGGAAGAACATGCAATGTTTATCTTTCTGGGTCAGGTTTACTTCACTCAACACGATCTCCTCTGGCTGCAGTAATTTTGCAACAAATGGAAGAATTTCATTTTATAACTGAATAGTATTCCATTATGCATGTATACACAACATTCTCTTTATCCGTTCATCTGAAGATGGGCACCTTGGTTGATTTCAAATTTTCGTTGTTGTGAGTAGTGCTGCTGCAAGTTCGGTAATAGTGCAAGTATCTTTTTGATTCATTGTATTCAAATCTTTTGGATATATACACCGCAGTGGGATCACTGGATCACATGAAAAGCTTGTTCCAGTATTTTAAGATGTCTCCATGCTTGTTTCCAATGATTTGCATCCCTTTTCAATGAAGATTGCATCAATTTACATTCCCATTAGTAGTATATAATGGATGTTCCCTTTCCTCTGTATCCTCACTGGCATTTGTTACTCCCAGTGCTTTGATTTTAGCCATCTGACAGGGGTTTTGATTTGAATTTCCCTGATAGCTAGCATTATCAAGCATTTTTTCATATATTTGTTAGTTATTTTCATTTCTTTAAGAACTGTCTATCAAATTTCTTTGATCTCTCAATTGGATTGGTTGTTTTTTGTTGAGTTTTCAAGCTACTGATACATTTGGAATGTTAATTGTGAGACAGGTGGTTTGCAAGTATTTATTCCATTGTGTTGAATGTCCGTACTTTTGGCTGTTTTCTTACTGTGCAGAAGCTTCTGGTTTGATAGATATGTTTAGCCTTTCTTATAGTGTCTCTCTTTGAAGGTCTGATACAAAAATACCCCAATGCTTTTGGAATGTTTTCTCTACATTTTCTTCCAGCAACTTTATTGTCTCAAATCTTGTATATGGTGGAAGATATGAATCTCATATCTACTACATATATGGATCGTGCTGTCAGTACCATTTGTTGAAAACATTGTCCTCATTCCATTTGTCTGAGCATTCCTGATGTGATTTATGATATTGATTGATTTGTGGATATTGAAACACCCTTGCATTTATTGGATGATTACCATTTGATCACAATGTGTTATCTTTTCTATGTGATTTTGGATTTTATTTGCTAGTATTTTGTTGAGAAATTTTGCGTCCGTGTTCACTAAGTATATAGGTTTGTAGTTTCCTTTTTATGTGGCATCTTTGATTTTGATATTAAGATAATAGTGGCAGAGTTCCATCATACAAGTATTTTGGAATAGTTTGAAGAGTACTGAAGCTACTTCCTTGAATGCTTTATAGAATTCAGTAGTAACACATCAGTGAAGTATTAAGTCTTCCTTAATGCAGACTTTTGATTACTGTTTCGATACATAGCTTGTCTAAGGACAGGTTTCTAGCAGGGCCATGATGTCAATGTTTTTACAATAGTAATTCTTAATGCAGAAGGAGGACAAGAGGAAGCCTTCAGTAAATTTTTCAAAACCATGGTTTTCAAATGTGGGCATGGGAATACTCTTATGATCTCACTATATGCAAAAAAAGTCAAGCATATTAAAACAGAATAGAATAGTAGTTACCAGGGGCAGTGGAGGAGTAAGAGAAATTGGGAAAAGTAGATCAAGGAGTACAAAGCTGTAGTGAAGTATAATAACCATGCCTTCTAGAGATTTTAAAAATAGCATATTGACTATAGTTAATATTGTATACTGAAAAATTGCTGAGACACTAGAGTTTAGTTTGCATAGACTCTTTCCCGCCCCCCCAACACACACATATGTGGTAAATGTGGAAGGTGATAAAAATGTAAATGTGTGTATATCAAAAAATGCTGTACATCTTAAATATAAAAATAAAGATTCTGTTTTTAAGTAAAATAGAAGTATGCCATTGGAACAGTTTTGTGGAAAGGAAGGGAAGGGAAGGGAAGGGAAGGGAAGGGAAGGGAAGGGAAGGGAAGGGAAGGGAAGGGGAGGGGAGGAATGAGGGTAGAGTGAGAAGGACTGCTATGCTCTTAAATCAGTAATGTCAAATGTGTGACGTTTTTTCACTTTGTGTAAATAAGTTTAAAAATAATCTTAATTTTTAAAAGGGCATTCAGACTGTCTCCTGTGCTCATGGTATTTTCCCTTGCTTCAGTGACTCCCAGAACTCTCTTGAATTCTATCTTCTATCATTGCCAGGCCTACAGTGTCAGTTTCAAATAGGATCACTCTTACACACCTGATATTCCTGCCCTCCAACACATCATGTATAGTCTCAAAAGACCTAAGTCTGAAATTTGCTGAGAGTGTTTCCTTAAGAAATGACATCTGATTTCTCTTAGTTTCCTTCTTGGTCAGTTCTTTCCACCTGTGGTTGCCAAGCAAGACAGTCAGATAAAGTGTGGATCATAATATCATATCGTAGAAACTCAAATTTAGTAATACTAATCTCAACTATTTAGCTGTCTTTTTTCTCATCTTTCTTGCCTTTCTCCTAAAAAATATTAGTCATCTCCTATAAGAATTATTTTATTTATATAAATCCAGAAGGACTAGCACTCTCCTGTGATTTGGCATTCAAACCCTGACACCTTGAAATTTACTTCCCCTTTGTCACCTATGATTATCTGTTTCCAAAAACTACTAAATGATCTTTTCAGATGTTCTTGAGTCATTCATTTGGTGGTCATTGAGCCACCAAAAACTGGTTCCATATACTTAGTGCATCTTGCCCAAATTAATGCATGTATTTTAAGCTGCTTTTCTGCCCAATTTGTTCTATCCCCCAATCTATCCTGGAACATAATTCCAGAATATGTTAACACTTTGCTTTCAGCGTGTCCCACTGCATTAAGTTTCAACACCTATTTCAAGCCCACATTCTTCCCTTGGCATATTGGCCATACATGGTCTCATTTCCCAGTCTCTCTCTCCCTTTGAATCATGTTATTTTTTATGTTGCTTCTGTCTTTTTACATCTGCACCATAGAAGTGTCAATTTCTGTACTGATTCTTCACCACCGGGAAGGGACTCCCACTCAACCATCTTTAACTATACATTACAGACCTCCTTGGTTTTCTCAAATCTGCTTTGCTTTTGCTGTGAAATATGACAGAACATTGATGTTTTGTGTCTTTTACATGCTTTTTAATTTTGACCTACCAAAATACATTTTTCCTGAAGACACATAACTTATATTCCATAGCCCCCATTTTAGAAGCAGTATTTAGCTTACCAAAAATACATACATGAATTTTCTTTGAGTGCTTGAAAGTTCAGTCCTTGTTTGTTTTCCCAGTAGACCTCCTCAAATATCCTTGAGTAAATACGTAAACATTTACTTATTGTTTAGCATTCACTTCCTCAAGTTAAGAGCTTAACCTCCTAAAGTAAGAGACTTATGTACATTCTTAAATAGAACAGCCTTGTTGGAAATAAATTATTCTTTGAACATTATTGGGAAAGCAATTGTTGTTCAATGTGTACTTGTGTTTTATAGAACTCACCTGAGCTGGATGAAGAAGGTTACAGCATCAGACCTGAGGAACCCGGCTATATCCTTTCCTTATTTCTTTGCAAATATTTGTATTCTCTTTCAGAGAACAGTGAGACAAATCTAAATTTTACATGGGTGAGAGAAAAACCAGGGCCCCACAAGTTATTTCATCCCGAATATGAGAGATGAGTAAGCAACACAGGTAA
This sequence comes from Ochotona princeps, assembly GCF_030435755.1. NCBI lineage: Eukaryota > Metazoa > Chordata > Mammalia > Lagomorpha > Ochotonidae > Ochotona > Ochotona princeps. The sequence continues at coordinate 55,091,537 of NC_080833.1, forward strand.
CAACCTGCTCACGAACAAGCAGGTGTATTGCCTTGACCTATTCATAGAAGAGAGAGAAGAAAGAAACATGTGCTGAAAAGGAGTTGTGTGTTTTGGTTACTGAACTGTGTATTACAGACTGCTATGACAATGTCATTTTTAGTGACTAGAAAATAGCTATTACTGTCCTCTCCCTATAGTTAATTTTTGGGAAATGCATGCCACACTCTGCAATTCTTAAAACTCATAGCATGCTCTCCAGAAAGTAATCTTCCTCCCTCTCTGTTAGATCTGTAAGTATATGTGTGCTTATGTGTGCAAGTACAGTGTGGCAGCATAATCACAGCAAAATATGTAGGATGTTATTTATTGTTTCTTTGGGTTCATTATCTTTCATCATGTTCTGTGGAAAGGTGGATCAATTCCAATTGCTTCCTCTTTTATTTTTATAAAATTATGCTTGTTTTATACATATCATTGCCAACTAATCAAAGAAAGAGTTGTGTATCCTTAACTGTGTTCTACCTACCAAAGGAAAGCACTTTTATTCTTCAAGTGAATCAGAAGAGGAAGAAGAGTCACACAAGAAATTTAATATCAAGATTAAACCATTGCAATCTAAAGACATTCTTAAGAATGCTGCAACTGTAGATGAACTGAAGGCATCTATAGGCAACATCGCACTTTCCCCATCACCAGTGGTGAGTGGTTTCTTTATGATATGTTGTAAGGTTGTTTGGGCAGAAAGCTGTGTTTTGTCTAAATGCATTATGTCCATTAGAAAATTCTTAAATGTAAGGCTGCCTATGGTTATCATTTTGTGATCTTTATAAATCTTCAATAGTTCATTTTGGCTTAAGAAAGTTTTCCTCATTTTATACTGCAGTTCTTGTGCTTTCAAAATGATAAAAATGATTGCATTCTTCTTTGACTTATTTCTCTACAAACATTTAAGAAAGGAAAAAATGCAAAAAAATTTCAAAATTTAATTGTGAAACTGACTTAGTAATAAAAAACAATTCAAATGCACTAACATTTTTAAAACATATCTTCATTTCTTTTTTTGTAACAGAAAGATAATCAAAGAAATAAGTTTAAATAAACTTCATCATTACAGTGCAAAGAAGGAATATTAACCAATCAACCCAAATAGATATTAAAACCCATATCTTCATTGCATTTTATTATTAAATTGCTTAAGTACCCTGATCTTTAATCACCTTAAATACCCAGTGACCTATTACAGTATTCTAATTTGTATTTTCCCACAATTTGTGCTTTCATTTTAAAATTACTCATCCACCAAATTTCTTTATTAGATAAGTTCTGAATTCTAGCATTGACAGTGTTTTCTCTAGGGCGTTTGGTAAAAGCCACCATTTTGATTTCTAAAAATAACCATTAAGAGCAAATGAAGGCTCTCAAATGCAGCAGACATGATCTTAGCAGCTTTTCAAAGAGATATGATCTCCCTCCAGTACCCTGTTCAGAGTGGTTAGTAAATACTGAACTGTTTTCAAGTTGCTTTGGGAAATACCTCAATTAACCTTTCTCATTAATGAATTACAATCAACCATCTTTTAAGAGTCTACTTTCACTTTCCTAGAGTGAAGAAAATCTATGATAGTGATATATGTAGCGCTTTACCTAGTAGCATTTGCAACTACTGTGATTGACTATTAAAATGATGGCTAATAGTAACCTACCACAGAAAAAAAGTTTAATCATATGTACACTGATCAACCCACAGTGTCTTCCTTAAAAGGGAGGCATGAAATACATTAGTCTTCTTTCCCTTCTGTGGTGGGAAATTAATATTTTAAATTTTCATTCTAGCCTGTGTAATGGTAATAGAGACAGTTTTGATATACAAATTTTCACTTTTCAAAGTTGACATGCTTCAATTTTTTTCACGTATTCAACTTATTTAACTGTAAAGATCTATTTAAATGCCTAAGCCAATTTATATCTATTCTTCTGTAGACTGTAATAAGCTTAGTGGGCACTTGGAGCTTCCTGGGGTAAGTTGAAGAAGGCAAGTTTGCATAATTAAATTAGCAAATGTCCATGAAAGCAAATTTTCTATCCAACAGTCACAGAAGCATAGCAGATACTCACTGACAGTTGAGTCTAGAAAAGGAGAGACCCCTCCATCAAAACTATGAGTTAAGTGTGTAGTTATAGTGTTTGACATTATATTGCTAGTTTCATGCATTCTTAAAAAGGATTAAGATAGAGGGCAGTAGTGAAGGCTCTTGGGGAAGTAGTATACTTTGTTCTTAATTTGGGTGTTTGTAACGAGTATGATCAGATGGCACCGAAACCTCATTTGTCTGTATACCTACATGGATTTTTTGGTGTGCATACTGTACTTCAAATACGATAAAATATCAATGAGTCTCCAACCGGATGTTTTCTGAGGACACAGCAGGAAAAGCATTTGCTACGGGCTGTTCTCAAGATTATTTAAAGTAATTCATCAATGAGGTCGTTAAAATTTCAATTTAAAGAACTGGAGGAAAGCAGCATAAAAATCAGACGGTAATACTGAAAGAATGCAGTTTGGAGGTTAGGACATTTCTGCTACAAACTAAGTAATACTTCACTCCTTTCTTGGACCACCCCACCTCTGTTTGTTCCTTTGAAAATGGGATTGCGGCTCTTCTGTTACTATGGTTCCCAGATAGCTGAAACTTTTAGTGTTCAGTGCAGAAGAGCATCTTAGGGACAGATGAACACATTTTTGGACATACGTAAGTATAAAAATAGGTTGTAGCTGAAAACATGTCCTTGATTCTGGAATCCTTGTTATCTTCTAGAAAGCCATTGTGTACATATTTTGAAAGTAACATATATAGCACTTTATCTTCAGTCTCAAAAAACTAGAAATAACTTTCTGAAATGCAGCTAATGCCAAAGTGAACATAGAAAATGTTACATACGAGCAGATGATTAGCTACTTATACAGCGATGCTTTGCTCAGATAATAAAACAGAACAAAACTTAATGATAAATCAGAATATTTCACACGCTTTAGGTTCCTATGCTACAAAATCTTCAATCATTACATCGTTAGAAATAGAGGAACTTACAAATGGTAAACTATTCCTCACACTGGCTTGTGTTTGGGTTTCTGACTTTTATGTCTTCCAAAAATTTTAAGATGAAGTTGTGGCTTGCTTAGTCTTTTCACCCATCTGTGAATTTGTATCCACGAATTGTGACTCTTTTGATCTCTTTCCTTATAAAGTGGTTTTATTTTATTTGGATAATTTCTTTGTATACCTACTTGATCAAATTGTTCAATGATGAATGAAACTGAATGATCTGTAAATGTTACTGCTCTCCAAGCCAAGGCTTCAACAATGTAGAAAATCGGAGTTTTAAAATTGCTGTTAAAAAATTCACTGTATTATTCAGCAAATAAAACCTAAGTCCAAATCTCACCTTGGCTTTGATTTTTATATATAAAATAGAATTATTGTATGAGTTACGGAGTTATGCTATGAAAAGGTAGCACAAAGGAAGGATGAAGGATTTACTTCCAAGTAAAGGATGTTAATTTTTATTTTACTGTAGTCTCCTGATGAAATGTGATTCTCCACATCAAACAATGCAAATCACCCAGGTTTTAACTGTTGATTTATATCTGTGTAATTTATAAAACCGGTTGGATTATTTTAGCGATGGCTAACATAATAATGGTTGAAACAAAATAGCATACAGGGGGTTATATTAATCCTTGAGGTAATAAAGTCCTACTCTGGGACTCCCAGGCACTTCTGCATTACGGTTCTGCTAGTAAACAACTCCACGTTCCTGCCCTGGGACAGAGAAAAGAGAAAATGAATGGCAAGTAGTTTCTTTAAAGAGTGCTCCTCACAAGTGGCTTACATCACTACCATTCAGAACTTACTCCTTAGAGTTTAGTCACTTGGGCACATTAACGTGAAAATACAGTCTTTTGTTGGATGGGCTTGTAGCCAGCTAAAATGTAGTGCTCTATTCCTAAAAGAGCAGAAGCAAATGCCATCAACAGACTCTGGTAGTTTCTACCACTGTGTCTTAAACAATCTTCAGTTATTTGGAAAAACTCATTAGGAAATGTGATCTCCCATGTTTATCATTAAAATTATTCTTAGAATCTGTTAAATATAAGATATCCCCTTTAAATTTTTTCTAATTTCCAAATACTGGTGATGTTATGCTAAAGCAGGATGAACAAAACAAATTTCTGTAAAATATTAAAATCATACGCCATCTGTCTTCCAAAGGCTAGTGCTAGCTAGACAGGCTTTTTCATTATTGAAATGAAAGTCTTCCTTTTATTTCCCCAAATTGCGTAACTTTTGTCCTTGGTTTTTTTGTACTGTTTGGAGCATAAAAAGGAGAAGGTCGTTCCCTTTGCCAACACCTTTTTCACAGAACAGACTAACTCCAACTCCATGTTCATTGTGCAAGATGTTTGTTAAGTGCCCTTGAGCTTAACACATGTGGAATGCACACAGAAAGCTGGGCAGCTTTGTGTATTCAGCACTAGCTTGAATCGATCCAGCATTTCTCTAGAGTTAGAATGATCCTGCAAGAGCATTGTGAGTTTGTCTGGGATTAAGAAGCTTTACACTGATATTATCAGTCAGTACTCAAATCTGGACCTTGCTAGGAAGGGCTGTGACCCTGGGCAGGATGGCTCTCTTCTCCAGAGACTGACCCAAGGTGTTGGCAACTGAAGTCTATTTGAAGGGGAATCTGCATGGTGCATTTTTGTGTTTACCACAAACCCCTGTGCCTGACATAGGTCTTATATGACTGTCATTGGATAGATGCTAGCAAGTTAGTGAGTGAGTAAATGAACAAACATGGAAACAAGAACAGGCCATAGACAGGGTACTGTGTTGTATGAACTCCTTCCAGTTTTACATGTATTCATTGACAATATATTTTAGCCTCCCTTGTTCATTGCATAATCATTCACTTACCTCATCCATAGATATTGCATTCAGGTGTTCTCTCATACTGTTAGAATTTTCTGAAGAGGATTAAGTACTTTTTTCAAAGAATATCATAAATAGTGATAAATCAGATAACCCAAATAGCCATAGTAATTACGTACCCTATGCTTCAAACTTGGAAAATGTGTGAATAAGTTTGGGTGATACCTTTAATGGATTTCTAGAAGAAATCAAATTACTTGAGCAACGTCAATATCGCATAAGCATGTGTGGTGTTTCTTCCAGAGACCAGATAGCTGACTGCTTCACAATTCCAAACTCTGTTGTGTATGCCGTATCAAATTTATTTCATGGAGAAATAATTTAATTTCTTACTCCCTCTTCAAATCAGCTCACATAAAATATTTGGGCACCCTCTACACAGCAGACACTGAATCCTAATACCAAAAATTCTAACCAGCATAGCTAGCCTACTTAGTAACATGGTCTACAAGTTTTTGACAAACCAACACATAACCAGTGTTTGGCAGCAGTACCCAAAAGCAACATTCCCCTGATGTCCAATCCTCTGGCCCTTTACCTCAGTTTTTCCAACTGTAAATGTTGTGTGATTTTCAGCAACAGTCTTCCCCTCATTGGCTTCCATTTTAGAGTCTTTTGGCTTCCTTATCCCAGAACTCTCAGCTGAGGACCTCTCCATTTGTTCCAAAACAAACAGGGAGAACTATCTCTAAATTAGCTGTAAACATGTGCTACACTCACTAGATATTTTCAGACCTGAGAATTCCATATAGCTCATTCATGGAAATGAAGAAAAAAATGCTATGGTTTCATTCTTAGTGCAATCTTTTTTTTTTTTTTTCGTGGTGTCATTGATTTCTTTACTCTTCTTCATTTATGGGACAACAATTTCTATTGACTTAACCTCAAGAAGATGTATTTTGACTTCAAGCATTTAGTTCCATATTGATTAAGGATTTTTTCTCTGGATTAAGTCACAGGTACAATTGCATTTGGGCTGTGCACTATTTGTGTGACCCTGGGCAAGCTACCTAGCTCCTGAAGCCTCAATCACAGCTTAATCAACTGGCAAAACATCAATCATACTACCCACCTCACATAAATTGCTTAGGATTTTTGTAAGCTAATTTAGGTAAGGTCCAGAGGAGGCACTTAATAAATGGTTACTATTATTAATCAAAACAATAGAATGAATACTCTAAATCATCCTCGAAGCTTATGACCACTGTTGAAGGATTTACAGAGGTGATAGCGTTGTGACTGCAGCTGCTAAAATTTGAGTACTGACTGTGCGTCGGATGTGCCATATGCCTTATCTCATTTACACAACAGCACTGTGAGACAGGTACTATCGATATCTCCGCTGTACAGATAAGACAACTGAAGCAATAAGGGGTTCATTAACTCCAAGTGTCACAACAGCTCATAAATGAGGTTGCTGGGATTTAAGCCAAGAAAGTCTAGCTTAATTATCTCTCTCTTTCATGCACAGATGAGCAGAGTTAGATTTCTTGAATATACTACAAGAGTGCAATAAGCAGTCTAATTAGCTAAAAGTTGACTATTGGTATCGAAAGTCCAAATTCTAATTCAAAAATTGTAACCACTGGATTACAGGACTTTAGGTGAAAGTTATTGGCTGTCTTCATAGGGGAAAAATCATTGTCTCATTTGATGCATTTGCATGCAATTTACAGGGACTCACAAACCTTGGAGGGTGTTGATGGATGCCCAAAAGTGCCAGCTCAGAAATTCACCTCTCAGCCTTCCTTCCTAGCGAATCAGGTTACAGTCATTCTCAGCTATGGTATTTCATTTATTGTGCCAACTGAGAAAAGGCAGAGACTGGACTGAAAATCCACAAGAGCAGGTTTAAATGCTGCTGTGTCAGATGCACTTTCTTGTATTCAGACTTGATACACCTTTAAATGCTTTAAATGTTAATGAGTAACACCTCATTTTATGACTCATTTATTTCAGTTCCCTTAACCCATCAATCAGTGAGTACCTTCTATGTCAATGGCATAGTGTAACTTGCTCTCTGTTTCATAAAAGCCTAATCATGATCAGAAGGATGCAGTGGCAGCAGCATTATCAATAGGGTAGGAAGATGGCAATGGCCTCACTCTATAGAGAAACCAATACAGAAATATGTAAATGGCTGCTAAAGTTTAAGGGCCAGAATGCAAACTCCAGCATTTGCCTCTTTTCTTGTACCTTCTTTAAAATCACATAATATTTTCTGATCTTCAGAGTTCCTCCCAGTTCAAATATTCTGCTGTGTTTTCTGGGCTGCTCTCTGTTTAAGGGGGTTGGTTCTATGCGTCGCAAGGGAAGCAAGAAAGAACACTGCATTTGGAACCACAGGGTCAGTAGGAAGAAGCTCAGCAGCTAAGTCTGTGTCTTATTATCTGTATCTCATGGGCAAAGAAGTTAACAATCAGCTGCAGATTCCAAGTCTGCAAAATGAAAGCTAGTGTCTAGTCAGCAGTTGGATGTCAGAATGATCTGAGAGAACACTATGATATGCTCAAATCTGGGAGCATATCATCATCTAAGGTCTCCAGTAAATATCAGGCTCCTTTCCAGCTTGACTTTCCTTTTCCTTAAACTAAGAGACTTGTGGAAGGCAGAAGGAAAAGAAAAACAGTGAGGAAGGACTTGAGCAAAGTTAGGAAGAGAGCTATAGAAACAATGAGAGTAGAAGTCAACCTCTCCTAGCAGGCAGACAAGTGCCTCCTCCCCTCATGCTGAAAAATTCAGTGATGCTGAGAATTACAGAATTTGACACTGAGTGATGAAGGAGCAATTACTTGAATCTTCTTCAGAGGTTTGCAATCCATATGGAGTGATTTAACTAAAAACAAATGAAGAGGGGAGACAGCTTTGAACTAGAGGTGTCTGGTGCTGGAAGCCTAATCCAGGTGGCCCACTCACCCTCCCACCACAAAATTAGCCTGCCAGAGAGCCAACCGCAAAATTTGCTGCTGCTGCTGCTTGGTAACACCACCCACTTTCCTGTGCTCTCTTTGGCAGAAGGTTCAGCACCCCTTCCAGTTCAGTGAAAACAAAGAGTCACTGGTGGGGGAGGACATCTCTAGTCTTTTACACATTCTCCCCTGCTGGAAACACTGCACCATGCAAGGGGAAGCTACAGATGGCCCATGTTCTGGAGCTAAATACTCATCCCAGCCTTCCTGTGCAGGGCATAGGAAGGCAGAAGCTCAACTGCCACACTATCTGTCAGGGAAAGCTTTGGAGGGCAAGCATGATATGAGTTGGTCCAGACCAGAGAAATTAAACATGTGGCATGGCAGCTTATCAGCATGGCAGGCTCAAAGCACATATGGAGACTGGAGTGCAGAAATGAAATTAGAGAGTGTGTGCTACAGACAGAGCTAAATGCAACCCCACCTTTAAAAAAAAAACATAGCCACAGTTAACACAGGGTTTGAAAAAATTTTTTTAGGATTTATTAACTTATTTAAAATCAGAGCTATGCTGAGAAAGGAAAAGACAAAGAAAGAGAGATCTTCCATCTGCTGGCTCACTCCCCAAATGACCATAATGGCTAAAGTGGTTCTAGACCAAAGCTACAAGTCTGGAAGCTCTTCCAGGTCCTCTACATGGATGCAGAATCCCGGGCCATCTTCCGCTGCTTTCCTAGATAAATTGGCAGATGGCTGCATGGAAAGCGCAATAGCTATCCCACAGCACAAGCCCTGAAAAATCTTTTTTTCAGTCATACAAAAAAGGATAGGAAAAGGATGCGAATTTGCTGTTTCAAACTACATTGTCTCTTCCCTTCATCTTAATATACCATGATTTAATGAAAAATTAATCTTATAACTAATATGCACGTATTATTCCATTTATGGCTAAACATTTTCTTGAAGAATTACCTAATACTCCCATTTTTAGACTTTCAGAATTAAAATATCAGTTTCTTAACTTTCCCCAATCTCAACATTGTGTAAGGGCCCTCTGAATTTTTGTACGATTGGATCTCCATAAAAATGAGCAGAGTATTGTATTTTCTTTTTTCTTTTTTTTTTTAATTATTTATTGTTTAACTTCAGTAATTACATTGTATTATGTGACACAATTACATAGATACTTGGGTTCTCCCCACCCCTCCCCAAACCCTCCCACCATGGTGGATTCCTCCACCTTGTTGCATAACCACAGCTCAAGTTCAGTTGAGATTTCCCCATTGCAAGCATATACCAAACATAGAGTCCAGCATCTTATTGTCCCGTCAAGTTCAACGGCTTCTTAGGTATACCCTCTCTGGTCTGATGACAGAGCCAGCAGAGCATCATCCCAGTCAATTGAAAGCTCCAACATACCATCAGCAAAAATTTACATCATTATGGAATTAATTGACATAGTAATGAGTAACCAATATGTTAAAAGTAAATGCGGGTTCCCAGCCACCTTCTGTGACCACCTCACCTATACTTCAATTTTAGTTTATACACAACATATAACATTCAAAACATAACATGTTATACTTAACATCATATCATCTTAAATTAAGGCAAACATGTGGTATTTAACCTTTTGGGATTGGCTCATTTCCCTTAGCATTATGGTTTCCAGTTTGGCCCATTTGGCCACAAAGAACTGCATTTTGTTTTTTTTAATAGCTGAGTAGTATTCCATGGAGTAGATGAACCATAGCTTTCTTATCCAATCCTCTGTTGATGGGCATTTTGGTTGTTTCCATGTTTTTGCAATTACTGATTGTGCTGCTATGAACATAGGAGTGCATGTTGGTTTCTCATAGAACAAGTGTTCTGGATATATTCCTAGGAGTGCTATTGCTGGATCATACGGTATGTTGAATTTGAGTTGTTTGAATATTCTCCATACTGATTTCCATAGAGGCTGTACCAGCCTGCAGCCCCACCAGCAGTGGAGTAGGGTTCCCTTTTCCCCGCAACCTAGCCAACAAGTGTCGTTGGTGCTTTTATTCATGTGGGCCAGTCTTACTGGCGTTAGGTGGTACCTCATTGATGTTTTAATTTGGATTTCCCTTATTGCCAGGGAACTTGAGCATTTTTTCATATGTTTATTTGCCATTTGGGTTTGTTCCTTTGTGAAGTGTTTGCCCATTTCCCGTGCCCATTTCTTGAGTGGCTTGTTTGTTTTGACATTTTGGTTGTTTTGTAGCTCTTTGTATATTCTGGAGATCAGCCCTCTATCACCTATGTCGTGTGCGAAGATCTTCTCCCATTCTGTGGGTTGCCTTTTTACTTTGTTGATTGTTTCTCTAGCTGTACAGAAGCTTCTTAGTTTGATGAGGTCCCAATTGTTTATTTTGGTCTTGATTTCTACTGCATCTGGAGTCTTTTTTAGGAAGTGAGGGCCTACCCCTAAGTGTTCCAGTGTGTTTCCAACATTTTCTTCCAAAAGTTTGAAGGTTTCTGGATGTAGGTTTAGATCTGTTATCCATTTAGATCTGATCTTAGTGTATGGTGAGAGATGTGGATCTATTTTTTTGTTTCTGCAGGCTATCAACCAGTTGTCCCAACAGCATTTATTGAACAGACCTTCCCATTTGCCTGGGTTGTCGTTTGTCTTTTTGTCAAAGATTATTTGGCTGTATCTGTGTGGGTTTCCTTCTGGTATTTCTATTCTGCTCCATTGGTCTTCCTCTCTATCTTTGTGCCAGTACCACGCTGTTTTGATAACCACTGCCCTATAGTATGTCCAGAGGTCCGGAACTGTGATTCCCCCTGCTAACTTCCTGTTCTTCAGGATAGTTCTAGCTATCCGTGGTTTTTTGTGCTTCCAGATGAACCTTTGGATCATTGTTTCCAGTTCCATGAAGAATGTTTTGGGCAATTTGATTGGGATTGCGTTGAATGTATATATTGCTTTTGGCAGTATAGACATTTTAATGATATTGATTTTACCTATCCAGGAGCATGGGATGTTACTCCATCTTTTGAGGTCTTGTTCAATTTCTTTTTTAAGCAGTTTGTAGTTTTCTTCAAATAAGTCTTCTACATTTTTGGTTAGATTTATTCCCAGATATTTCATACTTTTCTCTGTTATTTTGAATGGTATCTTGCTGGTTAAGTCTTTTTCCTTCTTGGGGCTGTTCGCATACACTATGGCTGTTGATTTTTGTTCATTAATTTTGTACCCTGCCACTCTACCAAACTCTCGTACAAGTTCTAGCAGTCTCTGTATTGAGTCTCTTGGCTCTTCTACATAAAGAATCATATCATCTGCGTATAGTGAGAGCTTGACTTCTTCGTTTCCCATTTGGATTCCTCTGATTTCTTTTTCTTGTCTTATGGCCTCAGCGAGTACCTCTAGGACTATGTTGAATAGTAGTGGAGAAAGTGGACATCCCTGTCTTGTTCCAGATCTCAGTGGGAAGGGTTCCAGCTTTTCTCCATTCAGTATGATGCTGGCGTTGGGTTTTTCATATATTGCTTTAATTATGTTGTGGATTTTTCCATCTATGCCTACCTTGGTTAGGGTTTTTAGTAGGAAGTGATGTTGGATTTTGTCGAAAGCTTTTTCCGCATCTATTGATACTATCATGTGATTCTTGTTTTTCAGTTTTTGGATGTGGTGTATCACATTTATAGATTTTCGAATGTTGAACCATCCCTGCATTCCAGGGATGAATCCTACTTGATCTGGATGAATGATCTGTCTGATGTGTTTTTGAATTCTGTTGGCTAGGATTTTGTTGAGAATCTTAGCATCAATGTTCATCAAAGAGATAGGTCTGTAGTTTTCCTTCTCTGTTAGTTCTCTGTCTGGTTTTGGGATTAAGGTAATGTTGGCTTCATAGAATGAGTTTGGAAGGGTTGCCTCTTTTTCTATTGTTTTGAAGAGTTTGTAGAGGATTGGGGTCAGCTCTGTTCGGAATGTTTTGTAGAATTCTGGAGTGAAGCCGTCTGGGCCTGGGCTTTTCCTTGTTGGGAGGTCTTTAATCACTGATTCAATCTCTACTTCAGTTATGGGTTTGTTCAGGTCGTTTGTTGCCTCTGGGCTAAGTTTTGGCAGGTGGTAGAAGTCTAAGAACTTTTCCATTTCTTGGTGATCTTCTGATTTGTTGGAGTACAGTGCTTTGTAGTAATTTCTAATTATGGCCTTAATGGATGCGGTGTCTGTTGTTATGTTGCCTTTTTCATCTTTGATGCTGGTAATTCTTGCCTTCTCTTGTTTTTTCTTTGTCAGTCGGGCCAGTGGAGTGTCTATCTTGTTTATCTTCTCAAAAAACCAGCTTTTTGATTCATTGATTTTGTGTATGGTTTTTTTTATTTCTATCTGGTTGATTTCCTCCCTTGTTTTGATGATTTCTTGTTTCCTATTGTGTGTGGGGCTCTTCTGCTGTTGTTTTTCCAGTTCCTGGAGGTGTGTGTTTAGTTCCTGTATTTGGCGCCTCTCTTGGGCCTTGACATGAGCTCCAATTGCGATGAGCTTACCCCGTAGCACTGCTTTGGCAGTGTCCCACAAATTTTGGAATGTTGTGTCAGAGTTTTCATTGGTTTCCATAAATTTTTTGATCTCATCTTTAATTTCTTCTCTGATCCATTGTTCGTTTAGTAGCATATTGTTCAGCCTCCAAGAGTTTCTGTATTTCCTGGGGCATTTTGAATTGCTGATTTCCAGCTTCATTCCGTGGTGGTCTGAGAGGGTACATGGTATGATTCCTATCTTTTTGAAGTTATTTAGGTTTGCTTTGTGTCCTATCATGTGGTCGATCCTGGAGAAGGTGCCATGCACTGCTGAAAAAAATGTATAATCTGTGGCCTTAGGGTAAAAAATTCTATAAATGTCAACCAAGTCCAGTTGTTCTATTGTTTGTATGAGTTCTGTTGTTTCTTTGTTGAGTTTTTGTTTTGTTGATCTGTCTATAGTTGTTAGTGGGGTGTTAAGATCACCCACTATTATTGTGTGCATATCTATGTCTCCCCTTAAGTCCGTGAGTAATTGCTTCACGTAGCTAGGTGCGTTTGAATTTGGTGCATATATGTTCACAATGGTAATTACTTCCTGATGGATCAGTCCCTTCACCAATATATAATGTCCTTCCCTGTCCTTTTTGATGTGTGTCAGATTGAAGTCCACATCATCTGAAATTAAGACAGCTACCCCAGCCTTTTTTTCTCGTCCATTGGCATGAAATATCTGTTTCCAACCTTTCACTTTCAGCTTCTTCGAATCTCTTCTGGTTAGATGTGTCTCTTGTAGGCAACAGATAGTTGGGTGCTGTTTGGTAATCCATTCTGTTAATCTATGCCTTTTGATTGGTGAGTTCAGGCCATTTGTGTTGAGAGTTAAAATTGAGAGGTTGTGATTTTGCCCTGCCATACTTGTTTTTGTGGGTGTTGATATCTGTGTTACTGCCCTTCCTTGTGTGGACTTTAGTGGGGAGACCTTCCTGTTTGCCATCTTTGCTTATGATTCACCTCCTTTTTTTCTGGAATTAGTGCATTTCTAAGGAGATTTTGTAGAGCTGGTTTTGTGCTGGCATATTCTTCTAATTTCTCTTTGCTGTGGAAGTATTTGATTTCGTTCTCAAATACGAATGAGATCTTTGCTGGGTACAATATTCTTGGTTGACAGTTGTTCTGATTCAGGATTTGGAAGATCTTTGTCCATTCTCTTCTTGCTTGTAAGGTCTCTTCAGAAAAGTCAGCCGTGATCCTGATTGGTTTTCCCCGGTATGTGATCTTTTCTCTGCTTCGTACTTGTCTCAGGATTCTTTCTTTGTCTTCGTTGGAGTGGAACTTGAGCACCATATGTCTGGGTGAAGATCGCTTTGGGTCATATCTGCTGGGAGTCCTCTGACCGTCCTGGATTTGAGCTGGATTCATGTTCCAAGTGTTTTGAAAGTTTTCCTGTATAATTTCGTCGAGCACCATTTGCATTCCTGATTCTTTTTCCGCTCCTTCAGGAAGGCCAATAATCCTAATATTTGATTTTCTGAGGTTGTCTTTCATTTCTTGTATGGTCTTATTGGCTTTGTTCAGACTTGTCTCCAGCTGTTTAATGAACTGGGTGTGTTCGTTTTGTGTGTCTTCCGTTTCAGAGATCCTCTCTTCTGCTGTATTTGTTCTGTTGGTTAGGCTCTCAATTTTGTGCTCTAAGTCAAGGATTTTACTTTTCATTTGTTGTATTTCTGAGGCTATGTGGTTCTTGAATTCCTTGAAGTCCTCCCAATTCTTCTCATTGTCTCTGACATATTTTAACATTATTTTTTTGAATTCCTTGTCTGGTAGATCTTCTATGTCTTCATCTCGCATCTCCGAAATAGACATTGGCTTTCGATCCTTTATTGGTAGGGTGTTGGCACTCTCATCTGGATCATTACCTTTTCTGGTATTTCTTCCCATTGTGTTAGTGTTTCTTTTTTGAGAGACCTAGGCACCAGTGTGCTGAGGGGTCTCCAAGCACTATCCTGTAGAGATCGGAGTCTGCAGGCGTGGAGTAGCAGGGTGTGGGAATTTTCAAGGCACTTTTGGTGCGTCTCCAGAACACTGGACCTCAGGGCGCCACTTCCAGGGCCCAGAGGATTCAAAGCGCACTCTCAGCTCGTCCCCTACAGGTATGCTACCACAGGGCGTGGGGGAGTGAAGGCACTCTCTGTGCGCGCCCCCTGTGCACTGGATCACAGGGCTCGGAGCAAGGGACTATAGGGCGTGGGGTGTTCCAGGTGCTCTCTGGAAACGCCTCCTGCGCAGGGCCGTCCACCCCAGCACTTGCAGGGGACCGACCGCCCCGGCGCTAGCAGGGAACTGCCCAGCCCAGAGGCGTGCTTGGGTTCCTGTGGGATAGCACCGCCCAGCTGAGTGCCAGACTGCAAAGGCACAGGGGAGTATCCAGTGTGCCTTTTGCCTTTCTCCCAGACACAGTTTTGGCAGTTTCAAGGCACTCGCCCTGTGTTCAGGCTCTGTCCGTGCCCCTGGGGGGCCAACTCCCGAAGCCTCCAACCCACCACTGTCCCCACCCAACTCACTCAAACCTCAGGTTCTTGCAGTCTGCCTCTTCCTCTGGTGGGAATCCTGGCCGCCGGTGCATCTCCCGACTGCTGCGTCCGTTGCTGGTCTCCGCGCGGGTCGCGATGGAGCCTGGAGGCTGCGGCTGGTGCAGGTCCCGGGGCTTGGCGACCAGGGTGGGCAGATGCCGGCGGGTCCCGGTGATTCAGGGTCCTGGTGTCCGCAGCGGGGCAGGTCCTGGCGAGTCCTGGTGACCAGGGTGAGCAGATGCCAGCGGGTCCCAATCACCGCCGGTCCTCACGGCCACAGCGTCTGCGGGTCGGTCTTTGGGTGCGTCGGCGGCTTTCAGCGTCTGCACTCAGAGGTGACTCAGCAGGTCAGGAGCGGAAAGTCATCTTCCCTGTCCTTTGCTTTGTTTTGTTTTTCCCTGGTTGCTCTTCCGAGTTGTGTGGATTTTTTTGGCTCCACACTGTCCAGGGAACTTCACGTTCTTCTCCCTGTAGTTCTATGCTGCTCCACTTACGCTTTTGTCGCGTTCTAGCCCTCTCTGTCTGTGAGCTCTCTCACAGTCTTCCTCCTATGTCGGCCATCTTGCGAGTCTCCCCGAGTATTGTATTTTCAATCTGAATCACTTTTGTCATTATTTCTCAGCCCATGACAGTTACACCTTCTGAGTAACAGTATTTTCGCTTTCTTTGTAAGGACAGAGAGTCAGATTTTCCTTGCATAATTCCAAATCATTATTCTTCACATTAATATGTTACTGTCTCAGGCAACCTACTCTGATTTGGAAGATCCAGAAGCAGGTTGAAGACCACACTGAGTTGCTATTACCAATTAGAATCCAACTGAATGAGACTATGTGCCTGTTATGTTGACACTTAAAAGGATGACTTCATGAGAAGTAGCATATTCTTGAATTATACATTTTTAGATTATAAATCTGTAATTTTAGGTCTCATTTTGTTTGGCTGTCATTTTTTGCCTTATGGTGCAGAATGCAGCATTCACAATTTTAAACATTTTATGCTGGTAGAATGGGTGTCATAAAAAGAAATCAATTTGGAAAATAATTTTTTAGTAGGAAACATAATATTGGACAATTCAGTGAGTCCTGATTTTCTAACAACTAATCCTGCAAAGAGGATTCCTACTCTTCTTGTTATTCAGGGAGGATTTCCTCTAAGCTTATAGGACCGAATGAAACAGAATACGTTTACTAAAAATATTTTCTGGTTGGTTGATTGGATAGATGGGAAGTTATATGGAACTTTGTGTCTATCTGTGACATAGCACAATTAATATTCCTTGAGTTATAAAAAAATTAATATATGATCCTTTGATCTTTTGCCCTTTCAGTTCAGCAAATTTTTTTGTCCTAAGAGGTGGATGCACAATATGAGTAATAATTTCCTGATTCTCCTTTTACAAGTCATAGATTCTGTAAAAATTTATTAATGTATCCCTGCCTTTTGTGGGTCCTAGTTTTCTGTCTCAGTATCCCTTATATGCCAATGACATTTCCATTTTCTTGTCTAAAGTCTTACGTTTTCACTTATGTAGCCCCTCAGGCCTGCATACTGGATTTATTTTTATAATAAGGAGTTTCTGTAAATGTATGAATAATAAAAAATAAGCATCATCATTTAAAGGAACATACATATATCCCATTGCTTTCTAAGGGAGATTTTTTTAGTGCCAGAAATCTGCAGCAAGGAAGGAAAAAAAGTAATTTGTTTTAAAAAGTGTATCAGAAAATATTCTTGGCAATCACTCATAGAAACTGGCCAGAATTTTACCTTTAAAATGAATATAGTTGATAGTTTTTCTGTCTCTGATGTCTATGTGAAGTGCCCCCTCTAACTACCCATGGGCCTTGGGAGCTGTTGCTTGAACCAGCCACCAGAACGGCAGTGCCCAAAGTGTGAATGCCAGCCTCAACTGCTCTCCTAATGTGGGTGACAAAGATGGAAGCTCAAAGGGCCCCATTTCCCCTGGCTTTGCACAATGGAAACTCCCTTTCCATTTTCTTACTTAATTGAAATGCATCACTTTATTGTTTTTATATGTTGAGTTGGGAATCAGGAAGAGCTTCCAAAGAGTCATTTCAAGCAACATTACGTGTAGCATCCAAGGACTTTCTGATACTATGTCACCCCTGCCTCTCCTCTCCACCCAGCATTTACCTAACAGCCACACCTGAAGACTGCTAAGTGACAGCAGTAGCTGCACTGAAATGGAATGAAGCCGAAGCCTTAGCAGTGGCCTTCAACAACTTCATGGTTGGACATTCCCAGTTCCCACTCCCACTCCCTCCTGTGGCTCCCTGACTGGGTCCTTCTCCCTCAGACATTTGCATGTGGAATTCCCTTACCAAGTTTTTGGGGTTTGCTCAAGTCACCTTCACAATGAAGCCTACCCTGACCACCTTATGTAAGACACTGTACCTTGGTATCCCAAACTCTTCCAAATTCCCTACTTTTTAAAATTGTAGTTATTCACTACTAAAACATGAAAGACTTTTTTTATTTGCTATAATATTGACTTGTTGTATGCATCCTTCTCCTTCTGGAAGTTCAGTAGAACATTTGCATTGCATTTTTTCTTTGCTAACTTCTCTGGAAAAGTAAAGTGCCAGGCATTTATTTGGTGCTCAAGCAATACGTTAATCGATTACTAAGTGAATAAGTGTATTGATAACTGTATAAGCTAACCTTTTACTCTTTGTGAACTCTGCATTAGCTATACATATCAAAAGAGTAGAATGGATTATTTTATGATAGAACTCTATTGGTTAAAATGCAGAGATCAAAATACAACCAACCTTATTTGTAAAGGAAATGATGAGTATGCTTCAAAAACTTGACATTAGGCCTGACCTGTGTATCTTGATCCCAGCCTCTGCATAACTAAGTGAAATGCATTTAATAATAGGAAAGGATGAGGAATTTATTTTGTAATCAGAGTTTAATTCCAAGGATTGAAAACATATCTAGAAACACAAGCTTACTCTCTGAGAACACAAGCTCATTCTCTGCTATGACAAGTCAGTATGATTCATCCAATTCTTCCCATTTGGAAAGATCCAAGATTTTTTCTTAGTCCCTATGATCTACAAGCACTTAACTCCATTGTTTCCAGATTCCAGTGTTGATGAGAACTTGAAAAATGGGTTCAGTTTGCCAGGAAGCATAGACTCTGCTGTGGAGCTGTCATGAATCAGGCTTCTGAGAGTAAGACAAAGTGTAATTCAACCTAGCGCTGCTTGTCTGAAACACTGATTGAATGATTGCATGATTTTAATGCCAGTGTGACACAGAGAGAGACAGAAAGAGAGTGGGAGAGACAAGACAAAAAAAAATCTTCTATCCACTGGTTTAGTCTCCAAATGGGTGCGACATCCAGGCTTGGAAAGGCTGAAGCCAGGAGCCACACGCTCCATGGATGATCTAAGTATTTGCACTATCCTCTGCTGCTTTCCCAGAAACATTTGCAGGGAGCTGTATTAGAAGCAAAGCAGCTGAAACTCAAACTAGTGCTGTACCATGGGATGCCAGTGTCATAAGCAGCCATTTAACTCACTGTCAATCCCAAGTCTCATTTTTTCATTGTTTAATAATAATGACCTCAACCACCTAGTGAAAGGTAATAGTAAGTTCTCCTTGTCAATTGATGAAATCACATTCCTTTGATTTTCACAAAAATCCTACAAAGTAGTGACTATCGCTTTTATAGATTATGACATCCAAGTATAGCGCAACTTGTTCAAAGGTATCCTGAAAATATGGGGTTGTAGTCATTCGAGTATATATTAGTTCATGCTCCTCCTTCCACCGTAGCAACCCCTTTGAAGCTATTTCAACTCCAAAATTCCTTTTGACTATAGATTGATAACCTGGATCTTATGCGTAATTTTCCTTTCTTTGTGCTGTTTGCCCAGGCTCTAGCTGTGAAAGTAGCACCAGGAATGCAGCCCCCCTTGGCCCTCAGCTATTCCAAAGCATTAGTTTTTGCTTCGGGAGAAAATTCCACCCTGGAGATCTGCTCAAGTAACCTCGCAATAATGTTTGTCACAGCTGTGGCACTTCCTTAAAGCTCTTAGAACATGTGCTATTTCCTAAGGTCGCTAATGGGCAGAGAATTGAATAGCTAAGTACAAGCTAAGTGAAATATTTATAGAAGCAGATGAAGGAACTGTCACACTGGGGTCATAAGCCTTGAGCAATTTATGGTTCAGCCTTATTTCAGAGAGTAATTCATCTTTCCTTATTTTCAAACACTGTGCTTTGGACATGTGTATGATGTCATAGTGGACTCTAAAAAGAAAACTCACAGATGTGCTCAAAGTGCTGCTCACTGTGTGCCTAGCACTGTGCTTGTTGTTAAAGATAGTCCAGTCATAATCTCTACTGTGAGTTAATAATCCAACAGTGAAGTCTGCATAATACAACAGCAAATAGCTACAAAGACATACTGAAAGCAAGCATCCATTTACCTGGAGGCTAGTACATGCCGGGAGAACAGAAAAGGTTTCAATATTTATTTATTATTTTGAAGAAAAGCATGTGTTGCATCCAGCAAGAAACAGGAACAACGTTTTCTGACTGGGAAGCTAAGGAGAGATCTTGTGGAAGAAATGCTACCAGCCTGGAAGAGTAAGATTTTGACAGAGGAGAGAGAAGACCCTGAGGTTGAAGAACCAACATGAACAGAAGCTAGGGAAGCCTAGGTGTGCAGTGCATTCAAGAGATGTCATGGAGAGTCTGCAGCTGAGCTAAGTACACACTTTATGGAAAGATGATGATGAAGGCAGAAAGGCAAGCTGGAGACCACCATAGAGAATTTCCATTCTACTTTTCTGGAGAGTGGGGAAACTTTTGAAGGATAGCACAATATATTCACTTCCATGGAAAGTGTTTCTGGAAATGTTGTAAAGGGTGGAGTAGGAGGTGAGACTGGAAATACGACCGCTGGCCAGAATGCGCACGGAGCACTGATGTCAGCCAGGGACAAGGCAACCCCAAGACAGTGCTGCAGAAATACGACAACATTCTGAGAGGCCAGGAACCACACATCAGGAAGAGTGTGTAATTGTGAGGAGTGAAGGGAAATGAAAGATGAAGTCAAAGAACTGATGGTTCTAGCCTGGATGATTTGGGGGGAAAAACAGCCTGTGCAAAGTTTCTTGGCAAGATTGAAGCTTTCAGAAAACTCATGTATAAGTTCATGACTTTGCCAGTGACACTGCATTAGTGGCACTTTCCAACTCCTTTCAGTATTACATGGCACACTTTCTTTTCTTTATAAAGCAGAAATCCCTGATAAAAGTAAATTATTCAAAGGAAAGCTTATAATGTGCCCAAGTGGAGATAACACTCTCCCTTCTGTAACTTGAACAAAACTACAGGCTAAGGCGAACCCTGCGAGATTTCTGTAGGAAGCACGGACAGGAGCACCCTCTTAGAGAGCAGCCTGAAGTAAGGTTATTCCAAGCTGGGAGCTGTTTACTTCTGGAAAATACATTTCACCCCTCTCATTTTGTCTTTTGTTTTTCCTCCCTATGCCTACGCCTTTAGAGGAAAAGTCCGGTAAGAAATAACAAGTTCTTTCTACATTTTAGTGAAACATTTTTTTATTCTGTTCATTTTCACCATCCACATATCTAACGACTGATTGTGTTTTGCACCTAAACAAGATTTTGAATTTTAAAAGCAAACCTTTGTGAACTAGGACAAAGGGTCTAATTATGCCACCTGGGGATAAAAGGAACTTGGTGATTTAATGATTTCACAATCCTGTGATTAAGGAACCAGGGTAACTTTGGAAGGATGTACGACTGCCTCACTCGAAGACATGTAAGCAGATATCTTAGGTCTCATTATTTGCAGCTTCAACTTGAGAAACCAAGCTGCATAATCATGCCATGAGCTAGGAAAACATTGTTTGGGTTACTGTAGCTTAATGTGTAAGATAGTGTTGTCCTAACTGCTAGTGATGTTGACTGGAAGCAGGAGTTGTAGGGTGTCTGGTTGTTTTGTTTTTGTTGTTGTTTTCATAAATTAAAATATCCTGTTCTAATTTGTCAGAGACTGGTAAAGAAGGTCTTTCTAAAATGTAAAAAAAAAAAGTTCATCTATGTCACTTTTTAGTGCAAGTGGGTGCTTTTTAGTGGCAGTATCAATTTAGTATGATGGACCCACATCTTTTTATTTTAGAACAATATGGAAAAAAAATCTCAAAAGGAAAGTTTTATTCTCAGTTACCTAATTTATTGAGAATATGTTTCCGAGCTGCCAATGCATGACTGTCACAGGTGACTTCTCAACTGGAAAATACAAAACTATTGTGTTTCCATATGAGCAAGTAAGAGGAAGTAGCTGGCTTCTTCTGTTTGCCTCACCTAAGTGAATGCTGCAATGGATGTCTATTACATCTGTGTGTAAGAGCGCGCACTTGTGGAAATTCATGAAAATAGCAGGAGAGGAACAGAATGCAAACAAAGAACAACAACAAAACATAGGCGCAACAGGTTAAAATTTATGAAATTTGCCCCGAGTCCTTCTGTTTCCAAAAAAATATCCACCAATGAATACAACCGTGCTCATTACGAAGTAAATGTGCGACATCTGAGTCACTGAGGGCTAAACATGGAACACATGCTACAGCAGTACAGAGTGTTAGAAGCCTTTCCTGATCTTTTGCCCATTTCATTTATTTTCCTTTATCCTGAATCTTTTCTCTGAAATAAGCACACGCAACTCCTTCATATATGAAAAGAACCATGTGACATGAAATTTTCTTAGGGTACTTTTTTTTTTTTTTAAAGATTTATTCATTTTATTACAGCCAGATATATACAGAGGAGAGACAGAGAGGAAGATCTTCCGTCCGATGATTCACTCCCCAAGTGAGCCGCAACGGGCCGATGCGCGCCGATCCGAAGCCAGGAACCTGGAACCTCTTCCGGGTCTCCCACACGGGTGCAGGGTCCCAATGCATTGGGCCGTCCTCGACTGCTTTCCCAGGCCACAAGCAGGGAGCTGGATGGGAAGTGGAGCTGCCGGGATTAGAACCGGCGCCCATATGGGATCCCGGGGCTTTCAAGGCCAGGACTTTAGCCGCTAGGCCACGCCGCCGGGCCCTTCTTAGGGTACTTTCAAAATTCTCTGTTCCCCATGGTTTTCCTCCTGTATTCCTTTGAACAATTTCAGCTACAAGCACACTTTTCCATTTCCAGTGCGTCTGTGTCTTCAGAGACAAGTCTTTGCCCCCGACTTCCATGACTCGTTTTCTTTGGAAATGTTTGTCCTGTTGATTCATCCACATGGTCCCCCGCTTATGATACCTGGGTTAGTAGCAGGCTCTTTGCTTTTCCTACTAAAACTAAGTTTCAAAAAATAATCTGAAATGGGTCCAAATAAATATTAGTACTCTCTACAATTTGATACATAGTATAAGGATCTTCACAAACTTGGTAGAAAATGCTGAAAAACAACAGATTTCAAAATTTTTTCACCCCAAAAATATCTTTAATTCAATTTTCCATAAATTCTTTGACTCATCTCTGTGTATAGAAACAAGTTTAAATATATGTAAGCATCTGCAATTGTGGGGCAAATGAATACTTGTCAGATAGTTTGCCTTTACCCTGGAGCTTTTAAAAAACAAATACAAATAGAAATGTTGGGTGAGATCATAATAATAACAGTAACAATAGCATAAAAATAACAATAATCCTGTATTTAAATTCTTTCCTAAAATATTCTTACCATGGATCACTGAATTTGCTATGACTTGACAATTTAAAAATAATATTTGTTTGGTGCTTTGTAGTGTATCAGCCATTTTTCTTCTGTTTTTCCCCAGCACTGTTTAAAATTGAGAGTGCTATAGAATCAAAATCGACTGAATATTTTGTGCATTTGATAAGCAAGGCAGATTTGGGGCTAATAGTTTTTCTTACAATATCTAAAATACTTTGTTCATATTGATTAAAACTGAAGTATTTCACTTTAACAAATTAATTGTGTTTTTTTTTTTTAAGTAGCAACAGTGTGATGTGTTGTACAAAAATCATCCATGACAGCATAGGCCACAGTATTTTCTGTTAGGGAGATATATTCATAATGAAAGTTTATTTTAGAAATATAGTCTGTTCTAACCATAGACTGCCAAACTAGACTAACCAAATTATAAACTGATGGAGTTTCTCTTAAGTGAGTACAAAGTAAAATTGGAAAATAAAAAGCTTTCCTAAACCATCTCAAAAATACATCAGAAGATCAAGGAAAGTCTAAGAAATAAACAGTTAATATTTCATTTGGAATTCAAAGAAATTGATTTAGAAAACAGTTGATCAACTGCAAAGACCTTGTTTTAGTAATCAGATATGCGGGTGAAGCAGTAATGCCAGCAGATAGAATTTACCGATACCTTATTATGTGTCATACAAATTCCTGCAGTCAGAGACAAATTGGCCACCTGCAGATTCTGAACAACAGAATAGGTGTTTTGCATGTTTTTGTCAACTGAAAACAATTTTAGCTGACATTTAAAAACCAGAACATTTTGGATTGTTTTCGAAATCTGGATGTTTACCTTCTCTCTGAAGATGTAGCTTCACTGGGCCCAGGTTCTGCCCTGGCAGAGGTGAGTGACCAGTTCACCAGAATGATGCCCTGACTCCCGGCATCCCTGCACCTCAGCCCTGCAGCGTTTGAGTTTGCAGCCGCGGAGGTACATCTTCAGCACAGAGAAGTTGTCAAGACCAGATACTAAATTAATTTTTATCTACCTTTGGTGTAAATTCTGTACATTGGTTCAACAAAGATAGATTGCTAAAGGCTTTGGAGTAGAAATGAAAGAGAAAAGGTGAAATAAAATTTTTACCAAAGATTCTTCCCTTGGCAGATTTAAATTTTGCCGTCCTTATTCAGCAAATTTTTGGCAAAGCCTAAAATGCTTTATATCTTCTGATAGTGACAATGAGAACACATAAAGTCCTCTGATTTGAGGAACTCTTTTCACTGATTTCTGGAATTCTTCTTGAAAGTTTCAGTAGCTTTTATTTGCCAATCCTTATTTCTGGCTTTGTCTTTGGAATTCTTTTTGTCAACCTACAACTTGATGAATTTGAAGAGTTCTTTGATGCAGGCATTTTACAGATGATGTTTTCAAAATATCAAGTGAGGCTGTCTTTGCCCAGAAACACACACACACACATGCGCTCCTGATTAAAAATACAAGTATTTTAGCTAACAGGAAGTTAAGATATGATCTAATTTGTATATATTAACATAAGAAGAAGAATTTTTGAAAAGTATCTCTGTAGTCATAAATTAAGTTTTTTATCTCTGTAGTTCTGCCTTTGTGTGGTTCAAATCTGTATTTTGTTTTGCATTGTTTCTAACAATCTCATCTTCAGGAAACTGTAAAAGTTTTAAGCCCCTATTGTTACATCGTAAAAATGAGTTTTCATGAAAATTTCCCCTTTCCTTCTTTGGAGAAGTTCAGTTCTGGTCATTAAAGAATAATCAAACTTGAATATTCATGTAAAAGAATGTTGGAATTTCCTTCAAAACATGATGTGCATCATTCAGTACAAGAATCCTAGCTCTCAAATACATATTCCTAGATGTATTTTCAGCCTACTTGTGTGTGTGTGTGTGTGCACGCGTGTGTGTGTTTTGTTTTTTGGGTTTTTTGTATTTTATTATATTTTTTACAATCTTTACATAGTTAATTAGGGTAAAAAGGCACAAGGGCTATAGGAAAGTGGGTAAGACTATTTCCATATTGTTTCCTGCATATATCTGAGGTAAAGGGAATATTGAGGGAGAAGCCCCACCCAGTCTCCCACCCACCCCAGGTCCCGGATGTGGGGCATGCTCTGAGATACTTGCTCAAGTGGTTTTGATAGTTCACCAGTTATGAATCGCTGCCAATCTCACCACTCCAATCACGATGAGGTCGTTGAAGAATCCACTGATTGACGTAGTCCTTCATAGAGTCTCCATTGTCTTGTATGTGCCCAGTGCATCCTATTCCATTACCAATTCACACATTAGTCAGCCGTTGGAGCTACTTTGCCCAGCTTCTCCAACCCTCAGGTCTGGACCACATGTTCACCAGTGGGAGCTATGGCTCGCCAAGGGAGTTTCCCAAGTTCCTCCACTTGATCCACTCCCAGATCCAGTTCCCATACATGCCATTGGGTTTTAGGCCAGTGCCCAGCGCAGTTTGGCCTTCCATTTGGCTGTATATGAGCTGGTGAATGTTGCAGCCCGGCCCACCCTACACCTTATTCGGGATGTACATTCGGGTGCTGCTGCCTTGACCAGTCCAGATTGTTGCGGGTTCCCTTAACTGTGATTGATGGCAAGCTCCTTGGTCACACCTAGCTTAGTCCATCACCACCCCAACTCTTAAGCTAACCAGTGGGGCTAGAATTTCCACAGGGTTTGGCCCACACATCCCCCACAGAATCTACCCCCAGATATGGTTCTCGAATGCTAGTTAATATCATGGCGCTGCCTACTGTGACCCCACTGCTGATCCATCATCATGTCAGGTAATAGGATATCCTGCTGGACAAGCCCCGAGCCTTAACTTTTACATGAACTGTTGTTTAGTGCTCAGCATTGTTAAGTAATTACAAGTTCCTCAGAGGAAGAGTTATTGTCATTGGGAATCTTTAGGATTGATTCACATCCCCAAAGCACTCCTGGTTCAGCATGGAGCAATCTAAGCAGCGATTCAAAGAACCAAAACCCCAGAGCTCCCCAGCCGGGCGGCCAGCAGGCAGAGCCTGGGGCCAAATGGCACACTGGCCACCCAGGGACAGCTCACCACGTGTACGTGGTGGCTGGAGCCAGGATCCAAGCGAAACGCCCCATCCTGAGGCCCCCCAGCAGCCGGCTGCTGGAAGTTTAAACCCCCAGGCCCAAGGTTGCGCCCCTCCCCAATTCCGTCCACTGCTCAAGCTCAAGGCAAGCAACAGGTGGGCCCCGGACCCTGGGCCCACCCAACAGAGCCCTGGAGACTTACCCCAATGGGAGCAGCCCCTGGAGCCCAGGCATTCAGCCTACTTTTTAAAACATTCATCCATGCATATGCACATGTTGATGAAAAAGATAAGTTTTGTGCAGAAAATTCCCAGAAAACATGACAGAACATAAAATTTAAACTGTTACAAGGAAAACTGAGTAAAGTATGCATGTCTACAGTCATGGATACATACTAAACGTACCTGAGAGATAACCATTCCTTGATGTCAGCCTCTCTCTAACAATGTCAATGTCTAACAGTATAATGGCAGTTCAGAGGTTTAAACACTATGTCTGATTCTGCATGCAGACTAGCAGTGTGCCTCAGGGTCTCACTTTCCTCTAAATATCATAGAGGTGTTTGGACTAGGGAGGCCTCCCAGATGGGAAAGTCCACACAATTTTGCTTCTAGTTTACCTTCTGAAGAATAAACCATCCATTTCATTTGAGTAACTTATTATTACTTTGTTGTTCGTGCCTCTGGTTAATCCATGGATTAGCCCATACCTTGAAAGTAAAACATCAAAGAATATCTCTTTCTCTACCCTTACTTGAGTTCCTCTGATTACAGTAGAAAGATTCTAACTGAGGGAATGTGATCAAACACTGTTGGGGCAAACTGAAAGCAACCATAATCAAGACTGGAGGAGTGAATGAAAGATGAAGTCTTCAAAATGTTGTGAAAAATGTGTGGTACGCATGGATTTTAAAAATTTTTGCACTAAGGTTAACTAACCTTTAAATTCTTTTTCCATGAACTTCTTCAATATGCCCAATTGTTTTATTTTCCAAATGTTGTTTGGTTCCCCAGCTTTCACTGTTGTTTGACAGGTTTCATCATTCACACCTGTGTTTTTTGGGAGCTTCTCATCCATCCTACAATATCCTTGTGCAAATCACCAGGCCAAGAACAGATACTTATTTTTAAAGAATTAAAAGTGCATATTTCATAAAATGATAAAGAGAAAGGCCACACAAGAAAAGGGATGTCTATATCCAGCCCAGTTTTTGTTTTTTGGTTTTTGTGTTTTTTTGTTTTGGTTTGGTTTGCTTTGATTTGGGGTTTTTCTGTAGGCTCCTTTAAGTCCCTAATAACATGGGAAATTTACTATGTCATGGAGTTTGCCCTGGGTCATCTATTCTCTAAGTCCTCCCTCCCAATAATCTGCAGAAAACTCCTTATGGCAAAATACTAAAAACAATTTTGTACATTTCTGCCCTGTTCTCAGGCATATGTAGGTAAAACTTACACCACTGTTAACAAAGCTACTTTTTAGGGTAGTTAATTTTTTGAAGGTTTTATAAAACCTCCTAGTGTCCACATAAGACTTCAATACCGTGCATGCCTGCTCATCTTCCTGTAGCCTGATCATCTGCGTTGTGTGTTTGATTAGCTGTTTATGAAGTCTTCTATTACCCAAGCCTGTTGACTGATCCATCATTCTCTGACTAGGTATCTGTTCTCTCTTCCTTTTTGCTGATCACAGAGGCGCAGCCCGGTAAGAACTCCCAACATTTTTACCTTAAACATGTATAGAGAAAATTACTGCCAAGGCAAGGTGGCCAGGTTGGTTTCCCATTACATTTATGATATCTCAGTGTGAATGAAGCAGATGAGTTAGGATTATTGGCTAGAAGCCTCTGGCCCTCTAAGTGTCCAGGGCGTTTGTAGAATTATCAGAGCACTTTTACATATGAGCCCAAATTTATGCATGGGAATATCAATTCTTAGTGCTGTAACTGAAAAAAAAAGTGTGAGTGTGTGTGAGTGTGTGTGTGTATGCACATATACATTCAAGAAAATACTGGAGATTGATGAAACAGTACTGAAGAAATTGATAACAAGCAATGATAAAAAATAATAATTTTTAAAAGCCATGTTGCTTTTAAACCTGAGTTAAAAGATCGTAAATATTGGTCGGTAAACAGTGAGACATAATTGTTTATTTGATGTCCATCTTGGATCAACAAGACATGCTTTCAAGTTAATACTTCCGAGCAGTCACCTAATTCTCAATGTTGTCACTGAAAACAAGCTTTGGCAAGATAGAGCATTGTTTGTTTGCGTTGTTCCAAATGAGATCTCAGTCATTTTCTTCAGGCTAAAATATGTGATGAATTTAAAATCACATAAACAAGGATCTTTGCTGTGTTTGAGATGAGCCCCATCTTACTGGTCAGACCCTTAAGAGAAGAAGTGATCTGGAAATAGTACTGAGATGCCCCTGCCCTGTGCCAGCTGGATTCATTGTTTACTATTTGAGACAAGTATCCTGTCTTGTCAGTTGAGTTGCTAGCTCTCTGCTTAAGCTGCATGGCTGAGATTACAAGTTGGTGTCTACAGGGGCTGCTCATCTAGTGTCAGATTTTAGTTCAGCTATTAGGTGACAGTATCGCTTATGAAAAGTTGGTGCAAAGTAAAAACTGGGATAGAGTGGATCCAGTCATTGAAGAGATTTGACTTACAAGGTACACGGAACAAGCGACCATTGAAACTAGGAAAATACGGTTGTGTGGTGAGGAAAATGTTTTAATGTACAGAGCTTTTTTTCTGAATGTGGTTTGTGCGGCTAGCATCACTTTAACCTTGTTCTAGATTTCTCATGCTAAAATACGAAGTTCATTGAAAAAACCTATGCCATATCCAGCTGGCAGCCAGAGTTTGTTTTCTGTTGCTGGTGACTTAGGGATGCTGAGCATCCAAATATCAGTCCCTTTCTAAAATGCTAGTGTGTTATTCTTCCTAATTAAGCAGCAGAGTTGGCTTGAATGTTCCATTTCTTGCTTGCACTTAACTTGTGATCATTCATTCATGAGGAATGTGTAACAAAAATGTGGCAGGACTTCTTTTGTGCCTTTTCAGACAAGCATCTTTGATATATGATTGACACAACTTGGGAAGTGATGAGTGCAAAGAGCTTTGTACCTTTCTTTTTTTCATAGGAATTCCATTTTCAAAGAAAAGCAACATAGCAGAGAAACCTCAAAGCTTTTAGTGCAGTCTGTGGGATCTTCTAGCTGCTAGCTTTCAGAATTCACAGTGGGCCCTCTTCTCTCAATGCCAGCTTGCTTGTGATTGACTACTTGGAGATAAAGTATCTCTCTACATAGACTTTATTAATAAAATTCCATCCATAAGTCCATAATGCAAAGAAAATTTAATTCCATAGATCATTTGTCCTCTAATCATTTTTGCCTACAGAACCTTGTTTTCCCACAGAAAGCCTGGAAGTTTAAACTCCCATGATGCCCTAGTAGATTTAAGTCTCCCTGTTGGTGAAAGAGCATTTACCAATACTTCATTAGTTCTTATAGGGCACACAGAGTAGGGGAACATTGCATTGTTAGGCAAAAGAAGCTGCGCAGTATAGTTTGAGCCACCCACTTGAAAACCTCTAAAGGATCCTTGTTCAAACTAAAACAGCTTGTCTGCTTTAAACAGATCCACAATGCAACAGAAAATTTGAGTACATTCTTAGGAAAGAAGAACTGAGTCCTAAATCAGGGTGATAAAACTTGTCCCAATCATTAGTATTACCATTTGAGAAAAGAAAACATACTGATGATCACCAAAGTTACAAAGTAGGAGGAAAGGTATGTTTGGTGGTCATCCACCAAATTCATTTCTGCTCTTAACATTTTAAGAATTTTTTTAATACTTCTCTTCCTGCCTCCATTCTGCCTGTGCATTTTCCTTAAGCAGGCAGTGCCTTACCCTATCATACAACCCTTCTGCTAGTCTACTTATTTCATGCTAAGAACCTTTCACTACTTCTCGTGATAAACAGCTAGAGAGGATTTGCTCAAGTTATTGCTGCAGAACTATCTGAGTTCTAATAGAATTGCAACACCTTGAACTGAAGAAACGACTCCCCATCCCTGACCGGTGGGCTTGGCGGCACGGGAGAGGAGGCTGCCTGGGTAGGATGGCTTCCTGACTAAGCAGTCCACGCAGCGGCAGATGCCTTTGTGTTTCCCTTCCCTTCAACACTGCCACTCAGTGTCTTTTAAGTTTATATGAATAAACTGATGATTCCCTTGCTGCCAACTTGGAGACTCCCATCGACTAAGAGCAAACAGTACATGCAAGAATGATCTGTAGTTGTCAAACATCCAATGTAAAGCTTGGGTTCACTTATCTGCCAGAGTTCAAGAGAGTTTTCTTTTTAATGAGCTATGTAAAATCTGCCTTTAATTTGCCAAATCTACTCAGGTAAGGGGTTTGCCTCTCCCAAAGACAATGGTGTACTCTCCTTTTCCCTACATAATCTTTAAGTAAAATAAAAAACTGATTTGTGTGTATGTATCTATGATTCCAACCATAAACACAGTTCAGATAAAAACATTAATTTTCCCCATTTGCATTTCTCTGAGTTTAGTTATTGCAATGAAAGAAATAATACATATTGTACATAACATATATGTGGTCTCAAACCTTATAGTGTCTATTTCTAATTCTAGGGTGCAATTAAAAGGAACTTATCCAGTAAGTATGTCTTAGCTACCAGAAATAGAGTACAATGTTTAAGGAATGGTTCCTTGGATCTTGACGTTTAATACATCTGAATGATACATTCTTGGGATTAATTTTTAAGACTTAATTTTTTTACTTTTACAGCAAAGCATTGTTAAAATAAAGGAGAGCCTCTGCGGATTCAAATTGCCTAATATTTATTTATTCTTTTTATTACGTTGCATAATGTGACACAGTTTCATAGACTCTGGGATTCCCACATCCCCTCCCGGTGCCCTTCCCCCATGGTGGATTCCTCCACCTACTTGCAGTATTACAGTTCAAATTAAGTCATTGCAAACATATATCAAGCATAGAGTCCAGCATCTTATTATCCAGATAAATTCAACAGTTTCTTGGGGAGACCATCTCTGGTCTGAAGGCAGAGCTGGCAGAGTATCATCCCGATAAAATTGCTTAATATTTAAATTCTGAAAATGAATGTACGTTTGGAAAATTTTTTTCTATATTTGTCAACTCTTGTTGTATCATTTAGCTTCAGAAAAGAGTTTATCCAACAAACCAAGCCTATTTGTTGAAGGGGGAAAGGAGAGGAGGCAGGCAGAAAAAACTGACAACAAACACAGTCAACTCTTCTTGTATTATTTCACATAAAAAATTTAGCTAGTCAAAATTATGTGATATAGGTTACAATATACATAAAACATGATTTTCTTCTGCTGCATACAACACATTCTAGGAATTGTAAGTTCATGGTTCAGAGTTAAAGATGTAAATACTTTCTTGGCATTTCAAGAAGGGATCAGGCAGAGACTACTGGATTCATGTACTGTGTGCATATGGCCTGGCTTAGTATTCTCTTATGGTAATTGAGAAGCTGAGCTGATCAAGACAGCAGATATTGGAAGAAAGGTTTGTTTTTTCACTAAGCTCCACAGTACACAAATCTACATGATGGCTTATCATGGTAGTTCCTTGGTTAATGAGATTTTACAAACACCATGAAAAATGCCACTACATGGGCCTGAAATATGACTGCTGAGTTGCCAAGAGAGAGGATTTGTTTTGCAGTTTTCTTTCTGACTTTCTCTTTGATGAGACCTAAATCTCTAAGTGTTTCCAAACGTAGTTCATAAGACATATGAGAAAGAAATGTCAAAAGTAGGGTCTAAAAATGTCTTTGTCCATGCATCAGGTGAAGAAGTGGCAAGACCCAGGCGTTCCACACCAACTCCAGAACTTATAAGGTGAGGATGAGACATTAGTTGTATTTAAATGCAACTTTTGATGAGCTTTTAGCAATTAAAAATATCTTTGGGGCTAAACTCTAGGTATATACCAATTTTTTTAAAGAAAAGCTTTTACTATTGGCTTATTTATTTGAAAATGCAAGGTGTCAGAATAGAGAAAGAGATACCTTCTAGCAACTGGTTCATTTCTCCAAATAGCTACAGCAACCATGTCTGAGTCAGAGCAAAGCCAGGAGCCAAAAACTGGTCCATCTGGACCCCCCACATGGGCAGTCTAAGTACTAGGACAATCTTCTGTTGTTCTCCCAGCCACATTTGCAAGGAGTTAGATCTGAAGTGGAGCAGCTGGAACTTGAACAAGTATTCCAGTGTGCTTTGTAAGTGGTTTCTTAATCCATTGTGCCACAATGCCAGACACACTAGGCTTCTGTTTAAAAAGGACATACTACACATATAAGTCCATGTGTCCATAGCATGGTGCAAAGATTATTAAATCTCATAAGCACAGCCCAAAGGAGATCTTGAAAGAAATTCTCTGCACTTATGTGAAATAATTGTCTATCAGAAAATGTAACCCCATTACTAACGGGCATGTTAAAGGTCTATACTGAGATCTTTGGGTGTCTGGAGTTCGGATCAGAAACATAAGTCTATTGCCCTATGAATGAAAGTCTAAATGAGCTACAATTTCATAAGTCATTTCCCTTATCACACACAAGATACTTTTCTATTTGTTTACTTCTTGCTTGTTTGTTTTTGGTGAAGCATTGTCTTTTGCAATGTGCACTATGGGTTATGTGTTTACATATGACATTGTTTTCTCAAAGGTTGTTATCGCCACTTAAAGGCTGGCTTAAATATTCCTTCATTCTCCATCCTCTCCTTCCTCACCCCCATCTTCTCCACACAGAACTCATTAGGAGAAATGAGAACAAGGTCTGGAGAAGCAATGGATATGACTGCAGTCTTAATAATTGTTCTATAGTAATTATGATTAAAAGAAAGCATGAGAGTTAAATTCACTACATCCTGTTACCCTGATTTCTCAGTACTCTTTTCTCACACATACTATGTGGGAAAACTTGGAGGTTATATCTGGTTTATTCATAGAAGGGGAAAAGATGGGCTAAGAAGCTAAAAAATGGCGTTCTCGATTCAAATACAGACTTCCTGTGCAGTTATCACTAAATGTTCCTGTTTTTGTCTTTCACTAATCATACACTGCATTAATGACCCCTGATATGGTCACAACAAATACAAATATGTTTTGAGATCTTAGAAAGCAAAGATGCCTTACCATATACTGTTATTTTTTGTGCTAAATATAGAGGATAACAGTGCTTTGGGAGTTTTCTCCTTCGACTTACTCCTGTTGGACCAATGCCTTGGTTCTCCTTGAGAGCAAGAGACCTTTTCTCCTACCAATTCTCTTGTCTCATGAAATTTTTAGGTCATTATACAATACTTTCTAGTCCTGCAGGGATACGTATGCACATGCTTGTATACATACAAAAGTACACACACTAACACATACTTGTTTTACAAAGGAAAATTAGTGAAAGCTAGTGTAACTATCTAATCATTCACTTGTGAGCCATTTTCTATTTTACCTTACTGTGTGTGCTTTAGCAAAAAGCCTCCAGATGACACCACAACTCTTGCTCCCCTCTTCGGCCCACCGTTAGAATCAGCTTTCGATGAACAGAAGACAGAAGGTAGGAAAAACCTTATGTGACTATAAATCTATTTTGCTTTTCTAAAGTAAAAATATGTATTCTGAGGTGTAATTTTAATATACCATCAGATTCTCAAGGAACAGGAAAGTTTTGATCTAAGTGTGTTATTAACAGCAGGAGGTTATTTGTGAACTTCTATTATTTTAGGATGTGAAATTTAGTTCCAGAAATATCTAGGTGCTATCAAGTTCACGCTTTGAAAAAAATCAGTAAGAACTATTGCAAACATGCACAAGTGCTATCAGTGACAAAATTCTCCATGAATCAAATAGCCACCATTTAAGGTGTTAACAGGAGCACGACTGGAGCCAGACCTCCTCTACTGGATCGCTCACAACAAACACTGATTACTAACTTAAGATCCAGAAATGACCTGGTATCCTTTAGACACCCATAAACAAAATGCTATAGAGGAAATAGTTTAATTTCCTCTATTATTGTTGAATTTACCCATTAAATCTTTATACCTAGATATAATTTTACTTTTTTAAAATTATGTCTTTAGATGTGTTTAAATAATGCGCATTTTGCTAGTATAAAATAAACTCTTTTATATGAGAGAGCTGATCAATTCAAAATTTGTTTGTGTCCAACACAAGTGTCTCCAGTTCTGAGTTCAAATAAACAATGATTTTATAAAAATCATTTGACTTAAAAGAACTATGGCATATGCATAACAAAATTCTGTCTTTCTTGAAACCATTTGTGAAGTGTTTTTAAGTGGTAAGACTTGGGAGCATAATCAGCTGGCAAAATATCAGTGAAAAAGAGACCTCAAAATACAGTGAATTAAGCAGGATGGATGTTTGTTACTGCTTCGTGCTAGTCATATAGGACTGGTAATGCAGTCCTGCCTCTCTTCAATGGTTGTTTTCTGCTCTGTGTCCAAGTGTACTCTTCCAATTCTCATCATCCCCAAGACAGAAGAAAGATGGTGCAGAGTGGGCCAATGGAACTCATTTCTATTTCTTCTAAAAGTAAAATCCAGCTTCCAGCTGGAGCCCACTGAAGAGAAGTTGGTGCCACATGGCCAGCTAAAACTCTTACAGTAGAAAAAGTGAACAACTGATACTAAAACATGACTCAGTGATTTAGTTAGGAAAATGATTTTTAAAAATCCCTAAATATTGCAACAGTGACTTAGATGTCTGCAACAGAATCCCAACGGATGGTTTTTTAACTGATTTGAGTCCTGAAGTGCTGCAGAGTTCCTGCTTTTGCACCAACCATATGAACTTTTTCAACACCCACAGTTTCCTTTTATATCTACCCACTCTTATTTCTTTTGAGTGATTTTTTTATCTCTGGTTAAAAAGTCTTGCAGGGGGAAAATATCTGTTTTGAGTCATCAATGCCTGGGTCAGATTTTAGCTCACCTATTGCTACCACAAACTAATGACTTAACCACTGTAATCTTCAGTCCTTCTCCCAAAAGTGATACTGTTATTAACCATAGAGTGATAGTGTGAGCTAATTGCTATGTGACAGGTGTTCTATGTATGTTTTATGTGCACTGTGTTTATATACATTAGTAGCTTCGACTGTTTCCCTCTCATTTTGCTTTTATCACCATGTTATATTGAAAGAAAGAATTTCAGAAATATTTGATAACTTGCCCAAGATCCTATAGCAAGTATGGAGGCTAGATTCAAATCCATATCTTACTATCTTCCCATTCTGTGCACAGGATGATATTAAAGAACCTGCCTAGTCCCTGGTACATGATAGGTAATGAGCGCTGAATGTTACCAATGTCACCATAGTGGTTTTTAAAAATCAAAACAATAAGAATGAGAAGAAATGTTCAAGTCAATGTCCATAGGCACAATGCCCAATTTGCCTACTTTACTTTAGATGTCTAAGTACATGTTCATTTTGTTTTCTTGTTCCTAGTATATGCAGCAAGCATTTTTAAAATGGTTCAGTTTCTCTTCATGATACTACAAAGGGTTTATGTAAAAGCCCTATAAAACTGTGGATGACAGAACATACTTCATGGAGCCCATGTATCTTTAGTTATGAAATACATTCTTAGCAGCCTTTAAATAAACCAACTTACAACAAGACAAATGCCTGTGGTATTATTGCCTGAATTTTCAAATGGGCAGCAGAAACAGAGTCAGTATTCACCGGTATTCAGTGTCCTTATGTGACCAACAAATACAGGAAGCAAATACAGATCCTATTGTGAAAGCTTTTATTGAGCTACTTGTACACATACAGACACCTCTTCCACCCCCAACATAGCACACGCCAGTTTCTATTCTCTACTTGAAAAGAATGAGGAGCAGCACATTCCCAAAATAAAATTGCAGGATGGCCGCAAAGGGGAAATAACTTTGTGATGTTCAACTCTTTTTACTGAAATGTTAACTTTTAAAGTTCCTTCTGTGCTCACTCTTGGATACTTTCCTTTCATGTTTCCAGTTCTTTTAGATCAGCCTGAGATATGGGGTGCAGGCCAGCCAATTAATCCAAGTGTGGAGTCGCCAAAGTTAGCAAGGCCTTTTCCCACTGGAAGTAAGTTATACATCTGCTCTGTCTGGAAAAATAAGTGACTTATTTTACTGTCTGCAGAGGAAAATTAGGTAACTCCTAGAAAGTCTACTTTAGCAGTTCTGTGGTTGTATAACAGCCAAAGATGCTGTTATTCCAACAGGTTTGAGAGATAAAGGGGCCAGGACATTATTAACCTGGAATCATAACCTCTTCTGAGACTCCACATGCTTGATCATTGATTTGGTAAACATGTATGTGTGTGAATGAAGTGAGCTAAAGAACTTATCAAGTCTTACACAATGGGCAACACACAAATGAACAAGTCAGATATGGTCTCTGCTAGTCCTACAGAGCAATGAGGACTACATAGGACAGAAGACAACACATTGAAAGAGTAACAATTGGAGAGCCAAAGAAACGAGACTATCTCCAAAGGACAAACTGAGATAGGTGAACTTATGTCAAAGTACTACCAACCCTGATTCTTCCAGCGTGCCCCACTCCCACCATCACTATCACCACTACCTCCAGGTGAATGTGGAAGAAATTCCTGGTAATCATAGCATTTCACCTGTGGGGAGTGGCACTATTTGCTCTGAATGAACGCTTATTTGGTAAAACTACCTGTTCAATGAACTCACCAAATTCTCCTTTCAGTAGTTGCCCTTAGCAATCGTGCATACACAACCTGCTTCTTAGAATATCCTCAGGAGGAGTGGACCTCAGAAAAAGGTGTTTGAAAATGAAAGGTTCTCTGAGGTTCTGACCCTCATAAAACTGAAGAATTTGCTTTAATGTCTAGACTTCAAATTTAAAAAAAAGTTCAGATCATTAATGGCTATTCCACTTCCAACAGAAGTCCTATTAGTGAGAGCCCTACTTCTACCTTTCTGTAGTGTACTGTGTAACTTAGGAAGAACATACTTAATAATATTTAACTCATCTCTCTGCAGCTCCTCCACCTCTGCCTCCAAAAAATGTACCAGCCACCCCACCCCGAACAGGCTCCCCCTTAACAGTTGGACCAGGTAAGTTCGAGGGTTTTTCTGTTCTCAGCCTATGTGGTGAGCCGAGCAATGGCCCTGGACCTTGACGTTCCTTTGACGTGTTGGAAACTGAAGTCTACACTACAATATCATGATATTGGCAATTGGCTTTATTTCCATTACAAATTATTGTGCAGACCTATTTTAAAGCACTACTCCCTTATTTTACCAAAAATAACAATTGTTTCCCAATTAACTTTTCTCGGTAAAATTTTGCTGAAAAATTCCACATTCACATGTAAAGTGAAAAAAATGGAATAAAAATAAAAGAAAGGAACATTGCTTAATTGACTGCTTATTGCACTAGGTCTCACATAATGATCTCACAAATTAATAGTTTTAAGACACAATCTGCAGTTTTGCAATCACTTTTAAACATTTCCTAGAACTCAAACTGTCTATAAGATGTAAAATGGTCCCCAGGAGTGCGGCATATTGCTGCTGGGGAATTTTTTTTATCAGCAGTTATTCAATAAAAAGATAGATTGTGCACAGAGTTTATTTCTTTGGCGCATCTTTGCCTTTTGTTAAAATCAATATTATGTATTTATGTAATTTGTAATCTGCCAAGACTTACTAGAGTAACAAATCAAAGGCAGTAAAGGTTATTTTTGTGGATCTGAGACCTTAAAAGCGGTTCTTTGTCACCTCTGGAGTTCTATTTCAGCTTGATCCTTGGCTGTTTATGCAATCTAATTATTTTGATGCATAGAAAGAAATGTATCTATCAACTAAAGCAAAAGCAAGATTCAGTCATTTGTGAGATTTATACTAAATCAGTCCCAACAGAGTCATCCAGAATCTCATAAGGTGCTTGCAACCTGAAACCATTTTGGCCCCTTGTGTTCCCATTAATTATGTTATCTGTAAATAAGCCAACCAGTGACAAAGGCATAAGAATGGTGGACCATGTAAAATGTTGCTCCATTTATCGGTAGGCTTCAAATTTTGAAGTTCAGTTCCCTTGGAACTGGAAATATGGATCTCCTAAGCCAGTTTTTTACCCCCAAGACATATTTAAAGGTAAAGTTGCTTTCTGCTATCCCATCCACTAATCTAAGGAACCATTTCTAATTTAAGAAACCTCACTTTCAGAAAAGTTTCTCACATTGCAGTTGCTGTCAGTCCCTCAAACAAGCTCTAGAAGGTAGTTTGTAACTTGTTTCTCTTATTTTCTTCAAATGGAATAGCTGTTGTTAACACTTAAGCAATATAGACTCTTCTTTATCATGACTTCAGATAGATACAGATCACACATACCTATGATGTTAAAGGTTAGACTTCATGGGAAAAAGAATTATGAAGATATTTTTATGCTTTTATTGTTCAAGAGATAGACTATAGCTAATAATTTGAATAAGCACCAAAACCCTTCTCAATATTTGTGTGTGTGTGTTGTGTTAGATGTGTATGTGTGTCTATAAATATCTGTACGGGGGTATCTCATTAAATAATTTTTGTACTGCCTATATTTACAGTACATGATATTTGGTTAAATATGATGTGATCTTCTTTAAAACCAGCAGATGCTAGCTTCACCAAATATGTTCATCTGACAAAATAGAAAAGATGTTTATGAAATTGGAGGGTGATTTTATGTTATCAATTCATTTTATATTACACTGTGCATATGAAGTAGGTCAGATTATTTTCAGAAGTGACCTGTCTTTGGATTTGGATTTGCAGAGCCTGTTGTCTCTGTAACTCTAACAATGCTTTCTCAAAATGACCACACTCTGTTCACTTTTTGAGCAGCCCTAAAAATAGTATCATATTCAACACTTTAAAGGGTGGCCAAGGTGCGAACTGTGGTCACCTTGCAAAAGAGTGAATCACAGCATAAAAAGATGAGGCTCAAATTGTGGAAATGGGGAACTCTCCCCTCACCTTCCATTGCTATCCAATACCCAATGAAATGTTTTACATCCTCAAATAAGCCGCTGAGGCACCTCACCTGCCCTGGCCTCACCTCTCCCATTCCGCATCCCACATACACAGAGAAATAATATTAATAAGGGTCAACTGAAGTTTAAAATCAACTACTTTAACCACAGGAAAAGACCAGTCAGCCACAGAGGTCAAAATTGAAAAACTACCATCCATCAATGACTTGGACAGCATTTTTGGCCCCGTTTTGTCCCCCAAGTCTGTTACTGTCAATGCTGAAGAAAAGTGGGTCCATTTTTCTGACACGTCCCCGGAACATGTGACTCCGGAGATGACTCCAAGGGAAAAAGTGGTGTCCCCTCCGGCTGCATCAGACAACCCAGCTGACTCCCCAGTCGCGGGTCCTCCTGGCCCCCAGGGCTCCTCATGCCCACCAGGGCCTCCTGGGCCTCCTCGCAATGCACCATCGCCGCTCAATTTAGAAGAAGTCCAGAAGAAGGTGGCTGAGCAGACCTTCATTAAAGATGAATACTTAGAAACAATCTCATCTCCTAAAGATTTTGGGTTGGGACAGAGAGCAACTCCACCTCCCCCACCGCCACCCACCTACAGAACTGTGGTTTCGTCCCCTGGACCTGGCTCGGGCAGTGGTACAGGGACCACCAGTGGTACGTCATACTGTTTGAGTGTGTTTCATGTGCAGGGGAATGGTTGTGGCTGCTGCTGTGTGAGCAACACCCTCCTCCTGCCTGGCAATTGGCTTGAGAGCTTCAGCCATTCCTCCCCTGGTCTGGGTGTTCTGTGGCCCTGTAGCATGTCCTAGCCCACTGATGCTCACTGTCATGGTCCCAGTCTGTGGTTGTGTTCTGCCTTGCGCTCCCAGCTCTTGGAGATGTCCTGGATTCCACATTGAGCCAGGAATGAAGGTCTTAAAAATATTTCAGAGAAAAGGAATTCCATGTTAAATGTCTGATTTGCTTGCTAGTTGCCTCTACAAAGGAAACTAGCTTTTGCAGACCAATGTGGGTTGAGTCGAGCTGCTCCTATGGGCTCTTCAGGGAACATCAAGGAAAAAGGATGAATGATTATATCCCCAACCTAACGAAGCTACCACTGAAGACAAAAAGTCACTCTCTGGTCTCACCAGTTGATATGCTCATCATCCTATAAGGTCAACACCAAGTACAGTGACAGGTGATGAAAAAGGCAATAATAAATAAGCTTTTAAGGACTTTATGGAAATCATAACATTGAATTTGACTTTTTTGTTTGTTTACCTATTTGAAGCTTCATGTTGTGTTTTGTGATTAAAAAAATGGGAAGACTTGCCATGTAGACCAAGGAAATGTCTGGAATATCCCTATACATCCCCTTTTATATCATGAATTTCATTGTTGCTCAGATTTGTCTACCCAGATCCTCCAGTGCCTTCCCTTGTGTGCATGTGGGTTCATTTTAGGAAACTTTCAGGCCGTTCCACATGCTGTTTGCTTTTCATTTACATTGAAAGAGGCAACAAGATGGAAGGTATTTACATATAGAAAGAGACAAAAAGGAGAGGCGTTTTTCTTCAGTCCAATATTACCATCACTGCTGCCTCTTTCAATGGAGTGTCTTACAGTGCTTGCCTTTTGTTTGCAAGTGCCTCTGTGCGTCTAAGTGAGCGCATTTGGGAGTTGAGGAGAGGCTGGGCATTCAGCTCTTTGTGCGCCGTATCAGGACATGTGCACCCTCTTGCCCCCACAAAGGAAAACTGTTCAGTACTCAAATAACTGTGGGAAGCCAAATGAAACAAAATTTAGTTCTTTACCATAAAGTCCCTGAGAGCTTAATTTTTGCCATGAATAGCAGCAACTACAATTTCTTGTCATAAATATTTTCTGTGTATTACTTAATCTCACTACAATTCTACGTGGCAGATTCTGTTATTTTCCCTGCTTTTCAGATACGAAATTGGAGACTCAGAGATATCAAATAATTTTCACAATTTTATGCACCAGGGGTGATTGACTTGGAATGTCATACCAAGGTCTGTGATTGATCTGAACCTATATTCTCAAACAATATGCTCTCCAGACACCTCTGTAAGGACTGATCACAGAATATCCCAAACTTAACTGATTATTCATATTCACTTGTACTGCACAGTCATCCATATGCTCATCAAATATATGTTCTGAATTTGTACCCTTCTGAGTTCTCTAATTCTAGAGGGTTAGAACACTAACCCCCAACACTTGATTGCTTTTTAAGGTCTTTGGAGGATACAAGTCTCATAATCATGTATGAAGGTGGCAGAGTGCATCTCTGCAAAGCCTCCAGAACATAAATGCGAAGAAGCTGGTTGTCGATAGCCAAAGCCCAGTGGTAGGGGTCTGGTGTAGAAGGAGTCAGCAGTCTGCTGGAGACGGGGATGCATCTGTGTTTCTTTTTTTCTGGGGTTCTCTTTCCTGGGTCGAGCTGTCAGTCTTCTCAAAGATTGCTTGCAATATTGACTTCCCTTGAGCAGTGTTCCAGGATGTCACCCCGAAAGTAAACACTTATAGACAGGGATGGGAAAAGCCTGCGTTTCTTCTATCACCTTTTGTAATGTTTGGGAAGTATCTCCCTAACTGAACAAGAAAGAAAAGAGCTCTTTTTCGTAAGTATTTGACAGTGTTATTGTTTTAAAGTTTAGCTTCCATAGCTTTAGTTGAAATTATTTTTAAAGGTCACTAGTAAAGACCATTATTGACTCTTAATTATTGAATTGGAAAAAGCTATCCTTTGCTGGTATTCTCAGACTGGGTTTCTCATTAAAAGATGGAATCAGGCCAGCGAAGCCCATGAATAAATAAAACTGTGCACCATTATCTCCTTAATTAAGTCCCAGTTTATTTGCTGCCTAATCTTTTATTGATAGAATGCACACGAACTGTCATAAATGTAAACGTAGACTGGCAACAGTAGGACATAGCCTCATGCTTAAAAGGTTAGCAATACTTCTCACTATCTGATTTTTTTTAATGTTTAGCCTGATAGGATAAACTTCTCAAACTTCTATTTAATTGAGAACAAGTTTTCCTATACTGCTTAAACTGTGCTTAATACTATGCTCACTTTTAAAATTTCATTCACAATAAGATGACAATCACTGAACAAGTGAAGACAATTGGTACAGCCTTGTCAGTTATAAGTCACCTGAAAAAGTTATGCTAGGAACATGCTCCAAGAACTTGAATTTACTAATGACAAAAAGTTATAGATACCTAGCTTTTCCAGAACACCATTTTATTGGATTCCAATTCATGCTAAAAAATACATTCTCCCAGCTGGTTATTTGCCACGAGTATCAGCCTTAATCTAGCTTAGAAAACAGAGAAATAGAGAGGTTGGTAAAGACAGAACACCTTATCTGACTTGGGAAACTAAAGGTGCATTGAGAGAAGTTTTTCCACACATGCAGGTGTGTGCGTGTCAGCAAAAACACATATGTGAGCTTGAGCTACCTGGGACTGAATTAACTAAATGTATTACTGTTCTTTAGAGTAGCAATGTCCAGTGCAGAGGCTGCTGGCCCATACATGCTTGCTTTAACTTTAGGATAATAAAGTTAATGTAAAAACTTAATTTTTATATATCATAGTCACAATTTAAGTGCTCAATGACCGCATGTGACTAGTAACTATCATATTATATCATATGCTCTAGAACATTGCTATAATTGCAGAAATCCCTGTTAGGTGGTAAGTAGCCTTTCTATCTATGGGAGATTTTCCTGACAGTCTCAGTCTTTGAAGCTGTGGATAGCAACCAATCAAATGTATTTTTGGTTTTGTTCTTATTAAGCC
Source organism: Ochotona princeps (assembly GCF_030435755.1). NCBI lineage: Eukaryota > Metazoa > Chordata > Mammalia > Lagomorpha > Ochotonidae > Ochotona > Ochotona princeps. Next base: position 55,134,228 of record NC_080833.1, read on the forward strand.
AAGAACGTTTACATTTCCACCTACAGGAAGCATTCAGTGTCTTCTCTTTAGCATATCTGAGCTGGCAGCATTATCACTACGGCACTTAGGGCCATTATTAAGTAATGGTCACTTAAACACAAGCTCTGCAGTATCTTGGCAGTTGCCCTGATGACTGAGACAGCTCCTTAGTGACTAATACAACTAATAGCACATGTAGTATGGCTATAATACACTGAACAAAGGGATGATTCATGTGCCCACACTGTATGGAATATCATGGCACAAGAGCTTATTATGTGCACAATTTTAAATGTGTCAATAGTTGATTTCTACACTTTTCCATTTAATATTTTTAGACCTGAGTTGACCATAGGCTACTGAAACCACAGAAAGCAAAACTTCAGATAAGGAAGCCTGTAATACTGTGTACTGAAAAAAACATAAACGTAGTATAAAACCATTCCCATACATACTTAATTTTTTTCAAAAGAAGTGATGTAGGAAACACAATTTGGGACATATATTTGATTTACTTAACTCTTACAGCATCCTGGTATATTAGCTTCATCTCGCAGACAAAGAAGTTGAAACGCAGAGGTATCCTGTCCAGGGTCCTGAAGCTAATATGTAGCCAAATCTGGATCTGGTCCAAGATCTGTTTGATTCTGTGGTCTAAAGAGGTACACTTTTCTCAACTAACTCCACCATCTGCCCAGCACACACACACACACACACACACACACACACACACACACATATGAAAAACAAGGGCCAGTGTTATGGTGCAGGAGACTAAGCTGCCCTGTGATGTAGGTATTACATACCAGAGTGCCTCTTTGATTTCCACCTGCTCTGATTCCAATCCATCTACCTGCTAATGTGCCTAGAAAGTCTGTGTAAGTCAAAGTTCAGGAACACCATCCTGCTGTACCTGAGTGAGAAGGACTTATGCACTTGAAAAATTGTCTTATGCTTTTCCAAACACATTAGTGGGAAGCTGAATCAGAATTAGAGCAGTTGGCACTTGGCCTAGAAACTGGATGTGGGATTCTAGAGTCACAAACAGTGCATGAGCCTGCAGTGCCACCATTGTAAGCCTCCAAACAGGCTTTTTATCCAAATGTCTTCTTGCTTCCCAGAGACTCCCTCAGTGTCTGATAATGGAAATGATCAGAGTGTGGCTGGAAAGCCAAAGTTGAATTTAATTCCAGTAGTCAAATTGAGGGTTGAAACCTGGAAACAACCTGTCAGTTGCCTGACTTGTCTATTCTCAAACTTGAGTTTGGTTACAAATTTTATACTATTCATATAGGATGGATACATGTATCATATGATATCTGAACAATACAGATTTAAAAATCCAGTAAAACCTCACTAAAAATCAAAGAATAATTTATGGAAAATAACAGAACTCCTGGCAATTGCAGGAAAACCATAGAACTCCTGGCAATCACTAACAGACTTCACTATTGATTGAGGAGGCACATTGCTTTTCCACACAGGACGTTACCCACACGCTAAAACAGACAAACATGAGGGTTATTAAACACTCTACATTGGTTAAGGAGGCAAGCTCACCTTTTGTTAAGGCACATGAGTCTTACCCATTGCTGAGATTCACTGAAAAGCACCATTCCCTGGGAAAAGGCTACAGGGAAACTTCCTAGCATGGAACTTGGCTGATTTGGACCTCTGCAGTCACAATCTAAGTCTAGGTTTCTGACTCCATAATCAATCAACTATTTCAATTGATATATCAAGCTATAGCAATTGATATAGTAATTTTTAAATCTGAGACCAGCAATGTGTCTCAGCAAGTTAAACCGTTCCCCCATTCTCTCTGTTGTACTGCCTTTCACATAAATAAAACGAATTATTTAAAACTTTGAAATCCATGCACAGATAATGAGATCATCACAAAGGTCACAGAAAATAAAGAAACTATGCATGGATTGAAGATTTTTGTGCTGAAATACGTCATACTTTTTTAAATAGCCTCATACAGTTAAATGTTGTCAGGCATAGTTATTCTACTGTATAATATCAGGAGATTTTCTCCTATCCAGCTCCACCCTCTACACCTCAACTATCTTCTGTCTCTCTCTCTTTCTTTCATATTTGTTCCAGGTTCTAGTAACCACTATATCCTGCTCTCCTATTTCAGTTAAGTCAGCTTTGCAGCTTGTGTATACAAGTAAAAACATGATGTATTTGTCTTTCCTTTTTTTAAAAGAAAAATACATACTTGAACGGCAGAATAATAGAGACAGAGAGAGAGAGAGAGAGAGAGAGAGAGAAAGAGAGAGAGAAGAGAGAAAGGAAAAACAGGGAGAGAAAAAGAGAGAGATTCCATTTGCTAATTCATTCCCCAAACAGCCTCAAAAGCCAAGGCTGGCCAGGGGAAAGCCAGAAGCTGAGAATTCTATCATGATCTCCCACATGGAGGTAGGAACCCAAGGACTTGGCCCATCTTCTTCTACCTTCCCAGTTGCATTAACAGGCAGTGGAATTGAAAGCACAGCCACCTGGACAGAAACTGGCCTCTGATTTGGGACACCAGCACCTTAAGCAGCAGTTTAACTTGCTGCACCACAACTCAGGCTCCTGCACGTGTCCGTCTGTATCTGGCTTCTATCACTTAACATAATGTCCTGCTGTTGGTGTAGATAGCTATGAGTGAGTCCTATGGTGTGGTTGACTTGAAGCTCAATAGGAACAACCTTGTTTCCAACCCCAGAGCCTTATGAAACTTCCTGCTCAATACTTTGCTGTTTGGCAGTTTATCAGCTGGAAATATTCTGCTTCTTCTGTCTTCTGAAAACATTATGCATGCTTGTTTACTGATATAACACTTTGAAGTAGACCCTGTCAAAATATGTTGCTGTTTCTCCTTTCTTTGAAAGAGAAGATTAGCCTAAGAGCTAACACATTTATTATTGAAAGTATGCAAGTTGACGATGCAAAAGTTTGAACAAACTATACAAAATGTAGATTACTACATTTTGTAAATGTAAAATGTAAACTACAAGAGGTGGCATTGAGTTGTATTGCCTGAAAAAGGTTACTGAGTATCTCCAAGCTTCTGTTTCCATTGAGATAATAATAACACCTACTTGCAAAGCTTACCATGGGGATAAGATAACATATGTAAAATATCTAACATAGACCTTGGCCCAAAAGAATTTTTTTTAAAGAAAGAGTACAGTGGATGGTAGTGATGAAGGGAGGTGGCTATGATAATTAGTGAAAATTTCAGATCAGTGCAATTACACCTAGAATAAATAGCACAGGGGAGCACACTTAAGATGGCAGATTGCTTAAACTAGATAAACAAGGTATCACTTGAGACTCATAAGATGAGAGCAGATTCATTATGTTTCTGTTCATTCCAAGTTCTGTGAGAAAATGCAAATTGGAACACTCAGATGTCCAGAGATTACAGATTTCTGATGGACTCAAGGGAGATTGTAAGGGAGGTAATATGGTGTATACATGCAGGGTATTTTCCTGGGACAGGCTGTCTTAGAATTTTGCAGGGATGATTGGATACCTGTGGAAAACCTCAGGAATGGTTGGAACTTTTCTGAACAAGAACTGCTGGAGTATTGATTTGCATTGCTAAGGTTTTTCACCAATAATGTTCCCATGCATCCCAGATGTATGAGTGAGCATGGGCAGAACCCTGTGTATGAGACCCCATTGATGCTGATCGGTGTGCATGTGGCTTCTGTGTGGCTTCTGTGTTTCATATGCTTGTCATTGACAGCCGGAAAAGTAAATCCAAGAGGCACTTTCAAAAATCATCACAGAATTCATCATGAATAAACTCCAGCTGACAGATTCCTAAACAGCCACCACACAACACAATGCTTTAAATTCAGTGGATTTCTGTTAAGATTCAACACACAAAGTGCTTACAGCAGCCTCTGACTTTCTTGCTTTTATTTGATCCTTTGCTCACTACCAAGTATTTGAGTGCAGTGATAAAGTTAGCACTCATTATGAAGCGCGATCCAAAAGGTAATTCTCTTTTTAAAAAGGGGAAAAGTCATTACACTTTCTCCTCTTTTTTTGGACACAGAAATGAAATTTAAAGTTTAATGCATACCTGGCTGGCCAAAAGTTATAAGGTTATGAAGTATGAACATAATACAAATGAGTTTATAAGTAAATGACCAAAATGAAAAGAACCCACCACCCAGCCAAAATTTACCTGTGGTCACAAAAAGAGTAATGAAAGGATTTACTTTTCACTTGATGTCACATGACAACAAAAGGTAATGAGCTTCAGCTTCTCCCACCCACCATAATTCAACTAATTTTTTTCTTTAAAAAAAGAAAAGAAAAGAAAAAGCAATGTGTGCTGCAGTGTTTAGTATAGTACCCGCTGGTAGAAAAACTGTCTGAGCCTGGCACTGTACCACAATAAGAGTGTTTTCAGCCAGCTACATCCTGGCATGTCTAACACCAGTTTGTCTTACAGGTGCATCATCCCCCGCTCGGCCGGCCACTCCTTTGGTCCCGTGTAGCAGTACCACTCCTCCTCCACCTCCTCCCCGACCTCCCTCTCGTCCAAAGCTGCCTCCAGGAAAGCCTGGTGTCGGAGATGTGGTATGTTCCCCCTCTGCCCGGACTCAGAAACAGATGTTGAAATGACCAAATAGAAGCTCTGTCTTCCAAGGGACTTGTCAAATTGAGGACTGAGCATTAGAACACTCGTTCAAGTGACCCTTACAGTATGACACATTTCAAGCCAAGATCCAGGATAGTAGCCACAGGATGCAGGGCTGATGTTTAGCACAGCTCAACTACAGGGATTGGATACAAACTTCATAAAGGAAAAAAAGAAAAAAAAAGTTGGTAAATGGGCCAATGACATGTTGCTTTTAAACAATATGCTTATATATTTTTATAAATAACATAAATATAGTTATTTTGGCAAATTTTAAAAATAAGGATGGAACTACTTAGTTATGCTAAATCCTTGGGAAATAGAGGTGTTACCTTTCATGTTTGTTTGATTTTGGAAAACTCCAGAAAAAGGCAAATACTGGTTTCTGACTCCAAAATACAAATGAGTTACTTGTGGTAGACACATTATAGGTGAGTTAAAGGAATAAGTGGTGGCCAGGAAAGGTTTGTTGCAGTTTTCTTATGTTGTGTCTTAAAGCTCAGGTGAAAAACATTTCATATGAACTATGAACCCTTAAGAGATTTGTGGCAGACCTAAATTTGGCACCTGGACAAAGGAGTCACAAACCAGTGCTGCCCATAAAATTGGATTTAGCTGGCACAGTGTTGGAGCTTGAACTTAAACACCTATAGGCAGGTGTGACCTTCATACTGTCACCTGCCTAAGTCTCTGAGGGCATGGGAATCAAAGTCCTGAAACAGACCTGGTAATTCCTCACAGATCTCAGCTTCTCTCTAACTCATGTTCCTACTGTGTTGGAGAATATTGTGGTTTCTGGTACCTGTATCTCTACTCCGCAAGTTCCTGTTTTGATAGTATCATTTTTAGTGTAATTAATTAAGTCATCTATGTTCCTTTAGGGGTCCTAGCCTGGGCTGGGAGACATTACAAATATGGGACGAAAGTGCTACTATCTATGTCTCTAACTTTTCATCTCTTTTCTTCTCCCTACAGTCCAGACCTTTTAGCCCTCCCATACATTCTTCCAGCCCTCCTCCGATAGCACCCCTAGCCCGGGCTGAAAGCACTTCTTCAATATCGTCAACCAATTCTTTGAGTGCAGCTACCACTCCCACAGTTGGTAAAAATTATCTCCTCTCTTTTAACCCAATTTTGATTTTGACTGGCTATTTTTTTATGATCTGAAGACCCCAGACCCTTTGTTTCTGGTCAAAATTGTTTTGCTGTGTGTTTTGCTTACTATCACCTGACTCTTTCCTTAAAAGCACCTTCTCAGCAAAGGAGGCAAAGTATCCTCCCTAAGCAAACAGCGTAAGAATACAACATGGACACCTGTGTTTTACGGGAATCTTCTTATGTTGTACCATATAGAGCTACTCTAAAAACAAGTGAGAAACTGCCAGGGAAAATCCTGGGATTTTAAAGATCATTTATTAAAACACAAATTGTCTCCTTTGAGGCAGAATGCTTATTTAAAACCAAAACCATGTACCACAATAGAAATTATAGTATTTAGAAATTATGCTTCCTTGAAGACTTTATTCCTTCATCATTTTTGGAAGTCCTTAGGTTGACAAATGATATAAGTATTAGCATTATGGGGACCTGAATAAATATTTTGACATTTTTCCTTAGTGTTTTTCAGTGATGTGCGGTCAATTTTCCCAGAGAAATGAGCCATTGCTGACATATGCAGAGAATGCCCGGGCCTCTTTCCTTATGCTGTGATGAAAGGGAAGAGCTGGGAAGGGCTGCCCAGGTGGTGACTTTCATGCCTGGTTTTACCTGAAGAGCTTTCCTGTCCCTCCTAAGGAGTGGTCTCTTTTCCCACCTACCAACAGCACTTGCTGCCTCTTCCATTTTTGCAGTGTTGCTGACCTGGGGCTTTCTCATTCCATTTTTACCATGAGACACTCCCCACCACCACTGTTTGTCTATGGCCTTCTGTCACAACCTGAACTTCCCTGCAATTCTTCTATATTACAAATCAGCAGACCCAGTCTGCATTGCTTTGGAGAATCAGTAATCAAAAGTAACTCAGTTCCTGCTGCTCCTTCTGGAAGAGCACACTGCAAAGCTGCCCATGGGAGAAAGCAGCTTGCTCAAACCTGAAGCTTCTCAGAAGGAAACCTACCTCTTTTCCCCAAGAAACAGGTTAAGGTGGGTCTCTGATGGCTCCAAGAAGAAGCTAAGATGGCCTCTGATGGCTCCCAAGGGAATTGCATCAGGTTCACATGCTCTATATTTCTAATCAGATCATCCTGAAAGAACCGTTCAAATGTTGGGAAAATTTAATGAGTTGTCCAATTCCACATAACTCAATTATGGATAGATGTTTAATGTTATCTATGTAGACAACTCTATTTTTTTGTGCACATCATCCATCAGGGCAATTCCAGGTGTCCTATCCCTCAGTGTTCAGTGGCAAATTTCTCTGTTTTTGTTTGGTTCCATAACATTCCAATTTTATTTTTTAATCTGTCTTTAATATTCCTTGATTGTGACAACCCCTTCCCTAGAATTGCTCTGTTCCGTTTTGCTTTCTCAGGAGCATTGTTCTGCCCTCTCCTTATGATTTCTCTTGTTTATTAGAGAGAGTGAACTGTCACTCAGAGAGCAGACCACCAAGTGACCTCAAATGAACCACCCAACATGTTCTTTCAATTTCCTATGATTCATAGAGAAAATTAGACACGCAGGGAAGTTGAACTGTGCCCATGTTTTGTACAATGTGTTTCTGTGTTCCCTGTAGCAGAAATCCCCAATTCCGGCCAGCAACTTTGATTCTTTAACACATCTAGTATGTGTTCTTTCAAGATGACCCACAGGGTGGTTTAATAATAACCAAAACCAGCCACTTAAGAGCTTGCTCACATTGCTTCGTTGCTGATTTTGATTGTGTAGTTGTATGATTTTTATGTGGTGTTCATGTGCCCCGTGAATTCCTCACCCTCCTATCTTTATTTTCTCCTGCTGCGAGTCACCTGACCACCACCTCTCTCTGAAGTAAATACATTGTCCAATGGCTGGCCGGCAGTTTCTGTGTCTTGCTGTTTCTCTTTCTGGAGAGGATGCGCTTTGGCTGTTCCACACCAAGGGGGCCTAATCATGACTGACATTGGAAGGTCAACTGAATGCAATCAAATAAATGCCTTGAGGCAGGGAGAGAATTTCAGCAACAAATTCCCAGAAATGGATGACTCAATATTTCCCTCCAGTAGCCACAATACTTCCTTAACTTTTGCTGTCACCCTTGAGCCAAAATTGAGACAAGTATCATGGGAACCAATCAGGCAAATTTAAAATGAAGAGCTAAATTTTAAACAGCAGGTTTAAAATCTCTACATGACAATGATCTGCAATATCAAAAAGCCCCATACAGTATCTACCATGAGTGTGAAGGCTTCCAGGAGAGACACATTCATGAAGTAGCATATCTGATGCCACACCCAAAGACAGGACTTTCTGAAAGAGCTCCTGCACAACTGTATTTTCTTGAATTTAACACTCAACGTAAAATCATAATTTTGCAAGTGACTAGAGAAAAACAAACTGCTACTTGAATTAGGATATAATGTTCTCCCATCCCATCAATGATATGACCCCTCCCAACTTCAGACAGGTTTGATAGTAAAAAAAAAAGGTACATGACATTGAATAGGCAGAATACTGAAAACTCTTTTTTCACTGGAAATAACTCATAGGATAAGTATTCTGTGGTTATTGAAAAAAAACCCTATTAATATTGTGGATATATGAAATATTTTATTGTAAGAAACAAAATTTTAGAGTGAGAGTGAGACAACAGTTATGAAAATAGGAAGTTTTCTCTGAGTGTAAATATCTGTTTTTATTAAATGTCTCGTATTTCTGTAGGTGATGGAAGGTTTTTAGAAGGTTGAATCTTTCTTAGCAATCCACTGTGAGAAGACCACCAAGAAAAACAGCTTTTATTATTAATTTCAGTGTTTAACTGTACTCCTTCACTGATAATTATTAATTTTAAATTATAAGATATCAACATCTTAACATCCTATCATGAATTAAAACACATTGTTGGGTGCCACAGGGAGCATCATAAATTTTGACGATTCTCTCAGTCCAGAACTTGCAGGAAAAGTGGCCTGTGTTCTGTAATGTAATCACAGCATCTAAAATATAAACCACTGCGTCCAACTTTAGTCTCTCTAAGCTGGGTAGTGATTCTGAATTGAATAAACGTTGTTTTTAAAAAAATGTAATATGTCCATCAGCCTATTAAAAAATCCTAGCTCCCAAGAAAAAAAATTCCCCACATTTGATTTTGGCCTTTTATTTTTTCCTTACACGACTTTCCTGCAAGCACTTGTCTCCAGTGGAATTGCAGACAACACAGGAGGGCATTAAGTTATTCTGGCTACTTGAGAAGCCACACATATAATAAAAACTGTGATCCCTAGATGATATTTTAAACTCTGAAGAATTGACATCAAAGCAATTTTCTGCCTTCTCTTTAGGTCTGGGTGGCAAGTTAACAGAATATTTTCTAATACTATTGTCTGTGTAATATTTGTTCTATCCTCATCCATTTCCTTCTCTGCATTGTTGGTAGGATTTTCCATTCCTGGACTTTGTACAGATTTTATTCAGTTTTCTTTTCAGTTGTCATATACCCTTAAGACTTGTGGTACTGAGTATTTTTTTTAATCGCAGAGTTAAAGGCCCCCAGTTGCCTGCAGTTGTTATTTGTTGAGACTGTGAAGAGCTGAAACAACTGAGCTCCAAATTATTAGTGCGTAATACTATGGCTAATTTGCAAAGGCATCTAGCCACAGCTGGATACCATAGCTAAAGATATAGTTACAATAATGCTGTTGAAAATTAACAGTCTTTAACTGTCAAAGGCAGGTGACAGGCAACTTGCGCTTGGGTCTTGGTGAGATTGAAACAGGATACTTCATGCGGGTAGCTTGGATTTACAATCTGATTTTTCTGTGTTCACATTAAGAGCTCCTTCTTCTGCCCCTGGGTGATCCTGTTGATTAGGTAGGCTGATTTTTAATGGCACCTGCCATGGTGGAGCATGACTCCTTCCCTGGGACTGACTTCAGCCCAATTTCCAGATGCTGGACCTTGGCATTTTTAAAATGTTAATTTCTAGTCAGAGAATCATCACAAATTAAGCATATCACTGCTTTAAATCCCAAGCATAATCCCAGTGTCCTAAGTTTTATTTCCTTTTTTCCATTAAATTCATTCCTGTGTTTCAATCAGTAAAGAGTGTTGCTCAATTTCATTTGGAATTTGTACTTGTGTTTTTGTTTTCCATTCGTTTATGTTTCTTTGGCTCGTAGTGTCAGAAGATGATGTTTTTTATGACAAACTGCCCTCGTTTGAAAGGCGCTGTGAAACGCCTGCAGGTATGGTGCTAGCGGAGTGACCTCTAGAGTTGTAGACTTTACAAATCCAAGCCATTCTCCATCTGAATGCTGTAAACTCATAGACATGCTCCTCACCTCATGAGTGTCCAGTGCCTCTCAGATGCACCTTGTATATGTACTGTTCATTGTGGAACTCATGCCACTGAAATTGTTTCAACTGGTCATATTAAAAAGCAGCAGGTTGCATGACAGTTTCTCAGTGAAAAGGTTTGAAAAAGGCAAGATGCTACTGCTTCGTGTTTACAAAGAAAGGAATAATTTAACTGCTCAGAATTACATGTCTGGTGACTGCTTTTTAACTGGAAAAAAGTAGCAGGAGAGCATCATTAGTAATATTGTTTTCTCTCTGGTATATAGATGGAGGGCATTTGGGGTCTGGATGCAAGTTGACTCCAGGGAGGGGGAGGAAGATGTATGGCATCTTCCATGAACTGTAAATTGGTGTGCAACGCTGTTGTCATTTAATACCTAAGCTAATGTTTTGTATAACCCATAACTATGAATTTATCTTTTTGGAAGCATAGAAAGGGATGGCAATGAAGATAAAATGGATGCAGCCATTGCTGAATAATACTTTGTCCTAATTAGTGCAGTTAAAATATGCTGACGCCCCTGCATGGCCAGGAAGTCCTCCGCTCCATGCACACAAGCACCAAATTGTCAAGCCACCAACAACCGTGCCCATCCCTTTAGGCCTCCATAGCTTTGCTTTTGCTTTCTGTTTCCTCAACTAAAATAAATAAATAATAATAGTAGATTGCCAGCATCCCCGTTTCCTTCCCGCACGCTAATGGCATGCAGTGCCTCCACCCTTCCCCTTAGTGAGATTAATGACCTGCTCTGTAACTCATATTTGTCCTTCTCTCTCCCTCTCCCTAACCTTTCCCATCCCGCTTCAACTCCTGGCCATACAGAGAATGAACAGCCTTCCCTCGTTTGGTTTGACAGAGGAAAGTTTTATTTGACTTTTGAAGGTAAGTAGTACATAGCATACCAGATTCTAATTTGTACTCCCCTCCTTCTTGCCCCATGTGCACTTCAAAATCCCAGCTCCTTCCAAAATTTCTGGTTTCTCTTTCTATATAAAAATGCTATGGCTACTTAGAAAATATCAAACACTAAAGATTACTTGAATTGGGTGTGGATGTCATCTTCAATTTTTCATCTTAAAAAAATTAAAGCTAATTTGCAGTTAATATTGGTTGCTTAATTAGCTGTGGTCAATTGAAAAAAAAATCAGAACACGCCTTTTTTGACCAAGGAACTTAACTCTGTCAACCAGGGCTCTTTCCTAACTCTTGCAAATGCAGCGCGACAAATACAAGGTTAGTTTTTGATTGGTATGGGTATTTAACCTTTCTCTTCCAATGAATACTATTACAGATACAACATCTATTATTGCAAATTGTGACTATGTATCTATTTGTGTATGTATATATACTTAAGACAAGAAAAATTGCGTGAAAGAAAGAAGAAGAATTGCAGTAGGTTTCACTAATGCTTCCTTATTGTAATTCAAATGGTTGCAATAAAACGGGCAACTTTTGCTGGACTTGTCATTTTAGAAGTTTAAGGAAAATATACAACATGGAATATCAGCTATCTAATCACAGTGTCTGATAATTTGTCATTTATGCATTAAGGATTAGCGTTCTGCTTTATATTTAAATCTTCTTGATATTTGATATAATGACCCATATAAACTAATGATGGTGAAAAATGCAAAATTTTAATTAATGAGCCACCCTACACATAAAATTTATCATAGCCCCTGACTTTCTAGAATTTAGATAAATGTTTTATTCTGAGATCAAAATTAGCCAAAGGAAGGAAGAAAACAAGAAAGGGAGGAAGGAAGGAAGGAAAGGAGGGAAAGAGGGAAGGAGGGAGGGAGGAAGGAAGGAAGGAAAGGAGGGAGAGAGAGAAAGGCAGGAAGAGAGAAAGAAAGAAAGAAAGAAAGAAAGAAAGAAAGAAAGAAAGAAAGAAAGAAAGAAAGAAAGAAAGAAAGAAAGAAAGAAAGAAAGAAAAAGAAAGAAAGAAAGAAAGAAAGAAAGAAAGAAAAAGAAAGAAAGAAAGAAAGAAAGAAAGAAAGAAAGAAAGAAAGAAAGAAAAGAAAGAAAAGAAAGAAATAAATCTACCCTTGAAATGAATCTTGGTGTTGAACTTTTTCTAACTTAGGTATATGTTTTCATGCAAATTTAAAAGTCAAAAAGTCTGATCATTAAAATAGTTTGAATGGTTCCAACTTTTTTCTCAATGAGAAATCTTGCTGTCAAGGCGGGCTAGACATAGAAACCCTTAGCCGAGAGCAGCTGTGATGGCCAGCAGGAAAGATGATCGGATTTCAAATTTTCTGATATCCTAATGTCTTGTCCTGCTAGAGTGGAGGGCAGATGGACAGCCAGTCTTCGGGGAAGAATTATACATTTTTTACTTACAATGCAGAAGTCTTCACTGTCCCCGGCCATTAATTTTACAATAGCCAAAATGCAAGTCCAGGAAATCGTGACCTCCAAACTTTGTCTTTGAGTCAGATGAAATTAAAAAGTACTTAAGTATGTTAATACCGATTAGACATCTCAGAAGAAGTTGCTCCAATTAAGTAGGCTGACAATCCAGAAATACAACCAACATGCTTCACACAAGGTCCCTGTCTAGTTTAGTGCGGCCAGAGCCGCTGTGTGCTTAACCCTGTTTGGAGGCCCAAATCTGACACTTCCCAAAAAGCCACACTGACATTTTTTTCCTCTTACTGCTCTTTGTTTCAGTTCTAGAGTAAGTTATGGCTTTCACTTTTGTTTTAGTATAGGACCTTTTTATGAAAAGAAGTCGACTCATTTACAACACACTAATCTGAAGACAGTTTCAGTTGATGGTTTATTTGTTTTAAATATATAGATATATATTATCCATCAATGTAAGCAACTAATCAGTGTGTGGCATAACATTTTATATGAAAATATATGTAGTATTTGTTCATGTATCTCTGTATCTCTGAAGTTGATAACACTATAATACCAATTCCTTAAGCATTTCAATTTGAGCCAAGAGAAGTTCATAAGAAGTTTTCATGGAAAGTAATTAGAACTTTGAATATTGTGTTATCTTCATCTTGGACTTTACTCACCCTTGGGCAGTATCCATGAGGCTTCCTGAGGGTCTGTGTGAACAGCTGTATTATGAATGGGTGTGTCATTGTTTATCCCACCAGAAATGCTTGTTCAGGTAAAAAGTGGTTTTTTTTAAAGATTCATTTATTTTTATTGGAAAGGCTGATATAGAGAGAGGAGGAAAGACAGAGAGGAAGATCTTTCGTCCGATGGTTCACTCCCCAAGTGAGCCGCAACAGCTGGATCTGAGCCAATCCAAAGCCAGGAGCCAGGAGCTTCTTCTGGGTCTCCCATGCAGGTGCAGGGTCCCAAAGCTTTGGGCCGCCCTCAACTGCTTTCCCAGACCACAGGCAGGGAGCTGGATGGGAAGCAGGGCCACTGGGATTAGAACTCGCACCCGTATGGGATCCCAGGTGCAATCAATGCAAGGAGTTTAACCACTATGCGATCGTGCTGGGCCCAAAAAGTGTTTTGAAATGTACTTCAAAGACAGTCTCAGGGAGAAACCAAAAATAACACCTTGTCAAAATGCCTATGTGTAAAATACACAAGCATTTCCCCTTTATGGATATTTGCTTCAATATTCTCATTTTTATTTTTAATATTTTTTACTTATTTGAAAGGTAGTATTACATAGAGAGGAGATACAGAAAAAAATGAGAGAATCTTCTAGCCACTAGTGTACCCTGCAAATGGCCGCGGTGGCTAGGGTGGGCCAAGTTAAAACCAGCATCCTGGATCTCCTTCCAAGTCTCCCATGAGTGGCCAGGGTCCAAACACTAGTCTCTGTCTTTTGGGGAAGGGTTTTAGAAGATCCTGTCTATCATCTACTCATACCACTGCTCCCTCAGCACTCTCTCATCTTTGGACTGCTCTTCTCCTGTCGACAGCTCTCCTTCCTAACCCTCCCACCCCGCCCTTGCCTAGCCATACCCTTCTTACATTTCTGATTCTCTGCTGAGCTCACACACTTGCTTCCTTGACTGAACCCCAGCTTTCCCCAGAGACCATCACTTCTGTTGTGGCACTGCGACAGAAAGTTCTTCAAACTCCCATGGGCCATCCGTACTGTGACTTGAGAGGCAGAGTTCAGGTGCTCCAACTTCCCACTGCCACTTCTAAACCCTCACTGATGGTGGAGAGTAGTCATGTGTGAATCCACTCTGCTACTCCTTATTGTTATTAAATGGCTTCAAAGCATTGACCTACATCTTCCTACAGGCTTAGAGATGCCAATAGCTTCCTTCTCAGCCTCTGCTCCAATTCACTTCCTAGCCTTCTCTGTAACACAGATTCTATGTGGGTGGTCCATGCACACTCTGGCTACACAGCCTCTTTCATTTAGTTCTTACACTCTTTCTTTCCAATCCATGCAACAGTTCACACATCCAGCCACACCCTGAAAGTGGTCCTCACTGTCTAGTGTCATTTTTGTCATTCCATAACTAAAAATTTGTCATTCTTTTTGTATCTTGGTAAGCAATAATGCTTTAATTCAAAAACTACATTTTATTTTGTTTGTTTTGATTTTTATTTGTTTATTTAAGAAACAGAAATACAGAATTCCTGACCACTGAGTTTACTCCCCAAATACCCAAAACTTCAAGACTGGGCCAGGGCCAAAATCAGGAGCCAGGAACTCTGTCCAGATCTCTCACAGGAATCACAGCAGCTCGGCTGCCTAAACTATCACTGCTGCCTCCCAGCATTTGTGTTAGCAAGAAGCTGGAGTCACAAGCCAAGGATGGATTCCACTGGGGTGCAGGCATCTTAATTTCTAGGTCAAATGCCCATCCCTCAGTAATTACTTATTTACCAAGTGCCTATCATGATAACACTTTTATCGTTAGTAATAAACACAGCAGAAAAATCTCTGTCATCATAAAAGTTTAAGTTCCAGTATGAAGAGTGACGATTAGAAGTTAAATCAATATATAACTTGGACATGATGAGATCTGCAGGGAAACTGAAAGGAGACTATAGCATATTTGGGGTTGCAGTTCCAAATGGAGGCCATGAAGATATCAAAACAATGGAAAGCAACAGCTACATCTGAGCACTTACCATCTGCAAAGTGCATTCCATCTTTTGAATCATTTCATCTACACAGTGCATGAATAAAGAAACTGAAGTGCAGGTCATGGGCACCACTTTCACAGTCTCACCACCAGCAGGAAGCAGAGTGAAGATTTAAGCTCAGATTATGTGTCTGCAGACCCCTCTGAGTGCCCCACCTCAACCTACTGCACACACATTAACATCATCCCAGCTTTGCAAAAGCAAGGGTTGGCCCCTAATCCTTGAACTTCCAGCTCTCTAGTTCCATGTCACCAACACCATATCTGTTACCTCCCAGACATCTCGGTTGTCATGTCTGTATCATCCTAACACAGCTCACTAGCCCAGGCCTACATCCAAGTTGTTTTCTGTCCAGCTTAGATCCCAGAGAGAAAAACTGTCTGTAGAAGGGTTTAATCATACATACAATTATGAGCCATGTGTTTTATCTTTGTTTGGAATTATGTTGTTTCTGTGGCAAGGGGTGGGAAGAGGGGAACTGATAGACATTTTAAATGTCTGATCAATTACTGAGTAATTGGTAAAGATACAATCAAGGACAAAAAGTCTTCAACTTGTTTTTAAACTTTGATGTGGTAGGACTCCCCCATAGAGATAAAAGATGTAAAGATTAAATTTTTCAATGTGCCCACAAATATTTTAATTTGCTCACTTGAGAGTCATGAAAGAAAAGTAAATTACAAGATGTGATTCACTTGCTGGCACACAACTGCTTTGCTAATTCACTTTATTCTTTAAGAGAAAAGCATTTGTTAATTGTATTAACCCTGCTATAAGCCTTTTTTTAATCACTGCAAAGGAAAAATGTTGAGCAGTCACCCTGTTCAAGTCACAGTGTGAAATACTCCTACATTGAAGAAGCCTAAAAGGCAGTGATACCAACTTTTTTCACTAAAAGTATTGATCATGTACCTTCGCTAATCTGAAATTTTATACTAAAGATATTATAAATATGAAATTTAAAATCCTGTTTGTTAAAATAACTGAAACTCACAGCAAGTCTTTTAAACAGACTAGACCAGTTAGGAAGATTGAAGTGGAGCTGAAACTGCAAATTCTTCTCCCAGGCACATTGGTTGAGGGTGCAGCATTAACTCTACCTCTAAGTAATGGATCAGTTGCCTGATTCTCCACATCTCTGGAACCAAGCAACAAGGTGATATTGCACTTGACACTGGGCTTGAAGACTGCTGATCTCTCTCACACTTAGTGGACAACCTTCTCTTAGCGATAGATTAGGATGCCAGCACAGTGATCTGGGTTCTGTCCCACTCTCCAGTCCAAACTGGTGAATGGACCAATAGAGAATATGGTAATGTAGAGAATTAAGTGGGAATTTTCTCTCTAAATATTCCTGGAAGCTTAAAGTAGTTGGTAGTTACAAAGCACATCATTTGAATTGGCTACCTGGCTAGGGAAAATATATTGCATTTGGCTTTAGCGATTGTGAGGTAGTGTTATTTGTAGCAGTAATGTTAGTGTGTCACTGATGAACTCTTACTCCATATACACAAATATAAGCAACTCAACAAATATATAGGAAATGTAAAATATACCTGTTATAGATGAGTAAACTAAGGACCTGAAAATTGGGTTAACTTGGCAAATGGTAACTTAACCCACTACACCACAGATAATCAGAGCTGCTAGTCAGTGGTCAAACGTTATAAATCCATTTTCCTAATATGCATAGTATTTGTCTTGTTTGTGACATGTAATAATCATGTGAACCTTAGTGTTTGATGCTTCTGGGTCTCTTTTATCATCTTTAGCTCCTTTCTAATGTTTCAGGGAAAGCAACAGAAAAGGTCACTTGTTGCAACCATTTAAGGATTGAACCAGCAGATCTCTCTCTCTCTCTCTCTGCCTTTCAAATAAATTAATTAAAATAAAATAAAAATGGAAAATGTGCATAATAAGGAAATTAAAATAGGATAGGTGGTTTGATTTTTATTTGTTTTATTTTATTTTTGATGATTTTTACATAGTTGATTAGGGAGGGACGGGTCAAGGACTACAGGAAGGTGGGTGAGACCATTATTTCCACATTCTCTTTTTTCCTTCCCTTATCTGGGGGAAGGAGGGAGATAAGGAGAGCCTCCAACCTCCCAACTGCCTCCATACCCTGGGATGGGGAACAGCCACCCAGTGCCATCCCAAGGTCCCCAAGACGGGGCATGTTCCAAGGGTCCCGCTCAAGTGGTTTTGATAGTTCAGCAGTTCTGAGTGCTGTTGATTGCCACTCCAAGCATGATGAAATCCTTCCAGAATCCACTGATTTAGTCCACCTTAGAGTCTCCATTTGCCCAGAAATTCACTGCCAACACTTGGCTAAGGTAATTGATCAATTTGTTGTGTCCGTCCTCTGTTATGGTACTGGGTGTCCACTTCAGGCTCCAATGTACTGCCATATCCTCTATGTGCACCTGGACATGCTGCCCACCTCCATCTAAGCCACTGAGTAGGCTCAGCTCTGACACGAGCACTCCATGGTCAGACCACGGAACCTGCAATTCTCTCCATGGTTGGAGTTCTGATTCCAGCGGTTCAATTGTGGGGATCCCCAAAGAAACCTCATCTGAGGTGGTCCCAGACCTGATTCTTGTATGTGCTTGCCAATACAGGGTCCAACACAGTTCAATGCCTACAAGCATACTGATGGTTGCAGCTGCTGAGTCAATTCTGTCTCCAGCCCTATCTCCTACACAGCCCAGCCTGATTCTGCCCACCACACACTTGGCCTTCACATAAACCAGAGGGAGCACAGCCTAGTCAAAGTGACCCATGATAACTCCCACTAATCCTCCCCTGCCCTGGTTCCTGTGCTTGCCAATATGTACAGCAGACTGGTCCAGTCTGTCCCACATCCAATCCAGCTCCATTATTGTCAATGGGCATTGAAGTGGAAGCTTAAACCACTGCAGCACAATGCCCACTTATGCTGGCTGCTTTTTAATATACCATGCAATAAAAAAAGTTGTATCATTCATATTTTGATGTTATAGTCTGTCTGAAAGCAAAGAACTAAGGAAAAGGAGCAGAAGGCCCTGTTGGGCCTGTTTGTTTTTGTTCCTTATATCACCTGGTCCCTAAGGTGACCTCTCAGGTCCCTGGTGGTGACTGAGCCCAGAACATTTCTCCTGTGTCTCCACTGACTCACAGATAACATATTTTTCCTTTCCACTCATAGCAATTTAAAATGCATGGACATTTTTAGATGTACCTTGTTAAGTTTAAAATATGTAAATTTTGGAAAGCCTTCACTTTTCTCAAGATTGAAACCTTTCACTTCCAAGACAGGAATTTTACAGGTAAAAAAAAATTATTTCTGCCTTCTAAAAATTCAGAATAAATAGAGGAATATGGCATTTCCTATAAAGGGCATACTGCAGCAAATACCAGAATAGAATTGCAAAAACATTCTAGAAAAGAATGAAAGATGTTAAGATTTATTTTATTTATTTAAAAGACAGAGAAAGAATATTTGTCCCAGGTATTAATTCCAAATGGTCACAATAGCTGGAACTGGGCCAGGCTGAAGCCAGAAACAAGCAGTTGCATTCAGGCCTCCTACATGGGCAGCAGGAGCCCAAACACTTGGGCCATCTTCCACTGCTTTTCCTGGCACATTAGCAGTGAGCTGCATTGGTGCTTGACAGAGCAGCCCAGACTCAAACTGTTGCTCATATAGGATGCTGACAGTGCAAATGATGACTTAACCTACTATACCACACCATTGGCCCCAAAAGATCTTTAACAGGAAAGATCTGGAATAACTCCTTGGAGGAAAAGGGGGTTGAGTTGGCTCATATCAAAACAAAAGAGGAATTCATTCAGTGAGCTGAGCAATCCAGTTTGAGAGAAATACCATGAAGAAAGGCGTTAGGGTGAGCCCTAGCTAGGTTACCTTTAGAGATATGAATGCTGAGCGAGGTGAGAAAGGCCTTAGGAGATGATCTGGTATGGCAAGCGGAGATTATACTCTACAAAGTAGTTTAAATACTGGAAGAATGTATTTGGATTGCAATTCCTAGTGAAATGGAATTTTGAAGAAGATTCAATAAAGAAGGTGATTGATCATCTTTGACTTTTAGGATTAGGAGCAAGGATGAATTTTGGATTTACTGGATTAGCCCAGGGGAAATAGTAAAAAGCTGGTATAATGTCCTCATAATGGAGAGACTTGAGAAGTGTAAGCTTTTGACAACCGATGGGTTGTAGAAAGGAATGGAAGCTGAGTATAGCGCTCCCAGCCTGAGGCCCAGGCAGAAGGTGGCTAGCTAAATAACATACTGAGGAAAAGCACTCTAAAACGTTTGCGGAAATTGAATCAAAACTTTATTTTTTGTGCAAATAAATTGAAGGCCCTTTATGCCATTCTAACAACCTGAACATCAGATAGGAAGTTTTATGCATAATATCTGGGAGAAAAAAATACCAGCCTCTCAATGGCTGTTACTGTAAATGCAACTTAATATAGAAGCATTTGCTTCTTTTCCCTGTTCCCAAGAAACCTTTTGATCTTTCTTGGGCATACATCCGTCCAGTTCTCTTGTATATATGTCTGCCTCATCTGTTTTATAAACTTCTTTCCCTTCCCCCTTTTCTTTTTCCTGACACAGTGACATTCAAAACTGAAAATGTTAAAATTAAAACCAAAAGAATATTCAGTTTTTGTTGTTCACAGCAAAAACTAAAGCTAAAATGATTTGCATAAACTCTAAAATAATAATAAATTTTACATTTTTTTGCTTATGGACAAGAAGAAAATCATTTTTATAAGAACCTTTATTGTCCTTGTTGTAGGAGCTCTTGAGAAAGATCTTAAAGTCCTCTGCATGCCCTACAGTCAGTTACAGACTGTAAGACATGTTCAGAAGAAGGAATTAGCTGCATTGTGAGACTACAAAATTCGGACTAAAATGTTCCTCATAGCAGCATCAATATGCATATACACTAACATGCTCATAGTATTATTCTATTAGTGTGAGTAAGGAGTGTCTGTGTTTGTATGTACTCTATTACATACCAAATTATTCATTACAGTAGAAGCAACATGGTAAGATTTTCCATATTATACTGACTCTGCCAGAGGTAGATATCTATGACAAATTTGTAAGTAAGACACTGATAATATTGCTACTAGGACAGACAATATGTCCATACTCATTCAATCAACAGGTGTTTATTGAGTGCCTTCTATGTACACAGTACCATGAAACGTATGGGGGCTGCAGCATGTCCCTCTATGCTCCCATAGAGCATAGATGCAAAACATTAATCAAGTAGTTACAATATTGTCAAAGAATGAGAATTCAGCAGATATAAGTAAGTGCTTTGGAAATACCCCCACAGGAGTCCTAACATGGTCTGGAAGTTAGAGTGTTGCATATCACATTTCAACCTACATTGAGTATTCTTGGAAGCCACGTAAGAGGTGGCAGTTTTAGAGCACTGATGTGTAAACATCAGCATATGTGCATACTTTGTATTGCATTTGATATTATAGAATCCCATTAATTTCTCGCCATTTACTTTTAGTATACATACACATACAAACACATGCATGTAAGCACACATATATTAATGTAAATAAGCACAAATCCATGATTACATGTATCATATGTGTTTTATATTATATATCTAGGAGGGAGAGAAATATGTATGTGTATGTGCACACACATGGTCTGTGGCATATCCTGGCCATGCCTGAGTTACAGCATTCAATAAATATTAACTAATGCTACTACTATTAGGAGTACTACTATTATCCAACTCCACGCACACCTTGTTTGTGATATATGTGCTTTACATAGTTCTTGCCTGCTTTAGAAGGGTTCAAGTTGTAACATTTTATATTTCCTCCACATAAGACATCTGAAAAATGTGTCCTGCTGTGAATTGTTGTGTGATCCCCAACCTTGCTAGCAAAGACAATGAGCAGTCTTTGCTCTTATGGGACCGGAGAATAATTTCACACATACGGCACCTGCCTGCGCTGCAGTCCTTGCCTTCAGCAGAGCCTAGCACTAAGACTGGTGCATACTGACGATCCGGCTGGCAGTTCACTGCTCAGTTCCACGTTAATGTTGATGGGAAACACAGACGAAAACGTATTGCTGTCTCTTCGAGCAAAGATTTTGTAAATTATGGCATTTGAGCAGTTACAGACTAGTCATAAACATCTCAGAAAAGGATAGAGAAGCTGAAAATCCCTGGAAAAAAGTGATTCACCCTTAGAAGATTCTGAACATTTCTCAGGCTATAGCTGGCTGGGAACCTCTATAACTTTGCTTCTTTTTCATGTATTGTCTAAGAAGAGCTGTTTACAGATTAGGTCCTTCCCATGCCATTACAAAACAGGATTTTATGGACCTTAGATTGTCCCAACAGGAAAGCTGACTTAAGTGAATGAAGAAAGGGATGCTGGGGATCCAAGGGATTTGTTAAGACTCAGGGGAATCTCCAATTTCTAAAACATTTATGTGTCAAGAATGATATATTTAATTGGCATCATTCACCCCCAAACAGATTGTTAGAGTTCCTTGGAAAAGGCCTCTAAAAACTATGAAGTACCATATAATGGCAATAATTCTGTAAAACAATAATTAACACTCATGAATGCTTACTATGTGTAAGACATGTGCGTAGGATTTTGCATCGGTGGCTTGATTTGTGGAATCCAAGACTGATTTGGAGTCAGGAAGATAAGTACATGTATGTGGGGATCCTTTCTGCTGGAGCATGGGCATTCCATGGACTTATTCCAGTCTCCTGCTGGTCTGCAGTGCTCAGTCACAGGAATGCAGGTACAGGTAGTCTCAGGACTTGTGTTACTATGACAAGCATTCCCCCAGACAGCGTGTGCCATCATCTGCCATTCAGCATCATGACAGTCAGGCCTCCCCTGAGATGTGACTGAGAGGTTTGAAACAGGCCTCCGAGAAAACACAAAAGGTTATTCTCAAGAAAGGGTCAGGAGAGCAGGGGCAGTGTTAACCTTTCAAGGGTATTTTGTTGGCAGTGCAAACATCGTGGTGAAATGTGAATCCAAAAAGAGAAGAAGGATTTTCTTAATGTTGGTTTCTTCTTTCCTTAGATTTTCCCCTTCTGGGGACTCTAGTTGCAGCTCATTTTCCTTGAAATTAGCAGCTCCTGCTAGGACTGACAACATTCTTCCTGCTTCTCCATCTGTAGATATCAGCCCCTTCTAGGGAACAGCATCTGAGGAGTACTCAGAACCACCAGGACCCAATTTTTAACTCTAAGGAGTCTTTCAGAAATAAAGCTGAAATGTAAACATTTCAATGCTAAAAATCTCAGACTAACTCCCAGGTTCTGTTTAATAGTTTTGTTGCAACATTAAAGTAATGTGTAAATAATATAGAAAACTTGAAAAAACAGAAAAGCATAAAGAAAATGAGATAATACATAACAATCATAGATAATAACTTATCATTTGGGCATTTTTTAAATTAATTTATTTTAATATTTACTACAAAGGTGAGAAGATTACATATGGCTCTCGGATCTGAAGAGAGAGGGCTGAGGTCAGGAGGGCGGGGAAGGTGGATGAGAGAAATGATTCAGCTTGCCTACCTGTATCTGAGGAGGAGAGCGGGGTGGAGAGAAAGTGTGCTACTCCTTGCTGTCACACTACATTAATTTCTTAGGGGAAGAAAGTGTCATTTGATGATGTCGTTGAGGCCCCGCTGTGAGAGAGGGTGTTACTTGAGTGGTCTTGATTGTTTTTGAGAAATTGTTAGTTTCCTTGCACCAGACGTAATAAATCTTTTCTAAGGCCTGTTGGCTGTCTGTCCACTTCAGCATTCTCACAGACTTAGGTACTTGTTTTAGAGCCTGGCCTGTGATGTTGCTCAACCTGCCCTTCTTTTATCTTTTGATGACATACTCGAAATCATTTGTTGGTTAGCTGAGCTAGTTGTCTTAGCTTTCATATTCATCAGGGTATGCTCTCCATTCTTGCATGAGGGTCAGCAACTGAGGTGGTCCAGTCCTGTAACATATGCTCCAGGATCAGACTACATGTCCGTTTGATCTTCCCTGAGGTTGGGCACCACATGCAGTGGTCTAGTTGAGGAATCCCCTAAGAAACCTCACCTGGGAGGTCCTCAGACCTTGCTCTTTTGTGTACCAGCTCATGCAGGATTGGATTAAGTCCAGCCCCTGCACCACACCAGTGGGTACAGCTGTCTGATCAATGCTGTCCCCAGCCCTGGCTCTCATGCAAGCCATCAGTTGCAACAGTCTAGTCCAGCCCAGCCCAGCCAGTCCATCCCCAGGCCCAGCTCTTGCATGTACCAGTGGGTGATGCAACCCAGCAGAGGTGTGCCCAAAGATCCCCTCTGTGGCCCACCCAAAACCCCAGTTTTCACACATACTGCAGAGTGCTTGGTCTAGTCTGGGCATCCCCAAAGAACTCCTACCAGACCCAACCCCAACCCCAACGTGGTTCTCACAAACGCTTAGGCTGGCCAGGTCCACTCACACCTCTGGTACTTATGCAGTGCTTTAGCCTGACCTGGCAGTTGGGGGGGGGGGGCAGGTTCTGCAGATTCCCCTTCTAATCTACTCTGTTTCAGTTTCTTTTATTACCTATGCTGACACAATGGTATATTTGACAGAGTTGGCATTAACCAGGCCCAGAATGCCAGCCAGCTATTGGCTGCTTTTCTCCCAGCAATCTCAGGCTTATCTAAATAAAAGGCAACCTAGGTTCACTTTCAACTCCAGGGTTTTTCATGTGATTGTAACTGCACATGTGGGGGGTGTGTGTGTGTGTTTGTGTGTGTTTCATCATTACTCATATAATTGTGCATACTTGTTACTCTAATGAATGAAAGTATTTGAAAACAGTTCAGTATGCTTTATTCAGATCATGACATTGATTTTGCATATTACTTAAAAAACTTAAACAACACAATAAACTGTAAATTAAAAAGTAAATATCAACCCAAAAACACTCTATAGATATTAGTAGTAATAACACTTTCAATGTTTTGATGAAAATTTTTTAAGAAAATCCTCCCTATTTATATCCACACACACAGAGGGAGAGGAAAAAAAAGAGAGGTACCAAGGCTTTGGACCACAAGCAGGGAAACAGAACAGAGTCTGCTCTACAATCTTTTTTCTTTTTTTAAAGATTTATTTGTTTTGATTGGAAAGGCGGATATTCAGAGAGGAGGAAAGACAGAGAGAAAGATCTTCCATCCAATGGTTCACTCCCCAAGTGGCCACAACTGCTGGAGCTGAACCAATCCGAAGCCAGGAGCCAGGAGCTCTTCCGGGTCTCCCACACAGGTGCAGGGTCCCAAGGCTTTGGGCCATCCTCGACTGCTTTACCAGGCCACAAGCAAGGAGCTGGATGGTAAATGGGGCCGCTGGGATTAGAACTGGTACCCATATGGGATCCCTGCGCGTGCAAAGCAAGGACTTTAATCACAATGCTATCACGCTGGGCCCTGCTCCACAATCTTAACAGTAGCCATTTAAACTTATTAAATGCAATGAATATATACAATGAGCTAATATGCACAAACATAAACCTCTAGGATAACTTTAATAGGATCATAGCATGCTATATGTATGTTTATTATCTTTCATAAATTGGCATTTAGGCTTTTGCTTTTTTTCTTGACGATATATAAAATGATGTAGTGAGTAACTTAACTTGAATTGCTGTGTTAAAGGGCATACACACTTCAAATGTCACTACTTAGAGCCAAGTGTCCTTTTTTTAAATATTTATTTTATTTTATTGGAAAATCAGATATACATAGAGGAGAGAGGGAGAGAGAGGAAGATCTTCCATCTGCTGGTTCATAACAGCGAGAGCTGAGCTGATCAGAAATCAGGAACCCATATCCTCTTCTGGATCTCCCACGCGGGTACAGAGTCCCAAGGCCTTGGGCCGTTCTTGACAGCTTTCCCAGGCCACAAGCAGGGAGCTGGATGGGAAGCAGGGCCGCCAGGACACACACCGGCACCCATATGGAGAGGAATTTAGCCTCGAGGTTATCACACTGAGCCCCCAAATGTCCTTTCAAAAGCTTCATCATAACATTGTGATTAATACTTTGCTACGTCACCATCAACATAGCTATTCCTTTATTCTTTACCTTTTCCATTCCAAAAAGGAAAAATATTTGATTTCATTTTAATTAATGAAAACTTAATACCTTCATAATATTCAATTCTATCACTGATTGTAACTTGAATACTTTCAGATTTTCCCACATGCAGTGAACATCTTTGCACACGATTCTCTCATCTTAACATTTTCTTAAATTAAATTCTTAAAATTGGAGTTAAAATTATGAAACTTACTAAAGATTAATGACACATTCCTGAACAGTTTTACAGAAAACTTATAAAAGTTTTTACTTATAATATTATGTGGAAGTACTTATTTCATCATATTCCTAGAAATATGGAGACAGTCCAATTTTTTAGGTCTTTTCCGATATGATAGATAAAAAATTACTTCTTCCTATCTCATGTCTGATTAGTAGTGAAGTTTAACAAGTTTTCATAATTTTTAACCATTTATGGTTCTTTAATGGAGATTTTTGTTCCTGAGAAAAAAAGTAATGTTTTGCATTTCAAATTGAGAAAAGGTTCATTATGGAACAGTGTGTCAACTGCAAGGTAGTACCGTCAAGTGATCACCTCGTCCCCAAAAATATTGACCAGATTTTCAATAAAATACATGTTCCACCTGCCCAACATCCTTGGGCAAACTGTAATTGTTACAATCTCAAGTTCTCTTCCCATCCTTCACTGACTTATTGTCCTTTCTTATGGAGCCCTGAGCACGTATTGTTAGCCTTGTGTCTGTGCGGTCTGATTTAATCTCACTCTAGCGTTTTGTCTCTGCATCTCCTACATTCACATCCTGTCCACTTTGCATTTATCACAGCAAAGCACCTCTCCTGGCCTCCCACCTCCTTCATGTGGTCATCTCCTACTTTGTGTGGTCATGACTAAATTTTCCCCATATATTTGGTTGGATACTTAAGATATTGCTGATATTATTCATTGAACTCAAATTTGAAAAGAGATGGGAAGGATGGAAGAAAGAGGGAAGAAAAAGAGGAAATGAAACTATTACCCTTGACAAAACTGATGCCTTAAATTATTTTCCCAGGAGAGTTAATTAATCAAATGTATACATTCGTATCATTGGGCCCTTTTAAACCTGTCAATTAGACCTTCTCAAACTTCGTGATCATCTTCCCTTGTCTTTCCAGAACTTTGTTTCCTGTTTTGTTTTGTTTTCCAGTCACACCACCCTCATATTTTAAAATAGGTGAATTTTAATATCACAAACATAATATACGTATTGCTATATACTATTACTACATCTGTGTGCTTTATACAATAAAAGTTAGATGTTTCTCACCTTCCTCCAGTAACCAATTCTCACTTTCTTTGGGCTGATTTTGTACCATTCAGAGTATGTGCTACACAGGCAGCCAGATTTCAGAGCAAAGCTTAGTGACAGTAAGAGCAGGCATTCTTAATGCATTGAAAAGTGCAATTGAAATTTGATATGATTTTCAGCCCCAGCTCCTCTGCTTGCCTTAGGAAAAAGTTATGTTAAGCAAGTTATTTACCATCCTTGAATTTCTGCTTCCTCAGTGATGAAATATACAAAGCAGTATAAGCCACAGAGATATTTCAGATTAGAAAATATAATACTTGTAATGTATCAAACACAACAGCCTCCTATTTAAGGGCTTTACATAAATTAGCTCTTGCTACCATTGCTCATACTCATCCTTGCAGCACCACGCTGTAGCTGGCTCGGTTTCAGATTCTTGAGCACTCAGTGCTGTCTGTGTGAAAATGTCTAGCATTTCACTTTGTGTGTTTTCATAAGGAAAACATTGAGTTCCCTTACTAACGGGGGGAATTTATTTGAGCAAATGTATGTTTGCTTTCATTTTTCACTGTAATGTTGCTTCTTGTTTTTGTGCATTTTAATAGCCCCTGTCTTAATCATCTTGTGGTAACTTTAAATGACGTATACAAATTAAAACTTTCCCATCTTCATTAAATTGGAATTAATTTTGGATGACAGTTTCAGAACTTCAAGAAAAGACGCAGCTTGGAAAAGGGTTCTCGTGTGAAGATTTCACTTTTTTTGGATTTATTCCTAGGAATGGGATAGTTGGGTTATATGGTAATCAATTTTCAGTTGTCTGAGCACTCTCCATACTGACTAGTACCGTGGCTGTACTTAGCCTCCTCTCCCATCAACAGTGGATTAGGGACCGTTTCTCCCACATCTTCACCAGCAGTTACTGTTCACTGATTTCTTGTATGCCGGCCATTCCCACTGGAGTTTGGTGGAACCTCAGCATTTCCTTAATAGCTGAGCAGCAGCCTGGGCATTTTTTCATGTCTATTAGCCATTTGAATTTATTCAAATTATCTGTTCATTTCCTTCACCCCACACAAAAAAATTCTCTATAGAGTGATCAAAGAAATAAATACCCATGGATTGTATGTGAACTGAGAAGAATTTGAAATATATATAGAAATAAAATTTCTATATATATAAAAAGTGTAATCATGAAGAAAAATTTTATATATATACATATATACATATGTGTGTATATGTATACATGTGTATATATACACACATATATATATACATACAAAGTGTAATCATGAAGAAGAGGAACACTGGAAAGAACTCTAATGCTCTGGACATATTCAAACATTCCATGTCCTTAATATCACTAACAACTGGCTCTCTTAAGTATACGTGCCTGTGTTCATGAAGAAAAATACCTAACACACTGAAGACTAAGTAGCAAGAGTAACCCATCCAGTGTTTTCAGACAGCAAGACAGCACCTGTAAGGTGTTACAAGGAAAAGTTGATTTGTTGCTTCAACACTTACTGGCTACAGGAGCATGGAAAAATGACTCTCTTCTTTCAGGTTCGGCTCTGTAACATGTAATGTGTATCTGCTTCCTTCATGGCCTAAACACACGTGCTGTTGAGGAGAGCCTGAAGCAATGCATTACCTCTCATAACCATCAGGCACTTTCTCCTTCACTGCTTGTAATAATGGCTGTCAGGTACCACAATTTACATAGACTAGCAAATCTACTTATTCCAAGTTTTCAGTATCAGCCACCTTTTAATTGCAGGAGTTCAAAAGTAAAGCAAGACCATCCCAATTAAAGTGTTTGTTTATATTAATCCCTATTCTAATGTCCCTTTTCTCAAATTAACTCAAGCATCCATTCCCATCCACTATTTGAATGCAGAACCAATGTTTTTTTCTAAGTACCTTATCATAAAAACAATTAATATACAATGCAAATACAGTGCACATTCATTGCAAAGTGAAATGCCAGTCTTAGAAAAGAAATGGAAATCCATGAAGTCCATGAAAATAATTATGCAAATCTCTTTCAATTGTCAATTGAAGTTTTTACAGAAATAAAACTATTCATAACTAAAGAAGAGAGAAAAAAGAGACTTACATCACAACAGTCAAAAGAAAATCAAAAATTTATAGGTCCTGAGGAGAATTTTTAAGACACTCAATCAAGTCTGCAATAATGGCCCCACAAATGAACAGGATTCAAAACCAGCTGGAAGCTCAGTGTGTGAGGCTAAATTACCGCTATATCACAAAAATAGAACATTTTCTAAATAGCAACACAAATCATTTTATTTGTTCGAAGAACTCATTCATATGGCAACTTAAACTTTGTTAATAAAAATATTTATTCAACTTTGGTTTATGGCAATTTAGAATCCAAATCAAACCTTTATGTTATTACATATTACATTTTAGTGCCCACTTTTTTTTTTAAAAGATTTATTCACTTTATTACAAAGTCAGATATACAGAGAGGAGGAGAGACAGAGAGGAAGATCTTCCGTCCGATGATTCACTCCCCAAGTGAGCCGCAACGGCCGGTGCGCGCCGATCCGATGCCGGGAACCAGGAGCCTCTTCCGGGTCTCCCACGCGGGTGCAGGGTCCCAAAGCATTGGGCTGTCCTTGACTGCTTTCCCAGGCCACAAGCAGGGAGCTGGATGGGAAGTGGAGCTGCGGGGATTAGAACTGGCACCCATATGGGATCCCGGGACTTTCAAGGCGAGGACTTTAGCCGCTAGGCCACGCCACTGGGCCCAAGTGCCCACTTTTAACACATGAATTTTTAAGTGACTTCCTTGATTATTGACTGTGCTCCAAAAACAAGGAAAGTCTGTATCTTCATAGTTCATCTACACGTCATTAGGAAGTGCAGTCTATGAAACAGTGCAGCTTAAGCTCAGAGATCAGATCGTTTTCGCCAGATCACAGTAGGGCATAATTTCAGGATTTATCTCTACTTTCCAACATTATTTCTCCTTGTCATTGCATCACACAGAACATACTCTAAACAATCACGGAATTGAATAGAACATACCATTTTCCGACACCTAACTATAAAATTAGCTTTTTTTAAGAGTCTACTTACTACCATCTGCTGTTTAAAAAAAATCTAGAATTTCTTCTCTTTTCTTGAATGCATTATGAACTTTGGGGTTTCCATGTGGAGTTTATACCCGCTTTCTCATAATGTAAGAGTCGGTGCCTCCCCCCTGCAGCAGGCCAGGTAGAGTGGGAAACTGTTTCTGTTACTAAGAGAGCTGGGGATGGTCTTCTAAACAAAGGCCATTTTCCCCTGCTGTCATGTTTCAGATGGCCTTTTTGGGTGACTGTTTCCAAACCAAGTTGAATAGAAGGTAAACTTTGCATCTCTCTTAACACTTGTCATGGTGGTGCAGATCTCAGTAAGCTTGGGGGCAGTGAAATTGCCTTAGTGTAAATAAAGTTGTAGCTAGAATTAGTGACCTGCCCTGGGAAACTCTTGGCAAAGAAGCACAGTAAAATGTAAATCTACACCCTTTGATACCATCACCTCTGGTTCATCTCTCCACACTTCTGATACCACTTTGGGACAGCAAAATATAATAACTAAAAGGATGGGTCACTTGTATCTGAAATTGAGTTGGCTGCCTAAAGACTCTGTTTCCTTATCTGTAAAAAAAAAAAAAGTATGAAAAATACCTGCTTAGTTAGATTCTTGTGTGGAAAATGAAACAACATGCATGAAGCATTGCAAAGAGCTGGAACACAATAAATCACCTTCTAACACCACCAAGGGAGACACTACTTTAAAATAAATTCACACTAAATCTGCAATACAGGAAAAGAAGTCCTGTTTGTGAGCTGGATTTGCTTTGAGAAAGAGCTGAACTTCAACATTGCCAGGGAGAAGAGACACCCAAAACATGGAGAAAAAGAGCAGGAGAGACCAGCCTAGCTTACTCCCAGGCTGGCTTCACCTCATCGCAGATCCACCATGGTGTGATCCAAGGTCTCAGTATTGAATTCAGTTGCTAACATTCATTTTCAGTGTTGGTAAAGCTAACCATCTTCTACTTTTATTTGATTCACGAACCTAAAACTTTTGCTTCCTTTTCTCCTTCCACTCTCTTCTTTTTCTCTCTCCTTTAAACATGTTTACCCGAACAAACTAGCAGCATTCCTTGCCTGCGATCATATTTCTATGAACTGCTCAGGAAATCCTTACATAAAGTTAGGACCTTATCTTTTCATGATCTCATACCGTGATGAAGGATTTTTAACTTTTCAGCCTTAGGCTGTGAAGTGTGTATGTGGATAACCCTGCTGGCTAATGAGTCACAGAAAACTGACTTTCAGAAATGGTACAGTCACACCTTGGGGGCTGACTCTAGTGATCTTTTCCATTCCCTTGGAACTTCCGTGTACATGCCCACTGGCTCCCAGAACTCTAGACTTGCTGTTTTGTCAGAAATCAGTAGGCTAATACCAGCGACCATCCTTTTGTGGATAGCACAAATCCACCCTTGGTAATTCTGATTTCCATGCACCTTGAGTAACGTAGGGAAGAATAGGGCATCTGCCCAAGCAGCGCAGATTTGCAAGTGCTTAAGAGCAGGATGGCCGTGACAAAGCTGCTGAAGGGCTTGAAACATCAGTTTTTTCTCAATCATAAAACATAGGAATAGTAATGAACTTGCCTTTTAGTGAAGTTGTAAGAATTAGGAATTAACAGCAATAAAGTCCCTTGAGTAATTCCTAAAAAGAATTGTAAATGTTTAAATTGCTACCACAATTACTATTGACGAATCCAGGAAGCCTATCATCAAATTTCATCTTGGCCACGTGGCAGCAGAGTGGCACTGGGATAGTGACGTAATTATGTTAAATCTCTTTATCCGTTCAAAGTGTAAGGAATATAAAGTTTGTTGGAATTTGATATTTGATACTGTTAAAGGACAAGCATAGAGCACATGAATAAATACTACCTCTACCCCGAATTATTTTTAAATCATTCTGATACTGACATAATAATTGTGATATTAAAAATAGCCTAACTTCATAGAGGGACTGATGTTTCATTTGTGTTAACAGTATAGTCCTCTTCCCTGCTGTAACTCCCAGGAAGGGAGAATCAAGCAGCATATATGTCTGCATATCCCACAGCACCTTGCACACAGTGCCAAAGTGCTGCAGGAACACTCTCATTGAATAAATCAAGATTGATTATTCAAATCATCAATTTATTTCTTTATCCCCTTTTGCCACAAGCATTATACAATTACTTAAACAGATGCAATAGCCACTTATGTAGTATGTGAAAAATCAGGATCCCAGTGTAGTTTTTCTGATCTGTCCCACTGCTCAGTGAAGAAATTCCTTTGTTGTACCCTCTTCTTATTTTTGCTATATTTAAAAATTCACTGCACTTCTAAGAATCAACTTATTTGCATATACTGTGGTTATTGAGTTTTTCCCATGTTCATGACTTATTTTCTAAAGGTTTACATCTTTGTGTCCCTGCCACTATTTTGCACATAGTAGAGGTTCTGTATATGTGACAGATCTGATTCACCTCCACTGAAGGGAGACTGTCTTCAGTGCTGGTTATCTCTCTCTCTCTCTCTCAGAAAGTTCTTACTGGAAAAACTTTAAAATCCTGTATACAGATCCTAAAACAAAAAGTGCACAATCTAGTGCGTTTGTTTTATGGTTGAGAGAACCCAACGTTAGCTGACTTCCCTAAGGACACAGAGCTATCAGCTTGCAAGTCCTTGGCCTTGAACTCTAGTATTCTAAGTCACCATCTGGGATTATTATTGCAAATATTAGAAACAATTCCCAGGCCTCGTGTAATCTTTGAATATGAGGTTTGAATTTCTCAACATCTCTCCTGATTTAAGCACCATGTTCCGCTAATCCTAACAGGTATCGTGAGGGAACAGGTGCATTCACTGATTATGAGTAGCACTGCCTCTGAATATTATGTTTATGTATAACATAAGATTTCTTGATATTCTTAGAAATTAATGTCTTTTGGTCTGGCCACCCCACTTTGTGGAAGCAAAACTCTATCCTAAAGAAGTAGTTAAAAACAAAAAGAAGATCAAGTCATACAAAAATAAGTTTAACTCATTATCTAGAAATTACCTAACATTTGTAGAATGTAGGTAGAATTTTATATAGTTGTGGAAAATAATAAGTAAACCAGGCAACAACAAGGAACGCGAAAAAACTAAACTACAAAATGGCATGTTAAATACAATGGACAGGCATGTAAGAAAAACAGCTGTAAAGTGTGGATCCTTTAATGTAAAAAAGGGTTTTCCAAATTTTTGTTGTTCTGTATTTTTCTGTTTCCCTTACAATGCTGATGTAGTGACCAGATGTTCACATAGAGTGCAGGTTTTTGGAAACAAGTCATGAGAGACAGATAGCTTTGCAGTCTGTAAGTCATTTAACACATCCTTGGCAACCAGATGAGCTTTACAGCAAAGCACACAAACAGATAGGTGTTACAATCCTCACTTTCAGTGATCTTCCTGTTATCCATCCATTTGCACAGCCCAAGCACAGCAGGATGATTTGATCCTACAGAAAGCTGATGACAGGAGTAGCATTTGGTGAAGTCCTTAAGTCAGGACTTTGGATACCCACATCCCAGACCAGAGTCCCTGGCTCAAGTCTCATCTCCCAGTAATGCGCATGTGGGAGAGGTAGCAGGTAATGACAAGCCCTTCAGTTCTTGCCACGTACAGGTGAAACCTGCTGGAGTTCTGATCTGATGGCTTCAGCCTGGCCCAGCCCTAGCTATTGCAGGAATTGGGAACTGAACCAGCAGATACAAGATCTCTTTTTCTCTCTCTCTTTTTTCAAGCACTACAGAGGTCATTTTTCACAGAGGATACTTTAAAGCAATCCTAGGCTTCCCAAGGATCCTGATATGTATAATTCTACTTCAAATTATGTAATTGTAGATACATGCCTTTTGCTGTAAAAGTGTCCATAAATTTATGTGAGGTTATCAAAATGGAACTATTGTTTTTAATACCTTCAAATCACTGGTGAAATCAAGAAATTTTGTTCTAAATAGTTTATATTTAACTCTTAATGGCCTTATTCCTCACCCCACCAGCCTCTTTTGCTCCTGTGTCGCATTCTTCCATCAACACCATACTCACATACACACATGAACAATACCACACTCCGTGGGGTTTCTCGGTGGACCGTGTATTGGCCCAGCTCTTCCCCCGAGTCTATGCCAGGCAGTATTCCTTCTGCCTCTTCTGAGGTCTTCATCAGTTTCAACCCTTACCCCTTCATCAGTAAAGGCCTTCACAGAGTGTTGCTTTTGCCATTCTTCTAAATCATTTCTTGAATTATTCTAATGATTTGAGTGAATATTTATGTCTCACAAAAAAATACCTCGAGACCCAATCACAGGATGGCTGTGATCTTGTTATCAAGGTAACAATTCATCCCTTTCACCACCACACACGGCTACTTTTAACCGGCTCTCAAGAGAGCTATTCTCCTCCAGAACCTAGTAGTTCATTCAATAAATATTTGAACTAAAATGAGTAAAAAGAAAAAAACCTGTAATATTAATGCAGACTAATGCCTCTTTTAATCATATTTTCTTTATTTACAAACTTTACCCTTCTATGAGTCAACAATGGATAATTAAATGTGTATTTAATGAAAGTCAATATATTTCTGGCTCAGTTTTAGAAACTGTGCATAATCCATAAAGAAAGTTCGCATCATAGCTCCTTCTTTTTAAGTTTACAGTCTTGTGGCTAACAACGACTTGGGCATGCACACCCCAACCTCAGATTTGTTCACTAGTACCATCGCTGTCCTCACAGGTACTGTAGTTGACCACTAAGAAGTCAAAGTAACATAGTCCTCGGAGTCTAAACATTGAATTCATACATGCCTAAATACTTAGTTTAAAGCTTGTACATACCAACTATGAAAGACCAAGCAATTTGTATGAATTGTCAGAGCCTAGATTCCATCAGCTGTAAAATGAGGCTGATATTCATACATTTACCTTGGTAGCATAGTACCTTGGTAGTGTATGTAAAACCCACACTAAACTAACGATGCTGATGGGAATAATGTTCATAGTAAAGTAAAATGTTCAAGATGTCAATGCAGTAACTGCTGCTGATAATAATCTTAGTGATATTAGCACACCGAAGTTAACAATAGTGCTTGATACAATAGTGGATATTAAAGTGTTTTTGAAGTAATATTTAATTACCACATCTAGCATATGGAAAGCCAAGAGAAGATAGAAGGGACTAACTTAAACTGTAATGAAAAAAGAAAAGTTTCTTGAGGGAGGTTTTTGGGTTTTTTGTTTTGTGTTGTTTTGCTTTGTTTATCTCAAGGATGGAGAAGAGACCTGGAAGTTATTGAAGGCAAAAGAAAGAAAACATGAAATTAAAGCCACACAGTCCGTGCCGTGGGTGGGGAGGAGTGAATGTCTTTTGTTTGGCAGGATGGGGAGGCAGTTGGCATGTGGCATAAGTAAATGCCATATGGTTATTAAAGCTTTACTACTCAGTACTGAGCTCACATGCTAATAACAAAAACATCAGTCCTAAACTTTGATCTGCTTGACTCAGGTTACAGGAAATATTCCACTAAATCTATAATATAGTAGGAAAACATATTCTTCGTGGGAAGACAAATTAATGTTTTGATTTTTATTTTCCCACTGAAGTATTTTACTTGGACAAGACACTTGTTTCAGCTTCAGCTTCTTCTGGTATAAGATGGGAAGAATCGTACCTGTTCCACAGGGCTGATGTGGGGCATGACTGAGATATCGCATGTAAGGCTCCTAGTGCATTTTCTGATGTGCAGCTGTGCTCAATGACTGTGAGAGCTAATGATATTATAATACTGTGGATTGGAAAATTTAGGTACTTGCACTAAGTCAATGTGTACATTTTTGCTTGTGTGTGTTTTTGGACATGTAAACTTGAGCCTGCCTAATCTGAGCCTAACTGGGCTTTTGAAATAGAAATAACAAGGACAAAAGTAACATGGAACCACTTAGTTATTAGTTCTCTTCAGAACAAAGAAACAGAAAAAAATCTTAAGGTTGGGCATTGGCCTTGAATGTTCAAGTAGAAACTTAATAAATTGCTTTATTAACCATCTGCTGTACAAACTGTCATGCAAATACTGCCTTATGCTTTATGAAAAAAAAATTGAAATCCCCTGCAACTTGTTCTTCTGCTTGGATTTTCTTTTCTGTAGTAAAATATATAGTTGAATTAATTTCAAATCTGTTTATCTGTATACCAGCCAAATATTTCCTTTCAAATACTTGAGCTCAATGTTGAATTCATAATAGACTTTATCCCTTAATATTCTGATGAGCTTTTAGTCCCTCATATAGTAAGGTTTGTCCTACGCACATAATAACCAAAAGCTTTCATTTCCGGCAGGCTCTTCCAGGGGACCCAGCCCCCTAACCATGGGCGCCCAGGACACCCTCCCTGTAGCAGCAGCATTCACAGAAACGGTCAATGCCTACTTCAAAGGAGCGGACCCAAGCAAGTAAGCCCAGGACCTGCTCTACTGCATGCTCTAAGCTCTAGTAGACAATATCCTTGTTCTAAAACCTCTAAAATCCAATGAATTACAGTAAGTTTCACATGTAGATTGTAGGGGAAGATTTAATCAGGAATATTAAACAGGTACTTTTAAGAAGTATACAAAATCTAGTGCATTATAACATAAAACTTCTTATACAGTTTGGTCCTTACAGAAATTCTTTGCAATGGGGAGATTTACTGTCTCACAAAAGTAAATGTCCAAGGCATGCTGTTTGTTATCTTGGTCTTCCTGGGTGATAGTCACATCATATGAATTGAAAACATGAACAATAGAATGAGAACACAGAAGGGTAAATTCCTTCTCAAACACCCAGAAAAGCAAGGAAACAAGTTAAATCTTAGTCTCAGAAAATAAAGAAAAAAATGACTGAAGGGGGGGAATTATAATTACCACATAGAAAAATTTCTAGGCTAAAATGTCACCAACCAGACCCAGCGTGATAGCTTAGTAGCTAAATTCTTGCCTTGTACATGCCAGCATCCCATATGGTTGCCAGTTCGTATCCTGACTACTCCACTACTTCCGCCTGGGAAAGCAGTAGAGGTTGGCCCAAATCCTTGGGACCCTTACTTGCATGGAAGACCTGGAAGAAGCTGCTGGCTCCTGGCTTCGGATCAGCTCAACTCCAGTTACTGCAGCCACTTGGGAGAGGGAACCAAATGGAAGATCTTTCTCTTTTTCTCTCCTTCTCTCTGTAAATCTGACTTTCCAATTTAAAAAATTAATTTAAAAAGTCATCACCTTCTATTTACATTTGGCACATGTCTTTTACATCAATACAAGCTGGTAATAAATTTTACATGAGGGCTTATGAGATAAA
Source organism: Ochotona princeps (assembly GCF_030435755.1). NCBI lineage: Eukaryota > Metazoa > Chordata > Mammalia > Lagomorpha > Ochotonidae > Ochotona > Ochotona princeps. The sequence continues at coordinate 55,171,338 of NC_080833.1, forward strand.
ATTAAATATTGTACCTGTTGATAAGTGGTTCATGGATGTGATCCGGGAAGCCTTTTAACTCCCTGAAATTATATTTTATCTCTTATTTGTGCATTTCTCCACCAAGAGAGATTTCTGTGTCCATCAATTTAATTAAGAGTTTCAAAATTAGAAAATAATAATAAAGTACTTATATCAGTCTGCTCAAAACCTAAATAATTAAATCAAAGTGTTTTTCAGTTGTAATATTAATATAATTCCAGGTCCTAATTTGATTGTTAAAGAGTAAATCTAAGTGAGGGAAGACATGTGTCCTCATTTAAAAAAAAAAAATTTTATTGGAAAAGCAAATTTACAGAGAGAAGGAGAGAAAGATCTTCAATCTGCTGGCTCACGCCTCAGATGGCCCCAACAGCTGGGGCTGAGCTGATCCGAAGCCAGGAGCCAGGGGTTTCTTCCAGATCTCCCACATGGGTAGAGTCCCCAGGACTTGGGCCATGCTCTACTGTTTTCCCAGGCTACAAGCAGGGAGCTGGATGGGAAGTGGAGCATCCAGGACAGGAACTGGCACCCAAATGGGATCCTGGCTTTTGGAGATGGAAGGTTAACTAATCGAGTCATTGTGCCAGGCCCCATAATTTAAAAAAAAAAAAAAAAAACTTACAAGTATGACGTTTTGGAAAACTTTAGTATTTAACATAAAGAATGTGAAGAAAAACAATTAAGTCTGCATATACAGCATTAGACTAAATAATTTGACAATTAGGCAAAATGAAAAATTGATTCTCCACATATATCTTAGGCAGAAATTCATATGAGCAATCATTAATCCTTACTCTTCAGAAACACGCGATTTTTTTTTTTTGCACAGAAAACAAATGCAATTCCTAAGTTAATGTTAAAGTGACCTACACAGGCATTGTAGACTCTTCCACTCCTAAATTGCTTGTTTCTAAGCAACATGCAGATTTCAGTTCTTTCTCTATCCTCCTTGCACAAAGACCACATGCCAGATCTACATACTGGGAGAAATTAAGTTACCTCATATTAGCAGATGTGTAAACAACTAAAGAAACACCTTTATACCATGTATACACACACGTTGGTTCTGTAGACTCATCTCTGAGTAACACCATAACTGCCTTACTAGTTCTGAGAGCCGCTTATTACCAGCTAACCTGCACCTTCGCAAATTCAGACTGGCCTAAATTGAGAAAAGGAGACAGAAACATAAGAATTGTGGAAATAAGAAACAATTGGAAATGTGGAGAGAAAAGACATGCCCTGTGAATCACACAGGGATGGATTCTTTTGTGCCTACTTCCTAATTGTCTTTCATTCATTTGCTCACTAATTTATTCATTGAGACCTAATTGGTCTCCCTATTTCCCCCTACTTTCTCTCCCCAAAGTCTGTTCTCAGTGTTTTATATCACTCCTCTGCTAGCAGTCCTCCTACCCAGCTAAAGTCTAGAAGGCCCTACCTGTCCTGTCCTTCAACACAGTTCCCTGCAACTCATTCCAGCTTTTAGCTAATTCATCACTCCCTTTCTTATCTTACCTCTACCCATCCCCTCCTGATTCACTCCTCTAGCCATACTGGCCTTGTGTAAGGCTGTCATTCATCAGTCCAAAATCTTCCACACCTCAGGCTCTTTTCATTGGTTACTGTATCCCATAATGAAATCTTTTCCCAGAAATCGAAGTGACTTTTCTTCATGATTATTCAGTTTAAAAAAAGACATCTTCCCTGGCCCAGCTAGATGAATTAACACTCCTCTCTAATCCTCCTCACCTCACTCTCATCCACAGGCCCAGTTTCTGACATGTTAAGTACCTTTTTCCGTAAGCTCCACCACATCTGGACTTGAATAGTTTCACTCACTGGTGTATCTTCAGCACCTGAAACAGGACCTGACATGAAATACTTGAGATGAATTTGCTGCATGAATTGAGATTCACCTGTGCACTTGTTGCCTGTGATCTTCACATCCCTGTGATGTGGTGCTTTAGCTAAATCTGAATGAGTGCATTTCCTGTACTCTTCCAAATGAACCAAGCCTTTAACCTGTGCAGATGGAGTCTGTTTTCAACTACATTTCCATAAATGGTTGCAAACTATTCCCTGTGCTGATAAATGGAATAGCCAACACATCGCATTAAATATTTGAAACCTGAATGTTTGAACAAATCATGCAGTGGCTTTCTCCTATGTTTAATTTGACCTCCAGGCAGTAAATCATTTTGATTGCTGTTCCATCATTATTCATTTTCAAAGTTCCGTCGTCGGGTGGAAATGTAAACAACCACAGAACCAAATAGAGAAATGATGAAGAAAGGCGTTTAGCTTTGCTTTTCTTCTCACCTTGCATTACGGCCATTTGTTTTCAGACCACACATTGGAAACAGAAATCGCTGCTGCAGTTGCTACATTCTGTGATGTGTCATCCATTCAAATATCACAACACGCTTTCCCAGAGTGTTCAAAACACCTGAGCCAGGCATTCTGATTCTGGAGTGTTTGTCAGTGGCTTAGAGGAAGGTCATTCCTTTGCTTTTCCTACAAAATGCATTGCCTGTGATCAGTGCTTACTCAAACAAACTTGGTGCTAAACGTGAATAATAAAGACCAAGGAATTAATTCTTTAATCCCTTAGAAAAGCTTAGGTTCCTCAACTATATCCTGTCCTTCCCTTATCAACACATTTTAATTATTTGTTTAGAATTGTCTCTCTGCTCAAACTGGAAGCTGTTTTGTTTGTCACAGCCCACTCTAGAATTTTTTTTAAAGAATCCTGGAATATTGCAAGGATGCTTACAGACAGTTGTTGAATTGTTCATTTATTTTGAAACATCTTGAGTTCCTACTCTGTTCTGTTTTCTTTGTTATACACCTTTGCTTCCCCAGAACAAATCGAAGTCATGATACTTGCCTCCGCAATATTACATAAGATATACAAGAAACAACAATTGAGCTTTTTTTTTTAAAAAATGAACTGTACATACGTCCAAAGAAATCTAAAGGCAGAATAAAAATAAAGGCTTCCCTCAGCAGGCTTCTCTTGTAACTGCATTTTATAAAATAGAAAGAATTTTTACCTTGGTGCAGTGAAAGGGGATTATAAATAAAAACAGCATACACTGAGCCATGCTTAGAAGTGACCTCACTCATCAGAGCAGAGCACAGAAGCTGCATTTGATGGGATTCATGCATTTCCTACAGCCTCACAGGATTCACATTTGCACACTGCATAACTGACATCAGCTGTTGTTTCCATTGGCCAGCAGCGTGGTGCTGCCTGTGGCTGCAGAGAGGACCCAGTTTATGCCACTCAGCCAACTTGAGTTGAAGCTTAGCAATTATTTTTGTAAGATTTATTTATTGTAATTTGAAGGTCAGATTTACAAACAGAAGGAAATTCAGAGAAAACAATCTTCCACGTATTGGTTCGCTCCCCAAGGGGCCACAACAGCCAGGGCTGAGCTGAGCTGAAGCAAGGAGCCAGGAGCCTCCTCCGAGTGCCCAACACAGGTGTAGGGTCTTTTGGGCTGTCCTCAACTGCCTCCCTAGGCCACAAGCAGGAAGCTGGATGGGAAGCAGGGCTGCAGGGATATGAACCGGCACTGATATGGGATCCTGGCACGTGCCAGGTAAGGGCTCTAGCCACTAGGCTACTGCACCGGGCCTTGAAATTTTTCAGTTCTTAACAAATGTTTCATTTGTGAAATTTTATAAAATTCTGCTCATTAAAAGTTTATTCATGTTTCCCTATCATGTTAAATGTTCATAATTCAAACTCATGAAACATCTAGCCTTTTCATAAAAGATAATAGCAATTACTAAGGCTGACAGAATATTTTTTTATTCATGAGTATAAAAACATTACATTTCTATGAAGAAAATTCCAGAGCAACGTGGAGACTGCATGGATGAGTAAATCATCCAAGTTCTGCAATACTTGACCTGCAATTAATAGCCTTGAGGTACTCAATGTTTAATGTTGAACCAGAGAAGTTGATTTTCCCATCTTCTGCCCAATCCTGCTAGCCCTTTATATATAAGGGCTATTTTACTTCTTTTAAGTACCACCTGCTCATAACAGATTGATAGTCAGTCGTGCCAAAAAGATTCCTTGACATGGGAAATGCTACCTCCTCTCAGCTTTGACTTGCTTTCAAAAGAAGGATTTTCCCCTCATCTAGAATCACCTGGATCTCACTCCGAGCAACCTGGGAAGGGAACCAAGCAAAGAACTGGTGGGTAGCACCAGCTGGAAAGCACCCATGCTGCCTGCTGCTCTTCGGAGTGATGAGAATGTGTCCATCTATCCGTCAAGGACTCTGACTTAGCATCACCTGCTGCCAGTGTTACCATGCAGGACTCTTCATGTCCACACAGTGGCAGACAACAAGAGCAGACTCAGCTGGAGAGGAGGGAGGCTCAGCACCAGTTCAACACAAGTAAACAAACGTGGTTAGTGGATCAAATAGGAAGAAGAGAGCAAATTACACCCAAACTGGGAGATAGAAATCTCCAGGAGAGATGCACACGCCAACTTTCAGAAGCCAAAATCTCATTCTTAGCATTGCAGAAAAATGGAGATACCATGAGAATGAAGAAGGGGCACACAGCAGTTCACTCGTCCCCTCCTACACCCCAAATCCATCCTCATGCATACAAGACCTTAGCAGTATGTCCAATACGCTATTTTGAATGTGTACAAAGAATCCCTTCACTTGAGCCAGGAGTGTCTCTTCAACCGGAGTTACAGGATACACAAAATCATTATGAGGCAAAACAGAATCCACTATGTTCAAATAAAAATCAGCTTTCCTCAGTTTCCCTAGAGAGTATCTTTCTGAACTTTGCGTTGAGTGATAGGAAAGTCAGTCATTCAGGCATATGGGGAAATAAGAAAGGTGCTTTCTTTTCCATTCTAAGGATTTATTTCATTTGTTTCAAAGGCAGAGTTACAACAAGAGGGATCTTCCACCTGCTGATCCAGTCCCCCAAATGGCCACAACTGCTAGGGATGGGCCAGGCCAAAGACAGGAGCTAGGATCTTCATCTGGCTCTCCCATGTGGGTGTAGAACTTAGGTCATTTTCTGTTATTTTCCCAGGCGTATTAGCACAGAACTGGATCAGAACTTGAGCATCTGGAATAAGAACCAGCACTCAGAAGGGTTGTCTATGTTGCAGGCAGCATTTTAACCCATTATGTCACAATGTCAGCTCTGCTTATTCCCTTTAAATACAATTGTCCCTCTGAACCCTTGCAGAATTACTTCTAAGATAGTTCCAAAAGGTTCAGAACTCCACAGATGCTCAAGTCCTTTAAACAAAATGACATGGTATTTATATGTGGGTATAACATATACACGTCTTCCTATATATTGTTAAGTCCCCTCCAGACTACTTGTGATACACTGTAGTGCAGGGGCTAATATCCTGTAAGTGTTTGGTCAATGAATGTCATACTATATACATAGGGAATAATAACAGGAAAAATCTGTACATGTTTAGTACAGAACAAACTTATCTTTCATCGATTGTCTGCTCTTAGTTGATTGAATCTACATATACAGAGGGTTAAATATAGCTGTACTTGCAATTGCCAAGAAAGAGTAAGGCTTTGGAAATTCTTGCCTCTAGTCAAGGTACACTGGTGGCCAATTTACCCTTCCACCTAAAATAACTCAAAATGGACAAAAGTCTGTAAGACAATGAGTTGCAAGCATGACTGCCACAGTCTCAGGTTACATGGGCCCTGTGCATTTCAGGAGTTTGCACAGCAATCACACCGCCAAGAAAATTCTGTTGCTCCCAAGATCTCTCCAGTGTCTTCTATTGACAAAACTCAACTCAGTGCCTGGTACTAAAGAAAAAATGAAAACCAGAGAGACTATTAATCCTTTCAGTTTCCCTAAAAAGTAGATAAGTGACAAATAAGCACAGGAAAATATGATGAAGATCATTAGCCATTGCAGAAACACAAAATTAAAACAATGAAATGTTACTAGTTACCTATCAGAATGACTAAAATTAAAGGGGCCGATTCCACCAAGTGTCTGTAAAGGCGCAGAAGATTTGACATTGTTATAGAAGCTGTATTCTTCAGTTTAGGAAACGGTTGGACAGTTTCTTTAGAAGTTACTTCACACCTGTACGCTTACATGACTGTATTCATGTGTGTTTACATACTCATTACACATTTACTTGCAAAAGGCAAAAACATACAAAGGACTTAAAATGTTTTTCAGTAGGTGAATGTATTTTAAATCTGGCCATTTGTTTTTGTTCACTTTGAAAGACAGAGGAAGGGAGAGAGAAGATATCTACAGAGCACTCCCCAAGTGCTGGAAATCACCACGGCCAGGGAAGGGCAGAGCTAGAAACCTGGAGCTTAGTGTGAGTCTCCCATGTGGGTAGGAGGCACTTGAGTAAATGCTCCATCACTTGCTGCCTCCCCAAAGTGCACATTAGCAGAACACTGGACATAAAGAGAAGTGGGAGCAGATCCCAGGCACTGCAGTGTGGGATATGGACAACCCAAGCTGTCCTAAACTGCTTCTCCAAACTCCTACCCTAGGTGAACAATTTTTCTAAAACATGACAACAGAAAGGAATGAGCTGTTGTTATATACTAATGCATGGAAGGATTTAGAGTTATGGGAGTTGCAGAAGGTGCAGAAAGAGAAGCTGGGTTTACAAATGTATTTAATGAAATAATAAGGAAAAACTTCCCTAATCTAGAGAAAGAATTGGGAAACAACATCCAGGAGGGGCACAGACTTGACCAAAAGTCTTCACCATGACACATGATAATCAAGCTCTCTTCAATCCAACATAAGGAAAAGATCCTGAAATGTGCATGTGAAAAAAATCAAGTGACATATAAAGGAATGCCAGTTAAACTCACAGGAAACTCTACAGGCAAAAAGAGAATGGAACAACATCTTCCAGATTCTAAAAGAAAAAAATTGTCGGCCTAGGTTAACATACGCAGCAAAACTTTTCTTTGTCTTTGAAAATGAAATAAAATTCTTCCACAATAAAGAAAAGCTAAAAGAATATGCCTTTTCCAAACCTGTCCTACATATGATACTTAATGTTCTTTTGACAGAGAAGAGGAATAGCGCCCACCAAAACCAAAGGCAAATGCAAAGAAAATTCCAATAAAATAACAACAGACTAAATCAATGAACAACCCATTGCTAAAATGACAGGCCAGATCACCTCCTATTTTTATTAACCCTGAATGTAAATGGCTTAAACTCATCAAACAAACGTCACAGATTAGTAGGCTGGATTAAAAACAAAACCCCTCTATTTGTTGCCTACAGAAGACATGTGTCACCAACAAAGATCAGCAGAAACTATTATCTCATGGATTTTTTTTGTTATTTTCATCTCTTCAAAACACTTTTTTCTGATTAAATTTTTCAATGACTCATAGATGATACAGTAACATTTCTTCAAGAAGGTCCTTGATTTTTATTTCTTCAGTGACACATTAGTCATTCAGTAGCATGTTATTTAACTTCATGGCATTGCAAATTTCTATTTTTCTTCCTGTTGTTGATTTTGTATTGTGGCTTTTCATTTAAAGTGATGTATAATAACTCTGTAATGGAGACTATCATACCCAGATGTGAGGATATAATGCAGTATGCATCTCTACTTCCAGACCAAAGATGGACTACCAATGAAGCTGTTAACTATATATTGACAATAGGATGCTGGACTCTGTGACATTGTCCATGCCCACAATAATGGACAAATTATTGTATATGAAGAAGTACACTATAGTAATGATATAGGGGAACTCAGGGATGGGGGAGTGAATTGGGGAAGGGGATAAGGAAAATCCCACGATCTATGGAACTGTATCATAAGATGATAATAATAAAAAAAAGTATGAAAGATACCAAAGCAGACATGCTACAAAGCATGAATAAAACTTTTAAAGACTACAAAAATGTTCACTGTTTATATTTCACATCACATAATCTTACAGAATTTTATACTACTAATAAATGTAGCTTCATGGACACCAATTATAACTATATAAATCCATGTTAAATTTTTTGCTACGAAGTACCATCCTGTTGTTTTCATTTCTATGACTGATTTTATAATTTTCACCAAACTGTTAATAAAATAACCAGCTAAACAAGAAGAAAGGAGTTTATCATGAGTTTTTAAAAAGCCACACTCAAGGTATTATTCATGTTATTCAAGAATCTAAAACAAGTTCAAGTATGTTGTGATAGTATTGTGCAATTTAATATCTTCAAATACACTGCTCAGAGTTATACCATGAGAGTGTGTAACTGTGAGATGATTCTTTGGTCTTCACTACAGGAGAAAGTTGCACATTCCTTACAACTCCAAACATGTGCAGTGAAAGAGCTACATTTTCTTTCAGATAAATGTTAAAGAGTTCTCAGATAAGTTTAAATGGGAATGGAATGTTACCAGCTAGCTTTTCATAACTGCTACCAGGGACAATCGTGCATAAATCTGTCCATTTCTCAACTGTTTTAACATGTAGCACATTGACCTCAGTTCGTTTCCTCTCTTTGTTGTCCTATGTTTTGTGCAGATGTATCGTTAAGATAACTGGAGAGATGGTGCTGTCCTTCCCTGCCGGCATCACCAGACACTTTGCCAACAACCCATCCCCAGCAGCTCTGACCTTTCGGGTGGTAAACTTCAGCAGGTTAGAACATGTCCTGCCAAATCCCCAACTTCTCTGCTGGTAAATATGTTTTTGCCCAACTTTTTATTACCTCTTTGTTTTTAAATGACCAATGAGCTTATGTAGATAGTACCAATGTGGAAAAATCATCAGCACTGGATTATATGTACGGGTTCAAACACAGAGCTTTCATCGGTTGTCCAGGTTTTCTGTGGATGATGCTATTTATATGTAACTGCATATGTCTTTATCTATGTCTAAACTACTGTTAGGTTAATTGTAGTCACATGTATTTTAACAACCATACTTAGGTTGTTTAGGTTAATAAAATCTATGCTAGAGACAGTGCGTATATCATCTGTTATTAACAATGGACAGTGGAGGAAGATGCTAACCATGACACCAATATCAGAGCCAAATACTTGTCTTTTTTCAGTGTCATTATGAATCAAATGAGATTTGAACAATAAGTCACTTAGTATCAGCTTGAAAATCTTCTTTGTGAAAAAACTATAGTCTCATTGTAATGGTAATTGGAAAGAACTTTGCGTGCATGACATCAAAAAAGCTTGGGTGAATTTGTTTACATAAACACACTTTCTCACATTTTCTAATGATTGAGGCTGAATATAATGTCTTGTGCATACACACACACACTTGCAGTCACACAAACATGCACATACATGCAAACTACTAAAGAGAAAATGACAGCTGGTGAATTGTTTGCAGGGGATGAGACTCAAGGAATCATTTTTGTCAGCTCCCTCTCTATCACCAAATGCCTATACCCTACCAAAAACTTTTTCTAAGTATTCACATTTTTCCTTTTATGCAACTCGTTGGTCTGTGTTTCCATTGCAACTGCTTCCCTTTTCTCTGTCCTCTGAATCCAATCTTGCCTTGTTCCATTGTATTTTTACAACCATGTGACCAGGTAAATGAGATTGCCTTTGCTCATAATCTTCTAGTGTGCTCATATTTACCTTGTCTGAGAATCTGAAGGCATTACCATTGCTCCTGGGACCCTGAGTCCTCTACTCTGCTTGTCTCTCTGTTCTCATCTCTGCTAGCCCTGCCTCAGAGGCCTGCAGCTGCAACCATACCTGTCAATCTCAGAGCCTGGTTCAGCAGGGCTTGCTGGAGTTCCCTCTACCCCTCTTCTGTCTCCAGGCCTGTTGATCTGACTCCTCCTGATCCTTAGGCCTCAGTTGAACTCTGTCTCCACTGACCAGCCCAATGTCCAACGCATCAGCTACCCACCAATCAAGCTAAATGATGTCGTAGTAGCAGTAGTAAAAATATTAATCAAATAAATGAAAAACTCAATAATAAAGAATTTAACCAAGCCAACATCTATGTAAAAATAAGTGAAGGTTGTTGTCATTCATTTTATGACTGACTAGACATTTTTCAAAGGTTTTCTTATTTATCCAAAAGGCAGAGTGACAAAAAGAAAGGAAGAAACAGAGCAGGGGCGGATATCCCAAATCCACTGGTTCAGTCCCCAGATGGTCACAATGGTCAGGATTTGGTCAAGCCAAAATTCAGAGCCAGAAACACCACTCAGGTCTCACTGTGATTGGTAATCCAAATCCTTGGGACATCCTGTGCAGCTTTCCTAGGGGAATTAGCAGGGAGATACATTAGAAGAGGAGTAGCACAGATTTGAACTGGCACTCCAGCCTGAAATGCTGACTTCATATGCAGTGTCTTAACCAACTGTGTACAAAGTCAGTCCAATGAATTAATTCCAGTGGTGATAAAACATTCCAAGGTCACCCAGGTAGTTACCAAAATCACCACCTCCTCTTTGACCCTTCCTACTTAACTGGTAGATTTGATTGGAGATTTTTAATTATAAAAGGAAATTGGGCCCGGCGCCATAGCGTAGTGGTTAAAGCCCTTTCCTTGCACCCACTAGGATCCCATATGGGCGCCGGTTCTAATCCCTGCTTCCCATCCAGCTCCCTGCCTATGGCCTGGAAAGCAGTTGAGGACGGCCCAAATCCTTGGGACCCTGCACCTGCATGGGAGACCTGGAGGAGGCTCCTGGCTCCTGGCTTTGGATTGGCTCAGCTCCAGCCATTGTGGCCGCTTGGGGAGTGAACCATTGGATGGAAGATCTTCCTCTCTGCCTCTCCTCCTCTCTGTATATCCACCTTTCCAATAAAAATAAATAAATCTTTTTAAAAATTATAAAAGAAAATTATCACCCAATAAGATGAAAAATAAAAGTGCATTGACCAAGATTAGAAATCAGCCAATTCTTACTAAGGCCTCCCTTTGTGATTTTGATGGGCATGCTGGACCTGTTAATTCTATTTTCAAGGTTCTTGCATGTAAAGAAGCATTATTTGCCAATGTCTTACCAATTGTGAATATTGTAGATGCAATAGCTACATCTTTTGTTACATATTTTGGTAATTACATTGTGCAAAGAACTCTGTAAGTGGCATAATATATGGGTTTGGATAATTGAATCACACGAAACACTTTTGCTTACAACTAGGTTTGTAGTATCATGGGTTAAATCATTGCCTGTCCAAGTTCCAGCATCTCCACTTCCAACCTGGCTTCCTGATAATGTTCCTAGGAAGACAATGGAGTATGGCCCAAATATATAGAACCCTATCATCCATGTAGGAGACCAGGATAAATTTCTTGGCTCATGAGTTTAGCTTGAGTTGATTCGGCTGCTAAGGCCGTTTGGGAAGTGCCAGCAAATGAAAGCTATCTGTGTCTCTGTGTGTATGCCTCTCTCTGTGTATCACTTTGCTTTCAAATAAATACATATTTTTAAAATATCTTAGTTTGTAGGAATGACACTGTGATGTACTAGCATCCTAAATGAGCACGTATTCATGTCCTGGCTGCTCCACTTCGAATCCAATTCCCTGCTAATGGCCTGGGAAAGCAGTGGACAGTGGCTCAAGTGTTTGGGGTCCCTGCTACCCCATGGAAGATCCAGAAGAAGCTCTTGGCTCCCCAGCCCAGCTACTGCAGCCATCTGGGGAGTAAACCAGAGGGTGGAATATCTCTTTCTTTCAGTCCCTCCATCTATCCCTATAACTCTTTCTTCAAACAAATAAATCTGTTAAAAATTATTTTGCTTGGCTAAGCATCACATAGATCCTTTAGTTATGATTTTCTACAAACCAAGAAACATAAAGAAAAAATCCCATTAATCTGGACCTTATATACCCTCAATATTCAACAATTGGGCTAAGGCAGTGATGGATGGCCTCTAGTCCTGTACAAGCTATTCAGCTTTGTCATAGGATGCAGCTCCACCATCACTCCATTAGCAACCCAAGCCTTAAAGGGCCGTCATGGCCAAGCCAAGTCTTTGATATCTCTTATCTTTATACACAGTAATTCTCTCATGTACAATTATTGAAAGAATTTTTATAGACCTTAATAGATATGAATCCATTCACATAATGCCATCCAGAATTTCCTATGTACTAAAATCACATTACTGTTAATGGTATAATTCTTGAAAATTATCAAGATGGATACAGAAATCAGATAGAAATTTGCTTAGATGGTTACATAGTTTGTATGTGCTATGCTTCTCAATCATTTTTTCTTCCCAATTGAATAGTGATAACACACAAAGTGATGCCAATACAAAAGAATTCTGGGTAAATATGCCAAATTTGATGACTCACTTAAAGAAAGTATCTGAACAAAAACCCCAGGCTACATATTATAATGTGGACATGCTCAAATATCAGGTAAGCCTCTTTATTTAGTCAAGATGTTTCATATTTTCAATGTATCTTTTAAATATCTAACATTAAAGTTGATTAAAAAAATAGTATTTCTTTTAATATTATTTAAAAGCTATAATGTGCAAACTGAAAATGGAAGTTCTAAGAGACCAGTCGGGAACTAGTGACAAAAGTATTTACACATATTCTTATTAGTTTAAAATCAGTCCCTGAACCTATGGAACTGAAAAATTAAAAAAAAAAAATAAGTAAGACAATTTGTTAAACAATTAGGGACAGGTGGGCCAGAAGGCTGAATAGGGAAATGCCATGATTCTGACTAGGGAAAGCTAGCTAAACCAAGGCAGAAGTGCATTCCCAGGGAGGAGCTGGAGAGAAATTTGCCGGGGAAATACTACAGAAAGCAGAGAGACACCACAGAGAAATGTGGACAGCATAATCACGCAGCAGTAGGCAGGGACACCATATACCGGGAACAGAAGAAAATTGTCTATCTGGAGAGAAATGGAGCAGATTGTCACAGTCAGTCACTGGTGCCCTTGCCTTACATAGAATCTCATTGCCCACACTGACTTCAGGCTCAGACTGCAGCCAAAGCTGGGGGAAGGTTCTAATAGATCATTGCAGTGGAAAAGTACATTTCTCTCTTCCATCCTCCACAGAGCACCCAGGCCAGCTAGGAGAAGGCATGATTTGGAAGAGATCAGCTGCAAAAAACTACCATACTAGGATCAGCCAAGGTCATATCAGCTGCTAAAGCTGTAGAATGTGTCTGGCTTAATGTGGGCCCTCACGATCAGACCATTTTATTGAAGCAGCTTTGAATCTGAGCCTAGAAAAGGGTTGTGTATACATGTAGGACTTACAGGCAAGCATGCATCCCTACCCATCTAGAGACTCTGAGGAGCAAGATGCCAGGCAGAGCATTAATAAGTAGCTGGCATTATCTGGAACCCAGACTAGCCTGTATTTTGATCACCCTGAAAGACGAGACATGAGGCTGTGATTATGCTAACAGCTATAATCATTGTCTCCCCCTTGCTGACAAAAGAGGAGACCCACCACACCCAATTGGGTGTCACCCTGGACTCTGACCCCATACTTAGGCAATGAAGAGCATATACTGGCCGCACTCAGCACACACTGAAGGAGCAGTCACTGCATCAAGTCACAGAGACAAAGTTCAAAGATAAAAGTCCTGAGAGGAGAAAACAAACAAGTGTTTCCAAAAGTGCCTAAAAATAAATGCAGGAGTACAGAAGGAAGCAAAGAAGGAAGGAAGGAAGGAAGGAAAGGAGGGAGGGAGGGAGAAAAAGAGAGAGAGAGAGAGAGAGAAAGAAAGAAGAAAGAAAGAAAGAAAGAAAGAAAGAAAGAAAGAAAGAAAGAAAGAAAGAAAGAAAGAAAGAAAGAAAGAAAGGAAGGAAGGAAGAAAGAAAGAAAAGAAAGAAAGAAAGAAAGGAAAGACATTGGAGCACATTGATTCTTCAATATTTGAATATGAAGACAAAGAGATTGGTGAGATACCTAAAAAAATGGAAAAATAATCACAGAATTATTCAAAAGAACACTGAAATAAAGATTATTGAGATGAAGAAATCCATACAGGATATGGATGAAAAATTTTGCAGAGATTAAGAATGTCTTAGAAAAATCAAACAGAAATATTAGAAATAAATAATTCTACATGTAAAATTGGAAATGCAGTGGAAAAAATCAACAACAGGTTTGGTGAGACAAAGAAGACTATAGATAGCCTAGCAGCTGAATCCTCACATTGCATGCACCAGGATCCCATATGGGCACCAGTTCATATACTGGCTTCTCTACTTCCCATCCAGCTCCCTGCTAGTGGTCTGGGATTGCTGTGGAGATGGGCAAAACCTTGGGACCCTGCACCTGCATGATAGACTTGTAGGAAGCTCCTGGCTCCTGGCTCCTGACTTCAGATCGGCTCAACTCTAGCCATTGCAGCCACCTGGAAGAGTGAACCAACAGATAGAAGACATTCCTCTCTGTATTTCCTCCTCTCTATGAATTTGCCTTTCCAGTAAAAAGAAAAAACACTTACAAAGAAAAAAAAAAAACTATAGAGCTAAAAAACAAATCCTTGACAACATATCAATCTTAAAAAAAATAATAAAAGCAAAAACTTAGGAAAACCCAGAAAGACTTATGCGACACCATCAGGTGACCAAGCATATATATTTTTAAGAGTTCCTGATGGTTCAGAAAGAATCACAGATTAGACGGATTATGCAGCCAAAAAAAAGCAGAAAGAAACTTCCCTAATGTGGAGAAAGGAATATCCAAGTACAGGAAGCAATAGCACTCCTAACAGGCATGTTCAGAAGCAATCTTCACCATGACACATTATAGCCAAACTTTCAACAATAAAACATTAAGACTCTAAAACACGCAGAAGGTAAGTGGCATGTTAACTTCAGAAGGTCCCCAATTAGAGTAATAGCTCATTTGTCATCAGTAACCCTACAAGGGAGGAGAGAATGGGGAGACATAGTCCAGGTGATAAAAGAAATACAGAATACTGTATCTAGCAAAGATCTCAATTATAAATAAAAGTGAAATACTTTCCAATTTAAACAGAATTTTAAAAGAATTTTGTCACCACCCATCCAATCTTATAAATGGTGCTTGAGGAACTGCTACACACAGAAATAGAGAATGATACCCACCATCCTGAAACCATGCAAAACAAGATGTATCTATTTGCAACCTACAGGAAATACACTTATCAACAAAGATACACATAACTGAAAGTGGAAGAAACTAATTACAAATCTGCTCAAATATTGCAAATAAATGAAAAGAAGAAAATCCTTTCAAACTCATTCTATGAGACCATCATCATGTTAATCCCAAACACACACAAAAAGATACAACTATGACCAATATCCTTGATCAATATAGATGCAAAAATCCTTAATAAAATACTAGCTAATCAAATCTAGCAAAGTATCAGGAAGCTCATTTGCTAACACCAAGTGGAATTTATCCCTGGTATGCAGGGATGGTTCAACATACACAAATAAATAAACATGACACCTTCCATTAACAAGCTGAATAAAGAAACCATGATACCTCAATGGATGCACAGAAAGAAAGCATCTGATAAAAATAGAGCATCATTTCATGATTTTTTAAAAAAAGCTTTATGCCACTTGGATATAGAAGAGAAATTCCATAACTTAAGGAAATTTATGAAAAAAAAGGAATAGCAGCCTCTGATTGGGTGGAGGAAAGTTAGCAGCACTTTTTTTTTGTCCTACATCCTTTTTAAATTTATTTATTTATTTTATTATTCCATGATATAATTCCACAGGTTCCAGATTTCCCTTACTCCCTGTCTAAATCTCCACTCCCTCCCCACCACTGATTTCCCCCATGTCACTACAATAGTATGGTCCCTCACAATCGGTCATAAATCCATCATTCTGCTGTTTAAGTGTGTCCTGATATTGCAGGCATGAACAATTGCAGAGAATCCAGCATCCTATTGTCAAGATGCATTCAATAGTTTCACTGGAAATTCATATCTGACTTTGAAGTAGAGATGCACACTGCATTGTATCTTCACATCTGTATGTGATAGTCTCTACTACATAGTTACTATACATTCCCTTAAATGAAAAGCCATAAAATGAAATCAACAACAGAGAAAAATAGAGAATTTACAGCATGAAATTAAATAACATGCTACTGAATGACCAATGTGTTGCTGAAGAAATGAAAAAGAAAATCAAAGACCTTCCTGAAGCAAACAGAGCTATTGTGTGACCCATGAGTCAGTGAAGAAAGTGAGAAATACAAAAACGTTTTTGAATGAGTGAAAATAAAAGCAAAAATATCAAACCCCCTGAGATGAAGCAAAAACAGTATTGAAAGGGCAGTTGATCTTGTATTTTGCATAAAGGTTGCCTTATATCAGAGAGAACATATGCTAATTTTTTTTTTTGGTTGACTTGTTTCACTGAGCATAATGGTCTGTAGTTGGGACCATTTGGTTGTAAATGGTAGAATTTCATTCTTTTCAATGGCTAAGTAGTATTCCATGGGGTAGATGTACAGTTTCTTTATCCGTTCCTCTTTGGATGGGCATCTAGGTTGTGTCCATGTGTTTGCTATTGTACATTGGAAAGCATTTTCTTTTAAGAGTCAGAACCAGCCGGGATGCCCATTTTTGCTATTAATATTCAACACAGTTCTAGAACTTTTATGCAGAGCCATTAGGCAAGGAAAAGAAATTTAAAAAGAAGAAAGTTAAGCCATCCTTTTTCGCACATGACACAGTTCTCTATATAGCGAAACAAAAAGTCTCACTAAGAGACTATTGGACTAGCATACTGAAGCCACATTGCAGTATGCATCTCTGTTTCTGAATAAAATTTGGACTCCCAGAAAAACTGTTAAATATATCTTGACAATAGGCTGCTGGACTTTCCACCATGGCTTATATCTACAATGTCAGGTACCACTTAAATAACAGAATGGTGGACTTGTGACTGTTGTTGAAGGACCATACTATTACAAAACTTTCGAGGAAATCAGTTGGGAAGGGAGAATAGGGTGGGTGAATGGGAAATCTCTGAACCTATGGAATGGCATCATGAAAACTAAACTAAAATAAAATAAAATCAATTTTTAAAGAGAGACTACTGGAACTCACAAGAGAGTTTGATAAAATAACAGGGTTTAAAATCAATGCACAAAAATGAATAGCCTTTCTATACTATGGCTAAAAAAGAACTTATAAAATCAGTGTCATTCACTATAGTCATAAAAAATTGTAATGCCTTATAATGAATTTAACCAAAGATATGAGGGATCTCTATGATAAAATTATAATCATTAAGGAAGGAAATAGAAGAAAACACCAAAACATTGAAAACTTTTCCATTTTTTGTGAATTGGTAGAATTAATATCATCAAAATGTCTATATTACCAAAAGCAGTTTACAGATTCAATATGATCCCAATCAAAATACCTTACAATATTCCATTCAGATCTCAGGAAAAAGAAGAGGCTAAAAATCAATAAGGAGGGCTTGGCAGCGTGGCCTGGTGGCTAAGGTCCTCACCTTGATCCCATGTGGCCGCTGGTTCTGATCCCTGCAGCTCCACTTCCTCTCTGTCTCTCCTCCTCTCAGTATGTCTGACTTTGTAATAAAAATAAAATAAAAAAAAATCAATAAGGAAGCACAAGAGACCCAAGAACTAAAGCAATCTTTTGTTTACTTTTATTTTATTTTTAATATTGTTTGTTTACATAATTCAGAGGGACTCACACCCATGTGGGTCTCTGATTAGGGTGGGGAGAATTAGATATGGAGAAAGGTGAGCGGAGAAAATGTTTCCATTTTTCTCTTGTGTCCTCAGGGGAGGAGGGGAGAACTATTCCTTGCTGTCAATTTACATTAGCACCTGAGGTTGCGGGACAGTCATTTGATGAGGCCTTAGAGACCTTAGTATGAGGAAGAGTGTTCTGAGGGCTTTACTTGAATGGTTTTTATAGTACTGAGAAGTTTCATTGCTCCAGAATTGAGAAGATTATATCTAAGATCTATTGGTTGACAAAGTCCACCTTAATGCATCCACAGACCCAAGAATATGCTCCAGTAGTTGGCCAGAATTGTCCAAGCTGTTCTGTTTTCCATCCTGTGCTGAGGCACTCAACATACCCTGCTAGCCCAGATGAGCTGACTGTCAAAAACAAAGCTAGAGCTATCATAATAGACTTCAACACTTATTATAGCGCAGTTATAATTAAAAGAGCTTCATACTGGCACATAATTGGATATGTAGATCCAAATCCCCAAAATCATTTCACATATCCGCACCCAACTAATTTTTGACAAGCAAATTGAAATATATTCAGGGAAAATGTCTCTTAAACAAATGATACTGTGAAAACTTGGGTCTACGTGTGCAGAAATGAACAAGACCCCCTCCTACCTTACAACTTACACAAAAATCAACTCAAAATGGACTGAGGATCTACCTCTGTGACCTGATATCATCATATTACTAAAGGAAAAATATTGGAGAAATTCTGCAGGAGTTAGGCATAGACAAAGAATTCTTGGCAAAAAAAAAAATCCTAGGAACATAGGTAATTAAAGCAAAAATTTTAAAATGGATTATATGAAGGTAAGAAGCTTCTTCTGAACTGTAAAGAAAACCATGATCAAAGTGAAGAGACAACCAAGAGTGTGAGAAAAGATTTGCAAATTATACAACTGATATCAGACTAATACCCAGGATCTATAATCAGCTCAAGAAATTTAACAACAAAACAAAGAATACAGTTAAGAAATAGGTAAAAGGCATGAACAGATAATTTTCAAAGGATGAAATACAAATTGCCAATAGATAGATGAAAAAATGTATGAGACCACTAGCTATCAATTGAAATGAAAATAAAAATCGTGATAGTATTTCATTGGTTATCAACCAAGAATAAAAAAAGCAATAAATTCTTAGTTTCTGGAAACCAATAACATACCCAAGAGACTGGAACATCAAAACCATGCCTTCACACATCGCAAAAGCACTTCTCCAGGTGAGGAGCATTTCTAAGTAGATAACTTCTGATCAGAATACAGAGCATGATGAGTGGTCTTGGGACCAGAGTTGGTTTCTCCACCTAGCCACCTTCATGGTGATTTTCACTCAGAGCTCACTTGTGAGCAGCACAAACAACATTATGGCATTCAGACATCTAAAACCTTTTGTGTGGGAGAGAAATAAAGCTTTTGGTTTTGTTTCAGTTTAACAGTTGAGCCTTAAACTTTCTCTTTCCTGTCATTCGGCAAGGTGTCAGCCCAGGGCATTCAATCCACACCTCTGAATCTGGCAGTGAACTGGCGATGTGAGCCTGCAAGCACTGACCTGCGCATAGATTATAAGTACAACGTGGATGCAATGACAACCGCAGTGGCCCTCAACAACGTGCAGTTTCTGGTCCCCATAGATGGTGGAGTAACCAAACTCCAGGCTGTGCTCCCACCAGCAGTCTGGTAAGCAATCACCAGTCCCTATTCTCCTTACCAAAAGTGTTCCTTCTGCATAAAAGGGTCATAGGATTCTTAGGACTAGTGTCTCCTATAGGAAGAAATCACAGACCTGTAAGTTAAGTATTGGCAGAGGAAACAGAAATGGCTGTCTCTGTTTTTAGTACAAAAATGATGTAACATGGGCATGTCAATGCTTGCACAATGGTGGAAGGGCTAGAAGAACAGGATTGAGGCTGGACCACCAAGAATATTTCCCAGACTATTGCAAAACTACCTACTAGGGCAGTTGCTACCTCTACCACCTAAAGTGGAAGCAGAGAATTTGCAAGACTTCTATTGGAACCAAGGAGTTCAAGAATCCACCATGCAACTCTGATCCAAGAATCAGAAAACTCCTAGTGGCACCTCCTCACAGCTTCTCAACACTCTTAGATTGGGAAATCGCTAGATCCCTGCCCATGTAATCCTCACATCTTGTAAGGCTGCTAGCTAAAGGAAAACCCCTGAGAAAACAGGAGAATGGTCGCTGCTTTCTGTGTCTCAAACTGTGCAGGTATTAGTGGAACCTAATTTGTAGCCAGTAGCCAAACCGCAAGGGAATCTGAGGATCGCAGTGTTTTGTTTTCTAGCTCCAGAACTATTCAAAGGCACATTAAAAATGTTACAGGTTTAAAAACTGACTAGATAATGGCAACAGCATTTACTACAAAGAACTTGTTCTAGAAAGAACATTCCATTGTTCTTTCCTGTGACTGCCAGAAGCAAGAAAACAGAACATTTAAAAAAATTTTTTCAACCAAATGACAGCCCCTTGTATTAACTCATGAACTATATACTTCACATCTATTATTCCAACACATGTGTTCTTTAATCTGAATTGTGTTCTAAATGTTTATCTTACAGTGTTATAGCTGAGTACAGTAAGAGATAAGAGAACTTACAAGTGTGTGCATCAATTTTAAAAATTGTAATGTTTCAAGATTCAGATTTAAAAAGTAATGCTATACAGAAAAAATATGACAGCCCATTAAGCAAAATCCTTTTGCCTCATTTATCTTTAGGAATGCTGAACAACAAAGAATATTGTGGAAAATCCCTGATATCTCTCAAAAGTCAGAAAATGGAGGTAATACAATCACAGATGTACTGAATATATAAAGCTGAAATACTCTATTAGTCAATGATTAATCAAAACACAGAAAGTACTAACAGAATATTTTTGCACGTGTTGATTTTTACTAAGATCCCCACATCAATAAACCACCTCTTGGACACAGAACTGCTCTTACTACACATGTCTGTGGGATGGGAGTTGGTACAGTGGTCCAGTGGCTGCTTGGGTTGCCCACATTCCAGGGACTGCCTGCTGTGAATGCCAGCTCTCTGCTCAGGTACACTGTGGAAGGCAGAAGGTGGTGGCTCAAGCATTTGGGTCCCTGCCACCCACATGGGAGAGCCAGATAAAGTTCTCAGCTGCCAGCTTTGGGCTTGTCTAGTTCATGCTGGTTCAGATATTTGGGGCATAAATCGTCAAATGGAAAGCTCTCTGTCTCCATATCTCTACCTTTCAAAGAAATAAATAACCAAAAATTTTCTGAAAGTGTGTTTTCATTCACCTCAGATCCCGTCTTCCCTGATTAGATACTTATCACTTTTCCCTGATGGTAACATCATTTGTTGGAAAACATGTCTTCCAAGCAGCATGCCCCAAAATGTTTTATAATTTCTTGCCAAATTGTACTTTTGCTAGGTGCAGCTTTCATGTTAAATTTTACTCACCACCATTTTGCCACCCAAGCACGTACTATATTTCTTAGCAAATTTGATTTGAGATGTGAAAGTTTAAATACAATTTCCAAAATCATATCCAGAATATTATCTTGACTGTTATAACTGTACTTTTTTAGGGGTGGGTTCTTTATTGGCAAGATTTCAGCTGTCTGAAGGCCCAAGTAAACCTTCCCCATTGGTTGTACAATTCACCAGTGAAGGAAGCACTCTTTCTGGCTGTGACATCGAACTCGTTGGAGCAGGTTATCGGTTCTCACTCATCAAAAAAAGGTTTGCTGCAGGTGAGTGGGTTTCATGAGCCTCGTTTGTAAAAATGTTGCCTTAATGACTTCTCCCTTAGAAGAAATAGGTTTTGGGTTTCTCATTCTCTTCTCGTACTCTCAATCCCATCCCAGTCAGAAAGCAAACTGATTGCTGAATGAAGTAAAGAAAAGGATAATGAACTCAAAGAATCAGGAAAACTCTCGCTACTTATTCTGGTTGTTTCTTATTAGGGTTAACCAGTCATTACCTGTCTATACAGACATAATATACATACATGTGTAGGTGAATATGTACATGACAAATATGGTGTATACATATTTTGATGAGATTAATTAAATAAGTCCTATCTTTATTGTTGACAAGATAAACACTGCTTAACTTCGAATTTATCCCCCATTTGAAAAGTCTTAGTTCTCAAGTAGAACTTCATAGATTTTTAATTTGTCAGATTTAGCCAAGATCTTTAATAATAACCATGAAGAATCTAGGCTATGAATGGGAGCTGTTTATCCATGAACCTAACCACAGAGCAAAATCTAATGCAAGGGAAAGGTTTTTTTGTTTTGTTTTGTTTTGTTTTGTTTTGTTTTGTTTTTTTCTTTATGCAACTGGTAATTGAGACTCCAGATACATTGCTTGAGTATTATACTGGGATAAATCCTTGTTTTATACCAGCTGTACTGATGCAATTATTATCTTTTTCAAAAAAATAACCATGTTGAAAAGTAAATTATATGAACACCATTCCTAAAAATTAAGTTGGATTTTCAAATCTTAAAAACAAATCTGCCAGAACATTCTAGACAAAACTCCAGGCTCTGTGAATTATTGACCTGTTAGCATGCAAAAAGGCAGCTGGCTGATCTATAAACTGAAAATAATCTTCGTTTGCACCCCTGAAGTGTGCATAGTTGGCTCCTAAAGATATAGCAGAAAGAAGTCAAATGTTACTCCTGTAATACTCACATTATTGACCTGCAGATAACCATTTGATATGTTGTGTGTGTTTTTTTCCAGGGAAATACTTGGCAGATAACTAATAAAATCTTATGCAAGATTTGAAGGATTTATATAATTAAGAACTGTTGTATGAGAAACAGGTTTTCATTTTGGTTTGATGAAAATAAACCAAGATCTGCACTTGGGATCTTCCAGCTAAGAAGTCAGTGACGTTCAGCAATGGTTTCCCTCACACAATACCATGATGACCAGTCCTACAGTATTTACTTCTAGGTGTAATATTGTTAATGGTTTTAAAATGTAATTATTGTATTTGTAAATTGTACTCTCATTCCAGTAAGGCAGTTAGATCTTTGAGTTTTAGCATTTCACCATTCCTGAAAAGGATGTAATTTAAACTGTGGTATGTAAATTTAATAATAGTACTGTTGAACGGCACAATGCTTACAGAAGTAGATTGCATTTTGTCAATATATAAAATTTAAATATAATAATGATAGCTGTCATACAGGGGGTGCCACATATAAAGAAATGTATATGGAAACAGAAGAAAAAGCAAACTTACATTTCTTCAGTCCTTAGTGTGTTTTAGTCTAGTGCTAAATAAAACTTCTATCTTCAGATGTTTAATGGGTGAAATTCAGAAAACTATTTCAAAAAATAATTCTAAGGTTACAGCATATTCGAAGAACAGCATTAATTACCACTTTTTAAAAAGCTTTTTTTTCAAACTGCGAATTTCATAAAAATGCAACTGTGTAAACAGGGCCTCTTATTTTTATAACTTGTGTAAAAAGGAAAAGCAATTCATATTTAAAGTTTAAGTATATTAAATTATAATCAAGAGTAAAGGAGATGTTGAAGTCTTAACTATTTCCCTCTCTCCCCACAGTTTTGTCAGTGTGGAAACTGCTGAATAGTCAGTGAAACTGAACCAAAATTGTGATTTTAAGAATTCAAAACTTTCCATAGTTGAACTGGCTAGTGACTTTTGCACAATTACTCTGAATAGATGGTCTCTCTCATCCAGCATGGGGGGTGACCATTCACGTCTTCCTCTTAGCCCATAGGAATAAACACATTGAGACTACACGTCTCAGATGCAAAATTTTAGTCCCTTATTTAAAACTAGAAAGTTTTAATTGTCATCATTTGTGACACTGAGAAAGGGAAAAACAAAGCTTTATAAATGCAATTATCTTCACATTATTGTGCAATAAATTTCCTTTTGGATGATTAGGGTTCATTGTATAAACCTGTACAACTTTGCCATTCTTGGAGAATCAAGAGGAGAGTTGTCAAAATGCTGTCATTTTCTTGTTTCAAGATGCTCTAAAAACTAGTTAGTCTGTCTCCACAACACAGAAATTAAAACAGGACTTGTTAAATGCTCCCTCATTAAAAAATGAAAAAAAATGGCCTTCCTTTAAATCATAGCACTTATTTTGAATATATTACAATTTCTATTCAAGATTATACTATTCAGTATAATCATTAAGTTGTTATGTTTATCATTAGCTGTTAAATTTCATTTTTTATTGATTCAGACTTAACAAAGAATCTTTAGCCCCTTTAAATTTTAGAATCTGAATTTTTTAAGTCTTATTTTTTAAATTAAATAACTAATTATTTATAGTGGAAATTTTTAAATAAATCTTTGTACTCCTCAATCAGTGCTTGCTACTGAGAGAATGCTCAAAAATATCTGTTTTATTCTAGAAGAATTCTTACCATTGAAACAAGCTCTTAATCACTTCCCTATAGCTGTCTGATATTGAAAAAAAAATTTTAACAAACTAGTATACCATTTTAAGTAAAGATACTCAATTTGATTTTGAGACTAAAGTAGAAAGTGCAAAATTTTAAAACTCTCAAGACATGGAAAAATTTAGAACACCAAAACCAATGGAAAATAATTATCAGAAAATTGATATTAACCCTGCATGCTAATACAAAAATGTGTCTTTAAGTAGTCAAGTTAATAAAGAACTTTAACATAAAGCATTTAAAGATGTGTAAATGTTACTGGTTCTCATGTCTTGCTCATATTTTATTTTGTGTATATATATATATATACACACACACAGAGACATATATATATACAATATATATATATGGACTAAATAATTAAATGCAAAGATTTTTCCCCCAAAGAATAGTTCTGTTGATATTGTGAAAATGTAACTGAGAAGATAAATTATATTAAGCTCTACCATTATTCAAATGTTTCCAGGGACTAAATTTGAAGCTATGAAGAAATCCCATAACCCTTCATTGATCTTTATGAAACAATGGACAAACTTCAGTAGAGAATATAAATTTGTCCTTTCAAAAATACATCAGATAATAATACAATTAGTTCATATCAGGGATTTAGATTTGGGTGATTTGCTTTGTTTTTTTTTAATCTTGTTGGTAATATTCCTCTGTTATGTCTACAAGCACAGTACTGTAGAATAAGAATTTATGTGGTGGAAAATGACCCTACACCAAGCAAGAGTCTCAGTTATCAACAATATGTTAAAGTCAGGTTTACTCTAGTATCATGAGTTAAAACCAAGTGGAGCGGGGTTATATTAAGACAATTTTTCAGTACCAGGGTTAAAACAAAGAGAAAGAGTTCTAGTTGACTAGAATACTAGCTTTTGAACATTATGACTAAAAACATTTCTGCTATAGCAAGAAAGAAAGTAGGACTGGTATGGCTTTATTTTGACAGCATGAAAAATGTGTTGTTCTTTTAAATAAACTGCACATTTTCATGAAGCTTTTAAATGTAAATGTTGTTAATAACTTGATTTTATTATGACTATCATTATAATTATAACTTTAATTAATTTTAATTATAATTTAATTAATTTTAAAGTTGACATCTTCTCTACATCTACATCCGGAATGAAAATTCACTGTATGTTATCTGACTATCTTTCCCCTATAAAAAGATACCCATGTTTTAAATGAGTTTGAGTGGTTACTTAGAGTCCCTCAGGAAGACAAATTGCAAATATTCTTTTTGGTTCTGCATATTTTTATTAATCTTAATGTGCAACGTTAGAGCCTTAATGACCCATATTTCCATTCCTAAACCTTGTTTTCAGACAAACAGGAAACTACATTAGTTCTGCTGTTAACTTCTGCTGTAAGACTCTGGACAAGTTATAAATTCTTTTCAGTTATTAATCTTTGAAATAAGGGATTAGGATTGACAGTGACTTTCAAATGTTTCTTAATAGCAAGATTTTTTTTCCAATACATTGCATAGGAAATCCCATTAGGTAAAACATCTCAAAGCCATGAAGGG
Organism: Ochotona princeps; assembly: GCF_030435755.1. Lineage (NCBI taxonomy): Eukaryota > Metazoa > Chordata > Mammalia > Lagomorpha > Ochotonidae > Ochotona > Ochotona princeps. The sequence goes on from NC_080833.1 coordinate 55,197,100, forward strand.
ATAGCTTTTTCCAGCATTTTAAATCTAAGCTCCCAGAGCACAGTTTTTATCAGTTTATTTCAAAAGGCTCATAGAAAATGAATCTGAATGATAAGTTTATTGTGGTGCAAAACATTTTGATATTCTTGTACATGAAGGACCTTTAAAATGTGTATAATGAAAAAACTATGCATGGATTTTTAAGAGCTCCATATCTTCCAGCTCTGAAGTGCCATGATTCTACTTTACTCAAACCACCTTCTGAATTTTTATAACAAACTTTCTCAGTCATAGTACTTGATAAAAAAAAAAATGGTATGCAAGAGATTTTCAAAAAGTTCATCGAAAATGTACATTTTCTTTTACTTCCATTTTTCCATGAAATGTTTTTAAGATTTATTTATTCTTACTGGAAAAGCAGATTTCACAGAGAGAAAGGTTTTCCACCAACTAGTTTACTACCCAAGTGGCCAGAGTTGAGCTGGTCTGAAGCCAGGAGCCAAGAGTCTCTTCCAGGCTTCCCAGGCCAGTGCAGGATCCCAAAGGTTTGGGCTGTCCTCTACTGCTTTCCGATGCCACAGGCAGGGAGCTGGCTCATTTTCTCATTAATTTTTTTTTTTTTTTAGAATCAGGAGATTCTTTTTTTTGAAAGATTTATTTATTTTTATTACAAAGTCAGATATACAGAGAGGAGAGACAGAGAGGAAGATCTTCCGTCTGATGTTTCACTCCCCAAGTGAGCTCAAGGGCCAGTGCGCGCCGATCCGAAGCCGGGAACTAGGAACCTCCTCCAGGTCTCCCACGTGGGTGCAGGGTCCCAAGGCTTTGGGCCGTCCTCGACTGCCTTCCCAGGCCACGAGCAGCGAGCTGGATGGGAAGTGGAGCTGCCGGGATTAGAACCGGCGCCCACATGGGATCCTGGCGCGTTCAAGGTGAGGACTTTAGCCTCTAGGCCACGCCACTGGGCCCCATTTTCTCATTAATTTTTAAAGTACTCTCATACTCTCATATACTTAAATCCTTACCATGTATCAGTCATGACAGTTTTCAGTTCACTAAATCCTTGTGTCCATTCCAAATTTGTAGCTCCTCTTCATTTCCTATTTTACCAATAATGATATTGAGGCATAGATAGAATTAATTTGTTAACCACAGCTGGAAGTTAGTAACCTAGTTATTTTGACTGAAGAGAGAGCACATTAATCTGTTTTGCTTTGCCCATTCTGAGAACATCTCCCATTACATGTTACTCTCTAGGAATGCCAAGAAAAGACAGTATGAAAAATTAGTATTACATTAAGGATAATTACAGTAACATAACTGTTGAGAAAAAAACAATGTTTTTCAGTTATGAATCGTGAATCACTTGTATTTTTATTTAAGAGGTCAATGATTTTGATAAGCAAAAACTACTGTATACCCAAAACATATAATACAGCTGGCCTCAATAAGCTTGTATTAAATGATAAATCTCTAGGTATGGGATAAGGAATACATATTTTGATAAGCACTCAGAATTTGAAAATTACTTTCTGGTACTATCTAAGACTTTTTTAAGCCCTGACATCATATCAGATCTTAAGCATTAAAGTTCAAACTGAAAACCATTTTTTAGTGAGCTTATTTTTCATTCTATACAGTTGACTTCTTTAAAAAAGGCTGAGAAATTTTTGCAGGAAAATATTTGTCTTCTTTTTAGAGTTGTTTAGTTATGCTGTCTCAGTCTTGGAGCAGTTTGAAAAGCATTCTCTCACGTTCAGATTTCCATCCTCTCCTGAAATGACTTAAAAGACTGTAACCAGTAGGTGGCTTGAAAGCTTGAGCCACTCCAAATCAAAGTCCGAATAAATGTCTCCTTCTTTGCAAGAGACGGACGAAACTGTGGCTTGACTAGTTTTGTAGGCTACTCACTATATGCATGGATTAGTTTCATTCCAAACTAGTTGCATTATCATTTGTTTTACTTTTTTTTTTTTTCAAAATAATCCTAGCCTGTTAATTAAGGTTGAATGATACAATAAAATGTGCAGCTAGCCGTGGGAGAGATGAGTGTACTGATATGTCCGTGCTTAGATTTTCTCTTTCCCAAGAAGCTAGTCATTTGAATCAAGCACCATTCTATTCAATATATTCACTTGATCACACAACGATTTCTCATCACACTTTTTTAAATGACAACATGATTTTTTAAAACTTAATATGAAATTCATAAAAAGTTAAAGATAACTAGACATGAAATTTCTATTGAATGCGTGTAGTAAATTGCTGAAGCAAATTGACCAAAAAATAGTTCCGACGACCTACTCTGTCACTTTGCTGCATGCATTTCTCTTAAGGGCCTATTTTGTCTGCTCTTTCGGGGTTTTTTTTCTTCCAATTTGCAGGATAGTATCTAAATGCCTTTCTTTCACTTAAGAGTTAAATGTGGCTACCATTAGTGTTTTTTTGTCCATAGAATGTTTAGAGGAAAAGTGATATTGGATCACATCGCAAAAGACTCCAAATGTTAAAAAACAACAAAGAATAATAAAACACACACACACACACACACATTTACCCGTATCTTGTATCATTGTTCTGATATGATCATCTTCTGGAGATAAGAGTTGCAATTTTAATATTTATTTGCATTCTAAGTGTCTATAATGAAAGAATGTTGAAATTGACCATGGTAAAATCAACAAGAAATTGACCATGGTAAAATCTCTTGATTGACCTTTACATTTAATACTAAATTTCTATTTTAAATAGGTATTTCTATGACAGAAAGTCTCCTTGGTGTTGACATTCACTATGAGTTCAATGATTTATTCTCCATAGGTTCAACTTCTAATGTTATTTTCTTCCATTTATAGTATTTCTGATTGCATACCTCTATCTCTAGAGTAGACCTTCGCCTGTTCTGAATACTCTAACTTTGTGAGATGTTTCAACAAAAGCAAATATATTTTTAATATCCCTTACGATTTAAAAGAAAAGAAATATATTTGGGTCATTAACACAATATTTTCAAAATATTTTTCCTTTCTACTAGTTCTGGTAAATGTGCATTATGGTCTGAGGGCAAATGACATTATATCATTGTTCTCAAGCTTTGAACATGGCTTGCATTTTATTGAAACTTGAAGTAAATATATCAGGAAAAGACATTTCTTCTTTCTAGGAGTACTTTTACAAAATTTTGGAAATTTTTCTTTTAGAACAAGTTTATGCATTTGTGAATATCTGTAAATAATATAATGATGGATGATTTCAAAAGATGCTTCTGGGATTGTGTTTGAACATTAACAGGATATTTGTCATTTCAAATCAGTTATTACCTATTTTAAGTTTTACTAGTGTATTTCAGTGAGTATTAAAACACTCAACGCAATGACATTATTCTAATCTTTTAAGTATCGTCTGAAAGGCCTGCACTGATGACATCAAACCCTTATTTGTTGAAGGTGTTCCAAGATGTTACCGTGTAGAATTAATAACAGTAATATTTCAGTTACTAACTTTAAGAAACTGAGTCATGGTAGAACAATAGTGACAATATTTTTACATAAGCTTGCTAGAAAGTATGTGAGAAATAATTACAACAAGGAGCAATGCACTGTTTAACGTGAATTCCTCAGCACTCTACATCATCTTAGCAAGCATTTCAGTCTTTTGGTTCCTGCTTTTTGCTTTGCTTTATTTCACAAATCAATTGTTTTATGCAAAATTAACAATATTTCTTTTAAAAATTTGTTGAGTACATTTTATCATATAGAGAAAAGTAACATTACTTTTCTCTAACCACAGTATAATTTTTTATCTATCCAAAGCTTTTGAATCGGCCTGATATATCATGAGCCATCAATCATGTTAAATGTTCTGTCAAACAAATGTCTCAGGCAAATGTCGAATTCAACTCACTCACTTGGTTTCCTAACACTTTAGTGACTTTTTTCCTCACAAAACAGATATTCAGTGTTATTCATACATCATTATTTCAAGCTATTTTAAATGAAACACCAAATGACTATTACAAGGAGCACCATCTCAAGATCCAAAGCCAGATTTCTCATTTTTGTGACGAAATGTTGGGATGATAATTCTTACAACTGTCTTGATTTTGCAAGTTGGTAATCTTGCTTTGGGAAATGGATATGAGATTGACTCCTCTGTGGTTCATCCCTGCCCTCTCCTTTCTCTTCCTCTCTTTCTAAGATAATAGTAAATTTCTGCTGAATACTTTTTCTTCAAAAATCCAAGTGTTCATATGATGATATACAAATCCTGTCTGTGAACAGAGTTTCACAGCAGGTCAAGCAGTAACTTACAGGGCTGGGTTTTTAAGCTGCTTGAACACTACTAGGTTGCAATATAAAAACAAAAACAACAAAACTGTTGCTTCTATAGGAAAAGATTCCTATGAAGGAAATGGTCTAATGTTAGCCTTCATCCTAAAGAGGCAATGTAAAGCATTAACTTTTTTAACATGTACTTTAACAATAAGAGAAATTGAGAAAGGGATCTCAAAGAAATTTGTGTCTCTAAAGGCATGAAATTCAGTCAAAGAAAATCTCGTCAGTGTGTCCTTTGTTTTGGTTTTGTGGTAGCTTTGTTTAGAGTTCCCAATAACCTATCTAGTAAAAACAGACTGAATTTCTTTGAGTTCATGCTGAGTATAGAATTTCACAACATTCCTTGGGCATAAGCTATTTATTAAAGGGATTGTGAATTACAGTACTCAACTTAGTTAAATTTAGTCAGAATGATTCCTGGCCTTTTGTTCGCTCCACGTCCCCTTAAACAGAGTAAACTTTACTCTGATGGTGACAAGAAAACCAGCACTGGATGTTAAGGCTGTTCCTTCTGGGCTGCAACACAGCTCTCAGAGCGACAAATGACGTCAATGCATTTCACTGGCTCGCGGAAGGTCATCATGAGATCATCTTAACGTTACATGCCTTATAAGTTACGAAAAGCGTGGATACCACTGTTTTGTAAATAATGGTTTTTATAAATATTTTTCCTTTGTAAGTTTCCCAAACACCCATTTCACAAAATCCTGAATATGCAACTGTTGATCATGACATGTTACTTCAAACTGGGTTCCCATTTCAAAAGTTTAATTATATATGTAAGTTGTTATTGAAATGTGATTTTTTTTTGCTGGAAAATAAATGAGAACTATAAAAATAAACTGAGTTGTGAGTCTCTTTTATTGTTTAGCCTCTGAACGTCATACCCACATTTCTGGAAAAACGTCATTCCATGTTCAGTGTAGGAATGATTGATCAAAAGTATGGCAAAGGGCAAAACTTCGAAGTCAAACAAATCGGCTGTAATTTCATTACAAACCTGATCATGTTACTTTTCCTCTTTATCTTAAAAAAGAAAATGGAGACATCTCTCCAGTAACACAGTCATGGAGTAAGTTCAATGGGGTAATATTAGCCAACCGCTTAGCAGCTCCCATCTAGTTCACAGTGAACATACGATCTTTGGCTGTTCTTACCTTTTTGCCAGGAACAGTTGGCCTGAGCTAGAAAACTTGAATGCTGCTCTTCCATGATCATCCAGTAGTGTGTCCTCCTGGAATCCCAGTCCTGTTCTCTTGTCAGGAACACTAGTGCTACACTCACCACGGGCCACGCCGGAGACTCAGTCACTGAACTGCACCCACCCGGGACTACAAAAGGCTCTGTTGGCTTTTGGTTTGGGAAAGGCCGTGGGTTTACAAACAAATTTCTTCCAAAGGACGAGGAAGGTTCGATTAATTGGGTCAGGTGCATTCTCAAGCCAAAGAGCTTCCATTTCAAGCCTTCCTAAGTTTTAATGAGCCAGAGGAGCTTCACCTGTCTGTTTACCTCTTGGAAGTCAAGATCACGCACCCCAGGGGGTCCTGGGACTTACTTAGCACTTTACATCTGAAAATCCCAACTTTCTAAGTCTGTAAAGGAAAAGCAGGCATTACCCACAGGAGTATTCCCCGCGGTCAACGCTGTGTGCCCGTGAGGCGTAGATGGAACCAGGCCTGGGGTCAGGGAAGGGCAGGTGCTGCTTTTCTTTGTCTGTATCTGCAATTTCAACTCCTAGGAAGCGGCACTCTTTCCATTTCTGCGCCTGAAAACTGTGCAGAAGGGATTGTGATGTAGGCGCCCTGGAGGCTGCATCTTTAGTTCCCGATGTTCTCCTGGCTGTAAAAGGGACCGGTTCTCCTACAGCTCTCCGCAAACCCGGGACATAACAAGGTCAGGAAGGAACCCCTCCACTACATCCTTAGGGAAGCCCAAAGAACCAAGGAGAGACCAGGGGAGAGGGCGGGGGCGGGCCGAGGGCGATGTTTGAGTAAGTCACCCTGGAGACGCGCCGGGAGTCCTGGCAGGGAGCAGAAGCTGCAGGCAGAGCCCACCGGCCCGGGAGACGCGAGCCACTCCGCCCCGCTGGGGCACGGAACAAGACACAAGTGATCGCTTCTCGGCCTTTTGGCTAAGATCAAGTGTGAAGACACAAGTGGAGGAACTTCCTCAACGCTACCGCCCCGTTTTAGGTAAGCTGAGAAGCAGGACTGGGGAGGGAGCCGCCCTGCGTTGAGACACTGGCTGCCTTGGCGTTTTGCCCTAGCCTCCTCTCACCCTCAAATAACAAAAAGTGTCTCCAAGTATGGAGACAGGAAGTGGTTCCCGAGTTTGCCTCCTAATCCACCTGCGTAGCGGGCCTTCCTAGGCGCTGTCCAAGACAGATACACAGGCAGAGGGGTCAACTCCTGGAGTCGCAGCAGCTCCAGTCCCAAGCAGACTTTCTGGGACCTTCCTAAACTGCCAGCAGGGCAGCTTCTGAAGTCCCTGCCAGGGCTGAGGTTGGTCCACGGGACTTGGAGAGGCTCAATGAGCCACTTGCTGACACTGAGCCTCCTCGGTCCACAGTCAGGGTCGCACGTGCTTGATATACACAGGTGAGCACACGTGGAGACTTAGGCACGCCAGGGATGCTCAGGCCCCCATTCCACCACCTTTCTCCAGCACACAATCCCTCTGCCCCATAGCTGGGCCCTTTGAGACCTTTGCCCGTCTCTCTGCCAGTCACTGAGGTTGGAGTTTCTGGTGGCGTTCTTTTCAACCCTCGAGGATCTCTGGGTTTTAGTTCTGTGAGCATGTAGCACAGAGCTCCCCACTAGGGGTTTCGGATGTACAGGTGGTGGATGACTTAAAGGAGATTAAAATCTTAGCCCAACTTCAGGAAGTCCATTTTTATCACCAGCTTGTCGATAAATATTTATGAAAAGCAGGTAGATTTTCCAATACGTTATTGAGCTAAACACTGAATCTTGAGGTTTGGCTCTGGTTCTCTCTCTCTCTCTCTCTCTCTCTCTCTCTCTCTCTCTCAATCTTTCATCTGCTGGTTTACTTTCCAAATGCCTCTAACATCTGGGGCTGGCCTAGACCCAAGCCAAGAGTCAGGAACCAGAAGGTTAATCTGGGTCTCTTACACTGATGCAGGGGGCCAACCACTTGGGCCATCTTCTGTTGCTTTCCTAGGCACTTTAGCAGCAAGCAGCTGGGACACAGGTGCACATGAGGGAAGCTGTCATTGTAGACCACAGCTTTACTAACTAGGCCACAGCGTCAGTCTCTGGCTCATCCTGTAAGATACACATCAAAGTGCCAGATATTTTTCCCAGCTCTGGCTCCCAATTCCGGTCTCTTGCTGAGACAGACCCTGAGAGGTAGCAGTCATGGCTCAGTTGATTGGGTCCTGGCCACCCACTTGGGAGACCTAGATTGGATGCCCGGTTTTGATGGCCCAGTCTCAGCTTTGCCGGTATTCAGGAAATGAGAGCTTTTTCTCTCTTTCACACTCTCTTCCTGTCAGATAAATAAATATTGTTGAAAATGGTCAATTCCTATTTGCTGTTTACAAAGTAAATCACTATTGATTGGGAAGATGGAAGTTCTTGGGGGAAATTTATAAATTCATAGTGACAACAAATATTAATTAGCAATGTTTTATCAAGATCAAACATAGGTGGGCAAATGAAAACAATTGATTTCTGATATGAGATAGCTTCTCATATGTACTTATTCTTTCTCCGTAACTTTCTCACTTGCATTTTTGTCATAGCTTATTATTTGTTTACATGAATTAAGTACAATACAGCATTTCCGGTTACAATGACCAGACCATACACTCCATATTGCTCCTGAGGAAATTCCATTTTTCTATGCAAAGACTGTAGGATAAGTGTTGACTTCATTGGGGACAAGGCTCTGATATACTAAGTGTTTTCAAACCGTCTTCTGCTATTTTCTGACAGTTTCCCATAGGTTATAATAATGTCGAAAATTACTGAAGACAAAGCAGTTCATCCATTGAAGAAAAGGGGGAGTATGTCCTCTATAAGTAGCCACGAGTTCTGGCGGAAGGATATTCATGGGCGCAACAAAGAGTGAGTAACCCAGTCTGTACAGATTTCCATTCAGTTATGGAATGAGCAAGTAGATGGCATTTATCAGGAGAGCAAAAAGTTTCCTTGGGGACATAATAAAGAACAAGATAGGCGATGACAAAGTTCAAGTCATCTTAAGGGGCCATACCAAAAAGAGCCAGTAAGTGATGAGTTGATTCTAGCAACATTTTTTTACTATTTCAAAGACTATCCAGAAAGATTTAATACTCAGAGAAACACATCTGTGTAGACCAGTCAAGCCTCTTTTGAATTCTGCTTACCAATAGTGTATCACCATACAGTTTTTACATTCTTGATGAGTATGATCCTTCTTGAAAATCCATGTGTTTGAAAATCCAAGCTACAGAGAAACACACACGCACACAAAGCAAAGGAGGGGGAGAATGATTTTCCATTTGTTGGCTCACTCCCCAAATGCCCTCAACAGCCGAGAACCAAGCCAGCCAAAAGTAGAAAGCCAAAAATCCATTCTCTGTCTCCCACATGGATATCAGGGACCAAGCACCTGACTAAATCTACATGAGTGGGAACTGGAATCAGGGGTGGAGTAGGGACTTTAACTCAACTGTTTCATTATGGGATGTGCACATCCCAAGCAGGCATGTTAACTGCTGCACCTAATGCTTGCTGCTGTTACTACGTACTAAGTCCTTGCTTGGGCACTTCCATTATCAGCGGGCCAAAGGGTATTAAGTATAGTTTTTGGCTCTTACTACATGTTGTATGTGCTCTTCTACAAAGGTAGGTCAATATTTTGTACATTTGTGACAGTCCTTTCAAACTGCTATGGGAAAGGAAATGACATAATAGTCAGCTAGTTTACAGGCTTGCTTTCTTAAGAGTCTTCATAGGATTGAAGGATGTGGTATATTAACTTTCCTGCTTGGAGAGATTAGAAGAACTGGAATAATTAGCATTATGGAACCAAAATCTTCCTATTCTCAGAGTATATCTCATGTTCTTATTTATAATTCCACATTCCAGTCCTGGCAGCCTGTGGATTTGAATCATAATCTTCCTCTTAAACACATTTTAAATTGAATAAAAAGGAGACGCAATCCCAACACATAGCAGAAGTAAAGGGGGGAGAATAATTGACTACTGACTGTAATTCTGCCTTCTAATTCCTATAATTATGTGAACAAATTATTTTAAAATCATTTGAGATAGTTATTGGCTTATATTCAGCTTATTTTTCTAAAAATACTATAAAATGAATGTACATAACTGATAAATATCTAAATTAAAATAAATTAAAAGAGCTTTTATCCAAAAACCAAACTATCATTCTGATTAATTTATTTACCTTTTCCCTTTTGAAAAAAGGGAAAAGGTCATATGGAATCAGAAGTTGACCAAGTTTAAACAGTTAGAGATCATTCCATTGTTGATTATCTGTACATACAAAAATGAAAATAGCAGAAAGACAAATATAATTTTCACAACACATTTGACTAAATTTTTTACTAGCAACTTCATTTAAGTGATCATCATTTCTATTTTGAATTTTCTAAAGCTTTGTACTTTTTTACTGCAATAGTGAAGGGGCAGCTTCCAAGTCCCCATGTAACGCAGAGGCCATTTAGCAGCTTGCTAGCTTTTCTTAATTTCATCATGCTCCATTGTCTGCCCTCTCTCTCTGCACACCGACTGAATGGGTGATTCTCCTTCAACGTTACAAAAGATAAGTGACAATAAAATGCAAGCATTGTTTTGAAATGATGATATTTTATGGAAAACACACACCTTTAATTTGAAAACTAGTTCAGGACCAGTGCAATGTCTCGACTTGATAATCCTCCACCTGTACGCACCAGCATACCATATGAGCACTGGTTCACATCCCAAATATTCCACTTGCCATCCAGTTTATGGCCTGAGAAAGCAGCAGAGGATGGCCCAAGTCGTGGGGACCCTGCACCCATATAGGAGACCAGGAAGAAACTTCTGGCTCCTGGCCTCAGCTCAGCTCAGCTCTGCTCTGCCCTTGTGACCATTTGGACAGTGAACCAGCAGATGGAAGATCTTTCTGTATCTCCTTCTCTCGTTAAACCTGCCTTTCCAATACAAATAAATAAATCTTAACATTATATAATTAGTTCAAAACCATTTTGTGACAAGACTAAGGCCGACAGGATGAAGCATATAACACAGGGTCTCATTTAAACTCTCTGGCATTAATAACATCTCTCGGGTAAACGCCAGTCTGTTTCATTGTGAAAAGACTGAAGCTTTCAAGGGACAGAGAAGGACCTGGAAAATCTGCTGTTTCTTGAAGGAAGTCTAAAATCAACACAGATTGATCTTTGCATACTACATAGCAGATAGAAGGCTGATCTCCAGAATATACAAAGATCTCCAGAGAAATCAAAACACCAGAACAAACAAACTGCTCAAGAAATGGGCACGGGAAACGGGCAGACATTTCACAAAAGAACAAACCCAAATGGCAAACAAGCATATGAAAAAATGCTCAAATTCCCTGGCAATAAGCGAAATCCAAATGAAGACAACAATGAGGTACCACCTAACTCCAGTAAGGATGGCACACATACATAATACCACCAACACTTGCTGGCAAGGATGTGGGGAAAAGGGAACCCTTCTCCACTGCTGGTGGGACTGCAGACTTGTACAGCCTCTATGGGAATCAGTTTGGCGAATACTCAAACAACTCAAAATCAACATACCATATGATCCAGCAATAGCACTCCTAGGGATATATCCAAAACATCTCCTACACAAGAAACCAACATGCACGCCTATGTTCATAGCAGCACAATCTACAATTGCAAAAACCTGGAAGCAACCAAAATGCCCATCAATAGAAGACTGGATAAGAAAGGTATGGTTCATCTACTCTATGGAATACTACTCAGCTATTAAAAAAAAAAAAAAAAAAACGAAATGCAGTTCTTTGTGGTCAAATGGGCCCGACTGGAATCCATCATGCTAAGAAAAATGAACCAATCCCAAAAGGTTAAATACCACATGTTTGCCTTAATCTGAGATGAAAAGATGACAGCTTGGAAGATAGTACCTGTATATTGTAATATTAGTGCAATCTCTAACAACCTGTATCCAATGCAATAAGATAATGCGATATAATCTATAAACCAACAATTAATGTCAGAATACTTAAGATCTACATCGAAAAACTGTAAAACCTACTATACCCTCAATACGCTATGTTAACCTGTAATGGGGAGGGAGTGCAGGGAAATCTTTCAGGACCATAAAAAGAGTGAGAAAAAAGTACAATATAGCCTATCAAGATCAAATCTGGTAATTCATAGACAACAGACTCAAAGCGGCACTAAACAACACTAAAACTACTATACCAATGCATGAGGAGGGAATCGGGTGCGATCCTGACAACCTCTTAACAGGAGGTCATGTGCGTGGAGCAGGGGGGCACTCCAGAGTGGAGCGGGTGGTAAGGAGGAAGCTTGGATCCCAACCATGAAGATTCCCAGACCTTCACCACAAACTATTAATATGAGCAACAAGGACTATATCCCAACTGCCTAGGAGGCCACAGGGAATTGGATGCCCTCGGAGGCCGAGTACTCTGAGGTCACCCACCCCCAACCGGAGGTTCCGCAGGGGATGGAAGAAGTCCAAACACTACCGTGCAGAAACCAACATCATCGGAAAGACAACCAGAAGCCCTGAGCAGTCCGCGGAAACAGAAGAACAATAAATGTCCTTCGGGACCAGGGAGGAGAGCTTTCTCTGGTCCGAGCCTGGCTCCACCTCTGGACCCCCGCCCTCCCTCGCAATGACCATCGGGATCGCTCCAAAAACCCCTCACAGCAAACAATCATACAAACTAAAAAAAACTAAAATAAATAGACAAACAACAGAAAGTAGAGCTGGAAATCTGACAGGAAAGCGCTGGCGTGGATTGGCTCATGCCTCGCTGGGTCGGACACAAAGATTAGTTACTCCTCACCATGGTGTTGAGGATTTTCCTGCACACCCCCCCCCAAAAAAAAATGTTCTGCACCTTAATTGTCGACAAATGTCTTGTTAGAGTTACAAGCCAGTCTAGATTATCCTAAAATCTGCCAAGATCAGCAAATGGCTAAATACTAAAATGAAATAGACATGAGACAGCTGAATGGTACTTTATAGCCATTTTAAGGTATATAGCAGCCGGTCCTGTATATAAACTAAAATTGAAATGTCAATGAGCTAATCATAGGTTGTGATTAGGACTTGTTTTTTTTTTTTTCTTTTTAACATACTGGTTACTCAAAACCATGTCAATTCCATAATGTTGCAAATTGCTGTTGATGTTATATTGGGACTCTTAATTGACTGGGATGATATTCTACCAGCTCTAACTTCGGACCAGAGATGGTCTCCCCAAGAAACTGTTCAACCCATCTGGACAATAAGTAGCTGGACTCTATGCCTGGTATACGTTTGCAAGGAAAGAATCTTGATTGAATTTGAACTGTAATACTGCATCAAGGTGGAGGAATCCAACAGGGGGGAGGGGTGGGGGATTCCCAGAGCCTATGAAACTGTCACATAATGCAAAATAATTAATGAAAAAAAATCAGCACAAATTTGTACCTGTGTTACAGTCTTCCAGTGTTGTAATTAATTTCTAACCACGGTCCCTGGACATAATAGATAACCTGAAGGGTCTTCTCAATTGTGAAAGGAAATATTCTCAATATCATCACTGATAAATGTATTCAGAATTAAATCTTCCTATTATTTTGTCACTGTAATTTTTTATGTTCCATAAAAGGAAAAATAAAGTATCCATAGGTTAACGTTTGCCAGAACACAACCATTCCTTTCTGTTCATGCACTGTCTGTGGCTAATTTGACACTAAAATGGCAAAGTGGAATAGTTGTAACAGAAACTGCAGGAGCTGTAAAACCAAGACTATCTGCTCTTTGATCTTTTACAGAATCTTTTCAGCCTTCTGCTTTATAGATAGGTATTATTGTCTTCCTCATTTTATAAGTGAAGACAGAAGCTTAAAGAAGTTGGAACTCCAAAACTACAGAATTAACAAGTTGCAAAATGGCATTTTCGTTTATTTTTCAAGTGTTTTCATTCCATAAAAATTGACAATCCGTGATCAATTTGCGTGAACGAAAGTATTCTACATAGTTGCAGAACCTTGTTTCCAGTGTCTGGAGAGGAGCAGGTGTTTTCAGTGACGTGTTTTATGGTGGAAGCTCTGCTGTGGCAGACTTTGAGCAGGTTTGAGCAGTTGTGCCTTTCTCTGTTCTTGAAATGGACACAGAAGCAGGAGGTCAAGTTACTTTCTCAGGATAATGTAACATGATTTCCAGGCTATTATCTCTGAGGCGGCTAGTCTTTCTAGTAGGTCAAGGCTAAAGTTGGGAACTGCAGTCTTTTGCCTAAAACCAAAATTACTGTATTGCTGTGCTGCCAAAATATTTGTATAGATCCTGCAACCGCCCAGCTTGGCCACACTATGCGCATTTCATGCACTTGTAAATTTATTCACTATTGTCTGAGCTTGCACTACTTGTTAGGCATGTAAAGGTGACTAACTGTAGAATTCTAACCTAAAAAAGTTCATTTTTTAAGAAAACTGAGAGTCACCTTATAAGCTTTTACTCAATAGATTAGGCTTTTCCAATAAAAATGAACAAAGTAGAAATCATTGTTTAATTATTCCATTTGAAGTATTTGTGCAGAATACACTCCAAGCACTGTGCTTGGTTGGTGAATTACACAGAAACAAGCCCTGCTCTTGTGTAACTTAGAATCTGGTGGACAAGACAGTAAATAAGTAATTTTCAATTAATGATTTTAACGAGTCCACCCTAACATGCAGTGAGCTACTTATGGGCAGTTAACAATGACATGGTCAGGCCTGATTCTTCATTTTGACAGGATATGGATAAAGACTAAAAGATCAGAGCTAGGGAATACGTTATGTTTCCATTTTCATCAAACCAAGGCCCCCAACAAGATCTGACTCAGGTTCAGCTGCCCCACAAAGACAGAGAAACTTAGGAAACCTAAAAAGGTATTGTTACTAAATGAAATCACAAGTCATTTTTTTATAAATTTTTAAGACATTTCACATGCAGTATTCTTGTATATCATGTTAAAAACCTATTGGTTGAATAAAGAAGATATTTTTATTATCTTTGTTTATTTTATAAATGGGAAAATTGTAGACTTTTTGATGCATTGTGTAGCGAGAAAGCTTCCTCACTCCAGGGAGGAAAATGAAGTCACGCTCCTACCGTGATGTGCGCCCTCCTGTGGTTGCCAAGGGCCATGCAACTCTGAACTCAAGCATGGATACAGCACAAGCTGTATGGGTTGTCCGTGACAAGTGCCTCATTTTCCTTTGGATAAACATTAGCTCAATGGGCTTCAGACATTAGGTCTGATATTTTACTCATTTCCTCTACTTGTGTTTTGTCAATCACAATTCCTACATTCACACATCAGAGTGTGGTTGTGTCCTTTATTCTTTGTCTTTCAAAACCATTCCTACTCATGAAATATGTATAACATAAGAACATGTCATTTATAATTTGATGCCAAACATGTTATCTCAGTTTTTGTTTCCATTATAACTATCCTATTATTAGTAACACATTACGTAAATAAAATACCTTCAATAACATAAAAATACAGATTTTCTTTAATGGCCACAAACATAGGCTACCTTACCAGACAACTAATACCACATACTGGTGAAGATGATAGCACACTTTTGTGCTTAAGCATAACAGTCACAAAAATACCCATAGATAATCCCCAACTGAGGAGGTTTCCATGCTTTCCCTTTTAAATGTATTCAATAGAGCAACACCTTCGATCTTCTGCTTCAGTCACAATGCTAACATTGGACTGGGATTAAAGCTGGGATGGAGCTGTGAGGGCAGTACAGTAACTTCGGGCATCACTGCTGCCTCCCTGCGTTTGCATGGACTGGAAGCTGGAGCGAGAAGCCAGAGGCAGTGCTCAGCTATGGTGTTCCCACGCAGTGTACAGGCCAGGCATCCATTTCACCTGGTTACGTTTCTCCATCACAGGTGCCATGGTTTGTGTTTATGTTTCTAATACTTCCTACCGTCCGTAATATAGACAATAGACAGTTGTTGAAAGAATGAAGAAAAAGTACATGAGTGTACCGATTTATACCCTAAAGCCTTTTTCTCTGTGCATTGTGCAATCTCTCCACTGGGAGGCAGCACGTGACTTTAGCAACAGTTAAAAAAAAAAAAAAAAAAAAGCACACTTAGATGATGTCGTTAGAAATTTGTTCGATCCAGAAACTTAGTGTTACAGATGGAAGGAGTATATGCTATTTCCAGCCTTTTTAATGGATTGAACTGACAGGCCCAAATGCGGCCATTCATTCTCTTGTACTGTAGCTTCAAAACATGAGTTCTCAATAATAATAAATATTGTTGCTGGTGAGGCTTAATTGAAATTATTGTTACTCTCTCACATAGTCATAACAATAACATATGCCTTGTATTTATTCTGTGTAATTCAAGGATTGGTTGACAAACAAAAATACCAAGTATTTTTAAGTAAATTGAATTTCAGAAAAGAATATACATGCTCTAACTTCTTAGCTATTTTTTCAAATTTTCTATGTAGATAGATCAGATATTACCGGATATTCATAAGATATTTTCAGTACAATACAAGAACAACAACGCGAAAGAATCACTTTTAGTATGTTCTACCAGTTCCATGCAGCTCTTTCTGCATGCAAGCTAATTCTGTCTTCAGCAATAATAATGCATCCAGAGCTGAAGATTAACTGGATTTTGTGTCTGGTTACTGTTTCTCCTTTGCTGGAATAATATTGAGTTGTGAGGGGGTGCCTTTCACTAGTAGTTCGTGCCAGCGTCTCACTGTTTCTGATTTGTCTTTTTAAAATTTAGATGTATTGATGTATTTCAAAGGATGTCAGAGAAAGAGTTCTGTCTATTACTTGACTCGCCAAAGGGCTGCACTGGCCAGGTGGACACCAGGAGCCACAATGTCTGGATCTCTCACGTGGGCGTCAAGCGCCCAAGCACTTGAACCGTGGCCTTGTGCTTTCCCAAGAGCGTCAGAGGGAATGTGGGAAGGGAAGAGCTGCCGGGACCATGACATGGATGCCCGCATGCGCAGCCACAGTTCCACCTATGGTGCCTCCACGGCTGCGTCTGCTGCATTTCCTTCATCCGACGTCACTCCTAAAACGTTACCACTGTCTTGGACATGAAGTCCTAACTGAAATCCCTCCTCATCAATGCCAGCATGTGCTGATGAAACCAAAAGACAGAAGAGTTTTCATATATAAGAAAGACAGGTAACTGTAGTATTCCCTTTGCCATGAGCTCACCTGTCTAGCTAGAGATGCTTTCATTGTCAACTATGCAAAGCCTGGACTTAGACACCTGAAATTCCTCCATCCTCCGCTTGCAATGTGACATAAACGCATTGAGTTCATTATACTATGTATACACAGCACTGGGATTAAAATGACTAATGTGCTCTTTTGAGTATCTAACATGTTTAAACATTTCAAGGACTTAAGTGAAACTGCTGTAAAATGTCGAAGTTTTTCTAAGCTATTATGAGGGGTCTTTAGTTCACAGAAAATGCGTATTATGAAGAATCTATGTATAGATTTCAATGTTGGGGGACCAAAATGAGCTTGTCTTTTATTTATTTGTTTGAGGGGGAGGGAGGCAGAGAGACAGAGGCATCAACCTTCTGGTTCACTCCCCCAGAAGCCTGTAACAGCCAGGAGGCTAGAAATGATTTCTCATATGAGTGGCAGTGTTGGAGCCATCACCTCCTGCCAGGGAGCGCAGAGTTGGAAGTTGCATCATGAATGAGGCCAGGACTCAAACCCAGGAACTCTACTGTGGCCATCCCAAATGGCAACTTCACCACTGTATTAGCACCACTTTGAATTATCTTTTATTGTATTTTTCCATAAACTTGTTGAAACACCTTTGTATTCTGAACTGATATGGATAAATCTCTAATGTTAAAATACAGGAATTCTTTTATTTCTAAAACTTTATCAAGCTTGTTTTCTGGTTTAATGTCACTTGCTCATGTTTCAGTCATATCCGATATTTTGTATCTTCCATTTGCATTTTCTCAAGAAACAAAGATCTAAAGTTTTTTGTTCAGGTTATTTTTCTCTTTTCTCTGTGTCCCCTTTCCAACCCCTATCATGTACTGCATGGTCCCAAAGGTACACAAAAAAAGAGTTTGATAAATTTAGGATTCTGTTGCCAGAAAAAAAAATAGAGAGCAATACTGAAAAATAAATGGTAATCCATGCTACAATGTTAATTATAATTCCCTTACAATAGTGGAACATTAGAAATAATAGAAGTAGCCTAGAGAATAAATAATTTAACAAAATGCAGGCTATCCCTATATTAAATGCTTTTTTAAAGATTTATTTATTTTTATTGCAAAGTCAGATATATAGAGAGGAGAAGAGACAGAGAGGAAGATCTTCCATCTATTGATTCACTTCCCAAATGAGCATAACAGCCAGTGTTGAGCAGATCTGAAGCCAGGAGCCTGGAGCCTCTTCTGGGTCTCCCACGCGGGTGCAAGGTCCCAAGGCATTGGCTGTCCTCGTTTGCTTTCCCAGGTCACAAGCAGGGAGCTGGATGGGAAGTGGAGCTGCCGGGATTAGAACTGGCACGTATAAGAGATCCCAATGCATGGCATGGACTTTAGCAGCTGGGCTGCCACGCTAGACCCTAAATGCTATCTTAGTATTTAAAATATGGTGTTGGTTACTATTTATTGACATGGAAAGTTAATCCATAATACCCTTTTGAATAAAAGAAAGGTCATCTGTAATATAATCATATGCCCAGGCATAAAAGATTTTGTTCAATGTAACAGTAGCTTAATAGCTACTGGGATTGTAATTTTTGTATAATTTTATTGCTTCTTTATATTTTTTTATGCTTTGAGTTTTGCGTAACAAGTATACACTTTTTATGATTACTGTGAAAATTGAAAGGTTTGATTACTGTGAAAATAAAAAGGCACTGAAAGAAACCACAGTCAATAACTCAAAAAAATCATTCTACAAGATTTGCTCTTTGCTTGCCAATCTTCAGGCTGTGGGGTTTTTAAACTATCCTGAGGTTACTGACCAGTCTCACAGTCATCATATTATCAGATGCATTTGATAATTAATCTTCAGTAGGCCTGGACACTGTCCTAGTGACGACTCGCCTGTACATCTTAGATTTTGTGCTACAGTTAATTTAATGCTTTACCAACTGTATTTCTCTTTCCATGAATTTTAATTTGGTGCTCAATAGAAAACAAGTAGGGTTTCATCAATACCTTCTTATGTTTGTACAAAAAAGTTTTCATTGCAATAATTATTTTGGATATCATTGCCCTTATTCTGCTGTATACTCACATGTGGTACTCTGGCTCTGGGTGGTAAATGGAATTTCTGAGCCGTGTCTGTATTTCCCATGTGTATCACACTGATCCCAAGGTCTCACTCCTTTTTCTGAAAAACGAGTAGAATAATGACTCCCTAACTTAAGGGTTGTTGTGAAGGTAAAATGAGACGAATGTTGGGAAATGTTTTTGCAAAGTTAAAAGTAGCGTATATGATACTGCAGCAGGCAGCTTATCTTACAACCAGGGAGTTTATGCAACATGGGATTGTTTAAGCAGATGCAATCAACAATCCTTTGGTGCTGCCCACAGCACCTGCAACTGCTGCAGCCAAACGAATTGGTTGCTACTTCAAAGGGCAGAAAAAAAACTGAGAAAAGCAGGTGTTGTACGAATGGAACGCTGAATCATTAACCCAGAAATACATCACGAAAGAAAAGCATCCACAGTGTCATACGCCACTTTCATGGGCTGCCTGAAACCTCAATTTATCAATATATTTCTGTTGCATCAAAGTTGCAAAGCAAAAGGCCTAATCAAAATGGATAATTCAGGGTTTTCTTTAAATGTAAAATTTCAAAATCACTCCCTCAAAAAAAAAAAAAAAAGGACTAAGCACTTTAAATTCCTTGAAGAGAAAAAAAACTCAAAAGATTAAGAACAAATCTTCCTTGTGCAATTAAAGTCAAAACAAATCCTTCTTAGGAAAGTGGTCACTTTGAAAACACACACACTATTATTTCATCTCCTTTCAAATGGCATCTGTTGTAACGTCCATTTTCACAGGTGGAGAAAATGGAAGGTAGAACATGCTTAGACTGCCATTAGTGACAGTTGGATTTCCTCTGAACCAAGCAGAATTAAGTAGAGCTGGAGGGACGTTAGGGGCTTCTCTTTGCTTGGGTCTCCTATTTAGCACCTGGGTAAGCTCATATTGCCTTGGTAACTAGCCCGTTGGTAACAGATCCTTTCTTATTGTTGAAAAGGGTGATTGATGCTTATTGATTTTTGATAGTTTGAGTGAATTGTGGTTCCTTTCACCAGGGAAAGGAGTTTCTAATTTTTTTTTCACATGGAAGGAACTTTGTGAGGTGCATATAATAGGGAACCCTTTAATACACCAGATAAATGCAGAGATGTTTCTCAATATGTTAAGCTTGTTCACATGGTCCCAAGCCCCATTAATGAACTTAGCCTGCTGGGATGAGAGCCTTTGCCCTGAGGCAGAGACACAAGTGGCGTTCCAAGTAACTTCCTCCTGTGTTAATATTTGCATCTAAAATATTTTAAACTGTAACGATGTTATTAAGATGTTTCTAAGGGATGCTTTTGTGGTTCATAAGCGTGATGATTGAGTTTACATACATCTGTGTGCCCTGTGCCTCTCTCCAACCTTGTTATGATATCGGCACATTACCTGTCTGATGTGGGGGGGTGAAATTCTAAGGTACTGACTTGACATTTTCTTAGAGAAAACTTTCTCCTTGCAGCATTTCAGCTTAGTGCTGTTAGAACAATGATTAAAATGTTTTCTCCCTTGTTTTTAGCTCTGTGAGTACTGTGTCTTATACAGATGAACCCAGCCTGCGTGACGATGTCTCCCGCCTTACAGTTCAGATGGAAAACACCTATCAGCTGGGTGCGTTGTATTTTGGTTCCCATCCCTGCTTTAGTGTTCTAGCTTGGTCCCTGCCGTGTATATAAAGTGTCTCCTGACATGATGTTGCATTAAATCCTAGCATAGTGTGCGGAAGCACACTTGATGAAGGGAGCTGATGCTGTTACTCTCTTCTGTAAAAGGGAACCAATGCCCATCATCTGCTTTTCCTTAGCCATGATTCCTGAACATCAGGCACTTCACTCACTGGCACTGATGTGCGCAGTTTATTACTGATGTAGCAATTCACTTGCTGTTTCTGCGTAGGTGTGAATACAAAGAGTATTTAAGAACGTTTGCCAAGGACCGAGCATTATGGTGCAGCAGGTCAAGCCAACACTGGGTCATGTACAGCCCATGTTCTAGTTCCTAGGCTCACGTCCACCTCCATTTCCAATCTAGTATTCTTGCTAACATGCACCTTGGGAGGCAGCTAGTGGTGGTTCAGGTACTTGGGTCCCTGCCAGCCACGTGGGAAACTGATGGAGTGGCTGGCTTTGGCCGGGCTAAGCCTGAGGTGTGACAGAGCTGTGAGGACTGAACAAGCAGATGGAAGATTTCCCTCTCCATCCTTCAGTCTTCTCTTAACCCTTCCTCCCTTCCTCAAGTAATCAGTCAATGAATAAACTTTATGAAAGGGATGATCAAAACTCCAAAACATTTTTAAAAATCCACAAAAGAATGGAATCAAATGATGCCGTTTAGTGTAAAAATTTTTGAGCTAGCTCTTTGATAATACACATTTTCCTATGAACTTCTTGGAGTTGTATGCATAGATTTCCAAAAACATTTTTGCACCAAGCTATCATTATCTTTTTATCCCATATTCCACAAACATTTCCACAAGCATATGTAAGTTAAATGAAAAAAAAAATCAGTGGTGATTGTTAGAGAAAAAAAAAAAACCTCAAGGCAGAGGCACATGACCCATGGTCCCTGTTGACGGAGATTTTATCTGTTATTACCACTGAGGTTTTAGGTCTTTGAAAATAAAAATCTTTGCACCTGCCCTATACTCCCAGTGGAATCCAGGTGAGTAACTTTTTGCTTTCATGTTCCCTCCTTAGACCTACTTGTTTACAACTGCATAGCTGCCCACCATTATCTGACTCCATAGATAATTATTACTCTATGGACAGGCCAGAGAGACTTGCTGAAGGGCAGAGGGAAAGACTCTATGGGCCTGGATAATTCTACCTGTGGCCAGTTATCCCCAAGAAAATTATAGGCCATCAATACATCCCATTAGGCCTGTAGTTAGTTAACTGCAGACTAGAGGGCTGTGTAACCAGTGCACTACTGTCGCTTCCATAGGGCTCATTCTGCACAGGTGATAGTTTTGCCAGCCGTTACACCAATACTCTTCCTGATAACTATCGGATTTCCTTTGGAGAAGTCTCATCACTACCATCATCCCCACTTTGATTCATAGCTGAAGCTGATAGACGCTAGAGGGAGGGGACAGAGACTGGTTCTGGGACAGCAGGTCTGGTCCTTGCAATTCCTTGGAGATGAAATTTAGGCAGTGTTGTTGAGAAAACAGATGATGTGCTGTAACACAATCAAAGAAAAGGGAATGGGTCTGGCATAGTAGCCTAGTTGCTAAAGTCCTCACCTTGCACACATCAGGATTCCATATGGGCTCCGGCTCTAATCCCAGCAGCCCCACTTCCCATCCAGCTCCCTGTTTGTGGCCTGGGAAAGCAATGGAGGTTGGCCTAAAGCCTCGGGACCCTGTACCCACATGGGAGACCCAGAAGAGGCTCCTGGCTCCTGGTTTCAGATCTGCTCAACACTGGCCGTTGTGGCCATTTGGGGAGTGAATCATCGGACGGAAGATCTTCCTCTCTGTCTCTCCTCCTCTCTGTATATCTGTCTTTCCAATAAAAAGAAAAAAATCTTAAAAAAAAAAAGGCAAGGGGCATTCAGCTTCTGTCTTCTTACCCTACAAGAAACAAAAACAAAAACAAAACAACAAACAGGATCTTAGTGTTAATAGTAGAGTCCTAATTGCAGCTGGTTCTCTGACTTTTCAGTCAGGCAAGCAATGTCTAGGAAAGGCTTTTCTGCATCTGGGACTCAAAGAACCTGCCATTTATATTTGTTGGTTCTGGTAACTTCTGGTTTAACTTTAGTCAAAAGCTAAACATGTACCTTTTGTGTCTCAGCACAAAGCCAGGCAAGGCACAGCTGAATGGGGAGGCATAGGAGAAAGATCAGCATTGCAGAATTGGGAAAAGACAGTTTCAGGACTGTATTTCAAAATATTTTCAAAATATACTGGTACATGAACATTTTTTTAAAAGACCAGGAAAGGTATGGACAGGACAATGAAACAGCTGGACCAGGAAGTCACCGGACATAGAGATTCCAGTGCCTCCAAAATGTTCCCCAGCACTGATGTAGGTGTGGCCTTCCTCCTCACCGTGGCTGGCCTGCTTCCCACCCAGAAAAACCTGGACTGCAGCAGTTCCTCAAGGTCATAGGTCATGATCCGACACCAGAAGGAGGCTGACTCTTTTTGCTTAATGTCCAGTTTAACCTAAAAACTCTTAGGACTGTGGTTGGCTTGGCCCGGGGTAGCATCGCTTTATTGGCAGGTCCTAAACAGCTGTGAGCCTGAAGTAGAACAAGACCACTTTCTAGCAAAGTGGGTGCTATTTCTAAATAAAAGAGGAATACCAAGCAGACAAAACATCTGCATTGAAGAAAGTGATTTTTTTTTTTCTGATGGAAACAGTGCATACACACAGGTGGTTATGGAAGGCAAGATGGAGTTTGTGTGAGTGGTGAGGATCCAGTAAGGTCTATATGATGAGTCTCCAATAGGAGGAGGTGAAAAGGAGCACAACTGCAAAAATTATGATCTATTCAATTAAATACAGACTGGGACTGCCATGTTTACTTTCCAAAATATGTATTTATTTATTGAAAGTCCCGGTGAACCTAGCCTGCAGACTCCCCTGGCTACCTGCCTGTAGGTTACAACAGACAACTGAAGGACACAACTCTTCTCGAGAGACTCCTCTCCTGCTGATTCCTCTTCAGTCTAGTCTAGATTCCTCAAGCAGGGCGGTCGTGGAGGGGATAACACCCTCGCTTGCACTAGCCCAGGGAACTGTGCATCTCTCGGGACTGTTTACATCCCATTCAAACTCCCTGAATTGTTTCAACATTAGTATCACTGGGATTTCCCGAGACACTGATTTTAAAACTAAGTACTTATTACTACACATTGATGACATCTTTTAAAAGATTTAGGTATTTATTTATTCATTTGAAAGACAATGAGAGAAGGAGAGAAAGAGAGAGAGAGAATGTAACAGCAAGCGCTGGCCAGGCCAAAGACAGGAGTCTTCTACTTGGGTTATTAGGACCCAAAGATTTGGGCCATCCTATGTTGCTGCTTCCCAAGGTACTAGATTGGAAGCTGAGGAGTCGTACTTGAATCGGCACTTGATGCGAGCATCTCAAGTGATGGCTCAACCCACTGTGTTATTATGCCAAACCTAACACTCAGGACTGTTTTGTTTGTAATTCTTGATCTCATTCCTTCATTTTTTAATTCAGTAAGCAGTGATTGAGCTGCTGGATGCCAACCCCTGGGCATATGTGTATATGAAGAAGTGATGAGCAAAGAGACAACAGGATGATGTGGATAGTGTTCCAGGGATGCCAGACAGAGATTTCCCAATGACTTCTGCTCTGAATGTGAAAACCAAGTACAGTTGAATATCTGAGTTCTGGCATCAGATAAACCTGGGTTTGCATCCCAGCTCTGCCTCTAATTCTGGGCACATTACAGTGTCTAAAACACTGAATAGGTCACAGTTAAACCAGCGGAAGAAGCTCTGCACATCTAATATACAGCTGGGGGGACTATAGATAATATTAATGTACTGGATATTTATTTCTTTGTTAAAAAAATAAATTAGAAGTCACAATTTTGTAAGTTTTCAGCATAAAGAAATATTAAATGTTTTAAGAGATAAATACATTGACCTGATATTTACTCATATTTACACATGTAACACAATATCACAAAATACCCTTTAAACATGTATAACTTTAATGTGACTGTTAAAAACTTTTAGATAAATAAAAATAAAAGTGACACCAAGAATAAATCATTAAGTGAAACCTCTGTTTTCCCATCTTCAAAATGGAGATAACAACAGTAGAAAAGAAAGGCTACAGGTTGGTTGGGGCTGAGCCTGGTCCCCGCTGGGGACAGTGTCACTGTGTGATCTGGGAGATAGATTTGTGGCGGAAGGGACAAGCTGGGGAATTGCTTCCACACATGGAGAATTTGAAGTGAGTTACTAACAATGCTAAGGTTTGACACTGAAGGTGTCAAACCTTAGCAGCTTTCAACACACTTTCCAGGTAATCTGGCAACTCCCTGAATCTAGCAGGGGTGAAGATCTTTCTTCTGCCAAGGATAGATATAACATCATTTGTAGGTCAAAATTATCAACTTAAAAATAAGCCTGCTATAGATTTTATCAAATTTTGAGTCTTGCCTGTGTTTGCCTTAGCAGGACCAGCTCAATTAATTTCATGGGTCTTGTAAGGTCCAGAGTCCAGATGTTCCACACTTGTGGATGTTTTTTTGATCCTCTCCCAGAAAACCTTACTGGAAACCTAATCGAGGATGCCTTTTTGCCTGAACTCCAGGCCACCCCGAAGATTGGATGTCTCTTGGTGTTTCAATATGATTTTGATTAGCCTAAGGGGTGTGTGAATGTGATTCAAAATGAATTCTTAGCAATTCCATGTATGTTTTCAGGTCCCACCAAACCTTTTCCTGTAGCTACTGTTAATCATATTTTGAAAGACGTGCTAACCAACTATCTACAAAAAGAAGAATATGAACCAGAGCTGTGTAGACAGATGACAAAAACAATTTCTGAGGTACATGTGTGATTTGCCTAAAGTGTTAATGCTACCATTTTCAGTATTTACTTAAAGTGCAACCCACCTCCTACATTTTCATGAAGGAAATTATTTTGCAGGAGCACCTAAAGTGCAAATTATACACATCAAGAAGATACTCATTAGGTTGTTTTCCATGTATTGTATGTGTGTGTAAAATACTTTTGTCTAAAATAATTATGTCCAGCATTGTATATATTTTATAGCAAAAAATGTGTAAAACTGCCCCCACTTATTTTAATGTTTGCTATAAAAGACATAATATTTTAATGATCATTTCCTCTTCACCAAGACAGCTTCTCTGTTAATGTATCAAAAGCAGACATCATGGTATTTAAATATACTCCCATTGTTATCAACTAAAAGGCTGACACTTCATTGTGATTTTCTCTAGTTTCCTGTTTATGACAAGTGCCCTAATAAACATTCGTGATTACTCATATTTCAAAAGACTCCAGATGTACAGGCATTTAATTAGATAGGAACAAGATATTATGACTCTATGGGCAACAGTCTGACAGGAAGCCATCTTAGCAAAAATTTTCCAAGAATATATCCATCCAGTACATTCTGTGCCCTGTATTGCAATCTTTCTATATTCCTCAGAGAACATAGATGTATTACTGGTGTTGCCACTTTGTCCCTGAATGTCCTGTCTCATGAGGATCTTAGTTAAGGGACATCATAGTTATAGTTCTACTGCATGTAAGTATCTACAATGCATATTATGCTATTGTATTAAACTAAACCCATTATATTTATGGCAAAAATAGATTTTTGAGTTTCAGTGTGACTAATTGAGAACCTTTTTTAAAATTTTCAGGTTGTTAAAGCCCGAGTCAAGGACTTGATGCCCCCACGGTATAAACTAATTGTAAACATTCACATTGGACAATCAAGCAGTCAGAGCATCCTTATTGGAAGCAGATGCCTGTGGGATCCTAAGAATGATACTGTTTCATCGTATGTTTTCAGAAATTCTTCCCTCTTTGCTCTTGCAAATGTCTATGCGGTTTACTTTGAGTGACTGAAAATATGTGCAGTTCTCACTTTAAAATTATGAAACAGGCTGTATCATGTGCCCAAAAATTTTACTGTCAAAAACTATGAGAAAGAAGCAACAGTAAGTAGTACTTCCAGCAACTGGATGGAGTCTTTTAAACTTTTTCATCCCCTTGTAAGAATTGTAGTAGGGGAGGGTGACATAAGAATCTTGTTTATTCAAAGCAAACGCTAAATCTTGGTGCTGCTGAATTATTTTCCATAAGCATAAATTCCTGTTAAGTATTATTTTGGGTCCTCATCATTTTAATTACTCCTTAATTTGAGAGCTAGGATTCCCCCACATTACTTTTTAATGAGGAGAAATGTTAAAAAATATTTATTATATATATACACACACACTGACCCTAAAGTGACAGTGGAATATATTGAGCATGGGATACGCAAATGAAAAATGCTGTATGCCTCAGAGCTGCATATAAAAGAATTCTGGTTTCATTTTGCACTTAATAAATTGAGCAGCATTCATTAACTGCAATTATTGTTACATGCATCTGACAGTTGAAACTGCTGAGGTAGAATTAATGACTTCATAACAATTACCAGGGTCCCTAGGGGCCCCTAAGCTAAAACGAGAAGCTCTTGTGGGTTGCCTGCACTTTCCAAAATTGTGGGAGAACCGAACGTTTGCTCTTCTGTAATGGAGACTATAAAGCAGAAAAAAGCTTTTTAGGGCCCTGAAGTAGATGTTGGATATTAAATATGCATGATGCTTAATAGTAAATGCATCTATAACACATAAAATCATGCATTGGAAAAAAACACCACTTTTAAATGGACACAGCCTAATGTGTCCTTGAATGGGTTTTCTTAGGCTAATGAACTTTCACACAAAATATATAGCTGGCTGCTTAACAAATAAAACATGTGTATTTACCAATCTGTTCCAATGAATTTAATACTAAAGTGACCCAGTGAGGTTTTGAATGGCTGAGCACTAAAATTTCCGGGGTTGAAATAGCTTATTATTCTTCTAGTTAATGCATCTTGTAGCATGGATCATTTATTTTTATGGAGCTTTCAAACTTTAGTGTGCATGTAAAATGGTGCTGTGGCATTGTTCTTGGATGGTAAGTGGACTGCCTAGTGGACATTTGTTAAAGGTCAAAGATAAATTGTTCACATATGGAGAAAATTAGCAATGCTATGGTCTTAAAGAAAGAATCATGTGTAATTCCTATCAAAAGGAATTTACAATTGAAAAACCAGCCAATGCTTTACACTTTTAAAATGTTTTTCTGCCTCCTGTTTCCCAAAATTAATGAACAGGGAAAAGGAGCCATTTTTGAACTCTCTTTCCTCCTGCTTGTTCCATGTTTGTAAAGTGGCTCCTCGAAACAAATTTGCCCACTTTCATTACTTTCTCTGTTGGTGAATTAGTGGGGATATGTCTATGTAATAGTGTATCTCAACCAGAATTTGTCAATCTCCATAGGCCAGATTCAAACTGGGATTAGATTACAAGTGTAGACAGTCGATGGGCTTCGTATTTTATTAGACATTTGTAAATATCTCCTCTCTTGGAGTAAAGCACAGGCAATCATTGAAATTTTGCATGAATAAGAAGGAACGTGGAAACTTCCTTTTTTTAAAAAAAAAGATCTTTTTAAAATTTATTTTTATTAGAAACACAGATTTTTACAGAAAGAAGAACAAAAAGAAATATCCTCCATCTGCTGGCTTACTCTTCATAGGGCTGCAATGTCTGGAGTTGAGCTGATCCTAAGCCAGGACCCAAGAACCGCTCCAGGAGCCCTCTTCAGGTTCCTATGTGGGTACCGTGGGTACCGGTTTGCAAGGCCCTGGGCCATCTTCCACTGTGCTCACAGACCGCAAACAGGGAGCTGCAAGGGAGGGTGGAATAGCTGGTGCATGGACCAGTGCCTGCATGGGATGTCAGTACCTGCAAGAGGAGGATTAGCCATGAGCCATTAAGCCAGCCTCCAGGAAACTACCGTAATGTATTCAAAGTCCATGTAAAATTTTTTAAGTTGTAAGTTTCAATCCCTAAGAATTTTTTTACACATACGTTTTATGTATGAGTGGCTGTATTATGAACCAAAATTTCAAAACACAATGGCAGTTAAAAAACAAAAATATAGAAAGCAAGCATTTTGCCTGCATACTGCTATGTGCTGCAATGTGATTGGAATCAGTGGTGAATTCTAGTAATCAGACAGTAGTGTAGGAAGACACAGCAGCAACTGACTGTGACAATGACAGTTATCACACAAAGTCTTCTGACAGGAAGTTTGCAAAAAAAGGCATTGTGGTTTTTACTTTGAAATTTCCTGAATTTCCCTGACATTTTCATCTCTCAGTAGTTGTCCCTACAGTGCCATTTTTCAGCCCAGACCTGCCATGCTTATCCCTACCATGTTGCCTTTGCGCCTGTCTTTCACTTCTTCAGAACACATGCCTCCCATGAGCAACCTTACACTTTACAGCATGTTTGTGGCACGTGCAGCCCGCTAGCTGTATTAGGCCCACAGAACCATTTGTCCCCACCAAGGCAACCATTGGCCAGACTCAAATTTTGGTAAATCTACAACAGGCTAATTTCAGTTGTTAATTTTTGTATGGCCCACAAATGATGTTCTGTATAGCTAATGACTCTAAGGCAGAAAGAAAGCTTCCCACCCCAGCTTCACAGCTTCAGAAACAGATCTCATTTTTCTTCTAATCTGTCTCCATCCACTGCTTATCCTGCTCACTCCCTAATCCCTCTTAGGCTAGTTTCCAATTGGTATGTAGGCAATTTTGGATATTCATTTTGCTTCCTTTGCTAGACAGAAAGCATGCAGAGTATAGGAGCCACAATTCCTAACAGCACCCAATAATTTAATTCGTGTCTACATCCAGAAACCTTCAAACTTTTGGAAGAAAATGTTGGAAATACTCTGCAAGATCTAGGGGTAGGTCCAGACTTCCTAAAAAGGACACCAAAGGCAATAGCAATCAAGACCAGAATAAACAAATGGGACCTCATCAAACCTAAGAAGCTTCTGTACAGCAAGGGAAATAATCAACAAAGTAAAAAAGCAACCCACAGAATGGGAGATCTTCACGCACTACATAGGTGACAGAGGGCTAATCTCCAGAATATACAAAGAGCTACAAAACAACCAAAATGCCAAAACAAACAAGCCACTCAAGAAATGGGCATGGGAAATGGGCAGACACTTCACAAAGGAACAAACCCAAATGGCAAATAAACATATGAAAAAATGCTCAAGTTCCCTGGCAATAAGGGAAATCCAAATTAAAACATCAATGAGGTACCACCTAACGCCAGTAAGACTGGCCCACATGAATAAAAGCACCAACAACACTTGCTGGCGAGGTTGCGGGGAAAAGGGAACCCTTACTCCACTGCTGGTGGGTCTGCAGGTTGGTACAGCCTCTATGGAAATCAGTATGTAGAACATTCAAACAACTCAAAATCAACATACCGTATCATCCAGCAATAGCACTCCTAGGAATATATCCACAACACTGGTTTTATGAGAAACCAACATGCACTCCTATGTTCATAGCAGCACAATCAGTAATTGCAAAAACATGGAAGCAGCCAAAATGCCCATCAGCAGAGGATTGGATAAGGAAACTATGGCTCATCTACTCCATGGAATACTACTCAGCTATTAAAAAAAACAAAATGCAGTTCTTTGTGGCCAAATGGGCCAAACTGGAAACCATAATGCTAAGGGAAATGAGCCAATCCCAAAAGATTAGATACCACATGTTTGCCTTAATTTAAGATAATATGATGTTATGTATAACATGTTATGTTATGTATGTTATATGTTGTGTATAAACTAAAATTGAAATGTCAATGAGGTGGTCACAGAAGGTAGCCAGGAACTCGCATTTATTTTTAACATATTGGCTACTCATTACTATGTCAATTAATTCCATAATGATGTAAATTTTTACTGATGGTATGTTGGAGCTTTTAATTGATTGGGATGATACTCTGCTGGCTGTGTCTCCAAACCAGAGAGTGTCTACCTAAGAAGCCATTGAACTTGACTGGACAATAAGATGCTGGACTCTATGTTTGGTATATGCTTGCAATGAGGGAATCTCAACTGAACCTGAACTGTGGTTATGCAACAAGGTGGAGGAATCCACCATAGGGGGAAGGTTTGGGGAGGGGTGGGGAGAATCCCAGTACCTATGAAACTGTGACACATAATACAATGTAATTAATGAATAAATTTAAAAAATTAAATTCTTAAAAAAAAGATTTTCCTTAATCTTTTCTGGAGGGGTTTAATTCTTTTTTAAAAATTTTGTAATGTCATGATACAGTTCCATAGACTTTGGGATTCCCCTTACCACTTTCAAATCCCAACCCCCACACACTGATTTCCCCTGTATCATTACAACCATTCTGCTATGTAAGTGCATCCTGGCATTGCAGATATGGACAATGGCAGAGAGTACAGCATCCTAGCGTCAAAATATATTTAGCAGTTTCATTGGTAGTCCATCTTTGACTTGGAAATAGAGATGCACACTGCATTCTATCTTCACATCTGGATATGATTATCTCTATTACACAGTTGCTGATTACATCCCTTTAAATGAAAAACCGTAAAACAAAATCAACAACAGGAAGAAATAAAGAAAATTTACAGTGCCATGAAGTTAAATAACATGCTACTGAATGACTAATACGTCATTGAAGAAATGAAAAAGAAAATCAAAAACCTTCTTGAAGAAAATGATGCTACTGTATGACCTATGAGTCAGTGAGAAATTTAATAAGAGAAAGAAGCTATTTTGAGGAAATGAAAATAAAAATATCAAAACGCATGAAATGTAGCAGAAATGGTTTTCAAATTTCTATCGATCATGTATTTTGCAAGGAGGTTACCTTACTAACTCCTTGACTAAGAAAGAAATTGTAAGTACAGTCCCCTTTCAAATAGCAGAAAGGAATGTTAAATACCTTGGAATTAATCTAACCAAATATATGGAAGACCTCTATGATGAAAACTCTAAAGCACATTAAGAAGAAATAGAAGAGGGCATTAAAAGATGGAGAAACATACTGTGTTCCTGAATCAACAGGATCAACATCATCAAAATGTCCATATTACCAAAAGTAATTTACAGATTCAATGCAATCCCAATCAAAATCCCAACATTCTTCTCAGAAATAGAAAAAAACACACAAACATTCATCTGGAAACAGAAGAGATCATGAATAGATATGACAGTCTCCAGTACACAGCTACTATACATCCCCTTAAATGAAAAACCACAAAACAAAATCAACATCAGGGAGAAAAAAGAAATTAACAACACCATAAAGTTAAATAACATGCTACTGAATGACTAACGTGTAGCTGAAGAAATGAAAAGTAAGAACCTTCTAGCAGAAAATGATGCTACTGCATGATCTAGGAGTCACTGAAGAATTTAATCAGAAGAAAGTGTTCTGAAGAGGTGAAACTAAGAAAAAACACCAAAACCCGTGTGATACAGTTTTCGCTGATTTTGTTGGTGAAGTGTGTCTCTTCTAGACAATAAGTAGATGATTTTATTTTTTAATCCATCTACCAATCTATGATGTTTGGTTGAGTTTAAGCCATTTACATTCAGGGTTAATATGTATGGGTGGTACTTTGGTCCTGTCATTTTAGGAATGGGTTGTTCATTGGTTTAGTCTTCTGTTTTCATTTTGCTATTTAGCTTCATGGCACTGTAAATTTCTATTTTTCTTTCTATTTTTGATTTTGTATTATGACTTTTCATTTGAGGGGATGTACAGTAGCTGTGAAATGGAGACTAACATCCAGATGTGAGGATACAATGCAGTATGCATCTCTACTTCCAGACAAAGAATGAGTTACAATGAAACTGTTTACTATATCTTGACAATAGGATGCTGGACTCTCTGTCATTGTCCATGTCCGCAATGATGGACATATGACTGTGTATGAAGAACTATACTTCAGTAATGATATAGAGAAACTGGGTGGGGGGGAGGGATTAGGCAGGGGATAAGGGAAATTCCAGGAGCCTATGGAATTGTATCATAAAATGATAATAATAATAAAATATAAAAAAAGAAAAAAAAACTGAAAACAATCCAGGGAAAGGCCTTGTCTCTTCAATAAGTAGCATTGGAACAATTGGATAGCAGCCTGCAGAGGTAAGAAACAAGACCCCAACCTGTCACTTTATACAAAAATCAGCTCTAAATTGATCAAGGAAATCATCAAACTGAACCCAGAATTCATCAAACTATTAGAGAAAATATAGAAAAACACTCTGCAACACATAGGAATCAGGGAAGACTTCTTAGCAAAGTCACCAAGAGATTTATTTTTATTGGAAACGCCAACATACAAAGAAGAGACAGAAAGATCTTCCATTCACTGGTTCATTCCCCAAGTAGCCACAATGGCCAGAGCTAAGCCAATTTGAACCATGTGGGTGCAGGTCCCAAGGCTGTGGGTCACCCCCTACAGCCCTCCTAGCCCACAAGCAGGGAGCTGGATGGGAAGTGGAACAGCCAGGGCAGGAACCAGCATCTATATGGGATCCCGATGGATGCAAGGTGAGGATTTAGCCACTAGGCCATTGTGTCAGATCCCATGTTTACTCTTAAAACAAAAATCATGCATCTTGCCCCAATAACAGCAATACACAATTCAATCCTTAAGGAACTGGGATCCTTTAGAGTTGATGAGAGTGTTCTTGTTCCATAATACAGATTAGAATATGCTGTCCTAAAAAGAAAAGCCCAGAATACATTTATTTTAGTAAGGGAAACATGATAAGTTACACAAAAGTGGTAATTTAAATTGTGAAAGTGATAAATTTAATGAAAAGTATAAAATGAATGAAGCATTCATGAAGATGAGTAGTAAGACAGGAGACTGAAGGGTACACAGTTAATGAAAAGAGAACTGCCTTCAGAATGTGGGTGTTCATCAATATTTTTCTTATTTAGCTGACAGTGTGAGTAAAGAGATTATGAAGATCAATATGCTGAAAAAGCCACATGAGGGGGATGAGAGGTGGTGAGAAGCTAAATTATGCAGTGGCATTGGAAATGGAAAGGAAAGGATGGTTGAATGGAACATCCTAGGGACAAGCCCACATGACTAGGCAGAAGAGGAGGGATCAGTGATACACTCATTGCAGCCCTGAATGTGTGCAGGAAAATATTTGTAAAACCCTAGGTGTGAGTCCATCTGTCCTTTACACTGATTAAATGGTCTTAGATAAATTACTAATATCATCAAGATATAGCTTTCCCATGGTAAAGTAATGTTAAGGCTAATACCTACTGCACAGGATTTTTGAGGAGTAAATATATATATTGTATATATTTATATATATTATATAATATATATAAAATTATAATATATATATATTATATATATATGCTAGTTACTCTTAGCAGTTTACTCTCTGGTAGCAAAATCTCAATGAATGATAGCTTCGAGAGTGGCAACTAGAGTTTGCCTAGCTAGATCAGTGGCTGTGCTATCAAAAGCAAGGAAGTCAGCAAAAGAGTTTGTGGGATAAAAATCTCAAGTTTGATTTTGCTCTTGTTGAAATTAAGTAAATTGTGAAAAGTTAGGTGGAGATCGCTTCAGGCAGCTGAAGGGATGGGACTGGCGCTGAACTTCAACGTCAAGGTGAGACATTTCTACTTGGCAGCCGTCCAAATTGATACCTAATGTCTTCCTCCTGCTTTATAAAATATTCATTAGCAGGCTCCTCAGCAAATGTAGTCAGTAGTAACAGCAAATTACAGTTAATTCAGTTAGCTCTAAAACCCTTCCCCAAAATCAATAGGCAAAAACTCCCCAAATTCAAGATTGAAAGATGCCTTCGCTTTCGCCTTCCCTTCTGTTCTGTAAATCGAGCCATCTAATAAATGCCTTGCTCCTTGGGAACCTCAGATGGCCTATCTTTCTAGATATTACAAAATTTCAACACAAAATAGCTTTTGATAATTTCCTATACTTCTTTCTGTTCCCCAAATTGGAAGTGAGCTGTATAACCCACTTCTGCTACTGTCTTTTTCTGCTCCTTTTCTCTTTGTAACCTGGATCTCATCCACACCCACTAACAGTAGCAAGGTCCCCCAGGCCAAAATGTGCACGTGGAAGGTTTCTCTGCTGCATTCCACTCAGTCGTCTTCTGAATTCGTTATGTGGAGCAGCAACACACTCTAGGAGTTGCAGAGGTTGTCGTGTTGTTCTGTGCATAGGTTTGACAAAGCTCTCTCTTTGCTCAGCCCTCGCCATCTGAGTGATTTGGGGCAAGTGGCTCAGGTTGAGAGCCTCAGTTACCTCAAAGACTGAAATTATTTTCATTATGACCATTGTTCATGCTCTTGCTCTGAAGGGGTGAAAATGCACATGCGATATCTGAGTCCCAATAGAAGCTTGGTCTGAACCTCTAACTACTTCCTGTGGCAGTTGCTTCTAAAAGAGTTGAGATGTTTTTGAGATTTTTTTTCCCCACCACAGGTTGTGGCCTCCTTGGCTTTTCCTTTCCAACCTTTATCCACTACTATCTTTGAATGACTCCTTAAATCCACATGCATTTTAAAACTTTGTTCTTGGCCCTGGCGCGGTGGCCTAGCTGCTGAAGCCCTCGCCTTCAATGCACTAGGATCCCATATGGGCGCCAGTTCTAATCCCGGCAGCTCCACTTCCCATCCAGCTCCCTGCTTGTGGCCTGGGAAAGCAGTAGAGGACAGCCCAAGGCTTTGGGATCCTGCACCCGCCTGGGAGACCTGGAGGAAGTTCCTGACTCCTAGCTCTGGCTCAGCACAGCACCGGCCTTAGTGGTCACTTGGGGAGTGAATCATTGGATGGAAGATCTTTCCTCTCTGTCTCTCCTCTCTGTTTATCCTAGTTTGCAATAAAAATAAGTAAATTTAAAAAAAAAAAACAACTTTGTTCTTGCCCAGTTTAGTCTCTCTTTGATAATATCTACCAGCTTGTATAATGTTTTCATTCAAAGGTCTTGGCTAACACTGCAATACAAGAGATCTTCAAAAAATTCATGAAGCAGCGGATGTTTGACACAGCAGTAGAATTCTATTTGGGAGTCCATGTCCATTGTGGGAGTGCTTGGACTAAAGTTCTGATTCTGCTCCTGAACCTAACTTTTATTATTGAGCACCCTGGGAGGTAGTGAGTTCAAGTTCTTAGGTCTGTGCTACCTGTGTGGGAGACTTGTGCTAGGTTCCTGGTTTTGGCCTGATCCAGCTTAGGCTGTTGTATGCATTTAGAGGAGTAAATATCAAATGAAAGATATCTCTTTCTTTCTCTCTCTTTTTTGAAATGTATTTATTTTATCTAAGAGGGAAATTTACAGAGAAGGGAGGGACAGAGATTGTCTATTCACTGGTTCACTCCCCAAATGCATGCAATGGCCAGTGCTGAGCCGATCCAAAGTCAGGATCCTGGAGTTTCTCCCAGATCTTGCATGTGGATGCAGGGGCCCAAGAGCTTGAAACATTCTCTGCTGCGTTTCTAGGCCATAGACAAGGAGCTGGAAGCAAGTGGAGTAGCCAGAAAATGAACCAACTCCCATATGGGATTCTGGCACTGTAACCAGAGGAGTAGCCTGTCAAGCTACCACACTGGCCCCGGAGTTCTCTCATAAGAATAAAGAAATAAGTCAATGAACATGCTTATTATGAAAAACTGTACATGGATTTTAAAATGTCTTTGCACCAAAGCAATTTTTTAATTCTGTTTTTTCCATGAACTTTTAAAAGTACCTTAGTACTTCCTGGATTCATTCTAATGTTTTTGTTTATTGCCACCTATTTTTTCCCATTGTAGTGCCCATTTGAATTTACATATTCCATACATACATGAACAAATGCTATATAAGGTAGATTGGGATTTAAATATGTTGAGTATCTGAATAAAGATTTTGGAGTCTCTTCTTAAATTCTTCACCATTTAACTAGTTTGTTTCAGGGCAAGATATAACTTGAAGCTTGTAGTTTTCCACCCACCACCTGGCTATTTTCCCCCCCGCTTAGCAAGAGAAGGATCCAGTAGAACCAGCATAGCCAGTATAACTGGTATAACTAGTGCAGTGTCAGGGGGTAGGGGAACTGAGCTTCCCAAAAAGGAAGGCTGTTGCTCCAGCAAAGCTTTGCTGAGGAGCATCTGTCTACACAGTGCTTTTAATCTTGCCCACAAGGTTGATGTGCATCTAAGGTCTGTTTCAACTTAGTCATCTGCAGC
This sequence comes from Ochotona princeps, assembly GCF_030435755.1. NCBI lineage: Eukaryota > Metazoa > Chordata > Mammalia > Lagomorpha > Ochotonidae > Ochotona > Ochotona princeps. The sequence continues at coordinate 55,233,843 of NC_080833.1, forward strand.
AACCTTGCACAATCCTTTGTTATGTATCTGTATTTCCTTATCTGTTCCCAGAAATGTCCCTCACACTCCGAAGATGCTTGGAGCCAACCATGTTCTAAAAAACATAATTGCCAACCTGGAGGTATTTACCCCCATTTTTCCAACCTAGTCAATGTAGCTTCACTATAGACTGATAAGTCAAAAATTCCTGTAATGGAATATATAAATTTTAAGTAGAATTTAACCTGATTGGAACATTTCCAAAGACTCATTTGAAGCCGTTGGGCTTGTGCCTCACAAGCCCGTATCACTCACATACATCTCTGAATAAATCTATTTCAAACTCTTTTACAGAGCCTATTTATTCCTGTCGTAGAGTCTGTTGTGGTGTGGCACATTAACCTGCCATCTGCAGTGCCAGCATCCCATGTGAGCACCAGTTCGAGTTCTAGTTAACCCATTTCCAACCCAGCTATTTACTCATATGTCTGGAAAAGCAGCAGAGGGTGGCTCAATTCCATAGGCCCCTTCACACTTGCTGTAGACCAGGATAAAAGTTCCTGGTTCCTGACTTGGAATTGGCCCAGCCCTGGACACAGTGGTCACTGAGGAGAAAATCAGTGGACAGAAGATCACTATCTCTCTCCTTGTCTCTCAATCTCTGTGCAATTCTGCTTTTCAGACAATTTTAAAAAAAATCCACAGTTTTATACATTCAGAGAATAAACAAAGAAGGGATAGAAATGAAATGTCATCATATACTTAAATAACAATGATGCACTTGTGACTGCTGCTAACGGAGTATACTATTATAATAATATGGGTAGGGGGAACAGTGGAGGGAGATAGAGGAGGATAGAAAGGGAAATACCATAGCCTATGGAACTGTATAATGGAACTTAAAAATAAAATAAATAAATTTTAAAAAGATAAATTGGAATGGGTCCCAGCATAGTAGCCTAGTGGCTAAACCCTTGCATACACCGAAATCCCATATGGGTACCGGTTTGTGTCTCAGCTGCCCCACTTCCCATCCAACTCCCTGGTTGTAGCTCAGGAAAGCCCAAAGCCAAAGCTTTAGGATCCTAGACCCATGTGGGAGACCAAGAGGAAACTTCAGACTCCTGGCTTTGGATTGGCTCAGCTCCTGCCATTGTGGCCACTTGGGGAATGAATCACCGAATGAAAGATTTTTCCCTGTAACTCTGCCTTTCCAACTAAAATCCTAAAAATCTTTTTTGAAAGATAAATTGGAAAAAAAAAAGAAGAAAGAGGATTTATAGATTTACTTTTTAAATTATTTTATTTTGATAATCTTTACATAGTTTAAGGCACAAAGGATCAAGGGCTACAGGAAAGTGAGTAAGACAATTGTTTCCTTATTATTATTATTATTATTATTATTATTATTATTATTATTATTTTCTGTATCAGGGGTAAGGGAGAGATAAAGGGAGAAGTCCCACGCCCAGCCTCCCAACCATCCCAAGTCTCCAAAGAGAGACATGCTCCAAGGGTCTTGTTCCGCTCAAGTGGTTTTGATAGTTCAACAGTTCTGAATTGCTGCCAGTCTCACCATTCAAAGCACAATGAAATTTCTCCAGAATCCACTGGCTGACATAGTTCACGTTAGAGTCTCCATTTGCCCAGATCTTCCCTGCCAACACTAGACTGGAGCAGATGATCGATTTGTTCTGTCCTCAATCCTCTATTGCGGTGCCAGGTATCCTGTGCAGGTTCCAGTGGACTACCATATCCTCCATGTGCACCTGGATATGGTGTCCACTACTCGGTCTGAGCTTCTGAGGAGGCTCAGCTTTGACAAATGCACTCCATGGTCAGACCAGGGAACCTGAACTTCTCTTCAAGGTTGGGATTCAGAGATCAGCCGTTCAGTTGCATGGATCCCCAAAGAAACTTCATTTGAGCTGATTCAGACCTGATTCTTGTGAGTGCTTGCCAATATAGGGTCCAGCACAGTCTGTTGCCCCAATCAGCTTATGCATATGCTTGTGGTTGCAGTGGGTGAGTTCTGTCTCCAGCCCTGTCTGCTACATAAACCAATGGGTGTTGCAATCCATCCTGATTCTGTCCAGCACACACTCAGCCCTTCACAAACCAGTGGGAGCTGCAGCCTAGTTGAAGCAAACCGCAATAATCCCCACCAGGCCTGCCCCCTGCCCTGGTTCCTATGCTTGCCAGTATCTATCCAACCCACACACATCCTGACTGGTGCCATTCTGTCTAGCCACCGCTTCCCCAGTCCTGGTTCTCATGCTCTCCTGGGAGAGTGATAACCCCAGGGGGAGGTGCCCACTATTTCCCTACTGAGCCACTCCCACTCCCAGATCATGCACTCTCCAGGTGGTTCTGCAGTTTAACTTAACAGAATAAGCTCCCAGTTCTAGCATCTGCCAGCTGATGCTGCGGCAAAGCCCAACCAACCCTCACCCACTCTGATTTATGCTCGCACTGGTAGGAACAGTTAGCCCAGCCTGGCTTTTCTCTGATCTAGCTCACATGAGGCCTGCAGGTGTTGTAGCCATGCCTGGTGGGAGTGGCGGTTCATCAGGCGAGTCCTCCATATTCCCCCTACCGCCTTTGCCCCCTTCCTGCCTGGTTCTCACGTATGCTGGTTGGGTGCTGCCGCTCAGTTTGGCATGGCCCCCCTTGCCTCGGTTTTGGCTAGTGGGTGCTATTCCCAGCCCACCCCCAATTCCAGCTGACACTGGTAGAGGTTACAGCCTAGCCCAGCCCAGCCAGCACCCGATCCCAGGCATAATGTGTACTGGTATGTGTTGCAACTGAACCTGGTCCAACTCGAACTCTGTTCTGTTGCTCAGATTTGCCAGTGGCTGATGTGAACTGGTTCAATCTGGTCCACCTCTTACGTGTGCCAAATGTATGCCAGTGACTATCTTTCCCTGGCCTGGTCTGGACTGCTCCCTATCGTGGTTCTTGTGCTCATCTGCAGGGTCTGTGTCCTGACAGAGCGGTTTCCCAAGTTCCTCTATCAGAACCTCTCCCTTGTCAGAACTTGCACACCTGTGGGTCCATGGGCCAGCCCTACTTAGTCCACCTTCTATCCTAGGAGGAACAGTGGCCTTTCCTGACTGGCCTTCAACCTGTTCTGGTTCTTACTGTTAGATGTTTCAGCCCAGCCAAGACTCATCCATACCCAGACACAGCTCACACATGGCTCAGCAGGGGCAGAGACATAGCCTAGTCCATCCTACATCTACTTGGTCCTCTAGAGCACCAGAGGGTGCTGGAGTCTAGCCCAGCTTGATGCACCCAGTTCCAGTCCACACTTGTGCCAAGGGACACTGCAACCATATCCAGACCAGAATACAGCCCCCACTCCAGCCCTGCACTCACCAGTGGGAACTCCAACCCAGCCATGGTATCCCCTTATCTCTCCCCAACCAGGCCTGTTTCCAGCCATAAATCGTGAACATGCAAGTGGCCAGTGGTTGCTGTGATGCAGCTTGGCATAGCCCCTCACCTGTCTTGGCCTTTGCCTTAGTTTCTGTGGCTTACCATCCCTGGCTCATGCAGACCAGTAGGTGTAAGAGCCTAGCTAAGCATGACCTGTGTTCCAGCTTGATTTCTGTTCTTGTTGGTGAGCTAAGGTTTGCTTGGCCCTGCCTGGTCCACCCATTTCCAATACCAATGCACACTTAGCCAGCCACTGGAGCTACTTTTCCCAGCTTGTCTGACCCTAGGCCTTACCATGTGATCATCAGTGAGAGTTATGACCCGTAGGGGAGTTTCCCAAGTTCCCCTACTTCACCCACTCTCAGACCCAGATCTCATACATGCCAGTGGGTATTAGGCCAGGCCTGGCACATTCTGCCCTTTTATCTTGGCTTTGTATGAGCTGGTGAATGTTGCAGCCCAGCCCAACCCACACCCTGTTTTAGGATGCACTTCTGGGTACTGCTGCCTTGACCTGCCCAGACTGTTGTCGATTCCTTTACCCATAAGTGATGGCAAGGTTCCATGGTCACATCTAGCTCAGCCCATCACCACCCCAACTCTTGAGCTAACCAACAGGATTAGTATTTCCATAATGTTGGGCCCACACATCCCCCACAGAATCTACCTCCAACATGGTTCTCTCATGGCCTGGTTAATGTCATGGCCCTTCCTACTGTGACCCCTTCCCTGCTCTATCTTTCTGTCAGGTACTTGGATCTAGCCCTGCCAGACCTGCCTTCAGCCATAGCTTGCATGGACTGGTATGTGGTGGTCTGCATTGTTCAGTGATAACAAGTTCTACACAGGACTCACAAGTGGGCTGGTATATCAATCTGACCGTGCAGATCATCTGGTCTCTCCCTTCCTAAGCACCAGGCCTCAGTACCCTCGCTTACCTCCACAGAAAAATTACCCTGTCATTGGGAGTCTCTCAGGACTGATTCTTCACCTACACACATATTGGCCTCAACATGGACTACCTAAGCAGCACTTCCACACTTCGAAGACTCCAGAGCTCACTGCCGGGTGGCCAGCAGGTGGAGCCTGGCACCAAATCGAGCACTGGCTGCCCAGTGCTTACCCAGTGCTTACTGCCCAGGCCCAGCTTACCACGTGGTAGCAATGGCTGGAGCCAGGGCGCCAAGCATGGAGTCTGACCCGACTTGGGTCCCCCCAACAGCCTACAGGCTGCTGGAAGTTCTCTGCACCCAGACCCCATGGTCACCTTCCCCTGATCCCACCCACCACATGATGGTGGTGGGTGGAGCCTATGCCCACCTTGTTTTCAAGAGATCCCCTCCCAGTGTACTCACCAGGAAGGCAGAAGCCTCTAGAGCCCAGGCAGGCCAGGGCCCAGCTCACCATGTGGTCACAGTGGCTGGAGCCAGGGTCCCAAGCATGGAGTCTGACCCAGCTCGGGTCCCCCAGCAGCCCTATAATGGAATTTAAAATTGAAAGTTTAAATATATTCATTAACTCATTAAAAAGTAGCCCCTTTGCAAATTAATACAAATAATATATGAAGCTAATTCATAAACTCACGTTAAATGTGTGTTATGCAAGTTACCCGTGGAGTTAAACTTTTTGCACCAAAATGTTCATCTTTTAATTCCGTTTTCCATGAACTTATTCAGGTACCCTCATACTTTATGAAAATTACATTTTCAAAAGCAGAAGCTCTTAATGAGAAAAATGGCACTGTTTTCGATTTTTAAAGATCTCTAATGGCCAGCTTGATACAGTACAGCTCGATTCTTATTCTGTCATATGCATTCAACCTGTTGCATTGTTTTGCCTAGCATATCAAAAATCTAGCCTCATGCAGATGTGCAGCTCAAAAGGGGAAGATTATTTTAATAATTTGACAAGTGAGATTATGTAATATTAGTTACAATCTAGACTCTGAATACATCCTAATAAATATTTATATTGTTAAATTAAAATTTGTTGTGCTTTGGTACCCCACCTACCTATTTGTGATTTTTAAATACCATTGCAAAATATTGGTTTTCTGAGTTGTGTGGATTTTATAAATGTTGATGTTTTACACATGAAAAAAAATCAAAATTATTAACATCACCACTGATGCTCATAAAAATGGATAAAAGCTTTCCAGAATTTCTTGGATTTTCTCACCAGAACAAATACTGTAAGTTGTTTTTCTTGAACACCCAGGCTCACTTCTCACGTTTTCACACCTTATTTAATTTCATTTGGAATCCCCAAATATGAAAAACAGGTCTTTCAGTCTTCTTTTTAAAGAATAGAATGATGCTTACTTGGAGGGTGGGGAGGAGCTAATTTTAGGCTTAAAATTTAATCAGCAAAGGCTTACCCAGGAGATAAACATCATACTGCAAAAAAAGAGAAAAAAAGCCAGTGGTTCAGTAATTCTTCCATTACATCACTCAAAAGGTTGAAAAAACATACGTCCCAGGACTAAGACATAATATCATTAAGTCTTACTGTTTCTTAAAGAACATTGCTCAGTGAATCTAACTTGTTTAAATTGATGGTCCCTGATGGTCAGAAAAATGCTTGGAGCAGTCACACAATTTGGTGCAACTACTTGTTTTATACTAAGCATCTTAAGTTTGAATACTGTAATACTACCCACCAACCTCTGTGGCTTAGACCATCTTGGCTTAATTCTATTCAGCCTTCGTGTAGTCCTCTGTAAATTGGCAATCAGGCACCCTCATTAGTTTAGTGCAACAAATTCATTAAGGATATGGTTCAATGCCATGCATAATGCAGTGACACAAATGTCAAGATGTATAGTAGTTGATGTCAACAGCAGCGTTTCAAATAAACAGAGTCTGGCCTTTGTGATTAACCCCTCCGGGAGCTGGCTGTCAAAGTTAGAAATGAAAGCATAGTTTCGTTATCTTACTTTGTCTTTTTATCTAAGAAGACATAACAATGACCTGGTTTTCTGCGTCTCCTTTTCTCAACCCGCAGAATGAGAATAGAGTATTTTTTTTTTTAGAGTATGTTTTCAACATCAGCAGCAGAGAAGCAAAATCTAGATATCCCAAACTACGGATGCTACTTGCTACTCACTGAGTGGGTTTTGGCTGTTCGTGGGACCTGATTACCACAGACTTTTATGAAACTTGAAATTCAAAGATAAGTATATTTTAGTGCAGAAAATTTTTTAAATGTATGCACACTTTTATCGTATGCACTTTCTATAAAAATTCTGCAGACCCCTTGTTGTTTCAATTTTCTGTGCCAAACCACAATCATCTTTTAATTCCATTTCTGTGATCTTTTTACAATGCCATCATATATGTCTCCAGTTCTTCTGAAGTAGAATGTTGAAAAACCCTTAAACAGTCTTACTGTATTGTATGGCATTCGAAAGTTTTCAGAAAACCACTTTGTGTCTGACAGGGCTGCAAGAACCATGATAAGGCTGCTCCCTATCATGGTTCTTGCACTCACCTGCAGGGACTCTGTCCCAACAAAGGAGTTCCTAAGCTCCTCTATCAGAACCTCTCCCAGTGCTAGATCTTGCGCACACCTGTGGGTCCATGGGCCAGCCCTACTTTCTCTACCTTCTATCCTAGGAGGAACAGTGGCCTTTCCTAACTGGCCGTCTACCAGTTCCAGCTTTTACTTTTGGGTGTTACAGCCCAGCAAAGACTTGTCCACACCCAAACACAGCTCACACATGGCTCAACAGGTGCAGAGACCTAGCCAAACCCATCCTACAGTTACCCCAGTTCTCACAAGCACCTGTGGGTGCAGGAGTCTATCCCAGTCTGGTGCACCACAGACCCAGTCAACACTTGTGCCAGGGGATACTGTAGCCATGTCCAGACTAGATAGTAGCCCCTACCCTGGCCTTCACACTCACAGCAGGAACCACAACCCAGCCAGGGCATCCCCTTAGCTCCCCACCCAGTCCTGTTCCCAGGAATAGATCTCGCATGTGCCAGTGGTTTCTCTGATCCAACTTGGCATAGCCCTCACCTTTTTGGCCTTTGCCTTTTGATACTGCAGCCTGGCCTGGCCCAGCTGGCCCCATTCCCAACTCTCAATGGCAGGTATTGGAACCTGACCCTGTTCAATCTCCTCCCATCCCTGGCTCATGCAAACTGGTAGGAGTAACAGCCTAGCCCTGCATGACCTGCGCTCCAGCCTAGTTTCTACACTTGCCTGTGAGCTGGGATTTGCTTGACCCTGCCCAGTCTGCCCCTTTCCAAAACCGATCCACACATTTGCCAACAGTTGAAGCTTCCTTGCCCAGTTTACCTGACCCTCATGCATGGAACATGTGCTCACCAGCGGGAGCTATAACCCACTAGGGGAGTTTCCCATATTCCCCCACTCAGCCCACTCCCAGACCCAGATCTCACACATGCCACCTCTCCTTCTTGGCCTTGTATGATCTGGTGAATGTTGTGGTCCAGCCCGCTTCACACCCTATTTTAGGATGCACATGCAGGTGCTGCAGCCTGGACCTGCCCAGTTTATTCTAAGTGCCTATAACCAGGAGTGATGGCAGGCTCCATTTTCACACCCAGGTCAGCACATCACCACCCCAACTCTTGAGCTAACCAGCGGGACTTGTATTTCCACAGGGTTGGGTCCACATATCCCCACAGAATCAATCTCCCTACCTAGTTCTTTTGCATGCTGACTAGTACCATGGCTCTGCCTAATGTGACCTATCCCTTGTTGCGACAGTCAGGTACTGGGATCTAGTCCTGCTAGACAGGTCCCCAGACCTAGCTTTTGTGTGGACTGGCCTGTGATGGTTAGCAATGGTCCATGCTAACAAGCCCATTTAAAGATTTCCATGTGGGCTGGTGTATCAGTCTGACCCATGCAGACCTTTCGGTCTCTCCCCTCCAAAGCATCAGGTTTCAGTCCCCTCACTCATCTGCAAGTACAGTGGCCCTGTCATTGGGTGTCCCTCAGGATTCATTCCTCACCTACATGTACAGTGGCCTTATACATGGATTTTCCTAGGCAGTAATTGCATAACCCCAAACCCCAGAGCTGGATGCTGGGTGGTCAGAGAACTAACTGACACTGGTTGGTTCTCTGACGACCCTCAAGCCCTGGATTTGTTCTCCACTTGGCAGCAGTGGACCATAAGCATTGAGCCTAACCTGGCCAGGTTCTCCCAGTAGCAGCCATGCTGCTGGGAGGTCCAATGCACCCAAACTCCAAGGTAGAACTCACTTGGGCCCTCCCACAAAGATGGTGGCAGTGGTGGTGGTGGAAGGAGCCAGGGACCTGGGACTCTTGAGGCCTCATGTGTAATTACCATGAATGCAGAAAACTGGGAAGACTGGGATTCACTCACTGCTTGGCAGTGGTGACTGGGGCTAGGGCCCCAAGCATTGAGCCCAACATGACACAGGTACTGGGAAGACTGGGATTCACTCACTGCTTGGCAGTGGTGACTGGGGCTAGGGCCCCAAGCATTGAGCCCAACATGACACAGGTACTCCAGCAGCTACCATGATGCCGGGAACTCCCATCCCCTGTGTTTTAATCTTTCCATCTGTGAGGAGTTAACAAGCTGTTTTTTTATATATATATAATGTTATTATAAAACTGGAATGAAATAACAAAAATGAAACACCCAGAATAATATCTGTTGTTAATAAATAATTAATTAATTAACAATGTCATGTTAAAGATCAGAAAATGTTGCTTTTGGTTGGAATAGCTACTATAGGTGGCTTTTCCATATAACTCTCAACCTCTAAACTATTGGTAAATTTGATCATGTTATTCGGTTTCTTTCCTTCCTCTGTTTATATCTGCCTTCATTTCATAGGTAAGTTATAAAAAGGCAAAATTTCTTTTAAAATGCATTTTCTCCAAGACATGATTTTGGAGACAATCTTTGAAAAATAAGGGCATCCCATTGTGACAGTCTTCTTCTGGACACATTGATATCCTAAGATGCTCAGGGAGTTTCTTTAACCTAATTTCATTCAGTGTTTCCTCAACACATTTGATCTGGAAACTTTGGACCCTGTAGGACTGGAGCTCTTGGTTGCTGATATCTGGGCAATAGAGAACATATCAAGAGATACACGAAAGACAAGACAGCCAGTTCATCTAAGCCAATAGAGGACCTTGAGTACCTCTTCAAACGATGGAAAGAATAGGTTGAACAACATGTTAGACCAGCTTTTACAGCATGAACCTAGGTATATGGAAAGACTGAAGTAAACATACACAACTAACCTGTCTTAGAAAGCTCTCCCTTCTGATGCAAGGAAATCAACAACTTCTCAGAACAATGAACACCATTCAAGTAACCCTTGGAATATTCTTCTCCTCATAGAGGTCTTTGACATCAGACAACTGTCTTTGTCTCTGTGAACTGATACAGACTGACAGTGAGGAGTGATGGACCTACCTTTCCTACCCTCCTGTGGACATCGGAGAGAAAACTGAAATATTTATCTCACTCACCTTCTCCCCACCAATTCCAACCCTCTCCATTATAATCAGAGGCTCGCATGCATCTGAACTCCCTCGCTTTTTAAATAAATATAATTTTAAAGGAGATGTATTGATTCATTTGAAAGTGTTGAGAGAGATATGGAGAGATAAAACAAGATCTTCGATCTGCTGGTTCACGCCACAAACGGCTGCAATAGCCAGAGCAGAGCTAGGTGAAAGCCGGGACCCAGGAGCTTCTTTCAGATCTTGCAGGTGAGTTCAGCAGCCCAAGCATGTGGGCAATCCAGGCACATTAGTAGGGAGATGGATTGAGTGGAACTACTGGCAATCAACCTGTTGCCCAATGCAAGAGTCATAGGTAGCAGCTTTACCAGTTATGCCCACAATGCCATCCCCAAAAGCACACTTTTCAAAAATTGATCTGGATGATGTTACATTCATATCTTATTGATCTAGAAAAAGTGTTTATAAGATTCATAATAATGTTCTATTGTGTTCCCAATTAATGGCCATTCTTTGCTTTCTAATACAATAATTAGTTCACATAAACTGTCAGTTTTTTAGCTTTATCACCAAATGAGGAGATGAAGGTGAATAGCCTAGTAAATGCTCTGTGGATCTGAAGCAGATTTGATTATTAAGAACTCTGAACTAACAAGTCAGTCTGTCACAGTGTGAGAGGAGTCAGACTGGGTAGTACGCAGTTAGGGTATTCTGGATCCCCCAGTCATTTTTCTCAAATATAAAAGGGTATTTTCTCCACCATGTCTTAGATTCACCAGAACATATTTTTCCCAAGAGACAAGTGCATATTTAACATATCAAGAACAAGCTTCCAATAGAGATAAGGGCGATATTAACGTACCAGTTCCCCACCAAAAGCGCCAGCTCAATTCCATCTCTGGCCATTGCCGAGGAGGTAGTGTCAGACTGTTCTCTTTATCATTACAGAGACTGAGGAAGTCATCTGTAACACCTTTTGGGGCCTTTTGTCCCCAGAACAGGTACATGGTACCCAGGAATTCTTTGTTTATGGAGAAACTCCTTTGAGGTGAACTTTTAAAAGACATGCTTGCTCCCCACTATTAATTTGGGTTTTTCTTTCTCTCCTCCTGCCACTATGGCAGAGGTCTAGGGTTTTCTCTCTCTTCCTCCTGCCACTATGGCGGGATGTACGGGTTTTTTTCTCTCTTGAAGGCCCCTCCTGTCACTAGTGTGTGAGGAGTTAGACTGGGTAGTAGGCAGTTATGGCATTCTGGACACCCAAACCATTATCTTCTCAAAAATAAAATGACGTTTTCCCCACTATGTCTTAGATTCACCAGAACACGTTTCTTCCAAGGGACAAGGGTGACAATTAGCATATCAGTTCCCCACCTGAAGTATCAGCCTGAAACCCTACAACACTAGGATGGGCGCTCCTCTTCTCAGCTTTTCTAACATATCTTGCTTTAAAACTAAACTGTGTCTGCATGAAAATTCTTCTTTCCTGCGAGACAAGAATTGAAGTTGCTGCCATATTCTGGGTCGAAAACCCTACAACAGGAGAGAACAGCAGTCACTTTATGTCTGTATCTCCTATAGCAACAGTGTGGACTTGGCAAGGCCCAGCCATTGGCCAAGAGCAAAGAGATTCTCAAAAGATCAGAAAATAGTGGATGATTCTGAGATCATTAAACCAAGAATTGCTATTTTTGAGGGTAACTGGCACTTACATAGGTGTTTATGTTGGAGCTAAGTGGTCTACCAAACGGCAAGCAGAAACACAATCTCACAACAAAACAGAATCTTGCTTTAAAACTAAACTATGTCCACATGAAAATGCTTCTTTCCTATGAGACAAGAATTAAGGTTGCTGCTGTATTCTGGGTCGAAAACCCTACAACAATCTTATATTGTTACAAAATAAGAAATCCATGATTATGCTTATCAACTTCCCTAATTCTATGTTCTCTATATTCCCCACAGTTAAAATGTTTCATTCTCTGTGATGTTCAGATACCTTGTTAAAATATTAAGGAAAATACATTTCAAGTATTAGACTGTGTTGTAATAAATGGCAAACAGGAAGCCATAATTTTCTTATTCGTTTGATAGTTCATTCATTCAGCAAATATTCATAGCATTAGCACTCTGTGGAGAGTAATGTTCTAGGTGCTGGAGATACAATACAGTGAACAAAACACATAGTCTTACCCTGTAGGAGCTTTCAGTATGGAGCAAAAAAGGCTCTAAGCAAATTACCATAAAAATATTTAGCACAGCAAGTATGAATCTTGGCTTAGAAACTCAATCATATCCAAGAAAAGTAACTATATTTTCTGTAACTCAGTTTTGTTTCTGACTGCAAGTCTTTATTCCACCCAACCAGCAAAAACAATATACTAAACAAGTTAACATCAGTTCAACTTGGGCCTGGTTTCTTTCTCCTTCCTTGAATGTAATTGTAGCCACACTTTCACAGCCAATGCTCTTAATCATCACAATTGACGCGTCTGTGGTTGTCTTGCTTTTTCCATTCTGGTGGGTCTCTGCTGCTTTTGAATATCACTGTTTTCATAGAGGAAGGTTACAAAATAGACGGTGGTCTATCACCATTGTGCAGAAAGTTAAGCCTCTGCCTGTGGCAATGTCATCCCACATGAACACAGGGCTCAGATTCCAGCTGCTCCATTTCCAGTCCTGCGGGCAAGTCAATGCAAAATCTCCCTCTGTCCTTCTCTCTGTACCTTTGCATTTCAAACAAAATTTTAAAAAAAGAAAAGAAATCTTAAAAAAATAGGCTGTGGTCCTTCCTACGTTATACTACTTCTTTGCTGGGGTCCATGCAGTGGGTATGTGCAGTTGGGGGTACAAGGCTGGGAGGCAGTATTTACTCTTAACAACAGTAGTGATAAGGGAGTTTCTTAACTATTAGCATAACCACTATATTTGGCTTCTGCCGTTTTTGTCCATCCGTCCCAGTTGTCGTCCTTCGTCGTCCGGCTACTTTTATATAGTTCTCCACCAATCATTTCTCCCCATGGGTACAACTGGCACTACGTGATAGGCCAGTAATCACAGTGAGGGCATTAGCCTATCCCTGTGACTTCCTGTTTACCTGCTGGCGAGACCAGCTCCGCCTCCTGGCCCTGGGCCAGCCGCCATCTTGCGACATCCCCTCCTATTCCGGCTTTCCTATTCTCGGGAGTGGCATCAGCACCCCGCTCCCCACACTCCAAACCTTCTATCCTTTAGAACACTATACTTCTCTTCATGTTTAAAATATTTGGTTTATATCTTTCTTACGTCCTATCATTTTTGGAATAAAAATGGATGAATATGATGTTATTTTTGTCTCCTTAAACCTGTGAGCATAGAACTACCAATCTGAAGGGAGAAACATAAGGTAGAAAAGAAAGGACTGAAAATTTTTTTAGGCATTAGTGCTGTAGTGTAGCAAGCTAGGCCACCACCTATGATGCTGGCATCCCATATGGCACAGTTTTGAGACCTGGCTGCTCCACTTTGGATCCATCTCCCTGCTAATGTACCTGGAAAGGCAATGGAAGATGGTCCAACTATTTGGGTCCCTACCACCCTCATGGAAGACTTTGGTGAAGGTCCTAGAGCCTGTATTTGGCCTGGCCTGAGCCAGTCCTGGCTGTTGCAGCTATTTGAAGTTAGCCAGAGGAGAGATTCTCTCTTGCCCTCTCTCTAACTGCATTTCAAATATACCAATAAAGAAACAATTTATAAATACATTTTAATTAAATAATTTCTGAAATTATACTATGAAGATAATTCACAATAGCTTGAGAACATTTAATCAAAGGCCTAAATTTAGCCTGGCTGGAGGACCAGAAACACCACGGAAAGCTCAGAAAAGGTGCTCCTGAGAAGCTATGATTTGAACTGAGGTCTGAGAGAGGTGTAAAGTGTTAATACAATAAAGGAGAGTAAGGAGTATGGAGAAAGATGTTCCCAACAGAAAGGGGTACACATGGCAAGGCCTAATGGCAGGTGACCACCAAGAAAAACCAAACATGATCACTCATGGATAAAACTTTAATTATAGAAAAATGGGCATTCTCACATTTTGGTGTTACAAGATCTCAGCAACCATATAGGGCACTATCCATTTACTCCACAATAGTGGGAAATATACAAGAAGTGCACAAGGACTAGAATGTAAAATTGATCACTTTAACAGCTGTATAGTCTTTGGCATGTTCTAATACTTCGTTCAAGTCTTAATTATATAATCTGCAAAACAGAGGTCATGATGATAACTTGCTCCACCTTTCAGATAAGATTCCCATTTGGATACATTGAAAAAATAGATACAATATGGTTTGTAAAGTCTAAAAAACTTAAATGTGCATTAATTAAATCTCGTCACAACACAATCCATCATTTGCTTATGTTGTTTAAAGATTTATTTGTTTTTATTGTAAAGGCATATTGACAAAGAGGAGAAACAGACAAGGATCTTTTATCCGCTGGTTCAGTCCCAAAGTGGCCACAATGGCCAGAGCTGAGATGATCCAAAGCCAGGAGACAGGAGCTTCCCTTGGGTCTCCTACGTGGGTGCGGGTACCAAGGCTTTCAGCCATCCTCTACTGCTTTCTCAGGCTGGATGGGAAGTGGAGCAGCCAGGACATGAACCAGCACCCATATGGGATCCTGGCGCTTGAAGGGGAAAGGATTAGCTTATTGAGCCATTGTGGCAGGTCCCCAGCATTTTCTTTTAGAGTGATTTTCTAAGAGGCAAAATGGAAACTACTCGATTCTAATTCTGCAATAGTTGTGAATAACTACAGAGAGGTGAGCCAAAATGAATAAATACATTATGACATATTAGTAGTGAAAACAGTCATCCTTTTTTATTCCAGCAGAATGAATAGTTAACAATTTACACTCTGACAACAGTTATGTAAGTTATATATATTGTAGACTGCCTGGTAGAAAAGGGTCACATGAAGTCACAAATATCTAGCACCAAACAGGAGCCTAGAGTTAGCAGAGTCAGCACTTCGTCTTTAAAGCCACTAGCCAGCACATGAGTGTCTGTGTGCAAGGATAACACAAAATAGCTTAATCATAATTCTCTTTCAATTCTTCAAGATGTATGTTAAACAGAGTTTAATCATAGGCATCAAAATCAGGCTAAGAAAGCAGGCAAATTATTCCTTCTGCAATTCCCAAGTAAATGGTCTTAAAGTAAAAGTTTGACGCCAATTTATAAGTTTGGGTGTATCATTCAAGATAGCAGCAGCATGGGTCAAAAAGAGTGGAATGGATGGAATAGGATCAGGGCTTTATAACCCGCTGTCCAGGATTGGGAAAGAATAGCTTTATACTTTATTTCAGTTTGTTGTGTCCAGATTTTGAGATCCCCAGAAAATCATTAGGAGTCTGAAGTCGATGCAAACGCATAAGAGTGGTTTATTCAGGCTAGCCTAGGCTCCCAGCCATCACCTCAGCCCAGCAGGATGCTTAGCAGCAGTAGCAGCAGTAGCAGCAGTAGCAGCAAAAAAAAAAAGGGGGGGCGTGGCAGAAGCAGCAGAAGGGCAGAAGGACAGCACTGGGTTTTTAGACACTTAAGGCCAATTCCACACAATTATACAGTTATGATTGGTCAGTTTAACTGTTAACGTTTAAAAAGAGCAAGTTGGCAGGCTTCTATTGGTGGGTTTGAAGTAAGCAACTTTCAAAATAGTACAAACTGGTGGGCTCCAAAGTAGTGAGCAAGTCTTATCTAAAAAGCACACCAAGGGTCTCCTTCCTGAGCAGCGTTCTGCCTACCTGACTTGCCAGTTGTCACGCAGGCTGTCAGGCCTGGAGTTCACACAGCTCCCCAGCCAAGCTAGCAAGGTAAAAATCACAAAAGCAGAAAATACTGATGTTCTTCAGGTTTGTAGAACAATGAGAGAATACATATTTTTTTAATTTTATTTTTAATTTTATCATGCAATTCCATAAGCTCTGGGATTTCCCTTATCCCTTTCCTAAATTCCCTCCCCTGTACTGATTTCTCCTATATTAGTACAGTAGTATACTCCTTCATGAGCAGTCATAAGTCCATTGAGAATACATAAATTATTTTAAATATCAAAAATATGTAACAAGAAACACTTTTTAGATTAAATCAGGCTTTTAAGTTTTCTTATACAAAGTGTTACAAAAAGTACAAACCTTTCAAAAGACAATTATAATGACTTATACAAGCAGAAAATTTGAAAATCTTTAAAGCTGAGTCATGTAAAAGTTGCCTTGCTTTTGTTTAAAGAATGATTCAAAGAAATGGAGAAGGGATAAGTTTCTACCAGTACATTATCCCATTTCAGTTGCTAATACAGATCTTCCCCCCTCCCCCAGTAGTGAGTGAGTTTCATTTGCCTTATCTCTTCCTCTCTAGTCTGAACACTTTGTAGATTAGACTATAAGGTCCTGAAGATTCCTTTAACAAACTCAGGACCCCTAAAACATGCTACATGGAATAGCTTTGCTAGCCATCTGTATCTGGAGGAGTCAGCTCCCTGCTCCCAGCCCCGTTTTCACAGCCTCTCTTTAGACCCCTTCCTAAAATAACATCCTGAGTGGTCTGTACATCAGACTTTATATTTTCTCAGCCAATTTTAAATTCCAAAGCAGATTTGGTGCCTGAAGGCAAGCGTGCTCCCGTGTGACCTAGATTAACTTTTGTCATTGAATTGGGAATGTGAGGTTGCTGGCTAAATAGTATAATTCTGATATTTGCAGTTATAACCTATGTTTCTCAATCTAACAAAAGCTCCGGTTCTCAGATCTAGGAAGATAAAATTTTGACTCAGAGCTAGGTATGGGAATCTGCTGTTCTCATAACACTAATAACCAACAGCATTATTATAAATTCTTGGAAACAATTTGAAAAGCAGAAAACTAAAAAGCCAGTGTAATATTCACCATAAAGTTTTTTGGTGTAGGTATACTAGTGATTTCTTAGTTTTGCTTATAAAGAAATAACTTCTAACCTTTGTGAACAGTTTATATGTGTACTTGCAATGTGACCAAGAAATAGAGTGGAAACATCTTTAGAAAATTTTTTTTTTAATTCTAACAAAACTCTGAGAGTAATCATTAATTTCTAGTACAAAGCAATTACATATCTGTGAAATGAAATTTCATTAAGGTGAAACTGAGGTTATGTACCAAGTACTATTTTCAAATATCAAAATCTCAAAAATAATCAAAATCACACCTTGCCCCATATAAAACAAACTGGAAAACATTAGGTACTATTCTTTTTAGTTTTAAGGAACAACCAAAAAAGATATTAAAAGTGAATTATGCTGATTGGTTTGATTTTGGTCCAAGCAAAGTGCTTATTATATTTCCCTGAAAGAAAAAAAAAATCACAATTACAATGCAATAATATGTAACCGAAAGATAAATAAGTCTTTAAGATGTCCTGTAAAATTTATAAGTTAGTGATATACATATAAAAGGCCCCAATAAGACTATAAAAAGGGAACAAAGGGAAGTTTAACAGGTCATGGAAATTTCCTAGTATCCACGCTCTTTCCTATCAGAGTGTTTTTGAAGTAGTTTGATAAATACTTTTACAATGGCTCAGGGCAATTTTGTTTAGACTTAAAGCTTAAACAGCCTCAACTGTAAAACATCTGTTAAACTAAATGGTACCTTAACGCCTTTCCAAATCTGAAAATGTGTGATTCAAGATAGTAGAATTTCTCAATTTTCACGTGAGTTCTGTATTTTCATTTAATAATACTAATACGGCTTGAGTCTTATCAATTTTAACCTTAATGTGCTTCTCAATCTGACTATTGAAATAGGTGACTACTATAATTTGTTTAATGCTGAATCCTTAGTGTCTAAAATGGACCCTGTTACATAGTGCATATTCAATAATTATTTATTTGTTGGATGAATAAATAAATGACCAAGTTTTTGTGCTTTCAGTTTCTCTCAGCACTAATCTATACCTGTCTCCTAGAAAATATTTTTTAAAAGCTCCCCAACAGACCATTATAATTTGTATTCTCATGGCCATAGTATGAGACTTTCTAATTTCCTACAACTTTAACTAGTACTTGATATGGCTAAAACTTAAATCTTTATAAATCCACTTTATAATTTTGATTCCACATTTCCTTATTTTTGTGAGAAAGTTTTAACAACTCGTACTCAAATCTTCAAGATCAGACCTGATCAAATGTTTACCAATATTAAATAGTCTCACAAATTTTAAATCTAAATCTGCTAATTTGGTAAATGAGAATGCTATCATGTTTTACACAATAATTTTTATTTCATAATTATTGGGGGTGAACTGTAAGCTATAATTAGTGGTCACTTCTTGTGACTGATCTATTCCTGACCATTTTAAGCCCTAGCATGTTACAAAATTGCAACTCAAAAGACTCATAAAAGTATGAATTTTCATCTTTCAGCCTTACCCGGCCAGACTCCACAGTGGTAGGCATATTTTTTAGCTCATACACAGTGACCTGTCCATCACTATCTCCCACCAGAAGGCAATCAGTTTGTTTGGCAAAGAGAACAGTTGTGAATTTTATTCCAGGATTAGCAAAATTCACAATCAGAGGGTCCAAACTGCAATGAAATATTTATTTATTTGTAAATCCAGTTATAAGATTGAAAACCATCTTTTTAAAACACAGACTAATAAAAGCTTGATGTATTTTTTTTATTTCCTGTGACTAAAACCAAGAACTTCTTTAAGGGTTTCTAAACTCAAATTAACTAGTTCTCATTCACTCATTATTCACTCAGAACCTTCTTTTTTTTTCAATGAACCAACCTACATAAGGTAAATTAAATTAAAGCACTGCACAATTAAGATGTCAACTTGTACATTTAATTTTTTGTGATGACTACTTTTGTGTACCCACTTAGCTGGACAATAATACCTAGTTATTAAGTCCAACATTCTGCATATTGCTATAGATACTTTTTTTTACATTGAATAGCATCAATATGTTTATTTATTTTTATTCATTAATTACATTGTATTATGTGTCACAGTTTCATAGGTACTGGGATTCTCCCCACCCCTCCCCAAACCCTCCCACCATGGTGGATTCCTCCACCTTGTTGCATAACCACAGTTCAAGTTCAGTTGAGATTCCCTCATTGCAAGCATATACCAAACATAGAGTCCAGCACCTTATTGTCCAGTCAAGTTCAACGGCTTCTTAGGTAGACCCTCTCTGGTTTGAAGACAGAGCCAGCAGAGTATCATCCCAATCAATTAAAAGCTCCAACATACCATGAGAAAAAATTTACATCATTATGGAATTAATTGACATAGTAATGAGTAGCCAATATGTTAAAAATAAATGTGAGTTCCTAGCCACCTTCTGTGACTACCTCATTGACATTTCAATTTTAGTGTATACACAACATATAACATACATAACATAACGTGTTATACATAACATCATATCATCTTAAATTAAGGCAAACATGTGGTATTTAACCTTTTGGGATTGGCTCATTTCCCTTGGCATTATGGTTTCCAGTTTGGCCCATTTGGCCACAAAGAACTGCATTTTGTTTTTTTTAATAGCTGAGTAGTATTCCATGGAGTAGATGAACCATAGCTTTCTTATCCAATCCTCTGCTGATGGGCATTTTGGCTGCTTCCATGTTTTTGCAATTACTGATTGTGCTGCTATGAATATAGGAGTGCATGTTGGTTTCTCATAAAACCAGTGTTGTGGATATATTCCTAGGAGTGCTATTGCTGGATGATACGGTATGTTGATTTTGAGTTGTTTGAATGTTCTACATACTGATTTCCATAGAGGCTGTACCAGCCTGCAGCCCCACCAGCAGTGGAGTAAGGGTCCCTTATCCCTGCAACCTCGCCAGCAAGTGTTGTTGGTGCTTTTATTCATGTGGGCCAGTCCTACTGGCGTTAGGTGGTACCTCATTGATGTTTTAATTTGGATTTCCCTTATTGCCAGGGAACTCCAGGGAACTTGAGCATAGTGTGTGCAAACAGCCCCAAGATGGAAAAAGATTTAACCAGCAAGATATCATTCAAAATAACAGAGAAAAGTATGAAATATCTGGGAATAAATCTAACCAAAAATGTAGGAGACCTATTTGAAGAAAACTACAAACTACTTAAAAAAGAAATTGAACAAGACCTCGAAATATGGAGTAACATCCCATGCTCCTGGATAGGTAAAATCAATATCATTAAAATGTCTATACTCCCAAAAGCAATATATACATTCAACACAATCCCAATCAAATTGCCCAAAACATTCTTCATGGAACTGGAAACAATGATTCAAAAGTTCATCTGGAAACACACACAAAAAAAAACACAAATAGCTAGAACCATCCTGAAGAACAGGAAGTTAGCAGGGGGAATCACAGTTCTGGACCTCTGGACATACTATAGGGCAGTGGTTATCAAAACAGCCTGGTACTGCCACAAAGACAGAGAGGAAGATCAATGCAGCAGAATAGAAACACCAGAAGGGAACCAACACAGATACAGCCAAATAATCTTTGACAAAAAGACAAATGACAATCAAGGCAAATGGGAAGGTCTGTTCAATAAATGCTGTTGGGACAACTGGTTGATAGCCTGCAGAAACCAAAAGATAGACCCACATCTCTCACCATACACTAAGACAAATCTAAATGGATAACAGATCTAAACCTACATCCAGAAACCTTCAAACTTTTGGAAGAAAATGTTGGAAATACTCTGCAAGATCTAGGGGTAGGTCCCAACTTCCTAAAAAGGACACCAAAGGCAATAGCAATCAAGACCAGAATAAACAAATGGGACCTCATCAAAGTAAGAAGCTTCTGTACAGCAAGGGAAATAATCAACAAAGTAAAAAAGCAACCCACAGAATGGGAGAAGATCTTCGCGCACTACGTAGGTGATAGAGGGCTAATCTCCAGAATATACAAAGAGCTACAAAACAACCAAAATGTCAAAACAAACAAGCCACTCAAGAAATGGGCACAGGAAATGGGCAGACACTTCACAAAGGAACAAACCCAAATGGCAAATAAACATATGAAAAAATGCTATAGATATTTTTAAGATGCTATTAACATTTAAATCAGCACAACACGAATAAAGCTGATTATTCCCCAAGAAATAGTTAGATTTTATCCAATTTGCTGAAGGTCTAAAGAGTAGCAAAACTTAATTCACCCAAAGTGAAATAAAATTCTACTTGTAGAATGCTGGGGGCTCCAAGTCACAACAGGGCTCTTGCCAGATTCCTGTAAGCTTTAGATTTGGTAGGATCCATAACAGTATGAACTAATTTCTTAAATATGCATACATAGTCATAGGCCTAAACACACATGCCTACATTCTGTTGGTTCTATATCACAGAAGCAGGCTAACACAATGTCTTAATAATACTTCATTTTTATTTAGCAGATGAATGCTCTCATACACAATGTAAATCTTGATTGTATCCCAGCAATGGACAGGCATAGAAACATGGGTAGAGAATGTGAAGATTTTGTACTTACTTTTCAAAGGATGTTCTAGGAAAGCATAACTTGCATTGTTGTACTAGGAGATCAGAAGCAAGAGACTAACTTGGGTCAAATTTCTGAACATACAACGTTTGAAGATACATACTACTGGAGCAATGAAGGGTCCTTCCACTTCCAATCTCTGTGCCCAGTACAGTCCCTATCCCTTGCTATAAAAGCCTTGGCAAACATCTTTTCAGGGAGGCAAATTATTGAAAGAACCGTAAGTTCTCACTGTCTCCTTTATTTGACAGAAGTAAATTTCCCTTGAGCAATTGTTGCTCGAGGCTTATTGCTCTATGACAGACACCAGAAGAACCCCTAGAGTCCACTAATAAAATGAACCTATGAGATATGAAAGGATATTTTGAACAAGACATTTTCTTGACCAGTGAGAAAAATCCACATATTTCCTCAAAAACCAGATCAGAAATAGCAAATTGGTTTGCCCAAGTTCATGTCCCAGCTCTGCTTCTGACTCTAGCTTCCTGCAAATGCACTCCCTTGGAGGCAGCCTAGGATGGAGTAAGCACCTGGTCTCTGCCACCACATGGAGACAGAGAATGAATTCCAAGCTCTCAGTTTTCGCCTTGAACAGTCCTGGTTGTTGTGAATAGTGAACCAACAGATGGAAGAGTCTCCCTCTCTCTCATTACTTACAAATATGTAAATTTTTAAAAAGCGGAGAAAAAGTGGGATTATTTCAGTAATGGCTTTATAAATTTGCCATCTCACACTAAAGAATACATTATTTGTATTCTTTAAAGATAATATTTGACTTCTGATTGCTGTTATTTTATAGAATAAACTAGAATAAAATTTTACTGAATTATTAACTTACAGGAAAGAATTTTACCGCTAGGAATAGATACAAATTTAACATCAGTAGTTTCAAAAAATATATTTATTTTTATTGGAAAGTAGATTTGCAGAGAGAAAGAGACAGACAAATCTTCCATCCACTGGTTTATTCCCCAAAAAGCCACAACAGTTGGAGCTGAGCTGATTCAAAGTAATGACCCTAAAGCCTCCTTCAGGTCTCCCAAATGGGTACAGGATCCCAAAGCTTTGGGTCATCCTCCATTGCTTTTTCAAACCATAAGAAGGGAGCTGAATAGCAAGTGGAGCAGTTGAGACATGAACTTGTACACCTATGGCATGCCAGCATTTGCAGAAGATGGATTAGCCAACTGAGTCACTATGTTGACTCCCTAATTATATATTTTAAAGAATTCACTTTCCTATTTCTTCTGCTAACAACCAGCAGATACACGGCATTTTTCCAAATGAGAAAGTAGAATCACTAACCATTTTATTTTATAGTCATACCAATTTTCAATTAAATCTACATTAGCTAGATGACCTTCTAATACCCTGGAAAACATTCTAAGTCAGAATTCCTAATTAAGTACAAACTCCTTAAAATATGTTTTGCAATAAAGAGAATAAATATTGCAAAAATAATTACTGTTTCCCTTATCTTTTTTCTTAAGATTTACTTTTTTATTGCAAAGTCAGATATACAGAGATGAAGAGACAGAGAGAAAGATCTTCCGTCCGATGATTCACTCCCCAAGTAACAGCAATGGCCGGTGCTGAGCAGATCTGAAGCCAGGAGCCAGGAGCTCTTCAGGGTCTCCCACGCGGGTGCAGGGTCCCAAGGCTTTGGGCCATCCTCAATTGCTTTCCCAGGCCACAATCAGGGAGCTGGATGGGAAGTGGGGCTGCCGGGATTAGAACTGGCACTCATATGGGATCCCAGCGCGTTCAAGGCAAGGACTTTAGCCACTAGGCCATGGCGCTGGGCTCTCCCTTATCTTATAATAGGGATTCTGCAGCTAAAATGCAATCATGCCTTTGCATATTCCTCTGTAAACCAGGCAATAAAAAAGACTATCCTGTAAAACTTTAAGGATAGAAGAAAAATTATTTTCAATCATATGTGTTAAAAACTACATGAGTCAATCAACCACCTCAGCTATATATTGGCAATGAAAATACTGGGCAAATGGAGACTATATGATGGACTATGTCAATCAGTGGATTCTCCAACGACCTCATCATGCTTGGAGTGGTGAGAGTGGCAGCAATTCAGATCTTTGAAGTATCAAAACCACTCTGCCGGCTCTACCTTCAGACCAGAGATGGTCTCCCCAAGAAACTGATGAACTTATCTGAACAGTAAGATGCTGGACTTTATGCCTGGTAGATGCTTGCCATGAAAGAATCTCAACTGATTTTGAACTGTAGTAATGCAACAAGGTGGAGGAATCCACCATGGGGGGGGAGGGTTTGGGGGACGGGAGGAATCTCAGTGCCTATAAAACTGTGTCACATAATGCAATTTAATCAATAAAAAAAACTACATGAGGTATAATTAACTAGCATGAATACATATGCTAATGTATATGAAGTACATTTTTATTCATAAAAGACTGTCATAATCAATTTTAAACTCACTACAATACTCCACCCAATGTTAGGTTTTATCATTTTCATTTCAATTGCGTCTACTAGAATTATCACCAAGAAATCATTAACTTTTATCACTTACGTGCTTATGTGAAGGTCCCAAATCTCCACTCTGCTCTCATTTGCAGCTGCAAATATGTAAGATGATTTTGGGGACCAGGCAACATCATAAACAACATAAGTAGTTGGATAAAAACTCAAAAATGGTTCAAGGTTCTCCTGTTGCCATATCATAACTCCCCAATCGGCAGAACAGCTTAAGAACACATCATGACAAAATGGATTCCATGTTACTTTATACACTGGTCCCTAGGAATACACAAAGTAAAATACAGGAGAATATTTCATGTCTTATATTTTATAATTGACCTTCCTATTAAACATGCTAAACTTTATAGAAGATTTACACACCATCCATTTTCATGTGGATATAATTTTATCTGGGAGTAGACTGATAAATTGAATCATCCCCAAATTATCTTAGATATAACAAAAACAGAGTTGTTATAAAGGATTACAAAGAATGCTAAGAAAAAAGAAACAAGAGAAAATAAAGGAAGCATGGATGGAAAAAGTATAAAACCAGAGAATATGTACAACAAATGGACTATTTACTTTGGGATTAGATGTTCCAAGAAAAGCACTTTTTAAAACAAATAAAAATTGTGTCTTCCACAACTTGAAAGAAAATCAAGGGTATCAAGAAGCTAAATAAAATGTCCTAATTTACAAGACAGCACGTATTTCAAACTGATATTTTTTTAAATTTAACAATTGGTAAATTAATTTAATTTAAACTTATTTATTTCATTTTTATTATTTTCTATGATACAGTTTTGTAGGTATAGGGATTCCTCCCTCTCCCTGCTCTCACTCTCCCCCTCACGCCCTCCCATCATCCCCCTGCATATCATTTCAGCATATAGTACTCCAGCAACAGTTGTTTGTTCAACATTTGGTTACCATGTGCACCTTGGCATTGTAGCTTTAGAAAAATGCAGAAAGCCTAACATCATATTATTTTTTTTAAAGATTTATTTATTTTATTACAAAGTCAGATGTACAGAGAAGAGGAGAGACAGAGAAGAAGATCTTCCTTTCGATGATTCACTCCCCAAGTGAGCCGCAACGACAAGTGCGTGCCGATCCCAAGCCGGGAACCAGGAACCTCTGCTAGGTCTCCCACGTGGGTACAGGGCCCCAAGGCATTGGGCCATCCTCGACTGCTTTCCCAGGCCACAAGCAGGGAGCTGGACGGGAAGTGGAGCTGCTGGGATTAGAACCGGCGCCCATATGGGATCCCGGGGCGTTCAAGGCGAGGACTTTAGCCGCTGGGCCATGGCGCCGGCCCTAACATCATATTATTGAGGTACATTTAATTATTTCATTGGGTTTTTTTTTAATTTTTAAATTTATTCAAAACAAAGGGGAAGAGAAACCTGTTTTCCATCCATTTATTCACTCCCCAAATTCCCACAAGAAAGAACTGGACCAAACTGTACAAAAGTTGATAAATCAGCCTGGGTTTTCCAGGTTTGTGGTAGGGATCCATTTAGTCATGGTCTACTACTTCCTAAGATGAGCATTGTTAGAATGCTGAACCAGAAGTGGAAATGGAACTTAAACTGAGGAACTCCAAAAAGGATGCAGGCATACAAAACAGATTTTTAACCACTGAGCCAAATGCCCAGTATTTTTAACTTTGAAATTGTAGCTGTATGCCATGCTATTAAATACACTATGTAAAAACAGCATTTTTTCAGACACACTGCGGGAAAAATTCTTCATACCAACTAAAATGAAACTAACCTTATGTCCTCTGTAGGTATCTAGGTATTGCTCATTATATGAACAAGAACATTTGTGAATATGACCTTCTTCAGTGCCAGCCAAATAGATATTTGTGTCCTGTAAAAGCAAAAAATCAAACTGCACTACTTTTGATACATTAAAAAGAATATTTGCAATTCAGGAAGCATTCAAATCAGTTCAACAACCAAACCAATAAACCTTAAATTTGGTTTAAGATGTTGTTTTTGTTGTTTCTGTTACAATCTTAAAATAGTGAAGCTACATAAAAAAACTACTGTGATAAAAAAAAAAAAACTATAGGTCCAGACGGCGTGGCCTAGTGGCTAAATTCCTCACCTTAAATGTGCCAGGATCCCATATGGGTGCCAGTTCTAGTCCTGGAAGCCCCGTTTCCCATCCTGTTCCCTTCCTCTGGCCTGGTAAAGCAGTGGAGGACGGCCCAATGCCTTGGGACCCTGCACCCGCTTGGGAGACCTAAAAGAGCTCCTGACTCCTGGCTTTGGATCAACTCAGCACCAGCCCATTGCGGTCATCTGGGGAGTGAATCATCAGATGGAAGATCTTCCTCTGAGTCTCTCCATCTCTCTGTATATCTGACTTTGCAATAAAAATAAATAAATCTTAAGCAAAAATAAATTTGTCCTTTGCTTGAATAGAGAATATTTAATATCCTACCTAAAAATTACATGAAGCCAATGAAATATGTGAAATCTGTTCTCTTTGTATTAATAAAAAAATTTTAATATGCATTTTTGAAATTGAAAAGCATAGGCTTAAAATAAAAAAGAAATCTAAAAATGTTTGCTAATATAAAAGATTTTATGCATTCCATGGGTGCAGTTCTAAGAAGACAATCACACTTCCAATGTCCCCCATTCCACCTCACAATACCCTGCCTTTCTTCATTCTCTCCACCAGTATTTGCACAGATGCAATTTTTTTTAAAGATTTATTTTATTTCTATTGGAAAGTCAGATATACAGAGAGATGGTGCAACAGAGAGAAAGATCTTCCATCCGATGATTCACTCCCCAAGTGACTGCAATGGCTGGTGCTGAGCCAATTCGAAGTAAGGAGCGAGGGACTTCCTCCAGGTCTCCCACGCGGGTGCAGGGTCCCAAGGCTCTGGACCGTCTTCTCCTGCTTTCCCAGGCCATAAGCAAGGAGCTGGATGGGAAGTGGAACTGCCGGGACTAGAACTGGCACCCATATGGGATCCTGGCACATCCAAGGCAAGGACTTTAGTTGCTAGGCCACCGTGCTGGGCCCGCAAAGATGTAATTTTAATCCTTTCTAGTCTAAGGCGTAATTTTCCACTAATCATAATGTTGATGTAAAATGTAAGAAGACTTTTTTTTTTTTAAGGATTTACTTCTTTTTATTGGAAAGTCAGATATATGCAGAGGAAGAGAGACATGGAGTAACATCTGTCCATCGATTCACTCCCCAAGTGACCGTAACGGCCAGAGCTGAGCTGATCCAAAACCAGGAGCCCGGAGTTTTTCTCAGGTCTCCCACACAGGTGCAGGGTCCCAAAGCTTTGGGTCATCCTTGACTGCTTTCCCAGGCCCCAAGCAGGGAGCTAGATAGGAAACAGAACTGTTGGGATTAGAACCAGCACCCATATGGGATCCTGGAGTGTATAAGGCGAGGACTTTAGCCACTAGGCTACCATGTGGGCCCAGAAGACAACATTTTCACTGGAGTGTAAACGTGAGCTAAAATAACAATGATATCCCACATTTTGTGTGTTCTTTATTAACTACTGCACATCAGAAAATATGTGGTATTTGTCTTTTTGAGATTGGTTTATTTCACTAAATGTAATGGTTTCCAGTTGCATCCATTTTGTTCCATTTTGTTCTTTTTTGAGGCAGAGCAGTATTCCATAGACTATATATAGAACTTATGAGCTATCTTTCATCTACTGTTTCATTCCCTAGTGGCTCCAACATTTGGGATTGAGCCAGACAGAAGCCAGAAGTCAGGAATTTGAATGCTAGTATTTTGTCCCAATACAACCTAATTTTTGGAAATTTTTATATGCAATAGTAAATATTGAATTGATGATTTACCTTGGGATGAAAAGCAAAACACATTCCTGGAGCCTGTCGCGAGATCAAGGCTTCACCTTTCTTTTCCTTTTCTATTCCTCTCTTGCTGCTGCCAGAAGTTGTTCGCCTCAATTTCATCAAATCTTTAAAGAAAAAGAAAATGTGCAACTTGCTACTTACCACGTAAAAAAAAATTGGAAACATATTCATTTTATTTGCAAATAGTATTAATTTCTGTTATCTTTTGCAAATGACAAATACCATAAAACCCACATTTGCAAAAACAATACCCAACAAAACAAAACAGTGACCAAACCTAGGTTTCTTTTTACCAACATTTTGCCGTCTTTCACACCTGCTTCCCTTAAGATCTTAAATTCAGTACATACAAGAGAAAGATCACCAGTTTAGTGCTTTTACCGTGGCAGTCCAGTCCTTTCCGTATCACCCATTTGGAGATTCTCCCATCAGCTGATATTGATACCAGTATTTCTCTTTTGTCATCACCTGTCGTTCCTCGATCTTGTTCTATCCACTGTAGTTGCCATACAGGTCCCAAATGTTTCTGAGGTGATTCACTGAAACAAGCAAAAACTATATATAAAATCATCGAATATTAAAGAGAATGCCTAAAGACATTGGAATACACATAAGAACAGCCCCCTAAAGCATAATGACATATTTATGAGTACAGTGATGATTTTATTCAAAATTGTATGCCTACCTTAAATACTCTGAAAAATAGGAAGAACAATCAGTGTAACATTCACTGGTCATTGCTGCTTTTCCTTTTTTTTTTTACAAAAGGGAAATTTACTAGTCTATAATTATCTTTAGGGAATCAAAACAGTAAAAGAAGAGCAGATTTTTTTTTTCTGAAATCACTTGTTTTCTATTATTCATTCATTCAAAGTTAAAGAAACTGGAATTGCTAACTTCATTTTAGATACAGTGAATATAAGTTATCTTCCTTGCCAAGTTTTTTTCCCCAAATGAACTGTTCGTTTAATCTTGATCAGGTAAATAATTCCTTCTGCTGTGCCTCACCTTTCTCCTGTGTTTCCAGACTGACCACTATCTTGATGGTCTCCAGGATATCAATCTTATTGATGTTTGTGTGTTGAATCTTATATCCTGCAAATTTGTGAAACTCTCTGAAGAGTTCCAATAGTCTCTTAATGGAGTCTTTTGGTTGTACTGCATAGAGGATCATGTTATCTGCAAGCAGGCATAATTTGATTTCTTCCTTTCTAATTTGTATCTCTATGATTTCTTTTTCCTGACTAACGGCTCTGCTAGAGACTTCCAGAACTATACTGAACTGTAATGATAAGAACCAGACAAGGTTACTCATCTTAGTGGAAATGATCTTCGTGTACAGATCTTAGTGGAAATGATTCTAGCTTTTCCCCTTTTAGTATGATTCTGGCTGTGGTTTGTCATTTATTGGACTGACTGTGATTTGGTTGGTTTTCTATGCCAAATCTCTTTTTATCATGAAATGATGCTATATTTTATCAAGCACTTTCCCTGAACCAATTGAACGAATCATATAGTTTTCACTCTTCACTTTGTTAATGTGACATGTTTATTGATGCATATATGTCAAAACATCCCTACATCCCTGGGATGAATCCCACTTGGTCTGAGTGGGCTGATCATTGTGCTGCGTTATTGTATTCAATTTTGGTGAGGATACTGCATCTGTGTGCATCAGGAATACTGGTCTGTAGTTCTTATTTCTGGTTTTATAATTTAGATGATTTGGCTTCATAGGATTTGGGGGTAATTCTCTCCTTTCCCGATGATTCTGAAGCTTTTAAAGATTGGACTTGGTTTTATTTATTTATTTTTTTTAATTTAATAGACTTCAGAAATGAAACCACCCAGTTCCAGGCTTTTCTTTGTTGGTAGGGTCTTTATTACTGACTCAGTCTCCGTTTTAGTTTTTGGTCTATTTAAGTTTTGTATATCTTTGTGCCTCAATTTTGATAGTTGTATGTGTCCAGAAAACTAACCATTTCTTCTAGATCTTTCAATTTGTTGGCATATAACTATATGTAGTAATTCCTGATAATTCTTTTTATTTCAGTAACAGTCATTCTAATATCTCCTTTCCATCTCTCAATTATTTGACTTTATTAATTTGGGTCTTCTACCATTTTTTGGCTTAGGTGGACAAATTGTTTATTTTTTTAACTTTTCGAAAAAGTCTATTTCACTGAGCTTTTGTATCATTTTATTTTTTCTATAATTTTTGTTATTTTCCTAATACAAATTTTAGGTCTGAGTTTTAGACCTTTGATATGCATTGTTAGAGAACTTATATCTTTTCAAATTGTTGGTATAGGCATTTATTGCTACTCCTCATATTTCTTGTGTAATATCTCATAAGCTTTGGTATGTTGTGTTGTCATTTTCATTCATTTCCAAAAATTTTTTTAGTTCACTTTTGTTTTTTTCTATGATCCACTGTGCATTCAGGAGCACATTATTTCATTCCCAAGTGTTTATATATTTTCTAGAGTTTCTTATGCTATTAATATTCAACGTTATTTAATTGTGGTCAGAAAATATATGTGGTATGATCTGTTTCTTTGTGCTGAGACTTGTTTTGTGGCTTCATAGGCTGAATATGGTCCCGCCTGGAGATAGCTCCATGCACTGATGTAAAAGATATGCACCTGGCAGCTATCACATGCAATGTTCTGTAGACATGAATTAGAACTATTGGTCAACAGTGTAAATTAGCTCTTTAGTTGTTTGTTGATTTTTGACTACTTTATTTGTCCACAGAGGAGAGTGGGATGTTGAAGTCCATCAATAGTACTATGCTGGAACCTATGCTTCCCTTAGATCTGTTCATATTTTTGCTAAATAGACACCCTACAATTGAGTGCACACACATTTACTAAAGTTACATCTTTCTGTTGAATTGATCCTTTCTTTGTCTTCTTTATTTTCATTAATACCCTTCTTTGTCTTAATAGTTTTTGTCTTAACGTCTATTTTGCTGATATCAGGAGATTAACTCCTGCTCATTTTTGTTCTCTATTTGCACAGATCTTTTTTCATTCTTTCACTTTCAGTCTGTGTGTAATCTTTGTTGGAATTGCTTTTCTTGTAAATCCACTTTCTTTTTGATCCATTTAGCCAGGCTGTTACTTTTTTTTTTTTTTTTTTTTTTTAAAGATTTTATTATTATTGGAAAGCCGGATATACAGAGAGGAGGAGAGACAGAGAGGAAGATCTTCCATCCGATGTTTCACTCCCCAAGTGAGCCGCAACGGGCCGGTACGCGCCGATCCGATGCCGGGACCAGGAACCTCTTCCGGGTCTCCCACGCGGGTGCAGGGTCCCAAAGCTTTGGGCCATCCTCGACTGCTTTCCCAGGCCACAAGCAGGGAGCTGGATGGGAAGTGGAGCTTCCGGGATTAGAACCGGCGCCCATATGGGATCCGAGCGTGTTCAAGGCGAGGACTTTAGCCGCTAGGCCACGCCTCCGGGCCCACAGGCTGTTACTTTTAATTGGAGACTTTTATCCATTTACACTCAAGGTTATTTTTTGTAAGTAATGACTTAGTTCAGCCAATTTTCCATAAATATTCCTTGCTTGTTTTGGAACTTGTTTGTACTTCTATTAGTAAGTGTTCTGTCTTCAAGTTCTTTTTTGATGTGATTATCTTTCTGTGTTGCTTTGTGAATCAAATCTTTAAGTATCATTTGTAAGGTTAGCATTTGTTTACACAAAACCTTGCGAGAAAGAACTTGTAAGTTTAGTTCCATCACAATTTTCACAAAAAATTTAAATGCCTTGAGATAAATTTAGACAAGGGTGTTCAATATTTCTGTATTAAATACAAAAAAAACATTAAGGAAAGAAACAGAAGAAGAGATTAAAAATGGAAAGCTCTCCTATATTCATGGATTGGAAGAATTAATATTATCAAGATGTCAATACAACCCAAAGTAATTTACAGATTCAATAAATCCCAATTAAAACATCAAATACATCCTGGTAAGGATAAAAAAAGATACCATAATAAACTCTTGGTGGGAAGGCAAACTTGTACAACCATTAAGAAAAACAGTATGGAGATTCCTCAAAAATCAGAAAATTGATCAATCACATAACCCAGCCATCCCGCTCCTAGAAATTTACACAAGGAGACAAAGGCAGCACCTGAATTTTGTACCTCTATGTTTATGGAAACAGTTTACAATAGTTAGGACATGAGATAAACTCAGATGCCATCAAGAGATGAGTGGATAAAAAAATACAGTATATATATATATGTGATGGGCTACTACTCAACCATAAAAAATAAAATCTTATATTTTCCAACAAAATGAATGAATCTAAAAACCAATATGCTTAGTGAAATAAGCCAGACCTAAAAAGTGATATATATTTTCTTGAATTCATAGTAACTAGCGTAGCATACAAAAAATGTAATGTCTATGCATGAAATTGACATTTTAAAATTTGATAAGTTATTATAGCCTTTTATCTATACTCCTGTGGAGCAGGGTCTTTCTATTTGCTGAATTATTTATTTAGGGAAGGATTAAGCCTGAGATTATAAAATAACTTGAAATTATATTGCTGAAAATATTGAAATTTAAAAAGGAAGGAGTGGGGGAAGCATTATTATGTGCTTAAAATTGTACATATAAATAGATTGAATCTGTTCTCCTTCCATAAATTTAAAAAACCTTTCTAGATTATGCTTTTCCTATTAGATTAATGGATTGTCCAGTCACAGCACTGATTTTCTTGATTATTTTTTTCATGCAAACAGTCCAATGAAATATTTATGAATACTTAAAAAAACATGGATATTTTGATTATTTAATAAGATATGGACCTTCTTTTAGAGACAAGCAAAATGACCTATATTTCTAAAACTATGTAGATAATTTCAAAGGACCTGATTTAACAATTATTTTCAGTTGTAGCTAAGTTTAAACATTTATATAAATATATTACCTGATATTAACCTCCTTGAAATTTGATCTATTTCAAAATTTACCCAACTTGAATGTCTCTAACCTTTAACTCTTTGTTTTCTTCATGTAACTTACTCATTTTTAATGGCAAATTTTCAGTATTTCTGTTAAATGCCCAGTAATATGTAACATACTTAGGATATAAAAGAAAGATTCAACCCTTACTCTTACAAAACTTATATACTCCTCAAGAAGATAGAAAAGTGAGTGTATACAAATGCTTTATATATTTAGAAATAATATATATACAGTGTGATTTGTGCTATGAGCACATACAAAATGCAGAGAAAAAATGAAAGAGCTCTCCTGGAAGAGATGAGACCAAAGTAACAGTGTAAGATTAAGCATAAAGTACCAGGCTGAGGAAAGAATTTTGATGGAGTGGTAGAAAAAATAATAAGAATTTCAGCTGTAGAAAAAATATGAAGAATTATTAAAAGTGTCACAAATAATAGCATTGTTCTCCATAAAATAAATACTTACTCAGAATCAAATAATGGAACAAATGTCCCTAAAAAAACATGTGTTATAATGTTTATCCGTTTGTTGGATTCTTACCTACTATCCAGAACAGCAGTGTTACTATTGCTCTGTACATTATAAATCGCAATTGTACCATTGTGATAGCCAACTGCTAAAAGGTTGGGTGCTCCAATTGAAAAATCCACAGCCATAACTCCTGATGAACTCTGATAAACACGTTCTGGCCACTGAATTCAAAGAAACACATAAATCATTTTTAATTTGCTTTTGTAAGAAAAGATATTTTGGTAACTGATACTCTTCTGGTGTCAACAAGTCTGTGAGAAGAATTAGCCTGCATGCAGTTACTCTTGCCTTTCTGCCTTGAAACATAGATGACAATGAAATCTCAATTATTTATGTCCTTTACTTTGACAAAACCATGAGAATGCAGCATTCAATATCTTTAAGAAATACATCATGGGGGACTGGTGGCGTGGCCTAGTGGCTAAAGTCCTCGCCTTGAACGTGCCTGGGATCCCATGTGGGCGCCGGTTCTAATTCCGGCAGCTCCACTTCCCGTCCAGCTCCCTGCTTGTGGCCTGGGAAAGCAGTCGAGGACGGCCCAAAGCTTTGGGACCCTGCACCCGCGTGGGAGACCCGGAAGAGGTTCCTGGTTCCCGGCTTTGGATCAGCGATCAGCGCAGCACCAGCCCTTGCGCTCACTTGGGGGGTGAATCATTGGACGGAAGATATTTCCTCTCTGTCTCTCCTCTCTGTATATCTGACTTTGTAATAAAAATAAATAAATCTTTAAAAAAAATAAAAAAATAAAAAGAAATACATTATGGTCTGCTATAGTAATTATAATACTCTAATAATATTTAAACAGTATTGATATGAGTATGATCACTACATATCTACCTTATTATGGAATTAATTAATAAGCTACAAATAGTCTAGAATGTATTTCTATCTTTCTCTCTGTTTCAGATGCCTAGGCTATCTAATCACCTTTAAACACTGAATGTCAAAAGCTCCAAATTCTCTGTTATTCTGTTCTACAACCTCATGAGGTCTAATCAATCTTCTTTTTCTAAGCACCTATGAAGTAAGAAGATAGTTAACTAAGTGATGAATCTTATGTCAATTCTTCTACATTTAAAATTCCTTTATGCCATACAAGTACAGATTTCTGAATGACTGGGGCTATTTAAAAAAACTTTAGTTTTATATGCACTTTTAGCCATTCTCTAAGTTTCCCACTACATATTGCAGTTTTGAATTAAAACTAAACGTAAAATTGTAAAGTAACTAATTCAGTCTATCAAGAAAAAATATTCTTATGATTCTTATTTGTTCTCTGAAAAAATGTATGTCATTAAGATCATATTATCTATTTTATATATCTTGAGGAGAGCAGAGTTCAGATAATAATAGATATTCATATGTTTAAAAAAGCTATGTACGAAAATAAATCTACAATTTTCTAATGATTTTCACTTGAAGATTCATTCTTCTTTATAATCATCTGTGATATCAAGAATAGATCTAACAGAGTATTTGCTCAATAAATATTTATTGAATAAATTCCCTTTATTCTCTTCTACGTTATATATTCTCTTCTAAAAAGAACAAATTATATTTGCAATGGATTTAAACTGACCAAAAAAACCCATAAATTTTCTTTAACTTTGTAAAATTATTATATAGAATTACATATTTCATGAAAATTGTCAACATTTAGCCATTTAAAAATCATTCTTCTTCCTGGGTGGATTACCATGGGATTCTTTATTGACCAGCAGCAAGCCAATCCTCTTTTTTGCTCTTTAAATCCGAAGTGCCCATAGCCGATAGCCAAAAGATCCTAAGAACCAGAAGGACATATTTAAAATGAGAGAAGACAATACAAACAAACTGGCATATGTAACAGGACACCTAGTAGACTGTGTTGAGAATAACAATAGGACGTTTCAGCTGTGAGCAAAAATTATCAGTACACTGTCTTTACTCTATCCCTCCATTTTTATATGTAAATTAAATGAATCAGTATCGTGTTTCTCATTTTCAGACTGAAAAATAAATACCTATAAAGAACAAATTGCTAACAAGTTCTTTCACCTATTAATGCAATCTTCCCAGATCACACTATATTACATCTTACGGGTTTTGGAGGATAGTCTAATGATTTCAAGTGACAAAAAGAAGCCACTTAAGATAAAGGTAGAGATGCTATGGACTGAATTTTATACTCCCCAAATTCATGTAGAAGCCGTAATTTCCATTATGATCGAATTTTGAGACTGAAATTTAAGGAAGTAACTGAGGTTAAATGAGGCTTTCAAGGCAGAGTCTTAATTCAATATGATTCAAGGCCTTATAGGAAGAGGAAAAGGCACAAGAGCTGACTCTCTCTCCCTGTCTGTCTCTCCCCCAACCCCATCCTTTCCTCCTTCCCTCCCATGTGAGCACATAGCTGGAAGTCGTCAGAACAGAGCTCTTAACAGGAGCCAAATCAACCAATATCTTGATCTAGAAATTCTTAGCCTCGAGAACTGTAAAAACATATATCTGTTTAATTTACATAGCCTGGGCAATTTTGTTCAGTAGCCCAAGCTGAATGACACACTAGGTCCTTCAAGAAATGAATATTGACATGCATATAGAAAAAAGGGTTATTAAATACAGCCTCCTTTTGGTAATCAGAATTGCTTGCTTTAAAAATATTATATATATGTGTGTTTGTATGTGTGTATATATATTATATATATGGTATATGCATATATACCATGATAATTCAGGGAATAACAGTCAGGAAGAGGGGGCCTGGTGCATTGGCCTAGTGGCTGAAGTCCTTGCCATGTATGCCTGGGATCCCACATGGCACCGGCTTGTGTCCCAGCTGTCCCATTTCCCTGCCAGTTCCCTGCTTGTGGCCTGGGAAAGCAGTTGAGGATGGCCCAAAGCCTTGGGACCCTGCACCCACATGGGAGACCTAGGAGAAGCTCCTGGCTCTTGGCTTTGGATCAGCTTGGCTCTGGCTATGGTGGCCACTTGGGGAGTGAACCAGCTGATGGAAACTATCTCTCCTCCTCTCTGCATACCTGCCTTTCCAATAAAAATAAATAAATCTTAAAAAAAATAGGAAAAGATCAGAGAGGGAGGAAGAGGAATGAGAGGAACAAACTCTTATACCTACAAAACTGTATCATGGTAAATAATAAATTTATTTAAAAATACATTATATATTCTTGTCACTACCACCTACCTTCACAACATCATCTTTGCATAACTAGCTCTTAAGAAAGTTCTCACAATACCTTTTCCATCTCTATTCTTATATACTTTCTATAGGCATACCTTCTTTAAGAAGCATGCAAAAGCATCTCTTACTTGCTCCTATAGCACCATTCATTTTCCTTAACAAAATACATAGAAAGCTATTATATGAGCAGAATTTGCATATGATTTGATTAAAATGTTATCTCTAATTCCTCTGCAGAATGCCTGGCACAAAGTGAATGTTCAATAAATATTTGTAGAATGAATTAATAAATATTATAAGGTTAATTTTATAACATGCTTTTATTTGATCTCATTCAACATGATTTTTCAAATTTCAATTGTAATCATGAATTTATAAAATGCTAGTATATCAATTCTACAAATATTTTGTGTATCTTTATTATATAGCCTGTCACTGATTTATTGAGCTCTACTTTTTTATAAGATGCTTCCAATTACAGTTGTCTAAAGATAAATCCATAGTAAAAGAATTTTAATAAAACAAATATACATAGTTAAAATAATGTATTATTAACTTTCAACAAAAAATATTGTCAGTTCTGTATTTTTTAAGAAGATTTATTTATTTGAAAGGCACAGAAAGGGAGATGGAGAGAGAAAGAGCCATTGTCTCTCGATTGGTTTGCTCCCTGATGGGTCCAACAGTCAGATCTGGGCTATGCTGAACCAACAGCCAGGAACTTGTTGGTCTCTTACAAAGGCAGAAGGGGTTCAATACTTAGACCATCTTTGGCTGCCTTTCAGGGTGAATTAGCAGGGAGCTGGATCAACATCTTTGTAGCTGTGCTAGAGCCAGTGCTCTGATATGGATGCTGGTGTTGCAGGTGGGGGCTTAACTTGCTGCGCCACAATGTTGACTCCCAACTCTGTATTTTTTAATAACTGGAACAACCATTAGGTTTACACATATCACCTAATGGGATGTGGCAATAAGGTTATGAAGCTAATTATTAAAGAAATTAACTTCAACCATTTTAAAATATGCTAAATATTTATTCCAAACATATTGCCATTATTCAAACGATCGTTTGATTGCTGATTAGAAAATACTTTCAGAATCCGTTTATAATTCCCTGGGGAAGACAAGTTTCATTATTGTATAAATTATCTCTTTTATACAAGCAAATACACAGTCCCCCAGCTGACTATTCATCTTATTTGCCTCAGGAGGACTTTGGGTAGTACAGCAAAACAAGAACTCTGGAGAAAGGTACTGAGCTTGATTTCTAGCTCTTTCGCTTAGCGGTTGTGGAACTTTGGGCAAGTGATTCAACCTTTCTGTGTTCAGCTTCCTCATCAATACAATGAAGAAGATAATGATACACATTTCCTAGGGTGGTTGTGTTAATGCAGGTAAACACAACAGTGTCTGGTATACAGTAAATGCTGTTTAAGTATCTGCTAATATTGGCAATATTAGTATTTTAGGGAATCTACAAATTAGCATATTTACTGGTCACTGAAAATACATATTTTCAAACATTATTAAATCTCAGGAGAACACAAAATTTGGCTAAATACGTTTTGGTGAATGTTTTAAAACTCAACCATGTGTCATCTACTTTACTTTGCAATATCTGACATGGAGTGTCATATTCCAAGTATATCCTGAAATAAAAAATGGTATCATTTTTGCATTAAGGAAGGAAAACATCATTTTGTAACTATTCATATTTTTCAGTTTTTGAAACAAGAATTTGTTTTAAGGACATTTAAACTAAAGGCCAATTTAAATTTCTTCTCCCATATCTGAGAGGGAAAACAACCTTGACTATTAGAACTTTGTACTTGCCCTTAAATGCTTAAAATGTTTGTTAACTTACTGGATTTGTTTTATTCCAAGCAAGGCTGCTCACATTCAGACCTTTGGTTAAGTCACAGGAAAAAGCCCAAAGTCGTTCCAAGTTGGCTGGTATTGTCGACTGTTCTGCATTTATTTCAATTTCTTCTTCCTCCTCCTGTTTAGCTTCTTCTTCTACCTCTTCATGTTTTTCCCCTGCTAAAATGTCTCTAAGTTGTTCAGGTTCTGGTTCTAAAAGGAAACCAGACAAAATGATCATTGTCCGTTATACCTGTCTGGGTTGCTAAAGGCTCCAAACCGTATCGTTCCAAATAGTTCAATGAAGTAGAAGAACACAGAATTTTAGTAATATTTATTTTTCTACCCTCTGATATGCAAATGTCATCCCTATAAGTGTAGAGCAGTTGCTCCTTTTCACTTGTTAGATACAATCAGGATATATCACCAGCATGATGAACCAGTGTGTTTTTTCATGGAAAAGAAGGGCAACCAAAATTCCAGTGAAATAAATTATGACATAGGGCTGTATTCTTGATATAATTCTGAGATAAGGCAATAATAGTAATATAGCTGGCCTTGACAATTGAATGCAACTTGTTTCTCATTAATGGGCCTATAAGCTAGAGGTATGAATTAAGTTTTCAAAACAAACCTCAATAGTTGAGAGACCTACATATGAAATAAGAAAGTTTAGTTCGAGCACTGGTCTCTGTGTATTTTCTTATAAAACAACTGTGATTTTATCAGATGAGATTCTACTGCAACGTTCTAATCTAGTATCTTTCAAAAGGGTCAACTGCAGGCACCATCACTAAACGAAATTTCCACCCTTAATGTGTTAACTGCTGGGATTGATCTGTTAACTGTTAACACAAGGCTTTGGGGACCAAACCTTCAACATTTGGGTAAAACTTAAACTAATATCGAAACTAAGCAACAGGCCTGCTGAAAAAGGCATTTTCTAGATTAATAGATAAATATCAAATGCTGGTGTGTAATTATTGATGCATGTTGACTTGCTTAGGTAATGAAACAGCATCTAGTCAGCAACTTCGGTTGAAGTCACCAGTTAAGCTTACATAATCATTAAAAACGTTGCCAACATCAGGCGTTAATTAAGAATGTGGAACAACTGTGCGGCTTGTACACTGCTTATAGAAATGCAAGATGGTATATATCTTAGGGAAAGGATTTAATGCTTTCCAAATAAGCCACACATGCATCTACCCAATGACCAACCAAGTCTCTTCCTTTTTACACAAGAGAAATTAAAACATATGTCTGTCAAAACAGTGAAACAAAAATGCTCGTAGAAACTTCATTCGCAG
Organism: Ochotona princeps; assembly: GCF_030435755.1. Classification (NCBI taxonomy): domain Eukaryota; kingdom Metazoa; phylum Chordata; class Mammalia; order Lagomorpha; family Ochotonidae; genus Ochotona; species Ochotona princeps. The sequence goes on from NC_080833.1 coordinate 55,273,520, forward strand.
TAGGCCTGAAACAATTGAGATGTCTAGCAACAGGTGAATGGATAAATAAATCACTATGGTATATACATATACTGGAATACTATTCAGAGGAGAAAATAATTTATATACATTTCAACTTTGATGAATCTCAGAAACAGTAATACTGGCAGTAAAAAGCCCCATTCACCAAAAATCTTCTTGTATGAACCACTTACATGTTGTAGTAGAATAGGGAGGGTTAATATACGGTGACAGAAATCAGGTAAATGCCTGTTTGTGGAATAAAATTTATTTGGAAAATAGCAAAGGGTAAATTTTAGGGTAGATTGGGTATGTTCTATCAACTAGAATATTGTTTATTTTTATATTTTCAAAACATTTAAAAAAATATAGTGAAAAGGTCAACACAGTGGTATAGCAAGCTAATCCTCTGCCTACATGTGCTGGCATCCCAAATGGGTGCTGATTTGTGTCTCAGCTGCACCACTTCCAGTCAGTTTTCCTGGTCATTTCTGCTAATGCCAGGAAAAACAGAAAAGTCTGGCCCAAGGCCATGGGCCCCTACACCCGTATGGGAGGCTGAAAAGCTCCCAGCTTTGGATCAGCTCAGTTCCAGCTATTGCAGCAATTCAGGCAGTGAACCAGCACATGGAAGACCTCTCTGTCTCTCCTTCTTTCTATAAAAATCTGCGTTTCCAAATAAAATTCAATAAAAGCATATATAGGGCCCAGCATGATGCTAGTGGCTAAGTCCTCGTCTTGCAACTGCCTGGATCCCATACAGGTGCTGGTTCCTGTACCAGCTGCTCCATATCCTATCCAGCATCCTGCTTGTAGCCTGGGAAAGAAGTGGATAGGCAAAAGCCTTGGGACCCTGCACCTGTGTGGGAGACCCGGAAGAAGTTCCTGGCTTCAGATTGGCTCAGCTCTGGCCTTTGTGGTCAGTTAGGGATTGAACCAGTGGACGGAAGATCTTTCTCTGTCTCTCTCCTTCTCTCTATAAACCTGCCATTCCAATAAACAAAAAGCAATCTTTTTTAAAAAGCATATGTATTTCACTGTATGTAATTCTTAGCTGATAAAAATATCTCTTATGGTACTTTTATTCTTAAATAACATTAAGGGATTTATCTATCACCAGTTTACAAAAGTTACAATGTTTACAGAACTCTAAATTACAATTTTTTTCTGACAATTTATTTGTTTGAAAGTCACAATTGCACAAAGAAACACAGAAAGAGATCTTCCATCTGCTACTACACTCCCCAGATGGTTGCAACAACCAGGTCTGAGCCATTTTAAAAACAAGAGCCAGGATTTTCTTTCAGGTCCCCAACATGAGGCCTTGGGACATATCCCCCAAATCTACCACCAGGCCTGTCCCCAATCCTGGTTTTTGACTCTCTAGCACACCCACGTGCTGTAGGTTAGCTCAGCCTGACCTTCCCCAGACCTGGTCCACAGGTATGCTGACAAGTGCAGCAGACTAATTTGGTTCACTCCCAGCCCCAACCCTCATGTGGACTGGCAGGCAACCCAGCCTGGCCTGTACCACATCCTGGCTCATTCCAGCATGTTCTATATCTAGACTGGCCCAGCCCAGCCCGCCCCCAGATCCAGCCTACATATATGCCAGCTGGTGCTATACTCCGTGTTGCCCAGGCCCTTGTTCTCACCAACAGAAGCTGCAGTCTAGCAGGGAAATTCCCCAAGCCCCCCTATCAGGCTTGCACCCAGTCCTAAATCTCACAAGTGCCACCAGTGCTGTTCCCCAACCTGACATGGTTAGCCACCAATACTGGCACTCAATAGCACTATTGTGGCCTAGCCTGACTGGCTGTACCCATTCCGGTCCTCACAAGTGGGTGCTACAGCATAGACTAGCCCGGCTCAACCCCAGGCTCACATGTGAACCAGCAGATGCTGCAGCTTAGGCCAGCCTGTCCCACACCCATTCTAGCTATTGAAAGCACCATCAGTTGCTAGAGCCTAGCCCATTCTGGTCTGTCCCTAGACCCAGCTCACATGTATGTCTATAGGTACTGTAGCTTTGCTCATCCTGATCTGCCCACAGTCTCGGCTCTTGTACTCACCAGTGGGAACAGTAGCCTAGCAGGCGAGTCCCTAAAGTACCTCTACCATGCTCATCCCAGCCATGAAGCCTGTGTGTCCTGGCAGGTGCTTTGACCCAGCCTGGCATGGTCAGCCTGCAGTCTCAGCTCTCACTGGTAGGTGCTGCAGTCTTGTCTAGCCAGGTACATCCCACGCCTTATCCTTTTTTGCATGCCAACAGGTTCTGAGGCCTGGCCCCCCAACCTGGTCCCAAACCCAAGTCACCAAGAATGCTGACGGCTGCAGCCAGCCTGGCCCACTCTCTTCCCCAGCTCCTGTGCTCCCCAGAAGAAGCTATGGTCTAGTAGGGTGGATTCCCTCCTACCAGGCCTGCTTTAAGCCCTGAATCACATGTGTCAGCAGTGCTATGCCTCTGCTTGGCATGGTTTGCCTTCAGTTCTGGCCTTTGCATATGCCAGCAAGTACTGCAGTCTGGCTCATTCTGGCCTTCTCCCAGACCTGGCTCCTGCCTGTCACCACCCCCAGTTCTTATACAAACCCATGGGTTCTGCAGTCAGGTGACTTCTGTGATCCAGCCTGGCTCAACCCATCACCACCCCCCAACTTACCAGGCATATCTGAGGGTTCTGTAGTCCCACAGAGGCAAGCCCACAAGTCCCTTACAGAATCTGCCCCCAGATCTGGCTCTCCTGAATTCCTGTTGATGCTGTGGCCCAATACCTGCCATATCACTCACGAGTGGGTTCTACAGCCAAGTCTGGCCAGGCAGGCCTCCCCAGCCCCAGTTTTCATGTATACCAGTGGGCAGCATGTGATGCTACTTAGCCTAGTTCAGTTCTCCCATGTGGGCATGTGCGTTGGCCCTGCCCCAGATATGCCTTCCAGTTATCTCCTTTAAACCACCTTGTCTTAAAGAATTTTCAAAATTCTTTAAAATATTTCCTGAACAGTGGGAGGTGTGCTGGTCGGGTGTTGCATTCCCTACTGGCACAGGCCATTTCACCTTGGCATTTTGTGTTTTGTACTTTTTTTTTTTTTTTTTTTTTTTTAATCACGACCAAACCCGGCCAGGCCCCCACACAGTTTCAGCGCTTGGGCTTACCAGTGGATGACGTGAAACACCTCCCACTGGTTTAGGTGAGGGACGAGAGTGTGATGGGTAGAGCCGGGGAGAGCTGCGATACTCATTGGTTCCAATGGAGGTCGAGGCTCAGAATAGAACCAACCCAGGGGGTAAAACCACCAGCTGATCGGAGTGATGGACGGTGGCGGGCACTGTGCTTACTAGTAGTACATGTAGGAGCCTGGACTGGGAATGCCTCAAAGTTTTTTAGGGGATTCCCCTGAACAAAATGGAGGAATCAACACATTAACCAAGAAAAGATGGAAAATGGAGTAGATCAATCAACCACCTCAGCTATATGCTTCCAGCGGAAAACTGGACAAGGGGAAACTCTAAGATGGACTATGTCAATCAGTGGACTCTGCACCAGCCTCATCATACTTGGACTGTTGCTGATGATATGTTGGAGCTTCTAATTGATCGAGGTGACGCTCTGCTGGCTCTGCCTTCAAACCTGAGAGGGCCTCCCTAAGAGGCCGTTGAACTTGAACTGGACAAGTGGGATGCTGGACTCTGTATGGTGTGAACTTTTAATTAGGGAATCTCAACGGAACTTGAGCTGTGGTTATGCATCAAGGTGAAGGAATTCACCATGGGGGAAGGGTTTGGGGTGAAGGGGGTGGAGGGAATCCCAGTACCTATGAAATTGTGTCATGTAATACAATGTACTTAATGAATAAATGAATATATATTAAAAAAAACTGAGACAAAAAAAATATTTCCTGAACATAGTAGTCATGTTATAGAGCAGGAATAAAAACCAGAATCTGGACAATATCAATTGAAAGAAAAAAGGGGCATTGAATATGAGACAGTCAAAATGATTAACTATATAAATGAAGGAACAATGGAGAAAAAAGAACTGGGACATTAATGAAGATTTGAATCAAATGGTCAACCTTTTCTGAGTTTCCTAGTCTGGACTCATTGCCATTCGGTTGTTTAGTGCCAAGCTTATAGAAATATATCCCCTGAAAAGAGATATCCAATTATTTAGATTACATTTAGAGATACATAATAAATATTTGAATTTGAGCATAATTATTTTTTAAGAGTACCTTTCAAAATAGGAAGCTGACGGTAAGCTGCAAGTTTTGGCTGAAATATATTTGCCATTACCACTCGTTCCATAAAAAATAAGTCCTGGTGAAACTTGTCCGATTTTAATATTGCTTCTGAGTGGTCTTCTTCATCTTCACGGACTTTAGACAGAATTACATTTTCTATATCCATTAGAGAACTAGCTTCACTATCTATAAAATACAAACATGGTGGAATGCTAACATATCTAAATAATAATAGATGTTTCACACACAAATTCCAAAATTTAAAGATAACATTCTTTTATTCCTACTTTTAAAAAGATGTATTTATTGGCAGAGGCAAGATGGTGGAATGGAACAAAATAAAATGGAGGGAGAAGGATTAGTGGAGGAAAAGTCAAGAGGAAGTGATCCTAGGTAATAAGAGTGGCAGGCCAATGGCACGGGGACACAGGGACTTGAGGACATGGGGAAAACACAGAGACAGTGGAGAGGCAGTGCAGCACACACACACCCTGAAGGCAACCAGAGTTCCATCTACACGCAGGTGGGAAGAGGAAAGACCACTGGGTATACAGGAGGTGAATCAAGTCATAGATTTGTGGGCTCCACTGATTTGACATCTATGTACAAGAAAGCAACCTGGTTCCCTAAATTTAAAGCAGCACAGTCCACAATAGTGAAGACATGGAAACAATCCAGATGCCCACTGAAAGAGCAAAAGGTAAAGAAACTGTGGCATATCTATTCTGTGGAATATTACTTAGCCATTAATAAGAAAGAAACCCTACCCTTTGCAACAAAATGGTTCCAATTGAAGACCATTACACTCAGTTAAATAAGTTCAGCCCAAAAGGACTGCCACATACTTTCTCTGATTTAAGGCAAACATTCATGAAAATTCAAAACAAATAAATATATGGGTAAGCAAGTATATATATATATATTCTCATAGATGAATTGCTTAATGGAGACTAGCATCCCGAGAAGATAATTTTGCAGTGTTCATTTCTACTCCCAAATAAAAAAGAAAGACTCCTGGGCCCGGTGCAATAGCCTTGAGCATGCTCGGATCCCAGATGGGTGCTGGTTCTAATCCCGGCAGCTCCACTTCCCATCCAGCTCCCTGCTTGTGGCTGGGAAGGCAGTCAAGGACAGCCCAAAGATTTGGGACACTGCACCCATGTGGGAGACCCAGAAGAGGTTCCAGCCTGGCTTCGGATCAGCGCAGCACCGGCCGTTGCGCTCACTTGGGGAAAGAACCATCGGACAGAAGATCTTTCCTCTCTGTCTCTCTTCCTCTCTGTACATCTGCCTTTCCAACGAAAATAAATAAATCTTTAAAAAAAAAGAAAGAAAGAAAGACTCCCAATGAAACTGTTAACTATACCTTGGCAGTATGATACTTGATTTTCTACAATTGCCTATACCTACAAAGCCACGATACACTTGAATAGCAGAATGTTAAAGTTGTAATTTTTACTAAAGGACTATACTACTTCAATAATACGAAGGAAAATTATAGGAAGTGAAAATGGGGCAGTAATAAAGTGAGGGTGAAAGAGAAATCCTATATTTACAAGCTATATCATGGAAAATAATAGCAATTTAAAAATGAACAAAAATATCTATTTACTTATTTATTCCTTCATTTATTTATTTGAAAGACAATGTTAGAGAGAAGCATAGAGAGAGAGAAAGAGAGAAAGAGATACATCCAGAGATGGAGATAGAGAAAGAAACTATACTGTCTTCCATGTGCTGGCCCACTCATCAAATGGCATGTTGGCCAGGACAGAGCCAGGCAGAAGGCAGGAACAGGAGCTTCAGCCATATCTCCAAAGCAGATAGCAGAGGTGCAAACACTTACACCATCTTCTGCTGCTTTCTCAGACACATTTGCAGGGAACTGGGTTGTAAGTGGAATGAATGAGTCTGGAATTGGTGCTCACAGGGATGCTGGCATCACAGGCAGCAATTAAGCACACTTCGTCACAACGGTCATTTCTAAAAACTGTCATAAATTTTTTTCAGAAGATAAGCAATGATAGCCTCACAATGTAATTTGTATACATCTTACTCCATTTTATAACAGAATATTTATTTTAAAAAGAAATTTGTTTCTTACAGTTCTGAAGGCTGAAAAGAACAAAGTCAAGAGGTCTCATCTAGTGAGACAGGGAGTGAGAGAAACAAAGGAAGAAAGAGGAAGGAAGGAAGGAAGGAAGGAAGGAAGGAAGGAAGGAGAGGAGGGAAGGAAAAGAGGGAGGGAGGAAGGGCAGGAGGGGCAGGCATTTGTCCTAGTATTTAAGATACTGGCTAAGACACTTGTGTCCTGGATCGTACTATATGAGTTTGGTACCTCATTCTGGCACCTTGCTTACTGCCCTGGGAAGCACTAGATGATAACCAAAATATTTGAGATCCTGCCATCTGCAGCCAAACATGGGTTAGGTCCTAACTCCAGCCCAGTTATTGCAGGCATATGAAGAATAAATCAGACGACTTCCTCTCACGCACTCTTTCCCTACAGCCTTCCCCTCCTTCTCTCTGCCTCTATAATGGAAATCAAGCAAGAAGGAAAGGACATAAGAAGGCATATGAGGAATAGAACTATTGCTACTACTGATTCCAGTCTTCTCAAGGAGTAAGGAAACATTGTGGACAACTTTGTGTTGGCAAATGTTATAAGAAATGAATTTGTTGAAATATACTCACATAAGCATCTACTTAAACTCACTAAAAATGACTACTAAAACTCACCTAAAGAGAAAGTAGGCTTTTTTTTAAGATTAATCTATTTTTATTGGAAAGTCAGATATACAGAGAGATGGAGAGACAGAGAGAAATGTCTTCCGTCCAATGATTTATCCCCAAATGACCGCAACGACAGTTGCTGCGGCTATCTGAAGCCAGGAGCCAGGAACTTTTTCCAGATCTCCCACACAGGTGCAGGGTTCCAAGACTTTAGGCCATCCTCAACTGCTTTTCCAGGCCATAAGCAGGGAGCTGGATTGGAAGTGGAGCTGCCGGGACTAGAACTGGCACCCATATGGTATCCGAGCGCATTCAAGGCGAGCATGTAAGTTCCTCATAGTCATAACAACCAAAAGCATCACTAGACATTGTTAAATGTCCTTTTTGGAGATAAAATCCCCCCAATTAAGAATTAGTGTTGCTAATGTATCTTCATTTTCTGTGAAAATTGTACCTAGTAACACACAGCCCTTTTCTTTAAAGTTATATAATTTGCAGGGAGAAATATTAAGAGTAAAAGATCATACTGCTGTAATAATATGGGGGAAAGGCGGAGGAAAGTGGGAAGAGAGAAGCAGAAAGGAAAAAAGGTTAATCCTAATACCTACAGATTTTAAAAATTCTTTATATTTCATGATGCAGTTCCTTAGGTTTAAGTTCTCCTTTGCCCTTCCTCCCACTCTCCCATGCTGTGTTCCCCTGTACTGTAACAATAATTCAGTCCCTCAACAAGTCACAAGTTCCTCATGCTACTATTTAAGTGTATCCTGACGTAGATATAGAGAATGGCATGAAGTCTAGCATTCTATTGTTCTATTGTCAAGATATACTTAACAGTTTACTGCAGCGTATGTCCATTTCATGGCATACTTGGCTCCATTAAATAGATCCTCTAGATTCAACTGTATCATGGAAAATGAGAGAGAGAGCTTTAAGAGCATGGAAAGAAGCACTAGACAAAGGAAAATCTTTGGACACTCTTGACAGGCATCAAAGAAAAAGAATTTTTCAGTTCAGAGTTCATGACAGTGTGAAAGAGTAACAGCCTTTTTTTTTTTTTTTTGAGTAAAAGCTGTCATTTTCCTGTCCCATCAGAAATGAAATATTGTAATCTCCAAAAAAATTTTGAAATCTCATATGAAAACCTAGTTGGTTTTTTTTTTTAAGATTTATTTATTTTTATTACAAAGTCAGATATACAGAGAGGAGAGACAGAGAGGAAAGATCTTCCGTTCAATGATTCACTCCCCAAGTGAGCTGCAATGGGCCGGTGCGCGCTGATCCGGGAACCTGGAATTTCTTCCAGGTCTCCCACATGGGTGCAGGGTCCCAAAGCTTTGGGCCGTCCTTGACTGCTTTCCCAGGCCACAAGCAGGGAGCTGGATGGGAAGTGGAGCTGCCGGGATTAGAACCGGCGCCCATCTGGGATCCGAGCGTGTTCAAGGCGAGGACTTTAGCTGCTAGGCTACACTGCTGGGCCCCATGAAAACCTAGTTTTCAAGAACCTGAAATAAGTACAATCTTACTTTTTTCCATTGTATTCCCTGACAATTTTTGGTCTCGTTCTTTAGAATGGACACTTGCTTTGCTAGTTGATTCCATGGCAGGGTGTTTTACTGATGAAGCTGAACGTTCCAGAGCATTGTAAGAATCATACAAATCCCAGGCAGTGGACATTATGCCTAAAGAAAGAGAAACAAAGGTGAGAATTATTTTAAATCAGATGCCAATACTTCAGCTTCATAGATAACCAATGATAACAAAATCTAAGAGTCTTTTATTGCTTATGAAGTTAAATGAAATCAAAGAAATAAATTAAGGGCCAGCACAAGAGATCCCTAGTCATTGTACTCCAGCACATACAACTGCTTTAGTGTTTGAAGAAGAATTCTAGATTATCCTGTCCACGTTTTCTGAAGCCACACTTACTCGCCCTCAGCTCCAAGCTGGTGCAGCATGATCTCGTAAGTCTGTCACGACTTGGACAATCACGCTGTAACAGGATGCTTATATTCCTTTACTTACAGCTAACAGATAACACGCTCTATTCTAAAGAGCTGTTAATTTGCAAGAATATGACTCCATTTTTATCAAGTAAAACTGCCAATTTACCTGTTATATGAAAAGAATATACTTTTTGGGAAAATGATAGATTCTATTCTAAAGATAAATAAATATGTTATAACATAAAAAATGCATTAGTTTATTCAAAAGGTAGAGTTACAGAGAGAAAAATACAGGCAGACAGACATAGAAAGAAGAGGTATCTTCCATCCGGTGTTTCTTCTTAAAAGGCTGAAAGGGCTGAGTAAGGCTGAAGCCAGGAGCCAGGAGTTTCATCTTGTTTTCATACGTGGGTAGTCAAGGCTCCAGACACTTGGGCAATCCTCCAGTTGCATTCACCAGGATCCCATATAGGTGTTGGTTCCTGCCCTGGCTGCTCTGCTTCCCATCCAACTCCCTGCTTGTGGCATGAGAAAGCAGTAGAGCATGGCCCAAAGCCTTGGGACCCTGCACTGACGCAAGAGACCTATAATAAACCCCTGGCTCCTGGCTTCAGATCGTCTCAGCTCTGGCCATTGCAGCCACCTGGCGAGAAAACCAGTGGATGGAAGATCTTTCTCTCTGTATCTCCTTTTTCTGTAAATCTGCCTTTCCATAAATAAATAAATAAATAAATAAATAAATAAATAAATAAATCTTAAAAACAAAGAATTCTGAATTTGTCCAAAACAAAACAGTAACAAAACAAGTGTTCAACGTCAGTGTTTCAGGTATAATCTGGAAAGATTTAATAACAGATTTTCCATTTTTCATTATCTATTTTAATGTGTAACTGACAGACTCTAAGAACAAATATAAAATATGGTAGCTTATCAAGCAGAATACAATAAATTACCTTTGTCTTCCATTACAATTCTGTCACATTGAACGTCTTTATTCTTTGGCGCTCCATTGAAAGTCTGCATCATCCTTTCAACATATAAATCATTGCCTAATCTATTTCTACAAAGCATTTCATAATTCTTGTTTTTATTCCTGTAAAAATAAAATACACCCCAGTAATTAATAAATTACCACACTGCCAGATTTTACGATATTCTTTTCCTTTAAATTACTTTGTTAATGGGGATTACACCAAAAAGGAAACAGAGATCTAAAAAAATAAATCTTGAGAAAAAAACAATATTGAATGATTTTCAAATAATTTACTTAAATTGTTGTTCAGTCCTTATCAACAGAATGCTAGCACTGGTTCCACAGGTTTTATGAACATTGATACAGGCATTCAAAGCTATAAATTATTTTACAGTACCACTTTTGTGTCATAATTATTTTTAATTGTTTAGCTAAAAAGTTCTAAAATTTCCATTATTATTTCTTCTCTGATACTTGAAGGGTTTATTTTCTTATCTTCCAAATGGGTATGTGAAAGTATAGTGCACTTTGCAGAGATTCCCGTTACTAATGTTTAAGTTCACTGTACGTTACTAGAGAATTTAGAATGATTTCATTTGAGATTTTTGTGACCCTGCTTAATGGCTTTGTACATAGAAGATTTTTATAATACTCCATATGTGTTTGGGTAGAATATGTTCTAGTGATTGAGTGCAAAGACTCATACACAACCATTAATTTTTGTTTAAACTCCCAATATGGATATTAATTTGTTGCCTGACTTACCTATTAATAATAAAAGTATCATTAAATCTTCTATTTTAATAAGTTACTTGGAATATTTACATTTTTGTGTCATTTTTTAAATTTTATTGGTAATATTCACTTTTATCATTATTATACCTTTTTAATAATTGTGAAATTACTTTATCCCTAATAATTTGTCAGTTTATCTGTAGATGACTTTGTTTCTATATTTTTTTTCCTGGTTTTAAAATTGTCCTTTTAGGGTGTGATGACACAGCAAGCAAAAACTTCACCCGTAGCCCTGGCATCTCATACGGGTTCATGTCCTGGTTACTGCATGATCCAGTTCTCTTATGGCCTGGGAAAGCAGTGGAGGATGACCCAAAGCCTTAGGATCCTGAACCCACATGGGAGATCCCAAAGAAACTCCTGGCTACCAGCTTCAGTGGGCTCAACCCTGGCCACTGTAGCCATTTGGGGAGTGAAAGATTTGAGGAAAGATCTCTCTCTCTCTCTCTCTCTCTCTTTCTCTGCAATACTAACTTTCAAGGAAAATAAATCTTTTTAAAAATGTTTTTAAATATTGTATTCTGGATGTCAGCACAATTCACTAGTGAGGTGAATTTATTCACATGTATTTCTTTTTAATTTTTTCCTATTTCTATGGAATGAGGAATTTCTGCCTTTCTATAGTTTTGTAGTCTTTTCTTATTCTTTGCTTAAGTTCTTACCTCATGCTTATTATTCTGTACTCCTGGAACTCCAACTCAATATATGAAGCTACTTCAAAAACAGAAACACCAAGCACGGGATCTAGACCCTGAGGATCATGGATAATTTTTTAAACATTTATTTATTTTTATTTGAAAGGCCGATTTTATAAAGAGAGAGGAGAGAGAGAGAGAAAGAGAGAGAGAAGGTCTTCCATCCCTGTTTCACTTCCCCAAATGGCCACAATGGCCTGAATTGAGCTGATCTGAAGCCAAGAACCAGGAACTTCTTCCAGGTCTCCTACATGGTTGCAGGATCTCAAGGACTTGGGCTAGCCTATACTGCTTTCTCAGCCCACAAGCAGAGAACTGAATCAAAAGTGGATTCATCTGGATATAAACCAACACCCAGTAGGGGATACTGACTTCACAGGGTGGAGTATTAGCTTGCTGTGGCTGGCCCTGAATATAGATAATTCTTTTATCACATATGAAATATAATATACATGTAAAGTGTTTAAACAAATGAGAGACATTAAGGAAAAAAGCTATCAGAGATTGATGTTAGCTTAGTGGTTAAGATGCAAATGCCTGGATGTAGTGCCCAGCTCCACTTCTGACTCCAGGTCCTTGATGATGTCAGGGATGATGGTCACTCAAGTACTTGTGTTCCTTGCACCTGCATGGGAGGCCCAGATGAAGTTCCTGCTCCTGGTTTCAGACTGGTTCAACTCAAACTGTTGTTTGGGGAATGACTCAGTGGACGGAAGATCTTGACATCTCTTTGTCCCTCCCCAATCCTTACTCTGTCTCTTAAATAAATAAATAACAGAATTCCTTTTAGAAATTTCACACAGAAAAGGCCTTAGAGAAATCACCAGGGATAAGAGGGGTATTACAAATGATAAAGGTGTCAGTCACTAAAGAAGACATAGTAATTCTTAATATGTAGTCCTGTAACAACAGTGTCAAAATACATGAAGCAAGAGCTCATAATATATTTATGTTCATTAATAGAGAAAGCTAAAGTCTGCTCTAATATTACAAATTTATTTATTTCCATATATTTTTACCTTTTAAAATGTTAAATATAAAAATGTCAGTGCTTTCTTTTAAAATTGAAAAAAAATAATAAGCATAAAATAATCAAGGTTGACAATGAAGTCTGAAAGCCTACTTTTGAGAATCCAGCACAATAACTCAACTGGCTAATCCTCCACTTTACAGTGCCAGTATGCCATATGGGCACTGGTTTATGTCCTAGCTGCTCCACTTCCCACTCAGCTCCCTGCTTATGGCCTATGAAAGCAGAGGAAGAGGAAAGTGTGCTTTTGATTTAGAAGTTCATCACAGCAATTTTAAATTTATTTTTAATTGAAAAATAATAAACATTTAGACCTAGGAGTACAATGTGGTTCTTTGATACACACATACATTTTGTAATGATTAAAGCTGGCTAAGTGGCATATACACTACTTCAACCATGTATCATTTCTTTGTGCTCACAACATTCAAAAAATCCTTTTACTAGTTATTCTGGAATGTATTTAATTAGTAACTAGAGTCACCCCATTGTGCCAACAACATACTCCTTCTATCCAAGTATAACACATTGTACTTGTTGATCAATGTCTCCCCTTTGTCCTTAACATTCACCGACTTACCAAAGAATGCAATAGAGCTATGGGTTCTCCACCCCCCAAAATTTTACATGTAACATAAACATTCTCCATATAATTTTACAGGGTACAATTACAAATTGACATATAATCTCACAGGGTATACACGTGCTCTGTGCATGTCCAGGACTCTGCCAGGATCCTTCACTGAAGGAAGGCACAGGGCCCCAGATTAAGAATCTGAATCATACACACAGTGTGAACAGCTGAACCGTACATACCTCACTTCCTCCGCTTCGTCTGAGTCTACCGAGATCACGACTGTTGGAAGGTCAAACAATTTCAGTGTTTCTGTCTCAGTGAGTATTATATCTACGTTTTTCTCAAGGTCTTCTTTTGTTATAACTGTTTCATACACTGCCCTCATAACTCGTAAATCTAAAAACATGATGATTTAATTAAAATCATTTACTAATTGTTATTTTAAATTTTGCATTTTCCCAAGAAACCAAATTGCTACGATGTGTCACACATGGCAGGTGGCTTTATATGGTTAAGGAACAGATTACATTACGGATATGAAAGCCCATAATTGAAGTTTTTCCTGGCATGTCTAGTCTACCAGTTTCATAACTACTGCCAAAATTTCAAGAATATCCCCTTATAACTCTTCCACACATTTACAGGGAGACTGAGGCAAGTGACAGCATTACTCAGGGAGAATGTGGAGGCAAACTTGAGAAGTTTTAAGAAAATAAGGCTGTTGGGACCAGCACAATGGTATCACAAACTAATCCCATGTGTGTAGCACCAGCATCCCACATGAGGGCTGGTTTGTGTCCCAGCTCCTCCACTTCCAACCCAGCTCTCTACTTATGGCCCAGGAAAGCAGCAAAGGATGCCTGAAATGTTTGGGTCCCTGCTTCTAGAGGAAGCTCCTGGCTCCTGGCTTCAGATTGGATCAGTTCTGGACATTGCAGTCATTTGGAGAATGTACCAGTGAATGGAAGATCTCTGTCTCTCCCTCTCCCTCAGTAAAGTCTGCCTTTCAAACAAAAATAAATAATTGTCTTAAAAGAAGAAAGAAAGTAATGCTTAAAGAATATAACATTTCTAGACCTTAGGGCTCTGTCCTCTCTTAAGAAGGTCCATAGCCTGAGAAAAACTTTTCCTTACAACCGAAAACAAAACCTACTAAGTTCCTAACCAATCACTATTTGCGAAGACTAAATAAAATACTTAGCTATGAATGTGAGTGTAGTAATTAAACAAGATAAAATAAGAAATGTTTAGATAAAATGTTAAATGACAGAATGGTACAGAAAAAAATCCATACTATGTTTGTAACACTATAAAATAACATACAGATAGACAAGATCAGGAAATGGAAAATTTTCAATTGTTAACTTGTAGTCATGGGCTATTCTTTAAGAATAATCTTCAATTTTCATTATTTGGTCAAATAAAAGAAAGTTGTTTTTTTTTTAAAGCAATGAGGGCTTGCTTCTTCCTTTTTTAAAAAAACATTCATTTTATTTTTATTGGAAAGTCAGATATACAGAGAGGAAGATCTTCCATCTGATGTTTCACTCCCCAAGTGACCGCAACAGCCAGTGCTATGCCGATCCGAAGCCAGAAGCCATGACCTCTTCCTGGTCTTCCATGCAGGTGCAGGGTCCCAAGGCTTAGGCCATCCTCGACTGCTTTCCCAGGCTACAAGCAGGGAGCTTGATGGGAAGCGGGGCTGCCAGGATTAAAACCGACACCCATATGGGATCCTGGCACATTCAAGGTGAGGACTTCAGTCACTAGGCCATCACACTGGGCCCAAGAGAAAGTTTTAATTTCTATAAGGAAATGTGGCTATGATAAACAGGACACTTAAAATTATCCACATGAACACAATGGGAGGCACATCTAGTCCGGATATTTTGATTATAATGAAAATGAGAATGAGATTATGTGGGAAGTCTAACATCAAAGAAGAATATTGGCAATTTTGAGACAAAAAATTATGATTCTGATATCTGAACTTTCTTCATTTATGATTTAATTTTATGTACCTCAAAGTAACACAGTGACACAGACATGCTAATTATAAAAATAATTTTACTTTGGGCATAGCAAATATGTAAAACCTAATACAGTAACATTTCAGTTATCTATCAAGGTTGGGGAGAGTCATAGCAAAGTCAATCTTCTGCTTTTTCTTAAAATTTGTTTTATCTACTTGAAAGGCAGAATGACAGAGACAGAGGGAGAGATACTCTATCTGCTGATTCACTCTCCAAATGGCTGCAATACTTGCTTTCTGGGTCAGGCCGAAGCCAGGAGCCAGAAACTCTACCCTGACCTCCCATTTGGGTTGAAAGAGGCCCAAGTACTTGAGCCATTATCTGCTGCCTCGCCAGTATTGGCAGCGAGCCAGATCAGATACAGATGAACTGGAACCTGAACTAGCACCATGATAGATGTTGGAGTTTCAAGCAGCAGCTTAATCCAATGTGCCGTAACACCAGACCCTAGTCAACCTTCTCAATGGAAGAGACAAAGCACTACATTTCAAATAGGTCTTTGCCTGTATCTCTATTTCCTGAATGCAATTTAAATTTGAGACATATTGCAAAACCATTTCAAACTAGTTTGTAGCAGTACAATCTATTTCCCTGATTAGATTTCCTAGCAGTATGAAAGTTTTACTACAGATCTTATCTATACCTCAGACTCCACCTAAAACAGAATCAGAAATACATCAAACTGCCTTGTCTGCCACGCTTTACTGACAGTGAGAGAGGAAATACAATTTTCTTCAGTCCCAGTGGTCCTTCTAGGAAGAGGGAGCTCCAACCCAGCCTGACATTTCTAACTGCGCTCCACATCTAACTCATCAAGTCCCTTGAAAGGGTAGAAAAAGGGAAACATTAGAGATGGTCTAGAATCTTTAGTGACTGGGTGGATGAATCTGTCATTTAGAGAATTTAAACAGAAGATTTTCATTGCTAATATGATGTTTTGACTCCAATCTATCATATCTAGTCATCATAGTTTTCAATTAATTCAGAACTGGATTTAGGAATGGGACGCTGTTGTCTGGTTACTATCAGAGACCTAAATAGGCAGCCACCACGGAAGACTTCCACTTACGTTACAGTGAGTTATATTGCAGTACAATCGAGTTACAGAGCAGTTTATTTTCATCCATCCTCCAATGGATTTTATACAATTTGCATATTTATATATATATAAACATATACACAAATATGTGAATGATTACATATACAGGATCTTCAAAGTGTTCATGAAAATGTATTGATGCATGGATTTGGTATCTTTTGCACCAAGATAAATTTACTGCTTCATCCTATTGTTGATGAGCTTTTTGAACTGACTTCATTCTTGATGAGTATTTTTAAAGGCGTCTACATATTACATAGTCATTTATTTGCTGAGAGCACTCAAAAACACTCTATGTTCTAACTGAACAGCTGCTTGGTTCTTACCTTGCAATTAAAATCAAAAGCTTCTTTAAGCATAATCCTCCTTGGGGTTATACAGTCAAGCAAAGTCTCTCAAACTTTAGTATACATCAACATTGTTCATGTAGTTTATTAACATAAAGTTTTTTGGACTTATACCTAGACTTATTATTAACATTTAATAAAGTTATAATTGTGGGATCGTTTTTGGTGTAATGAAGGCTTAAGAATATCAGAATTGTTATATGCCTGCATTCATTGTTAGCATTTAAACTCCATATTTTATTTCAACTTTGTCCTTAGTTTTTAGCATTTTTCTGTCCCAGAACCCATTCTAAGCTACCACATTACATCTAGTCATATGTTAGACAGTGACAATTTCTCAAACTTTGCTAATTTTCTGGACTATCTGTCTGGGTATTTTGAGAGCCTTTTAGCTTGAGTCTGACTGATGTTAGCTTTCTAGGAGAAAGACTACCGAGCTAACAAGCATTTATCATCACCTCATATCAAATGTATGACCTTCACCACTCAGCTGAGGTAGCGTCTGCAGGGTTCCTCTGCTTTTAAACTCCTCCTCTCTCCACTTTAACCACTACACTCTCTAGAAGAAAGTCAAAATGAAAAGCCTTCACTTACAGTAAGAGGTGTTAAGGTTCACCTTCTAATGATGTTGGCATTTTACCTTTTCTAGGATGTCATATAAATGGAATCATAAAGTATATATTCTTTTCAAGTTGGCTTATTTGATTTAGCAATGAGTATTCAAGTTTCATCCGTGTTGTTACAAAGATACATAGCTCATTCATTTATCATTAAATAATATTCTATTATATAGCTGTGCAAATAATTTATCATTTATATCTTTACTTATAAAAGTTGTTTTCATTGCTTCTAGTTTCTGCATTTATGACTAAGCTGCTAGAAAACTTTAAGGGCACATTTTTGTGTGAACATGTTTTCAACTCAAATACTAACGAGCACAACTATTGAGATCATATGTAAGAGTACATTCAATTTTATAAAATATTGCCAAATTATTTTCCACAGTGAATTGTACCATTGTATATTGTCATAAGAAATGAATGATAGCCCCAATTGCTTCATATTCTTACTAGTAATTTTTGTTATCAGTTTCCTGGATTTTAGTCATTAAAATAGATACGTAGCAGTACCTCTTTGCTGTTGTATTTTGTACTTCCAAAGGACAACCAATGGTGAGAAACTTTTCATATTATTATTTGCTATCTACATATCATTTCTGTTGACATGCCAATTTTAATCTTTCAATCCCTTTTCCTTGCTATTTGTCTGTTGAATTTAATAGTTAAGTCCAGTATTCACAATTTGGAGAGTAAGTCAGTGAGAGCTCGCACTCTGACTAATAAACAAACAAAACAGATATTTTTACAAATTCTACCATTCTCTTATAAGTGATTTGTAAATATTTTCTTCCACTGTATCCTGTATTTTCATTCACTTAACCCTGCTGTTTTTAGGGAAAAATTCTTAATTTTAATAAGGCCTAGTCTATCAGTTTTTTTCTTTCAGGATATTACTTAAAAACCTCATCAACAAAGTCAAAAAATGCATATACTTTTGTATTGTTTTTAGAAGTGCTGTCATTTCACATATTACATTCAGTTCTGTTATCCATTTTAGGTAAGATGTAAAGTCCATATCTAGGCAAAATTTTTTCCACCATTTCCCATCACACTTTGTTGAACTGAAATTTTTTTCTCCACTGAAGTGCCTTTGTGCATTTCATGAACTGGCTATATTACTGCATCTACTTTTAGTCTCTCTTTTCTGTTTTACTGCTCAATGTCTACTCTTTTACCAATGCTAAATCGTAGTAATGTTATACTTATTTCTGAAACCAGGTAATGCAAATCATCTTTTTCTTTTTTCAGAATTGTATTGGTTTTTCCAGATCCTTTGCGTTTCAGCAAAAATCATAAAATCAGTTTGTTCAGGCCTGGCACAGTAGCCTAGTGGATAAAGTCCTTGCCTTGAACATGCCAGGATCCTATATGGGCACTGGTTCTAATCCCAGAAGCTCCGCTTCCCATCCAGCTCCCTGCTTGTAGCCTGGGAAAGCAGCAGAGGATGGCCCAAAGCCTTGGGACCCTGCATCCACTTGGGAGACCTGGAAAAGGCTCTGGGCTCATGCTATGGATTGGTTCAGCTCTCACCATTGTGGTTGCTTGGGGAGTGAATCAATGGAACATCTTTCTCTGTCTCCTCTCTGTATATCTGACTTTCTAATAAAAATAATTTTAAAAAATCAATTTGTTCATACTTACAACAAATCTTGCTGGGATTTGGATTAAGGTTGGATTGAATCTATACATCTAACTGCAAAGAAGTAACAGCTTTTTTCTGAAATATATAAATTTATTTATTCATTTGAAAGAGAAAAAAAAACAGAGACAGAATTCTCATCTGCTGATCATTCTCCAAACATGTACAACAGCCAGACTGGCCTAGACTGAAGTCAGCAGCCAGGAACTCAATCTGAGTCTTTCAAGTGGTGGCAGAGATCAAACTCCTTGAGCCATCACCAGGCAGGAAATATATCGGAAACAAGGCCATGTCTGGAACCCAGACACTATGATATGGGTATGCAGACAATTCAGCTAACACCAACTCGGATTCCAAGAATTGTTATCCCGATAATACTAAGTACAGTGCAGAGACAAGGAATCTATTTATTTTGATTGTTAAATGGGTTCGTGTTGTGGAGCAGTAGTTAAACTGAAGATTATGCTAGAATCCTATATCAGAGTGCCAGTGTAAGTTATGACTTCACATCTAGCTTCCTGCTGAAGTGCAGGAATACACTGGGAAGGCAGTGGAAAATGGTCAAAGGCCTTGGACTTCTGTCACTCAAGTAGTCAAGCATAATAGAGACCTTGGCTCTTAAATCCAATATGGCCTATACCTGGACTTTGTGGCCATTCAGGGAGTGAACCAGTAGGTGGAAGACCCTTCTCTATTTCTCTCTGATGTTCTGCCTTTCCAATAAATAAATACAAAAATCTCTCTTCTTAACAATTTTCCATGTGAACATTCTATCCACATTTTGTTAGCAAGTAATCATGTAGGCAAATTATTTTAAATATTGATCTCCTATGCTGCTATGTTGCAAGACATAAGCTTACACATTTCGGGAGGATTTTTTGTAATCCTTAGATGATTTTTGGATTTTTGTACAATGGCAATTATTTCATTTGTAAATATGAACAGCTTTATTTCTTAGTTTATAATCTGTATAATTTTTAAAATTTAATTTGCTTAAAAAGATTTTATTTTTACTGGTAAAGTCAGATCAGCTTTTTGGAGAGAAGGAGAGACAGACAGAAGATTTTCCATCTGATGGTTCACTTCCCAAATGGCTACAATAATCAGAGCTGAGCTAACCCAAAGCCAGGAGCCAGGAACTTCTTCCAGGTCTCCCACATGGATGCGAGGTCCCAAAGCTTTGGGACAACTTCTACTGCTTTCCCAAGCCACAGCAGGAAGTTGGATTGGAAGTGAAGTAGCCGGAACATGAACCGGTACCCATATGGGATCCTAGCACTTAGCAAAGTGAGAATTTAGCCATTGAGACATTGCGCTGGGCCTATGTATAAATTTTCTTATAAAACCACTTTCATTATGCCTGTGTGGAATTTTATATCTTTTAAAAATATTTACATTTAAGTATTTTGAAAAAATGTTTTAAAAGAGCAAGTATTTTATATGAATGCAAAGTCTTACTATAATCTGACTATATTATATGTTTTTATGGGATAAAATGTGATGTTATAATTTATGAATATAATGTAGAACAATCAAGCTACTTAGCATTTTCATAACCTCAAATACTTAATATTTCTATGATGAAAATATTTGAAATCTACTCTCTTAGCTATCACTTTGTGATTAACCATATTTACACTATGCAAAGGTCTCAAAAATATTCTCCCTAAGATATTATCTGCAGCCCTTTCTTCCAAACCTCAACCCTCTGTACTACCATTCTTTTCTCTGACACCTGAAGTAAGAATATGCAGGACTTGTCTTTCTGTGCCTGTCTTCTATTTATAGAATTTTCCAGTTCTATACATTTCATCACAAACAACCTAACATCCTTTTCAGGGAATGAATAGTATTTTATTATGTAAATATCACAAGTTCTTTATCCACCCATCTGCTGATGGACACTTAAGCTGCTCTACAATTTAGGATGATACTATGACACTCATAGTCTGTTTTGCACTGTTATAACAAAACACCTGAGCCTAGGAAATTTACAAGTTCTTCTCTAGACATGGGATGTGCTTTGCCACCTCAGGACCATGACAGTATAAAGGCCACTATCAGATGAGGCTCCTAAACTTTGTACCTCCAGAAAAACCAACTAAACAAATCCCTTTCTTTTTAAAGTAGCATGACTCAGATAATTTATTATGATAACAAAAGTTAGCTTCCTCTTAACCTTCTCATTCAGATTTCATTCACATTGCAGATAATATGGAAATCTCAGACTTATTCCCAAGAGTTACAGTTTTCAAAGAGATCTTCTCATTTGTGGATAGTTGCTAGTGAATATTTTTGTGAGGAGGAGTGCAACATGAGGCATTCTATTCTTTTACCTTTTGACTTCCCACTTCATAAGGACTTCCAATACAATACTGAATACAAATGATGAGAAAGAATACTCTCTCCTTGTTTTGAATCTTAGGGAAAGCATTCATCATTTTGCTGTTGAACAAAAATTAGCTGAAAACTATTCCCATTCAACTATTTCACTGCAAAAAAAATTTCTTTTTATCTGGTAGAGTGAATCTGTGAAAATATCTGGCCCTGTTTTATCTTTTTTTGGCTCTGTTTTGCAAAGTTTTAAACTACTATTCAACTTCTTAAAACAGAGCAATCAGATTACCTATTTCTTCTGAAACGAATATTGACAGTTTGTGCCTCTCAAGGAATTGTTCTATCTCATGTGTGTTAAAAAATTAGTTGATATAGAATGATTCACATTTTTCTCTAATAAACCCTTTTTGTCCTTAGTAGTTATGAGATCTCTTTCATTTTTTCCATTCCAGGTTCTTTTTTCCTCTCTCATTTTTCTTTCTTGGTTAGCCTATGTGAAATTTACCATCATTTGAGCTTTTAAATGAATCAGCTTTAAAAAAAAAAAGAATCAGCTTTTAGTTTTACAAACTATGTAACTAATTTCATTGATTTCTTCTCTATGATTCAATTATAATAATTATATAATGATTCATCTTCATACATATTATGCATATTATACATATTATACTATTATTTGGTTTTATATATATATATATACCTAAACACATAGCTTGATGTAATTTTATGAGTTTTTTTAGCACATTTTCATTTTACTTGAACCTGACAAATGAGTTCACTGTGCTATAACACTAGCCCAACATTTTAATAATTTAGTTGTACTTTTTTCTTGCTTACATGATTTCTAGTGAGAAGTTAATTGTAATTATATCATTGTTCTTCTATAGCTAAGGTATATTTTTCATCTGGATTCCTTTGATATTCTGCTTCATCTGTAGTTTAAGTACAACATACCAATTTTCATATTTTTATTTTATTTTAATGTTATCTTGTTTGGTATTATCTGAGCTTCATCAATCTATGGTTTGATGTTTGTAATTAATTTTGGAATGTTTTCAAAAATGTTACCACAAATGTTTCTTTTATGCACTCTCAATTTTCCAGTTATGCATGTTATATCTTTTGATGTTATCCCATAGGTAGTAACTGACTGCTCTTGGCCTGGCACAGTAGCTTAGTAGATAAAGTCCTTTCCTTGAATGCATCGGGATCCCATTGGATGCTGGTTCTAATCCTGGCAGCCCTGCTTCCCATCCAGCTCCCTGCTTGTGGCCTGGGAAAGCAGTTGAGGACGGCCCAATGCATTGGACACTGCACCCGCGTGGGAGACCCGGAAGAGGCTCTTGGATATGGATCAGCTCAGTTCCGGCGATTGGGGCCGCTTGAGCAGTGAATCATCAGATGGAAGATCTTCCTCTCTGTCTCTCTTCCTCTATGTGTGTCTGAATTTCCAATAAAAATAAAATAAATCTTTAAAAAGATAAATGACTGGGCTTTTTTAGTATTACTTTTTTCATTCTTTTTTAGTTTGGAAAGTTTTTTTTTGATTGATCTTCAATTGCTTCTTTTCTCACTAGATCTACAGATTAATCTACCTATTAAAGATTAATCTACCTATTAAAGATTCATTCGTGTTGTCTTTTGTTATCTAGTATTTCTACATAAGATATTGTCTTAACACCAAAAGAGTTCAAACCAACCAGCCCTCTTCTCATCTTATGTGTGTCTTCACCAATCCCACATTACACAGCAAAAAAATTTACTGCAAATACATATCTATTTCTACTAGTGCTTTTTGACTAACCATTATTCTTTCTTCATCTTTGGTGTGTTAATTTTCACAGACTTTTGTTTTACCCCATGTTTTACCCTCTGTCTGGATTGGACTTAACCTGTTTTTTCTCTCAAAAATCAGTAATGTTGATTGTTAAGTCTTTTTGTATCAAAGAATTTGATCACTTTTTGCTAAGCATGCCTATCATATTCTGTATCAATATTATTATGGCATTAATAATAAAATTTTCAGAATTATTTGCTGAGTTTGAAATTGAGTCCTAACACAGTACCAGTAATTTATCAGGATGATAGTTCAAAAGAGCCATCATGGAAAATCTCTTGTTAAAAACTAGAAATGCTCATGTTTGGAAATCACTGTCATATTTCTTTTACCAAAATAATTACAATAATTAAGTAACTAATTGATTGTTAGTGAAACCAGCAAGTGCATTTTCCTTACCTGTAAAACTAGCCAGTCTTTCTCGTTTGAAAGACGGTTCTTCTATGTCTTCAGCTATTGACTCCGTTGTTGACACACTTGACTTAGAAATTGTACTGCTTCCTAATATTGATCTTTAACAATAAATAATACCATTATTTCCTTATTTAAATTTCTTTATGAGCAACTAAAATAAATTAGAACATGCTATCATATTGACTAATCAAATTACTATAATCATAAATAAGGCAACACAGATGAAAATATGTGTTTTAAACAGTGGGTTGATTTTTTAATATTCTTTAAATAAAAAGTTAAAATATACTTTAGAGTAAGATATCTCGAGCCTAAAATAATTTTGTCTGAAGTCCATAAAACATTCCATATATATTTAAGATAGCAATCCAAATTTTAGGATAAGAGCAAGATGGCCAAAGAGGGTGAGGACATATGAACGGAGAGAAGGATTAGCCAAGGAGAAGCAGAGAAGGCACAATCCCAGGTAACGGGTCACCAATGGAGACACTGGGGGAATCTGTGGACATGGGGAAGCAGCAGAGACAGTGGAGTCATGCTGCAGTGAGCACAGCTCTGCTGGTGGGCAGGCAGGGGACATCACCAGGAACACAGGAGGTGAATCAAGCCATAGAATTGTGAGTCTGCAGAAGCAGAGTGGTGGACCCCTACTGGATGGGTGTGAGAACAGGATAAATCTCAAGGCCCAGACCAGGACAAGTGCTACATAGGGTGCTATTTTGAATTCTAGGGCAAAGCCTTTGAGGGAACAGCAATCTGTTCATGCCCTAAGCCAGGGGAGAACTCACTTCCAGCTAAATACATTGCACTGATCCTACCAAAAAAAAAAAAATAATACCAACTTGTTGTCCCATGAGTCCCATCCAAAACAGGTCCAGGTTGCCACACCACCTAATTGTCAGCAGATTCTGGCAGGAAGAAGTCAGAAAAAAAATTGTGATGGGCCCTGCGCTCTAGTTTAAAGTCACATGTGGTGTCTTCCTATCCCAGCTATTGTTGGACCGAGACTGGGAGAAAGGCTGAGCAGACAATGGTGCAGCCACAACATGAGAGCCTAGGAGGTAAAAATAGTAATCAGGGAGTCCAGGCTGCAGAGGTTGGGGCAGAAGTGCAGCATGGAAGCCCAGCACTGAAATTTGCTGGCATGAATGACACAAGGGAGGCAAAAAGAAAACCAGGCACTGAATGGGATTAGTTAAAGTCACCCTGTAGATCTATGGATGACACAGCTTAAAAACCAGCCAAAGGAGAAGATACTGTTAACCGGAGTTGCAATGGCCAATGGCAAAAGAAGAGGTGCAACCAAAATAAATGAGGATACCAATACGTCCCCTGCAAAGGAACAAAGAACTATTTCAATCTCAGAATTAACTGAAGACAATATGGAGGAAGTGTCAGATACAATTTTTAAAACGGCTACAAATCTTTTTTTAATTTAAAAATCAAAAAAAATGATGCTTAAAAAGCTTCTTAAAGATGAGAAGCACACACAGGATTTCAAGGAATTTAAGGAATACTTTATGCAGAAAATAGCAGCATTGAAACAAAATCAAACTGAATTATTAAAAACAAAGAATACAATACAGCAAATTAAAAATTCAACGGAGGGCATGGGGTAATAGCCTAGTGGCAAAATGTCCTCGCCTTGCATGCGCCCAGATCCCATATAGGTTCTGGTTCTAATCCCAGCAGCCCCATTTCCCATCCAGATCCCTGCTTATGGCCTGGGAAAGCAATCAAGGACAGTCCAAAGCTTTGGGACCGTGCACCTGCATGGGATACCGCTGCCGCTTGGGGAGTGAATCATCAGACAGAAGATCTTCCTCTCTGCCTCTTCTCTGCTCTGCATATCTGACTTTCCAATAAAAATAAACAAATCTCTAAAAAAAAATTTCAATGGAAACCCTCAATAATAGAATGAGTGAGGGAGAAGAATTTCAGATCTAGAAGACTCCACATGTGAAATTGCTGAAACAGGAATCTGGAAGAGGAACTGTGTAAAGCTAAGAAAATGATACAATAATTAAATGATACCATCAAAAAATCAAACATAAGGAGTATGAGTATTCCTGAAGTCTCAGGAAAAGCTTGGTTGAAAGATGTATTTAATGAAATAATAAATGAAAGCTTCCCCAACATGGAGAAAGAAAGAGAAAAACCAAACACAGGAAGGGCAGAGAACCCTGAATAAATTCAACAGGAAGCAATCCTCATCATGACACATCATAGTCAAGCTTTCAGGAAACTATACTTAAATATGCATGGGAGAAAAGTCAATTAACTTATAAAGGTAACCTAATCAGATTCTCAGCTGACCTCTCAAGGAAACTTTACAGGCCAGAAGAGACTGGAGTGACATATTACAAGTCCTAAAAGACTTGGGTCAATCCAGAACAACACAACCTGAAAACTTGTCTCTGTATTTGAAAATGAAATCAAATATTTCCAAAGTAAATAAACCTAAAAGACTTCACCTCTACCAAACCTGCTCTACAAATGATGCTTAAATATGTGCTACAAACAGAGAAAAAGGATTAGCACCTACCAATTCCAAAGACAAACATGGAGAACATCTTAATAAAACTACAAAAGCAGCCTAACTCAAACAGTGAGCAACCCAATGCTAAAATGACAGGAACAAATCACTATTCTTCAATAATAACACTGGTTTTAGAAAGCTTTAAAAAATCAATCAAAAGATATAGATTAGTGAATCAAAAACAGGACTTAACTGTTTACAGCAGACACATCTCACCAACAAAGATGCACAGAAACTGAAAGTGAAAGGATGGAAAAGGGATATTCCAGGCTAATGGATGGGAAAATGAGCCAGTGTAGCCATTCAAATGTCAGGTAACATAGACTTTCACATGAAAAATTTAAAAAGATGAAGAAGGACACCCCATAAAGACTGGGGATGAAATCAGCAAGAAGTCTCAACAATAAATGTATGCACACCAAATGCCAGGAAACTTAGCAACATAGAGAAAATATTAACAGATTTTAAGGGAGAAATGGACTCTAATACAAAAATAGTGGAGGACCTTAACACTCCACTAACTTCAACGGTCAGATCAATGAGATAGAAACTCAGCAAAGAAATAACAGCAATCACCCAGACAATAGAAGAAATGTACTTAGTTGATATCCACAGAATCTTTTATCCTACAGATTCAGAAGATAATTTTTTTTTCCATCACTAGGAGCCTTCTCCAGGGCTGATCATATTAAAGGCCACAAAACAAGCCTCAACAATTTAAAAAAAATCAAAACCATACCATGAATCTTCTCAGACCATCATGGAGTTAAACTAATGCCAATAAGTCAAAATAACACAGAAGATATACAAATACTTAGCAGCTGAGCAACGTGCTGCTTAATGAACAATGTCTATAAAAGAAATCAGAGTAAATTTAAAAAATTGCTTGAAACAAATGAAGGCATCAACACAACATATCAAAGCTGTGGGACAGGGTTGAGAGGGCAAAGAGGAAAGTCCGTTGCTGTCAGTGCCTACATCAAGAAACTAGAAAGGCACCTAACCAAACATCTGAAGGAGCGAGAAAAACAACAGGAAAAGATCCCAAGAATAATAGAAAAAAAATTATCAAACATAGGTAATAAACTGAATAAAGATCAAAAGAGCTCCCAGCACAACAGCTTAATGGCTAAATCCTCACATTGCAAGCACCAGGATCCCATATATGGGTGCCAGTTCATGTCCGGGCTGTTCCACTTCCCAGCCAGCTCCCTGCCTATGGCCTGGGAAGGCAGTGGAGGATGGTCTAAAGCCTTGGGACCCTGTACCCATGTAGGAGACCTGAAAGAAGCTCCTGGATTCTAGCTTCAGATCAGCTCAGTTCCAGCTGTTGCAGCCATTAAGGGAGTGAATCATCAGATGGAAGAACTTTTTTGTCTCTCCTTCTCTGCAAAAATCTGATCTGCTTTTCCAACAACAATAAATAAATATTTTAAAATAAATCAAAAATATCAAAAGAACACTATATAAGAGAAATAAAAGAGCAAGTTGAAAAAAAAACAACAAAATAGATTACCCACTAGCCCAACTAAGAGAAAAAAAAAAGGAGGGAGATATGAATCAATAGAATCAGAGATGAAAAAGGAAATAATAAAAGATGATTTGAACAAACACAAAATAATCAGGATATAATATAAGCAGCTATTCACTAATAGATCAGAAGACCTAGAAGCAGT
Source organism: Ochotona princeps (assembly GCF_030435755.1). Taxonomy (NCBI): domain Eukaryota; kingdom Metazoa; phylum Chordata; class Mammalia; order Lagomorpha; family Ochotonidae; genus Ochotona; species Ochotona princeps. The sequence continues at coordinate 55,301,052 of NC_080833.1, forward strand.
GGGTACACTTCTGAACACATATAATTTACCAAAACAGAATCAGGAGGTAATCAAAATATAAATAGAATTACCACCAGGAAGGAGAATTAATCAATAATTAAATTCCTCCCAACCAAGGAAATACCAGGATTGGATGGCTTCACTGCTGAATTCTGTCAAATGTTTCAGAATAACTCACATCAACCCTCCACAAGCTATTCAAAATAATAGAAAGGAGGGCATGGTAGCCTAGTGGATAAAGTCATCGCCTTGCACGTGCAGGGATCCCATATGGGTGCCGGTTCTAATTCCGGCAGCCCCGCTTGCCATCCAGCTCCCTGCTTATGGCCTGGGAAAGCAGTTGAGCATGGCCCAGGGCCTTGGGACCCTACACCCGCATTAGAGACCTGGAAGAGGTTCCAGCCTCGTGGCTATGGATCAGCTTAGCTCCGGCCATTGGGGCCGCTTGTGGAGTGAATCATCAGACAGAAGATCTTCCTCTCTGACTCTCTTCCTCTCTGTATATCTGACTTCCAATGAAACTAAATAAATCTTTAAAAAAATTGAAAAATAGAAAGGGAAGCAATTCTTCCAAAGTCTTTCTATGAAGCCAACATCACCTTAATATCAAAGCAAGATAGAGACATAGAAAGAGAACTACAAACCAAAATTCCTGATGAACACAGATGCAAAAATCTCCCCCCACCTCCCGAGAAAAAAATACTAGCCAGCAGAACCTAACAATGCATCAAACACATCATTCACCCGAAACAGGTGGGATTTATCTGACACGCAGGGCTATTTTAACATACACAAATCAATAAGCGTGTTATATCACATCAACAAGCTGAAGAATGTAAACCCTAGGTTTATCTCAACGTATGCATAGAAGGGATTTGATAAAATCCAACATCATTTCATACTAAAACCCCTCAGCAAGATGGATATAGCAGGAACATTCTACAAACAAATCAAAGTAATATACAAAAAACTCAATGCCAGTGTTACATGCTGAATGGTGAAAGACTGGAAGTTTTTCCACTAAGATCTGGAACTAGACAAGGATGTGCACTTTCACCACTGCTATTCAACATAGTACTGGAATTCCTTGCTCAAACTATTAGTCAAGAAAAAGAAATTAAAGGAAATCAACCTGGAAAAGAAGAAGGAAAATTGCCCCTGTTCAGAAATGAGATGATTCAATACAAAGGAGAACCAAAAGTCTCAATTAGGAGACTAGTGGAACTCATAAAGACTGTGGCACGGTAGCAGATACAAAATTAACGTACATAAATCAATGGTGTACACTAACTATATGGCTGAGAAAAACTTGCATGTACAGTCCCCTTTAAAATAGCAGGAAAGAATTTTAAATACCTTGGAACACACCTTACCAAAGATGTGGAAGACCTCTATGATGAAAGTTACAAAACATTTTTAAAAAGGAATAGAAGAAGACATTAAAAGATGGGGAAATTTACCATGTTCCTAGTTCATTAGAATCAACATAATCAAAATGTCCATATTACCAAGAATCACATACAGATTCAATGTGATCACAATAAAAATCCCAACAACATCCTTCTCAGAAAAAAAGGTGATATAAAAGTTCATCTGGATATACAAGTGATCATAAATAGCCAAAGCTATCCTGAAGAACAAAAATCAAGCTGGAGGAATCACAATTTCAAGCCTCAAGACATACTACAGAGCAAGAGCCATCAAAACAGTCTGGTACTGCTACAGAAACAGAAGAAGATCAATGAAACAGAACAGAAACCCCAGAAGTGAGCCCACACGTGCACAGCCAATTAATGTTCCACTAGAGAACTGAAAATAATGCAGAGAAAAAGCCTGGTGTCTTCAAAAAATGCTGTTGGGACAACCAGATAGCAGCCTGCAGATGTAAGAAACAATATACCGCCACTTGTCACCTTATACAAAAATCACTCTAAATGGATCAAGGACCTAAATCTGTATCCCAAAACCATCAAACTATTAGAGGAAAACATAGGAAACACTCTGCAAAGCATAGGCATTATTAAAGGCTTCTTAGAAAAGTCACCAAAAGCACAGGTAGTTAAAGCCAAAATAAACAAATGGGAGTACAATAATCTAAGAAGCTTCTGCACTGCAAACAAAATGATCAATGAAATGAAGAAGCAGCCAACAGAATGGTACAAAATCTTTACATGCTCACAGCAGATAAGGGATAATATCCAGGACTTACAAACAGCTTCAGAAACTCAACAACAGAAAAACAAACAAACCTGTTGTGTTTTTTTTTTTTTTGAAAAAAAAATGGCCAGAGGAAATGAGCAGGCATTTTTAAAAAAAAAACCAATAAATTCAAATGGGTAGTAGACATATGAAAAATGCTCAGGTTCCTTAGCTATCAGGGAAATACAAATAAAACCCACACTGATGTTCCACCCGACTCCAGTGAGACTGGCCTACACCTGGAAGTCTACTATCAAAATCTGCTCTCACAGATGTGGGAGAAAAGTACCCTACTACACTGTTTGTGACAGTGTAGGCTAACGTAGCAACATCAGAAATCAATTTCGGTGCTAAAACAACCTAAGTTGATTTATCATGTGATCCAGCTATCCAACTCCTGGGAATATATCCAATGGAAGTGAAATCTGCATTTAAGAAAGTGACCTGCAACCCTATCTTTATAGCAGCACAATCCACAATACAAAGATATGGAAACAATCCACACTCCATTGAAAGAGGAATGGATAAAGAAATGGTGGTACATCTACTGTATCTAATATTATTCAGCCATTAGAAATGAAATTTAAAAATGAAGTTCTACCATTTACAACAAATGATCCAAACTGGAGACCATTATGCTCAGTGAAATAAGCTGACACCAAAACAAACAAACAAAAAAACAAATAACATGTTGTCTCTGATATAAGGAAAACTTCACGCAAAATATAAAACAAATGGATTCAAAGGTGAACAAGCATATAACATATATTCTCATAGATGAACTGCATAATGGAAACTAGCATACTGGAAAGTGAAAATACATTGCAGTATGCATCTCTACTCCCAAATAAAAAGGAGGACTCTGAATAAAAATGTTAAATATATCTTGACAATATGATATTAGATTTTCCACCATCGTCTATACTTACAATGCCATGATACACTTAAATAGCAGAATGTTGGATCTGTGGCTGTTGTTTCTAATAAGAGGGAAAATGATAGTGGGGGAAGGTAGGAGAAAATGGGGAGGAGTTGGAGCTGGAGGGGAAACTCCACAAAATTATATTATGGAAAATAATAACAAAAAATACGAAAAACCATAACAAACTGAAAATACGAAACACAAGTTAGCCTACCTATGCAGACACTTCATCTGCAATGTAACTCTGATTTATTTCTGTTTAGTTCCTCAGTGTTTTAGAGCTATTACTTTTGGACCTCCATTCAGAATCCTCTTTCTTTTTTTTCCCCAACTGATGTTGCTCATTTCTCAAACCCATATTAAAAATGTACTTTATTCAGTTTTGTAAAGGTTCTCTGAATATTTAATTTAAAAAAATCAATAGAAGAATTCAAAAAGAATGTCTTTAAATGTACGAACTCAATATTATCCTACAAAACTGTATACATTTTCTCTATTCGTACTCCCCACTGCCCACTAAAACGGTGGCTGAGTAGAGGTCAAGTACACTGAAATATTCTTTGTGTGACAGAACACTTCAGTGTGTTGCATACAAATCTGAACGCAGGCATTACAGCAAAATACAATTGTCCAGTCTTAAAAAAAAAACTTGAAACTCTAGAAGTACAGAGATTTGCATGGACTTAAAGAGTAAAACATATTTCCTTAAAACAACAACAACAACAACAAAAATACAGAGCATAAATGAAGCTGAAGAAAACATCTAATGGGAATTTGCAATGAATTCTGCACATGAAATGTTAGTCTCATCTTTTGGTTTCTTGGAAAATGCTAGTGTATATACTAACTTAAACTATATTAAACATTAGTGTATAAACTAAGATTACTCCTGAGAGTAGAGGAGCTCTTAAACATGTAGAGCTCTGCATCTAATTGAAACATGAGATGAACCTAGAAATGACACCCTAGGAAAACAAAAATTATCAAGGCTGGAGACAACTGGTATCTAAGTCACACATATACAACTTAAACAAAAGATGATGTGCATATTACATTTGCATATTAAAACTATAGAACTTTACCTTGTAAACTGTCCTAACATACTAGGATTTAATGTATTCTGATACAGGCTGTATGAAGCTATAAAGTCTGATCCAACTGATCCTTCTTGTGATGTTAATAGTTTACTTGGCTTTGTTGCACCAGAATGTGGATCTGGATGATAAAGAGGCCGGGGAGTAACATCAACTCCATTTACATCAAAAACCTGTAAGAAACAATTATTGAAAATGAAATAGCCACAAATGATGAGATTTCTAAACAATACATCCTGAAAAATAGAAATTACTAGAGAAAAATAAGTATAATCCTCAAATACTAGGACAAATATGAAAAACAGTAACACAAGCATTTTGTAGCAGAGACAAGTGGAGGCGGTAACTAGCTGGAGGAGAGACAGAAATCTCCTATTTACTGACTGATTGTCGAAAAGGCTGCAATGGCCTGGGCTAGTCAAGGACAAAATTAGAAGCTTGAAGTTCCATTCAGGTTTCCCACATGGGTGGCAGGGGACCAAGTACCACTGGCCTTCCTTCCTGCTTTCCTACACGTATTAATGGGGAGTTGGATCAGATATGAAGCAGCCAGTTCTGAAAACTGTGCTCCGATATGCGATGCCAGTTTTATGGGCAACAAACTTAGCTCACCGTACTAAAACGGCAGTCCCTCATTTCTTCACTAGACATATATTTATCATTCCTGATTTTTCCCCCAGAAAAAAATGAGGGTATTTAGAAGGTCTGTGGGAAATATGAAATGTCTTTTAACTCCATTATTTTAATAATTTTCAAAGTACTTTCATACCAGAAATACAATGATGCCTTGTATAACACTATATATACATTCTGAGAAATGCACTATTAGGTGACTTTGCCATTTTGTAAATATCATAGTGAATACTTAAACCTATATATGTCAATAACTTGATATAGCCTTTTAATGCAATGAAGGGACATAAAAACAGTGTTAAGCTGCTGTTGGCATAACATAAAATTAGCACATTCTAAAATAATGATGAGAAAATGCAGATTAACAAATACGTAAGTTTGCAAAATAGTCATTTATTTTTATGTAATGTGTATAATTATTGTATAGTGGCACAGATTCGTTTGCACTAGAGTCGCCACAAACAGGTAAAGCTTTTCACTAAGATATTACAATGGCCACAAAGCATTAGGTAATTGGAATAACCCAGAGCCATTATAATCTTAGGAATGTGCCATAAACACTGCCTATCTGATTTAAAATCATTATGTAGCATACAACTGCAGTGAGTTCAGGGAAGTAGAAGGATCAAGGGACAACTCCCACAGATGAGTTATGTTTTGATATACTCACTGTTTCATGTGTAAGCTTTCTTAAAAACTCACCACTTTACATTTAATATTTTATTAACAAATACTTTCCAAGTTGTCACTTATTTTTAATTCAGTTAATTCTGTTCATTCTTAATCCTGTAGATTAGTAAACTTAACAGCAGAATTGTGATGCTTAATGCCAGCTGCAGCTGCTGAAGTGCCGATCCTCTTCTGTTTCTGAATCTAGATGCTGGGCACATTCATGGGTTCAGTGTGAAATTCACTATGATGTTAGTGTACATATGTACTTTTCTGTGTGTATCTTTTGATCTAATACTAGAAAACTTTAAAAAGTAAGCTGCTGGGTCTGGCATGGTAGTCTAGCCGTTAAAGCCCTTGCCTTGCACACACAGGAATCCCATATGGGCGCTGGTTCTAATCCCAGCAGCCCTGCTTCCCATCCAGCTCCCTGCTTGTGGCCTGGGAAGACAGCAGAGGATGTCCCCAAAAAAGTCTTGGGACCCTGCACCTGTGTGGGAGACCTGGAAGAGGCTCTGGGCTCCTGGCATTGGATTGGCACAGCTCCAGCCATTGCAGCCACTTGGGGAGTGAACCAGTGAATGGAAGATCTTCCTCTCTGTCTCTCCTCCTCTCTGTATATCTGACCTTCCAATAATAAATAAATAAATCCTAAAAAAAAAAAAAAAGAAGTGGAACGTCTAGGACACAAATTGGCACCCATATGGGATGCCAGCACCACAGGCAGAGGATTATCATGCTCTGGCATCATGCTGGCCCCAATGATAGATTTTTGAATAAGATAACAAACTCTTTGAGAATTGATCTTATGGTATATCCATATAGTGCTGAAAAGAGTGGGTAGTAATATTGCTAGCCTTAATTAATGCCATATATTACTAGAGTTAAGTTCATGAGATTTTTCCTCATCACATTTCAATATTTTTGTCAGTAATAAGATGTATGTGGTAAAAAAAATCAGCTTTTCATTATTAGAAGTCAGTGCTTAATTGAAAGCAGCACTTTTTAATTTTAAGGTTCCAATTAGGTTGTTCATGGAATCATTTTCAAATACACTCAGAACTCCAAAGAATATTACCTGTATTGTCTTTGTGGTGGGAATATTCATTTTTTCTATAGCCTTTGTATCAGATTGAGTAAGTGTGGTTTTTGACAGGCCCATTTTACTTTGATTTGCACCAGCATATCCCTTTGCTGGAACTCCTTTTCCTGCACCAATAAAACTAATAGACTTTTTTGCTTGTGAATCATTGCTCCTAGAAAAGGAAAATGAAATACAGAGAAAGCAAGATTGAAAACTCTAGTACAAATAAAAAAGAATAATTTCATTTAAAAACCAGAACAATATCTAAACACAGAACCTGAAATATAGCTATTTGAGGGATGATGTGGTGTAATGTATAAGGCCACAGCCTGTAATGCCAAACATTCCCATGTGGGCAGCTGTTCCCAGCTCCCTGCCAACAGTCTGGACAAGGCAGCAGAGGATTGTCCAAATGTTTGGCCCTTTTCAACCCCACGGAAGATTCGGATAAACTTCGGACTCCTGGCTTCAGTCTGGCCCAGCTCTAGCGATTCTAGCCATCTGGGTAGTGAACCAGTGGATGCATCTCTCTGTGTGTTCCTCCTCTCTGTGTGTAACTCTGTGGGCCGCAGCTTCCACTGGCTATCATGCGATTCAGGCCTGGGTGTTGGTCAGGTTGGGAAAGGCAGTTCCACCCATCAGCAAGTGTGTTTAAGCAAAGTTCTAAAGAGTTTATATGCATTGTGTCACTTCTGCCTTTGTAAACTTTAATAGGTTGTTAAATAAGAGAACAAAAGGGAAACATTTTAACAGTTAATATTTGATTCAGGTAGTCAGATTCAAAGAACACCCTAACTTAACTAGATCCTAGTCCTTCTGTAAAATGAAGAAATATAGTATACAACTCATAGGTTATATAAATTAATTTATTCATAAGGTTAGGAATACAAAATCGAAATATTTTTATGTAAGAGAAAAATATTTTTAAAATACTTATTTGAAAGAATTACACATGATCCAGCATGATGGTTCAGTGGCTAAATCCTTACCTTGCATGTGCTGGATTCCCAAATGGATGTGAGGTCATGTCCGGCTGCTCCACTTCCCACCCAGTTCCCTGCTGTGGCCTGTGAAAGCAGTAGAGATGCGATCCTGCACCCATATGGGAGACCTGGAAGAACCTCCTTGTTCCTGGTTTTGGATCAGCACAGTTCCAGCTGTTGCGGCCACTTGCGGAGTGAACCAGTAAAGATTTTTCTTTCTCTTTCTGTATCTCCTCCGCTCTGTAAATCTGCCTTTCCAATGAAAATAAATAAATCTTAAAAAAATAAATTACACAGAGAAGAGTCAGAGATTTTCCATCACTGGTTCAGTTCCCAGATGGCTACAAGGGAAAGGCTAAAGCCAGGAGCCAGGAGCTTCTTCCAGGTCTCAGACATGAATGGCATGTGTCCTAGTAACTGGCATTGGACGGTTTTCCCAGGGCACTAGCAGCTATATGGGAAATGGATCAGCCAGGACATGAATTTGCACCTGAGTAGGATGCCAGCCATAATAGCCAGCAGCTTTACCACAACGCCATGCAAGAGTGAGGGAAAATTCCTATCAGGTTTTCTCTGTAAGTTCCTTCAGACAAGAACGATCTAGCACCTATTCATTGTAATGTTTTTTTTTAATTAATTACATTGATTATGTGACACAGTTTCATAGGTACTGAGATTCCCCCCACCCCTCCCCCCATGATGGATTCCTCCACCTTGTTGCATAACCACAGTTCAAGTTCAGTTGAGATTCCTTCATTGCAAGCATATACCAAGCATAGAGTCCAGCATCTTATTGTCCAGATAAGTTCAACAGCTTCTTGGAGAGACCTTCTCTGGTCTGAAGGTAGAGCCAACAGAGTAAAATCCCGGTCAATTAAAAGCTCCAACATAACATCAGCAACAATTTATGTTATGGAATTAATTGACATAGTATTGAGTAATCAATACGTTAAAAATAAATGCAAGTTCTTAATCACATCCTGTGACTACTTCATTGACATTTCAATTTTAGTTTAAATACAATCGGGTTCTATACATCTTAAAATAGCTATAGATTACTGTACAGCTGTCTTGTGTCTATTTTCATTGTAATATTTACCCTTTTATAGCATTGTGGCATAATTTTGCTGAACCTGGCTTTTTTTTTCCCCAGATATTCCAGACTGGCTAATAACCCCAACAAGACATTTGTCAACAGTTTAGGTGTAGAACAATTATAGGAAGGGTGTGCAGAGAAATCCTCAATACCCTAGTGAGGAGTAACTAATATTTCATGTCTTCCTCACACCTTCTAGGGTGATGGAAGATTTCTCCACTCTCCCGCGCCATTACGGAATAACATAGGGTATTAAAAGTATATTAGGTTTTACAATTCTTTGATGTAGACCATAAGCAGCCTGACTTCCCAGCATCTTATTGCATGTGCAATAGGCTGTTTGAGGTTGAGATAATATTACTTTTTACAGGTGCTATTTTACATATGGACATCATTTCATCTTAAATTAAGGCAAACATGTGGTATCTAACCTTTTGGGATTGGCTCATTTCCCTTAGCGTTATGTTTTCCAGTTGAGACCATTTGGCCACAAAGAATTGTAATGTTTTATACTGTGGATTTCTATAAGCTGACGATGATACTCCCTTAGATTACAAAAAGGAAATATGTTCCAAAATAAGGCCTTTTTTTTAACAATATTGTCAGTTTGAAATCACTAAAGATGAGATAAAAATTTTTTTAAAATATTTTAAAATTGAAATAAACATGTTCTCCTATTTTTGTCTCCTGTAATTACTTGGCATTTTTTTGTTGTTAACAGCACTATAAGATATAAACATGTTTTGGGCAAGAAGTTTGTTTTATTCATTGCTCTATCAATAGCATCCAGCATAGCTACTATTGTGGACATTAAATTATTATTTTAAAAAATAAATCTGTAAAATTTCATCTGTGCACTTGTTAAATTTTTTCTATTTTTTAACTATCCTACCCTATCCTTCATTCTGTCTCTGAAGGACTTTATTCCCAGCATTTAACAAGAAAATTTTTGATTATGTAAAAAATCCTTCAAATTATTTTTTGCCTTTTAAAATTTTTCCTTCACTTCCTTCAAATTCATCTTAATCCACCTCCTTTTTCTTATTTCAGTAAAGAATTACCATTCCTACACAATTCCAATATTTTACTTGCATTCTAGAACCTGGTCTCTATCATTACAGGGCTCCTATAACTTTCATCCTTGTCTTTTCACCATAAATATATAATTATACTGTAGTCAAACCTTAAACTTCAAATTCACTCCATTTTTGTGAGAATGCCAAGTTTTTAAAGAGCTAGAGAAGGAAGAAAGAGAAAGAGAGCTTCCATCTGCTGGTTCACTCCACAAATGGCCACAATGGCTAGAGCTGGCTTAGTGTGAAGGCAGGAGCTAGGATCTTCTTCCAGGTCTCCAACACGGATGTAGGGGCCCAAGGCTTTGGGCATCTTCCACTGCTTTCTCAGGCCATCAGCAGGGAGCCAGATTAGAAATAGAGCAGCCAGGATCCATATGGTGCACACATGGGATGCCAGTGCTGTAGACAGAGCATTACACCACCACACTGATACACTGCCACACTGGGTCCTCAAATTCTTTCTGTATCTAGGTCCTCCAGCTATGATTTGAACAGGATTTGGTTACCCAACTCATGCAGGTATCTGAAACCATCGTGGATTAGTGGTGTTAGTGCAGACTTGATCCAGTTAAGTGTTTTGGAAGGGATTCTAGTAAGAGGTCCTTATAACACTGAGGATCTGCATCTGAAGGTAGTTCTCAAGAGTTGGGCTGAGCCATTCTCTGTTTGAGTTCACCATTACGCTATCACATGAACTCTGCTCTTGCATCCCCTAGACTACCAGATGGCTGAACTAATGGAAACCACCTGATCTTGGAGAGTGAGCCTCCAAAACTAGAAGCCAACAGAAATCTCCTTCCTTCATAAGTGGCTTCTCTCAGGTATTCATTATGACAAAAATCCAATATACATTTGCCTAATACTGTATCTTTCCTTCCTTTCAGTCTTAAAAAATTAGATTTATAAGCCAGTTTAGATTATCCTAAAATCCACCAAGTACAGCAAAATTATGCAACACAATAAACTGCTAAATGCTACAATGAAAACAGACACGAGACAGCTGAATAGTACCTTATAGTCACTTTAAGGTGTATAGTAGCCGGTTCTGTGTACAAACAAAAATTGAAGGGTCAATGAAGTAGTCACAAGATGTGGTTAAGAACTTGCACTGTTATAACGTATTGATTACTCAATACCATGCCAATTAATTCCATAATGTTGTAAATTGTTGATGTTGTGCTGGGGCATCCAATTGAATAGGATGATATTCTGCCAGTTCCACCTTCAGACCAGAGAAGGTCTCCCCAAGAAGTTGTTGAATTTATCTGGACAATAAGATGCTGGACTCTATGCTTGGTGTATGTTTGCAACGAAAGAATCTCGACTTAATTTGAACTGTAATACTGCAACTAGGTGGAGGAATCCACCATGGGGAGAGGATTAGGGGAGGGGATGGGGGAAATCTCAGTATCTATGAAACTGTGTCACATAATGCAACGTAATTAACAAAAAAAAAAGAAAAAAATTAGCCAATGTTTACTTTCTCACTCCTTGTTTGCTCCATAATTGACTACAATCCATTCTCTCTTCTCCTATTACGTAGCGATACTGTTATTAAAACCATCAACTCCTGAAGCTAGCATTATGGTACAGTGAACAAAGCTGCTATACGTGAAGCTGGCAGTGGTGTTGGGAGTCCTGGCTGTTCTGCTTCAGATCTAGCTTCTTGTGAATGTGCCTTGGAAGCTAGCAAAACACGTTTCAAATACCTGAGTCTCTGCCTCCTCGCGGGCAAACTAGGTGAAGTTTTAGGCTCTTGATGTTGACCTTTACCAAGACATATATTTATTTGAAAGGTACAATGATACTGAGAAACAGATTTTTACATGTTGGTTCACTCTCCAATGGCCTCACTGTTGGGGGTGAGCCAGGTACCTTCAACTCCTTCTGAATCTCCCCACATGGGTGGCAGGAACTTATGTACTTGAACTATCACCTGCCACTTCACAGCAGCACTATCAGGGCACTGGATTAGAAGCATAGTAACTAGGACTTCCAGTGTGGAAGGTGGGCCTACCAAGTGAGAGAGTAATTAAGAATCAGACATAAGTCATACCACCTTTCCTTTCTGTTCTTTTTTTCACTATGCTTGGTAAAACCAAAACTGTGATTAGTATCAATTATTTTCTTACTTTGACCCTTTATTTGTGTATTAATCATGTTTCCAGTTTCTATACATTTGATGATTTAACACATGCCCTGCATGGTAAGTCACTTATGCCTCATTCTGACAATATGCCTAAGTTCCTCTGGCTTCCCGCCTCCCTCTTGGCTTCCTTCTGAAATACAGGCGTCTTCCTTTCAGTGGCCCACTTCTCAAACACAAACCAAACAAACTCCAGAGTCAGCACCTTCATCCACCTCCTTCACGGGATTCTCTAGGTGCCGACATCTGCCTACCCAGACCTGTTAAAATTATTCAAAGCAGACAAGTTCAAATGCTTTCAAACTGCTACACACATTCCATCTGGCAGAAATCAAAGCCCCTACCCCACCTTTTTTACCCTGTCCCTCTGCCTCTTGAAAGAAGCCAGGGCTGCCCTGAGTGGTTTTGTGTTGGACTACGCCCCTTCCTTCTGGGAACTGTAATAAACTATTGCTTTCTATGGCAATCCTCTCTGGACCTAACCTCCAACCATATCTTAAATTTTAATTTAGTAAGCGAGAGTAGAAAAAATATCACCCAGCCATTACAAGTAGGTCCATTTTACTTACTGCATTCTTAATATGCCATCAATTTGTATTTTCCAAATTCATTTCTTACTACATACTCCAACATCACTATTTTATACCTCCTTTTTCCTCTACTATTGAGAACTCTTCTCCCAGTTTTACTTTAGCTAATTAAAAGAGAGCACTGAGATTGCCAGGTAACTTCCACATATACTCACTGTTACATATAGGTGTGCATGTGACTGTGTCTATAATCTCTATTTCTGTCTGGTTACTATGGATAAATTCTCTATTACTCTCTAAATCCAATTGCATTTTTTTGATTACTCAAGGAAACTCTCTCACATAAGATTTTGTTCCTTTCAGCAAACATAATGCCATTTCATCTGCTACCAATCACTTAGGTTTCCTGTAATTGCAGCGGCTCTTTGACCCGCAAATCAAGAGGCGGTGAACATGCTGAAGGAGAATGTTGTTTCATGAAGTAACTGTATGCCTTTCAAACATTTTTTGAAAAAGTATCAATTTGTTGTGCTATGTCTGCACAGGATCCAGTTTTAGGCACTCAGCAGCCTAAGACATTAGATGAAGAGCTACATTAAAATAACATGAGTTCTACACAAAAACGGGTAGAATGGTGAAATTTTTGATGTTTTACAGAAAGTTGATGGGACAATCTCCCAAAAGAAACCAGCTCATTTTTTTCAAGGCATGTGATGATACTGGAAGATGTTAAACTTACTCCTGCCCTTATTGATTGAAGAAGACCAGTGTTTAACAGCCAGTGCTATGCATATCTTAGATGGTTCACAATTATGACTGAAAACTTTAAATGGAACAAACTTTCTGTTGAATGGATGTCAATATATTATACGCAGATCAGCTGCAGCAAGATCAGAGCTTTCTATGGAAATTTCAAACAAGGGGGCTCAAGATCTGAAGGAGTTTTCAAAGAATTATAAAAAATTCAGTGTCAGCACAATTTCTCAACAATCCAGACCTCCACTTGCAGATGCTGGCATCCTATATAGGTTCATGTCCTGGCTGCTTCAATTATTGATACAGCTTCCTGCTTATGGTAGAAAAAGTGATAGAGGATTACCCAAGAACTTGGTACCCTGCACCTGCATGGGATACCCGGGAAAGGCTCCTCGTGGGCTCAGCTCCAGCCACTGAGGCCATTTGGGGAGTGAATTGGCAGAATGGAAGATCATTGTCAATGCGTGAATCTGCCTTTCAGATAAAGAAAAAAACAAATTAAAAAAAAAATAACCATGGTGGTGCTATTAGGATCTTGAAGACAAAGCACAATATATTTGGCTACAAAGAGATAGAAGTGATCAAGTCAAAACAAAATCAGGTTAGTCAGAGCAGAGTTCATGACAACAGTTGCTTGCCAGGTTCCAAGTATTTTGGTTAGCATTTTCTGTGGGGACAAAGAATGATGATATATGCTTATTGTAAGAGTATTATGGTGATACCAGCCAATGTTTTAATCAGAAAATGACTGATTTCCTGATACTCCTTCTGTGTCATTGCTACTGATCACTGCTCTCATCAAAAAAGAAAATTCTGTGAGAATTTCAAGAAGAAATCACTGCATATGCATCTTACGGTTCTGAGTAGACTTTTTGTTTCTTCCCTAATCTTAAAGGTAATCATTGTTTTTCCCAGTCAGTAACAAACAGGTTGCAATGACATAATTCCCTGGATATAATTCTTTAAGAATGGACTAAGATGGGCCCTGTGCGGCGGCCTAATGGCTTAAGTCCTTGCCTTGAACACTCCAGGATCCTGTATGGACGCCGGTTCTAATCCCGGCAGCTCCACTTCCCATCCAGCTCCCTGCTTGTGGCCTGGGAAAGCAGTCAAGGATGGTCCAAAGCCTTGGGATCCTGCACCCACGTGGGAGACCTGGAAGAGGTTCCTGGTTCCCAGCATCGGATCGGCACGCATCGGCCCGTTGCGGCTCACTTGGGGAGTGAATCATTGGACAGAAGATCTTCCTCTCTGTCTCTCCTACTCTCTGTATATCTGACTTTGTAATAAAAATAAAAATCTTAAAAAAAAAAAAAAAGAATGGACTAAGTTACTGGTATCATCACTAAAAAAAAAAAAACTGTCTTGAACTTGAGGAACTTGATGATGAAAAATCAAATCTAACTTGTTTTTAAGAACATAGTAAAAAGAGAGAGAGAACACATAACTCTTTGGAGAAATCACCTGCATTTATTATCCCCAATTTATCAGGAACCTACTGTGGTCAGATTTTTGCCCTTATCATTCCCACAGGAATATTATCAAGGATTGTTATCTCATCATTCCTTAGCATTAAATCTAATGATCATCTAATATTCTTACTATTCAGAATTTGACACAGCTATTCATTTTTTAAATTTGTACTGTTGGGCAATCCCTTTACCTGGTTTTCCTCCTACGTTCTCTGCAGCATTCATCCCTGGACTTTTCTATCTACACTCATAATTAAGTAAGTTCAGCACTGATTTAAGTATCATCTATGTGAAAATACATACATTTGTATTTCTAACATTTGTACATTTGTATTCCTCCTACATTTGTATTTCTAATTTGACCTCTCTGAACTCAAAACCCATACATAGGACATTTTTAGCTAAAACAGCATGTCTAAAATTGGGCTGCTGATACTAACTTCCATCACTAACTCGTCATTTTCACTCTGTCCAGAAAATACACTCCTTTTGCAGTCTTACACATTAATGGAAATTAAGCTTTTCTGCTTGCTTAAGAGAAGAAATTTTCAAAACACAGCCAGAACCACTGATCCCAGTAGCCATTACTCTAGCCCAATAACTATCATAACACTAATGGATTGCCATTCATGTTAACTCATCTTCACACTTAACTTTGATCCCCTGAAGTCTATCACGTACAGAACTACCTTCTAAAATACATTCCCCTCCTCTACAGGAAACCCTTCATTTTCTTCTCATGTTATTCAGAGTAAAACCCTAACACCTTACCATGTCCAAAGAAGCCCTATTTGATTCCAGTTAGGTCTTCAATTTCATCTTCAAATATCCTTCATTTATTCCATGCCAATCATTTTAGCATCCTCAATATTTATGCCAAGCATACTTTTCTATCCCATCCCTTGCATTTGCTGGTCGGTCCCCTTGCCTGCAATCATTTCTCATATAATCATATGCTTAGGATACTTTCTTCATTTCTCATCAAAGCCATCCCTAGCTCCCTATCTAAAATGTCAAATACATAATATTCTTTGGCTTTCTTTTCTTCCTTTGCATTGCTAAAATATGACATATGTTTAATCTGATGAATAAGACAGAATTTTTTTATGAGATATAATGACTTAAGATTATTTCTTTAGGGCCCAGTGGCGTGGCCTAGCAGCTGAAGTCCTCACCTTGAACGTGCCAGGATCCCATATGGGCGCCGGTTCTAATCCCGGCAGCTCCACTTCCCATCCAGCTCCCTGCTTGTGGCCTGGAAAAGCAGTCGAGGATGGCCCAAAGCTTTGGGACCCTGCACCCGCGTGGCAGACCCGGAAAAGGTTCCTGGTCCTGGCATCGGATTGGCGCGTACCAGCCCGTTGCGGCTCACTTGGGGAGTGAAACATCGGATGGAAGATCTTCCTCTCTGTCTCTCCTCCTCTCTGTATATCTGGCTTTCCAATAATAATAAAATCTTAAAAAAAAAGATTTCTTTAAAATGCATGTAAGTTATTATGTGTTAGGTACAATTGCTGGCAATTGAGATACAACAGAAAAATAAAACAGTCCCAAGTTCCTTTAGTCTATCATTAGATTTTGAGAGGACCAGCTAATTTTACATAAGTGAAACATATACTGTGTCAAATAGTATGTTGAAGTCTACTGGGTGGATCCAGTGGAATGCCTCACAGGCATATCAAACCAAAAAGGTGCACAATGGAACCTTGGCACAGTTATTCATAAGTCAGTTTGTTTTCATTTTCTTAGAAGCATCCAAATAGAAATGAACAAATTATGAAAAAGGATGCTAGATTTACCAATTAGGTACATGTAAAATGATATGTTATAGAAAGGGTTACTTATGGCAAGTGGAGTGAGCAGAGAAGCAATGGTAATATCTTGGTTGGGTCTAGAATGACAATTTTTTTTTTAAGATTTTATTTTATTTTTATTGCAATGTCAGATATACAGAGAGGAGAGAGAGAAGAAGATCCTCCGTCTGATGACTCACTCCCCAAGTGGCTGTAATGGCCAGAGCTGAGCTGATCCAGAGCCAGGAGCTTCTTCTGTGTCTCCCACATGGGTGCAGGATCCCAAGGCTTTGGGCTGTCCTCTCCTACTTTCCCAGGCCACAAGCAGGGAGGAGCTGGATGGGAAGCGGAGCTGCCGGGATTAGAACCGGCACCCATATGGGATCCTGGCACGTTCAAGGTGAGGACTTTAGCCGCTAGGCCACTGTGCCAGGCCCTAGAATGACAATTTCAAAATTAGCATAGTTTATGGTATGTAAGTATCTGGTGCAGGTGGAAGTAGAAGTCAGGATAAATCGGAGTACTGAGCAGGACAAAGCATTCAAAGATTGTTGTAAAAAATGAAAGTAGAGAAATGTAATATATACATAGAATTCTAAATGACTTAAATGAATACATGAAGAAAAAGTCAAGATTGGAAAAAATAAGGTAAGCCTTTGCGATTAACATGCAAGGTTGACTTTGTTTTTTCTAAGCAGAACGAATAATCAAAACTGTGAGGCAGAAAAATATACTTGCATACAGAACACACCAGAAGCATGGTGCCACTAAGATGCCATGATACTAGTACGGATTAGTAATCAAGGACTAACTTGCTGTGGTAAATGCGCAAATAACACAAATAGATACAGCACATGTTAAACCTGTCTGGCTGTGTTTTGATTTTGATGCTTTGATATCTTGGTTCTTAGAGGCCCTGAGGTACTGCCCCTTCCATCTCCTTGCCAAGGCAATGTATTTCTACAGGTAAGTATAGCGCAGCTTTCATCCATACCTTTCCTAAACAATCCAAGCAACCCACACAGTTCTCACATTCCAGGCCACTCTCCACCTGCCTCAATCACTCCAGGACGCACACACTTAAATTCAGAAGCCTACTCTCAGAACCCATTCAAATCTATTCAAACCAGCCAATTCTGAAACTGCTCACTGTTTTGCCCATGGCATTGCACAGAAAACAAAGGTAAGGCTCTTGCCCTCTCCTTCGCCTCCTGATTCTGGTGCTTCCTCTTGCCTCTCACCCCCACGTCTTGCCTTCTATTTCTAGCAGTTTCTACGTATTAAAACCAAAAATCATTTTTCCTTCAATTTCCTTCATTTTCCTTACCATGCTTGATTAAAACAAACACTAGACACACTTAAACCAATAGAAATGATAGGATGTGGTAACTTTAGCTAACACCTTTAACAATTTAAATTACAAAGAATTTGTACCAGTGTCCAGTTCAATTTTTATTCTGACATGTGACATATATGAGAGAACACAGATATCTTTGTGGGAAATGGAGTTAAAAGATAAATTTATTTTTGTGCATATGGGCTTACTAACTTGATGGCAAGAATGCAGTATGCCATCTTGAGAAATCACCAAGTACCTATTGCTGGGAACAAAAGCGGAGCCCCTCATGTATGCCACTGTTCATTTTCAATGAACTCTTTTTGTTCTTATTTGAAAGGTGGGAGTTACAGAGGGGAAAGAGAGAGAATGAATCTTCTACCTACTGGTTCACTCCCCAAATGGCTGCAATAGCTGACCTGGGCCAATTCTGAAGGAGTTTCTTCTGGGGCTCCCGCATGGGTGCAAGGGCCCAAGAATTTGGGCCCTCCTCCGCCACTTTCCCTGCCAGGAGCTGATGAGATCTGGAACTGCCAGGACTTGAACTGGTGCCTACATGGGGTGTTGTTGCAGCAGGATGAAACCTTCTAGCCTTCTACACCACAGTGCTGGCCCTTCCACCAACTGCCTGAAGTTCCCCAGTGTCATGGTCATATTTCATAAGTGTGAGAACTTTAACTCAAACAGTTCAATTTGAATTCCCAAATTTATTGGTTTTATACATACTTGGGCAAGTTTCTTACTCTGTTTCTATCCCAATCTGTAAACTGAGATAGTTCAATGATTAAACTGGCTTGAAAAAATTTCTACACTGTGATAATGGGTTAAATCGTAGACTTCTTTGATTTTAAACACCACAGGATTACCCTGGAAAAGTGGTCTTGCATCTACTGAAAATGCATGAGTAAAGTGAATTTTAGGGAGCAAACACTAAAATTGAAGATCTGGATTTGATAATGTTTGTGTGAAGATGAGAATAAATGAACCGGCATCAAAATAAAAACCTAAACAAATAAAGAGAAGGTAATAGAGCCAAGGAGAGAAACCACAGGCCAAAAGTAAGACAAGCCAAACAAGGGGTATTCATGCAGGTGAGAAGCAATCTAGTCAAGTTCCGGATTTCAGAAAACAAGTCTCAAGGAGGATCTATAAACAGCAAATGCACTAAACCCTGAAATAGGAACACAGTGGGCTCAATATGCTGTGAAACAACCAGTATAATTAGCCAAGGGTAAAGAGTTCAAAGTCAGCTTCTGCTGGGCCTTTTAAGAATGTGAACTTTCACTCAAATAGAAACGGTTCCAGGGTTTTGAGCAGAGAAGCCATCACGATTACTGTATGAAGGGCCTTGGCAAGAGACTATATTTAGGCAGCTACTGCACCTTGCTAATGACTCTCCTGAGGAATGATAGCCTAATTGATGTTGCAGGTAGAAAGTATTTCTTGATGGAGTGGGATCGAAGAAGTCATGGGTAATTCTAAGGCTTTTCACCTGCGTAACTCACAGTGGACTCTTAGGTATGAATTTTAAGATGCTTACTAACTTGTGTAAACAGATGTTTGATTATTTTTAAAAGTGTTTTCTTGAGAGAGATTCTGTCTTGAGCTCAAGACTTGTAAAGTCTTCGGTGAAGATGATTTTCAAAGGCCTCATAGTGAAAGGAATAGGTTTAAGGACTTCCCCCTGTGAATACTTGCAGTATTCAATTATGGGAGATGAAGGACTATCAGCGAAGAAAACCAGGGAAGAGTAGTGTTGCTGAAATCGAATGAAGTGCTTCAAAACTTAGTGATAATGAGATAAAAAGTCGTGGACAATGAAACTGTAAACTGGCCACTGCACTTGGCTGATGGCCATTGGGGACCTCCACAAAAGCTGTTTCCGTGGAGTACAGGATGGACAAAAGCTTGAGTGAGTATCTTAGAGAATACAAAGTTCTCTCAAGAGTTTTCAACAAATTGCGCAAAGAAAAGACGGAGCCGGGAGAGCCTAGAGGGGCGCTGAGGGTCTGAGAGAACCGAAGTGAGCCCGAAGCGCGGGGAAATAGCTCAAGAGGGGAACTTGGGCGCGATTTCCCGGGCAGTGAAGGAACCCTCTAAACTTACTGGTGAGTGAGGCAAACCCCAAGCGCCGCGCGCTCTCTCTGACCTTGTTCCAACTGCTGCGGAACAGCAGAACGCTGGGCGCAGAAATGAGTTTTAAAGTAAGATGGCAAAAACCGTGCCGCACACGCCGGACCAGTGCATCTCAACACAGTCGGAAGGCATCAAACATGCGAGGCCAGCACCCCCAAAAGAACCAAGCTTTCCTCGGAGGAAGCACGGCCGAAACAGTCCCCCCAAATTCCCTGGTAGGCCGTGGGGGGGGGTGCGGAAAGGGGACCCTCTTCCCAAGTCGCGGGGCGGGTCGCTGCGGGCCCCTCGGGGACGGTGTCAGCGCCGAGACTTACAGCCTCACGTTCGGCTGCTTGCGGCCGCTGGTGTTGGGAGAGGGGTACATGGTGGCGACCGGCAGCGGAGCGGGCCTTCACCCCGGCCCTGGCTGTCCCCACACTCCCGGCGTCGGCGGCTCGGGCCACGCACCGGGATGTTTGGCGGGCGTCATGGAGACGGCGGAGCTCGGGCTCAACAAGCGGCCGCGCGGTTGGCTGACGGCAAGAGGCCGAGGAGGAGGGCGGAGGCGGAGGGGAGGGCAGAGGGTTGGTGGAGCCGGAGGAAGCTCCGGACGACGACTAGAAGGAGGAGGCGGGCGGCCCGGGCCCCAGGCCCCTCCCAGGCTCTGAGTCTCCCCGGCTGCAGGCGGATGGATGGGGCTGCTTCAGGCGCTGGCGGCAGCAGCGGAGGTGGCGGCGGCAGCAGCGGGAGCGGCTGTAAGTGCAGCCTCCACACACCATCTCTCCCCCTCCTAGTCCTGCTTGGGGTGAGGGACTCCTGAGGTGTCCTCAGTCCCCTTTCTCGCCTTCCCCTCCCCCACGGCGCAGCACCGCCCGGAAGACCCTGCGCTTCCGGGGAGGGGCTCCTGCAGAAGGCGCCGGGCCCGCGGGCCGCGCGGGGCGGCGCATGCGCAGCTGCCGGCCGCCGCCCCCGCTGCCCGCCCCCTGCCCGCCCTCGCCGCCCGGTCTTTTTGGCCCTGCCAGCTCTGCCTGGCTCCGGCGGCGTGCCGGCTGCGGAGCGAGGGCGCCCGGCCCGGTTCGGTCCCGGGCGGGGTGGGGCCAAGCCGACCACCGCCGCGTGGCGCCACCTCTGTACCTCTGTTTTTTCCCTTAGTCGTGGCTCGCGCCGCAGCCCCTGTGGTGAGCACGCTGCCTGGGCCACGGTGCCGTTTAATGAGGTGGGAGTGAGGGCGGGAAGAGACTCGGGGATGACTTCCCTGTGAGGCTGCGGGACCTCGGAAGAGATGCCCCGACCCCCTTTGAGTAGCCTTGTGTTGTCAGCTTGTGGTGGACAGGTTTCTGGCTTGGAACCCAGCCCTGGTCCTCGGCGTGCAGTGTGACCTTGGGCGAGTCACTACACGTCTCTGGGCGTCAGTTCCCCCGATTTAAAGCTTCCGACGCTAAAACTGTAATGTGGAAATGTGTATGCGAGTCACCAGACTAGGTTGGCTATAGTGGCCACGTTACCGAAATGACTCCAAGTTGCGTGAACCTTTATTCACGGTTGGAATGAGGCACCCTGTATACGGGGTCGCTTTTATTCCTTGACCGTCGTCGGTTAAGATGTGCATGACTCGGGGCTCGTTCATGTCTCTTTTGGTGGGATCTCATGTGGTGGGATCCTTGTTCTGGTCCTCGGCCGTGTTTTCCCCAAGCTGTGAGGTGGAGTGCATGCTGAGCTTGTGGTCTCAGCGGTTCTGGTCCCACTGCTACTGAGGCTGTCTTTCCTTTGCTGCAGATGGTGTGGTGGCGCGATTCTCCCAGTGCCTGGCTGAGTTTCGGACGTGGTTAAGAACCAACTGGTTGAGGTTCAATGCAGACAAGACGGATGTGATGCTGGTAGGCAGGGGCACACCTGGAGATGAAGGGAGGGAAATCCCGGACTCCCTCAAGTCGTAGGTGTTCCAGGGTTTACGATCTGTGGATGGGCCGGTAACTTTCAGATTTGGGGCAAGATGACAGTTACCTGTCAGTTACTGTAAGAACTGTAAATACATCAGTTTGTAATCCTATGGACAAAACTTGGTAAAACACAAACTCCCAGTGAATAAAACTTGGTAAAAACTGTGGAAACAAAAGCTAAAGCTGTTCTTGGAAGAGTGAAAAGGTGTTCTGGGGTGCTGTTAATAATAAAAACACTACTAACCGCAAGGTGATACTGATTGTCGCATAGGTGGGCGTCTTCCACACGTGGCGCATTGCTGCTTTGCAACCTGCATTCTGCCTACTAAAATAAAGGTCAATTCGGTTTACCTAAAATGTCGTTTCTAAAAACAGTGTTTTGATGCCTAAGTTTTTTCAAGCCAAAATAATAATTATCTGTACATTTTAACCTCCACATTATAAAGATATGGTATAGACTGTCAACTTTTGCAAAAAAAAATTAGGAAATAATTTGCAAAACAACCTTAAAAAGGGATTTATGGACCCTGAAAATCATGAGATATAGAAGTAGATTTTAGGATTTTAGTGTATTGGCTTCAGGTATTTCAACCAGCCCCAGAGTTTAAATTGTGAAAAATACAAGTATGCTTTGAGAGGTAGCTTTCTGAGTTGCATAATAGGTTTATCTAGTGTAGATGTGTATGTTACTAGTATTTGAGCCAGCTACTGGGACTGAATAGAAGGCTATATTTCTTGGTTGTACGTCCAGTGTAAAGAAGTTTATTGATCAGTTTAAGTGTTTAAGGTAAAAGCAAGTGTGTGTGCAAATGTGTGTGTATACCTTAAAACTGTTAAAAACTGTTTAATGATTTTTGGAGAATTCAGTAACTACCTAAGAATACTTTTCTGATATAGTAGCAGTTTGAGTAGTTTAACATGAGAATAATTTGTGTTAGTTTTCTTGAAAGGAAAAACCAGGAGGCTGTTAGATGGGAAGTGTAAGCTAGAGAAGCATTTATTTAGGCTTTACATAGTGAGGGTTTTTTTTGTTCCGGGACATTAACCACAAACCTCATGTAAAATTGGAATTAACCACATTTTGCAGTTCAACTTTAAACATTTTATTACACAGTCTAGCAACTACCATTTTGAATATCATTGAGTAATACGAAGCGTAATCATTTGAAACATATTTAATGGTGAATTTTCTTATAGCTTTAGCTGTATCACTTTAAGATACGTTTTTTGTTAGCCTTAACATAAATATTGACTGTTTGCATTTGAATACAAATAAAATATCAATTAATACAAAGTGTTGAAGAATGAAGGGTAATGGATGGAAATAACAAGGAGGTAGATTCTGACTAATAAAAGGAAAACTCCAAACTTTTTTTTTTTTTTTTAAAGAACAGCCTCTTCATATATTGTAGTAACTCAATAGGAAGTGTTAAGTGTAGACAGGCCTGATGGAAATCATTGTGAGGATTCCTAAGGGTAGAGAATTGAGTGAAGACCCCTAGGGGCCCATGTAACACTAAGCCTCTATGACTAATTAATAGTTATTTATTTAAAAAATGTATTTATTTGAGAGGCAGGCAGTAAAATGAGAGTGGATGTATACAAAATGAGTAATAGTGTCTGCCTTTGACTTACATGTTAAGAGCTGTTCCTGGTCACAGTATCTGAATCTAAGAAAATCACTGAACCCACATTCCCTAAAAAGAGGAAGAGAAAAATGTAGAGGGAAGCTTGTGAAGATGCCATTTGAAGTTAGTAATATTGGCGGACAGTACGTATGTAAGTCATTTAATAGTAAGATAGATAGTCATACAAAAAGTCTAAGATCTCAGTTGTCCTGACAGCTTTGGGATTCATTCAGCAGCCAAAGGGCCCATCACTCTCTGCTCTTTATTACAGTTGGAATTTTTGTTGATATTAAGTGAAGAATAGAGACTTATTGGACTTAAGCAAGTTGATCATGTATCGTATAGTAACATTAAATGTTCTTTTTCTGTTTGGTGGCAAGGTGTACTTTATGTATTAGGTTTTTGTATTTTAATGGAAACTCCTCCTCCATCCTCTTAGCATAAAGCTGATTTTCTGTAACCTCTGGGCCCCTTGACCATTTTTATTTGTAGCCATCTCAGGTCCATGGGCGTCCCTTGTTCTTTGCCTTCAGCTGTTTGAACAAGTGTATCAAGTGAAAACCAGATATGAACTGAAAGTTTTAAAAAGGCATTTTAATTTCAAATTCAAAGGACTAAGATAATTTAACAGAGTAACTGTTAGAAACTGTTTAATTATATTAGGATATTTATCTCCTAAAGGAATCCTGAAAAAAATATTTTCTAATTAATAAAATGAAAATACAGTTAATAAAACAGTACGGTTGATAGTAAAAATTGTTTGTAGACTTGGGAACCTTAAAGTTTTCCTTTCTCTTCTTTCCTTTCCTTTTCTTTCAGTAGAAAATGTGCATCAGATGTTTATGTTTAATTGGTTTACAGACTGTCTGTGGACTCTTTTCCTGTCAAATTACCAGGTAATGTCCTTTCACTTAGCAGCTACTTCATATACCTGTAAATGCAGTTTATTCATGCGCAAATTATTACTGGCCAGAGTTTGAAGTTAATGTTAAATCTTTGGAAATAGGATAATGTGTGATGGCATCTGGAGTTTTAAGAGAACACAAGTAATTGAAGATAACCTACCCTTTATTGCAGTATAAGTATGAATTCTAAGAAAAATTATATATGGAAACATTCCTACAATATTGTAGCCCTGGCATCACATCATTTGGAGGGAATTAGTTGGTCTCATATTTAAGTGATTGTTGTAGTCATTTTCGAAATTAAGAAGAGGCCATGAAGATTTTTTTGTAAAGGAAAAATATCTTTTGATTAGATTTCTGGGTTAGTAAAATATGCTGTAGTGTTGGTTTTGGTATCCGTTTTTTGTTAGCCGGTATCTGCCCCAGTACTGAAAGTGAAACATCCTGTTACTTTGAAATCATTGGTCGGGGCCAGTCCGCTGCATTAGCATCAAGACAATTGAAGACTGTGTGCCAGCACATTAAACTTCCAAACTGCAGGCTTTGCAAATAGTTTCTCCCTGGTTACAGTCAGCCAGGACATTATCTTATACTCACTAAAGAGCAAGCTTTTCAGTCTTAAATTTTAAGCTCAGGTTTAAATCTTGTTTAGTGTGTTGCGCAACGATTTTGCTACTGGCTTCAAGGAAAGTACGTGAGGAAAAGCAAACGAGACAGATGGCTTAAAAAGAAAAAAAATCCCCTTTCTAATCTTGACTCTGAACCCTCTGCAGATTTCGGGACTGGCTATTTGACATTTCTTGTCAGGAACCAGCCAGGAGAGAAAGAACCTGTTAGGAACAGTGGTTCTCAGAGTGTAGTGGACGCTGCTGTTGGCGTTTCCCACATGGCAGAGCACCCAGTTCTGGGCGCCCCGAGCTGCGGCGCCCTCCCGCGGGCGCGGTGGGTACTGGGCCCGGGCCCTCCTCCCCACACCCCGCGCGGGGGCTGGCCGCGGGGCCGCGCACGCGCGCGCTCGCCCACCTTTCCCTCCAGCCTCGCCGAGCCGGGCGCCGCGAGGGGGCGGAGTGTAGCGCGGTGGGCGCGCTCGGGCGGCTCCTGCGCGTTCTCGCCGAGGCCGCCGCGGCGGGAGCAGCCGAGACGGCAGCAGCGCCTGGAGTCCCGTCGCCGACTCTCACATCCGGGTTCTGGCCGTGACCCAGCTGCGGCCGCCGCGGAGATGTGACCCGGCAGTACGGCAAATATGGCGGAGGTAAGGGAGCGAGCTCCCCTCCCCGTCCCAGAGCCGGGCACCCCCGGGCTCAGGCCGGGAGCGGTGGAGTGGGCCTGGCCGGGAGAGGCCCAGCCCTGCTGGCGCCGCTGCCCACCTGTTGTCTGGGACGGGCCACGCCGTGGGCGCGAGCTTTGCTCGGAACTTAGTTGGGATGCGTCGGGGGCGATGAGGAAAGGAAGCGTAGCTGGACTTGGGGGCAGGCTGGGGAACGGGGCGCTGGGGGCAGGATGGGGGACGGGGCGCTGGGGGCAGGCTGGGAACCGGGCGCTGGGGGCAGGCTGGGAACCGGGCGCTGGGGGCAGGCTGGGGGACGGGGCGCTGGGGGCAGGCTGGGGGACGGGGCGCTGGGGGCAGGCTGGGAACCGGGAGCTGGGGGCAGGATGGGGGCAGGCTGGGAACCGGGCGCTGGGGGACGGGGCGCTGGGGGCAGGCTGGGGGACGGGGCGCTGGGGGCAGGCTGGGGGACGGGGCGCTGGGGGCAGGCTGGGGGACTGGGGGACGGGGCGCTGCGCAGCTCCGCGGGCCGACGGGAGGGCTGGCCGTCGGGGCAGGGCAGCTGCTCCAGCAACTTGGCCGGCCGAGGAGCCGCTTCCTCTTGCGAAGTTTTCTTCCCTGCCTGGCCGAGATGCTGTTGCGCCCTTCCGCGTCCCCCACCCGTTGGCTCCGGTGCAGAAGCTGCCCCAGAGCGGCCTTTGCCGACTTACCTCCTGGAGGGGAGGTGAGGATGGGGGTCAGCCCCGCGGCCCGAGCCGGCTCCTTCTGGATGGGGGGCGCTCCTTTGCTCCCCCGCGAAGGTGTGAGCGCAGTCGCCCTCCCAGCCTTCCCTGTTCGCTTTCTCCGCTCTTCCAGGTCAAAACTCTTCTTTTTTCACTCTTCGGAAGTTTTCTTTCCGTAAGGTTTTTTTTTTCTGCTTTTAGTCTTAGACAAGTGCTCAAAGCCCCTTTCTTCAGGGGTAGGCAGTTGACATTTGGCCCTCAAATTGGTGGGTAAAAAAGCACTGTTGGTATATGTGTTCATTGGAATTTGTACGTGCTACTAAAGCTTCAAAATTCTGACCTCTGATTTAAGCTTTTAAGTAAATATAGGAAGTTTTGTGGGGTTAGTTGGTTTTGTCTCCCTTCTCTCGTGGAAGGATTTCGTTTTTCTTTATCCTGTGAAGTTGAAAATTGCATCTTTGGACTTTTCTGTCTCCTGTGAGATAAGGCACTCTAAATATATTTCTTGTTTGAATTGCCTTTTTTCATGGTTTCAGAGGCACCCAAAACAGTTACAGGAAGTTGGTAATTTTATTTACAGTGGGCCTCCAGTTTAGTGAAGTCAGTGATGAGTGCTTTTATCAACACAGAGATAGGCTTTTCAAAACTTTGGGAAATAGAAGCATGATTAGTTACGGAAGCCTTTTTACTGTTCTTCAATGGAGGGACCTAATGGTTCGCCATTTGCTGGAGTTACTGTTTTTACTTGCTTTATGTTTCTGTCCTGGAGTATCTGCTGTTTAAGGAGAAATAAGTTCTACCTTTGCAGATTGTTGCTAATATTCTTTAAAATTGGGTTTTAGAAGTGGATTTTTGTGGTTGCGAAAGGAGGAGGTGTGTGCGTTGGGGGCTTGCACTGCTGTTGCGTTTCAATGTGATTGTGCTTCAGGAGTTTTGAGAGTCGGCACCTGGATCGGAGTCCTCGTGAGGCTCTTACTCTTGGTCTCTCTCTTTTTCTTGGTCTCTTTGATCTGAGGGGGAGAAATAGGACGGAGCTGGATTTGCGTCCATGTTGTTAGTCTGGGTGGGATAGGCCATGTGTCCAGTGAACGTGCACTGGAGCAGCTGCCAAGGCCACAGAGGTGGCGTGTGTCCCCTCAGGGTGCTTACTCACAGGCTTGTGAGCTCTGTTATGTCGTCATTCTAAGGCAAGATACTTTTCAGTTTTTGTAAGATTTGTTTTTATTGGGAAGGCAGATTTACAAACGAGAGGAGGAGAGACAGAAAAATCTTCTGTCCATTGGTTCACTCCCGAAGTGTCTGCAATGGCGGAATCCAAATGCAGGTCCCACGGCCTTGGCCTTGCGCAGTCCTCTGCTGCTTTCCCGGGCCACAGGCAGGGAGCTAGGTGGGAAGTGGAGCAGCCGGAGTGTTACAGACTGGTGCCCACAGGGGATCCTGGTGGCTGCAAGACAAGGATTTAGCTGTGTGTCGTCCCACTAGGTGTAAAGGCAAGGTATGTTTGAAGGGAAATCAGCTTAGTGTATGAAAATGCAGCCAGATTTCCGTTTCAGAAAACTTTACCACAAATATAACTGCCCGGAGTACTAGATTATTAATATTTTTTTCTTGTTTTAGAAACCAAGGGCATTTACATTAGGGTAAGACAGAAGGAAGAAAGTACTAGAGGTCACTAATAATTCCTCATTTTTTTGTATCTTACTTTTTTAATATTTCAGCACGTAGAGAATGAGGTCTTGGGTTTTATAGAAATGTGTTCTTTGTTAGCTCAATTTGAAAGAGTAAAAACCTGAGCTTTGCTTTTAGGACTTTTATTTGTTTGGTGTCAAAGCTTAATTCATTTTCTGAGTCCTTAAGTTACTTGCAGATGGTTTTATTTGTATTGAATTTGGAGGAAGAGAAGCGTAAATTCTTGATCTGCATTCTACCAAAAACTAAAACTGGTGAAGAGGTAAAAAGTAAAATTAATTTATAATTTCCCTGTTCTTTATGCTTTTGTCATTAGAATAATTTTCAAAGCCAGTTTATTTAAGAAAACCAGCTGCAGAAATAGTGCTTGGTTTGTAACAGTGCTTCAATTTAATCCTTGAGCGCGCTCAGTAGATGCGTGTGTGTGTGTGTGTGCACACTAGTGCATGCGCCATGCCACTGGAAAGCATGGAGCAAAAGCATTCTTTTGCTCAGCGGTTGCACTTTGCATCAGCTGGACCTGATCTGAGCCAGTGGTGAAGCGACAGCAAAACCAAAGCGGTCATACACTTCTCATGCTAAATCTGAGGGGGGAAAAAACCACTTATTGAAGAAACGTCTCCAGAGAAAAAAGTTACTTATAGTTATTAGGCTTCTGGCTTGTTTTTTGTTTTTCCTGCTTTTTGCTCTGTGAGAGAGTGGCCCTGACCTTGTGTTTTTCCGGAAAAAAAAAAATTTAGGTTTTGAATACAAACTGCTTTAGGTTTAAGTAGATTATTTGGTCATGTTAGTTCATGATTATTTAATGATTCTTAAATTGTGTAATATTAACTATTTGATATGCTTAGAAGAAATGCACATTGTTAATACTTGCAGGTAGTATTTCTCCTTATTTAGTATTTTTTAAACCTATCGATTTTCTAAAAGAGGGTTATCTAATCCCACTTAAGAAAAAAAGTTACAGAGTAGTCAGAATTTGCAGAAAGCTATGGGAGAGAGGAAAAATAAGGAAGAAATAGTTGGTCCTTTGGGTCTTGTAAGGAATGTGGGGTAGGGACATCGGGGAATGAACAATTTGTGTCGATTTCAGAGTTTGTAAACATGTGAAGGACATTATTCTCTAGGAAAAATTAATCTTAACAGTCACAGTGTGCAGGACCTGCCTTTCCAGGTCACAGTCTCTGGTACAAGGAAAAACAACAGAATGGTTTTTAATTAAGATGATTAGTTTAAAATAATGATTTAAAGATTTTTCTTTAATATTTCTAAAAATAATAGTCTGCTTATTGCCTTAAAACAAACTCCTTCCCTAGCATTTTTTGAATGTATCTGGAGTTTGTTCCTTAAGGAAATAGGAAATGTTGAATGTTATTATTGAATGTTTTGACTCAAAGCATATCTTGTTTCACTGCAGTGAATTTAAGCTCTTAATAATTCTCTACACTGGTAATGGGTTTTCTTCTTTTAGTATTTATATTTCAGGGTTAATAAGATTTTAATACAAAAAACTCAAGAATACCCTTCTGTGAGAACCCTGAAAAGCTTAACTTGAGTAACACTCAAAGTATAAAAAAAGGTGGAAAAGGTAGTTGGAGAAGTATAGTAACAAAATATGATAAAATAATTCTGGTGAGTCTAGTCAGGTTCCCACAAATAATTGAAAAGTAAACATTACCTTTAATGTTTAAACACATCTTTATGAGAAGTAATTGGCTCAAGTACCAGTACTCCTTTGAAGGTCCTTTTTTTGACTTATTTTCTGACTTAAAGTGTGTCAGACTGTTGCAGTTGAGGATGTGGAATCTGTAAAGTAGAACCCCACAAGGCTTGCTGCAAATTCAGGTCGTTTTTTTCCTTACAGTCCTAGAAAAAATATCCTTCCCATTTAGTTAAGTACTCGTTAGTAGTGTTTTGATTTTTGAACAATTTACAATAGAAGTTTAATACATAGGTCTCAAAGAAAATTGAACTAAACCTGAAAAAAATAAATTTTTTTTAATCATAGGGGCAATGAAAATGAGCTGTTTATGTAGTTCTTCCTGAGTTGCACAGTTAGTGTGTGGCATGATTAAGAATTCTGAATTTCTAGTTCCTGTTTTCCGTAATGCCTTGTAGCCTCTAAATTACAGCAGTGACTCTGATAAATTTGCTAATCTTAGCTCTATTGCATTCTTAACTTTTTTATACTTAGCTTTCCCTAGCGTTATGGCCAAGTGACACTCTTGAATGGGGACAGTGAGGGAGTGATGGGAAGCCCCTTGGACAGTGCCTTCACCTTTCACCAGAGCTTAGGTCCCTCCTTCCTGGCTTCCCTCCGCAGTGCCATAGCTGTAGGTGCCTTACAGTAAGTGCTAGCAGTGTTTACAGCAGTTTAGGGGAAGAAATTGCTCTGACAGTTAGCTTTTGGATTGCATAGAATAAAAAGCGCTCCTGATTACTTTGTGGTTTTACTACCTTAATGTGGGGTAAGGGGAAGTAAAAATAATGTTGATACTCTCTAGTTAATCTTTCACTCTGTCCTAAATTACAGATTTCTTTTCTATAAGAAAGTTCACATCATATTCTATAAAAATGTAAAACATTTGAGCACATAAGAAATATTGAATGTTAGAACTGTTGACAGCTTTTATCAACTAGATGATACAGATACATGGGTGAAGATAACTTGCTGTAAAGTGACTAGAATTTATCTGTTGATAAATTCTGTGCAGTGTTATTTGCCATCTGAGATAAAAGTGTGCCCAAGAAATTAATTTTTGAAAGTTAAAAATTGAGAAAAATAGAAATGGTTCAGAATTCTCCGTATTTCCATCAGAATTACTTTTTCTTTCTTTTTTTTTTAAGATGTATTTATTTTTATTGGAAAGTCAGATTTACAGAGAAGGAGAGCAGTGAGAAAGAATTTCTGTCTGCTGTTTTCACTCCCCAGGTGGCTACAATGGCTGGAGCTGAGCCAGTCCGAAGCCAGGAGCCAGGAGCTTATTCCACGAAGGTGCAGGGTTCCAAGGCTTTGGGCCATCCTTTGCTGCTTTTCCAGACCACAACAGGGAGCTGGATGGGAAGTGGGGCAGGCGGGACATGAACCAGTAGCCATATGAGATCCAGGAGCAAGCAAGGCAAGGACTTTAGCCACTAGGTTACCACATTGGGCCCTTTTTAAGAAAATGTGTATGAGCATGTTTAGAAAAATCCAAACAGTGCAGAAAGGTGTAACAATTGGAGAAAAAAAGTGACCTCACCCTGACATGTTCCCTAGAGGTAACTCTTAACATATTGTGTATCTGTTTGAAGGAAATGTTTATATGTACTCTATCCTAATTTTTTCCCTGATTATATACTTGTATTACATTTTTTTCTTAAAATGTTAATATCTTTCTCATTCTTAATTGATTCATAGTCTTCCATTATTTGAAATAAATACCATTTCTAAATCATTGAGTGATTTTTCTTTTCTTTCACCTTTTTGCCCTGACAGCATTGTGGTGGTGAACTGTACATGTGTGTTGGTATACTTTGTTAGGTGTATTCATGTCAAAATTTTTTATTTCCAGAGTTGTTGTAACAACTCAGATTTTTTTCTAATGCTATATGACTGCGAATTTATTTATTCTTTTTATATGGAAGGCAGAGTGGGAGAATCAAAGATCTTTCCTTCCATCCACTGATTGACTCCCAGATGGCTGCTGCAACCTGAGCTGTAGCAAGCTGCAGTCAGGAGCAAGGAAGTTTATCTGTCTTAGTCTTCACATGGGTGGCGGGAACCTGAGTACCTCAGCCATCCTCTGTCTTCCAAGGCGCATTAACAGGAGCCTGGACCTGCAGCTGAGTGGCCAGTCCTCCAGCACCCTGATAGAGGATGCCATGGGGCACGATGCTGACCTCTTGGATACATTTTCTTTTTTCTTTTTCATTTTAATCCCAAATGTTAACCTTGTTTCCTGCTTAAACTCTTTGAGGTAGTTTCTTTTTGGAGGAGAAACCACTGTTTTAAAGGAGTACTTTTTATTTTGTTCTTAGTTCTTTCTCTCCCTTTCTGGTGTACTGTAGTAATTAATAGTAGATGTGCTGATGTTCTTGGAATGGTATCAGTTTCAAGAGATAGGTGACCTGTAATATGACAAGTAACTTGGACTTAATCTTTAAACCTGCTTTGGAGAGATGAAAACCATTTGAAAAGAAAAGGGAAAAGAGGTGAGAAGTACAGAGGAAAAAAATTACATTGTTTTTCTAGAAAGTAGTAGGAGGGACCCTGAGGAGTTAGAGGCTCTGAGCTGAGATGTGCTTTCACTTTATTACTTTATCTCCCTGGGTTTACTGTCTACAAGGTGGAGGAGTTGGGCAGACACTGCTGCCAGTTCTGTGATCCAGTAACTATATGCATTTGAAAATGTGCAGCACTGCCTTCATATAAGCCAGTGCTGTTGCTGTTTTTATTTTATACCTAAATATTGCCTTCAGTGTGCCTTGAAACTTTTCCTGTTGTAATAGCTAAACTTAAATTCTGTATTCTAATTTGACAAACTAATATTTAAAATTTGGACCACTTTCAAATGTCAGTTTTGCAGAAGTTCACCTTTGCTTTAATTGGGTATAGTTAAGTTTCAAGAAAATTTAGTTTGTTGCTATACCCCTAATTTTATTTTGGAACATGAAAACATAAATAGATTCTGAGTATATCTACAGACATACATTTTCATTTCTTTCCCCCTGCTCTCAGTTGTCAGTCTTTGAAACATCCCTGTACGTCAGACAATAGGACAGTAGGTTCTTTCATTTTATTTCTTTTATTTCTTTCTTTATTTTTTTGAGAGACAGAGATAGAGAGTGAGAATTTCTGTGTACTCTTTTAGCCTCCAGACATCTGAAATGGTGACCAGGCCCGGACCTAAGCACAGAGTAACGTGGATTATAAGGACCCAATTACTTGAACTGTCATTGCTGCATGCCAGGGTTTGCAGCATTAGCCAGTTAAGCCATTTCACTGGCCCAGAAGTGCTACCAGTTTTATAAACATTTGATACCGTAATGAATGGAAAGCAGTTGGGGCTTTTTTCCAGAACATTTCAGTGGTAATTGTTTCCCAATAAAATGAAAATCGTTATGGTATTTATTGGCATTTAGTCCTGTGAGGCATGCAGAGTGGTGCATATAGGTGCCATATGCAATTCAGTATCACTGATTTCTAGTTCCTGACATCTTTACAAGCATACCTTTTACCCAGTAGTCATTTATTTTTACCCTAAGTTTTTAAAAAATATAATTAGAAGAATGTTAGTTAAATAGGATAATTTTGGAGTTTTGAAAAAAATGCGCGAAAAACTGCCTCTTAAGCTTTTAATTTGTTAAAAAAAAAAAAAGCTGGTGGGTTTTTCTGGTGGCATGCATCTGTTCTAAAAGTTTGTTAAAAAGGAAAAATGTGCCTGTGTTTAATGAGTTTAGCCACTGCTGGGAATTCCGGCATTTCCTATCAGTGCTAGTTTATGTCCTGGCTGCTCCATTTCAAGTCTAGCGTACTACTGATGGGCTAGGAAAGCAGCAGAAAATGAGCCAGCTGCTTGGGCTGCTGCACCCAAGTTGGGAGACTGATAAAACACCTGGGCTTGGGCTCCAGCCTGACCTAGCTCTGGCCATTGGCCATTTGGGAAGTGAACTAGTGGATGGAGGATTTCTCTCCTCTCTGTTCATCTTTCCAAAAAAGCAAAATGCAGGTTTTTTTTCTTTTTATTTTCTAATGAAATAAAAAACAATATTGTAAAGCTACTTTCTGTGGATGGTGAATTTGGGAGCAGATGAAGCAGGTCATTGGTAGGGGCCCGTGCCATGGCTTAGTGGCTAAATTCTCGCCTTGCATATACTGGGATGCCATATGGACACCTGTTTGTGTTCTGGGTGCTCCACTTCCCCTCCTTGTATCCTGGGAAAGGAGCAGAGGATGAGCAAAGCCTTGCGACCCTGTACCTGCATGGGAGACCCAGAAGAAGCTCCTGGTTCTTGATTGGTTCAGCTCTGGCCATTGGGGCTACTTGGGGAATGGACCCAAGGCCAAAGGATCGTTCTTTCTGTTTCCCTATCTCTCAGTAAATCTGCCTTTCCAGTAAAAGTAAGCAAGTCTTAAAAAAAAAAAAACAAAACAAAAAGATTTGGTCATTAGCATTGCTGTAGCCATAGGCACAGGTTTTGCTTACACTTGAAAAATAAAATGTAACTTCATGGAACGTAAGTTAATTATTTTAAAATCTTGATTTGCTATGTAATAATTTGTATGCTGCTTAAATCCATTTTGAGCCTGAAATACGTAGCTGTGCCCAAAAGATGTTAAGCAACCTGGAATATCTAATGGTTACATTACTTTCTTGTAATTAAAAAGAAGTAATATATTGATTGTGCTCTGACAGAGTAACTTAAGTAATGATGGAGATATAACATTGGAAATTCACAGCATTAGATGCTGTCTGTTTCATTAAAATCACAATGTTATAAGAACCATTTTCGGTTAAGAATTAGAACAAAAGATAGGACCTTTGAAAAAGTGTCTTGATAGAACCTGATGTTAATTACACGTGAAACCTAGAATGCCATTCTTACTGTATTACATTACATGTTTTACTGTGTGATATCATAGCAGACAATTTTGAAAATGGAAATTTAGTACATTGGAATTTGACCTGGATGCTTAGCTTTTAAAGAATTGGGCATTTTTCTCATTTCTGTTTTGTTCTTGCTGCAGTGACCTGTTGCTTAGCAGAAAGAAAATACTGTAATATCCTTTAATCCCTTTGCTCGTGCTTTGGCCTCCCATCATTTCTGTCTTCTAATAAACGTGAAATAGATAGCTTTGAATGAACTGGCAATATATTACTTCTAAAGCTAATGTCATCTGAAACATCTTTCCAGTTACTGAATTTGTCCTTAAGGTGTTTGTGCTTGTGACTGATTTGTTTATAATCCTGAATTAAGTTAAAACAGAACGAGACATTGTCAGAGTGGTAGCCAATAAAATAGGTTGCTATCAATTTAGTTTTTAAATTTTCCAGTTGCTTTGGACTGCATTTATGACAAATAGAATGGCTCGGTAGCGGGGGAAACATTAAAATCAGGTATCTGTACAAGCTGCTATCATATTGTCTAACATCTCTGTAGGCTTTGGCTTGGGTGGTTGTTAATGGTAGTTAAAAATATGCTGCTTATCCTGAAGATTAACCTTAATTTACTGTTGTGCTTAAATAACATTTTAATTTTTTCATCTGCTTTCTTACAACCTAGTTTTTAGTTGACATGATTTCTTCAAATTGTTTCCACCTCCATTCTGATACACGGAAGGGTTTAATTGCAGTTATGTGCAGTTTTGTGTAAGTTGTTAGGAGAAAGTATTTCGAAAAGTTCTTTCTTAAGATCTAAAATCACACCTCTTTAAGGACATCGTGTTTGCCTTTAATATTTCAATTTGCTTTTGACTCAATTTTATATTATAATTTCTAAACTTAGAAGTGCCTGAGTTTTTCTGTTTATAAGCAATGAAAGGGAAAGCTATGTAGAAGTTTGAATTTGTCTTTCCCAGTTCAGACACTAAAACTTCCAGTATAATTTTTGGTCCTATGTTAGCATTAGCTAATTCCTGTACTGTTTGTGAAGAAGATACACATAGGAAAATGCTAACTTTTCTTCTTTTCTCCCCTCATTAGCCATCTGTTGAGTCTTCAAGTCCAGGTAAGCATTTCTCCCTATTTATTTAAATACAGATGTATGTATGTGTGTGTGTGTGTTTGTATGTATGTGTGTGTGTATGTACATACATATGTATATATATTTGGCTAACATTTGTCATTAGTTGCATAAAGGCTAGAGGCATTAGACTGTCATCTGACTTGCTTTTCTTCTGAATGCTTCTTTTCTCTGGGGATAAAGAAATGGATGAAATGTTTGACTGCCCATGAAAGTACAGGTGAGGCTGCTCATCGTCGTGACTGTTTCTGAGTTATTTTTATTTTCTTCTTCTGTGAATTGTCATATGTATTTTTTTTTACAATTTAAAATTGTTGCTTGGTTTGAAATATATATGATTTTTTTACGCAGTCAGCTCAATAATGTATGCTTGTCTAGGAAATGAAGTTTTCATTTTTGAGAGAAAAAGTTTCCTTTTAGTAAGTGAAAAGAATAAAAAACTCAACTAATAAATAATGATCTTGATAAATGATTGAAGTTATTCTCAGATATGAACAAGTTCAACCAATGATTACATTTCTGTGATTTATACTGCAGACTTGTGATTTCTGAACTAATCTGGGCCACAGCATTTTTGTTTGACCACTCCAATGATATTTAAAAAGTTAACCAATCTTATATATACATCAAGGTTTAGGATATCTGTGATCAAGTCCGTCGTTGGCAGCGCTGAGAACGGCATTTTTTACGCTGCAGTAATTAGTTGGAGCTGTGTGGCAGTGGAAGGAGTCAGGTGCTAGGTCTTTTTGCCTACGTTTCCAGATCTTACCAACAGAAGTAGAGCTGTCTGCCTGAAGTATACAGGTGTAAAAACAGCCCATTGTGACAGGTTGAAAAAGCAAGTCCTCTGAGGCATACTAAAGTTCTGTTCAAAAATATGCTATGTATGTTGGATATTTAGGTATTGTGTTTTTGCATCACTGAACTTAACCAAATTATTGAATCATTGCCTCTCTGTTAAGTTTTAGAGGAAAAAAGCTTGATAGAGTATAAACCTTTTTATAAGGTTCAGAATCCTATTCATAACGCAAATAATTTTGTACTCTGGGGGTTGAACAAAATCGCCACTCTTTTTTAAATGACTAGTGCTGAATTGATAGTTCATTTTTAAAAAAAATTTTTAAAGAAAGATTTTACTTATTTTTATTGGGAAGTCACCTATAGAGAGAGGAAATTCTTCCCTCCGTTGATTCACTCCCCAAGCGAGTGCAGTGGTCAGAGCTGTGCTGATTCAAAGACAAGAGCCTAGAGCCTGGAACCTCTTCCAGGTCTCCCACGCGGGTGCAGGGTCCCAAGGCTTTGGGCCGTCCTCGACTGCTTTCCCAGGCCACAAGCAGGGAGCTGGATGGGAGTGGAGCTGCTGGGATTAGAACAGGCACCCATATGGGATCCCGGTGTGTACAAGGCAAGGATTTTAGCCAATGGGCTCTTGCGCCTGACCTGATGGTTAATTTTGTGTGTATTTCAGAGCTAACTAAAATCTTTTTAATATGCTTAAGATTAAAGTACGTTATACTTTGTGACATTTTTGAAACTCGGTATTTTTTTCACCTTCCTGGTTTATAAGTATGCCCCGAGTGGTTGAGGTTGGAAGTAATCTAATCATTACAGCTTTTTCAGGACCATGCCAATTAGGATGGAATTGTTCATAGTATTTTCCTTTCAAACAGTGAAATCATTTTCTTTGGGGAAAAAAAATTGTACTAGTTGTTTTTGTTGTGTTGTGATAGTGCAGATGGACTGAGTTGCAGTGTTTTCCGATGAGTTTCTGAGGCAGTCATCAGCTGATTCATAAATATATACAAATAAGTACCTCAAAAGTAATACTTTTATTAAAGAACATTCTCAGTTTTGATTGCATTTGAATCAGCCTAGGAACTACAAAAGTAGTGCAGTTTGAAATATACAGATATCTTTACTATTGCTTGCTACATGTTGAATATTTGTACATATAGATCGTATGTTTATGCTTCGTTTTCAGACTGAGGAAAATCTCTTGAGTTAGAATTTATACTATCAGGCTTTTGCTCAAGGACTTGTTCTTACAAGTGATGCTGAGTGTAGGCAGTTATAAAAGTTGGTG
Source organism: Ochotona princeps (assembly GCF_030435755.1). Lineage (NCBI taxonomy): Eukaryota > Metazoa > Chordata > Mammalia > Lagomorpha > Ochotonidae > Ochotona > Ochotona princeps. Next base: position 55,338,912 of record NC_080833.1, read on the forward strand.
AAAAAAATAAAACAGTTGAGGCTTTGCGTAAAATGGCTTATATAACTGGTAAAAGGCTGTGCCCTTTGTAGCATCTGTACTTTGGAACCAGTGGTAGAAATAGTAGTCATATGAACATGCCAACTAATTTGTCTTTGGTCAACGTAAAGTGTGGTGGAGACATAATACAAGACCTTATATGTGTGACTAGTAACCTTTACAGTGTAGATTAAGGAGAGAAAGATAATCAGAGAAGATTAAATGAGTACAGCTGATATTATAAAATGAATTTCTTTGAATCTTTGAAATGATATATAGACCTGTTAGTCATGTGAGGCAAGTATTTGAAGCAAGGTACTTATTTACATGAAATGCTATACTCCATTTGTAATAATTTGTTGTTGGGATTTTGTTTTTTTCACTTAGGAGAAGTATAATGATGGGCCTAACAGTTATTGTAAAGGAATAGAATGGTTAGTTGGGCCTAAAGAAAAAATTACAGTCAGATTAAGCAGAGACCAAATTAAGGCATGGCAAAATTTTTGAATGTTTACAGAGAGATGTACCATTTTTGTCAGGGAAAGGAATTATAATGAGAACAAAGAAAAATGTTATTTCTGTTTATTGTTTCATGTAGTGGGATTGTAGAGTGGCAAGCATTAAATATAATTGGCTTTGTACATAATAACATTGTGGAGATCTTAAAAAAGGCATACATAACACTCATGATTTGATGCTGCGTACTAATACACCCTGGGAATTGTTAAGGTAGCTGATAAAGGATGATTAGTAGTAGATAAAAGGTGTTTTTTTTTTTTAATGGTTTTCTGCTGAAAGGGGGAAGAAAATATATATAGTGTCTTCTGTAGGAATACACAGTTACAGACTACTGAAAGTCCCAGGAGATTCCTGAGCAAACTGGAAGTTTTCAGAAATTTCCATTGAAAATTCAAAAAGAAACAGTAATTGGAAAAAGTGATAGCCAACTTACTGGTTCTCAAAATGTGACCCTACACAGTGCCTTGTGTTCAGATCCCCAGGTAGTACTGCAGTGCTCCACTAAAGTTGTACCAGGTTGCTTTTTTATTTACAGGAAAAATAAAAGTAATATGCTTGTACATTTGTAAGTATTTTGTAAGCCATTCTTTAATTTTGATAATTATTAATAACTTATATTCACTATAATGGAAGATTATAGTGATTTGGTAGGTAGTTATATATTATTTTGTATTTAAAATTTAATGTAAAATTCATTTATTTGTGGATGTATATTCTCAAAGAGCACAATGACTGTTAAGTGTTTTGCCATCTGTATGACTTGAAAGACATCACATGTTCACATAAACTGCTGAAATACTCTGAGGTTGGATGCTCGCAAAGACCTACAGGAAGCTTACAGTGCAGTGAAAGCATAGGAACTGGAATTTGGAACTAACAGACTTACATTCAGATTCTATCTTTGCTACATACTTTTTTGTGTGTGAGTTTAAGACATGTTACTTTAGCTCTTTCAGCCCTTAGCCTTTTTTCTTTAAATAAGGTGAAGCTGTATTCATGGGTTTATTTGAAGATTAGTTGAGATGTTTGTAACGTGCTTAAGCATACTGTCCGGCACAGAATAAGTACTCATAATGTGGTTTTACCCAGGAAATTGTTGAAAGTGACTAAAGAAACCTGTGTCTTGAACACCGTCATCTCTATTAATCTAGTTTTTAGGAAGTCAGCCTATTAACCTCTTTGTTTTATTGACTGATTCTCTTCAGTAATATTAAGAGACAAGTTCATCTCTTAATGTAACTTAAACAAAAGTTAAATTTTAAAATTTCTAGCTAATGTTTCAATGTTAAGTAACTCATTTGCTTATTAGTAAATAATGCCTTTGCAGAATTGCAGCTAGATTTAGTGTTTGTCAAATCAGAGAACATTTGATGCGTTGGTATGCGCAGCCTTGGTAGTCTGCTTAAGTATCAAAGCAGTGTTCCGCGACCACCAGGCTGAAAGTAGATTAGAGTAGCTTGCACATCAGTTACCTACTAGTTTATTTTTAATGCTTTCAATGAAAATTCAGTATGCAGTTTTAAGAAGCTTGCTTTTATACTGTTTTGAGTGAATTAACGTGACAACTAAAAGCAGCTACCCATGGTAGAGGGATGCAATTTGAGTGCGTCTCCATTTTCACTAGAGTTTGTACAAAGGTTCTTCAGAAAGTTCATGGAAAGGTGGAATCAAAAGATCGATTTATTTTTAATGCGTAAAAGTTGGAAATACGTGATTCATATTTTAAAACTATTTTCCATGAACTTTTTGAAGGCCCTCACTGTAGTAATGCAGCACTTGTTGACAGGAACATGGTTTGAGAAATGAATGAATTGTTAGGTTATTTTGTTGTATAAACATCAGAGAAAATACTTAAAACCAGAGTGCCTGGATGACACAGCCACTGTTGTATGTGTAGTCCATCACTGGAGAAGAATGTGGTGCTGTGACTCACGGCAGTGTGCAAGTGACTATAAATTTCACATGACTCTTATTTTCCTTATGGACCACAGCAGTTCATAATTTAGGAGTCAACAAATGTTTGGAAACTCAGGATTTTTTTTTTCCTCAAAAGTCCATTCCTACTTGATATCATTATTTATTCCTTATCCGTCTTGTATAGAGGACTGCAACACACCTTAAAGCTATAAACTGTCCCGTTTTTTTGCTATCCCATTTTTGCATTTCTGAGCGTATAAGAATGAGAGAGGCAAAAATAAATCCTAAGTAGTGTTTTGCTTCGTCTATTGGCGGTGATGAATAAGGGCAAGGATTTTAAAAAATCAATAAATATTATTTGTTTCCTGCTTGTGATTAATATCCAACTTCAAATAAGTAAAGCATATACAGTAATATTAATAAGACATTTAATTTAGTTTACCAAAATTTTTTTTAAAATATTCTTTACCAGGAGGTTCAGCAACATCAGATGACCATGAATTTGATCCATCAGCTGACATGCTGGTACATGATTTTGATGATGAACGAACATTAGAAGAGGAAGAAATGATGGAAGGAGAAACAAACTTCAGTTCTGAAATAGAGGATCTTGCAAGGGTAAATAATGTTAAATAGAGGTAGAAGATGAAGTGGTTACAATTTGGTGAAAAGAGGAAATATTTGAAATTCTAACTTGATGTCTTTATGGGAGAGTTGTGTAATAAATAATCTGAATTGAAATAGTTGATCTCATGGGTAGAATATTTAAAGTTTGTAATAAAGTATATTAAAAAACTATATTGGGTGAAACATCACAGATCTTGATCAAAAGTAGACGTTATGAAGGTGTCCAAAATTTCACCTTCCTGCACTTCTGTCCTTTCCTGATTATAGTACATTCCACTTAACTCCCTTTTAGAACTTCAGTTTTTCAATCACTGCACAAAGTACAGTGGATCCTCTCCAGTGTTTCCTGTCAAGGTGACCAGTGACTTTCATTGTTAATTACACTTTTTTCTCAGTGGAATGCAATAGAGCTTACCATTCTTATTTATTTGAATTCTAGAATATTCCATGTTCTGTTTCTCCAGTCTTTTACATGTTAAATATCCTTTGCAAATTGTAGTCCCTGAGGTCTTCTCAAATGGAAACCACCTCTTTCCTTCTTCACTCCTTCTTAAGCATTTACTATTATGTGAGTTTTGCTGCAGTAGGTACCATCTGCCAAATGACTGTGACTTAAAAGATCAACATCTACAGCTATTCATAGTAATTTCTTAATGATTACCTCCGTTGTGAGAAGTACTACCTCTAGTATCCAGGAAATGGATTTCATACCATCTTTCAGTAGTTATCTATCACTGATAGCTTTGTCACTTGCCTTTTAGTACAGATTGAATTTCAGATATAATATTTGAGTTTTTCATTTTTTCTACCTGTTGCTAGTTTCTGTTTAGCTTATGGCAACGTAATTAACCTTTTAGTGATAATACTTACACAACTTATTGCTTTTAGTACAATAAGGGAATTTGTCCATTGTCCTTATTCCTTATAACCTATCTTCAACACGTTTTATGTCATATTACATCAGATGTTACACACTTAACCTTAGGTCAGTGTCCAAAGATGGCAGTTTATTATACATATAAGAAGGAACTTCAAAAAGTTTATAGAAGGGGCCACCATGGCGTGGCCCAGGTTAAGGGTGAAGTTGCTGCTGCTCTCCCATATGAACACCCATTCAATTTCTGTGTGCTTGGCTTCTAATCCAGCTCCATTTTAGTGCTCTGGAAAAATAGTGTTAAAATGGCCTAAGTGCGTCACCGTTGCCACCCATGTGGGAGAACAGGATAGAGTTCCAGGATCCTTTCTTCACCCTAAGCCAGTCAAGGTCATGTTTGCCTTTTGGGGAATGAACCAGCAGATGGAAAAGTGAGATCTCTCTCATCTCTTTTATCTCTCTTTATCGTTCCACTCCCTTTTAAATAAAAACTGCCTTTAAATAAATGGAATTAAAAAATAACCTTTGAAAAAAAAAGTTTTTGAAATCCAAGTAAATTAGGGGTTATCAGAAACATAATGAAAAATGCACAGTATGAAGAAACTGGGTTTTTACACCAAAATAAACTTTATTTAAAAAAATACATACATTTGTTACCGAGAAAGGGGGAGAGAGAGATAGAGAGTGGGAGTTTCTGTCCACTGTCTCTGCCCAAATGCCCACAGTGGTGGGAGCCAAAGATCAGAGCCCAGGTTGCAATTTGGATCTCCCAAGGAACTGAGTTAGGAACTCACTGAAGCCTGCATGTGTGCCTCAGTAGGAAGCTAGAATCAGGAGAAAAAGCTGGTGCTCAACTCTGATAGTATCCTGAAGGGTGTGGGCGTCTAACCTCTAGCTAAATGCCCATTTCCAAATAAGCTTTTAATTCCATTTTTCTAGTATCTTTCGAAGTTCTTCAGTGAAGATGCAGCGTGAAGTGATTTCAAACAGCCCACGTCTGTGGCCTGGCTTTACTCCTTAACCAGATTTAGCTTTGGATAACTAAAGTTTAATAAAAGGTTAGGTAACTAATTACAAAAATAATATATATGAAGCACTTTTACAATGCCTGGCACATGATAAGCCCTAAATCAATCTTAATAGTTGCATCATTCATAAAACCCCAATGATAATGTGAAACTCAAAACTGAAAATCTATACTTGACTCTTAATTTCACTTTGTTCTTCTGTTTGTATATTCTTTAATGCTTGTATCAATTCAATAAAATGCTATTACTTGGTTGTGATGTTGCAGTTTAAGTTGAAGGGATCCCTCTTGATATCTGGTAGAGTGCAGACTTTGATTAATAGGAGCTAATGAGAGATTCTCTGAGAGGTGACTAACAGGCCGTTGTATGATACATACTGTTGGCCGAGTTTTAGTCAGACCATTGTTTTGAAGGAAATAACATTTGTTTTACAGGACATCTTTATTGTTAAGTCATCGGAATTTGGATGTGTAACAACAGAAATCCATCTTGAACTACCTAGTCAAAATAAATTCTCATGGAATATGGTTAAACGTAAGGGTATATCCAAGCATCAGGGACTCGGGTGCCACTAAAATACATTTTTCCATATTTCCATCTGGATTGGCTTCCTTTTTCAGATAATGTTGTACATAAGGTGCTCTCAGATCCTGATATTTACTGCTTAAGAAAAAGTCTTTGAAAGGATAACTAAGGAAAGATGAGTACAAAAGTAGAAAACATTAGGACGAGGTAGGGACAGATTGTAATGAATGGTCTTTACTTAGTAGTTCTTTATGCTTGCAAAATTTGAAAACTTCAGTCATTGTAAGTAGGCATGCAGAAAATGTTGCCTGAATTTGAAACAAAACTTCTCAACAAAATTGATTTTTTGTTGTAATCCAGCTTTTCCTCCAAGATGTTAACTTTATGCATCTAATAAGATAATTTTTCTTACTACTGTGAAGCTCTGACCTGTATACTTGGGGTGATTTTTTTGGAAAGTCAAAATTATGGCAAGGGTGAGGGAGAAACGTCTTCATCAGCTAGTTCACTCCCTGGGTGGCTGTCACAGTCATAGTTGGACTGGTCCAAAATTGGGAGCAGGAGCTTCCTTTGGATCTCCCACTGGGTACAGCAACACCAGCAGAGAGCTGGGGAGGAGCAGAGCGGCTGGGACTTGTTCTGGCAATAATATTGGATGCCGGCACTGCGGGTAGAGGATTAGCTTGCTGTGCCACTACTTAATACCTTCATAATAGGTGATGGCAATTAAAGAGGTTCATACCTAAACAAAAGCAGAATACTGCTACATACTACTTGTTTTTAGTATTAATCAAGTGGTTCTTTGATGGGATAGGAGAGTATATTTTATTTGCACATAATGTAATTCACCTTGAAGATGACTTAGACTGATAAGAATTTATTATAAGCTAGCTAAAAGTGTAGTACTCCTGTTTCTAACAAATGTGTGGAACCAGGGCTTTCACCTAATTAAGACTCACATCATTCTTGAGTCTGGCGGTGTGGAATAGTGGGCTAAGCTACCACCTGTAGCACTAGCATCACATAGGGATGATGGTTTGTGACCCATGCTCCACTTCTGATCTAGTTCCCTGCTTATGGCAAAAAAGCAAATTTCTGCATGAGTTCACATTAAACATTTATTTTTCTTGTGTGTATAATTTTGCCTGAGCTCTTGCATTGTCCCAGAAGCTGCTCAGTAGCTGCTTTCAAATTGAGTATAAATTAGAACATAGCATATCTCCATGGAAACTAGGTAATAGAGAAATCAGGTAAAAAAAATTATCAAACTTTCAGTAATTTGTAATCTTTCAGTGATGGACTTCTGTAATTATATTTCATTTTGGCTGATACAGGTAGCATCAACAGCTATAATCAGTGTGATTTGGTTATTACTACTGTAATAAGTAGTAGTATTGTTACTGTAATAAGTCATTTTTTTCTCACCTGAATGGATTTTCTTTGCCAATTGGGAATTTTTATAAAGTGAGTCATACTTTTCTGATCTGTGCTTCAACAAAGAGGAAAAAATTTTTGATTTAACCATGGATATCAGATGTCGTGATAGTGGTTAAAAAAGAAAAGCCTTTGCCTGTGGTCAGTCTGGCTTCTGCCATTCTTGACAAATGCCTGAGCTGGTGGTGTCATTAGTGATAAGCCTTATTAAAGTAATTTTAAAGCTTTATTACTTTCCACTGGGAAATACTGATTAATAAAAATCTTAACCTATGTCTTTGAGACTGGTGGTTCTCTGAGTGGCTCTGTATAAGCATTAGCATCACTTTGTACTGTTAAAAAAATGCAATGTTTAGGCCACATCTGAGTCTTGTTAGATCAGAAACTGAGAGGTAAGTTTTAGTACCTAGTTTCAGTAAGCCCGCCTGGGGGGGGGGGAAGGGCATTATTTTGTAGTTATGCATTAAGCCGACACCAGATCCTGGCAGCCTGTGCTGGAGTTTCAGTTCAAGTCCCAGCTGCTCTGCTTACAGACCTGCTCCCTGCTGATGCACTTGGGAAGCAGTGGAAAGATGACCTTAGTGTGTAAGCCTCTGTCGTCCATGTGCAAAACCTGGATGGCATTTCAGACTCCTGTCTTGACTTGACACAAGGCAGGCCGTTGTATCCTTTTGGTGCGGAAATGAATGGGTAGATAGAAGATCTCCCTTCAAATAATAAGTGATTTATACATATATTTGTATATGTATTAAAAAGGCCCAAGATGATTTTAATGCCCTTGAATAAGCTAGACGTTAACAGTGGAGAAACTGAGGGCATTTATGTAATTGGTATGTACCTGCTGTGGTGTAGCCAGGAGATGATCTGTCAATGTAGGGGAGTCCCATTTATTGAGTGGTATGATCTGAAGATGTCAGCTCAATTGAAAAAAAAAATTAAAGGTTATAATAACACATAATAAGATAGTTTTGAGGATTGAATAAATGCAGAACAAACTCTTCCTAAATTTTTAAGGCTTGTAAACATGATCAGCAAGCTGTTAATGCTTGAGTGTTTTTTCTGGAATGGCCTATATTCATGAATGTGTCTTGACTTGTTAAACTTGCTCCTAATTTGAGGTACAGGATGAGCTTAAGGAAACTTAATCTGGGCTGGAATTAGTGCTAGATATTGTAGAACATCTCTAAAATATATATTTTCTGTTCGGTTTCCTTAATTGAACACAAAAGTAGCAGTGCTTTGGTACTTCCAGAGATCTAATAAGATTATAATGTTCTGACTGCTTTTGCTGTTATGAAAGAATAAGTCAGTGAAATCAAAGCGTGTATGAAAGTCCAGCACATAGAAGATAGATACTAGGCAACCATTTGCTGTTGTGTGTATAAATTGCTGTTTTCTGTATCTTGTTAATACTCTGTCTGAATTTGTGTACTTAAATATGGACAGTTTCTAATTTAGTACGAGGCATAGATTCTTGACGACCTGATTGGTTTATTTTGAGATCCCAATATAAGAGCTGTCAATTAAGTATGCCCTGATGCTGCTCTTCAGGTTGTAGCTGTACAGATCATTAGGGTTTTCAGATGTATTTATTTTTCAGAAACAGATTTGTAGGTTTTTTTTTTTTTAAAGATTATTTGTTTTTATTGGAAAAGCAGATCAGATTTATTGAGAGAAAGAAACAAAACTATCCTCGATTGATGCTTCACTCCCCAAAGGCCACAGTGGCCGGAGCTGAGCCAATCTGAAGCTTGGAGCTTCTACCAGGTCTCTCAAGTGGGTGTAGGGTAGCAAGATTTTGGGCCATCTTCTGCTTTTGCAGGCCATAGACAGGGAGCTGAACTGGATGTGAAGCAGCTAGGACATGAACTGGTACTCATATGAAAACCTGGCACTTGCAGGTGATAATGTAAGCACTGAATTTTCGTGCCTGGCTAAGATTTACTGATATAATACCAGAATATCTGTTTGTAATGTTTTGAGTGGCATTTTCTTCTCATAAGGACATTTTCCAAGTTATAATCATGGGAGTATTTCTGGTACAATCTAAATGATAGTGTCATCAAATTATATTTTGCAACTATTGTGTTTGTCTCCATTTTAATGATTTATTTAACACATGGACTAGACTGATTTCTGTCCTTGATAAGGCACAGAATGCTGGAGAAATTATGTCTTAGTTCATGATTATGGTACTTTGAAGTCCTAAATTTACCGACATTTTTCCTCAGAGCATGTGTTTATTTGTGGTGTGTAATGTGTGCATATATATAATATGTTCAGGTGATGTTGGTTGCATTTCTAAGGTGACTTCCCTGGAACTTTACATGAATTGATGATAGGATGAGTACGTTCTGCAGAAACCTGATTTCTTTTTACTACATAATAGATACTTCTTTATTTCATATGTAGGCAGCATGTATTTTGGAGAGGTTGAAAGAGATTCCCAGCTGAGAAGCACTGTGGTATATTGATGACAGTCAAGGAGTTTGACTGCTTAAACTGACTCAACTACTAATAACTTGTGTAACTTAAAACAATTGCTTTATCTGTCAGCCTGTTTCCTCATGTGTGACATGGAGGATATAACTGTTCTGTAAGACAAATGATAAAGATCACATGAAATGATTTTAAATGGGAAATAGCCATGGTGGGATAAGTTTTGTTGTTGTAACTCAGTATCATTTCTGGATATCATCTGAATTTTTTTAATTTGTATGAACTGGGCTGCAAGCATCATCTCCATGGGCTTGTTAACTTAGTTTATAGTCTGTTTTATAATTATACTTTCTGCCTAAGTAAGAATAGCATTCTTAATTATTAACATGTAACTGTCCATGTACATATATTGAATTGGTTGTAAAACAAAATAAATTTTAGATTATATTTACTTAAAAGGCAGAGGGATGGAGAGGGCAAAAAAGCTGTTATCTATCCACAGGTTCACTCAAAGAAGGCCCCAACCGTTGGAACTGGCCTAGACCAATTCTGGGTGCTAGGAAATTATCCTGAGTGTCCCACATGGGTAGCAAGAACCCCATTATTTGCCATTGTTTGCTGCCTTCCAGGAAACTCATGTCAGAGGCAGAACTGGTGCTTTAACCTAGGCACTGCAATACAGTATTGGGAAGTTCCTAAGTTTCAAAAATTTTTATTTTCTGATTTGAAAATTCTTTGCATATTTCTAAATGTGTAGAATGAATATATTTTTGTGAATTACGACTTGGTAATATGAAATCATTGACTTAAAAATGCACTTTTATTTTTATGTTTAGGAAGGCGACATGCCAATTCACGAGCTTCTCAGCCTTTATGGTTATGACAGTACTGTTCGTTTACCTGAAGAAGATGAAGAAGAAGAAGAAGAGGAAGAAGGGGAAGATGATGAAGATGCTGATAATGATGACAACAGTGGCTGTAGCGGGGAAAATAAAGTAAAGTTATATGCATATATATATGGCAGATACTTTTAGGTCTAGATTTTGGCTCCAAGACCCTCAACACATATCTGGAACCACAAATAGTAGTATTTAACACTAAATAGGCTGTATTTATTCTTGCAGATATAAAGCTATTTCAGAAAGTTAGTGGAGGGCCTGGTGCGATACATAGTGGTTAAAGTCCTCGCCTTTAAAGTGCCAGGATCCCATATGGGCTCCGGTCCTAATCCCGGCAGCCTCGCTTCCCGTTCAGCTCCCTTTTGTGACATGGGAAAGCAGTTGAGGACGGCCCAAAGCCTTTGGACCCTTTACCCATGCAGGAGACCTGGAAGAGAGCCTGTCTCCTGGCTTCAGAATGGCTCAGCTGCAGCCATTGCGGCCACTTGGGGAGTGGATCATCGGAGGGAGGATCTTCCTCTCTGTCTCTCCTCCTCTCTCTATATCTGCCTTTCCAATAAAAATAAATAAATTTTTAAAAAAAAAAGTTAGTAGAAAGTGCTTATTGAAATAAACTACAAGGATTTAAGAAAATGGTTTAAGATAAATTTAGTTTTAGTTACATTTTTGATTAACTTTTTGAAATATCCTCATGCATACTGTGGTAAAGCCTATTGTATAAATTGAACATGGGAAGAGGTTACAACCATAATGAAATAAAACAGTTACTACAGTATAATTCAATAGAAAGTTATGTGGAATAGTCTGTTGAAAGTCATGACAAATATTAACATTTTTAGACTGTGGTTGACTTGAGGTACTAAACTACAGAAAGTGGAGCTAATGTATGCTTAAGAACATGCTACTGTTCTTGCTCAAGTTATGATTTCTTAATATGTTCATTTTGATTACTTCCACAGTCATTACTTGTTCTTCTTTGAAAGTGTTACATTTAATTGTCAAAAATTAGGATATCTTAGAAATACATCCTAACGATTGGAAATCTCCCTATAGCGGTGATGGTTTGGTCTCTGTCTTCTCAGATTTGGGGGTCTCTTCTAGATGGTTTATATCAACTTTTTAAAAGATTAAATGCTTTTATAATTGACACTTCCAAGTTCATTTTTCTTTATTTTGAAATAATTTCAGGTTTAGGAAGTTTTTGTTAATACTTCACCCCGCTCATCTTTTCCTAGTGCTGGCATCTTACGTAATCTTGGTATATTTATCAAGGCTAAGAAATCGGCACTCTACTGTACTGTTATCTAATCTACACACTATTTAGATTCACCGCCAATAACCTTTTTCATGTTTTAGGAACCAGCCCATAGCACGATGCTACACTGAATGAATTGATTTCTGGTGTTTTAGATATTTAAAGGAAATCTGATTACTGTAGCACTTTGTCTGTAACAGTTTTCTCTATATCCTGAATAAATGTGTTATTCCGTAGGAAGAGACTGTGAAGGATTCGTCCGGTCAGGAAGATGAGACCCAGTCTTCCAATGATGACCCATCACAGCCTGCTGCGTCTCAGGATGCTCAGGAAATCATTCGCCCACGTCGTTGTAAATATTTTGATACAAGTAAGTATTGTTGGTTGCTTAGTTTTGATATGATTTTACTATTTTGTGTATTACTTAAATTACAATTACTTAAAATACAATATGGGAACATTGTAATGTATGAACTAGTGTTTCTACGACCTCATGAGATGAAATAGTTGTTGGACCACCATCATAACTGTGATCCATTATTGCCCCAAACATTTTGAGCAGTGTACAGTAATACATTCATAAGCATTACTCTAGTCAGTGTCTTTTTTTGTATAAAGAAGGGATTGATTCTTGAGGAAGAAACTCAGTATACAAGAACTGTCCTGATTTCTTATAGGTTAGCACCTGTTCAGAAATACCCAGTAGTCATTTAATGCATATATTAAATATTTGCACATTTCACCTGCTATCACTGTAACTATCATAAGCGTGAATTGTTAACCTAGAAACTTTTTAATAAGAACTAGGCAGCCAGCTGTATTAATAATTACATTTATTATCTAATTTCCTATACTTGAAAAGAGAGAAAAACTCTTGAAAACAATAACCTTTTATGAAATGTAAAGTAATAGCTAATTGTAAATATGGCTATTGTTTGTATGAATGATTTGTAACAAAATATTGAAGGGAATATAGTACCACTATTAAGAATTTTTGTATAATAAATAGTTTTGATCAAATATTTTATCCATTTGAACAGTGTTAGTACAAAGAGATTAGTTATTGAAATAATTGTGTTAATTTTAAATTTGGAGCAGTTGTGCTAATATTTTTCTCTTTAGTTCAAGAAGAAGCAAGTCCCTCGCCAAGTTTGCTCTAAAATGTGATTTGGAGGTGGAGGTTTGGGCTGCTGGTTAAGCTACTCCGTAGGATGCCCATTTCCACATTGGAGTGCTTGGGTTCAGTCCCCAGGTTAGGCAGCTCTTTGCTAGGTGTGGAACCTGGTAGGCAGTAGTAATGTCTCAAGTACTTGTGTTCCTGTTTGGGAGACCTGGTTTAAATTCCTGATTCTTGGCCTCAGCCCTATAGCTGTCAGAGGCATTTGACAAGTGATCCAGCAGATAAAAGCCTCTACTTTTGCCTGTCAGATAAATAATTTTTTTGAAGTAGAATGCCTAGTGACTACCGTGCCTCTTGAAACACTGTTTTATACTCCTAATTTAGTATTGCACTTGTGATATATTTATATATATGTGTGGAAGCTAGACATACATATAACATTTGTATTATACAATGTGTCATGTACATATTTACACATATGCCATTTATATTAGCTTTTCCATAAAATTGTCTCTGTGTAATATCATTTTTAACTTGGGCCACCAATTTTAGCTTTGAGAAACTGACAATCTTAATAGCTTTCAGGTTTCCATCTTTTTACAAGTAAATTTGTTCCTATTCCAGAATATAAGTAAACAACAACGCTGCTAGCCCTGATAAAAGGAAGGTTAGGAAGAATGAAGGTCCTTGGATTTATTTCCTCATTTTTTTTTCCTCTTAAACCAGTACCGCAAAATTTCCAGTGTTTCAAGGAATACTGTTTGGAAATGAGGTTTTCTCCAAGCCCTAATTTCCTATAAAGAAATTGAAGTATAATTTATCATATTAACAAGCTTTGAGAAGTGAAGGTTAACAACATGATATTGACTTTAGATCAACTTCTCCTCTTAAGTTTTTAAAGGAAGTTATTTGGTAGTAATTCTATCATCCTAAAAGGTTTATACATTTTCTTTCCTAATTTTTCTTGTGTTTCTTAGATTTTCATTTATGTTAAAGGCTGATAGGCAGATGTGTTCTATCCTGTGGTTCATTCCCCCCAGATGCTTGTGACAGGCAGGGCTTTGCCAAGCCAGCAAGAACCTGGACACAACCCAATTTGGATGTCTTGCATGTATGGCAGGGTACCCTGTACTTGAGCTGTCGTGTGCCGAATCTTAAGAATGTGCATTAGCAGAGAACTGAGTGGGAAACCGAGGAACTGCAACTTGAATCCAACCTGAGATGTGATGTCCCAAGCAGTGCATGAACCACTGTACCAACTACATGTACTTTTCTAGTTTAAAGGTTTTTTTCTTTTTATTTGTATAACATAAAGTGTTGATACTTAGTTAAGCATATCTTGATCTAACTCCAGATACCTTTTGGCATATAACAATATTTAATGGTAGACATAACAAAACATAAAAGTGTGTGTGTGTGTATATAGGCAGGACAAGCCCTGGTTTTATGATGTTCCTGTCCTGTTTATTTTAGATAGTGAAATAGAAGAAGAATCTGAAGAAGATGAAGACTATATTCCGTCTGAAGACTGGAAAAAGGTAGTTAGAAACATATTATTAATGGGTAAATTAGTATAAAATAACAGGTGTAATTATTATTGTTACTGTATATATTACTAAGTTGATGTAAGGTCCCTGGTGAATGTTCAGACTCCCCCCGAGTGCATTCAGATGATAAATATTTATCTTTCTGTAAAATGGTATTAAAAGAGCTGATTTTTGGTAAATTGACAGTACTCAAACCAAGATTAGAAATTTACAGTTTTGGTCTAACCCTATACTGGTGCTGAGTTAGACTTTCATTGCTCTGTAAAAAACATCACATGTGATTTTGTTTAGTTTTGGAGGGGTGCAGTTATGGTTGATTTTAATATGAAAGTGAGTTTTGCTTAGTACTTCAGATTGCAGGATTTTCATTCCATGTTACAGTATAGATGAGAAAACTCAAAGTGATTTAATTTAATGTTGACAGATGAAAAGAATATATGTTAAGAAAGAAATTTGAGCTCTCTATAATAGGATATTGTTAAATAAGTAAAATTCTAAATGATTGTCTACGTAACACTGGCAGTATTCTTAAATTGTATCTGGCTCAGCGTGATGGCTTGTTTGGCTAATCTTCCTCTTGCAAGTGCCAGGATCCCATGCAGGCACTAATATGTTCCAGCTGCTCCACTTCTGTTCCAGCACCCTGCTTGTGGCCTGGGGAAGCAGTAGAGGACCGCCCAAAGCCCTGGGACCCTGCACCCGCATGGGAGACCTGAAAGAAGCTCTTGGTTTTAGATTGGCTCAGCTCTGTCCCTTGTAGCCACTTGAGGAATGAAGCAACAATAGATCTTTCTCTCCTCTTTGTAAATCTACCTTTCTTATACAAATAAATAAGTTTTAAAAAATAAGTAAATTATGTCAAGTCAGTGGTTAAATTGAAAAAAAAAAGTCTTTTAATTTTTATTCATTGGAAAGCAGATTTAGAGAGAAGAGACAGATTTCCCCTTCCCTGATTGACTCTTCAAGTGGCCTCAGTGACAAGTGCTGAGCTGATCAGAAGCTAGGAGCTTCCTCCGGGTCTTCCATGTGGGTTAAGGGTCCCAAGGCTTGGACCATCCTCTGCTGCCCTCCCAGACTAAAAGCAGGGAGCTGGGTAGGTAATGGAGCCACTAGAATACAAACCTGCACCCATATGTGATGCCAGCACTTACAGGCAGAGGATTAATCAATTAAGCTATCATGCCGGCCCCAAGTTAAAAGGATTTTAAGTTTGTTGCAGAGTTGACTCGATTTTTTTTTAAAGATTTATTTTTTGTTTTTATTTTTATTGGAAAGTCAGATATACAGAGAGGAGGAGAGACAGTGAGAAAGATCTTCCGTCCGATGATTCACTCCCCAAGTGAACGCAACGGCCGATGCTATGCCGATCCAAAGCCGGCAGCCAGGAACCTCTTCCAGGTCTCCCACATGGGTGCAGAGTCCCAAGGCTCTGGGCCGTCCTCGACTGCTTTCCCAGGCCACAAGCAGGGAGCTGGACAGGAAGCGGAGCTGCCGGGATTAGAACCGGTGCCCATATGGAATCCCGGGGCGTTCAAGGCGAGGACTTTAGCCACTAGGCCACGCCGCCGGGCCCAGAGATGACTTGATTTTTAAGAAAACTACCAAAATATGTAAAATTAATCAAGAAATCCATATGGAAGGTACAGTATTATTGACAGATCCACTGAAACAACCTCTTAAAAAGTTCTAGTGAGATTTTTTGTAGCATGTAAGTCATAGTCCTAGAATGTTCTTAGTCTGTTTTTCTGAGAAAATTTTTCTGTAAACTCTTCTGTGAAGATTTTTTTTTAAAGGATTTATTTAGCTGTTTGTTTATTTGAAAGGCAGAGTTATAGAGAGGGAGGCTGGTGGAAAGAGACACCTTCCATTCACTGGTTCACTCCATAGATGGCCTCAAAAGCCAGGGCTCAGCCAGCTGCACTGCTTTTTGGAATGCATTAACAGGGTGCTGGATTGGAACTGGGGCAGCCAAAACTCCTATGTAAGAGGCCCATATTATAGGAGGTGGCTTAACTGGCTGTGCCACATTGTCAGTCCCAGAAAATCAATTCTCTGAGATTTAGCTCACATAAGGGAAATTAGAGTGTCAGCCTTTTTGAAGGGACTTGATGAAGATTAAATGAAAATTCTTTGTGAGATGACTAACATCTAAAATCAAAAATGATATTTCCATTTCCTGCTCTACACTGCAGAACACATTGGCAGATAAGACGGTTCTGAGTTCAGTGGGAATAAAAAATGCCTATTTATTAGCATTAGTTGAGAAATACTCATCTCCGCTATTTAAATGGTCTGGAATAGATCTGGAGATTAATACCTATTTAAAAAGATTTATTTTTTATTTTTATTGGAAAGTCAGATATACAGAGAGGAGGAGGAGGAGAGGTAGAAAGGAAGATCTTCCATCCATTGATTTCACTCCCCAAGTGACTGCAACAGTTAGAGCTGTGCTGATCTGAAGCCAGGAGCCCAGAGGCTCTTCCTCGTCTCTCACGCAGGTGCAGGATTCCAAGGCTTTGGGCCGTCCTCAGCTGCTTTCCCAGGCGGCAAGCAGGGAGCTGGATGGAAGCAGGGCCACCGATTAGAACCGGCACCCATATGAGATTGCTGCGCATTCAAGGCAAACACTTTAGCCACTAGGCCACCGAGTCAGATCTTGGGCATTGATACTTTTAAAGTCACATTTTGGTAGTCACTGGTTGAGTAAGATTAAAAGAGGTTTTGTACAGGGAATAACAAAATAGAGGATTTTTTATGGTGGAAGTTATAAAAGGAATTACTATTAAAGAAAGGACAAAATTGGTTGGTTGTAGTGCTAATCGTAGAAAATCAAACCTGACAATCAAGACTGGCTTTCCTATACAGACAGTCATAACTTTATTATTCCAGCTTGTTTTTGAAGTTGTCTAGGTGCAGTAAGAAAACAGCAGGAGAAAGGAACTTTTCAAATCCTAAGAGCCATCTAACCTTCCTAGGTCATGATTTTGTGCTGCTTATGTCCAGGTCTTTATTTTGAAAGTGCTAGTAAAAGAAATTTAAGAAGATTTATTTATTTTTATTTGAAAGGCAGATTTTTACAAAGAAAGATCTTCTATCCACTGGTTCACTCTCTAGGTAATCACAGTGGCCAGAGCTGAGGGAACTTGATCCGAAGCTGGCAGCCAGGAGCTTCCTCTCAGCCTCCTGGGTGGGTGTAGTGGTTCATGGCTTTGGGCCACCCTCCAGTGCTTTCCCAAGCCACCATCAGGGAGCTGGGTGAGAAATGGAGCAGCTAGGACAGGAACCAGGACACCAGCCAATGCTTGCAAGGAGAGGATTTGCTTGCTGTGTCACCGTGCCAGTCCCTAGTAAATTTGTTCTTAATAGCCACCAGATAAGAGTATCCATGTAATCCTGATTCTGACGTGGAATGAAAAATTTTTTTTTTAAAGGGGGTACAAGGGACTGAAAGAGAGAGACCGAGTTTGTATCTTGTGGTTCACTGGTTCACTCCTTAGATGGCTACAATGGCCCCGTTGGGCCAGGCTGAAGCCAGGAGCTGGAACTCCGAAATTTCCTACATGGGTGATGGGTGGGAATCTTGGGACCTCTTTTTGACAGGCACATTAGCATGTAGTTGGATTGGAAATGCAACAGCTGATGCCAAAACACAGTGCAGGCATTTCCATTTCCGGTGGTAGCATAACCCTGTGCTTCAACTCTGGTCACCGGAAATATTATCAGTACTGATTTCCAGTTGCCTTCTGAATAGCCACTTTGACCTCAGCTGGATTGCCAGATTGCAGTTCTTGTGAGGAGACAGAAGGGTTCCTTTTTTATTTTATGTTGCTTTGACTGATGTGAAGAACTAATCTGTTTAGCCGTTTGGTTTCAAGTTATCCATTTGTCCCTGTTAAACTTTTTTACTTCCCTTACCTTATTGCTCTGCTTCTCCGACTTCAGTGTCATATTTTCCTGGAGTGTTAAAATGCTGGCTATAGAGTCATGTCTTCAGTGGGTTTGGGGTAACCACCTGAGCATTTACATTTAAAGTTTCCCAAAAGACACTGATACTGCTAATTCAGGGAGCATATTTTAAGACCACTGTGTCTTAAGATTAGATACCCTGAAAATATCTAAATTTGACTTTCTGTTTTTCACATTGTTTTACAATTATCTTAGTAAAGTTTTGGATTTTACTCTTTGTTTTTCTTCATAATTTGAAATAAGGTTTGTATTGATTGTCCACATTACATCTCATCCCATTCCCATCAGTAATACTCTCATCCAATCATATCCATGCTCTTATCTATTATTGACTCATTCATCCTCACAATACTTCTGTGAGGTAGTTACTTGGTTGTACTTGCATTTGTGACAGGAACCAGAGACAGTTAGCCCGTGAGGATGGTAAATCTAGAAAATTGATGTAAAATGTGTTATTAGATCTTAATAATGTTTTATGTTATTTTTAAAATAGGAGATTATGGTGGGCTCCATGTTTCAAGCAGAGATTCCAGTTGGCATTTGTAGATACAAAGAAAATGAAAAAGGTGGGTTTTTAGTAGTTAACATAGCTGAACCTATACTTTTGAAGTAATGAGAACTGTATTTTATTTGTACAACAAAATAAGAATGTGACAGCCTATTTGGTAACTCTTGGTTTATGAAAGTGAACCATACATTGTATCTGTCAAAAAAAAAACTTGCTTTTTTTTGTTGGTTTTTCCTGATTTTTGAAAATGCTCTGATTTTTACTGTTTTCTAATCTTTATAATTTAGTTTTTAAAAGCAAATTGCCACTAATAGGTTTAAAAACAAATTGCAGAGTAAATAACTGATAATAAAAGTTATTTGCTTTTGAACTTAGTTAACTTTTTAAAAAATGCTTTGATTTTCGTATTTTTAAAGTAATTTGTAAACACAACTTAAGTTTGACATAATTTTTTAAATCATTTTAATCTGCAAGTTCCAAGGTAAATCATTCTTTAAGTAAGAAACTTCTTGAAGATTTTTAAAAAAGAGTGTTTCATATTCCCCACTTGGAGGCTTAGAAAGAATGCTTGGGGTTTGTTTAATAATTTGGGTGTTTTTAAATTGTTAACTGATGAAGATTGTGTGTGCTATTGATTATCATATGTTTCCATACACTATATAATGTCCAGTCCTATTAAGCATATCTATTTTTTCAAACATTTATTATTTTTTCTTGATAAAAAAATATTCAGAGTCCCTTCTGCTAGCTTTTGTTTTTCCTTTTTTGAAATAGGAACACTGCATTTTTGTCATTTATAGTGATTCTACCCTATAGTAGACTATCAGAGCTGCTTACTCTTGTCCAGCTCTAACCTAAGTACCCTTTAATTAACCTTTCCCCATTTCTCCCTCTCCACTTTGCTCTTGGCACCCCTCCCTTTTGGTAACCCTCCCTTCTTAACTTCTATGAGAGTAACTTAAAATTTTTTTTATTATTATTTTTTATGTTTATGCTTATCTACTTGAAAGGCATAGAGAGGGAGAATCTTTCAGCTGCTTTCTGTTATTCTGCAAATGCTTGCAGCAGTCAAAACTACTTTGGGCAAAAGTCAGAATTGCAGAGTGTCATTCCAGTCTCCCATGTGGCTGGTGGCAGTCCCCACACTTGGGTCAGCAACTACTGCCCCCCCTGTATGCAGTCACAGGAGGTTGACTCAGAAGCTGAGGGAATGGGACTCCGAGCTGGCATTCAGACATGATCTCTGGGCCTCGTAAGCAACTGTTATATACCACATTTTCTTTATCCATTCATTAGTCAGATGGATATTCTGATTGTTTAATTTTCTTGACTGTTGCAAACAGTTGCTACAGTAACCACAGATGCTCAGATGTTTCATTGACAGAACGACTTTATTTGCTTTGTGTGTATATCCAGCAGTGGAACTGCTGAGTCATCTGTTAATTCTCATTTTGGAGGAACTTTCATTTTGTTTTCCACAATGCCTGTTCTCACATACACTTCTATTCATCATATGTAAAGGTTCCATTTTCTCCTCATCCTTGCCAGTACCACTTTTATCTTTATGTCTTTCTATAGTAACCAGCGTAACTTGTATGAGGTGTTTTATTTTGTTTGGATATTATTGATTTAAAGGTGGAAACATTGCCCATCAGCTGGTTCACTCCTCAGATGTTTGCAGTAGCAATAGCTGGACTGAAACCAAGAACCTGGGACTTTATCCAGGTCTCCCATGTGGGTGGCAGAGACCCAGCCATTTGATCATCACCTACTGCCTTTCAGAGTGCACATTTCTGCGATGCTTGCATCCCAGCTGGTAGCCTAACTAAATGCCCACCCCATCATTATTTAGATTTGCATTTTTCAAATGATTAATGAGAGTTTTTTTTTTTCTATTTTGTTGGCTATTTGTATGGATCCAGTGGGAAAGTATGTTTCTAAAGCTGACAGTTTTTAAATGGTATTGTTTGAGTATGGTTGTCTGTGTGTATTTGCTGTGAATGGTGTTTCCTAATCTCTTGTCAGATAGGTTAATTTCTCCTTTTCTGCAGATTGTCTTTTCATTCTATTCCGTTATTTCGTGAAAAAGCTATTTAGTTTGCTGAAACCCGCTTTGTCTATTTGCTTTTGTCTGTCTTGTTTTCACATTTAATCAGAAAAATTCTTGGCTATTCCAGTGTTTTGAAGTTTCTTCCTTTTATAATATTCAAGTTTTAGGTCTTATGCATTGGTCTTGAATTCATTTGAGTTGATTTTTGTGCATGGTGATACATAGGGGTCTGATTTCATTTTTCTACATGTAGTATCCAGTTGTCCCAGCACGATTTATTGAAAAAAATGTCCTTTCTTCAATGTATGTTCTTAACCTGACATGGTGGTGGAGCAGCTCATTGTCTGCCTACATCACAAACATCCCGTAGAGGTGCTAGTTCCAGTTCTGGCTCCTCCACTTTCAATCCAGCTCCTTGTTTATATCCTCAGTGAGAAAAAAAGGCCCAAGGCCTTGGGTTCTGTACCCATGTGGGAAACTCAGAAGAGGCTTCAGGTTCCCAGCTTAGCATCAGCCCAGCTTTGGTTATTGCTGCCATTTGGGGAGTGAACCAGTGGGTGGAGGACCTCTCTGTTTTTTCCCTCTTTCTCTCTGAACTCTGACTTTCAAGTAAAATAAATAAATCCTAAAAACAAACAGAAAAAGGTGGCTGTCAGTGCATGGGTTTACTTCTAAGGTCTCTATTCTGTTAATGTGTATGTTGATACCATCATGCTGCTTTAATGACATAGCTTTGTAATACATTTTTAGGTTAGGTAGTGTAAATGTCTCTTGCTTTACTCTTTTTGTTCAAGATTACGTTGGCTCCTTAGATTCCATCACCTGGTTTACTCTACAAATGCCTGCAACAGGCAGCAAGGGCTGGGTCGGAACAAAGCTGGGAGCCATTAGCTACATCCTTGTCTCCCACATGGGTGCAGGGAGTTCAAATTCCACTGTTTTCCCAGGCACATGAGCGAAGAACTTCATAGAAAGTGAAGCAGCTAAGATAAACCTGAGCCCAAATAGGTTGCCTTTACTGCAGGCATCAGCTTAGCTGGCTAATGCTGGCTAATGCTGACCCTCTCTTTGCGCTGTTTACATTAAAATCATGTCACCTGAAAACTAAGATAATTTGTTTTCTTCCTTAGCCTTTCTAATTCAGTTGGTCTTCATTTCTTTCTCTTGCCTAATTGTTCTGAATCATCTTGGATAATAGTAGAAATGAAAATAGACATTGTTACTGTAGTTACTAAGTTTTTAGGGAGAAAGAACCTTTAACTTTTCCCCCATTGAGTGTAATGTTAACTTTGGACCTGTTACATCCAATAATCTGATTCATTCAGTTTTTTTGTCATGAAGGATGATGTATTATATCAGATGCCCTTTACATGTTTATCGGAAAGATTGCACTATTTGATATATCACATTGATTTATGCACATCGTCCCATCCTTAGATCTTTGAGATGAGTCTCACTAGATCATGTTAAATGACCTTTTTAGTGTGCTGTTGGATTCAACTTGTTGAAATTTGGTTAAGCTTTTATTTTCAATATTGATTAAGGATTTTGGCCTGTACTTTTCTTTTTGTTGTTTTAATTGTATCTGGTATCAACATACTGGCTTTTATTTTGTGGGTCAATGTAAGAATTAACATTGCTTCCTTTTAAAATTTTATAAATTCTTAAATGTCTGGTACAGTGGAAAAAATGAAGTCACTTGATCCTAAGTTGTTTTTGTTTTTGTTTTTGTTTGCTGGGAGACCGTGTCTTATTGTTGCCATATTGTTACTTACTGTTTGCCTGTTGGTCAGTTCAGCCTTGATAAGGTCTGTTTTTCCAGGAATTTGTTCATTTCTTCTAGGCTATCATACTTTTTCGCATAGCGTTATTCAAAAGAATATCTAAAAATCCTTTATATTTCTGTAGTGTCAATTGTAACATTCTCTTTTTCTATTTCATTACGTTTTTTGTTTGGACCTGGCTAACATTTTGTCAGTCTTGCTCATATTTTCAAAGAGCATGATTTATATTTCATTGATTTTTTTTTTTTCTCCAGTTTCATTTCTTCTGCCTTCCTTGTTCTAATTTATGTTTGATTTTTTTTTCATTTCTTAGGGTGCAGTTGTAAGTTTAGGTTTTGTTTTTATTTTCAAGTGTTGGAGGAAGATGGTGCGGGGGTGGGGTCACTGTTGATTAAGAGAGAGGTCCTGTTGATTCACTCCCCAAATGCTGCAGTTGCCAGAGCTGGACTGGTCTGGAACCAGGAGCCTCCTCCAGATCTCCAGTATGGATACTCTGGCCCCAAGTACTTCAGCCCTCTCCACTGCTCTCCCAAGCGTTTTAGCAGGTAGCTGGACTGGAAGTGGAGCAGCCAGGACTGGTGTATGAAGTTCCTGTGCAGGTGATAATATTCTTACTTGCTGTGTCACAGCAGTAATTCAAGTTTGGGATCTTTCAGCCTTTTTGATGTAAGCATGATTGCTACTAAATCCCCTCTGAGTACTGTTTTTACTGTATTCCACCAGGTATTGAATTTGGATTTCTATTTATTTCAAGGAAACATTTAATATTCTTAATTTCTTGCTTCATTAATTGGTTCTTCTGGAGTAAGTTGTTAAGTTTTCATAGGAAATAGCTCCCATAGCTTCTCTTGTGATTGCTTTCCATTGTTTGCATTGTCTTTAGAAAAGAAGTTCATTATGATTTTTGTTGTACTAAACTTGTTGGGGCTTATTTTTGGCTTTACGTATGATCTACCTTGGAGAATGTTTTCAGTGCAGTTGAAGAATGTGCATTCTGCAGCTCTTGGATGAGACACTTTGTAGGTGTCTGCTAAGTCTAGTTCATCTAAGGAGCAATTTGCTGTTCCTTTGTTTTCTGCTGAATGATCTGTCCATTTGTGAAAATACAGTGTTAATAGTCCCCTGTAGGGCTATTAGTATTCTTTTATATTTCTGTGTACTTTGATATTGGGGATATATATATACTGAGAGTTGTTATTTTTATCCTACTTCGTTGAACCCTTAGTTTTTATATAATGACATTTGTTGTCTGTCTTTACTGCTTGTAACTTAAAATATTTTTATCTAATACAAGTATGGTTATTTCAGTTTTCTTCTTGATTCAATGATCATGGAATGTTTTATTCCATTCTTTCTGTTTGAGTTTCTTATAATTACTTCCCTCTTAAATCTGTGAGAGTGTTAAATTGTTTCTCTTTGTTTTGAGATTCATTTTATTCATTAAAGTAGCTATTTTGGATTTTTAAAACTATTTGTTTTTATTGGAAAGTCAGATTTTACAGAGGAGAGACAAAGATCTTCATCTGCTGGTTCATTCTGCAAGTGGCCACATGGCCAGAGCTGAGCTAATTAGGAGCCAGGAGTGTCTTCGGGGTCTCCCACATAGGTGCAGGGTCCCGAGGCTTTGGACCGTCCTCTCCCATTTTCCTAGGCCATAAGGAGGGAGTTGGAAGGGAAGTGTGCCACCAGGGTATGAACTGACACCTGTATGGGATCCTGGC
Source organism: Ochotona princeps (assembly GCF_030435755.1). Lineage (NCBI taxonomy): Eukaryota > Metazoa > Chordata > Mammalia > Lagomorpha > Ochotonidae > Ochotona > Ochotona princeps. The sequence continues at coordinate 55,363,143 of NC_080833.1, forward strand.
ATAGGACTTTAGCCACTGGGATGCCACAGTGAGCCCTGTTTTGAATTTTTTAATGCAACAATTTGCAAATGTCAGTTATTATCTGGTTTTAGCCGTCATTTTGCTAGTAAGGTGAGGTTATGGTACCTTTTTTTGTTTGTTTGTTTGCTTTTTTTTTTTTTTTTAGATTCTTAAATTTTTATTTGAAAGGCCAATTTTACACTGGTTCGCTCTCTGGATAAATACAATGACCAGGGCTGAGCAGGTCCAAGGCCGGGAGCTCCAATGCGTGTATAGGGGCCCTGAGACCTGAGATGTCGTCCACTCTTTTCTGAAGCTGGATTGGAAGTAGAGTAGCTGGAACATGAACTGCTACCCCTTTGGGATACTGATGCTAGCAGGAAGAGGATTAGCCTGTTGAGCTGCCCCCAATCATTTTTTCTTGCAAATTTTTGGAGTAATTCTTGGAGTACAGTGCCCTTTCTGCAGAGAAGGATTAATTTTTCCCACTCATAATCTGATTTTGTTTGTGCCTAATATTGAAATTCTAAGTGATTTATTTGTTCCAGTCTGAGCACATCTGCTATTGAGCACTACACTGTGCCATTGTTTGAAGTTAGAGTGTTGCTGTCTCGGGCCTTAAAGGGGTGTCTTAAGCTCATATTTGTTTCAGATACGCCATTCGTGGGTTGTTTAGAATAAACTGGAAATGTCTGAAAAGGTGTAATCTGTCCTTCAAACCACTTCCAGGAGCAGAATAGTTGGACATACCTAGTCATGGGGCCTTCAGTGCTATAATTCTGGTTAATACCGCCCAACCCACCAAGATCAGTGCATCACCAGGGATAACTCGATAGTCCAATATTTTGTTGGCCTCTGAGGTGAACTCACAGTCCAAGGTTGCCCGACAGGCACAAATGATGGTTGGCTCTGCACAGTTCCAATCATGTGAGGCCATGGGACTCCACTTGGTTAATAGAGCAGTTCCTGAGGCTTTCTTTTCAGGCACTGGCACGGGAAGGAAATCATTCAGTTCTGCCCATTGTTGAGTTTTGCTAGCTTGACAGTAAGTCCTAACATAGTACTTGCCCATGCTTGGGGAAGGGTTTTTTTTTTATATGAAAATATTCTTTTGTTTTGTTTTTCAATTTTTTTTTATTAATTACATTGCGTTATGTGATATGGTTTCATAGGCTCTGGGATTCCCCCAACCTCTCCCCATACCCTCCCCCGATGGTGGATTCCTCCACCTTGTTGCAGTATTACAGATCAAATTCAGTTGAGATTCTTTCATTGCAAGCATATACCAAGCAAAGAGTCCAGCATCTAATTGTCCAGATATATTCAATGGTGTCTTGGGGAGATCATCTCTGGAAAGGGTTTTAAATGTAGCCACTTCTTTTTTTTTTTTTTTTAAAGATTTATTCATTTTTTTATTCATTTTATTACAGCCAGATATACACAGAGGAGGAAAGACAGAGAGGAAGATCTTCCGTCCGATGATTCACTCCCCAAGTGAGCTTCAATGGGCCAATGCGCGCCGATCCGATGCCGGGAACCTGGAACCTCTTCCGGGTCTCTCACGCGGGTGCAGTGTCCCAATGCATTGGGCCGTCCTCAACTCCTTTCCCAGGCCACAAGCAGGGAGCTGGATGGGAAGTGGAGCTGCGGGGATTAGAACCGGCGCCCATATGGGATCCCGGGACTTTCAAGGCGAGGACCTTAGCCGCTAGGCCATGCCGCCGGGCCCCGAATGTAGCCACTTCTTAAAGGCTGTCAGGAAGTTGGGTCTCATAGTCATTAGGCCCTACATCTCTAGTGGGGCCCTAGGGTCCATGTAAGAATAGAAAGGATACACACCAAAAAAGTCTATCCCAGTGCAGTCCAGGTCTGCACTTCATGCAGGGGCTGTCTGGAAGTCCCATTTAGGCTTTCTCTTGTGCTGCATCTCACCATGGTGGGCCTAGCTCTGATCTGCAAGGAAAATTCCCCAAATTCCTTTCCTGACCTATTTCCCAACTGCTGGAATCTTGGTCCATTATATGCCAGAGGTGAGGGAGGGAATGATGAAGCTACTCTTCGGAGCTGCTTGGCTAATGTGGGTCAGAAGGCTCAGTCTGTGCTGACTTAGGGATAGGGACCTATGGGTGCTGCCTGACACTGATCAGATTTCAGTCTCGACAGGTCTGGTACTAGAATTGGAGTTTAGGACCTGGACTTAATTCTTTATTTTCCCTGCAGCAGGCAAGGCATCTCTGCATTACACTAATTGTAGCTTGAAGAATGAGGCAGCTGTTTCCTTATTGCTTTCTTCAATGAATCTTCTCTTAGTTGTCCTAAAGCCAGGCACTGTGATCTGTCACCAAGCTTCCATAGTTCTTGTGAAAGTGATTTGATGCGGGCCTGGTGGCGTGGCCTAGCGGCTAAGGTCCTCACTTTGAAAGCCCCGGGATCCCATATGGGCGCCGGTTCTAATCCCCGCAGCTCCACTTCCCATCCAGCTCCCTGCTTGTGGCCTGGGAAAGGAGTTGAGGACGGCCCAATGCATTGGGACACTGCACCCGCGTGAGAGACCTGGAAGAGGTTCCAGGTTCCCGGCATCGGATCGGCGCGCATTGGCCCGTTGAAGCTCACTTGGGGAGTGAATCATCGGACGGAAGATCTTCCTCTCTGTCTCTCCTCCTCTCTGTATATCTGACTTTTTAATAAAAATAAATCTTTATAAAAAAAAAGAAAATGATTTGATGCATAATTGAAGTTGATTTCTTAATGGGGAGATGATCATTGGAGCATCTTGGCCAACCACTGTCTTGCTTTGCCTGTTCTGTAGCTTTGTCTTCAGTATCTGATGTTTGATCTTGAAAGTTGGGTAGTTAAAAGGAGGAGCTAGGGGCTGATGTGATTGTTCAGTGGCTAAGTCCACACTTTGCAAGCGCCAGGATACCACATAGGTGCTGGTTCGTATTCCAGCTGTTCCACTTCCTATTCAGCTCCCTGCTTCTCTGGCCCAAAGCCTTCGGACCCTGCAGCCACTTGGGGGACGTGAAAGAAGCTCAAATCAGCTCAAGTCGGGCCATTGCCGCCATTTGGGGAGTGAACCATTGAATGGAAGATCTTTCTGTCTCTCCTCTCTGTAAATCTGATCTGCCTTCTCCCCACCCCCCAAAAAATAATATTTAACAAAATTTTAAAAGTAAAAGGAGAAGCTGGATAAAGAATAAAATAAGGGCAATTTGGAACTCAAAGGACAAATGAATTCAGATCCATCTTCCACTGCCTTTATCCTTGATAAATTCCACAGGAGAATCTAATGTGACACGTTTCTTCTGTTAGCAGTATGACCCTTGGCTGTAGGGTTTGAGAAGCTGGTACAGGGTACTGGGGTAGGTTGCAGATAAACCAACTAGCAGATGAGGAATGGTGTCAACTACAAAAGCATCCTTTTATCTTTTGTGCACAAAAACAAAAATGCGCACATTCTCCAAAGAGTGTGTGCATTGTCATGCATGCAGTGATAGAGATGTTTATTTTTTGCTCCACATTTCAGTTTTATATGTTCAAAAACTTTTGGAGTTGTATAAGTCTTCTGTTGCTTTTAGCATCCCCTTCCTACATCTTACTTTATAAGGATACACCTGTTTTTAGGACAAACAACAGGTCAGAAGCAGCAAGAAAACACAGGCAATAAATTTTTGTGACAACAGAAGATACTTGACAGCTTGAGTTTACAAAGAGAGGAAGATCTTCCATCTGCTGATTCACTCCCAAAGTGGCTGCGACAGGTGGAGTTAAGTTGAGCCGAAGCCAGGGGCCAGGAGCTTCTTCCGGGTCTCCCATGCAGGTGCGGGGGTCAAGGCTTTGAGCCTTCCTCTACTACTTTCCCAGGCAACAAACAGGGAGCTGGAAGGGAAGCAGGACTACCGGGATTAGAACCAAGACAAGGACTGTAGCCACCAGGCTACCATGTTTGGACCCTCTGTGGACATTTTATAACTGAATGCAAAAATAATCTGGCTTTTGTCTATTTTGTAGTTAAGATTTATTGTGTTTTACTTTTTTTGTCTCCAACTTAGGTAAAATGTGAGAAATAAACCGCATTTTCAACTTTTTAATGCGAATGTAATATTAATGCAAGGAATGCACATTCAGTGTAAGTTCATGCAGTTCTAAGGAAACATTCTGCTTTGCAGAAGTTAACTGTTGAGTTATTTCTTTTTTGAAAATAAACGAAGAACTAAGAGACTTATTGCTTTTAAAGTTTTTGACCGAGAAAGACGGTAGTGCCTATCCTGACAGTTTTTTATTTAGTAAATGGGTAGGAAACATGGTCATTACTTAGCAAATATTATGGCTATCGTTTATCTGAATAAATTGTATGTTTAATTTTAATAACTATACCACTGAAATTTTTGTCTTTTTGTGCGTTCAAATATCATACTGAATGTAAATTACCACAGTCTTGATTTCTTTAATCTTTTAAAAGATTTGTTTAATTAAAAGACAGTCACCAAGGAGCTGGAAGACAGTAGGATCTAATATCCTCTGGTTCCCTCCCCAAATTGCCACAGTGTGGGGTCTGGGCCAAACTGAAGTCAGGAATCAGGAGCTAATCTTTTTTTTTTAACTTTTATTTATTTTACTATTACTGTTATCATTTTATGATACAGTTCCGTAGGTCCCTGGGATTTCCCTTATCCCCTCCCCAACTCCCCCCCCCCCCGCCACCGTGTTCCCCTATATCATTACTGAAGTATAGTTCTTCATACACAGTGATATGTGCATTATTGTGGGCATGGACAATGGCAAGAGAATTTAAACATCCTTACCCCATTCTGCCATCTTGATTCTCCCAGGAGCTGATCTTGTACGTCTTTCATTGGGTACAGGGATCACAGCACTTGGGCATCCTGTACTGCTCTTACAGGCCATTACCAGGGGACTGGATTGGTGGTGGAGTAACTGGGACTCAAATTAACCTATTTGGGAAGCTGGTGCTGCATTTCCAGCTTAACCCACTACATCACAGCACCCATTAATTCTGGTTCAAGTTTTCAGTGCTAACATCATTTGGGAAAGCATTGTCTGTGTTTTCTTTTTTAAAGGAAGTAGTGTGATTGATTAATCGTTCTCATTTTGAGAATTTAAGCTTGATCATGTAAAGAGCAGTAGATTTGTCTTAGCAAAGAGATTGTTTTTCACTAGTTGCTTTCGTGATACCCAGAATTAACCTGCAGTTGAGATACTCTACACATATAACAAACTTTTGAGGTTCGTATGTAAACTACTGTTTGCAATAAAAGTTGTCAAAGGAAGATTGCTCATTAGTAAACATTCTTAGGGAAAATTTTCAGAGGATATTTTGTATAAGTTTTATAAACAGACTTTTTAATAAAAAATCCACGGGAGTAAGTGTTCATGTTTTTGTTGGAAGAATGACATAAGGGCCCCAGTGGGGTATCCTAGTGGTTAAAGTCCTCTCTTTACATGCCCCAGGATCCCATATGGGTGCTGGTTTGTATCCTGGCTACTCCACTTAACCTTCCAGCTCCCTGCTTGTGGCCTAGGAAAGCAGTCAAGGTCAGCCCAAAGCTTTGGGACCCTGCAACCACATGGGAGACCTGAAAGAAACTCCTGGCTTCTGGCTTTGGATCGGCTCATCTCTTGCCATTTGCAGCCACTTGGGCAGTGAACCAGTGGAAGGAAGGTCTTTCTCTCTACAAATCTGACTGTCCTAATAAAAACAAACAAATCTTACAAAGAATTACTTGATAATCAGAATTTCCCCCATATGCTTTTTTGAAAAAAAACATTTTTTTTTAAATAACCAGAGAGAGAGGGAGACAGATATTTTCCATCCATTTGTTCACTCACTCTCCAAATGGCTACAATTTATCCATCCAGTCACTGACCAGAAATGTGAGTTCTCTGACTTGCTGTGGCTCATTTATTTACTACTGGAACTTTTTTTGAAAATTGCTTTATTTTGACAACCTTTACATAGTTGATTAGGGCACAAAGGGTCAAGGGCTTCAGGAAATAGGTAAGACTAGTGTTTCCACGTTTTTTGTGGGTTTTTTTGTTTGTTTTTGTTTTTTTCCTGTATCTGGGGTAAAGGGGGAGATAAAGGGAGAAGCCCCACTCAGCCTCACCCATCCCAGGTCCCCATGTGGGTCATGATCCAAGGGTTGTTTTGATAATTATTGCTGGAACTCTTCAGGCTGTGTTCACCCCAACCAGACCATTTGAGAAGGGGTTTAATTTCCATAGTGATACTAGACAAGTGAAAAGCAGTCTGATTCTTAAAGCAACTGATTTTTTCAGTTCTATTTGTGCTTTATTTATTCTTATGTACTTAATACAATTTGTAACTAGACTATAGAAGGAATGCTGGTCAAGAGGCTACAGTGCACAGAATGGCTCTCTGACACTCACCACCAGAAAGAATTATCTGACCAGAAAGCTCAGTAAAGTCAAGATTGAAAACCCCATAGTGCATAAAGTGAGAACTGGATGAATTATTTTGAGTAAAAAAGAAAAAGCCAAGGGAAAACACATGATTGGCCCATATTTCCAAATTTTTATGCTTGTGTGACATAAATTTGTAATTGCTGGAAAGTAAGTGGTGAGTAGAAAAGGCAATTTGAATGCTTTTAATGAACCTTTGGCAAGTTATTTTAATTCTTACAGATCTTAATTGAAGAAAAGAAACCAGTGCCATTAGTTAGTGCAGGTTCAGCATTCCTTATAAAAAGCTGAGACCAGAGGTGTTTTCAGTTTCGGAGCATTTAAGGTTTCAGATTTCAGTCTGTGAAAGTACTAATTAAACAAGCAGAAGTCATTTAACTTGTATGGGAAAAACTATGATAGGCAAGTTAAAGGCTGTGTGATTGATCAGAATGACTGTTTAAGAATACGGAGATACCTTTTATCATCCCCATCATTGTACCTTGTTAATTACACATTAGCATTTCGATCGTTACATTAAATCTTCATTTATTTATTTGAAAAGTTAAAGTACTAACAGAGATCTGTCATTGACTGGTTGGACCTATGTAGGCCAGGCCCAATCCCAGAGCCAGGAACACAATCCTGGTTTCCCACCTGGTGTCTTGAGACCCAACAAGCTGATGCAGTGGTCAGAGAATTTTCCTTAAGCATTTGTAAAGCTGGTAGCTAATAAATGAACATTTATTCATTGGAAATTGATTTCCTGTATGTGGAAAGGTTGTTTTATTTTGTTTTTTATGGTTTTATGGTATGGTCTCAGCTTCTTCCTATGTCATTTTTTCTTTCCTCTGGTCCATGTGTAATACACTTCTCCTGTTTTGTACCTGCCGCTTCTTAAAGTTTTCCTCCAGCTAGATACATAGAATGGAGGCAGTGAAATTGTTTTGACAAATCATTTTATTAAGGTGACAAGCTCCATTTAATGTTTTTAATTCTGTTCTGGATCCTAAAGTAGAAAGCTGAAAGATGTATCAATGCTTTGATGCTTACGTGTGCTCCCCAGATGAGCATCATCAGGACCCTAGCTCATATGTGCTGAAGCAGTCTTTAACAAGATACCTAAACACTTCCTTGTTCTTCAATTCCTACATTCTAAATTCTTCATGGAGCACATATAAATTGTCATCCAATAATATGAGGAGGGTATATTTGTGATTGCTTCTCAAAAGTTCTAAAATTTTGGTTTGGAAATGTATTTAAAAAGGCAGTTTCAGGGACCGGCGGCGTGGCCTAGCAGCTAAAGTCCTCGCCTTGCACGCACTGGGAACCCATATGGGCGCCGGTTCTAATCCCGGCAGCTCCACTTCCCATCCAGCTCCCTGCTTGTGGCCTGGGAAAGCAGTCGAGGATGGCCCAAAGCTTTGGGACCTTGCACCCACATGGGAGACCCGGAAGAGGTTCCTGGTTCCTGGCTTTGGATCGGCACAGCACCGGCCCGTTGCGGCTCACTTGGGGAGTGAAACATCGGATGGAAGATCATCCTCTCTGTCTCTCCTCCTCTCTGTATATCCGGCTTTCCAATAATAATAAAATCTTTCAAAAAAAAAAAAAGTTTCAGAACATTTCATTTCATTACATTTTAGTAATTGAGATTTTGAAAATTCAGCATGCTCATGCCATTTTATATCATTGTGTTATCTATGTTTCTATTACTATGTAGTTTTTTTTTAATCTCTGATTTAAAAAAAAAAAAGGTTTGTTTATTTTTGTTGGAAAGCAGGTTTAGAAAGGAGAGACCAACAGATCTGCTGGTTCATTCCCTGTGTCCAGAAATGGGCCATTCCAAAGCCAGGAGCTGGGGGATTTTTCTGGGTCATCACATGGGTGCAGGGTTCTAAGGACTTGGGCCATCCTCCACTAGTTTCCGAGGCACATTATGGGGAGTTGTGTTGAAAGTGGAATAAGCAGGACTCTATCTGGTGCTGCATGCAGTAGTTTAATGTATTATGCCATGGTGCCAGACTGCACTATTCAGTTTTAATCTTGTTTTTCTATATATATGTCTTTTTTTGGTCTAATCATAATAGTATAGTTGCTTTTACGATCTTAATATTCTAGTGGTTCCATAACAAATTTAAAAACAGCTATTGCCTATTTAGATTTAAGGCACAATATGCATATTTTATGTAGAGTGAGGGTTTAACTGAAAAATAATTTAATCTACTGGAACCAGGAAGGGCAGAATTAGGATTAGGGTTACTCTGTGTTACTCTAGTTGTTCTCACATTGTGATTATTACTGTTATTTGTGTAAAATTAAGTGAAATAGTCTGAGGTTAATGAAATAATCAGGGCTAGTCTTGTATGTCCAGCTAACCATGATTCCAGGGATTTGATTTGTTAATTGGGGACATCTGACTAGGGTGTCTACTAGGCTTAAGTAATGATATTTGTAACCTGTAATTACTTTGGGGTCTTCAGAAATTCTTTTATCTGCCAAGTAGTTTGTGCTTGTTTCATAAGGCCAGATGTAGGTAGGGTTTTTTATATGGTCTTATTCATCCCATACTCATTATAAGATGAAAACTACAGTCAGCCACCTTTTACAGTCAGCTGAGCCAGGCAAGCACAGGACAGAAGTCAAAAGCTGTATACCCAGATTCACCTGTCAGTGAGGTTTTATTGTATTTATGATTGAGAATTGCACCAGGAGGTTTGGAAAAGAGTAGCAATCCTTACGGAAAGTTTTCTAGATACCATCTTTGACACGGCAGTTTGGGAATATCTGTTTTGGGAAACAAAAAATAATTTTTCTGAGGTTCAATTCTGAATCAGTAACTTTAGCACAGCTTTCCTCTTAATTGCCTTAAAGTTTTATTATTATTATTATTATTTATTTAAAAGGAAGAGTTACAGAGAGAGAAGGGGAGACAGAGAAGATCTTCCATCTTCTGGTGTGCACTCCAAATGGCCACAGTGACTGGGGTTGGAGCAAGGACTGTGGAGCTTCCTTTGGATCCCCCACAGAGGCCCAAGCACTGTGCCATCTTCCACTGCTTTCCCAGAAACATTAGCAGGAGCTGGATCAGAAGTGGAGTAGCCAAGTCTCAAACTAGTGCCAAGATGGAATGCTGTCATCATAAGAGCTTTACCCACTGTACCACAATGCCAGCTTCTTGATTAACAACTTTTAAACAGTCTTGAATCACTGTTCGAAGAATTGTGTTCCCTTTGCTTCTGTGATGCCACCCTTGGTGGTCCTTCTATGTCAGTTCCTTCTTAACTGTATCTGTTATCTTCCTGTAGTCTAGAATTCTACAAAACTCTGTCCTAGGTCATTTTCCTTTCTTTTGCCTTTTTTAATTTTGGTGAATTTTAAACTTTAACATTATAGAAATTATGATAAAACTTGTGAAATATAGCTTTTTTTTAAATGAAAATCATATAGATGAAAGTACATTTTCAAGCATCACAGAAAAGTATGAAGAAATTGAAAAATGCCGTCAAACCACCAGGAAATGAGCAACATTAACTATGATGTACATTTCTTGAGACATTTTTCAAAATAGTTATTTTTACTAACATCCATTTGACCTCAGTTTTTGTGTTGTAATTATTTTAATGAGCGTCCTGAAACTAAGTGGAGTTGTTATCCCCCATTTCACAGGTGAGGCAGAAAAAAAGAAAGTAATTTGCTCAAGGTCATACCAGTAGTAAGTGGTGCTATTCAAACCAAAAAGCTTGGAATGTGATTAACTTCAAACTAGAGACAAATTCTAAATAGAAGTAGTATCACTCACAGTTCAGAATGCTTAACTGACAAAGGCAATAAGTGTTGCACTGGGAATAAGCCAGGCAGGTGGTGGTACCCCATTTCACCACTTGTTCTTCATCAGTAAGTTATTAAGTTGTTACTTGTTCAGTGATACATTAAACAAAGTCCTGCAAAAACTGACAAGTTTTATTAACTTTATGTGTTACTATTTTAGTTTATGAAAATGATGATCAGCTCCTGTGGGACCCTGAGTATTTATCAGAAGATAAAGTAATTGTATTTCTTATGGATGCATCTAGAAGAACAGGTGATGAAAAAGGAGTAGAAGCCATTCCTGAAGGATCTCACATAAAAGACAATGAACAGGTACATAAACAAATGACTGTTAGAATTTCTCCAAGTAATATACATTTATAAATTTTAGTGCTGTCATTTCATTGTTACTGTTTTGTCTATCAGAATTCCTGTAATGTAATTGACAAAGAATCTGAGGTTAAAATCAGTGAAAGATGCTCATTGTTAGCACCCCCACTGATGTTTCATTTTCCTATAAGTAGTTTATTTTGGCTATCACTGTGACTCTGGGTATTATTAACTTACTCATCTGGGGTAATATTTATTATATTCTTGGAAAAACTAGTGTCTATCACAAATCTATAATTTTTTTCTTTTATAATTTGTGTAAAACTGTAATAACTCAAATAGCCACAAATAGATTCTTATTTATGTACGATAATTTCTTTTTATTTCTAAAATTCTGAAATACTGTGGCTCCAAAGTTATGGATATTTACTTTCCCTACGTGACATATATTTAAAGGTAACTAATTATCGAGATTGAATGTCTGGTTCTTTTTCCTTTGTATTCCATATGTTACATTCAGGAAAATTGTCTTCAAGAAAGGATTAAACTGTTACTGGGTACCAAAAAAACCTCGGCTCTCTTAAACCTTTACTCCCTTATGAGATTGTAGTATTGAACTGTTCATAGTATGAGTCATATATATGAAGCCTTTTAATTTTCTAGGCTTTATATGAATTGGTCAAATGCAATTTTGATACTGAAGAAGCATTGAGAAGATTAAGATTCAATGTAAAAGCAGCAAGAGGTAAACACATATATATTAAATTTTGTCTGCAAGATTTTTTATTTAAGATTTATTTACTTTTATTGCAAAGTCAGATTTAAAGAGAGGAGGAGAGACAGAGAAAATCTTCCCTCCGATGATTCATTCCCCAAATGACTGCAACGGCCAATGCTATGCCGATCTGAAGCCAGGAGCCAGGAGCTTTCTTCCAGGTCTCCTACGCGGGTGCAGGGTCTCAAGGCTTTGGGCCGTCCTCGACTGCTTTCCCAGGCCACAAGCAGGGAGCTGGATGGGAAGCGGGACTGACCGAATTAGAAATGGTGCCCATATGGAATCCTGGCGTTGTGTTGTAGCCAGGGCTGGTGTTGTGTTGTAGCACCTGTGTCATCGACTTCCCATCTGGGTGATGCTTCTTGTCTTCTGCTGCACTTCTGATTCAGTTGCCTGCTGATGTGCCTAGGAAAAGCAGTTGGCTGATGGCTGCCGCCCGTGTGGAAATCTGGAGGAAGCTCATGTCTCCTGGGTTGGCCTAGCCCAGCCCTCACTGCTGGCAGCTGTGTCAGGGGTGAAGAAGCAGATGCAGGATCTGTCTTTACTGCTCTCCTTAACTCTGTGCCTCAAATAAATAAACCTTAGGGAGGAAATAAAGCCATTTAAGCAAATATTTAGAAATACATTGATGTCTTCAAATTTCAAGACACATGTATAAATATTTTCTTAATTGATCTTAGTAACAATCTTGTAAGTGACTTGGTTGAAGCAGACATAATTCGTACGCTGTGAAGCCAAAACTACAATCTTGATTTTCCTTTTTTACTATAATTCTGACTACCATCCTGCTTCATAAGGAGTATTCTTCTTAAATATTAACAGATGATGTTTATGTATTTATCCAACAAAAAAAAAATGAGTCTCCTGAGTTTCAGGATGTAAATATAAAGAAAATCCCTGCCTTTGTGGTGCTGATGAACGTGGCTTAGGAAACTGAAGAGAAGTTGTGATGAATTCTTCTGAGAATGAGAGTACTGTTGACATCTGTTTCATTGGGCTTTCACTTTATTTGGGGAAGAGAAAGAAAGCGTTAGGAGGATTTTTGCTCAGGTGTAAAGCACTTACCTCTGAAAGCAGGTGTGATATTATAGAAAGCAGGAAATAATTCAGGCAAAGAGGAGACCATGCAGAGTTTGAAGTAAAGACAAATTTATTGGACTTAAGGAATTAGAAGATGTGTACTATAGTTGAATCATGGAGAATTGAAGACATCCAAGGGGAGATAGACAGGGATCAAGCCATTAGAAATTTTATGAAATCAAGAGTTTTTCATCTTATATTTTGTAATGATTAGTAATAGAACTAATGAATAAAATACTTTCTTCATTTTTACTGCACAGTTAAATATTTACAGTGAATTTTTTTTATTTTGTCACATATGACCATGAGGGAAATATTTCTTAAGTTTCTCACCCATATTTTATCAGAGGAATTGTCTGTGTGGACAGAGGAAGAGTGCAGAAATTTCGAACAAGGGTTGAAAGCCTATGGAAAGGATTTTCATTTGATTCAGGCTAATAAAGTAAGTAAAAATATTTATTGTTTCTTATAAAAGGAAATTTAGTTTAATGGCTCTTAATATTTTATATATTTGGTGTATTTTCTGGTGCTAAAGATTTCACATTTGATACTGAAATAGTTCATAGCAAATTATAATAACCATGCCTAGATTTCCTTACAGAGTTTCCAGGTGACTAGAGGTATTCAAGAATGAACTTCACTTGTAGCTATGTTGATGAGATATTTAGAAGGTTGCGTATGTGTGCCAAGAGTGGGCATTTCGACAGTCTTAGGCAGTGTTGTAAGGGTAGACTTTAATTAATTTTGAAATTTAAAAGCACTTGAGTCTTTATTGACCCATAATCACATACTTAAGGTCTAACCTGGTTTGAATCAAGATTGAATTTAATGTTGGAAGCATCTGTGTCGGTAGGTATTGTCATAAATTTAAATTTTATTTGACATGTTCACTTAACCATTCTATATTGGTAATATCAGTTCTGTAGTGGAATTTTTGTTAATTATTTGTATATTTGATTTGAGGTTTAACCTTACACAAAATTAAGTAAAATTTTGAATTTACACAATTACTTAGAATAGAGAAGCTCGTTATACCTTTGTGAGATAAAACAGATGTAATCAAAGCTTCAATACAGTTAATTCCTAGGCTATTAATATCACATTTTTAATGACTACTAAAGGATCTTGGCTTTATGTAGCTCCTAAAGTATATCCTCTCAGTTTTTTGTGGCAGCTTATCTAGAACTGTGTTCAAGGTTGTTAGGTAAAACTCTAAATTGTACTTGTACATGTGATCTGTTAGTATCCCCTTGATTTTTTTTCCTAACTTAATATGTAACGTTAGTTTATGTTTGCATAAAGTAGTTCTAAGTTTGCTTTTCTTAGTTTTTTCAGACATTAATATATGTATTAGTTCTTTATTCTCTTGGTGGATTTTGGTAGCTGAGATGAAACATAACCAAAAGAGAAGTTTTGAATTTTTAGTATTTAGGACAACTTAGAACAGTTTCATTGCTGTCAGTAAGGTATACCCCTAATGTGATATCAATCTGATACTCTTAAATGTAGTTAAAATTCCAGGAAAGCAAAAATGTATTATATGTCATGATGCCTAGCCATAGATTCATGATTCTTCCCACTTTCAACTTTATCACTACTATTTCATGATTAAAGGGGAAAATAAGATTTTTCCAAAATGTGTGTTTGAATTCAAACAGCATTGAATCAAGCCATGGTATATATCTGGAGTTAAATAGATAGAGGGTGGGGCTGGATTATAGTAGCAGTAATTTACCCCACCAATGTTATTTTTATTTGTTTATTTTTAAAGGAGTAAGAACTTAACTGGGTGACCTGAAATTATAAAACAGAAAACAAACAAACAGAAACAACATACTTAACATGCTAATAAAACATGATCTGAATTTCTTTCCAAATTTTCTGTATGATGATACCTAGTATTATAGAGTAGAAATCCGTTGACATGTATATAACATTGTCATGTTGAAAAATGGAAGGAGCAGTGTTTAACAAGAATTGCCCAGTAAAAACATCAAGGTTTTGTTTAATGCGTAAACTTTAGATCTTCATTCTAATTTCTAGTATGAGGGCTTATTTTCCATAATGTTAATTTTTGATGCCCCAAAAATGTCATCATATTTTACTTTCAGTAAGACACAGTAGACTTGACTTGAATCTATTTAGAAATAAAATTCTAATAGACAAAGTGCTTGAAAGAACTTTTTAAAACTTTGATTTCTATCAGTCTGTGAGCAACACGGGCCAGAATTATAAAGTACAGCAGAGAGGAAGAAAGAAAAGTAAGTGTCGGGTAAAGAAAGATGTCATCAACAATTATTTTCAGGTGAAATCAGTGCCACAGGATACAGCCTGTTTCAACTGCAGAAGTTTTGGGGGTTTAAGCATTACCAGTTTTTATTCAAAACCTTTTTCCACTCTAAACTCCTAGTGGTGCTATTCATCAACCCTACCAGTTCTGTAAGCCATCTAACAAAAAAATTTTTTTTTATATATCACATTGATATCATTAATGTTGAAAATACCTGAAAGGAGCCATTCGGTTGCACAAGTAGATACGGCATGGTGTACCACAGGGATAACTTAGTACGGCGGAGCATCACCTTATCATAAGAGCTGCTTGCTCACTGTGACATATTCTGACTTTCTAGAAGTAAATTAATTCAGTCTGTATTGTTATTGGATCTTAATGGTAGGAAATTAGATTCCCTACGTTCTCTGAGTCAAAAAGTATTTGCAGACTTGATATGACATTCATGTTTACCTGAATGACACTTCCAAGCATTTTAAATAGGGAGTATTTATCTTTATAGTAAGTTAAGATGTTAGTAGGTAGTGTATTGTTTCTCAGTGAAAGTTTAGGAAGAATAACATAAATATAGCTGCTGGAGCATTGTAGTTTGCACACAATACAGTGTGTGAGTTCAGGAGTTATTTTCAAATTTGAGGAGATTTTCATGAAATGGCTTTGTTAAAGAATAGGTAATTCTTAAAAACAATCATTTTGTTTCCTGTAGGTTCGAACAAGATCAGTTGGTGAGTGTGTGGCATTCTATTACATGTGGAAAAAATCTGAACGCTATGATTTCTTTGCTCAGCAAACACGATTTGGAAAAAAGAAATACAATCTTCATCCTGGTGTAACGTGAGTTCATTTCTTTAGATTTCATATATTTTTGTTAGGCTTTTCTAGATTTTCTTGGGAGAGTTAGATTTTCAAAATATTACCTTTATGAGTCCTGCCTTGCATGTCCAGGATCTCATATGGGTGCTGGTTTGTATCCTGGTTGCTCCATTCCCTTCCAGCTCCTTGCTTGTAGCCTGGGAAAGCAGTAGAAGATGGTCCAAAGCTTTGAGACCCTGTACCTACGTGGGAGACACAGAAAAAGAAGCTCCTTGCTCCTGGCTCTGTTCTGGTGTTGCGGCCACTTGCGGGTGAACCAGCAGATGGAACATTCTTCTCTGTTTCTTCTTTTCTCTAGAAATCTGACTTTCCAATAAAAATTAAATAAATTTTTAAGAAATAATACATATTACCTTTATGGTAGACTTTACCTTAATTTAAATTGAATGTATGTTTCCATGTCTTTTAAAAAAATTATTTTTATTGGAAAGGCAAATTCACAAAGAGATAGATGCAGTGAAAGATCTTCCACCCTCTGGTTCACTCCCCAAGTGGCTGCAATGTCTGGAGCTGAGCTAATCCAAACCCAGGAGTCAAGAGCTTCTTCCTGGTTTCCCATTTGGGAATAGAGTCCCAAAGCTTTTGGCCATCCTATACTGTTTTCCGAGAGCACAAGCAGGGAGCTGGATGAGAGCTGGAGCAGTCAGGACAGAAACCCGTATGGGATCCTGGTGCATGCAAAATGAGGATTTAGCCTCCAGGCTATTGCACCAAACCTTTTACATGTCTTCATAGGGCAGACTTTTTTTTTTTTTGGCAACTATTTTTTTTATTATAAATAATACACATTTATTAAAAATTCAAATACAGAAATAAAAGCACAATATCCCACCCAGTATACAGACAGCCACATAAATCCCCTTCCCTCTAATCCCATTCCCCAGAGGTTATCACTGTGAACAAGTTAAAGTATATCCTTTGAAACATTTTCCTTTGTATATGCAAGTATATATAAACACAGATAAATGCACTTTAGCCTTTTACAAAAATGAAATCATGTAAATGTACATATTAATCTTCAATTTCTATCTTCATTCATTCAATATACAGAAAATTCACAACAAATCTGATTATCAGTCCTCTTGGGTTCGTTTTCCATTATATAAAATTCATATTCAAGCATCAATTACAAAACTCTTGATAATATACTTCCTGCCATCTTTGAATCTCATCTCCAACCACTCCAGTATGAAAAGACTGGAACATAAATTACCTTAAATTCTTCCTGAAACAAAGGCAATACAATCAAACAAACAAACAAACAAACTAGGAACACACTCTGTCATTCCTAGATTTTGGCCTTTTCACTTTGTGTTACATTCTGCCTGGACTTTTCCATCTGGCAAGTCCCTAATTCTTCCAACAATCAGCTTAAAAATGATCTCTAGAAGACAAGACTTCCCAACTTTTTTCAAGACATAATCACTTCTCTATTTACCCCTATACTTCATAGCTAGCTTCTTAATTGTACTTATCTCACAGTACTGCAGTAATTCATTTACATGTTTTGAGTTACCTTTCCATCCAAAGGATCTGATGGAGTGTTTATCTTGGAGCAGGTACTCAGCAATTTAACTATTGAGGAACCAATGCTTTAGGAACATTTGCTGAGTACCTACTATGCACAGAACCATATCCCAAGCATGAAAAGAAACTTACCATTTTGTCCTAAGGAACTTACCATTTTCCTATTATTTCCCCTGGGTGGATGGGGGAGGGACAGAACACATTTATTATAAGACCACATATTGGGACAGAGAATTGGGATCTGGTAGGCTCTGTGCCACATTTAACAGATCTGCTGGACAAACTACCCGTTATTTTGTGATTTATTTGATTATGCAATGCCTTGTTCCTAAATGAATTTGAGGCAAATGACTATAGATTTTTTAAACCAACTATATGTCAGAAGCAGTATAGGGCAGACTTTTTAAGGTCTCAACATTTTAAACCATATTTCATATTATTTGAGACAACAAACATACTGTCAAAGTATGACTTATCTATGTTTTAATTAGGTGCTCCTGAGAAGAAATGGAATAGAGCAGCTGTGAAATCATGTTTTGTTCCATTCTATTCCATTCTGTGTAAGCAAAAACACTTTGGGAGCGATGAGCATTGAAAGAGTATCTTTGGTAAAACTACAGGGCCATATATACTCAATGGCAGGAAAGCTAATACTGTTTATCTAATTACCATTTTGCTCTCAGAAACCTGTCACATTTGAGCACTGAATGTAGAAGATAGCAAAAGGATAAAAAGGAATACACCTTTCAGATTGTGTCTTCTTTCTTGTTATAAACCTTTTATAGAGGGAAGAACAAGAATATTGTGATTTCCCTTTTCCTACTTTCCAGAATCTTTTTCTTTACATAAGTAACATGTAATTACTAGTAACAAATGCAAAATAAGATTATTTCCCAAATGCAAAATAAAATTCAATCTATGTGAAATGTTTGGCCTGAAAATCTTGCATCTTGTTCCCTTGCATCAAAATTGTCTTTACCTCATTCAGCCTTGGTTTGGAATGAATCATTCTACCACTGATTATTTCAGTATGAAGAATGTTGAATCCTTCATGTCACTGAAGTACTTTCAGATGCTTATATGTGAGAAAGGAATTAACTATGCAGTCCATATCCTTAATCTCCAATGATTACAGACTAATACAAAGCTGTGATTCAGTTTGGTCAATATATACCAATAAATACATTCTTAATGCTGTCCAAATTATTTCTTTAAAAGATATGCTTTTATATATTTTCTTTTAAATAATTTTTAAAAGATTTATTTATTCTTATTATAAATGAAGATTTACAGAGAGGAGAGACAGAAACATTTTCGGTTTGATGATTCACTCCCCAGGTAATTGTAACAGCCCGATGAGCCAATCTGAAGCCAGGAGCCAGGAACTTCTTCTGGGTCTCCCAAGCAGGTGCAAGGTCCCAAGGTTTTGAGCTGACCCTGACTGCTTTCCCAGGCTGCAGTGTAGCAGGGAGCTGTTTGGAAGGTGGAGCAGCTGGGATACGGTGCCCATATGGGATCCTGGTACATAAATATAATTAGCCACTAGGGTACCATGCCAGATCCTTATTTATTTTCTTGAATGTACTTTTCTTTTCTTTTTTTTTTTTTTTTTAATATTCATTTATTCATTAATTACATTGTATTACATGACACAATTTCATAGGTACTGGGATTCTCCCCCCTTCACCCCAAACCCTTCCCCCATGGTGAATTCCTTCACCCTGATGCATAACCACAGCTCAAGTTCCGTTGAGATTCCCTAATTAAAAGCTCACACCATACAGAGTCCAGCATCCCACTTGTCCAGTTCAAGTTCAACGGCCTCTTAGGGAGGCCCTCTCAGGTTTGAAGGCAGAGCCAGCAGAGCGTCACCTCGATCAATTAGAAGCTCCAACATATCATCAGCAACAGTCCAGGTATGATGAGGCTGGTGCAGAGTCCACTGATTGACATAGTCCGTCTTAGGGTTTCCCCTTGTCCAGTTTTCCGCTGCAAGCATAAAGCTGAGGTGGTTGATTGATCTACTCCATCTTCCATCTTTTCTTGGTTAATGCTTTGGTTCCTCCATTTTGTTCAGGGGAATCCCCTAAGAAACTTTGAGGCGTTCCCAGTCCAGGCTCCTACATGTACTACTAGTAAGCACAGTGCCCGCCACCGTCCATCACTCCGATCAGCTGGTGGTTTTACCCCCTGGGTTGGTTCTGTTCTGAGCCTCGACCTCCGTTGGAACCAATGAGTATCGCATCTCTCCCTGGCTCTGCCCATCACACTCTCGTCCCTCACCTAAACCAGTGGGAGGTGTGCTGGTCGGGTGTTGCATTCCCTACTGGCACAGGCCATTTCACCTTGGCATTTTGTGTTTTGTACTGTTTTTGGTTTTTTTGGTTTTTTTTGTTTTTTTGTTTTTTTTTATCGCAACCAAACCCGGCCAGACCCCCATGAATGTACTTTTCAAACTCCTAGGCAGGACTATTTCTTAGATCTTTGGATTTCTAGGATCGGTCCTAGCAGGATCACATGCTCCAAAACCTAAAGCAAAATAATCTGAGAGAGAATAAAGCAATACGATTGGCCCCTGAGAATCATGTGACAGTGCCCTGTGCTCAGTGTCCCCCATCATTCAGAGTTACTGATTGCTAGAGTGGACCTTCATGGATAGCAGTATTCCAAATTTTATGTAATTGCTTAATGTTACTTAATGTTATAGTAGATATTTCTGGATTATTCATTGGTGTTAAAAGTTAATGATGTAGAACTTGATAACAGCAATCCAGTTCCACAATAAATCTTAAAATAGTCACGATTTTCCGTCTGTTCAATAGGGAAAAGCAGTAGTAACATCCTTCATTTTTTTTTAACGTTTCAGAACTGTTTATACATAAACTGTAGTCATTCTGTCTTCATCAGCAGTAACAGCGTAAGAATTGTCAGACCCATGGTTCATCCAGTTTTCTTTTTCAGAAAGCGTCACCAAGGGAAGTATTGTGGGCTGGCTTAGTTGGTCCTCTGAGATGTGTGAAGCTCAACAGGTTAGGTAGGGATGTACCACCAAACCTTCCAGTTTCTCTAATAAGTTTCTCCATAGTTGCTGGCACTTTTTTGAAAATACTTCACTCTGTAATTCTGATTTATCTTAAGTATTCTATAGATGGAGTAGCCCGAATTAGACATAATCCATATCTTGTCTGTTAGATAAAGAATTAGTTAGTGGCCCCTTGGTATAATGGTATGAGGTGAACAAATGGGTTGTTCCCCTTAATCAAAAATACCAGTTATGTCTTTCATAAATACTTTTTATTTTTTCTTAACTAATGGGACTTTTTTTTTTAACTGAAGCTTATGTTTTACCTGTGTTATTGTGGCATTTTTTTTTCCCAACATAGCAAGAAATCATGAACTTCCATAAATGAAGTAATTTTTCTGGCTTATTTCTACTATTTTCTATTAATATTTGCACTGTAAGTAATTGCACCAAAAATTAAGCTGATGCTTTTTTTTTTTTTTAAAGATTTGTTATTATTGGAAAGCCAGATATACAGAGAGAAGGAGAGACAGAGAGGAAGATCTTCCATCCGATGTTTCACTCCCCAAGCGAGCTGCAACGGGCCGATGCGCGCCGATCCGATGCCGGGAACCTGGAACCTCTTCCAGGTCTCCCACGCGAGTGCAGTGTCCCAAAGCTTTGGGCCGTCCTTAACTGCTTCCCCAGGCCACAAGCAGGGAGCTGGATGGGAAGTGGAGCTGCCAGGATTAGAACCGGCGCCCATATGGGATCCCAGGGCGTGCAAGGCGAGGACTTTAGCTGCTAGGCCACGCCGCCGGGCCCTAAGCTGATGCCTTTAATGAACAATTTGAGTCTAGATTCTACCACCGCCTGGAGAATTGAGAACCACATGCAAATTGGGGATTTCACTGTGAAATATTCAGACTTCAAATGTTTTTGTTTTGTTTTGTTTTTGTTTCTGTTTCTGTTTCTTAATGGGAATGGAGGTAAAATTAACTACAGGATTCCAGTTAACTGAATGTTGCCCCAACTTTCTGGATAGTCTTGATGACTATTTCTGTCCTAAGTTTATCTGGATGTATGAGTTTTTAAGAAATAGTTCTTGTGGTACTTTCACAATATTACTGCTTAAAGAATTTCAAGGCCTGGCGCCATGGCCTAGCGACTAAAGTCCTCGCCTTGGACACACCAGGATCCCATTTGGGTGCTGGTTCTAATCCCGGTAGCTCCACTTCCCATCCAGCTCCCTGCTTGTGGTCTGGGAAAAGCAGTCAAGGACGGCCCAAAGCCTTGGGACCCTGCACCCGCGTGGGAGACCCAGAAGAGGTTCCTGGTTCCTGGCTTCGGATTGGCGCAGCACCAGCCATTGCTATCACTTGGGGAGTGAATCATCAGATGGAAGATCTTCCTCTCAGTCTCTCCTCTTTGTATATCTAACTTTGTAATAAAAATAAATAAATCTTTAAAAAAAAGAATTTCAAATAATTTTACTATGTTAACTCCAACTTTTTTTTGGCCTTTTAGCATTGTCCATTATCCATTCCCATCATGCCATGCTTTTTATTCAACAGTTCTTCATCATGCATATTCTGATTAACTTTAGCTTCTAAAGTCCCTTTGACATTCAACAAATTCATTTGTTTAAAGTATCCTTCAAATTTGTCTGTAATCATCCTACATTTGTAATAGATAGAGCTCAAGGGGTCTTAATAACCATCCAATTTAATTCTCTCCACTTACTGTTGAGGAAAGTAAGCCTAAAATGTCAGATTGATAGGTCACTGTCATACATTTCATGTTTTTGAGACTTCAGATGATTGGAAGTTTCTTGAGGTCAGGGACTGTGCTGCCTTTTCTCTTTTTTTAATAGCCATAATCCAGGGACCAATGATCATATAGTTTGAGATACTGCTTACAAATTAACGTGTTGTTGGCTATTAACACACTTGCGGAAAAGTCTCAAGAGCTGCCACTGTTTGTTTCTTACCCCCATCATGCTTAGAAAATTCTAAAAGATTTGTCTTAAAATCCTATCATGCGTATTCTGAAGGAATTTTAAACTGTAGTGCAGTTTTTATTGAGTTCGTCTTGTCATGTACATTTTAAGTACAAATAGCACAGTGTACACAGAATCAAATTCACTGTTCTTGGTATCAGCAAACTTTTTCTGTAAAAAAGGTAGAAAGTAAATAGTAGGCTCTGCAGGTCTTAAGATTTGTTACAAACTACTCAGATGAACATTTCTCGCATGAGATCAGTCATGTATCTTGAAACCAGTTGCTAAGTTAGAATAAAACTTTATTTATAAAAACAGGTGGGCACCCCACAGGTCATAGTTTGCTTATCTCTGTTTTAGTGACTTAGGAGCACCTTTTTTTTTTCATACACATATCTAATACTACAACCCTGTAGTATACAAGACAGGTAATTTGTCTACATTGTATGGGTAAAAATGCTAAACAAAAGCTGTATCTGACACAGATCTGCTGTCAAGCGAAAAGCCAGTACAACTATGTAGTTCCATAGGAGTAACTTAGGGATGGAAGGAGCTCATCTCTAATGAGGGACTGATAGGATGAGGCCAGTAAACAAGCGCAGGAATTTAGCTGTCTTATTGTAGCTCAAATTTGACAAAGGTAGTATACAATGTATTAAGGATTTTTGGCCCTCCTTTGTTTTCAACGTAATGCCCATCTGCATCTTTTAGAAATTGTTTTGTAACATTGTTGACATCATCCCTATCTTTTCACTTACATAGGCCTTCTGGTTTTAGTTGGATCACTCTGATCACACGCCCAAAATGTATCTATCTATCTATTTATTTTTAGATTTATTTATTTTTACTGGAAAGGCAGATATACAAAGAACAGGAGACACAGAAAGATCTTCTGTCCTCTGATGCACTCCCCAAGTGGCCACAGTGGTCGGAGCTGAGCTGATCCGAAGCCAGGAGCCAAGAGCTTCTTCTTGGTCTCCCACATGGGTGCAGGTTCCCAATGCATTGGGCCGTCCTCGACTGCTTTCCCAGGCCACAAGCAGGGAGCTGGATGGGAAGTGGAGCTGCTGGGATTAGAACCGGCGCCCACATGGGATCCCAGGCGCGTTCAAGGCAAGGACTTTAGCCACTAGGCTACCATGCCAGGCCCAATGGCTATAATTTTAAAATGGTTTAAACTTTTGGTAGGTCTCTAAAATTTGCTGGTTTAAAAAAGCCTTTATGTGTTTTATTCTGTAAGTGTGTAACCAAAAGTATACTCCGTTTATAGTTTAGATGCTGGTGCGATAGATGAAGCATCAGAGTATATGTCAAAAAGTTCATGGAAAATGGAATTAAAAGATGAGATTTGGTTGCAGGAATATTTAGAGCCATAACACTCATATTTATTAATAATGTTCTGCATTTTATCTCAGCTAATTGCAATTTTCAACTTGTTTAATGTGAGAAGATAATTGGCTTTAATTTAATTTTAAGGGATTACATGGATCGTCTTCTGGATGAAAGTGAAAGTGCTGCTTCTAGCCGAGCACCGTCCCCTCCCCCAACTGCCTCCAACAGCAGCAACAGCCAGTCTGAGAAGGAGGACAGCACTGTCAACAGCAGCAGTCAGAATGGTGAGTAGTCACGGCAGTGCCCTGCTTCTTCCCGAGGAGAGATGCTTTTCTCTCCGCATTTCAGTGCTTTCAGACGGAAAATAAAAATTCTCAGGTAACAGATGAAGCGCGTTATAGCATGCATTTATACTCCAACAGAATACAAAGTGATGAGAAAGATTGCTCTTGGACTCTCATCACCAAGAAGTCACTTTGATTAATTCTACTTTTAGCAGTCGTCATTCTTTTTCAGGAAGGTTTTTTTTTTTTTTTTTTTTTTTTCCCAGTAGCATCTCTTTTTCATGTGGTTGGATGTATCTGGATACAAATATCTATGTTCTTGTTTGAAAATCCCAGCCATTTTATGTCAGAAACACAGGTATTTATGAAATACCTTGAGTTTTTAACACTTCATCAGAAAAATACTTTACATACGTAGCTGAAAAGAAGTAGATAACAAAGACACTGTCTTGAGTGTTTTTCTTTGTTAATATTGTAGCATTGAAGAATGAGGGAAGATAAAACACTGTGCATTAATATTCTGCAGGAACACTTGATTTTTTTTTTATCTCCATGAAAAAGCAGCAACAAGCATACCAGTGTATTTGAGGTTCAGATAGTTTTCTTGTTTAAAATATACAATGGACTAGAAATCATTATGCTGATAAGCAAGAATTAGCCAAAAAATCATTTTGATTTCTGCTTTAAAATGTCATCCTACCTCAGAAGGGAGCAAAACAGAAAATAAGCCCCATGTCTTAGTCTCTACATTGTAGGAGAAAACTGCCAGAGACGAGGGGAAAGACAGTGTTGAGCTAGCCTAACCCTCGCAAAAATTGGAAGAGGTAATGAAAGTTTCCTTTTTTTTTTTTAAGATTAATTTTTGTTTATTTGAAGAAGAGGTAAGTATTATTTATCCACTGGTCCTCCACGTCTAAATGACGGTAACCAGAAAGGTTAGGCCAGGTCAGAAATAGAAGCTTCCCCTGAGTTCCCATGTGGGTTGGTAGGGACCTAAGTAGTTGAGCCCTATTCTGCTTTCACAGGAACATTAGCTGAGTGCTGGATCATAACTGGAATAGCTTTTACTCAAATTGGCATTCGTTTGGGATACTGGTATTGCAGGTATCGGCTTAACTGACAGCACCAGCCCTGCAGTGAAAGGTTTGCCCCTTGTTCTGAACTTTAGTCTAAGTATTAATGGTGTAACGTCTATACTTAGTTCATTCCATGAGCCCTCTGTTTTCTCGCTATTTCTCCTCCAAGTCAAACAGAGTTTAGCGTTTCTTAACCATGTCCTGGTCCAAGAAGATTCATTGACATGATGTTATTGTTTCCTATTTGATGAGAACCTACCTTATATCATGTATTACAGTCAAGAATTTCAAAGTTTCCAAGAAAGATTGGACTTCTAACCCAGTGCTTTTAAAAGATTCATGCCTTGACATAGATTATTTTGACCTAATCATGGTCTCATCTAGCTTTTGTTGGGCCTGCTGCTGCAGAATTGTGTCTGGTATCAGATGCTACATAATCCCTACATTCATGATTTGAGTAGTTTTGATTTGATGGAATTAGTGTTTTCTTTGACCACAATGTAACATTTGAGGTTCGTCCAACTACTGAATATTTTCTAGGTAATTATATTGTAATTCTTTATTTGTTTTATCGTAATTTATTTTTTGTAGTTAATTTGTTTATTGTAATTTTAAGATTTCTTTTCTGTTTTTATTGGAAAGGTTGATTTTACAGAGAAGGAGAAAGAAGGGTCTTCCATTTGCTGATTCACTTCCCAGATATCCGCAACAACCAGAGCTAAGCTGAAACAAAGCTAAAAGCCCAGAGTTTCTTCCAGGTCTCCCACATGGGTTCCAGGGTCCCAAGGCTTTGGGCCGTCCTCCAGTGCTTTCCCAAGGCACAAGCAGGGAGCTGGATGAGACGTTTTACAGCCGGGACTAGAACTGGCATGCATATGGGATGCTGGTGATTGCAGGTGGAAGATTAGCCATCTGAGCCATCACACTGCCCCCCACACCCCAATTAGTTATTGTAAATCGCTTTTATTTTGCTCACCTGGATGAATTTGTATTAACTTTCATCACTTTGAAATGTATTTTTGGAGACTGCAGCATTAACTTTTTAATGCCATGACAGATGACTGAAGTCCACTTAGATAGGTAAATATAGAGTGATCTTTTAAAAGCACTGTACCTATATATTTACGTTAAGAGTAAAGTCATGGCATTGATTTTATTTGGCAGTAAAAAACTTGAGATATTTTGTTTCTGTATGGTTTTAAAAGGCACAGATCTTTGGCTAAATCTGAATAATTTATGCCTGTCTGTTTTTAAATTCTGCTTGTTGTCACATAATACCTAATAGTGCTTTTAAATTTGCCAAATTCTGTTCTTTCCTTTTAGCAGCTTATTAAAGCTTCACAGTTGTCCCCGCCGGATAAAAATCTTATTGTCCTCATTATGTGTGTAATGAAATTGAGGGTCAGAACTAACGGGGCCAAAATTCACATTGAATGTATAATGTATGTGCAAATTTGTGACTGCTTTCTTAGCTTTTGAAGTTTCTTTTGGAAGCTCTTTTGCAGTAGCTATTTTGTAACAGTTTGCAATTAAACAGTTTTATGTTAGCAATTTTATTTACGTTCTTTCCAACTTAGGCTTGTCATCTAATGGACCAGGTGAAATACTAAACAAAGAAGAAGTAAAAGTGGAAGGGTTACACATTAATGGACCAACAGGTGGAAATAAAAAGCCACTTCACACAGATATGGATTCTAATGGTTATGAAACAGATAATCTTACCACTGACCCCAAACTTGCTCATGTAACTGCAAAAAATGAAAATGATTTTGATGAGAAAAGTGAGAGACCTGCCAAAAGGCGAAGGATAAACAGCAATGGAAAAGAAAGTCCAGGTTCTTCTGAATTTTTCCAAGAAGCGATCTCACATGGGAAATTTGAAGAACTTGAAAACACAGATGACTAAATTTTAAATCTGTTCTACTTTCTTTGGAGTAAATTCTGGTGTGACTAAAATTTTCAGGGTTTATGGGTTACCTTAAAAAGTTCATTTCCTTGAAGCAGTTATTTTAAAATAGAAAAATTTGAATTAAGTACTAACTTTAGAAAAGAAGATTTCATAATTTTGCCTTTTTTTAATTTTTTTATCTAAAAACAGTTCAAAAAGCTTTTAAGAATATCAAAAATAGTTTAGGATATTTGAGTGAACGAAAAATTTATCTGTATATTTTAATTTGATGTATTTTAAAATTTTGCTGTATGATAATTTATTTTGATACAAAGTGGACAAAAACCAAGTTCAGATTTCTTCATAACACCAATTTCTCTTGAGTTTCTTAAAATGTCTTCATAGACATTTTTCTCACCATACAAAATGATGATCATTATTTTAAGGAAACCCTTATGAATCCTGAAAGTTATGCTAGCATGATTTTTTTATATATAGAAGTTTAAAAATAAACCAAGTCAGGTTTGTATATGTAAAATTGTTGACATCAATGATGTCTTTCCATATTCTTATCTGGGCTTAAGAAATACATTCTGTATTTTTCCAGATTCTTTGTAGCCTTTGAAAGATTTTTACAGTACATATGTCTTGACTGAGCTGTCCTTTCTTAATACAGAAGCTTGTATAATTTTCTTAACTTGTACAGTTGGTAAACTTTTATGAGAGGAATTGATACTCTGAGTCTGTCAGCTTTCATTTTATTTTGCTAAGGTTTTTCTAATGAATTTTTAAGTGTTTGTGTAGTAACTAAGTCATGTTTCTTATCCAGGTGGTTAAAGCATTCATAAAGGATTGTGAATTTTTTTTTAATTTGTATGTAAAGACAAATAATTTGAGAATTTGGAACTTGAGCATGATGCTTTGCAGCTTTCTTTTGCATTTGCTATAATTTTCAGTCATGTTTGAAACAAAAGTTTCTTGTCAGCTTTAAGAACTTAAATGTGTCACACCATAATCCTGTTCAATTATTTTTATATTCATTATAAAATCTCCCGACTTTTTGCATTAGACAGAGGTACCAGGTCAAGTGATATTTAGACATTGGCACAAAGAGTAACTGTTGGCAGATAACACTGATTTTTATGAAGAAAATGGGATGACGTTTGAAGAGTATGCAGACTTTGCTGTTTGTTACAGTCCAGTTTTTCAGATTTGTTTTTCCAAAAATAAGATTTATAGTAACCATTGCTCTGTGTGATTATGAATAGGATTGTCCATCTTTATAGCCCGATAATAATACCATTTTATTTCTAACATAGAATTCTTGTTAAAAAAAAATCTAGTTGGACACAGCTGAAAGACCGATCTATATCCAAACATGTGTAAAAGATTATTAGCTCTTATTTTTCTCACACAGGCCTACCCTAATGCTTATTTGATTTACTTTCAGCTACACACTCAAGAGCCACTACCTTTTTAAAACAAATCTTCGCTGGTCTTATTTTTAATGGCTCAACTATATAATTCAACTTAGTAGAGGATTTATTTGCACTGAAAAATTATTGTTAAGACCTGCCCCCGTGAAGTATTACTATTAACATACATTCAGACTGTTTCCCTTCACGAATGTGAACAACTATTTTTCCAAAGCAGTGTTAAAATCCACTTGTGTAACACTTGACTCTGTAAGGTGTACACTCCCTGTTATTACATGCATATCCAAGTGAATCCAAGTTTCGGGTGGAAGTGTTTGAAGTGTTGAGAAGCTTGAGTTTTTGTTGTTTTGTTTTACTTAAAACAGTAATTTATCCAGAATGGCAGTAGTTTTAGCAGATGGTGACAGTCCGTTTTTTAAATTGAATTTTATTAAATGAATCCAAAGCATCCTAGCTCTTGTCAAAGATAGCTACAGAAATGTTTCAAAAGAATGGTGATGCTGTACTTTTCAGACTGTTGCATTATTGCAAATGCCATTTTCAACTTTTATTAAAAGATGCATTTTGTTGGCAGGTTTTGAAATTGTTGCAAACTGTTATAGGAATGGTTTAAGTAAATTCTCAGGCATGTTTGCAAATATGGCACATGTATAAATGTTAGGAAATTTTACTTTGTTATCTTTTTAAAGTATGCCTAAAGACATTCCACAGTTATACATTATTATGCTTTTCAGCTTTTCAGAAATATTTAATTGTATTTTGTTTATACCGATATTTCACATAGTACTTTGTTCATAATGCAGCCACTAGAACGTCATAAGTCATTGCACTATTTTGAAATGTTTAGTAATATCATGAATTTAACTTGGTTAACATTTAATACACTTCGTAACTCGTCTAATTGTATTGGGAAAATGAGCTTTTGTTAATAGTTACAGAGACTGCCACCGCATTTGCAACCCTAGGCTAGGCACTGTCATTTTCCAACAGTTCAGAATCTGCAATTCAGTTCAATACAAGTCTCTTGACCTTTAAAATGTATTTGAAGTAATATTTAAATAGGCATTTAAAATTATGAATTAGATGTTTTTAAATTTATGCATACTAATTTTGCACTGTAAAATAATTCCCTTCTCCCATTCCCTGTCTGCCATTCTGAATATGCTTATTAAAATATTTTTCTAAATAAATTTGCCTATATTATACTGTGTGAATGTTTTTCATTAGATTAAATCGCTAGGTTTTAATTATAGCCTTTCAAATTTGTGTGATGCACATTAGTTATAATGCAGATATGTACCGTTTCTGTTCCCTCCATTTGCACATTGCTGTGAATGGTTTCTGGTGGTTCTTGGTGCGCTTCACCTCATGTTGGATGATGTATTTTTTCATTTTTTTCCACTCAAAAGATCCCTCAGTTTGTAGCCTTCTGTTCACACAGTTTCCCTTCCTCTTGAACTTTATAATGAAAAACAACGTGTTCTCTTTTGCAGTGGCATTCATATCACATCATATTTTGTAAAATAAAACTTGGTCACAACATTTGCCTTGCTATTAATGGGAAAATAAAAGTGGACATGTTAAGTAACTGAAGGTTGATTAATTTGCACAGGTGGTACTTAGATGTGTGCTGATGGCACTGAGTATCAATCAGGTAATGTTTTCCCAGTTGTAATTCATTTTCATAAAATGTGAAAAACTACATAGTGTAGGGGCAGGGATTTCCAAATTTTAGCATTGCTCTCTAAAACGACTTTTTTGCATGATGTAATTCTAATTTGTGTGTGTGTGTGTTTAAATCACAGAAATCAGCTCTCTTTAATAATCAAGTTCCTGTAAGGGGGCTGATCTCATGTATTTGAGTATCTGGTAAGTTAATCCCATTTTCCATAAGCTCATTTCTTCATTATTGTCTTGACCTTTTTTAGTTTGTTTATATTGATTTTACATGAAAGGTAGATAGAGATGTCTTGTGCCTTTTCAGATGACCACACCAGGCAGAGCTGGGTCATGCCGAACCCCAAAACGGAATCCAGGTTTTCTGGCTTGGTTGCAGAGGTGCAAAATTAGAGCCATCACCTGTTTTCTCCTGGGTGCGCATCAGCAGGGAGCTGGATCAGAAGTGAACGCAAGACGAAGCCAGGCACTGTGATGGGATACGGGGATCTCAGGCGTTGATTTAACTGTGCCACATGTCTACCCTTGACACTTAAGGTCTGTCTGTTCTGTGGAAAACGTGCTATAGAAACTTGAATCAAATTCTAAATACTTAACTCATCATATTGACACTGAGATTTTCTTGAAGTTTAGATATTTTCCTTAGTTTTTATATGCCTGTTGGCCGTTAAATACTTGGACCTCTATTTTCACAATAACTGTGCTTGACTGTGGTTTTAGAAATGTTACATGTTATCTTTGAGAGGCATCAAGTAAGAGGATTTTTTTAAATGCAGGCATGCAATTCTAAATTCTAAATAAGATTTTTCTCATTTGTTGAAAAATTAGCCAACGTGATTTTCCTTAAACATCACATTTCTAGCATTTACTGTGAAACGTATGATATCAGAGCAGCTGTTAGAACTCCCCCTGTATCTTCTCATTGGCAGTGTAGTGAGCACCAGGCCTTTCCATGAGAAAAAAGATACGATTCCAGAGTTAGAAATGGTTTCTTCAGAAACTGATGGAGATCAAGAAGTGAATGGCATCAGGGTAGCCTTAACATGAGCCATTTAAAATTGCTCACAAGAAAATCTAAGGAAGTGAATTGTTTTAAAAACAGCGACTTTTCGGTGTTCTTAGTCTGCCCCTTTCACCAGCTATGCCTTGGTTGAGTAAGTTTCATAAAGGCCATTTCTTGGTAGGAGTTAGTAGGAACTTACAGGTATAATTTTGTTCAGAATTCTGAGTGCTCTTACACAGGCAGAAATGCTCAATTAATTCCATGTGAGAATGTAGCTGTTGGAGTTTTGGTTGACTGGTGGTTCTGAGCTTTCAAGCAGTTTGAATTAGTTTCATAACATGACTTACCATGTGACCTTTTGGTCTACTCCTCGCTCTTCCAGTGTTTAATAGAAGTTCTTATTTAAAAGACACTGAGGCTACACTTATGCTATGTCTGTAAAACTTAAATGGCTAATGCTAATACTGAGTCAAAAAAAAAAAAATAGCCCACTTAGGATTGTGGCAGATTAAAGTTGTGGTAATACTGTTAAGCAAAGAGCAAGATGATGCCTGTTTTGTGGGAGGGAGAATATTTTTGAAAATAATGAAGGATGTATCCCCAAAATAATTGTGATTTCTGAGTGATAGAATTACTTTGGTCTGACAGTATTGTTAAAATCTATAAAGCACAGGTGCTGTTTGCTGTCTGGGGTTTCTGCATAACCAGTCCATCCTGACAGTAAGGCCCACAAGGGGAAGGGGCTTCACCAGGCTACTCCAGACGCAAGCACAGTGCCTCTTAGCCCACAGACATCCCACTGAACACCCCCACCTACTTTCTAGTTAACATGGCCATCTGTGTCATCTATCACTAGGAGGGATAGGGTTGCTCTGACTTTGCTGTCTGGTGATGGCCTCACTCTGTGTCTGCCCCCATTAATTACATCTAGTAACATAAAAGTGCACTTTTCCTAGTCCCACTCATCCAAAGTCTGCTGTGTTTCAAGATTTCACCTCTTTGGCCTCTGTTGATAAACTTGTCATAAACAAAAAACTAAAAACTGCTCCTCTGTAAAAATGAGGTGTTCAGGGCCCAGTGCAATAGCGTAGCAGTTAAAGTCCTTGCCTTGAACGCGCTGGGATCCCATATGGGCGCCAGTTCTAATCCCGGCGGCCCTGCTTCCCATCCGCCCTGCTTGTGGCCTGGGAAAGTAGTCGAGGATGGTCCAAAGCTTTGGGGCCCTACACCTCCTTGGGAGACCCGGAAGAAGCTCCAGGCTCCTAGCTTCGGATTGGCGCAGCTCCAGCCGTTGTGGCCGCTTGGGGAGTGAACCATCGGACACAGAAGATCGTCCTCTCTGTCTCTTTTCCTCCCTGTACATCCGCCTTTCCAATAAAAAAATAAATAAATCTTTTTAAAAAGTGAGGTGTTCAGATAAAATAAGGTCACCCGGAGAGCACACTAGAGAGTACTCAGATAAACTGGTAATAGTGCAGTCCTCTTAAGCCAAAACCATGGTGGCCAGATCTGAGGGAGGAATAGTTTTCTGAAGATTATTTGAAAGGCAAATTTTCATTCTCCAAATGGCTGTGGTTTCCAGATGGACCAGACCAAAGCCAGCAGCCCAGAACGCCACCCTGGCTTTCCAGATGGATGGCAGGTGCCTAATCACTTGAGCCATCTGCTGCCTTCCCAGGTGCATGAGCAGGGAGTTCTATCAGAACTGGAGCAGCAGGACTCAAACCAGTGCTCCTGGAGCGTGCTGTTGGAGGTGGCAGCTTAACACTGGGCACCACACCAAACCTGGAGAGGAATAATTTTTCCAAAAAACATCCATAGCAAGGACCAAAACAGAACTACTTGGTAAAAAAATGCTCCGTTGCTTATACGTGCAATGCTATGACACTACCTCAGTAGCAGATTGTTAAACTTACAACTATTATTGAAGGACTATACTGTGATAATATGGGGGAAATGGAAAGGGAGGAAACTCTATACCTACAAAACTATCATGGAAAATAATATGTAAATGCTCTGGTTGAAAAATATTCATGGTGGCACAAGTCTTGGGTGAAATTTTCACCAAATTAGCATCAAACATAGGAAAAAGTATTCAGAGAATATGGATTTCAGAATTGCAAACTTGTAGCAGCTTCTAAAATATTACCACTTTCTTGGCATCTGTCCTGATGGCTTTCAGCAGATAAGCCAGTCAGCAGATGTGGGTTGACATGTAGAGCAGCTACAGCAGACTCATGCACACTTTGAATCTTTTGCAAAGCCAGTAAGCCTGTATCCATGTCACTGCATGAAGGGAGCCTGCCAAAACCCAGCCCAGCTATTTCATAAAAGGGGAAAAGCCCTAAGCCCCAAAATGGAAAAATTACTTGTCTTCTTGAGCTCTGAAGGGCCAGACCCCATTGTCCTTTTCCTTCACAGCTATTGATAGTTCACATGTTTTCAAAGCTAGCCCAGCTCTTTGCCAGTAAGTCTAACCAGGAAAGTATTAGCTACCCTTCAGCCAACCTATCGTTATAGCTAGGCCCATCTGTCTTCAGCACAAGATGGCAGCTCCTTTTTTATTTCACTTGGCTACAAGGTTGAAGCATCCCTCAAAAGGAACATGTATTAGTTATAGGAAAGGATTCCCAGGCAAGAAAAAGGCCTGCTGCAAATACTACCTGCTACTGTTAGCAGCCTTGGGCTAAAGTCACATTAAAAACCAATCTTCAGGCCTGGCACAATGGCTTAATGACTAAATCCTTGTCTTGCATGTGCTGTGTTGTGCTCCCTGTTGTCCGTCTTTGGCCTGAAAAATTTCCCGTGTGGGCCGCCAGCCGCCCTGCAGCGACACTAAAATGACGAGGCATACTCTGAGGGTCTGGGAAAAGCCAAAACTGCAACCGCACCCTTCACTGCCAAAAGCGGCTGTGTTTAAATCTTTCTCTCTGCTGCTCCTATCCCCATTGGCCTTAGCTTTCCTCCCCGCTTCTCCAGCCCTCCTCCGCCACCCTTCTTCCCGTACTTTATGATGCATTTCTGCGTTCTTGTCCCCGTACGTAGGTCTTACTGCTTCTGTACCACTTTTCCAGCCCTCTCTCCGCCACCCTTCTTCCCGCCGACCCTCTCCTCTTGCTCCGGCGCTCGTTCCTTTCCCTGTCCGTCTTCCCCTGCCCTGTTCTTCTCACTCCAGCCCTCGTTCTCCTCCCCGTCTTTCCCCATCGTCCCAGTCTTTCTCCGTTGTAGTCTCCATCTTTCTCGTTGTGGTCGTCATTGTCCCCTAGCTTTTACCGGCTGCTTTTATATCATTCTCCACCAATCACTTCTCCCCATGGGTCCACTTGGCACTATGTGATAGGCCAGTAGCAATGACATAATTGCAGCGAGGGCATTAGCCTCTCTGTGACTTCCTGTTTACGTGCAAGCAAGAATGGCTCCACCTCCTGGCCCTGGGACAGCCCCCATCTTGCAACGGCCCCTCCCAATCCCAGGAGCGGCTTTAGCCCCTCCCCCCCATTTCCCACAGTTCTGGGATCCCATTTGGGGGCAAGTTCATGCCCTGGATGCTCCATTTCCTATCCAGCTCCCTGCTTTGGCCTAGGAAAGCAACAGTGGAATGCC
This sequence comes from Ochotona princeps, assembly GCF_030435755.1. NCBI lineage: Eukaryota > Metazoa > Chordata > Mammalia > Lagomorpha > Ochotonidae > Ochotona > Ochotona princeps. Next base: position 55,397,550 of record NC_080833.1, read on the forward strand.
CACAGCCTTGGGACCCTGCACCCACAGAAGACCCAGAGGAGACTCCTGACTCTGGCTTTAGATTGGCTGAGCTCCGGCCGTTGCCACTTGAGGAGTGAGCTAGTGAGTAGAAGATCTTTCTCCTCTCTGTACATATGACTTTCCAATAAAAATAAATAAATCTTAAAATCTTCACATGCACCGAACTCAAATGAGAAAGCAGTCACCTTGAAAAGTTGAATGTGTTGCTCAGTGCAACAATCTGGATGCTGTTGCACCTGCTTCCCCAAGTCAAATCTTAAGTCTGCAGGGAAGATGTGTGTTGCAGGGTAGGAAACCTATATTGCTTGTAAACATCCTATTGTCTCAGCTTTTCTCCCACAGGCCTCGATTCTGGAGATAGGGAATTCCCTCAAATTGGGGAGAAAACAACAAAAAGAATGGAGGTAATATGCTCTCAAAATAGCAGAAATGCAGGCCTTAACTCTAGCAAGACAGTGGAGTGGGGCAATAAATAAGAGGCTGGAATCACAGGCACTGGATAGAAACACAGCAAGCCAAAGTGTGCGATCTGGTGCCATCTGCTTTCCAAGAACTCCTTAGTCACTGAGGTAGCCCTCTTCATCTTACCTCGTCTTAGGGAAGGACCGCGGGTGCATTTCTTCAAGGTGGCAAGATGGGACCTCAGATCTGCTTTTTTTAAAATCTTACATGTCTTAACCTGCTATACCACAAAGCTTTCTGATTTTACATTTCTTAACACTGAAACATGGTATTTGACTATTTTTCTAAAAATCCTCTCTACCTCAGAGCAAAAGAGCCAATGTCTGTTTTGTGTCAGCAAGGACTGGCTCGCAATTCCACTGTCCAATAATGAAAACTCCAGGCTTGTTTACCCACCCCTAAAGACTGACAGTAAAAGTTTGTCTAAAGGAATAAAATGTGTCAATATGAAAGAAAAAAAAACCCACCTAACACATAGCAAAGGTTGAATAAGTTTGACTTTGGTATGGCAGACATTCTACAACCATTACCTTTTTGCTCCACTACAAACATTAATTTGGGGGGAAACTCTTAAAAAAATTGTTTTAAATCATCTTTAAAATGCTCTTAATGGGTAACGTTGGCTGAGTGGTTCAGATGCTAGTTAAGCAGCCCATGTACCACAGTGGCATGGCTGGGCTTTCGGAATGGCAGCCTTGTGTTTCTGCTACACTTTGCTCCAGTATTCTGATCCCCACCTGATGGCAATCCACAGAGTCAGCGATCCTATTCTAGGGCTAGTCTGGTTTAGTGTAGTTCCTAGCAACATCGGTAACCCTGGGCCAATATGGTTTGCAGGACATTTCTCTTATTGTGGTTGCTTTGTGGTTTTTGCTTTTATGTTTTGATGGCTTTCAGCAGGTATATGGCACAAGGGCACCACCTGGACTTACTGACTACATTCTCCTGCATCCACTGTCCCTGCCTGGTGCCTGTAAGTTATGAATTTGCCAACCTCTGACCTAACTGTATGCTCCAAATACTCCAGCTCATATAATCTTTCTAAAATGCCCACGAAGCCAGGTTATCTGCCTTGCCTTGCACACAAACTCTAGCTATTAATTGCCTACTCTGTGTTTAAAGTTACTCATTCAACAACCTGTCAACTTACAATGTACCAAGCACTTTTTCCGGTATCCAGGATAGTGCAGTAAACAAAATAGACTAAAAAAAATTTTTTTTGAATTTATTGTTATTGGAAAGGCAAATTCACAGAGAGAAGGAACAAAAGATCTTCTGTTTGCTGGGTCACGCCCCAACTGGCTGCAATGGCTGAAACTGAGCCGATCAGGAGCTTCTTCCAGATCTCCCATGTGGGCTCGGTGGCCCAAGGCTTTAGGTCATCCTCTACTGCTTTCCCAGGCCACAGCAGGGAGCTGGATGGGAAGTGGAGCAGCTGGGACAGGAACTGGCACTCATATGGGATCCCAGCACATGCAAGGCAAGGATTTAACCACTGAGCCATCATGCTGGGCCCAATCTCTACCTTCTGAAGTCTTAACTGATTACAACACATGTTATGCGAGAAGGGAAATGGGGAATGAGGTGAGGCAGGCTGCGGTTTCAAACAGGAGTAGGAAAGATCCAGGGGTGGATGTGTGTGCACTAGAGACAGGGAAAAGCAGTCCAGAGGCCTGGAATGCTCGAGGGCTGTCCGGCCCAGGATCACCATGGGCAAATCCTAGCTGTCCATTAGGAATCCATGCAACTGTCATTGCTAGAAAACCTTTCCTAGAATTCCCAGGTGGAACAAAATGTTTCTTCCAACACATTGTTGTGTTTTGGGGAACATGTTTATTTTCCATGAACCTTATTTCTGTTTTGGCTTGAGACTGAAGAGGAGTTTAAGACTACTAAGTTGTTATTTGTATCCATTCCCTGGCCTGAGTAGTGTGAACTGCAATCCAGCCTTCCAGCAGAGAACTAAGCAGGGTGCCTGCATGCCATCAGTCCAGTGCGCAACCTCAGACTGAGCGGCCGGAGCTGGGCTAGCCCATTCACCCTGAAATTCCTCCCTAGGCAGCGTTTCTAGCATCAGTGTGTTCTTTTTAAATCTCTTAACATCTCTCATCCCATTCTTTTTGTTGTTGTTAAGATTTGTGTATTTTTATTGGAAAGTCAGATTTACAGAGAGAAGGAGAGACAGAAAGACCTTCTGTCCGCTGATTCACTCCCCAAGTGGGTGCAGGGTCCCAAGGCTTTGGGCCATCCTCAACTGCTCTCCCAGGCCTCAAGCAGGGAGCTGGATAGGAAGTGGAGCTGCTGGAATTAGAACCAGAACCCATATGGGATCCCAGTGTGTGCAGGGCGAGGACCTTAGCCACTAGGCTACTGTGCTGGGCCCCTCCCATCCACTCTTAGACACAATTAAGTACACTTTGGTGATGCTGTCAGTCTCTCAAAAATATTCACTCCCTGAAGAATAAATCACCTGAGTAAGCAGACATAAGGCACTCCTAACAAAATTCTTCTACTGACTTGTCTTAACACACAGCAGTGTTACTAGGAATGCAATGTCATTACTAAGAAAAGGGCTTTAGAATGAAAGTGCAGATTCTGAATCTGTCAGCTGAGTGAGACAAAGCTGTTAACCTTGTTTAAGCCACCATTTGTGCATCTGCCAAGTGCTGTCAGGACCAAAACTACATGAAGCCACAATTTCGGGCCCATCTGGTGACAGCACACCCATCAGCCAGTTAGGACCGACCTGGTGACGGCACACCCATCCATCAGCACTTATCCCCAGCACTAGCTGTTGCCACAAGAGGGCAGCCATAGCACAGCTTTCCTGGCATGACTGCCCTCTCAAATTCCACCAGTCGCCAACTCCTGCTTAAAGGCTCAGCCTTTAAGTACGTGAACTTTGAGGAATGGCATCTGACAAGCATACGCTGGTAGGTGATTTCTATGCCACCAAGTCTGTTAGAGACTCAGAGAAACAGGAATCTCACATCATCAGTGAAGTGCCAGTGGTGCTAGGAGTCAGCAGACAGGGGTTTCAGTAGAGTTCCAATACTATGCTGGGCAGTTATACCTCCTTGAGCTTCCTCTGTAAAACATGTGGCTTTACAAATAGATAAAATGGAAACAGAGAACCCAAGTGATGAGACCTGCAGGGCACAAGAATGGGAGAGGGAAGGTACTGGTAGTTGCCTACCTGCTATGGGTATGCAAAGGTACCAGCTCCATGTTCCACTCACTCAAGTGGAGTGTTCCCAGATAACCTTCTCTTGCTCTGCTGCAAGGCAGCCTTGTGACACAAACCAGCAGAAGTCTGAATGAAAGGGCACGTATTGACTGCCTTGTGGCAGAGTGGGTCAAGCCAATACTTGCAACACTAGCATCCATATCAGAGCATCAGCTTAGGTCCCAGCTGCTCTATTTCATATGGCTTCATGCTAATTCAGCGAAAGGCAACGAATGGCCCAAATGCTTCAGTGAGACGACATGAGCGAGCTGGACGGAGTTCTGAGCTCCTGCCTTTGGCACGAACCACCCGGGCAGTTGCAGCCATTTAGGAAGTGACCCCACAGATGAAAATGAATGAATAGATGGACCCAGCACAACGATTTAACTGGCTGATCCTCTCCCTGCAAGCTGGGATCCCATACAGGCACTGATTCGTGTCTTGGCTGTCCTGCTTCCCATCCAGCTCCCTGCTTGTGGCCTGGGAAAACAGTCGAGGACGGCCCAAAGCCTTGGGACCCTGCACCCATGTGGGAGATGCAGAGGAAGTTCCTGGCTTCGGATTGCTTCAGCGCTGGCCATTGCAGACACCTGGGGAGTGAACCTGAGACAGTCCAAGCCTGCAAAAACCTTGGCCACACCTTCAAGTGCGTGGCACAAAAATTGTCCAGCCGTTTCCTGACTGATTGAGAGACCACCCGTGGGTGACATCTTCCCCACAGATTCTTGCCCAACTGGGAGGGGTCAGGGAAGGCTTAAAACTATCCCAAGACTCTTCTGAAACCTTTGGTGTCTCCCCTTTCTTTCAAGAGGCACCCCACCTCCCAGCTCTCCGGTAGGTGCTTTCCCCTTCCCTCTCTCTTTTATATTCACCTGGTCACTGTGCAAATAAAACCACTCTGTCTGCCACGATCGCCAGCTTTTTATTTCTGTAGTAAACCGAGGAAAGAACCCACTGTGCTTATCTGGTAACAATCCAGCAGATGGAAGATCTCTCAGTCCTCCTTCTCTGTGAACCTGCCTTTGCAAGAAAAATGAGTCTTTTAAACGATATTTAACAAATAAAAAGAGCATGTGTCTCTAACAGATTACAAAGAAAAAAAGCCACTCAAAGGATTTTTAAAAAGTTGATTAAAACACACATAAGGACAGTCACTCCAACAAAGGGTGTTGGCATACATGCTGTAGAACATTCTCACCCCATCTCGTTCTCTTTTTTCAAAATAAAAATGGTGTTGCAAAAAGATACCAATATGCAAAAGATCTTTTACATTGTATACAGGAGCTTCAAAAATGTCACGAAAAATACCTGTTCGGTAAGAACTATGCATGGACTTCAGGATTTAACACATTAATGTGCTCTGAGGAGCTTTTCTTGAATCTGCTTTTTCCAAATGACCTCTCTGATGGATACATTTTGTTTGGCGTTATTTCCTAGTAAAACAGCTGAGACTAAGAAACCTGATTTTGCAGACTGACAGATGCTGAAGGCAGAAAGGCTAGTATTCTTTCCTTCAAATTCACTGCAAGTAGACTGAGCTCAGTAGCCAAATGGCTAAGCCTTGCACACGCTGGGATCCCATATGGGTACCAATTCGTGTCCTGGTGGCTCCACTTCCCATCCAGCTCCCTGCCTATAGCCTGAGAAAGCAGTCAAGGATGGCCCAAAGCCTTGGGACCCTGCACCTGCATGGGAGACCCGGAAGAGGCTCCTGGCTACTGGCTTCAGAGCAGCTCAGCTCTGGCTGTTGCGGCCACTTGTGGAATGAATCAGCAAATGGAAAACCTTTCTGTCTCTCCTCTCTGTACATCTGACTTTTCAATTAAAAAAAAAAATTCATACTACTTATACAAAGCTTTCAAATGGAAATGGGTATGTTCTCTCTTACTTGGTCTGCAGAACTTGAATGCCATCCTCATGCACAGGACAACCCTTGGCTGTTGTATAGACTGTGCACACAGAAAAGAATATGAGTACATGTTTTCAGGAAAAAGTATTTATTTAACGCCATTATAAAAATAGTTAGGCACATAATTTCATGTTTATGTCACCTAATTTACATACCTCAATCCTCAGTATGTTTTAAAAACACTAAAATCACCATTTGGCAAATGGAATCTATAGTCAAGAAATACTGAGAGATATTACCATTTGTAGACCAAAATCAGTTGATTGATCATCAGCATGAGAAAGAAAACATCTGTGAACAAATAATCTCTAAAAAATATTTTTTGTGAGACAATAAATCTAACCAGCAGATTTTTCTTTAAAAAGTACTTTCAAAATAAAGCTTACAAAAAAAACAACTGTAGAGTATCTCCTTATACCACAAAGTGGCACCCTAAGAGTAAGACCTACAGGACAGGTTGGACATCAGAGGCTCACACACACGCCAGCTAGCTCAGCTGGGAAGCAGGCAGCACGCGGTCAAGTGCGCTGGATGCCGAGGGCAAGAGGGGCCATGTGGCTGTACAGGAGCTTCCTGAAAACGACACACCGGGACAGTCTCAATTCTGAAATGCAAGCATCTTCCTCTAGGAAGACAGCTTCCCTGACTTGACATTTACCATCGCATTTTGAAAGTCATTTCATTCTTTAAAACAAAATTTTAAAAAAGGTACAATTATCTGTATCACAAAAGAGCAACAAATTAACAATAATAATAAAAGACACAGAAGATTAAAACCTTTATAGAAGCATTCTGGAGACAATAATATTCAAGCCATGTCTTTCCCAGGCTTTTGCATTTCAGAAGAATAAAGGGAGAACTTGTTTTGCTTGTATTTCACCATGACAGTGTGATGGCAGCCACACTGCCGAGTGCTCGCTATGTACTAAGTATTGTGCTAAGCAGTCCTACATCCATTATCTCGTTTATTTGGAATATTTTCTTCTCTGAGAGGGACAAATAAATTACAAATTTGTCCTTTGGAGGAACCAAGATCACAGTTATGGGGAAGGATATGTGCAATTCCCAGAATTTTAAGAGCTGCATCACTTAGCTCACAGCTATCTGACTAAACAATTTGAGTTACAAGTCTTCTGAGATTAAAAATCTACATTCTCAGGACCAGCACAATAGCCTAGTGGCTAAGGTCCTCGCCTTGCATGTGCCGGGATCCCATATGGTTGCCGGTTCTAATCCCAGCAGCTCTGCTTCCCATCCAGCTCCCTGCTTGAGGCCTGGGAAAGCAGTCGAGGACGGCCCAAAGCCTTGGGACCCTGCACCCGCGTGGGAGACCTGGAAAAGGCTCTTGGCTCCTGGTTTTGGATTGGCTCAGCTCTGGTCGTTGTGGTTACTTGGGGAGTGAACTAGCACATAGATCTTTCTCTCCATATCTCCTTCTCTCTGTATATTTGCACTTCAATTAAAAACAAAGTTATTTTATTTTTATATCTACATTCCCTCTGTACTTGAGGCACCATGAGAATCAGTGACACCAGGACACTGGCGGCTCTTACAGATCACCTTTCCTTTCATGCCTCCTTTAGGATCCAGGCACCACCCCTGGCTAGAGAATTACATGCCACTTGAGCATAAGGATGATGCCAATTCATCTGTTTCCCCAAGCTTAGCAAAATGCCTGGCATGCATACAACAGCTGCTCATTAAAGCTTTGCACACTGAATGAGGCTGTAGGAATGAAAGCAGAGGCAGGCCCAGAGCCCTAGGTGCCCTGCCAGACTGAGCCAATGGGAAGAAACCATCATTCTTTCCAAACCTTGCCCTGGTTCCTGAAACAACAGGCTCACAGAATATGTGCTCACGCACACTGCAAGTTGAAGCCTACAAATGATGGATTCTCAAAGCCAACAGCCGCAAGAGCAACTAAAACTCATGTGACAAGCTGGCCACATACAATCTAGCCAGCGAGGGTTATTTTAATCTGTCTGGCATCACCAAAAGAAGACTGGCCAATGGGGACTTAACTTTCATTAATTCAAGGAGGAAGAGCCAGTACTCACAAAATTTGGCTTTCAGAGTTCCCACACAGTTAGTTCATCTGTCTCGTGGGAAAATTAGCATTTAACTGTAGTCTACCTCTTTTTTCTCCAAGGAGATATAGTTGAAAGATCAAAGAATTTTTGCTAAGATTCCAACATTGGGGCAAAATTTAGATATTCTAGTAGGCTTCAGAATACCTAGTGGTATAGTAATTATTTGCAGGCCTGCAAATAATTGAAAATATAAATTCTAGAAACAGTTGGCCAGTCTACTTAATAATCTGCAACTTAGCTAGGTTGTGCTCCCTTATCTTAGGATGTTGGTGGTAGCTGAACAAAGAATCCAAGAATCAGAACATGGACAGGGCAGAGGCTACAAGCTCTCTGGCTCGGAAAGGTCAGACCAGGCCAAAGTCCTTGAGGTGTAGACACCTCTCATCTACATTTCATGAAACTGTATTTGTCGGGATCTTCTCAATAAACCTGCGGCCGTGGCAGATCTCCAAGGGAACTCTACCGCTAAAAGCCCTGGTTGGCCTCTTCGTCAACACCTCTTACACAGATGCAAAGGCCTTGCAGGTTAAGACAGGGAGGATTCTACAGCCAAAGTTATTTCTAATGCCAAAGCTCCGTCCCTTGTGCGTGTGACAGAGGATCAGAACGGTTAAAACTAGCTCTCACTGCGCACCTTCACTGCTCCTAGGCAAAAATCCGGCAGTGGCAAGCAACACAGAAATGCAAATCAAATCAAATGAGGTCAGTCTGCAAGTGGGCTGAACGCTTCAGGACAGAGGAGGACCTGTCTGCCACCCTAGTCTGTAAAGCTTCCTTGTGAAGGGAAGGGCAGTTAAACAAATGACAGCATGGTTCAGTGGCAAGTACGTGCATTTTAAGTTTTTGACACATAGCTGAATTTCCTCTGAGGCTTGTTTTCTCATTGGTAAGAGATAGGCAATAGGACACAACCTATTTCTAGTCACAAGGTCTCTTGCAGGGACTGACAGAGCGAACCTCGTCATTTTACCTATGGCCACAATGGCAGCAGTGACATCCTGTAGCCACCTTGCAAGACATCCTGTATCCCTAGTACTTATACTTAGCACAATGCCTAGCACACACATAATGCACTAATAAGTCAGATAAATAAAAAATGAGTGAAAGGCTTACTTCTTCCACTCCTGCACAGCAAAAAGGGAACAGCACATTTTCCAGGAATGCACTCTGTCCTTGGGTTCCCAGGGAAGCTAACATGCATAGCAATACACTCTAAAGCCCACTTTTTTTCCCTCAGTGCTGAAGCTGTTGCCTTTGGCAGCCACAGTGATGATGTCATGAAGACAAAAAAGCCGTAAGAAATGAAATTCAGAGAAGATAAATGTCATAAATGTGGCTGCATTTTCAGCAGAAGAAAGGCTGTGTCTCCAGATGCAGCAACAATCTCAGTGAGGACGCTCCAACTGGAGCACATAAAAACATGCAGCCCTCAGGGACACCTGGATATCAAACTATGAAATAAAATATTTTCAAAACACTGATGTTTCACTGTCAGAAGAAAAATAAATTAAAAAGCCCAGTATATTTTCCAGTATGATATAAATTAAGTCAAACAACATATTTAAAATAGAGTCAATTTTAAGTTTCTCTCATAAAAATTTAAAAGGCAGCAATCAATCTCAGATTGTACAAGTGCAAAGGGACAATACTTTCTCCATTATCGAGACATCTCAGTTCTTGCGTGGGAACTGCAGTGTTGGCCCTCATCCAGTCTTGGGCCTGTGTGGCTGAGCCATCCTCATGTCACACTGCGCCTTTCCCCTTGACATCCAGCTTGCTGCTGGCTTCTGATTGCTTGCTCAGCTGCTCTTCAGTGAAAGTGATGTAGGAATACACCAGGCTCCCAGCAATGCTGCAAAGCAGAAAACCACCATTAGAGGGAGGAAGGGAAGGCTTTAGGATGAACATTCTACAAAGTTAATCCCAAAACTTATGCAAACAAAATCATAAGATGAAGGGTCCAATGCCCCCAGAAGGGAATCATACAAGTTCTTCCAATGGGATTATTTAATATGAACTGAAAACAGTTGACATCTTAAATGAGAAAAACATGACAAATATTAAGCATTGTCTAACCCCATCTTATGTAAATGGACATGCATATGTGCATCAGTCAGAATCAAAATTGGCCAAAATCTAGGAGCACAGCAAGACTATCAACAGTGATTACATGTGAATGGGAAGATGACTTTATTTGGTGAATTTTAATTGTATTTTTGCATTTCCAAAAGTAAGCAGTCAAGAGAAGAGTTTCTATAGGAAACATTCCAACAAGTGAGTGACCCATAGACTCTGAGGTTCAGAGCTGGCTTGTCTCTGGCTACACACAAGTTCACCACGGGGCAGAGCTCAGCACCTGTGCCTTCAGCCTTGGACAGTTAGTGGCCAGTACCTCTCATATCCTAGCATATACATCACCACAAATGCTCATTTTGGGGGCAGTGATTATCCTGTTAACACTCTGTGGTGATCTTAAACCCACCTAGAACTCACAGGCTCCTGCCCAGTCACTAGACTGCATGAAGGTATAAGAGCTCCCAGACCCCTGATCCGCCATGGAGATGGCTCCATGGGCCTCTCGTGTGCCTCCAGTTGGCTGGGTGCCTGGTCTGGGCTCTGCTTTAGATTTTTCTTGCCCTGAGTTTGGCCCTCATCTTCTGCCTGTTTGCGTCATCAACTTGCTACTTACCTCAAGTTTGTTCTGCTTTCTTCTGGGCTTGGACATCCTCACTCCTCTCCCACTCTGAAGGAGGTGAGAACTGGCTCATAACTGCACTTGCTTACAATATGTTCTGCATTCCCTGAGACTCTAGTCAAACCTTTACAAGGCCTTCTCCAATCTAACCTTCCTCACCAGACTCTTCCTCATCCTCATCTCAACCTCACAGCACTTATTCATCACTCATTATTTATTCAAGTTTACTATGTGTCAAGCATGTTACATATGCATCTCCTGTCACTGCAATAAACAAGATCCCTTCAAATTGCGTATTTTACAGATGAGGAAATCGAGTCGTGAAGCCCTCACTTGTCCGAGATCACAGAGCTTCCTCGTAAGACACGGTCAGTCTTTCCTCATCACAATGGCTGCATCCCTAACGGGCCCGCTTCACCTGCTGTTGCGGCCATCTGTCCTTACTCCATCTCTATCAGCCTGCAAATTTTCAGGACTTTGTTCTTTTATCTTCACAGGGTTTCTTGTGCAGGGACAGGCACACTGCAGCAACATACCGAATGGGGACGCATAATCCCTTACAAGCTCACCCAAAGAAAGGGTCCTCATGAACTAATCCTTATGCCAATGTTCAATGAGCTTCATCTTCTTCTTTCCTTTTCCTTTAGTCTTTTTGGAGTTCCAGACGCTTCCAGAAATTCATTGCCTCAAGCTGATGACTTCCCTGGTAGTTAGGCTGGTTACCCCAGAGGATGTCTTCCTGAAACCTTCCTGACTAAAGTTAAACACTCCTTGAAGACAAAGCAGAAGGGCTGCTGCTTGCTTTCATCCTCTTCTTTAGCTTCTCCCTCCCACAATAATCTAACATACCACAGCGTCTCCTTCTTTGCCAATACAACATTTCATGTTCACCTTAAGCCTATCTCACCTACAGACAAATAATGGAGAAATACGAACTAGAAGATGACAAAGAAGGGGCCGGCATTGTGGCACAGTGGTCTAAACTGCCACCTGCAATGTTGGCATTCCACCCTGGAGCACTTGCTGGAGTCCCAGCTGCTCGGCTTCCAATGTGCTCCCTGCCAATGTGCCTGGGCAGGCAGCAGAGGATGGCTGAAGTGCGTGGCATCCTTCCACCCAGATGGGAGACCTAGATGGAATTCCTGGTTCCTGGCTTCAGCCAAACCCAGCCCCCAACCATCATACATATTTGGGGAATAAACCGGCAAATGGAATCTCTCTCTCACCCTATACTGCTCTGCCTTTTAAATAAATAAAATAAATCTTTAAGAATAATGACAAAGAATACCCTGGAACTTATTCCAAGCTTAGTTTTACAGATGATCCTGGACACAATCCTAATGTAGTCAGCATAACAACAAAAATAACAAAAAATGTAATCTAGTTAGCTATAGTTCAAGTCCTGAATACACCACCAACTATGAAATCCTAAGAAAATTAAGTAATCTCTCTGAGATTTCACTTCTATTCTAAATCCTATAACAATACTATCACTGGGGCCATCACTGTGGCATAGTAGGGTAAAGCTGCTGCCTCCAACACCAGCATCCCTTATGGGGTCTGGTTCATGTCTCAACTGCTCTGCTTGTGACCCAGCTCCCTGCTCTATGGGCCTGGAAAAGAGACACAAGACAGCCCAAGTAGGAGATCAAGAAGAAGCTTCTGACATTGGCCTGGTCCAGCGCCAAACACTGCAAAGCTATCCGGGGAGTGAACCAGCTCTCCTTCTGTCTTCCATGCTCTTTTTGAGAATCTTTCAAATAAAAAACCTTAAAAACATAATAATCTATAATCTATCCCCACCCATCTTGTCAACCCAGACACTCACAAACCAAAGAAGAGTGAGCAAGACTGGTAACAAAAAGCAGGCTGGTACAACGAACGAGTGCCTTAGTCTGTCCATGTTGCTAAAACAAAATTAACTAAACCAGGTGGGTTTTTAATAACAGAAATGTGTAGTTCTATAGTTGGGAAGACCTAAGGTCAAGGCAGATGTGGGGCATTCTTACTTTTTCATGGGAAGACATTTCACTGTGCCCTCAGATCAAGGAAGGGCTAGGGGATCTCCCTGGGATCCCTTTTATAAGGATACTAACCCATTCTCAATAGCTCCAGCCAATCATCTCCCCAAAGCACTACTTCTTGTGGCAGGGATGAGCTGGGGTGGGAGAGCTGGGCCTAAGTGGCCCATACCGGTATCCACCAGGCCAAGCTATGTCCCCTGCCTGGCCTAGAGGGCCAGCGCCTTGGGCCTTGCCAGTCAGGTCACTGTACCTACTAGCATGCACAAGAGCCAGGGCAAGGGGTGGCTCTTGTAGGTGGAGCTGGGTGTGGGGAAGGGTTGACATCTAAAACATTGTTGCTATGAGCCCACCCAGGATAGTCCAGCACACCTGCCTGTGTGGGCAAGAGCTGGTGATGGTAATGGGCCAAGCAGGAAGGCCAAGAGTCATTGTGCTGGGACTCCTGGCCCAGGCAGCAGCACCCACTATAGGGAAGTACCCATTGATGACTTTCAGTGTCAGCAAGCAGCCTGTACTTTCATCTCATGACACCCTCAGACACATCAGGATCCTGAACCTATGGGTGTGTGGTCTGGCCTCAACACACATGTTGCATGATTGGGCCACCATGGTTGATGACTCGTGTGCAAAGGTGAAGAATGTACTCAGGCGCACACAAAAGACAGCCTACCCAGCCAAAAACCTCAGAAGCCAATAATTTCTCAGAGTATTAAAGATAACGTAGGGAAAAAAAGCCATTGGCACTGAACAGAAAGTCTACGGTTCAGGAAAGGTGTCTATTAGATGAGACAGAGAGATTTCTGAACCTTGGATAGGCAAGACCCATGTCGCCAAATCAGCAGGAAGTAAAAATAGATAATGTCTTGAATCTATAATCTTCACCAACTCTCAAGATTAAGGACTGAAAATCTCAGAGGAGGGAATTAAATGGGACAGTTAGGTAGCTATTGTGGGGTCAGGAATTGGAAACCAAATCTCCATGGCTCTATGTAAATCCCACCCGCCTATCTACCAATCAAATGACCTCCCTCCCAGAAAGTACCTCCCCCACCAGGAACAGGGCAGTATCAGGTAACCACTTCCCTTCTCAGGGACATGGGCAGTCCCCCAATGCAGAGGGGCCCTCTGTCTCTTCCCAGGGACTGAAAAGGCAGAAAGCAAAGAGCTGGTCCCTTCTCCAACTCCAAACAGCCTGGTATGGAGGGAGGCATTTTCTACTCCAGGGAGAGACAGGGAATCAAGTCCAGGCTTTTCTACCAGGCCCAAAAGGTGAAACCCAGTACCAGACACAACCCCAGGGTTCCAGTGCCCAAATGAATGTCCAAAGATAGAACCTTTGGAATCATGAGAGTTCCCCACTGGGGCAAGGATTTTACAAAGTTTTCATGGTAGCTCTAGACCCCACCACCTAAAACAATGTATGAGTGAAAGGCACCTGCCAAATATCTGCTTAGGAATAAATTCATCCTCCTGGCTAGCTTAGAAAATCTCTGAAGACAGAAACTAGTGCAGACTTTTGCTTTGCACTATGCAATTACTTCCTTTAGCATAGTCAGGACAAGCTTCCCAGATGCTTCTCTCCCTGCCTGCCAAGGGTGATCAGAAAAGAAAAACAAATCACGAGTCAGGCAGAAGGCAAGCAAGGAGGCTAGAAATGTTTAAAACAAGGAGAATAATTTTCATCTCAGCCTGCAAGCTCTCCCTCGGCTAACCAGATCCTGGCAAGGGGGAAGAGCTCATGCCATGGAAAGGTTGTTCAATCAGACCATGGAATCTCAGCTCTGCTTCTTACTATGGTAGCTGTGTGACCACATTATATCACTTCTCTGAGCCTCAATTTATTATCACGTGAATGAGGGATGATTTAACAAATGACACAGCAGACAATGCCATCAAGGAGTCGGGACTGTGGCATAGGAGATGTGCTGACAATGGCATCCTACTGAACACTGCTTATGTCCTGGCTGCTCTGCTTCCAATCCAGCCCTCTTCTTATGGCCTGGGAAAGCAGGACAAGATGACCCAAATATCTGGACTCATGTCACACACGTAGGAGACCCTGATGGAGTTCTAAGCTCCTGGATTTGGCCTGACCCAGCCCTACCTATTGTAGCCACTTGAGGACTGAGCCAGAAGATGGAGATTGGTATCTCTCTCTCTCTCTCTCTCTCTCTCTCTCTCTCTCTCTAACTCTGCCTTTCAAATAAATAAATAAATCTGAAGAAAAAAGGATGGCCATCAGATGTATTCCATAAACATTAACCAGCTACCTGTTGCCTTTCCAGAGAGCTATTCATGTCATGTCTTTACTAAGGTAAGTGTTGGTTTGTTGTTACACACACTTTTGAGAACAGAAAAACTTCAGTCACAATCATTTCATCTGCCCCAGAGTTTAAGGGCTTTGCCCAACAGTGAATTTAAAAACAACAAACTTTCAGACCCTTTTGTGGTAACTGTGGAACTCAGAGTCCGTGACACAGGTATCACTTGCTGTAGAAGGGACAGGAGCCACCAGATGCCAAGATCAGAATGCTGGGGAGACGGCCACGGACGTATGCATATGTGAAGATTGCTTTTGCTTTGCTTGTTTTTTTTTTAGGACAATTTTTGGAAAACTAAAGAGAAAAAATGTTAAAATAAATACTTTTTCATCACTTACTGTTCAGTGTTAGTTTCTTTGGAAGAAGGACTTTAAATGATTAAGAACAGTATCTTTTTTTTTCATTCCTGCTACCGCTAACACCTGAAACTACTTATATACGTCCATTACTTGTTCCCTTTCATCTGTGTTCTTTTTTTCTTTTTTCTTCTTAAAAACTCATAAACATGGGCAGAGGACTCCCATTAGAACTAAAAATGCAACACATTTTATTCATTTCCCACACATGAAAGAGGTTTGTTCAAACTGCTAAGTCTCCCTAAAAATAACCTCACACCTACTGCCCACATGACACATTCCCTCCAGGACCTTCAGAGCCAGATCAGCGCAGCTCAGTGGCACAAGGTGGAACTAGAAATATGCAACTCTAGTTCAGGACCCAGGTTCTATACACGTGACAAAACTTAGCTCATAGCTAGCTTGTGGCGCCATCAGAAACAGAATGCAAGTTTTGCTACATTCCACTTCAGTTCTCTTTCGTCATGAATCATGATGTAACCAAGGAGCTTGTGGGCCTATTCAAAAGTACAAGTTATTCCAATAAGATCTCAAACAGAATCCTATAAATAACCTGGAAGATGTTATACCAAGAGCAACTAACTGATAATCCAAAAATGTCCTCTCTCTCTTCAAATGAGACAACCACTGAATCAACACGAAGCTCAATCCTCCTTTCTGGAGAAGGCTGGAAACAGAAGCTCACAGCTAGAATAGAATTATTCTGGAGAGAAGCAGTCTGGAGCTGAGAATTACACACTTCTAAGGAAACAGGCAAAGTCTGTCGCAACGAGAGATCGTGGGTTCAGGCACTGGGCGGAGGTCGCTAAACCTTAGGCCTCAGGAACCAACTCCACAACCCCATACTCGGAGCTGCACCATAACCCAACCCTGAGACTGTACAGACCTGGCCTGACCACACAGACCACACAGACCATAGTTTAAAAACAGTTTTTGCTACGCCACTTAAAAGTTTGCAACCAATGTGGTGACATAATTATAAAGGAATATGAAAATTAAACTCCCTCATTCATCTATTCATCATTTACTAATCAGCTCTGTGACATGGAATGAAGTTAGCAGTTGGGTAATACGGACATGCTTCTTAACTTTTCTGTGAATGGATTATTATTCACAGTACCTCTCTCCTGGGACTACAGAAACATGAAGCACACAGCATTTATTACACTGCTTTGCACAAAGTAAACAAAAGACACTGGGTGGCATGTTCTTATTTTTACTTTTGAATACTTATTATTGACAAGGCACTGGTTTAGATGGGCACAAATATAAATAAGAACCTTAAGTGCTCAAATAGCTGAGAATCTAAATGAGAATGAACAATTATATGATCTACCAGGCTGGGTTATACTTACCCGGCCAATTACTTAAGGAGAGTGTATTAATGGTGAGAACTTGGGCTTAAATTCCAGCCTGACCTGTTTACAATACCAGAGCCATGACGTGTTAGCTGTGCGACACTGGCAGCTCTATGTGAGAGAATCATCATGTTTTTCGAGGGCAGAATGGCTGGCATAGAAAAACAGGCTCAATAAATAACTTTAGAACACATTCAAATTACTCAACCTCTCTCAACTTCAGCCTGAACACTCATAAAACCGTGATTATAACAAAAGCTACACAGATGACATTAGGAATTGTGAAAATCAACAGAAAAAGAATATTTTCAACAAAAGGTAATAGAATAAGTAACTGTCATAAAACACATTTCATAAAAGAACCTTCATTCATATTTTACCACATATATAAAAATTAATCCCAAATGGATTATATGTATAATTTAAAAATAACGTCTAGAAGAAAATGTAACATAAAATCTTTATGATGCTAGGTTAGAAAAAGATTTCTCAGATACAATATTAAAAGCTTAACTCATAAAAGGAAAAACTGGTAATTTGGGCTTCATCAAAATGTAAGTGTTCGGCAGGCATTGTGGCACCCACATCCCATATCAGAATGTTAGCTACTCTGCTTCAGATCCTCCTTCCTCCAGATGTGAATCAGAAGCAGCAGACTCAAGTACTTGAGTCCAGGCACCCAGAATGGAGACCCAGATGGAATTCTTAACTCCCTGAATTAGCTGCAGCTATTGCAGCCAGGAGACTGGACAATCTCTTTCTCTACACTATATTACATATATACAATATTTTTCTGCCTTTCAAGTAGAAAAAAAAAGTGTTTTTGAAGATCTGTTTATTTGAAAGGCAGAGGGATAGAGTCAGAGGGAGAGAGGAAGAGCTTTCATATGCTAATTCACTCCCCAGTGGCTACAATGGCCAGAGCTGGGCCAAGTCAAACCAGCAGCTAGTAGCCCCAACCAGATCTTCCACGTGGGTGCAGGGGCCCAAGCACCTGATTCAACTTCCCCTGCTTTCGCAGGTGCAAATGAGCAGAGAGCTGCATCAGAAGTGGAGCAGCTGGGACTCAAACCAGTGCCCATATGGGATGCTGCCATTACAGGTGGTAGCTTCTCCCATTTTGTCACAATGCCAGGCCCTCCGATTCTTTTCAAATCAACATTTATTTATTTTCAAAACAGACTGTTATGAGAATGAAAAAGTCAAGGCACAAACTGGAAAACAGTATTTGTAAATCACATATCTAATGTGAACTTGTGTCTACAATATATACAGAATTCTAAGTATTTAATCAGAAAAAAAACAATTTTCAAAAATGGGCAAAATACTTAAACAGCCATTCAACCTGAATATACATAGATAGCAAATACGCAGACACAAGAGAAGATGCTCAACATCATTAATAATTGTTTAATTAAAATCATAACAAAATACAACTGCAGATCTAGTAAAATGGTTAAAACAAAACAAACAACAAACAACAACAACAAAACACCTGACAACACCATGGATCAGGATGTGGAGTAACTGAAGCTCCTACACACTGCTGGTAGTTCTGCAAATGGTTCTGACGATTTGCAACCCAGTGTGGCAATTTCTTATGCCATCAATCATATATGGAGCATATCACTAATAAACATTTATCCTAAGTGCAATTAAATCTTAGGTACACTCCTTTCTAAGCAAATGTTGATACCTAATACAAAAATAGCTAAAAACTAGAAAACAACAGCACGGCTTTTAATTGTTAAAAGGATAAACTACAAGATGTCTATATTACAGAATACTACTAAACAAGCAAAACGTATAGGCTGATACATGCAAAACCATAGACAGAAAGTCAAATGAAGTCCATCGAATGAAAAAGCCAGTCTCAAAAGCCACAAGCCTTATGTGGCATGCATATGACATTTTGGAAACCATACAGACAAAATGCAATCTTTGCAGTGCAATAGGAACAGTTAATTCCAGGGATGCAGCGAGGTCTGAGGTGTGTAACAGAAGTATTATGTGATCTGCTCACCATGGCAGTGGTAGTAATCTGACTATATACATTTGCAAAACTCGTAGAATTATACCTTTGAAAAGATGTGTTTTACTGTATTTAACCATGCATTTTTTTCTTCAGTGTAATACCAAGCAAAGAAAGAAAGATGAGTTCCAAAAATCTAAGCAGTGTAGCTGGCACAGCTCCAAGGGTGGTGACATCAGCATCAGGAAAGGCAACATGACTCAGGCCTCTGCTACAGGCCTGGCCAGGAGCTCGATGGAGGCTCAGGAGCATGTGCTGTCTCAGTACTGCTTGCTCCCCAGCTTCTCTGCTACTTTTTTGGCTTGGCTGAGCTACTCAGGAATCAGCTACTGGAAAAAGGCCTTCGGGGAACTGGAGAAAGACAAGCAGCAAACAGATTCTTCATGGCAAGAAAGCCTCCTTAAATCAGAGTTGGGTACAACCTGAGTAGCTGGCTCCTGCTTCCTGCACTTGAACTATCCAAATAGACTGTTGGAACTTTATTAGAGCAACAAAGAAACTAGGCAGGGAGTTAGATGTGTCCATACTGAATCACAGGCACTTTTAAGGATATAGTTCAGAGGGAGACTTCCTTCAAAGCTCAGTCTACCAAAAGTTGACAGACAACATTTCCAAGCAAAGTGAAATCTATAGTCAGACACTCCTGAATCTTTTTGCATTAGAAAGGGCAGGGCAATGCCCACAACCTGATCCTGCTTACTGTCCAGTGGAGGAAGATCAAAGAAGTGTAAATAAAATGATAATCTTCATCTTAGCAAAAAAAAAAGTAGGAAGAAAATGAGAAATTACACTTTCTAATCAAAAATTGAAATGTACACTGTAATGAAACCATACCTGAGTAATGATGCCTGGATTCTAATCCCAAACTGCAAATAACCTGAATGCTAACTGTATTCTAAATATGTAATAAGTCAGGGATCAAAAATAGATGATATACAAGTTAAAATAAGAAAACAATTAGAAATCATTAAAAATATGAAAAAAGGAATGACACAAACCAAAGCTCTGGAAGATTTTTAAAGTCGCTGATTTTGACATGTTACTGTTTCACACGTTGTAATATTCCAAATACTCAGGCTCCTAGAAAGTTGTTTTATTTTCTAAATAGTCTACAAACATTCAAGGAACTCAAACAATGAGATGAAAAAAAAATCCAATTGGAAGATGGGCAACAGATCCACTACTTTACTAAAGCGCGTACACACACACACACACACACACACACAGGCTCTCATTGACTGCTTTACTTCATGATCTCCCAACAACAGCCTCAAGGTGAGAACAACGCTGGAGCAGGGAATACAGTCCAGGTTTCCAATGTAGGTGGCAAGAACCCAAACACCTGAGTCAACCATGGTGCCTGCTGGGGTCTGAACTGGCAGAAAACTAGAATCAGTAACCAGAGCTGAGAATCAAATCCAGACATGCCATGGTGGACATCTGCTCCCCAGGGTAACAAGTCTAAGTAGCTCTCAAAGGAAGATATACAAATTGCCAACAGGCACCTGAAAAAATGCTTGACACCTCTAACCACCAGGAAATGAAAATCAAAACCACAATGAGATGTCACATCACTCCAGTTAGATTAGTTACTACCAAAAAGGCAAATGATACCAAGAGCTTGCAAAGATGTGGATAAAAGGGAAGCTGTTACACAGTTGTTTTTTTCCTTCCAGTTCTTTTCTTTTTATTCTCTTGATCTGCTAGTGGGGAAGAGAAGTGGACCACTCCTTGCTATCAAACTACGTCAGCTCCTGGGGATAGGGGATGGTCATTTGACACCGGCTTAAAGTCCGATGTGGGGAGGAATGTTCCAAGGGTGTTACACAAGTGGTTTTGATAGTTCTCAGACACTGTTGGCTTTCTTGCACTGGGGTTAAGAAAATCTTTCAAAGGTCTATTGGCTGACCAAGTTCATACAGTGTGCATTGATAGACTCAGACTCTGCTGCAAAGCTTGATCAGGAGAGTTGACCAACCTATTCTGCTTTCCATCCTCAAATGAGGCACACGACATCCTCTGTTGGCCTAGATGAGCTATCACGTCAACCATGTGCATCTAGGCACTCTATGCACTGCACAGGCATCAACAACTGAGAAGGCCCAGCCCCAACATAGGCTTTCCAAGGTTACACCGTGTATCCTCTGATTTTCCCCTTGACTTGGATTTAAGACCAGTGATCCGGTTGGGGAGTCCCTCAAGAAGTCTCACCTGGAGTAACCTGACTTAACTCTTGTGTGTGCCAGCTGGTGCAGGGTTATGCTCAGTCCATCTCCTGCACCAGCCAACATACATACTGTTGGATACAGCTCATAGTCAGTTCTGCCCTCAGCTCCATCTCATGCAAACTGACAGGTGTGGCTGCCTAGCCCAGCCCAGCCTGCCACAGGCTCAGTCCTCACACACACACACCAGCGGGTACCGTGGCTCTGGCGCTCAGGCTCACCAGCAGGAGCTGCAGTGAGCACGACAGCAGTGCCATGCCCACAGCCAGCCCCCAATCCTGTCAAGGGTACTGCAGTCCAGCCTTACATGATTTGTAACAAGTCTTGGCACTTGCCACCTGGTCCTGCTGCCTAGCCCTGCTGGTGAGTATCCATTTTGACTCTCTTACTTGTCAGTGGATATGGTGGCCTCGCTGAGTCTGGCTCACCCCCAGACCCAGCCCAAATACCGGCCAATGGGTGCTGCATTCCTGCACAGACTGGACAACCCTCAGTCCCAGCTCTTACGCTCACTGTGGAAGCAGCATCCCGGCAGGGGAATCCCCTACCAGGCTTGCTCCCAGTCCTGGGACTTGTATGTGCCAGTAGGTGCTGTGCCCAGACTGAGATGGCCCATCCCCCAGTCTCAGCATTAGTTAACAGGTGCTGCAGCCCAGCTTAGCCCAACCCTCTCCCATTCCCAGCTCTTGCTGGTGGGTACAACAGCCTAGCCCAGCCTGGCCCACATCCAGCCCCAGCCCTCATATGAACTGGCAGATGTTATGGTCCAATCTTGCCTGGCCTATATCCCATCCTGGCTCTTGCTTGTGCCAGTGTGTGCTGTGGACTAGCCCAACCCAGGCTGCCCCCAGACCCAGTCCACACATGCTGACAGGTGCTGCCCCTAGTCTCAGCTTCTGTACCCACCAGTGGGAGCCATGGCCTCGCAAGGGAGTTCCACAAGTTCCCCTCCAGGTTTATTTCTGGTCCCAGACCTTACAAGTGTTGGCCTGACGCAGCCTCTCCCCACTCCTAGCATTCACCAGCAGGTACAGTCATCCAGCCTGGCTTGGCCCACACACATTCTGGTCCTTACTGGTGGATGCCATAGCCTAGCCCAGCGAGGCCCACTCCCAATTCTGCCTTCTATGTGAACCAGGTGCTGCAGCCTAGCCTGGCCTGTCCTACATCCATTCTGGCTCTCGCAAACTCCACAAGGTGCTGAAGCCTAGCCCAGTCTGGTCCGCTGTCAGACCCAGCCCACATGCATGCCAGCAACAGGTGCTCAAGTCTTACCCAGCCTGTCTGCCCACAGCCTCAGCTCTCACACTCACCAGTGGGGCTACAGCCTCACAGGGATTCCCCAAAGTTCCTCTACCAGGCCAGGCAGTTCCCCACCCCGATCTTGTACATGTTGGTGGGTGCTTTGACCCATTTTGGCATAGCCCACCTGCAGTTTCAGCTCTCAGTGGCACATACTGCAGCCTAGCCTAGCTCAGCCAGGCATAGTCCCCACTGCATCCTGGCTCTCAAGCATTTCAGCAGGTGCTGTGGCCTGCACCAGCCTGGCCTGTCCACAGACCTGGCTCACACATATGCTGAATGCTCCAGCCTTACTTGGTCTAGCCCACCACCTCAGGTTTGTGCTCCTCAGCAGGAGCTGCATCCCAGTAAGGGAGTTTTCATGTTCTCTTACCAGACCTGCCCTCAGTCCCAGATCTCACACATACTGGCAGGTGCCATGGCCCTGCTTAGCACGGTATGCTCTCACACCTGGTCTTTGCATGCACCAGCAGGTGCTGCAGCCCGACTCAGCCTGGCCTCTTCCCAGCCCCAGCTCCTGCAAGTATCAGGTGAGTTCTGTAATCCAGCCTGGTGCAGTCTGTCACCACCCCAGCATGCAAACCAGCATGTTCTGTAGTCCTATAGAGGCTAGCCAACAAGTCCTCTACAGGATCTGTCCCAAGATCCAGTTTTCTCATGTTCCGATGGGTGCTGCAGCTCAGCCTGATGTGGCCCATGCCCTGCCCTAAAACACATGGGCAGGTACTGCGGTCTAGCCCAACCAGGCTTGCCCCTTAGCTCCAGCTCTCGCATCCACCACTAGGCAGCAAGTGATGCTACTTAGCCCAGCCCAGGTCTCCAATGGAGGTAGGTATCAGATCTGACCCAGAGATAACCTTCAGTTTCTCTCCTCTAGACTACCCATCTCAGCTCCCTCACCTTCCTTCAAGTGCAGTGGCTCAGTCCTCAGAAACTCCCAGAAGTCATTGCTGCTCTATCAAACATGCTCTCAGTGGCTCCCACTCCAACACCTCTCCAGGCAGTATCTGTAGCCACCCCTGCCAGGCTCCTGCCTTCAGTTTGGCTTAGCTCCGGCTGTTGCGGCCACTTGGGGAGTGAAACAATGGATGGAAGATCTTCTTCTCTGTATATCTGATTTTCCAATAAAATAAGTAAATCTTTAAAAAAAGGAAAATGGAGCACACACATACCATTGTATATTATTCAGCTCCAAAAAAGAATATCCCTGGCATCTACAATAATATAGATGGAATTGGAGGTCATTACACTAAATGAAACAAGTAAAGCATAGAACGACAATCATTGTATGATTTTGCTCATAACTGTAATCTAAAGAAAAAGATCTGACAGAAGCTTAGAACAGAATAGTGGTTACCAAAGCCTGGGGAGAGTAGAATGGGGTAAGAGGAAAAACTGATTAAGGGATATTAAGGAATTTTTTTTGCCAGAAAGAGATGATAAATTGTTGGTGAGATACAGATCTGGTGTAAGATTTGGTTCATTGGCGTGGAAGGCAAAGTTACAGACAGAGAGAGGGCAAGAGAGATCTTTTCATCCTCTGGTTCACTCCCCAAATGGCAGGAGCAGCCAGGGGTGAAGCCAGGGGCTTCCCCCGGGCCTTCCACATAGTTACAAGGGCCAGGCATTGGGGTCATCCTCTGCTGATTTTCCAGAACCACTAGTAGGGAGTTGGATTGGGAGTAATGCAGTGGGACTCAACTCAATACCCAGATGGAGGGCTGGCATTGCAGATGACAATTCAACCCACTATGCCACAATTCCAGCCCCAAGAAAAATATTTTTACCCTGATTCGAACATCATACATGCGGAAAAACATCATGTAATATTTATAAATATAGTCTTTATGTACGTTAAAAAATTCTAAAAGCTTACAATGCAAAAAAATACATCTAGCTTTTTAAAATTTCTTTCACAGTTTCACCTGAAATATGCTAGGTACAGATAAACTTGCAAATATTGAAGGTATATCATTTGCCGAGTTTGGGTATGTAAACACACCTGTGATACTGTCACCACATCTCACATCACTTCTAAAAGTTCTTGACCATTTTCAGGTACTGTCTTAACTGTATTGTTAACTGCAAGTACTGATACACAGTTGATTTGTCCAACTTCTTCATCCTATATAACGTTATTATTACTGAACAACTCCTGTTCTCCCTGGCTTGCAATTCCCTGGCCATAACTCAAAAATGTTATGACTGAAAAGGATCTTTCGTGTAACACAGGTTGCCCCCTTCATTAATTAAGTAGCAATTCTAAACAAAGGTAGTGATAGGTTTAAGGCCAGACAGCAACAGTTGTGACATAGTTATTCTTTAGCCCTGAACTTCCTGAGAACATGACACTGCCATCTGGCACAATAATCAAATGACTGTTCGTTGAAGGCCAAGTCAAAGAGAGTTCAACTTGCACAAAAGGTTCCCCAAACATACTATGTATCTTTTGGGTCCATTTTATCTTTCTTAAAAAATACCTTATGTAGAGTCACTAAGTATCTGTGCATAGCAGGCATTTCAAAGATGATGGTGTACACAAGTTGGCAACCTGACAGCTCAGGACAGGTGTCTGGCCCCAGGTAAAGGATGCCTCCATCCTTTACCCAAAACACCCATGTTGAACTCCTGCCTGTGGTTTCTGACCCCAGCGTCCGACTCACTCAGGCTCTGGGAACCAGATGTAATGGGTCAAGTGACTTTTCTAATCACCCAGGTGGGAGACCCTGATTGAGTTCTCAGTGCTTAGCTTCAGCCCCAGCTGTTGTAAATATTTGGGGCGTAAACTAACAGATGGAAACATGTGATCTAACCATCTTCCTGTACTCTCTTAAATGAGTAATTAATTTAAAAAGTAAATAATTTAACTGTACTGTAACATTATAGTTTAAATTCTACTGGTCAACATAGTTGTATATGACTAAAAAAAAAACTTACTTACCTTATATTTAAGCCAATGAAGTTTGTCCATGTGAAAATATAATCTCCACCAAAGACCATTCCAATATAAGTTATTAATATATTCTAAAATAAAAAAGGGAATACACTGTAACATACGTTTAACTGAGCTTTCAAAATGTAAATGTAGAAGTCCAGTTGCCTAATGGATAAGTTATCGTCCTTCAAATACAAACGCATACTCATCCCTGTAGTGACTTAAATATCTATCCTTAAAATATAAAAATAAAAACTACTGCCAGGGCCCGGCGGCGTGGCCTTGTGGCTAAAGTCCTCGCCTTGAAAGCCCTGGGATCCCATATGGGCGCCGGTTCTAATCCCAGCAGCTCCACTTCCCATCCAGCTCCCTGCTTGTGGCCTGGGAAAGCAGTTGAGGACGGCCCAATGCTTTGGGACACTGCACCCACGTGGGAGGCCTGGAAGAGGTTCCAGGTTCCCGGCATCGGATCGGCGCGCATCGGCCCGTTGCGGCTCACTTGGGGAGTGAATCATCGGACAGATCTTCCTCTCTGTCTCTCCTCCTCTGTGTAAATCTGGCTGTAATAAAATGAATAAATCTTTAAAAAAAAAAAAAAAAACTACTGCCAGCAACATCCCTAAAATGAGGGCAGTAAGAGCAATTTAATAGGAGAAATCAATGCTGTTCACCTGTTTCCAATCTATCCCTCTAAAAGACAAATGCTTTTGCCAATATTGGGGGGAGAAAAGACTAGCCAGATTATCAAACTTTCCCAAAGAAGCACTGCTGTTTCCAGGGCAGAAAACAAAGTCACACTTAGCAGTCGTAGAAGGTCAGCTTCTTCCTCCGCTGAGATAACTGTTGGCTTGTGAGGGAGGAAGGGAAAGCCGTGTGTATGAGAGCATCTTTCCTTCCTCCTTTTAAAAAGGAAACAAGGCTTTGCCAACATGAAGACTGCTTTCAGAGGCATCTTCCACTTTGTTAAGAAACATATGCGAAGACATCTCAAAATAGTACACACCAAATCATCTCTCCCAACACCACCAGGCAAAAACACCTGCTGGCTCCATCTAACCATCCTCAAACAAAACAAAAGTGAAAAACAATTTTCCAAAGTTATCATCCGGTTCCTCCCCTATCTCTTCAAGTTTATTATAAGTTGTGGCTTCCCCGTCTGCTGTTATAACTGCCATGAATTGCAAATGTCAGGAATGGTTTTTAGTAACCTCATCTCTCCTAGATTAGGCTTATGAGACAGAAAAAGTGAAGTGCTATAGTGTTCTTAAAGGCCAACAACAAATTTCAAAAGTATTTTTATTCCAGAGTGTCCTTGAAGAGCATTCAAGATGGTGACAGCCAACTTGGGTCCTAAGCAAGGGAAGTCAGGTTGCCTTAGAGTAGATTTTCTTAGTATTTGAAGGGAAAATTCATGTAACCACAAATCAGGCCAGTGGGTAATACTGGAAAATTAAGTGGCAAGATCTTTCTGTGCATTCAGGGATAGCGGGAGAAGGTGATTAGTTTATATGATTTGCCCAGTGAACTTCGGCAAGAAAAAGAACACAGAGTCCACAGCTTGCTCCAAATCAGAAGTACGGGCTGGCACTGTAATAGCACAGTGAGTTAAGCTGCTACCTGCAGCACAAGCATCCCATGTATCCCAGCCGCTCCACTTCCAATCCAGCTCCCTGATAATGAGCTGGGCAAGCAGAACAAGATGACACAAGCACTAGGACCCCTGCAGCAACAAGGAAGACCAGGGTGACGCTCCTAGCTCTGGCCTGGCCCAGTCATGGCCACTGTGGCCATTTAGAACCAGTAGACAGAAGACTTTCTCTCTTTCTCTCTTTCTCTTTCTCTCTCTCTCTCTCTCCTCTCTGAAATTCCACCTTTCAAATAAACAAATCTTAAAAGACAAACTGCACATATATGCTAGATCATCTTTAGCAAGATTTACTAATCAGGAAAAGCCAGTAACATCCCCCAAATACACAAATACAGAGTACCAGGAAGCCTAGAAGACTGTCCTGGTAGCCAAAAACTAACTGCAAATCTCACACTTGCCTACACTTAGAAACCTGGTGTAAAATGCAGATTTCCAGGCTGTATTCTAGAAATTCCGATTCAATGTATCTGGCACCAGCCTAGAATTTCCATCTTTACATAGTTTTCCTAAGTGATTTTCTCACCACTCCAGAGAAACAAGTCATACTGCTCGCAGGGTTTGCACTGCTGGGGCTCTTAGGCCCAGAAGGAGGTTGCACGTTCCTGAGTGGGCTGTGCTTGGGAGGCTAAGGCAGAAGCTCCACTGCAGCCCAGGAGGCCCCAGTGGCACCCATGTGTCTGAAGGTGCCAGCCATCCTTCATCCAACAGAGACCCCACGCGGCAGTGAGGAGCAAAAGCAGCAATGAACTGATCAAACAATCCAATCAATCCTCTCCCTCCAGAGTCTGACTAAGTCATGGAGCTCTTGGACTATCAGGAAGAGGAACATACATCAAAAGAAAAGTAGAGATTTTATGTTGATGAAAACATAACAGTATTAGTATCCCATGCTGAAAATGACACAGTACACTGAGAAATTCCAAGCAAATACGTTTAGTTATTAAAATTAAACATGGACTTTCATGCACCATTTTTCTCCGTGGCTAAAAACATGGCACCACTTTCCCTATCTCTCAAGTTCTCACTGCCATTAGTGTGAAAATGTGAGCTATCTATTTTGTTCTTGAAGCATTCACTCTACAAAATCAATACTGAGATGAGAGCTAATCTGGGGGACGGGGTGGCTACAGCAGTCTCAGCCAGCTCAAGTCTGAAGGCATAGTAAGTATCTCCACTTCCCTGACCTGGAGTCATAGACTTGATTTAACCCAATCTAATTCCTAAAATTAGATCAGATAGATACCACTCCAGTGGGGGTAGAGGGAGAAATCTGGAAGACCAACAAACACATTACTACCTTTCTGGTCTCTGGCACCAGAAAGGAATTCATAGGACATCTTCCCCCACCCCCTGCTATCCCCAAGATCAAGGACCCATCTCTCTCTCTCTCTGGATGTTTCTACAAAGCAAGTGCGCTTTGCTAAGTCATTAGAAACTCAGATGTACTGTGGCCTCACACAGGAGGCCTCAGACTTCACCCAGCAACTTTAGCTCAGTATGCTAATGACACTGGCTCCATTGCTACTTCCTAGCAAGGAAATGACATGATGAGGAGGAAATGACATCACTGGAAATGACAGACCCAGGCTTTAAAGGTGGGCCATTCAAGTATGGTTATCACCTTAGAATTGCATAAATGAAATGTATTGTATATTATTTTTAAATTAATAATTTGAAAAGGAAACATAAAAATGAGCCATTGTAGATTTGGCTTAGACCTAGAAAAACTCCCTTGAATAGGTTCTAGCAGACATCCCCTGCTCACACACCAGTCAGAACTCAGCAAGGCAGAGAACAGAAGGGACCTAACTAGACCTTAAACAGATGGGTCCATCAGTACCAAGTGACCCCTCTGTCCTGACAGAAACTGGTCTCATTCTCTTTCTTCCTCTACTCGAAGATAACACAGTGTTCTTTCTTTTCCCTTAGAGTTAAGTTGCGTGAAAGCAAACATTAGGTCTAGTCTGAGGTTTTAAACAGAGTTTTGAAAACTGTCACCAAACCATCATTGGAATTTGGCCAAACCATCATGATTATGGGACTTCAGGCCCTAGCCAAATTTTAGAACAATTTTCTTTTCTTTTTTTTTTTTTTAAAGATTTATTATTATTGGAAAGCCTGATATACAGAGAGGAGGAGAGACAGAGAGGAAGATCTTCCATCCGATGATTCACTCCCCAAGTGAGCCGCAACGAGCCGGTGCGTGCCAATCCGATGCCGGGAACCAGGAACCTCTTCCAGGCCTCCCATGCGGGTGCAGTGTCCCAATGCATTGGGCCGTCCTCGACTGCTTTCCCAGGCCACAGGCAGGGAGCTGGATGGGAAGTGGAGCTGCCGGGATTAGAACCGGCGCCCATATGGGATCCCGGGGCTTTCAAGGCGAGGACTTTAGCCGCTAGGCCACGCCGCCGGACCCAAGAACAATTTTCAAATAAAGCATTTGTCAAAGTCAGAACTTGTTCAACTCACCTTAATACAGCCAACTATTGTAGTTGTAAGAGCAGAATTATACTGCGTACAGAGCACTATGGAGTACATCAAGATAAACCTGGAATGAAGAAGGAAACAGGACATTTTAAACAGATCTTGTTACTTTCTTCTCCAGCTCCAGCCAAAAGAAACAGGCGGCGCTGCCCAGGCCAGCACGCCCTGGCCACTGACCAGGTGTGAGCCTTCCCTCCACCCTGCTCACTTATGCTGAATCTTCCATTTTTTTTTTTTTATTTTACTAACAAGAAACACATGTCCACAGCAGGTGTTCTGCCCTGCTGTCTTCACCAAAATTCTAAAAGTGTCATCGATAATCAATGCATGCTCTTTAAATATCTGCTTCCTGCAAATCTACCTAAGCCAGACGGACAGCAGAGAGCTCAGCCATGCTTGTTCAGTTTTTCATAACCAATGAGGGCAGCATGACATCCGGGCCAGGAAGAAGGCACGAAAGATCCTTCAGCACAAAGGGAAAACAAATTACAGCTGTTTTAAGCAAAGACGCAAGTTGACAACTAAGTGGCAGCAGGTGTGACCCCTTCAGATTGGCTAATGCCCTGGGTCTGAGGCACCAGGTCAGCTCTACGTGGAAGCAGCCACTCTGTGCCAGATTCAGTCCCAAGTAGCAACAACTCACTTGCTGAGGAAAAACAGAAAAACATCATGGAGGTGAGCAAAGGCATGTCTGCAGATATCCTCTTGTCTCTGACATAGCCCCTGCTAAAACCAAAAAAAAAAAAAAAAAAAAAATCCTCTTCCAAAATGAAGTTAAACATCCTCAAGAAGAAATGTGGCCAGTTCAGACTGCAAAACCTTCTGGTGTTCTGGAGGACCAGGGTAGATGTGGGACGGATTAGGCTAGGTCTCGACCCCTACTGAGCTATGTGTATGAGCTGTATGTGGGTAGGGACGAGCTGTGGCTGGGCTGAAACATCTAACAGCAAGAACCAGATTGGGTTGAAGGCCAGTTAGGAAAAGACACTGTTCCTGCTAGGACAGGTGAACTGAGTAGGGCTGGCTCATGGACCCCCTGGTATGCACAAAATCTGGCATTGGGTGAGGTTCTGATGGAGAGCCTGAGCAACTCCTCTGGCAGGACACAGACCCGGCAGGTAAGCGCAAGAAGCATGAAAGGAAACAGTCCAGAACAGGCCATGATAAGTATCCCACTGGCATACATTTGGCATGGGTCGGGGGCAGACCAGGCTGAATCAGTTCATGTCATCCACTGGCAAATCCAAACACCGGAACAGAGTGTGGGTCGAGCCAGGTTCGGTTGCGACAAAAACCAGTGCACAATATGAAATGCCAAGGTGAGGTTGCCTGTGCCAGATGTGACCGCAACGCCCAACCAGCACCTGTGAGAATCAGGAAGGGAGAGGGAAGAGCCCGCAGGGGAATAAGGGATGGTTCCCTTGCTGGACAGTCGCTCCCACTGGAGAGCGTGAGCTGGGATGGGGATACACCAGACCAGGTAGGGCTACAACACCTATGCGCTTCACGTGAACCAGATTAGGGAAAAGCCATTCTGGGCTGATTGTTCCTATTGGTGCAAATTACAATTAGAGTGGGTGGGGGTTGTTTGGGCTTTGCCGCAGCAGAAGCTGGCAGGGGCTGGCACTGGGGACTAATTCCATCAAGTTAAACCACAGAACCACTTGGAGGGTGCATAATCCGGAAGTGGGAATGGCCTGGGAGGGAAAGGTGGGCTCCTCCCTCTTGGGTTACCACTCCCATGGGAGGGCGACAAAAATGAGGACAGGGGCTGGGGTGGCTAGACAGAGAGGCACCCAACAACATCCGTGAGGGCTGGACAGTTGAGCTGGTTAGATGGAACTAGGCTTTAACACCCATTGACATGTACGAGACCCGAATGGGATGTGGGACAGACTGGACCAATCGGCTACACATGCTGGCAAACCAGGGTAGGGGCGGGCCTGGTGGGGGTTATTGTGGGTCGCTCCGACTAGACTGCAGCTCCCACTGGTTTATGTGAGGGCCGAGTGTGTGCTGGGCAGAACCAGGCTGGACTGCAACACCCATTGGTTCCAGTGGAAGTCAGGGCTGAAAACAGAACCAACCCAGCAATTGCAACCACCAGCTGATCGGGGCAATGGACTGTGCCGGGCTCTGTGCTTGCTAGTACATTATAAGAATCTGGTCTGGGAACACCTCATGTCTACGGCCATACCACCCTGAACGTGCCCGATCTCGTCTGGGAACACCTCAGACAAAGTTTCTTTGGGGATCCCCCCAATTGAACTGCCGGACTCAGAACCCTAACCATGAAAAGACAGAGGACAGAACAAGTCAATCAACCACCTCAACTACAGGTTGGCAGTGAAAAACCGGGCAAACGGAAACTTTATGATGGACTATGTCAATCAGTGGATTCTTCAACATCATCGTGCTTGGAGTGGAGAGACTGGCAGCAATTCAGAACTGTTGAACTATCAAAACCACCTGAGCAAGACCCTCGGAGCATGCCCGCGTCAGGTACCTGGGGTGGGTGGGAGACTGGGTGGGGCTTCTCCCGTAAAATCACCCTTTACCTCAGATATATGAAGGAAACAATATAGGAATAATAGTCTTACCCATTTTCCTGTAGCTCTTGAACCCTTTACCCTAATTAATTATGTAAAGATTGTCAAAAATATAATAAAAAATTTTAAAAATTAAAAAAAAAGAAATGTGCTGGTTGCTGTCACCTACTAATTGTGCAAACTTAGACAATTAATTTCTGAGTTTGCTTTCTCATAGGAAAGAGGGCAACGTGGAGGGGAAAAAGCACAGAATAATGCGCAGTGAAACGTAACCTTGAGTGTTACACAGTAGGTGCTCAGGTAAGCATGCTGCTGGCATCGGCTGGATAACCTCGACAAGGCTGCTGCCCACCTGAATCTGCAGGTTTAATTATCTTGATTATCCTAATTTAACAGACTCAAGAGAGCATTGAGAAATGAGGCACAAGGATCTAGAGGAAATTTCTCAGATCTGTTTCTCTACACAGCTTATCTATTCACAAGGCAGCGGAGGCTCACCCCATCACACAGGAGAGGGCAAACTGCAGAAGAAACAGAGCATCAGCCCAGCCTTCAAACTCCATTGCCTGCAAGAAACAAGAAAACATTCTATCTTAGAGCAGGCCCTCAGTATCAGCTGCCCTGCACACTAGCAGGAATTATTATCTGCGCGCACACACACACACACACACACACGACATCCCCAACCCCCAATCTCGAGCCATGCATTTCCCGGCATCACTCCAATGACAGGGTGATGCTCTGGAATATCAAATGTATGCCGCTGAGCCAATGAACAACTCCAGGAGGGTTTTTTCCTTTCCTTTCCAGAACGAGTGTGGAGAAAGCAACAAGAGGAATTTGCCCAAACGCAACAGCTCTCTCAGAAGGCTGATAATGTGCTGGCGTTAGAGTTCTCAATTATTCACACATGCATTCTGTATAACTAAATCCAGCTGAAGGACTGGGAAGAATCACTGCTTTAAAACAGCAACTGAACGCCTTGAAAAGCAAGGAGTGCATGTGTTGGAGTCAGAGAGGAAGTTCACTGTATTCCTTGCTTTTTAAATCCAAAAGCAAAAAAAAAAAATAAAGAAAGAAAAACGAAAGGGTGCACCAGTATGTCTCATCCAAAAGGGAGCATTTCTCTCTCAAATACATAGTTTCTTACATAATATAAACTTTATAAGCAAATGTGAAAAACATATCACCATTTCTCTCCTGCTAACCTGTCCAGCTTTAAGTCTTGGCACGTCCATGCATATTTCACTCTGGCCATACAAGGCCCCTTCTGGTTTATGATGCCCAGGGCACAATTTTGTGCCTGTCTGCCTTTGCCCCTGTGCGTCCTTGTCATCTCTGCCCACCCACCCAATGCAAACTTGAAGTCCCTATGCCATGTCCTCCCCAGTGAAGTGCTCCTTCCCCAGTGCCTGCAGGACTGGCCTCTCTGAACCGTGTATCTTCCTACAACCGAGTCCACAGATGGGATGTCCCAGTGGGGAGGCCCTTCTACACATTATCTCATTGTGTCCCTAACAGCACTTTATATACAGAAGACATCCTATTTGTTGTGATAACACATAAAATTCAGCAATTTTTAGTGGAAAGTTCCATTAATACTGAGAACTGCAAAATCACATCACCACCATTACCTTAATCATAAACAAATTCTCTCACACAAAGGCAAACACACAAAGTACTCTCCAGTCCCTTCCCCACTGCTAGCCCTCGGCAACCTCTACTTTCTATCACTATGGTTTAGTTTTCATATAAATAAATATTTTTTTTAAAAAAGAACTAATTCAATTTTTCGTAAGTTACTCAGAAACAGTTGAGAGGGAATCCTCCCAGGCTCTTTAAAAAGAAAAAAAAAACACCAGTATTACCTTAATTCCCAAACCAGGAAAATTATAAGCACAAAGTTGAACCTTGACTAGAACTCATTAAGTACAAATCACAGGTTGAATCATGCTTCTCCCAAATACATATGCTAAAGTCTTTTTTATCTTAGGGAAATTAATATCAAAATGTCCATACTATTCAAAATAAATTACAGATTCAATGAGTCCCCTTCAAACTATCAAGGGCATTCTTCTCACATCTAGCCAAAAGTGATCCTAAAATTCATATGCAAACACAAGAGACCCTGAGAATAGTCAAAGTAATACAAAACAACATAAATAAGATCATAGGCACCATAATACTATCTTTCAACACACAAGGGAGGGGTGTTAAAACAGCATGCAACTAACACAAAAATAGACATGCAGACTCATGGAACAGCACAGAAAGCCCTCTTAATAAGAACTGCAGGCGGGCCCGGTGGCGTGGCCTAGCGGCTAAAGTCCTCGCCTTGAAAGCCCCGGGATCCCATATGGGCGCCGGTTCTAATCCCGGCAGCTCCACTTCCCATCCAGCTCCCTGCCTGTGGCCTGGGAAAGCAGTCGAGGACGGCCCAATGCATTGAGACACTGCACCCGCATGGGAGACCTGGAAGAGGTTCCAGGTTCCCAGCATCGGATTGGCGCGCACTGGCCCGTTGCGGCTCAGTTGGGGAGTGAATCATCGGACAGAAGATCTTCCTCTTTGTCTCTCCTCCTCTGTGCATATCTGGCTGTAATAAAATGAATAAATCTTAAAAAAAAAAAAAAAAAAAAAGAACTGCAGGCAAACTGGGATCAGGGACTCACTCTACCTAGTATGACTTCACTTAACTAACCACATGTGAGATTTATATTTCTAACTATGGTCACAGTGTGCGGTACGAGATGTTAAGACTTAACATATGTGGACCTGGCACAATGGCTCAGTGGCTAAATCCTCTTCTTGCATGTGCCAGGATCCCATATGGGTGCCAGTTTGTGTCCCAACTGCTCCGCGGAGAGAACGCAGCCGCTTTTGGCAGTGCAGGGTCCGGTTGCCAGCTTTTCCTGGACCCCCAAGAGTATGCCTAGGCGTTTTTAGTGTCACCACTGCTGGGTGGTGGTGACACATATGGAAGTATAGTTGGCTTCCGTATACTGATCTTGTATGGGGCAACTTTGCTAAATGAATTCCTTCTGATCACTTACTTTTAGACTCCTTACGCTTGTCTATATACATAAATATGCTTCTTCTGTAAAGTCGTTCTTTTTCCCTTCTAAACTATATAACCTGCAATTTTTCTTATCTTACATACCAATGAATTCTTCCCCTACACTGCTCAATAGAACTACAGGCTAAAACCCTTGCTTAGTTTTCAGTCTTGTTCACCATCAAGTGCATGGGCAACAGATTTTCAGCCAATAGCCTGATTACATCGAGAAAATCACTTCTATTTTTTTTCCTAAATGGCTTCTATGGCCAGGCTAAGCCAACTGTAGCCAGAAGCCTGGATTTCAATCCAGACCTTACTTGTGGGTTAGCAAAGAACTAACACTGGGATGAAGCCAACATCCAAACATAGGTACTCCAATACGGGACATAACCATTAGGCTTAATACTTGCTCAGAGAATACAGATATTCTTGCTACCTATTTTGTCTTGAGTGAATTCTCATTGTTTGTTTTTTTAAAGATTTATTTATTGAAAAGTCAGATATATACAGAGGGGAGAAGAGACAGAGAGGAAGATCTTACGTCTGATGAATCAAACCAAAACACACTATAATGTGTCACGTGCCATGACTTCTTAGCAATATCTGTGACAGGCCTAGGACAACAGCAGCACCAATTGCCCGCCCTTACCCCAGTGAGAAATATGGATTATTTTGAATGCTTACTTCAATCTTAGTAGCAACAAGTTCCACTTCCAGGAAAATTTGGTAAGCAGAGTTATCAACTTGAAATCTGAATTAAAATTCAAAGTGTAACTAAAACATGTTCTTAGTAGTTCATTACCCCTCTACTATCCTTAAAGTATAAAGGCAAACCATTTTGTCTTTGGATGTCATGTTAAAGACAAATGACTAATAAATGATATCATTCTATTTTAAAAATTCTTTCCCCTAAAAAAAAATCAAAGTCATTATCTGAAAGCAAACTTCTAGAAAACTTCGGAAGAAAAACAGAGATCTTGTCAGTGATTTAAATATTCAGCACAACTCTCCCTCTATCTCGAGAGAAGAAGATGAATTAATGGAGCCAGGGATTCTGCTATCTATCAGAGACTTCACTACTGTACCCATTTGCCACAGACCCTTCTACTCTGTCTCCTGCTCCTGGCTTAGACTAGAAATTAGAGTCCAAGTATCCCACTACCTTGCAATAGGCTCTACCACCCAGATAACATCTATGTATGATGATAAAATTATAGCCTGGTCCAAGGCCTTATGTTATGGCAAAGCCAATTAAGCTGCTACCTGCTACACCAGTGTCCCATATGAATGACAGTTTGAGTCCCAACTACTTCGCTTCCACTTCTGATCCAGCTCCTGTTAATGTATCTGGCAGAGCAACAGCAGACTGTCCAAGTGTGTGGGCCCCTACACCCACATGGGACACTAGTTCCTGGCTTCAAACTGGCCCAATCCAAGCAAGCTATTGTACACATTTGAAGAGTGAACAAAATCAATCTCTTTCCCCTCTCTCTCCCCACACATCGCTGTCTCCTCTGTGTGTGTCTCTCTGTAACTCTTTCAAATACATAAGTAAATCTTAAAAACAAATTACACACTCCAGCTTACCAACTAAGACATCTGCTCTGTTTAAAAAAGTATTTCTTGAAAGGTAAATGTGTCTAAAACACCAACAGGCAAAGAGAAAATATTTATTCATTCAGATGTAAGGAATAATTGATTCAATTCACTGGTTTTTACCTCTGAGAACACTAAGGACCTGAAGACAGAAAGTCATCTGTCTCTGTACGTGGGGAGAATAATGTAGAGTCTGAAAAAAACCAATCTGTGTAATCCATGACAAACCCTGGACAGGCTAACACAACAGCCTGAAGTCTCTTTGTCATTTGGACACCAGTGCCGAGCAAGAGGCCCTCCACGTAGAAACTTTTGTGTGGCTACCTCCCCCTTGACTCCTCGGAGCCATGTCACTTCAGCAGCGATATAATGAAGACATTATCCAAGGCACTGGTGCTCACAGTGCTGGCCTTGTGAGACCCACAGCGGGAGACTGCTGTGCTGTTCCTGCTGAGAACACCTAGCAGGGTGTACTGCCAGTAAGCCAACCTCCACCTCCTGTCACTCTGAATCGCTGCCTTTGTGCTATAAACGCATACTTTAGGAGGTACAAGGGACCACACTGAAATGCAATATGTGCTGACATTTTAGGGAGCCTTAAATGTATGCGGTCTGCTCCATCTTTATCTATGTTAAACACACACCTATCATGGACACTGAGCTGGCCTCTGCAAGACACACACATTTTTAAAAGAAGAATTTGAAAATACAAATGTTTTTGCAGTGCTATATATTATCATTCCTGATAAACACAGGATTTTGAGAACCTTGAAACATACCCAACTACTCATCTACCCACACCCCAGCACCAAAAAAAAAACGAAAACAAAAACATAAAATTTTTAAAAAGGGTACACACCTACAGGCGAGTTTAGATTCTCACCAGAATGCTTTGCTCAAATCTTAACACAAGTGCTACATGCTCACTGGAGTTGCCCAGTTGAAACATGTCTTTCCATTTTTATCATGGAAAGAGACCTTCGGCCCTAGTTCTTGCCTACAGAACCATCCACTTCCATGTCCAGTTCCTGCCTCTTTGTGGTGCTGGCCCTCTGGGCCCTCTTACTGGGCTCTTGGAACTAACAGAGGGAAGCTTTTCCCCTCTGCCTGTTATGGTTGACAGTGACACTTTAAGCCAAATACTTTGGCTCTGATCTTGCTTCAATTTGTATATTACTCAAGAGTCTACAATGCTGAATAATGAAAGAACAAATGGATTTGCTGCACCCCTTCCAGCTATTTCCAAATGTAGGACTCATCATAGGCCAGTCATCGATTAGAGAAAAGCTCTTTTTCTTATTGCTTATTTCATAAAGTAATTTTTTTATTAAATAAAGCATTTATTAAATTGTGATAAAAACATTCCATCAAATTACAAAACCTGAGTAAGAAAAACAAACGGCACATGCTTAACTGTAGTTGACATTCAAATAAAATTTGCATTCCCAAAATATTATACAGTAATTAGAAAATACCAGCCAAAGTAATATTAGTATACTTTTACGTGCGGTCTCAACGAATTTGAACAGAAGCAAATTTTAACAAAGGCAAATTTTACAGTGAAACTTAGCAGTAGATTAAGGATCTTAACATGTTTATTTTACTGCTATTTGACACTATGATACAAAAATAAGAGGATTTACTTGACATTTTTAATAAATATCTCATGGGCTGTTGAGTGCCTTACCGGTGAAAAGATTTAACTGGCTAATCTCATCAATCCATTTTGTACATTTAGTAAGCATCAACTCTGCCCTACATAACTCTTAATGCAATTCACAGCACACAAATGATTATCATATTAAATACATAATCAACTCGGACTTCTCAACAACGAGGAAATTAGTAAACCATCAAATGGACTGCTTACCATACACTTTCCTCATAACTAAATAACACACAAAAAAATCAAAATAATATTTGTCATCACTCTAAACTATTGCCAGCAACTGACGGAAACTGCCAATTGCTTATTGCTTATTTCATAAAGTAATTTTTAATATTTATATGGATTTATAATAAAAAATAAATAGAAAGATGAACAACTTGAAAGACTCACACTTCTGTTCTACTTACCCTGTATCCTCAGAACTTCATAAAAATTTGCTGGTAAAATTAGTTTACTACAAATTCTTCTAGAAATAATTTTTATTTAAATAAAATAAATCTAGATGGATAATTTTACTTCAACCAAAGCTCAGCATACCATACACATGGTTTTGCCCCGAGCTTTCCCATCTCATCATTTTTCTCGGAGATCTTTTCAATCAACACACAGAGTTTCTATGCACAGCGGCCGTGGGTCAGGGGAGCCAAGTCCAGTGGGTGAGAGCAGTTAAGTAGAATTGATTATCAAGGAGCACTAGGTTCATGCCAGCCATGAGAACACACACTGTGCCCTCAAACCCAGTAAGGAGGTAGAACCAGTAAGTTCCACTTTTCCATAACACCCCAAAACCCTTCTTTCACAGTCTATACCATTGTGCTGCTAGATCAACAGTTCTGCTCCCCTGGAAGATTCTACACTCCACAAAGGTAAGAACACCACCTCATTCATCTCCCTATTTCTTACCCTGAGCCTAACATGGTGAGACACACAGCAGCACCTATTTACTTGAGGAGAATGCTAAGGGGGAGCACGTTAAGAGAGGAATGTTAAAGCATGGGACGGTAAGAGTGCAGTGGGTCGACTCCCTACTCCAATAAATGTTTTGAAAAATACTAGTAATAAGTAGTGACAGCGAGGCTGAACAAACATTTAAGTGAAACCAGAATGCTAAAGGGGTATGACTACAAAACATTACGTTCAGCTCCCATAATTAGTCTATCATCCCAACTTGAAAATATTTAGATGAATACCATTCTTCAAAATCACAATTCTAAAATAAGCCCTGACAATTTTGTTGGAAAAAACAAAAAACTACTCAAATTCCAGTTCTCTTTAAAAACTGAAGAAGAATCCAGGGGAAAATCTAAACATAATCTTAACAGGTGGCAAAGTTATTTTTTTGACTATCAATAAAAATTCTATTGAAAAGCATTTCAAATTGAATGTGAGGGTGCTGAACTTTTAAAAAGGCAAGAATTCCACTGTAACTACGCTCTGGAATGAATGCCTTCCTGGGTGTTTCTTCAACACTAACAGTTCCTTCTACAAGCTAATAATAGTTTCAACTTAATGAAAAATCCAATTTAACTAAGTCCTCAGAACACATATTACTTGTTCCAACTTCTTCGTGAACAGATTGATCTCAACTGGACTCATCTGTCCTGCCATGAAGAGGCTGTCTATCTCACATTACGTTCTTGCCCCCAACCTGAAGCATGAGGGTTGCTTTCTGCCAGAGGCTTCCAGAAGGCAGAACACCAGGGAAAAACCATGGTCTTTGGCGCTGGTTTTGGGTTTAAATTCTGACTTTACTAACCATCAGTAACATCATGTTGTGCGACTATTACCCTCTCAGAGGTGCTACTTACTGCCACTTAGGAAAAGTAGCGGTGACTGAAACTTGCTAGAGCTGTTAGGGAGACTGCATTATATCAAACACAAAGTGTTTAGCATATAACACAGACTTAAAACATGTCAGTTCCTTATCCCAATTTCTTCATATTCACAATATATACAATCAGCATTCCTTCTTACAACATTAGCTGTTTCCTACCTTGGACCTGTTTTCAGGCCTGTTGGTAACCAGGTAGCACTGTATTATAACATTTAATACACATATTCAAGAAGATCTGTGTCCATTTTGTAAAAGATGTCTTGATAAATGAATGAATGACTAAAACTTCATGGGCTATTAATTGCCTGTGTTTGGGTGCAAGAACAACTTTGCCTCTACAAATCTCTTATTTCAATTTCCACTGATTTGTGGGAATTGTCACTGTCTTAAGAATAGCTAATCAATACATCTATTCTGAGGAAGTGACTAGTGAAAGGAATCAAAATACGGCGGTCTGGTGCAGAATCTTTGGTAGATTTTTTGATTTCTATTTAATTGGAAAAATCCTATGAATTCTAATCATAGGTCATCATTTCTTGTCCCATGACAAAAATTAGAGAAAAATTCTCCGGACTTACTTTGCTACTCTATTCTGGATTTATTTAGCTGAACATTTACAGAAAACTGGTAAGCTTCTATATTAGTCATCATTTATATGGCTAAAGTCACCACACAGGGCTAACTCCTGAGGTGAGAAGAACCAACCTGGGAGTTAAGCAAGAATGACAACTATACACAAACATTGTGAACGTTAGTGATGCCTAGCATTTTGTTTAGTACTTCAACAACTTAATTATTATTTTATTATTCAAGGATAGTTTGCTCTCACTTGTGTATTTTACAGGATAGCAGAAATATTAAAACTTCCTTTCCCTAGCATGTAAGAAAAGAACACTAGTTAGCATGCACTGTTTTTATGTTGACAGTCAGAGCTGTTTGGAACTATTTTAGTACTGTCCAGTGCTTACGCCAAGAAAAAGGTTAGCATGCCATTAGCAAGCTAAAGGGTACATTTTTAGTTTTTGACTACTTAATAAGTATATTTCTTTAACAACCCAAACGTCTACCCTTCAATCATAAACAATAATATAATTCATTAATACAAGCCATTAAACCATAATCAGAAAGTCTTACCTTTTGTGCATCTCCTGTGAAATATGCAATGGCCAGGGTGGGCAGAATCATGAACAGTGCATTGTAATACAGCAGACCATATTTTCCCAGCTCCTAGGATAGTAAATAATTACATGTTTTATTTGGTCCTATGACTATCACCCCAGACACAGGTATACACCATTTTGTATGACTTTTTTTTAGTTACAAGCATTTTTTAACTTCAATAGTTTAGTTTGAAAATACAGTAGTAAGCATTTATGCCATATGACTCATGTAGCCCTAAAATTCTAGGTAATAAAACCCCCAAATTATTAAAAGCATCTTAGTGTGTCCACACACTTCTAGAAAAAAACAATTAATTGACTGCTATTATCATAAGCATCAAAAGGTGGGTCTGAACTGTATGGCAGCAGGAAGTTATACTGAAGCAAAACTACCCTTAAGGATAGGCTCCAGGCAGGCCTCTGGGCTATCAAGATGCTTGTGTCCCACACTACAATGCCTGGGTTTGACTCCCAAGTCAGCTTCCTGCTAATGCAGGTGCTGGGTGGCAGTGGCAATGACTCAAGGAACTGGGTTCCCGCCACCCACATGGCAGACCTGGGTTGAGTTGCTGGCTTCCAGTTTCAGATGCCCAGGCACCACAGAAATATGGGGAGTGAACCAGCAGATGGGAACTCTCCTCTGCATGTGCATGTATCCAATAAATACATTTGCAAAAAAAGAACAGGTCCTCTGCTCATCAACCTGACCTGCGTCATCCAGGAAGCAGCGGAAGTGCGTGTGGGCACAGACAAGGACCAGCTGGATAACTGTCAAACAATACTGCACTAACTGCCAAAACTGTTCCTCCTTTTAATTTTAACTCTTGGAGTATCTTTCTCTCTGCCTTCTTACATACAGACAGAAACTACAGACATGCTATGTCATTATAGACATGTTAGTGTATTATGTTCTTTGTTGCCTTATAGTGCTGTTTAGCAGTCTCTGCATAATTTTTTCCAGTACTGCTGTCTTTTATAGTTTTCCTATTTATTTCTCTTGTCATCTGACTTTTCATAGTGTTAGAAAGCCTATCTCTACAAAAAAAATCCTATCTTCTGGTTTGTGGCTCCCAAACTGTGAGACTGCTAAAGCACAATAATGAGCTGAAAAGTTGTAATGCAAAGAAGTTACGAATCATTTCCGAATGAGGAACTAGACTCTCCTAGAGTAAAGCACATAGAACCCACTGTTACTTTTTCCTATGTTCTGAGAAGTACTCTAGAATGTGTTAATACAGCAGCCACCAACTACAGGTGGCTGCTTAAATTTCATCCTCATTACCTAAAACTAGCAATCCACTTCCTCAGGGCTATACTAATCCCTTTGGAAATGCTCAACCCCATGTGTGTCTGGTGGTTACTGTAACAGAAAGTAAAGACAAAGCTTTCCATCATCATAAAACATTCTACTGGACAATACAGCTGAAGCTGCCAGATGAATGAAATGTTAATATTAGTTATTAATTTTCCAAAACACTAGTTCTTAACAGAAAATAATGAAGAAGGACTAAATCTTTAACCACTCTCTCCTCTATTTAAACAGTAAAAATTTTTTTTCTAGCAGCTGTCATGAAATAAACTATTATATATTTTATGAGCAAATACAAGGAAATGTCACAGAACTGCTACACGATGTATATATGTTTACCCTACACGATGTATATGTTTGAAATGTTGTGTCATAGCCTACAAATATGTACAATTATTGTAAAATAAAATTTTAATTCAATTCCCATAATTATCAAGGTAAATAAGTATAGGATACTACACAAGAGGTAATGCTGGAACAAAATGTATTACATGTAAGTAATACTATCTTTGATTCTTCAAGAATATTCTAAAACAAAAACTTGTGTGAAAATAATGAAACCTGCTGGTCAGCCACACAATCTACAGTTCTTTTCCAAAGGAGAAGGCAAAGGCCCGGGCTAAGATCACATCAATTCAATACCAAGACATGAGCCAGCAAGACTTCTACATTTAGGATCTGAGCTCCCAAAAAGCATCTGAAGTAGTTTCATAAATGCTATATATTCAGCCTAGACCAACTAAGCAGATAGTGTCACCTGACTGATGAGAAGACACGAGTAGCAAAATAAGATAGAACCATGGTCAGTTAGATTTAATCGTGAGATAAAATATTGTAGGCCACTCAGAAAACCAATGACAGCTAAGATAAAAATCTCAGCTGAGTGCTCACGCAGGCGACATCCTGATGTCAAGGATCACCCTGTTGGTACCCAGCCTGTGACACACAGAGCTGAGGTCCAGACGGCCCTTTCTTACAGAAAAGTCGCCTCATAAGATCGTGTTCCAAAAGCAGTGTGGCTCAAACACTCAGCTTTCTGATCTAAGGGAAAATCAAAAGTGACTATATTCAAAATATTAAGACAATATAACCTTAAAAAGCTTTGTGTACATGTTACAAGTAGAAACCAAAGAACCGAGTTAATACAAAGTTTTTACATATGAGATCTAGAATAGAGACTCAGTGTTGCCCTGAGAAAGACATTCTCTCCCACCCATCCTAAGTGTTTTTTCATTATCCTTGTTTTGTGTTTCCCCTGAATCAACATTATCATTCCCCAAAACTGTAAAAATATATTAAAGAAGCTTTAAATTGCTACCTACTTTTGAATCTAATTTTTGTTTTACATATGCACCATTTGCTGCTGTTAGGACATCGTTTATCAGAATGAAAACATATCCTTCCAGATCAAATGCCAAGTCAGAGCTGCAAAACATAAGCAAAACTTTAAGAACAATTTACACTTCAAGAACACACATTTCATTTTAAATAGGTCCAAACAATTTGAAAGGATATCTTATGTACGTGAACATTAGGCATTTTGTAAGCCGCTAAATATTCATTGCTGCCTGGTCATAATTGGTAATTTCATGCTTACCAAGGGATTCTTTACAAACAAGAATCACTAACACTGAAATAGATCATTAGTAAAAATCAATCATATCAGTTAATAACATTTCTCTGAAGTCAAAGTCAAAACAAGCTGCCAAATTCACCGTTAGTAAACAGAAGCTTCAGTGACAAGGAAGCTGATAAGGAACCACAAGAACAAAGTTGTTCAATGTCACTTTGTGAAGTCGCATAAAAGTTAGGATGCTCTTGCACAGGCAGGTGGGTCACTAGATGGAGTTTCTGAGTGTGAATGTTAGTTCTCAGGTCAAGCTCAGGAGTGTTTAAGCACCTAGGAAGGTATAACTAGTGAGATTCAGAAAACAGAACATGCCTGTTGCTTTCGTAGAACGCTAGGTACACAGGATAAAAACCTAATAAATTCAATAGAATAAATAAAGTTGTGAGCATCCTACCTACAATGGTGGCCCCACGTTTGACGACTGCAATGATACTATATACTTGGAGTAAAACTACCAAATGTAACCGGGGCTTCTGAGAAGCTCAAAGCCATTGCAATTTG
Organism: Ochotona princeps; assembly: GCF_030435755.1. Lineage (NCBI taxonomy): Eukaryota > Metazoa > Chordata > Mammalia > Lagomorpha > Ochotonidae > Ochotona > Ochotona princeps. Next base: position 55,441,944 of record NC_080833.1, read on the forward strand.
AAGTGGAGCTGACCTAAAGCACACGCCAGCTACCCTGAGCAGTCTCATGGGCCTGATTAACTACAGATTTGCTTTCCCAAGTCAAAGGTTCTAATTAGAGAGTAATCCCCCTCAAGAGTGCTTCCCAGGCTAAAGCAAGCCCTGAAGAATCCCTGCTGTTCTGTACTGCACAGATCCTGGATCCCGCAGCCTCAAGCATATTAGGGCATCCCCAAGAAGAAAGGAGAAATCACACACAGAAGGAAAAGCAGTCAGCTATAAAATCTAATTCTAGTAACTGATTATGCTTCTCTCTCTTTTTAAGAATGAAACTTCACTTTAAAATTAATAGTAAATAGAATTTGACTTATAATATTTTCTCCTTATCTATAACAGAAGGACTTGCTGAAAGCCAATATGACAGTCCAGAAACAATGGAACTTTGAGAGAAGAGAAAGCATGTCAGACTGACTTTGTGGCATTAGCAAATCCATACAGGCAGGGCCTGGGCTGGGTAAAACACAGATGCCTTCTGGTCTTCATTTTGAGTTTTGGGATAAAAATGTTTCACTATATTTAAAACTGAAGCTTATGAAACATGGCAAAACTTTTAGTATTCTAATAGAATATTATTGAGACATCTGTGACACATTTTAAGGGAGTCCAAAGAAAGCCATGCTATTATTCATTATGTTCCAAGGCCAATCAGGCATTGACACTTTCTTTACCTCACACACAAGGGCAGAAAATAAATTCATCTGGCAGGGCACAAAGCAAAAGGATGCCGCATGGTATGTAAATCACACAGGCTATAAAGTCAGGTGCAGATTCACGTTCCAGCTGTGCACCTTCAAAGCTGTAGGACCCTGAGCAAGTTACTGAATTTGACTTTTAGTTTTGTCAAATAGGAAAAGTATACCCATACTTTGGAGTGCTTGTAAGAACACATGAGTGTACATAACACTGAACAGACTGTGTGGTATAATGGAAAGCCCTCAATAAGAAAAAGACAATCGCCAATCCTAAATTACATCCAGGGAACTTCCTGAAAATCTACATGCTATCAGTCCCAACTTACTATATATAACTCAAAAGACTTAACATTGAAAAATTGCAGATGCTTTTCAAAGAAATGACTGGTATTCTGACTGTAACCAACTATTTTTATTAAATAATAAATCATTTGTTAACAATAGTTACTGATAATTTCTAAAGTGTCACATAAGGGCCCAAACTTACCTGGCAGCCACAAAGGCTCCAATAATCATTGCAAATACAGTCATTTTAACACCCCAAGAAAAACTTTTCCTGCAAAATAATTTAAACATACATGCATGTGACTGTAGTTGTTTACATATCCATTTCACAACACAGGCCAAAACATTTTGATACGTGATCTTTTAAAAACACATAAAGTCATACTTCAAACATTTTCAAGAAACTGGATATTTAAAAGAGCCCTTTGACAAAGCAAAAACTCATTTTTGTTATGTAATAAATAATTATACCTTTTTAGTGAAACCATGTATTATTATAGTGTTTGAATGTTTATAAATCAGAACTTCTTTAAGCAGGAAAGGGTCACACACAAGTATAGCAATAGAAGCTGAGACAGAAACACTGTTTAAAAACTGCTTTGATAACTGACCCAGCTTCACCCAGTGACAGGGATTCTAGAAAATAAATCATATGTTCAGATTGATTTCCAGTTCCAAAATCATGACCCTCCCAAGTACTGCTCCACAAATGATCAATCCCAATACCCAAGGGAAAAACTTGCTTAAACACCTCAAAAACTGGAGTAAAAGACAAAAGGACAGATCATTTTAATATTTCACACACACTGGATACCTTCTCAAGGTGACTAAACTTGTTTTAATAATAGATATGTTAGAAATTTAGCTCACTTGAGTAAAACTCCTTCAGCAATCATTGTAAACAAGATGGAGAACCTTCTCAGAACTGTAAACATTGGCAAGCTGCAAAGATAAAAATAATTAGGCAAAAGAAAGTTTTAACAACTTTGAAGCCAAGATTTTCCAAACTGGTACTTTAAAATAATGTAATATCTTACTTCCATTAGGAAATTCCATATTAATTAAGCTGTTAACTACAAAATGGCAGAATTCATACAACCATTATCAGGAACGAGTAACACCTAAGTTTTAGTTTTATTCTGTTAATTAAGCAAACACGCTAAATTGTAACTATGCTAGTCTTTAATGGGTGGGCAACACCCAGCCTGCAGGCCTATGAGGCTCTCAAAATCATTTGGTCTGGCCCTGCCAGGGCAAACACAGGTAGGAATCAACATTCAGTTACGTCCACAGCGGACTGACTTTTAAAAGTGGATAATTCTGAGTGGCCTGCGAATAATGTAATAAATACCAAATAGCCGTTGGCAGAAAGGGGTTCCCCAACTCTTCCCAGAAAAAAGACCCTTTTTCTTCTGTACTCCTTCCATTCCCATCTCTGTGACTACGCCCAAAGCCATTTATGAAAATCTTTCCCCATGAAAAATCCTCTGATTGTCCTGTTGTAAATCCCCAGAGCATTTTGTGTTCATGAACTAATCAGCCTTGCAACCTCCTACAGCGTTGCTATTCCAGAATAAGCCTCACTTACTCCAACATGTCTTCTACTTAGCTGGCAATCCAGGCTAGGGTGTGAATGAATGATGGAGGGATGACAAGGGATGCAAAAAGCACAGGCCTGCATTTCTTCTCAAATGGGTCATGATGCGGGAAAAGATGGCCCACCCATGATAAATCTGACTTCCCTACAACATTCTCCAGATAGCATCTTGCTCACTGTCAGGTTTCTTGGGTTTAGAAAAGGGAGAAATGAAAAATATCTTGTTACTGATCCTTAGACATCTCCCCAATCTGTTTTACAAACATCCACCAGGCCAGGGCTTTTGCTGATGTGGAAATGGTGAAGCCATGTTTAATGGTTTCCCTGTGTGTGACATTTTAAAATCACACACACCCAAGGCATACTACACTCCCTAAGCGGAGAGGCCAGGACAATAGGAGAGTCTTGTCATGCAATGCAAAGCTATCACTTCTTTGGAAAAGCCACACACACTGTGTCTGCAGCTGTATTGATCCGGGGACACTATCAGATGTCTATCAGGCTTCCACCTGCTGCTAACCATGTTATATTAGAAGAAATTAAAAGTTCGAATATCTACCCTCTGATTTTTTGTATGGAATTCATCTAATACGAGTATTTACGAACTACATTACATAGAGAGCTGAAATTTCAGAACTCTAGCATATTCATTACTGTAGATCTGGAAAAATAATGACAATCACCTGTCACAGCATTTTAGAACACATTAAGGCTTTTCAAACTGGTGATTAAACAGGGGGGAGAGGACAAAGCAAACCCAAAACTGCTCATGGGCTTCCAAGGAAAAAGTTTAGACTAAAATCTTTGGTGCACAGTTGATTATTCAGTAATGCAAGCTTTCTGTTCCTTTTGGGTTTTTTTCAGTATCAATTACAATGTACTAAATATTTGACATTCAAGTACAGTTCTAAGAATACATTATATTAACCTCACTAGGAAAATAAAGTTCTCCATACTTCAGTTTCTTTGTGCTGAACAGTCCCGTGATTTGGTTCCCAAAATATAGTAGAGGTAGTGGAAACGTCTAGAAAATTTAAAAAGGGATAACAAAACTCAATAATAAAGACAGCTAAAACAAGGTCCTTTCAAACAGAAACAGTTTTGTTCATACAATCAAATTCTTCCCGGTTAAGGCAAAAGATTACTTCTCACACAGTTTTGATCCCCATGAAATACCCAAACAACAAGAACTTTTGGTGGACACAGACATCATCAAGGCAGAAGGTGACAGAGGGAGGAAGACAAAGACCCCTGTGGGACAGAAACATCATTTGCTTTACAATGCAATGAGTTAGCCCAGGGCTTTAAGGACAGCAAAGGGGAGTCAGGAGGTAGAAGACAAAATACTACAATTCACTCAAAACACAAGCCATGCAGGATCTACCTGCTGGTTTCCACATTCGTTGGAAACCAAAGCTGCAAAGCTGTTTACTCTCCACCAGCCTGCACTGACTACCACAGAAGGTCTTGGGCTTTCAACACAACGTGGTACCCCTTCCACACATCTCACTGCAGATTCTTCACCTTCACCATGCCCTCTTTAGCACTGGTGTTTTTGAGACAGCAAGTTTTACATATCCAAGACCCTGACACAAAATGTACAATGATTTCTTTTTAGAAAGGATTGCTTTTTTTTTTTTTTTTTTTTTTTTTTTACCTTTCGAGGTACATTTCTGTCAAAGTCAGGAAATTTGACCACTCGGAGGGCCTTTCCCACCCAGAGAACTGCCACTGTGGCTACCATCTGTAAAGAGAACACAGATTCACTGTTCCACGCATAAAGACATTCACACAAATTCTGACAACACCCACCCCAGCATGCTGAAGCGCCCCACTAACCTGGCCAAGTCCAACACATAGTGAGGAGGGAAATCTACAAAAAGCGTAGAGGGGAGAAAAAAAAACTGTTAGAAAAATCCAGTCATAGCTCTGTGATTGCAATTTGCACAGGAAGAACCTTCAAATGCATTTAGATACAATTCACATTTACAAATAAAAAATCCCTGCGGGTTGTCAGGCCACACCACTGATTCTGTAGCCCCGGGTAAGCCACTTGTCTCAACTTGTCCCACTCTACAATTTCAGTAGCTGCCTGCAACGGGTTTGTCAAGAAAGTCAAGACACATCTCAGCAACGGGTTCACAGCTTAGAAAAACAGGACCAACAGCAACTTCTGCTGCCGAGTCCCAGGTATACAGCAAGAGGATAACTTACTTGGGCGTGAGGATGCTCACGTCCCCAGCGGCTGTCAGCCGCCGGTAAGCACCCTAACCTGAGACCCGGGGTCCCCAGCGCAACAAGGAGGGCACCCCCGCCTCACTGCCTGCAGGCATGCACAGGACCCCAAAGTCATTGAGCACTTGCTCCATCGCTCTAAACGTCCTTAAGGGCTGGGCGGGTGGGCTGTGTGTGGGGTGAGCTGCACCTAGGACATGGCAGGCGCTGCGCCCCAACGCGGCCCCCACCGCGCGCCGGCCGGCAGCCGAGGCGGGACCCCGGCCCTAGGCCCGCGCGCCCGGCCGACCCCTCAGCCCCGGGCCGCGCGCGTCCGCCGCCCGCCCTGCCCAGATCCCGCCCAACTTTGTTCGGCTTCAACTTTGGCAGCCAAAGTCCAGGCAGAGGCGCGCCGCCGCCACCCGCTCCAGCTCCGCGGCCCCGGCGCCGCCGCCTCGGCCGTACCTGTAATTGGTGAGCACGCTCTTGTTCACTACCACGATCAGGAAGGAGCTCACGCCGTAAAAGCCGGCGGCCAGCAGCTTCAGGAACACGGTCAGCGTTTCGGCCGACGCCATCCCCAACTCCTCCTCATCTCTGTGTGTGGAGGATTTCGCGGGGGCTTCTCCTTTAACCCGAGCATGCTGACGTCTATGAACTTCCGCCATGGCTGCGGCGGTGGCGCGGGCTCGGGAGGGGAGCGGCGCGCGGGCCTGGCGGCGGGGAGGCCTGCGGCGGTGGCTGCCGGCGGCTGGCGGGCTCGGGGCTCGGGGCATGCGACCCGGAGGCTGCAGGCTGGCTGCCTCGGCTCCCCGCACTGCCGCCGCCCGTCCCCGCCCAGGGGCAGGGACACTGCGGTTCACACCCTCGGGGACTTTGCTCCGGCATTGTGCAACGCGGGGTCAGAGGGTGGAACGGCGCCCGCCCCGGTCTGGGCAAGGTTTGAAGAGGGCCTGGGGAGCGGCGCGACCCCCGGGTGCGAGACGCCAAGGGAGAAGCTGTGGAGACCACTCGGGGGCTCCGGAGCGCCGGGCTGCAGGGCAGGGACCCGGGGGCGGCCGCCTTGCGCCTGCGCGGGGGGCTGGTGCGGCATCCTGGGGCTGGGGGCGCGCGTTCTCCAGGTAGCTGTCACAGCACCTGGACGGACCCTCGCCGCCCTTCTCTAAGAAGTGACTGGCTAGGTAGTCGGGATCCACTGGGGCTGCAGTCCTATCAGATGTGGATCGCCATAAACACGCGAGAATTCCAGTCTGCAATGCCTTGGCCTTCTCACACCGTCTGAGCTCAGAAAATACCTTTATTTGTACAGATAGAGCAAGATTTTATTTTTAATTTTTTTGTATAGAAAAATGGTGACGTATTCCGGAGAAGTAGCAGTGTATGTAACCAAGCAGCTTGGGGATTGGTGAAAATGCAAGGTATTTGGTGCTTAAGAAATTTGAGTTGCAGTTCTGAGTTTCCTGGAGATATTGCCCACGCTTAGCTGTGTGTTCTTGGGCCAATTAAATCCCTCCCTGAACCTGGACTTCCCATTTCTGTGGTAAAAGGCCAGCACAGAGCTAGTTTTCAGTAACTTGTAGCCATGATTTCACAAAATAATCAAATCCTTGCTTTAAGTAAAATAAATCTTTATTTAATAGAAAAGAACTTTGACTTATTTCTTTAAAGGCTTAGCGTAAACCTTTAATAAAAACACTGAATTATTTATCTAAAGGCTTAGCCTAAACATTTAAAATATTTGTCATTTTCGAGTTATGATAAAAATTGTAAGACTTACCATTTAAAACCTTTGTGAGTATACAGTTCAGTGGCATTCACCACTAGTCTAGCCCCAGAACTTCCTCACCATCCCAAACCAAACCTTTTTTAAAATTTATGATTCTTAATTTATTTCTGTTTATTTGAAAGGTAGAGAGCAATCTGCTGATTCATTCTTCAGAGGCTCACCATAGTCTGTGCCAGGCCAGGGGAAACTGGCAGCCTGGCATTCAATCCAGGCCGTCCCATTGGGCTCAGGAGCTCAAGCCATCAGCAGTCGGTAGAAGCAAGCTGGAGTTGGAAGCAGAGCTAAGACTCAGACCCGTGCAGGCATGTGAACACTGTCCCCAGAACTGAAACTCTCCCACCAGAAAGCAATCGCCCCTCTGGCCTTAGAGTTCTACTTCCAGTCTCTAGGAATTGGACTACTCTGGGTACAAGGGGACTTCAATGTATGTTATAAAAAACTGCACATAGATTTCAAAAATGCTTTATATCAAAATAATCTCGTAATTCCATTTTCAAGAGCTTTGCGAAGTTCCTCGTGTAAATGGAATTATATGTTGTTTGCCTTTTTGTGACTGGCATATTTTCCTTTGTGTGTTTTCAAGGGTTATTTGTAATGTATTATGAATAGAATTAACAAATTGCTATCCAAGGAAATTGTACCAATTCTGCATTTCCACTAATATTGCATGAAAATGAAGCCCTCCTTCATAAAGTCAGATGGCAACAGTGGAAAACAATGGATGAAGAGATTAGAAAGTAGTTCAAATTTTACCCTAGGAGGCATGAAATGCCAGGTATAAATTTCTGCAATAAATCAATTGTAATTACACACAATGAAAGCAGATCTTAGCATAATGATCCAAGCAACTACTACTGTTTTTCTCAGCATAGTTAGCCAACTTATTAACAAGTATTTGTTAAGAACTACTAACGCAGTAGTAACACTGCGTTGCAAAGTGCAAGCGCCAAGTGTAGAGTTATCATTAAGTATAGAAAACTTAGATGGATAGATGACCAAGAGAACATAGAGATGAAATAGTAGCATTTCACCCCTGCCGCATCTTATAGATACTCAAACTTTTATGTAATTTTTGATATTGGATGACTGCAAAAAGTTCACAGAAATGTATGTTATGAAAAAATTATGGATTTTAAATTTTCCTTACACTAAACATCATCTCATTTCATTTTTACGTGAACTTTTTGAACTCCCCTTGTGTTTTAAGTACTTCAGCCTATTTTTTTCACCTCAGTAATGTTAATCATAGAATCATAACAAGTGACTTATACCTTTGACAAATACTGAAGTACATGTTGAACATTTTTACAGGATTGGAAAAACTACATTACATGTTCTCGTTGATGTAAAGTCTACTCTGGAAAGTTCAACGTTGTGAGTTTATGGATTTCATATCTTGCAAGATAAAATGGCTAGCAGGAAAATCTCTGCAATTAGATCATGCTTTTTATCACACTATCGCTTTTAACCATCATGGTCCCCGTAAGAGAACATCAATTATGATCACTGTTTCAAAACTTGCGCTATGTTTTTTATCCATCTCCTTTTCCCTCGGCTCACTTACTCTCCCTAGGATTTAGGTCAGGACTTTGGTTACCTGCCTTTATTTTACTGTTTCACTTCCAGCCCAGATCATATTGATGACCTCCTCCTGTGTTGCACCACTGATTGTGAGTCAGGGAACAAAGTTCAAACAAAGGTCTCCTATTTGAACGATACTTTTTAAATGATGGGAAACAGAAGTAGATGTTTAGACTGGTGGTTAAGCCTTCGGTGGGATCACAAGGCCCAGAGTGGAGTACCTGAGTTTCTATTGCAGCTCCACCTTGCTGGTGAAGACCCCAGGAAACAGCAGGCTATGGTTCAGGTTCTTGGGTACCTGCCACTCACTCTAATGGGAGCACTGGGTTGAGTTCCCAGCTCCTGACTTAAGCATGACCTAGCCTTTGCCCTTGGGGAGAAGAGAGTTCTCCCTACATGCCTGTCCATGACCATCAGTATATCCAAATCTATAGATCTGTCTCTCTCACTTCATCCTTCCCACTAGAAAGTAGTTGTGGTGCAACAACTTATAAACCCGAAAACAAGGACAAAAAGGTAGACTGAGGCATATACAGGGTCCTGCAACTTTAAGTCACTATGTACACAGATTTGTCCCTAGATCTATTGAACATTTAGTATTTGCTTCTCCACTCCACTCCATTTCTTCCTTATTTGTGACAGTCCTCATACATACCTTTATAAGAAGTTCTGGTACTGCTGGTACTTCCTACAAATATCAAATATAGTGTTCCTCAAGTCTATAAAAATTACACAGGAAAAGCTATAGCAATCTATTAAATGCATAGTCAGCGAGGAACTACTCAAAAGTACCCCAAAAAGGGCACTGAAAACAAAATATTTCGAATTCATTATTTTCACAAATGTTCTTAATACAAATCTTTCCCAGATCAAGTGTTCCTTTGGATCTTCAACCATTTTTCCTTTGTGTTAATAATGACAGAAGCCATATATAATTACAGATCTGATAAGAGACCTGCAAACAAATGCTATGTGTCTGTTGTGAGCAAAATGTGATGACACCAAATCCATTAGACTTACTGATAGAGATGTCATATCAGATGGCTCTGCACAACCAAGTTATCTGAGAGCGTTTAATTGTCTTTTTGTATAACCATCAAAGAATGAGGTAGCTGCATTTGCCCACATTACTGTGCACATGCTTATTACGTTTCATAAGCTGCCACCATTTCAACATTGCCCTTCAGCACTTTTTCAGGAAGCCATCCTCATTGACAAAGTGTTTCTCTCCCCTTCTGGAAGAGATGCAGGAAAACAAAATCCCAAAATACCACAGGCTCACAGGTACACGCTTCCTACCTGGAAGCTCTGCCGAAAAACTCCCTCAAAGTATTTCATTTCTCTCAGTGGTCTTACCAAGTAGGCACAAATTTTCTGAAGCCATGGGCGAAACTCTAGCTCCCAGTGTTGAATAACTGGGTACAATACAAGCTCATTCACTGTTACAAGTCACCAAATAAGCACCTGCAGGGTTTAAATATGCATGCAGGTTGGCTAGCGTATCTTTAAGATCTGATCCAATGTCTTCTTATAACCATAGTCTTGAGAATTCTTGTATTCCTGAAAAGATATTTGTAATCCTTTCTTAACTTTGAGAATGACTTTAATGATTGTGAGAAACTAGTCTGAGAAAATTGCAGAATGTTGTAACAAATTTTAATTAACCACTTAATAAAAATTAATTTCCAGGTAAGTTAGTAACTTCCTAATCCTACACCTACAAATGCAAGCATCCTATATGGGGGCTGGTTCATGTCCCAACTGCTCCACTACTGGCTTAGGGTTTGAGAAAGCAGCAGAGGATGGCCCAGGTCTTGGGACCCTACACCCAAATGGAAGACTGAGGGAGGCTTCTGACTCCTAGTTTTGGATTGGCTCAGCTCTGGCTGTTGTGGCCATCTGGGGAGTGAACCAGCAGATGAAAGAGCTTTCTCTCTGTCTCTGTCTCTCTTCTCTGTAAATCTGCCTTTCCAATGAAAATAAATAAATAAATTGTGTCATGTAATACAATGTAATTAATGAATAAAAAAAGAAAAAAAAAGAAAAGAAATATTTTCAAAGGAAGGATAGTGAGAGAGAGAAGGAGATGGAGATAAATAATATTTCTAAGAAAAAGTTACAATACACTGCTTATCATTATTTAACCTTAAGAAGCTCCCATGAGTCTAAATAAAATGGTTTAGAAGTGATAAAAACAACTCTTACAGATTATACAATTATAAAGACCCATCCAAATTGGTTGTTATCTTCAATGGTTCCACATAACACAGCAGTCTGATCATAATGTAATATTGTGATATCCTGATATCTGGTGAGTTGACCCCCATATTAACCACTTCCGTAAAGAGCACTGTTTGGTTTTGGCACCTATAATGGAATCTGAAGGTCTCAGTATGTACCTGGCAGAAAAATTGTAAAGCTCTGAACAACACAGAATTTCACTGCCCTCATCATGGTATTCCTTCCTTTCCCTCCATCTGTTTATCCTCTGACGTCTCCTCTCTGATAGACAACTAAGAATCTGGCTGTGTGATTATGGATGATCAGAGAAATCAGCCAATTAAACTGTATTTAAATTCATAATGAACCAACCTCACCATCGTCTTCACCACGGCTTTGTCCTCTCTACAGCTATCATTCAGCACCTGTCAAATTTCTACCCATTCCACTATACAAAGCTATTTCATTTCTAACTCACCCATGGTTTTAATGAAATTAAACTGCCATTCTTGGTTCTCTTGCTTGATTGCACTCCACAGCATTTGTATGGCTGATACTATCTCTTCTTTAGCTAGACTCTCCTTGACTTGTGGAACCCTATTATACTCTGGGATTCCTCCTGGTCCTCTGGCTGTCATCTCCTCATTCTACTTTGCTGGCTTCTGTTCTATTAGATCAATAGCATTTCATATTCCTAAGGCTTTGGTCTTGGGTCTTCTCTTCCCATTCTGTGAATTCTTACTAAAGAATCTCTTTTCATTCTCTGGATTCACTTGTTGATTACTTTATAATGAGTTTCTGAATTGTGTATCCCCCACTTTCTCGCTGTATTCCTCAGTTAATGCTGAGGTTGGCAAAGGCTTTTGTTCCTTTGCAAGGGAGTCTTCAGTAATATTCATTGTGCCTTTGTCTCTTTTTTGCTCTTGGTCATTGTACTTATTGTGGTTGGTACACAGCTCTTTGTTTGCAGTTATTTGTGCCACTCCCTCCAGCGGGTTTCATATATGGGCTGTTGTGATAGACTTCTGTCATGATCTCCGTAGCCCCACTTCCTGGCTCAGCACTCTACCTCCTGTGATCCCATGTGATTGTTGCATAGTTGTCTATACAACATTTTTCCCACTTTGAGTTTAAGCAGTTCCCAGGGTTATGGCGATACCAGGTGACCTGAATCGCAAGGTTGCTGGCGATACTGATCTTGCTGGAATCTGCTGACCATTAGGTCTGAGGGCCACATGGTCTTATGGTCTTATTTTGAGTTAAAAGATGCCAAAGTCAGTGTTATTTTCAATGTGGGACCACTGCAAGGCACTGAGCTCAGTGAGTTCTCTCCCAGCTTAGCACATGAGCAGTTCACTATTGTCCTTGTCCCTTTGCCACACCATGCAGGCCCCGGTCTCCCAAGGATTAACTCCACAGCTTAGCTTGTTTCTCAGAGGGTAACAGGATGGGCAATTTTGGCCTGATACATCTAGCCACTGGCTTAACCGCAAGTTCCTGCTTCCTATTTGTCAAGTTATCTGCCAAGGGATTGGATAAACACTGGGAGGAACTTAAGGGATTTAGGGTGGCCACTAGAGGATTGGATAGACACTGGGAGGAACTCAAGGGATTTAGGGTGGCCACTAGAGGATTGGATAGACACTGGGAGGAACTCAGGATTTAGGGTGGCCACTTGAGGACTGGATAAACACTGGGAGGAGCTAGGCAGAGTATAAAAGAAAGCCTGGAGTTTCAATAAAGATCGATCATTTTTTCGCATTCGGCATTCTGTGTACTGTGTGTTGTCTCACTGCATTGTCTTTTTTGTAACCCTAGTCCCTCCGCTTGGCTCGGGGTATGTGGCGACGCGGGCGTTGCCAACAACACCATACAAAATGGCAACTGATGTGCCACTCATGGAGTTCTTGGTCTGCTGGCTGTTAGGTCTGAGGAATTTGGGTGGAACCTGTAGGATGCTATGTCATTGCAATGCACTGAGCCCAAATTGAGTTTTTTTCCCAGCTTAATGCATGCATAGTCCTGCCCCATAGCCTTTGCCTGTGCAAGATGGCACCCGATTCAGCTTTACTGGGGGTTTGAGCTGTGAAATCCACCCTGTTCCCGCACCACCTGTTTGAGATCTGCTGCTCTGTCTCTGCTCCTGCTCAAATCAAGCCGACCAGCAGGATGGGCAGTTCTTTGTCTGGGTTTACCTCTTGAGCTCCTGGTGAACTCTCCATTCCCACCTGGTTGCTGGTGGAGTTCCAGCTGCTGGTGCAGTGCAGATCTCCGCTCTCTGAATGCCGCTGGTGTGTCTTGTCACTGTAACACCACACTGTTGTCTCCGCTGCTTTGCTGTGTCCACAGTCTCCAGGTGCCTCTCTGCTATTATTCTGTCCTCTGCTATTTCCTGTAATGTGCCCTCTCTGCTTCACCCTGGCTAATGGTTCTCCATCTGTGTAAACATGTCCTCACCTTATTCCACCAGATTTCTATCTCTTTACTAAGTTTCTCTTCCAAGTCATGTACCGTTTTCCTAATTTCATTTGTTTCTCTGTATTTTGAACAACTTTAAAATCATTATTATGAATTATTTTTCAGGAATTCTTTTAATCTCCTTTTATTGCAGTTCAACATTAATGTATTGTTGGATTCATTTTAGGGAATTATATTGCCTTCCTTGTTCATATTTCTTCTGTTTCTACACTGATATTTGCTCATCCAAGAGACCTCTTGTTTCTATCACTTCTAGAAGATCATTTTTGCTTACTGAAATCTATTACTGTATTGATTTGATGAAATGCTTTGTCTCTAGTTTTGATTTGTTTTTATGGCATATCTCCCTATGCCTTTATTTGCTATGGTTCATAGTAGCCATCGTAAGGATCTTTATTATTCTTAGGACTCAGTGTAGTCACTGATATTCCTGTTATTCAGGTATCCAACCATCTTTTGAGGAAAGCACTGGCATAATGTGCTTCTCGGAGCAGGCATTGCTCATGTTCTGGGTATGCACAGATTCCCAGAAAATACCCCCATCAGTCACTGAAGCTGTGACATCAATGCTAGCTACAGGAGCTGATAGATTTGAAACTCCAACTCTTCCCAGTTTCAGGGACCAGGAGCTGCACTGGTACAGGGCGGAGGAGAAAGGACCCACAGATGCTGTGTGAGAGTACCTGGATTGGTGAGATGACTTTGGTTCTGAAACAGAATAAGCTGACTGTGTGTGCTGCTTTCTGGATTGAATTGAATTCTACTACCTAGGCCCTAACATGAAGTGAACAGCAACACCAAAATTCTGGCAGTTTCTCTGAGGCAGACTGGGTCCTGGAGCCGCAAGACCCACACTGGGCCTTGGAAGAGCATGGATATTCTGGGTTAGCAATCCCAGCAAGCTGTAGTGTTGTATTGTGTTAGAGTTAGCATAAAAGAATGCTGTTTTGATTCCCAAAGGACTACGTATATTTGGGTTAGGTAGAAGGATTAAACTTTATGGTAGAGTTAAAGATTATGTGCTGGGTGGGGCCAGGAAGCTCTGGCTACCAGTTATGGGTAAGACAAGAGATTAGAATGATACTTGACATGGGTGTGGTACAGCACCTCTGACGACTGTCAATGGGAGGAAGGAATGTTGGAGCCTACTGGTGTGTTCAAACTCTTAGCCTTTCACTACGCCAAAGTGAACTAGCTGATTCACTGCCCAGAGTGAGTACACCAGGCCAGCCAGCAGATTTTATCTACCCAGATGTGTTCTCCACCTAGAGCACTAACATACCCTGTACTGCACCCTTCAACTCCACCAAGAGGTTCGACTCCAGTGTCCCAATAAGTTTGAGCTTCCTTCATTGGCCAACCAGAAGGTTGTATAAGAAACTAGCCATGAAGTACAATTTCAAGTGGACTGGGCAGGGAAGGCAGTGGGGAATGAAATGATGCTCATGATGCTCAATTTTGATGAGGCAGGTCCCTTATTTCTAGAGACCTGGGTGCTGTCTGTCCCAGCTGCCCTGCCCCATTCCCCACCTCACTGCTAAGTGCCTTGTGGGCCTTCTCCCTGGGGGCTTCCACTGCCCTGTTAATCCAAGTTGGACACTTGGAGCTCAGTCTACCCTGTTAGGATTCAGGAATGTTTTGGGGATCCTTCCTGTGGAATTAGGTAATAGGCAGTTATCTCAGCTTCTTGTCCTAATGAGGAAAGGTGCAGAGTAGACACAGTGCTTGCTTCTAGCAGCACTTAATTTTATCATATAGCAGACTATGCAGGATTAACAATTCCAAGCCTCTGCTGGGTATTTGTTCATTTGTTTTTGATTGTCTGGTTGCTGTTATTCTGCTCTTTGCCTGATTGGTTAAATCTAGGGCCAATCAGGGATAACCAGTTTGTGCATAAAATAGTACCTGCAACTCCTCCCTTAGAGTCCCCTCAAAACTTGTGGCAGAAGGTTTCTCACTTAAATACATTTTATTTTGCTCACTGACAGTGCATGGAAATTCTTTGATGTGAGACAAGAACAGAAATGTGCCTCATCGTCTGTTAACGCTGAGATGAATTTAGGCAAGGGTCTTATGGAAGAGCAATTCCCATCTCAAGATGGTGTCTTTGGGCCTGGAGTGATAGCATAGTGGTTCAAGTTCTCACCTTGCACGCCCAGGATCCCATGTGGTCGCCGGTTCTAATCCTGGCTGCTCTACGTCCCTTCCAGCTCCCTGCTTGTGGCCTGGGAAAGCAGTTGAGGACAGCCCTTAGCTTTGGGACCCTACACCTGCATAGGAGACCCAGAAGAGCTCCTGGCTCCTGGCTTCAGATTGGCTCAGCTCCAGCCGTTGCGGCCACTTGGGGAGTCAACCATCGGATGGAAGATCTTCCTCTCTGTCTCTCCTCTTCTCTGTATATCTGCCTTTCAATTAAAAAATAAATAAATCTTAAAATAAAAAAAAAAAGATGGTGTCTTCCTGCCCGAGTTGCAGCTCTGAGGGCTGAGAGGACCACACGGGTTCCGTCTATGAAGTCTGGGACTCCCAGCTTTTCCAGGGAGTACTCCTCATTGCGCTCTGAGGACTCTGGTGTTCCCAGGTGTCATTTGTGCAGATGGGCTCCACCTACACTCTCCTGCTCAACCTTTCCCCCACAACAGGAAATGCCATGGCTGTGTGGCTGGGACTCCAGACACCACTGCTTTAGCTTTGTTCCTCTTTCTTTTCTTGCTATGTATACTGATTTCCCACCGTGTTTTCACTGGTCTCTTACTGCATTAGGTCCTCTTCCTTAAGCACTCAGCTCTACATGTTGCTGATTGCCTTTCTTCGTAGTGGAAACCAGTGCTGAACTTTTCTGTATGGCTATTTTGACTAAACTCAAAATCCTGACGTTTGCTTCTCCCAAGGAGATAGACAGGTGTGAACAGACACCATGGCTGTTGCTAAGAATTTACAGGAACAACTTGATCATGAGGAATAATTTTTTAAAAAAAGATTTATTTATTTTTACACGAAAATCAAAGTTATAGAGGGAGAGACAGAGATAGAAATCTTCCATTTGCTGGCTCACCCCTGAAATGGTTGCTATGACTGGAGCTGAGTTGTTCCAAAGCCGGGAACCAGGAGCTTCTAGATCTCCTACATGGGTGTAGAGGCCCAAGGCCTTAGGCCATTCTTTCCTGCTTTCCCAGGCCATTAGCAGGGAGCTGGACTGGAAATGGAACATTTGGGATTTGAACAAGTGCCACATGGGATGCTAGCACTGCAAGCAAAAGATTAGAGTGCTATGCCACTGTACTGGCCCCAAACATTATTTTATTTCATGGTCAGAAGATCCTCGTAGGATCGTTGACAAGAGAAGGCGGGATTCCAGAAGATGGGATAGTCAGATTATAGCACCAGTTTCTGTTGAAAATGTCAGATCCCAATAAAGAAGAAGTGACTTCAGATTTCAGCCCAAACCTCGCTCCTCTCTCTATCAGCACAACTCCAAGTGACTGCTGAGAATTAACTTCTATTTCTTTTGTGAGACTATCCATTTTTTTTTTTTTTTTGGTTTGGTAATGGGAGATTGTTTAATTCTGTCGAATTCTTTATCTGCATCTATTGAGATAATTGGAATTTTAATGTGCTGGAACACATTCATTGATTCCATATATTGAATGATCATTGAAATTTAGGGATAAATCCTGCTTGGTTATGTGAGTGATCCTTTTAATGTAGTGTTGAATTATTTACTAGTGCTTCGTTGAGACATTTTGTATCTATATTCATCAAGATGTTTGGTATCAGAGAAATGCTGGCTTTATAAACTAAGCTTTCAAATTTCCCTTCTTTTTAATTAAAGGTGAGTTGGAGAATAGAAAAGCCATCTTATGCCAGGTTTTCTCTTATTGGAGTTTTTCAATTACTGATTTAACCTCTTTATTTGTTATTAATATGCTAAGGTTTTCTACTTCATAATTTAATATTCATGTGATTTATGTTTCTAAGAATTTATCCACCTTATATGAGAATGTCAATTTATTGTAACATGATTGTTCACTGTAATCTTTTGCATTTCTTAGTACTTCTGATATTTTATAGACTATCAATTATAGTATCTCCTATTTCATTTTATCATTTGTAAAAGTAAAATTTGATTTTTTCTGTTTTTATTCATTGGCTAAAGATTTTTAAAATTTTGCTGATCATTTAAAAACCTCAGCTCAATCTCTTCGTAGCTTTTTGGCTGTGAGCAAGTGAAAAACACCAACTCAGTTTCATTTATTTTTGTTTTTTTTTTTCTCTTTATTTCCTCCTCTTTATTTTAATTCTCTATTTCATTTTCTAATTTAATCTTTTTTATAAAGTCTTATTTATTTTATTGGAAAGGCGAATATACAGAGAGAAGGAGAGAAAGGAAGAACTTCCATCTGATGGTTTACTCCCCAAGTGACTGCAAAGGCTGGTACTGCACCGATCCAAAGCCAGGAGCCTGGAACCTCTTCCGGGTCTCCCACGCGGGTGCAGGGTCCCAAAGCTTTGGGCCGTCCTTGACTGCTTTCCCAGGCCACAAGCAGGGAGTTGGATGGGAAGAAGGGCTGCCAGGATTAGAACCGTGCCCATATGGGATCCTGGCGCATTCAAGGTGAGGACTTTAGCCGCTAGGCCACCAAGCTGGGCCCTCTACTGAATCTTTACTATATTTTCTTCCTTCTGATTACTGTAGTCATAATTTATTCTTATTTTTCTAGTTCTGTGAGATATAAAGTCAGATTGTTTCTAGATATGTTTGTTCATTTCATATAGCTTATAATAATTATTATTATTATTATGTTCTGGAAGGGTTTTATACATTCTTATTAATATGTAATAACTGTACATATTTGTGGAGCATAGCATTTTATCAGACTTTTATACAGGGGGTACTCAGCAAATCATAGTAATTAGCACTTCCACTTCCTTGTCATTTCTTTATGTTTAATGAGTTCAGGGCCCGGCAGCGTGGCCTAGCGGCTAAAAGTCCTCGCCTTGAAAGCCCCGGGATCCCATATGGACGCCGGTTCTAATCCCGGCCGCTTCACTTCCCATCCAGCTCCCTGCTTGTGGCCTGGGAAAGCAGTCGAGGACAGCCCAATGCATTGGGACCCTGCACCCGCGTGGGAGGCCTGGAAGAGGTTCCTGGTTCCCGGTTTCGGATCGGTGCGCACCGGCCATTGCTGCTCACTTGGGGAGTGAATCATCGGACGGAAGATCTTCCTCTCTGTCTCTCTTCCTCTCCGTATATCTGACTTTGTAATGAAGTAAATAAATCTTAAAAAAAAAAAAAGTTGAAAATCCTCTCTTCTATTTCTTCCTAAACATCTTTCTGATGTCTTTTTAAATCAATTTGTTGCTCTGGAGTGTATTAATTTCACCTAGTTGAGAATTTGCCTGCTACCATCTTCTACTAATTTCTAGTTTTGTTTCATTATTATCAGAAAGACACATGGCATGATTTTAATTCTCTTAAATGTGTTAAGACTGGTTTACAACTTAACATGTGATCTGCTGTAGGGTGCAATTTCTGTGTGCATGAGGAGATTATGTACTCTGCAATGTTACACCGTGTGTGTTAGGCTCACTCGGTTTCTAATCTTGTTGAAGTCCTCTATTTCCTATTGGCCTCTCTTTTCCCTGTTATTGAAAGTAAAGTATTGGAATCCACAATTATTTGGTTGCTGTTTGTTTTTCAGTTCTCTGAATATTTGAATTGTGTGTATATTTGATATATATATGATTTTATATCTTTCTAATGAATTGTCCTTTTATGATTATGTAATGTTCTTGATCCTTTGTAACAGTTTTTGATGTAATGTCTCATTTTTTTTTTTCCTGGCCCAACTCCATTTTAGTTAAAATTTTCATGTAATATCTTTTTTCATTACTTTTCTTTCAAAGTGAGTTTCCTAAAAAGTTTATTTATGTATTTATTTATTTGAAAGGCCAAGGAAAGGCAGAGAGATAGATCTTCTATCTGATGGCTTACTCCCTAACTAGCTGCAATAAGCAGGTCTGGGCCAGGCCAAAGCTAAGACATAGAGACCCAGGTACTTTGGCCAATTTCTGCTGTCTTCCTAGGAGGCATTAGTGCGGAGCTGGGTCAGAGGCAGAGTGCCCAGGACTTGAACAAGCTCCCAGACACAGGGTGCAGATGTTACAAGAGGTGGCTCAATCTATTGTGCATGTGAAGTCAGTATAGTTGTGACATTAAAAAAAAATAGTGTCTTTTTTTGATGGAGAGTTCAATTCACATTTAAAAGAATTAGTGTCCATTAATGAAGACCATCATATCTAGCAGCATGTTATTTAACTTTATGGCATTGTAAATTTTTATTTTTCTTCCTATTGTTGATTTTGTATTGTGGCTTTTCATTTAAGGCGATGTACAGTAAATGTGAAATGGAGACTAACATATCCAGATGTGAGGATACAATGCAGTATGCATCTCTACTTCCAGGCTAAAGATGGACTCACAATGAAACTTTACTATATGACAATAGGATGATGGACTCTCTGCCATTGTCCATGCCCACAATAATGGACATATGACTGTATATGAAGAACTATACTTTAGTAATGATATAGGGGAACTCAGTGGTGGGGGGAGAAGGAGAGGGAGCTGGGATGGGGATAAGGGAAATCCCAAAGTCTATGGAACTGTATCATAAAATGATAATAATAATAAAAAATAAAAAAGAAAGAAAGAATTAGTGACATGAAAGGCCTTAGTATTGCCAATTTGCTAAATGTGTTCTTTCTCATATTTTCTTCTGAGTTTCATTTTCTTTGTAGTGGCATACTGTGGTTCCATTTTCTTTTCGTTATTATTTAAAAATATTTAGCCTGTTTATTTGCAAACCAAAGTGATGGAGAAAGAAAGAAAGAGAGAGAAAGAATTGTTTATCACACTGAATCATCCTCCAAATTGCCAAAATGGCTGAAACTGGGAAACTGAAACCAGGAGCCACACATTGGAACTCTGTCCATGTTTTCAATGAGTAACAGGTGACACCGCACTTGGGCTACATTCTGCTGCTTTCCAAGGTGCTTTGGCAAGGAGCTGAAATGGAGCAGCTGGGAGTCAGATCAGTGCTTGGATATGGGATGTCCGCATTACAGGCAGTTTCTTAATCTGTTACACCGTGACACCAGGCCCTCCATTCCCATTTTCATCTGCATGTTTTCTATAGGTATTCTTGAGGTAACCATGAGGATTACATGGTCTGCCTTAAGATTTTCTTTCTTTTTTTTTTTTTAAAGATTTATTATTATTGGAAAGCCCGATATACAGAGAGGAGGAGAGACAGAGAGAAAGATCTTCCATCCGATGTTTCACTCCCCAAGTGAGCCGCAACGGGCCGGTGCTGCGCCAATCCGAAGCCAGGAACCAGGAACCTCTTCCGGGTCTCCCATGCTGGTGCAGTGTCCCAAAGCTTTGGGCCGTCCTCGACTGCTTTCCCAGGCCACAAGCAGGGAGTTGGATGGGAAGTGGAGCTGCCGGGATTAGAACTGGCACCCATATGGGATCCCGGGGCATTCAAGGTGAGGACTTTTAGCTGCTAGGCCACACTGCCGGGCCCCTGCCTTAAGATTTTAACATTCTATTTTGAGGTGCTCTCAAGTGAACTTTAATTAAGCATACACACATTTTCTACATTTTTTTCATACTCTCTACATTAGTTGGTGTTTGTCCAATCCTAACCCCTTTCAGGAACTGGATTTCAATTTTGTTGTTTTTTGGGTTTTTTTGTTTTATATTTTCTTCTTCTTTATTTTTTGAAAGAGTTACAGAAAATAGAGACAGAGGTGGGTAGGGAGCGAGAGAAACCAGTTTCATTTGCTGATTCATTCCCCCAATAGTCCCAATGGCCAGGGCACTGCCAGGCTAAAGCTGGGAGCCAGAATCTTTTTCTGGGTCTCCATATGTGTGAAGGAACCTAAGGACTTGGGCCATCTTTTACTGCTTTACCAGGCACGTTAGCAGGGAGCTGGACTGGAGGTAAAGCAGCTGGGAACTGGCACCCATTTCGGATGTAGTGTCACAGGCAGCAGCTTTATTCATTATGCTGTAATGTTGGTTTCAACTGTCCTATTGAATGAGTGCTGCCCTTAGTGACTGTTACAAATATTCAGACAAATAAAGTATGGAAATGGAAAAGCCAGTGCCTTTGCAATAGAGAAATTTGGTATATATATCACCTTAATCGGTTTGTTGTCAGCACCAGTAAAATCATGTCATTGATACATGAAAGTATAAGAAAGACACTGTAATTCTGTCTAATTTTCCCCTAAAAATCATTACACCTTTCTAATCACAAGAAAACATCGAATAAACAGTTTTGTGTCCTCCAATGAAATACTTGACCAGTACTCTTCAAAACTCTCAAAGTTATTACAAACCAAGCAAGGAAAGCGAGAACAACTATCCCAGGATGCTGAGGAGACAACATGACTGAATTTAGCAGGTGAATTTGGTCCTGAAACAGAAAAATTACATTGTGGAAAAACTGGTAAAATTCAAACAAAATTTTAATATTTTTAACTTTTAAAGTATTTTCTTGAGTCTTTTGACCAACTTATCAAAGATGTTATACTTCATGGAGCCACTGTTTTGTAATTGCGCCACAGCCTTAATCTTTTTTTAAAAAGGATTTATTTGATTTTTATTGGAAAGTCAGATATACAGAGAGGAGGAGAGACAGAGAGGAAGATCTTCCATCCACTGATTCACTCCCCAAGTGGCCGCAATGGAAGGAGCTGTGCTGATCTAAAGCCAGGAGCCAGGAGCCTCCTCTAGGTCTCCCACGCGGGTGCAGGGTTCCCAAGATCATGAGCCGTCCTCAACTGCTTTCCCAGGCCACAAGCAGGGAGCTGGATGGGAAGCAGGGCCACCAAGATTAGGACTGGTGCCCATATGAGATCCCAGCATGTGCAAAACAAGGACTTTAGCCGCTAGCTACCACGCAGTGCCCCATAGCCTTCATCTAAACTGCTACTTCTTGGTTATACTGTATTTATTTGCATATTTATTCACCAGGAAGTAATCTCATATAACAGCTGCAATTGGTCTTGCTTTTCTACCATTTTTGGATCTGGTGGGCAATGTGAGGTTAAGAGTTTAGACATAGTGGGAGTTTGGAACAGCCATCATGGAAGGTATGATAGAAACTTTCTAGGAGTTAAATAAGACAATTGTTGAGAACAGGAAGAAGAATAACATTCAAGGGAAATAGGATTCTATGCATGATTGTTGAATTTTCTCAGCAATGTCATTCAGATCAGTTTTTATTTCTGCTTACTGATTAAATTATTTAGTAGAGGGCTAAGCTTGTGATTATAAAGTAAATTGAAAACATGTCATTGTAAAAATTCAAAGAAAAATGAGAAGGGAGAAGGAGGAAGGGAGAAATGGAGGGAGGAAGGAGGGTTGGGGAGACAAGTATTATGCTGTCAAAATTGTGTATATGAAATACATGAAATTTGTTCCCCTTATATAAATAGAAATTAAAAAGTTAAAATAAAAGTTAAAAAGAACAAATCATTATCCAATTCGAAATGTCAATACTGTTAAATTTGAGAAAGCCTTCCTTAGAAAAATGTTAAGTCTTTAATAGTAACATGTGGCTTTTAGCCATATATTGTAAAGCACGTGTCTAGAACATTTCCTTCATTGTAGAACATTCTATTAAATCATTCCAACCTGGATGATTTTCAAGACTCTACTCACGCAGGAGGTCCCAAGCTAAACGATGAATGAAAAGGAAGAAAAGCACAAGATAGTAAAGATTCGGGGGCGAGGGTGGGAACAGGCAAAAGAGTAAAATAGAATTGTTTTCAGTACCAGTGACCAACTATAGTCCCTAAACATGTAGTATATATTTGAAATGGAGAGCCTGTAGTTTGAATCCAGATGTATTGCTCACAGCGCAGCTTTTGGATCAAACGAACTCTGTAGGCATGTTGAAAAACTAAACGCCACTTCGGAGTTACCTACTTCTCTGACTATTCCTTTGCTTCTTTCTTGCCTCGCTGCGATAGCCGTGCATGCGTAGTCCTAACTCTTTTCTGGAAAGGCAATATATACCATAAAGATTTTCATTAGAATAAAATAGACTTTAAATGGGATGTGTTTTTATAATTATACCCTCAGTTTGAATAATGTCTGGTTTTAATTCTCCCATGAGGTATTGAATTACTGTCCTGTTCAAATTATACTCATATCCGATTCTAGAACCCTGGATCCAGGAGAAAAATTAGCTCCCCCAGGTGTGTTTAAATATATGAATGGTTCCATACAGAAATGTTTCTTTAAATGACTAAAATATATATTTTAATTAAAGTTAAAATATTTCGTTATCAAATATAGATTGGGGTGAAAAATATCACAGCTTGAACATGAGCGACTGGATATATATAAAATATTGCCAAGATACTGCTGAATTTTTAAGGAAGTATTTCCCAAAAAGTAATTAAAAATTCAGTGGCTAATCAAAAGGGCAATTGCTGGCAAAGTCTGATTTTAAGGAATCCTCTGGTAATTACTACACTTACCCTGTCCTGAGACTCGTCTTTCATGTGATGTTTCATTCACTTCTGCCTATTTGGCAAGCAATCTGGATTTTGTTAGTGGTTTGGTGATATGGCACTTTATATCCCCTGTAATTTTTTAAATTTAGTATTTATTAAACAGCTGAGGGGGTTACATACACAGGTGGGCTTCTGATTCCAATTAGGATGGAGAGGGTTGGGTGGGTGGGGAGGTATATGAGATTAGTGTTTCAGTTTTCCCTCCTGTGTCTACAGAACAGAAGGGACAGAGAAAGTGTGCTGCTATTTGCTGTCACACTGTATTAGCACCCAAGGATGGAGACAGTTTGATGGGGAAGAATGTTCTGAGGGTATTACTTGAGTGGTCTTAATTGTTATGAGAGTTTGTCAGCTGTGTTGCTCCAGAGATGTGAAATTCTTTCTAAGGCCTGCTGGCTGTCCATGTCTATCTCAGTGCACCTACAGACCAAGGTACTTGTCATAGAGTCTGGCCTGGAGTGTTGTTCAACCTGCCCTTCTTTCCATCTTATGATGAAATACTCAAAGTCTTCTGATGGCTTAGATGAGTTGGCTATCTTCTCTTTCATGTTCATCTAGGAATGCTCTCCATTCTTGCATGAGGGTCAACAACTAAGTGGCCCATTCCTGCAATGTGTACTCCGGGATTAGACCACATGTCCGTTTTATTTTCTCTGAGGTCAGGGATCAAGAGCACAGGTGTCCAGTTTGGAAGCCACCAAGAAACCTCACGTGGTTTAGACCTTGTTGTCACGTGTGCCAGCTGGTACAGGGTTGGGCTCAGTCAGCCCAATGCACTAACACCCACTCCAGGTGGTGCAGCTGCTTGGTCAATTCCAACCTGTGTCAGGCTGTAATACAAATTGGCAAGTTCTGCAGCCTAGCCCTGCCCAGTCTGCACCAAGGCCCGGCTCTCACATGCACTATTGGTGATAGAGCCTAGTAGGGGCAACCCTGAAGAACCCCTACCTGGTCTGGCCCCAGCCCCAGATTTTGTGCCTGCAATCAGGTGCTGCAATGCAGCCCACCCCAGCTTCCACTCTAGTCCTTGCTTGCACCAGCAGGTGCTATGGCCTAGCCCATTGTGGCCTGCTCCCAGCCTGTTTTCATGCACACCAGTGGGTTCTACAGCCTGATTTGAGGAACCCCTATGAATTTCTATTATGACTCCCCAGCCCTGGTTCTTACCAACAGTCACATAGCCTAGCATGGATTGGCTCACTCCTAATTCTAGCTCTTGCTGGCAGGTGTTATGGCCTGGTGCAGCCTGACACACCCCAGCACATGAGTGAGTGATCTGGCCTAACATGGGTGTCCCTAAAGATCCCCTACCAGACTCACCCCTAGCTCTAATACTCATGCATTCTAGCAGGTGCTGTGGTCTAGCATAGTGTGGCCTGAAACTCATTCTAGTTCTCACTGGTGAGTGCTGCATCCTAACCTAGTTTGACCCACCCCCAGCCCCAGCTCTTGCATGTACCAGGGGGTACTTCAACATAGCTGGAATATTCCAAAAGATCTCCTACCAGGCCCACCCTGAGTCCTAGTTCTCATGTGTGCTATAGGTTCTGAAGTCAAGTCTAGTTCAGCCCGTCATATCCTTGGCCCCAACACTCATTGGTGGATGTTGTGATCTAATCTGATCTGGCCCTATCCCTAGCCCTGGACTTCTGAGTATGCCAGTGGGTGCTGTAGCCCAGACCAGCCAGGCCCACCCCAAGACCCAGCTCACAAGCATGCTGATATGTGTTGCGTCCTAGCCTAGGCTGTACTGCCCCCAACCCTGATCTCATGAGCACTAGTGGGTGCTGCAGTCTAACAGGCCTCCTCAAAGTTCACATACCAGGCCAGTCTCCAGTATCAGCCCTTGCATGTACCATGGTTATTGCAGCTCAGCCCAGCATGGCTCACCCCCAGACCTTGCTTTTCTATGCATTATCAGGCACTGCAGCCTAGCAGGATGTCCCCTACCAGGCTCACCCCTGGTCCCTGTTCTTAATCATGCCAACATATGCTGCAGCCATGCCTGGGCCTGCCTATGCCCAGCCATGACACTTGGCAGTAGGTAATGCAGCCTAGCCTGGACTGAAGAATTGTTTAAAGTGTAGTCTAGTTCTTAGAAATAAATAATGACTGTATATCCTTTCAGAAAAGTACTGGGAATTGTCTGACATGTCAGTTGTCCATATCAGATTAATTAAGTCTGTAAAAATATACACTTTGTCTAACTATTTAGAAGAGGTTAACTTGTAGAAAAACCATAGCAATGCAACATTGTCATCCACTGCAATGTGACTAAAATTTATCTGCAAAGATACAATTGATTTCCTTCCAAAAGAAAACTCCAGGGCCCAGCGGCGTGACCTAGCGGCTAAAGTGTTAAAGTGTTCGCCTTGAACACGCAGGGATCCCATGTGGGCACCATTTCTAATTCCGGCAGCACCACTTCCATCCAGCTCCATGCTTGTGGCCTGGGAAAGCAGTCAAGGAAGGCCCAAAACTTTGGGATCCTAAACCCGTGTGGGAGACTCGGGAGAAACTCTGAGCTCCTGGCTTCAGGTTGGTACAGCTCCAGCAATTGCAGCCACTTGGGGCATGAATGAGCAGATGGAAGATCTTCCTCTCTGTCTCTCCTCCTCTTTGTGTATCTGACTTTCTAATCCACAAAAAATGTAGATTAAAATAAAAAATACAGATTTATATACTCAGAGAAGTAAAAACATGTTACAGTACTAATAATTGCAGAAGTGACTAACAGCATATTGGGAGATAAACTGAAAACTTTGGAGTTTTTTTTTTTAAGATTTATTTATTTTTATTGGAAAGTCAGATATAGAGAGAGAGGAGAGACAGAGGAAGATCTTCCATCTGATGATTCACTCCCCAGGTGGCTGCAACGGCTGGTGCAGCGCCGATCCGAAGCCAGGAACTCTTCTGGGTCTCCCACGCAGGTGCAGGGTCCCAAGGCTTTGGGCCGTCCTCGACTGCTTTCCCAGGATGCAAGCAGGGAGCTGGATGGGAAGTAGGGCTGCTGGGATTAGACCCAGCAACCATATGGGATACCGGTGTGTGCAAGGCAAGGACTTTAGCCACTAAGCTACTGCATAGGGCCCTAAACTACTTTGAATATCTTTCTCTGTAGTTTTTAATGAGTTGAATACAATCCCTGACATGTTCAATTTCATATATATGAGAGCCATATTTTTTAACTTTCTGAAATTATTCTAAGAAAAAATTTAACTGCTCATTATTGTTCCTGTGTCCAGTGCAGTGGATCAAGGGACTTAAGCTTCTGCTGAATATTTCCCAACTGCCTCCCCATCTCTCTACCCTGCTGCGCCCCACTCTGTGCCCTGGGGTATGAGTTTATGAGCAGATTCTCTTATCCCAGTGTTGTGATTCAATTGAGGCAATAGAGGCATCTAGAAACAAGTAGGAAGTGACACTGGGGATTGATGCTGAGGCTCTGCAGACCTCAGAGTAGCTCTCCTTAATTGTGACTTTGGCTCCTGTGTTGCCTCGTAATCGTCCAAGTCGTTGTATTAACTCTTGATTCCAGTTGATTTTTGCCAATTGGATGCATTATAAGCAAAACAGATTATATGGAGAATCATGTGCAGGTATTTATTAGCCCAGTTTCCTTTCTGCTGTATGTACATGGGTAGGAACCATATGCCTCTGTCCATACTCAGATTTCTTGAATCGTTCCTTCTCATAATCCCCACAGGCCTGCTGTTGCTACTAGCTCTGGAGCACCACACTGTCATTTATCACTTTCTTACTCAATATTCCCTTAATGAATTCTCCTCAAATTGCCTCCATTGAAGTACTTCCCAATTCCTGACTGATGTATGAGTGTCCAAGCCCTGAAAATGGTCTGGGATTTTTTTTTTTAAAGATTTGTTCTTATTGGAAAGACAGATACACAGATAGAAGGAGAGACAGAGAGGAAGAACATCTGTCCAATGGCTCACTCCCCAAGTGGCTGCAATGGCTGAAGCTGAGCCAATCTGAAGTCAGAAGCCCGGAGCTTCTTCTGGGTCTACCCTGAGGGTGCAGGGTCCCAAGGCTTTGGGCCATCCTCTAGTGCTTTCCAGGCCACAAGCAGGGAACTGGATGGGAAGCAGGGATCCCAGGGTTAGAACCAGTACCCATATGGGATCCCAACTTTAGCTGCTAGGCTATTGCACTGGGCCTGCCTGGAATGTTTTGATTCTGACCTATTCCAGAAGTGCACAAACCAAGGCTAATTGGCTAATGTTAGGAAGGAGCTCTCAGCTCCGAGAGAAGACAAAATGTTACAGCTATGATTTCTTAATACTGAGGCTACAGAGTTCCACAAAAAGTAACTGTGTGTTTGTGGAGAGCAGGAAAGATCTGAGTGTCAGAAAGAAGAAATATAGTTCTCTGTTGTCATATTTACTAAAGGGAATTTTGTTGAAATTAACAGAAAATAACACCTGTATTAATAAAGGAATGATGGAGTTAAAGAAAATACTTTTCTAATTCAAATGTGTCAAATTTGAAAGAAATTTTGGTCTACGTTTTAAAAATGTGACTGCCTGACTATGTGCCCCAAACAAAAATAAACCTGTTTGGGGGCTGGCACTGTGGTGTAGTGAGTAAAGTGACAATCTGAGGTGCCAGCGTTCCATGTACGTACCAGTTTGAATCCGAGTTGCTCCACTTCTGATCCAGCTCCCTGATGATGCACCTGGGAAAGTAGAGGTCTTTGGACCCGTGCACAATGTGAAAGAACGAAAGATTCTCCTCGCTCCTGGCTTTAGACCAGTCCAACTCTGGCCATTGTGCACATATGGAGAGTGAACCAGCAGACGGATGCACTCATCCCACTCCTCTGTCTGTATGCTGCCTTTCAAATAAATAAATAAGTCCTAAAAAAAAAAAGGAATAAGCAAGTCTTGTGCTCAGGTAAGATTTATTGAGGATATGCTATAATCTCTTAGTCTACACAAGAGGAAGAAATGTTTTAGATGTGTTGTATGTATGTTTATGGTCAAGATAATGAAATACCAGTCCAAATTTAACTAAGTGATGACTCTTATAAAAAGCATTCTTCAATATGGTTTCATAGTTAGAATAAATTCTTACTATCCATGTAGAACAGCTGGAACCTAAGTTCATCCTAGGCTGATGTTACAGGAATTGGGATGGGGAAGGAAGCTAGGCAGGGTGGCCTAGGGTACTAGAATTTGAGTTTCAAGAATGAGTGACTCAGCAAGTATGGGAGGACTGCTGACATGAAAAGACTTTGAACACAAAGGAATGGGGGAGGGGAGAGTGGGGATGGGAGGGGTGAGTGAGGGAAGTATGGTTATCTTTTATTCTTTGAAATACACAAAATCTATTCTCTTTAGGTTGATAAAAATGGAAAATGGTTGAGCTGTTCTCCGGGGTCTGGCTCTCTGTGCATACTCACTGTGGGCCAGTCACCAAATCAATGCTGAGGATCCAGATTTCAGACCTACACAACCACTTCCTCACCTCCAACAAGAACTGAAGTTTTTTTTTTTTTTTTTTTTTAAAGATTTTTTTATTGTTATTGG
This sequence comes from Ochotona princeps, assembly GCF_030435755.1. Classification (NCBI taxonomy): domain Eukaryota; kingdom Metazoa; phylum Chordata; class Mammalia; order Lagomorpha; family Ochotonidae; genus Ochotona; species Ochotona princeps. The sequence goes on from NC_080833.1 coordinate 55,470,978, forward strand.
AAAGCCGGATATACAGAGAGGAGGAGAGACAGAGAGGAAGATCTTCCATCCGATGTTTCACTCCCCAAGTGAGCCGCAATGGGCCAATGCGCGCCGATCCGATGCCGGGAACCTGAAACCTCTTCCAGGTCTCTCACGCGGGTACAGGGTCCCAAAGCCTTGGGCCGTCCTCGACTGCTTCCCCAGGCCACAAGCAGGGAGCTGGATGGGAAGTGGAGCTGCCGGGATTAGAACCGGCGCCCATATGGGATCCCGGGGCTTTCAAGGCGAGGACTTTAGCCGCTAGACCATGCCGCCGGGCCCAAGAACTGAAGTTTTAAATCGTCAATTTGGTGTAAAAGATGCAAAATGTTTAACAACAGACCTCTTAGTGTAAGGTACATTGGAAGATACACAATGGAGCTTGAGGAGGCTAAAAATTAATGGTTATCTTCTCTACCCAAATTTGAAGGCAGCTGAAAGACAAATGCAACCGTTAGACTGAGTGCAACTGTAGCACAGTTTGAAATGTTTAGGCAGCATGGCTTAGGTTTGGGAGGTAAATTGGCTTAAGGACTGTTCTGCCTCCCTCTCTTCAGACATAAGATTGCTCATCCCACAGGGCCATCAGTCTTCAGAACACGCCTATTTTCTAAGGATGGCTGCTCCTTCTCAAGTTAGAACAAGAATGAGGGAGGGGGAACAAACGAGTTCACTGGTGCTTACACTCTGGTTATAAATTAGTCTGACCCATCAAAACTGTATGAGCAGGACCCTCAGAGCGCACCTCCTGTTGGGGATCTGGAATGGGTGGGAGGTTGGGTGGGGCTTTTCCCTTTGTTTTTTTCCCTGACCCCAGATACAGGGTAAAATGATATTGATGTGGAAACAATGGTATTACCCACTTTCACCCTGTAGCCCTTGACGCTTTGTTCCCTAATCAACTAAGTAAGATTATTAAAAAATAATTTAAAAAAAAATAAGTTAGTCTGACCCAATCAAGAAACTTGGGCTAAATGCTACCACCTGTTATCAGGCTTTATACTGCTTGGTGGGGAAGAGTGATGGGTATAATAGAGGACTCTGAATATTATCATAGAGAAGTCTGTCTCTCTTTGTCTCATACACACACACACACACACACACACACACACAAAGAAGAGGAATAAATAATTAAGTATTCTTTCTGTTCATTTCTTTCTTCTACCTTTTGGACTTTATAATTAATTCAAGGTCAATTCAGGTTGCATCCATCACCTCCTGGAAAATAGATTGGCAGCTACCAGGAAAGTACTACTCCCACTTTCGTGAGATTGCCTTATACTGTACTGCTTTTGGGTACAGTTGGTTACCAGTGTTTTGTAACCTGAGCTCCAAATCAGATGTTAATCATTATTCTAATTAGACTAACTCCACTGTCATGATAAATCAAGACAAATATATCATTTGTCATGAGACCCCTTTAGTTAGAATGTATTTTTCTTACACGAGTAAGAAAAGAGCAGACCACTATGTCTTAATGGCATTGGTCCTAAAAGATAGTAGAAAGTGAAAGTTTTGCCCAATGTAGACTGGTGCTATAGAAAGGTTAAAACAAAAACCTTAAACAAATGAATTTTAGCAGAATATAAGCACAGACAATTCATGAATTGGCAGCACTCAGAACTAGAAGGAGTTCAGAAAACTCCCTTTAGCAGGATGAGATCTTTTATGGGCTGAGCACAGAAACGAAGCAGAAAGTTATTGGTGAGCTGCAGCTAGGCTTCTGGCTTATTTGGGCATGATATATAGACTTGCATGCCTGTAACTGACTAAAACCCAGCTTCTGGCAAAGGGTAGAAACTGGACTGTATTAGGTTTTCATTATTTTAAATAAAAATACACAAAAAGGCTTCTTAGGAAGACAGAAGGTTTATTTTGGCTTACAGTTTGGAGGTTCATAGTCCAAGTGCAGGTGACCCCTTTGTTTCCGGTATCTGATGAAGCCAGAGAGTGGTGAAGGGGTGATCACATGACAGCCCAGGAATCAGAGACAGACAAGAGGACCACCTGGCTTGCGTAACCAAGAGCAAACCCCCAGGGATTTAAAGATCTCCCACTGGGTTCTGCTCCTTGACACATCAATTGAATCAGATCTCTGCTCATAACAAACTAACATTAATCCATTAAACATTACTGTAAGACTTTGGGGTTTAAACATTTGCATAAGTTTAGGAAGCCAAATTCTGTTCACGCCATGAAACTCCTATATGTCATGCTTTTTATATATATACTGTTAGGTTAAACAGAAACTCAAAGTGTAGAGCCTCAGACTAACGGCTTCCTGCCTGCTTCCTTTCATAGTTTCCCATTCTGTTCATTATCTTCATCAACTTACTAAAACCTGGGGCATGGGTGTCATTCTCTGCCGTCATCATAATGATTTATTTGATCTCAGCATGGAACTCACAATCGCGATACCAAGTCAGTTGAATGATTTTGTTCTGTTTTTATTGGTCTAATTAGAACAGGACTATTTCCTGCACCATGGGGGGATGCATACAAACATTTGAGGTTCCTGAGATGATACAGCACACCAGGGGGAGTATTGTGAGAAGCAGTCAGTAAGTAGATCATACCAAGAAACTGATGTATACTACAGGAGTGCCTACAAACCAAAAAGTTAAAGTGAGTAAATAACTGGAGAAGAATCTACTTATTTTAATCATGTGATTTGTTGATTTCTTGCAAGTGAGTTTTTATCATACCAGATGTATTTATTCAACAGTAGAAAGTGTTAACTTTTACATACTCATTTGACCAAGAAGTTGTCCTAAGCAATGCTGTCATCAGAAATATCTGTGTCAAGAGAATTTAAGCCAATTCGATGGCTTAACAATTGATTTTCTTTTTTTTATGAAAAGATTTTTTTATTTGAAAGGCAGATCAGATTTACAGAGAGGAGAGACAGAAAGATCTTCTGCTTACTAGTTCTTTCCCCAAATATTCACAATATCTGAAGCTAAGCTGATCTGAAGCCAGGAACCAGGAGCTTCTTCTGAGTCTCTCATGTGTGTGCAGGGTCCTAAGGCTTTGGGTCATCTTTTACTGATTTCCCAAGCCATAAGCAGGGAGCTGGAAGGGAAATAGAGCACTGGGATATGAACTGGCACTCATACGGGATCCTGGCTCCTGCAAGTTAAGGATTTAACCATTAAATCATCATACTGGGTTTGATAGTTTCTCTAATAGAGCAAGCTGCAGTAGCAAATGTTAGAGACAGACTTCTTCATTTATAATATACCAAGCCCTGTGATGAGCATTCTACCAAGAGATTCCCACTTAGGGAAATTTCTTCTTCATTCTATGGTTCAAATTAAAGAGAGTTCAGCTTCCAATTGTTACAAAGTGACAGTGGTGCTCTTAAGGTCCCTATTCTACATTGACCCCTAAAAGTTGCCAATGCATATGGTTGATTTTCGTATACTGGAGTGGCACACCAGTTGTTTGTGGGATACCTTATATATTAGGGATTAGCTATATGACAGCATTAGCAATATTTACTGAAGACTCCATTACTGAGTCATTATGTATTTGAAAACTACCGAGATTTAAGGGATTGGGGTTATAAGTTTGTGTATATACTTTTGAATCATTCCTTTTTTGGTTTTCTCATTCATTGTAATGGAATAATTTACTACTTCAGCAAGTTTTGCTTGGTATTAGCCTTTAAATGGGATTCTGAATGTGTAAGTCTAAAGCTTAATTCAATATAAAAGACCATATGTATAAGTTGAATGAATAGTCACACTAGAAACATCATTAAAATGTGTTATAGAGTGAATGAGAGGGTCATTTCCAAGATAATTTAGGGACTTTGGTTTAATATACAAAACAAACCAAGATCTTCACAGAAATTATCTATTATGAAATAATAATTACCACATTATCTTATCAGACACAAAGAATAAGTATAAGGAAAAGAAAGAGAGACAAAGGTTTTGGGGTAACAGAGTGAGGTTTTGATGTGTGTGACCTTGGGAATGTCCTTGTCTAGGATATCATCTGCCTCTGTATTTGTAATAGCTTATTTTTTTTAATTATTTATTTATTTTTGTTGGGAAGGAAGATTTACAGAGAGAAAAAGAGACAAAAAGACCCTTTGTCTACTGGTTCATTCCATAAATGGATGCAGAAGCCAGGAGCTTCTTTTAAGTCTCCCACATGGGTGCAGGGTCCCAAGGCTCTGGGCCATCTTTTACTGCTCTCCCAGGCAACAAGCAGGGAGCTAGATGGGAAGTGGAGCAACCAGGACACAAACCAATACCTGTATGGAATGCCAGTGCTTTGGAGGGAGAGGATTACCAGTTGAACCAACGAGTTGGCCTTTGTGTAATAGCTTATTTAAATTTTTTTACAACTTGTCCATTGAAACAGAAACCTCTGTCACGAGGTATTTCTCCAGAAATCCATAAAAGAGTACTTTGAATTACTTATTTATCTGAGAGGCAAAGATAGCAACACACACACACGCACACACACACACACAATACAAAACACTGCGTGAGCAAGAGAGAGAATTAACTGACGAAGTAGGAACATCAGATCTTTGAAGTGCTCATCTTCTCATTCACTCTCCAAATGCCCGCAATAGCTGGGACTGGGTCAGGCTGAATCCCAGAGAAAAAAATTCAATTCATGTCTCCCAAATGGGTGACAAAAACCCAACTTCCTGAGCCATCAACATTGCCTCACAAGATCGACATTAGCAGGAAACTGGAATTGGGAGTGGATGCAGGACTTAAACTCAGGTATTCTGTCAGAAGATCTGGATGTTTTAGCTGCTAGACTAAAAGGCCCACCCCAGGAAAGCATATTTTGCAACTTCTCAGCTTCTGTTGTAGCATTGGAATTTCAACACATGTAAGTTTCTACCCAATTTGAAAACATGCAAACTGCGGCAAGAATTCATGAATATCCTACTGATGGTGACAACTGCATGAAATCCTTCTGTAAATGTTCAAATGATATTAGGTGATAGAAATGAACCACTTATTTGGTTCTCCTTACAGGATTAATGTTTAACAAACTGAACTTTGGTTATCAATAATTTTAGGAATTAAAAAATCTAACATTTTCTTATAATTTGGATAGTCTGTCCATGCCATAACAAGTCTTGTTTGTAACACAATGAATCATGGAGTGACTGGCTTCTGATTATGGAGGCCTAACAGGTCTAGGAAGCACCAGTTGGCCATCCAGGCCTCATCTCTTCATGTCTCATACTAAACTTACTATCTTTTAAATATCAGTTTTGCTTCTCAAGTTCTGTGTATTGCTGTATGCTAAATAGATTATTTTAGGCAATTGCATTTGGATCAATCTTATGGAGTTAATTCAGATTGCTTGTGTTAATAATTACTGTATTGGCTGACTTAGCCAGAAAATCTGACAACGCTCTCACTAGTAGTCAATTGATTCTGCTGGACATTAGGTTAGCTGTTTTGTGAACAATTAGTTTCTTCATTGACCTTCTGGGACTGCTTGCCTTGTCCAGTGGTATGATCTTAATGTTTTCAGAAACTTGCACTTGTCAAAGTTTGTCTGAATCTGGTGAACAGATGCCTATGAATACATTAATGACACACAATAGAGAAAGTCTCAGGTTTGAAATAGAAATAGCACCCAAACCAGTTTTTCTATCAAATTTCAAAGACCTCCCTTCATTTAAATCCTTCTAATCCAAACTACTTCTCTAGTGCTAAAAGTCAAAAATAATTTTCTTACTAAGTTTTATAATTACTGTTTTAAAATTATTGGAATTATAAAAGTATTGCTTCTTACTGTTTTCACATAATCTATGGAATAAATTTGTAAGTTTAGTAAGCTTCCATAGGTTAATATCAATATATCACTCCTAGTCTAGTTGTAAGTGAAATACGTTCTGAATTCCAAGCAAATGGATGGTAAATGAGCTATTAATATATAACTTGTTTATTGAATTTTACTTTTATACTATATGTGTTAATTGGAGACAATAAAATAGCAATGTAAAAGTATAGTTTAAAATATTCACCACTTACAGGATTTGCCACAAAATTATTTTGGTTACTAAATGTTATAAATTTAAATTATTGATTCATCAAAAAGTTATATTTGAAAAAAAATTTTATGATGAATTTCCAACATTAACTATAAAAGCTATCTATAAAATGTTGGATTGCTTAAATTGCTAATGTAATACTATTTCCCCATGATTATGGAAATCTCAGGTATATGATTAACTCCATGTTCATTAACTGAATAGTAAGTCTGCTACATTGATAATCAACTATTTGACTTTTCACAGTAAATTTCCAGTCAGCTTATGTCAAGCTTCTCACCAAGTCAGAATTTATTGCAGGAATGCTACTGATTGATCAGGCCAACTGAAATAGCAGCTATGAACTAGTTCATCTTGTTGGTAACTACTTCTTAATTTTGTCTTCTTATTTACTACAATGTTTGCTTGTTCTTGAACTGATCACTGTTGATGTGTTAACTCTAATTTGTGGGCCTTTCTTATAATATCCATTAGAACATTTTTGTCTGAATAAGTTCTTCTATAAACTTGAAATGATTATTGGTTTTTTTTTATCCCTAACTTGCTGTATAAGTGGTGCTTTATGAGGCAATTAATTTTCACTTGGCAAGGTTAACAAATCATCCAGTGGTGTTACATTAGTTGATTTGTGTACTTTGAGTGTATTTTTGACAGACTTTGAGTAGCATCTGACAGGTGAGGTACTGAGTTTGTGTGGGGAGGACATTTGGTCACATGTGTCAGTGTGAGTACTCACTTCTTGAGGAATGGTTTTATCCAGGTAATCTGCAATTCTTTTGGCTAGGCTGGAAGAAGTCTGTGCGGATTTCTTGCAAGACCCGTTTTCTAATTTCTGATAGTTAGCTTTCTCCTTTAATTTCTCCTTTATGGCCCCATTGCCTGTTTCAAAAGGCATGAAGCATTTCTCTTTCTTCCACGCTGTAGCTGTAGTTTTGCGGGGCTTGCAAAGAGTGATAGACTGCCCACTAACTAAAGATTTGAGAATGTCACAATTTCTCTCTAAAACAAAATTTGTTCTTTTACGTAAAAAAAAGTCTTCTTCATTGTCCAAAGGGTAGGGAGAAAGTCTATTTTTGGTCAAAAGTGACATCTGTATATTTCTTGTGTCATGAAAAATGATAGGATTTGTTTCACTTTGTTCCTGTGAATTGAAGAAAAGAATACTTGGTATAAATCTATTGAGGCAAGAAATATATATTAAACATTATATGTAATATACTTTCTTTTCCTCTTAATATTTTATGACATGTAAGGATAAAATCCAAATCTTTGGCCTTATTTAATTCTTTTTGAAATAAAATGGGATAAGAAGAAATAACTATAATTCTTAAATGTTTCAAATTTTGTAACTGCAAAGTAAGATAGTGGGTAAGATGGAACATTGCTTTGAATTTCTTAGATTTCCATGCTATAGAAATCTAAAAAAGAATATCTAAAAATGTATTGAATAAAGAATTAAAAGAGACATAACTGATTATAAGCTAAAGTTATAATATCATGATACTCTGGTACATAATTCAAAAAATTCAAAATTATCTCTACAATGTTTACTTATTATTGCACACTAACACCATAATACTTGACTCATAAAATGTGGTTGGTAATTGTGAAATAACCAAAGTAATAGTTTGACACAAAAATCTGTTTGAGCCAATCTTTGATTTTTTTTCCTATACTCATTTATTTCTTTTTACAATCTCTATTTTCTGCACTAAGCAAAAAACAAATGAATTTCAAAGAAACTGTTTAAAAATATGTGTTATCAATATTTGGTTTAAAATTTTTACTTGTTGAGTATTATGATTAATGATCAATTAAGCCTGTGATTACAAAATGAATTAAAATTTGTCTTTTTAAAAATCAAAGAAAAGAAAGGAGAGGAATTGAGGAAGATTGGAGAAAAAAATACGGCTGTCTTTTTACATATGAATTCATAAAATCTGCTTTTCATATTAAAAAATTTTTAAATAAATTAAAGTTTAATTTTCTAAAAATAAAATTCTCAGTAAATAATTATTTTATTTACAAACGAAGTTAATGAAATAAAAATTTAGTCTTAACATTTGAGTGCACTTAGTGTAAAAGACAAAGTAATGCCTGTGATTATTAAAAGTCTAGCAAAAGATTTAGTTTTGAAATGAATTGTGTACCAGTATTGCCTCTTGAACCACAGTCGTGCAGTGTTGGCAGATTTTTGAACTTATCCACGTCCTAGACCATTTCCCATTTTACAAATTTGTAAGTCTGATGTTTTAGGCAGAAACTGCCTTTGCCGGCTTCTTTGGGTGATCCAGGCTCTGCCAATCACACACACCTACCACAGTCTTCAATTCAGAAGAAGCAACTCTGTTACATGAAACCACTGCGAAGGCTGTGGAGGGTGCTGGAAGCGCTGTCCGGCTTTGAACATCAGCCTGGTCAAAAAGTCTTGGAAAGTGCCTCTGTTGCCTAACGTCAGACGGTGTGAAACTGAGAAGATCAGGCTGAGACTGCAATTGATCCCTGAAGCTAGTTTGCCTCCCTAGTCTTGCTAGATGCCCTGCGGGCTCCCAAATAGCCTTATATAAACATATATTCTGGTCAGAACAGCTAAAATAACGGCTAGGAAAATCAACACATGATTCCGTCAGTTTTTAAATGACTATTTATTTTGCATGTCTGCTACAGTCAATCAAATTTGATAAAGCATTCTTCATTAAGACAAACAAGATTTCCAGGAATTCCCAGACTTGACGGTGGTTCTAGAAAAGAATATTAACAATTTATGTGTTGGTATGTGAACCTAAGAGTTTAAATAAATTTCTTAAAAATTCTGGTCATATATGTGATATTCCTCCAAGTCAATGTTAGTAAGTACATTCACTAAAAACAATAGATATTTTATTACCGTGTGGAAAGGTTCTCTCTTTGTGGGACTAATGATTATCTTGGCATTTGGATTTTTCAGTTCATCCTCAAAGCATAAAGGTACCAAGGTTTTCTTTTTTAGTGAATAATAATCACTTAATTGGTGATTTCTGGTAGATTTATTTTCTTTTATGTTAGAACCATTCATCTGTGGATAAGCTTTTCTTCTGAAAATGAAAACAAATTTGGGAAAACGTTTCTAGTGCTGACTTCATCCTACCAATCAAGCTCCATCCCTCTGCCTCCCTCTGTCTCTAGAAATCACTGCCAACATCACCAAACCCTCTCCCAAATACTCTCAAACGGTGAAGGCCGTTCGTTCTTGCCTACCTTCTGTGAGAAAACAGCAAAAACTGGGATAGAAGCAAGGCAGTGCTGTGTGTGCCTTGTTGGTGTTTTTTTGAGTGAGCAGGAGGTATATTGGGTAGTCTGAGAAGAGCACTAAAATGTTAAGAATTATTTGACATATTCTTTGTGGAGGACCTGGGAGAAACTTTACAAGAACTCAAAGTGACTCCAGTTTTGTGAAGAGGATGGAATGGTGCATTTAGGAAGGCGAAATCATGGATTTCCTTCCAGATCTCCCTAGCTATATGTGCGGCATGGACGGGGAGTTGAGGCTTCTCCAAGCGACTTGTCATTGCAGGGGAGAAGGAACCTCCAGCAAATAGTTGGCATGAGTAGAGTGTGCAATGTGTTGTCGAATGAGGATGTAGGACAGGAGAGGACAGGCTCAGAGGGATCTTCTGCACTAGCAGTTGAGGGTGTACTCCAGCAAGCTCACATAGAAAAGACTATGAGTTCCTGGAGCCCAGATGTCAGCAGCCACAGGATGCTTAGGGAAAAGAGCTGTAGTCACCAACTCTGGAAACAGCACAAGAGTGCCAGCTGTGACCCTCAGCCACAAAGTCCAGGGCACCCTTCACTCACACACTCTGGTACATTCTCAGAAAGAAACAGAAGGACTGAGTTAAACCTCAATAGGTTGTTCATTATTACTGCAAAATCTACAACACACTGGATTAATATTTCTCCCCATTTTGCAGAGATTAATGGGCTCATGGGAAAGATCATACCTTCATATAAAAATTAAGAACCAATTTTTTCACAGTTCTGTCATACTATAAATTTTTGCCTCTACTCCAAAAACATAATTGTGTTCTCTCTACTTATTTTTCCATGTCCTTCTCTCCATTTAGTGTGTTCAAGATCTGGATCTGACACCTACTGACGAAACAGTCTTTTTTTTTTTTTTTAAAGATTTATTTTATTTTTAATTACAAAGTCAGATATACTGAGAGGAGGATAGATAGAGAGGAAGTGGAGCTGCTGGGATTAGAACCAGCAGCCATATGGGATCAAGGCGAGGACCTTAACCACTAGGCCACGCTGCCGAGCCCGAAACAGTCTTGAACTACTAATTGGATTGTTTCTTGAGACTAAATGTTAATAATCAGCAGGAGGAATAAATTCTGGCCTCTTATAAAATAAAGAGAACTCCCACTGTTAGAAGCATGACTCATCAGAGCAAAACTTTTCTGCCTATGAAGTATCTTGGATCAGTTTTCTTTGTTTTAGTATCATGTTAACATGAGAATTATGTTAGTTATCTTGCATTTGCTGTGATCCTAAGAATCTAATGTGTTCCTTAAAAATTGTAAAATAAGTTACCTTTTGTTGATATCATCTTCTAAATGGTCTAGAGAATCCAATGATTTGCTAGTTTTATTTTCAATTTGTGCTGAAACTGAAAAAGATTTTCATAGAGGATATGTATGTATTATGACATTTTGAAAATATCTAAAATACTTTCCAGCATCTTCTATTTCATAGCAAACATTCCAGCTGATATTATTTGCATAGACCTGGGATAAGATAAATGTTGAGTCTACTTGTGACAGTTTACCAAAGCGGTCACAGAGCAGACTCAAGGGTTATACAGTCAATATTTTAGCACACTCATAACCTCAGTACACTGGTTGGAAACCTGTATTCCAGAGGAAGAAGTCAGTCAATAATCAAGTGAACCAACAAATAAACGCATATAGAAAGTAATCCCAAATTTTTGTAAGTATTATGAAAGAATATGAATGTGCTGCTTCACTTATAATAGCTATAGAGGGCATCTCCCACAGGAAGATATATTTGAGGTTAAGGCAGAAAGGCAAGCAGCTGGGGAAACAGCCTCCCAGAATCAATACATTGAATGAAAATACCAACAGAAACACTAGATATGCACAGAAATCACTAAAAATCATGAAAGGTTAAACTTAAAAGATTTTATCAGTTATCTAAGAATTCTGGAAGAAAAACATTGAGAAAATGATAAAGAACATATGCTTGAAGAGATAAGATAAAAATTCTAATGGATTAAAGCATATTTCAGCTACTGAGGGTAATTGATAAGAACACACATACAGTAAAGAGATTGACATTGTGCTGCAGTGCATTAAGCTGCCTCTTGAGACACCTGCTACTCACACATCAGGGTGTCAGTTCAAGTCCTGGCTGCTTCACTTCTGAGCAGGTTTCCATGTTTCCAGTATTTGTTGCTGTTAGTCACACAATTTAATGTTCTGTGTTGACAATACCTGTGACTTTAAAAACAATTTTGTCTCTAGTACTATCTCACAAATACTCTCAAACTGTGAAGGCAAACAGAAGCAAGACAGTGGTGTGTCTTGTTGGTATTTGAGTGAGCAGGAGGTGTATTGTGTAGTCTGGGAGAGCACTAAAAGATCAAGAATTATTTGACACATCCTTTGTGGAGGATCTTGGAGAAACTTCACACCAACTCAACACAAATTTTCTTTGGATGCTTTTCTTTTGAATGTTGCTAAATTCAACTTTTAAAAATTAATTTTAGGGGCTGACATGATGGCTCAATTGGCTAGTCCTTTGTCTGCAAGCATCAGCATCCCATGTAGATGCTGGTTTGTGTCTCAGCTGTTCTAGTTCCTATCCAGCTCCCTGCTTGTGGCCTGGGAAGGCAGTGGAGGACGGCCCAAAGCCTTGGCCCCATGCACCTGTGTAGGAGGCATGGCAGAAGCTCCTGGCTCTTGGCTTCGGATGGGTTCAGCTCACTGTTGCAGCCATTGGGGAGTGAACCGGCAAATGGAAGATCTCTCTGTCCTTCTCTTTGTAAATCTATTTTTCCAATAATAATAAAAAAAATCCTTCAAAGAAAGAAATTAAATCTGTATGTTGTTACCTTATTCTGTGAATTCGTTCAGGCATTCAGCTTTCTGGCTAGGCTGGTAAGGAGGTGCTCTGAATTGTCATGGGAAAATGTTATGTTGTGTGCTGAATACTATGCTGTGAAATCTTTTCAAGACTCTAAGGCGGCAGTGGTGATGTGTACTCTTGACTGCTCACCTGTAAAATGTTATCTGAGATCTATTTTTTTAAAAAAAGACTCTCATGGATAAGCCAGTCATTTGGGGAGGAGTTTAGTCGAAAACAAACAAACTCATGATTCATGGGCTGTTGGATGGAATCCTGATATTTTCCTTACCCCATTATCTTTATTTCACATTTCCAAAAATGATTAATAGGAAATGACCTTGTTTTTATTTAATTCACTTTGAAAGGCAAACACACACACACACAGACACACACACAAAGATTTTCCGTTTGCTAGTTCACCCTGCAGATGCTTAAACCAGCTAGTGTTGAATGTGTCCAAAGCCAGGAGCTAGAAACTCACTCTCACCTGAGTGGCAGGGACTCAGCTATCTCAGCCATCACCTGCCTCTTGCCAGTGTGTGCACTGACAGCAAGCTGGGATTTGGAGCAGGGCAAGTACCCAACCACAGGCATTGTGACGCATGTGGGTGTCCCATGCAGTATGGACTGGGAAAGCAGGCCGTATTGCTTTAAATTTTAACTGTTCTGTCAAATGCCCACCCTGCAAAATTATACCTTTTTCTTTTCTATCACCAACCTTCACTTTTAGATCTTGTAAATCCACGCTGAGAGATTTTACCCTAACTTTGAGTATATATGAAGACAGAGGAAGAATTGACTGGTTGTAACCATCCTATTTCTTTCGAAATACTGCGAACACAGACTTCGGATGCTGTTGACTTGCAATAGGAAATTAATCCCAAGGGGAAGTTTGCTAACTGTAAGTTGAGTATGTCTGTGTAGGAAGGTAATTCATACAGATATTTCAGAATATGTTTCAGAATATCTTCGCCCAGCTCTTTCAATGTTATTGATTTCTCCCAGGAAATAAGGTTATACATACTTCTGGTATATTAATTTAAGTTGCCTCACATTGTAATGCATGAAAGGCTGTCTTTCAGTTTGGGATCAAACGTCTTATGTTGTTTTAATGACTTTTTTAATATTTATTTTTTGTATTTCATTTTTCACTTTGATGGAGATAAATGTTCATTTATGTTGCAAACTTTCCCCAAAGTTTTATTTTAAGATTTATTTATTTTTATTGGAAAGGCAGACATACAGAGAGGAGGAGAGACAGAGAGGAAGGTCTTCTGTCCGATGGTTCACTCCCCAAGAGGCCACAACGGCTGGACATAAGCCAATCCAAAGCCAGGAGCCAGGAACCAGGAGCCAGGAGCTGTTCCAGGTCTCCCACATGCGTGCAGTGTCCCAAAGCTTTGAGCCATCCTCAACTGCTTTCCCAGGCCACAAGCAGGGAGCTGGATGGGAAGTGGAGCTGCCGGGATTAGAACCAGCGCCCATATGGGATCCCGGAGCATTCAAGGCGAGGACTTAAACTACTATGCTATCATGCCAAACCCTCCCAAAAGTTTTAACTTGGGGCCCTGATAAAAGAAGTATAAAATGTTTCTGTAGAGAGAGAATATGGAATAAGGCATTTGGCACAAGGGTTAACACTGCTTAGGGTATCAGCATGCCATATCAGAGTGTCTGGGTTTGAGTTCTACTCCATTCCTAATTCTAGTTTCTCACCATCAATTCCTGGGAGGCAGCAGGTGAATGCTCAAGTATTTGAGTCCCTGCTGCTCGCATGGGAGCCCCAGAATGAATTCTGGTTTCTTGGTTTTGATCTGACTCAGCCTGACCTTTAAGGACATTCAGGTACTGAGTCAGAGGATGAAGCTAAGCCTTGCTGTCTCTTTGTCCATCTGCTGTTCAAATGAAATAAAAGCAAAGTTTTATAAACCTTTTAAAGAAAGCTTTACTTCGCTGAAAATGCACAATATCCTGACAGAGCTCTCAAAGTTACACGTCAGCAAATATGTCACATTTAGGTAAAACTATTAGTATAGTATAACTTGGCAAGTCCACTTTGTCCCTTTCCTCACAGACTCTAATCTTGTCCTTTGAGCAACTATATCCTTCAAAGGAAACTGGGGCTCTTCTCAATTTGAGGAAATAAATCCTATACTTCTAAGCCTTTGTTTTTCAAAATATGAGCTACAACCCATCCACACTTTATGAAATCAGTTTAGTGTCGCTTGACTAGCATTCTATATAACAAAATATAATATATTAGAGGGTATCACCTGGATCCTTAGTAATAGTGGCTTTAAAAACCCCACCAAAATATTGAAATCCTGTTTAACTACCAGAGAGAAAGAAAGGTAACTAGAATTCTAAGAAGTTGAATCTTAAACAAGATGTTTGATAGGAAGATGGATAAGACAGATTACTATATTATATAAAACTATTACTGTGGAGAGTGTGGAAAATTGGAAACACTGAGATAAGCCCATGATGATTCATTGGTCTAGTTATGGTTAAATGCTGTCATCTGGGATGTCACCTTGTTATAAAGCAAGAATAGAAGGAGAAATAATCACTTGCTAAGATGGTAAGACAGTTGAGGAAATATGGGGGAACTAGATATTTGATGATATCATTTAGCCCATGAATTGATAAACTTTAGAACTGTCTCACTGGTACATTTATTTTTATCTGAGATAATAAATACTTCCAATATTTAAACTACATGCTATTGGATTTTCTTTAACTTGAGACAAACTTTCTCCCAGTAAATATTGATAGGAGAGAAATATGTTTTGGGCACAGAAGAGAATCTAGATCAACTCACACATATTGGAAATAGCATGTTAAATAGGACTAGAATCAATGCAATGTGCACAGACAGCTTTAGTGGAAGACTGGAGGGGCTGGCATTGTGACAGTGTGTTAAACCACTACATGTGGCATCCATCCAGTTGTATTGGATATATTGGAATGCCAGTTCAGGTCCCAGTTGGCATACTCTGATTCCACTCCCATGTGCTGTAACTGGGAAAGCAGCAGATAATAGCCCAAGTACTTGGGACTCTGCTATCCACATGGGAGACGTGGACGGAGTGCCAGGCTCCTGACTTTCATTTGGCCCAGTCGTCACCTTTGACGCTGGTGTCTCCATGCACATTGCTTTGTGTCCCAGCTGTTGCACTTCCAATTTAGCTCTCTGCTAATGTGCCTGGGAAAGTAGCAGAGGATGGATCAAGTGCCTGGGCCCCTGTCACCCCCATGGGGGACAGGAAGAAGCTCCTGGATTCTGGCTTTGGTCTGGTCCAGACTTGGCCATTCTGGCCATTTGAAGAGTGAACCGGGGCTGGAGAATCTCTCTCTCACTCTTTCTTTTAATCTCTCCCTCTCACTCTCTCTTTATCTCTCTCTCTCCTTCTGTCTGTAACTCTGCCTATCAAATAAATAAATGTAGCTTTGCAATGAGGGAATCTCAACTGAACTTGAACTGTGGTTATGCAACAAGGTGGAGGAATCCACCATGGGTGGAGGGTTTGGGGAGGGGTGGGGAGAATCCCAGTACCTATGAAACTGTGTCACATAATACAATGTAATTAATGAATAAATTTTAAAAAAGAAAAAATAAATATAACTTTTAAAAAAAGAAAACTTGGTAAGATTTTATGTGCCATGTTACATAATTTGGACTTTACAAGTTTTTAAATAGTCTTCAGCTATTTTAATAACATAAGGTAGTATAATCAAAAATAGTACTTGATTAAAGATACTCTTCAAGTTTATATCCTACATTGGATGCAATTAACTTTCAGTTATTTCAATATAAACAATGGCAATACCTGAACATGAAGTAGAGCCTTGCTGCCTTTCAGAGGCGTTAGCTGGAGTGCTGAGTACAGGAGACAAGATTGCAGAACCTAAGGATCTTCCACCGGATTGTGGAGGCTGTGGATACAGAATATGGAAGGGTTGTGCATTTTACAGTTAAACATGAGGAAAAAAGAGAAACCATAATAGAAACTCTTTCTTTCTGGGTATATATTTATAAATCATTTGTACTTGATAATTCACATTTGGATATCTATTGATGATAACGGTTTTCTTGTTCATTTAATATTTTCAAGAATGCTTTACTTTATTCTCAAACATCCCTATAACGTGGACATTATCACTACTACTTTAAGGATAAAAAAGCAAACCTGCAGAGTAGAAGGGGCAAATAGTTGTCACAGCAGTTAAGATGCCGTTTGGAACGATTGCATTCCATGTTGTAGTTCCTAGGTTCAAACCCTAGCGTCACTTCCTGTTCCAGCTTCCTGCTACTGCACACCCTAGGTGATAAGAAGTAGGGAATTGGATCTGAAGTGGAGTTGCTGGGACATGAATTGGTGCCCATATTTGATGATGGCAGAGGATTAGGCTGTTGAGCCACTGCACTGGCACCTCAATAGAATATCTGTAACCTATACATGTTTAAAAAGTTGCCTATACTCACTTTTTATTAAATTGCATTTTCTTTTTATCTGAAACACAACCTTTATATTCACATACAATTTATTTCTCCAAGTGCAGGGGACCAGTGCGATAGCCCAGTGACTGAATCCTTGTCTTGTATCTGCCAGGATCCATAGGGGCCAGTTCATTAGCAGCTACTCCATCTCTCATCCAGCTCCCTGTCTGTGACCTGCAAAGCAGTCAAGGATGGCCCAAAGTCTTGGGACCCTGCACCCATGTGGGAGACTTGGAAAAAGCTCCTGGCTCCTGGCCTTAGATCGGCTCAGCTCTGGCTGTTGTGGCCATTTGGGTGGTAAGGCAGAGAACAATTCTTTCTCTATTTCCTTCTCTCTGTATATCTGCATTTCCAATTAGAATAATAATAATAAAAATAACCAAGTGCAGGGAAAATCTAAAATTCAAATTCCGAAGAAAGGGTCTTCCTTCCTTTACTGACGCTAACATAAAATATGCACAGGAAACTTATTCTGATTAAAGGGAGAGAAATTGAGGAAAACAATTGCCCAGATTCTCCAAGGTTACAATCTCAGATTAGGCCCTTGTGTTTTTTTTATAAAAATACACAAATCTTGATAGCCAAAATGTGCATAAGTATAAGAAAGTCAACTCCATGATTTGTGATTCTTGATCAACAAACCAAATAAATAATTGTTTAGGACCTGCAACATTTTTCACATAAGACAAAGAGTATGTTTAGTCTTGGATAACATAAAATGAAAATATTGAATATGACAAAAATCTAACCAACAAAAAAGCCTCACAATTTTATTGATGCGATGAACATGAATCAATACTAGTAGCCACTATTACGCAGTATCACCAAGAGCCACAGCAATCAATACAGTAAATACATGAGAATTATTCAGGGAGTATTACATTATGGTGGCCTTAGAGTAAAACAACAATTTGATCACAAAGAAAAACCATCAAACTATCTTGAAAACTAATAGAAAATTTGAACATACTGATGGTTCCTAAAGGAGTTGTAAATGATCACCTTTTTAAAAATGATAGTTTTGGGCCCGGCGCAATGGCGTATTGGCTAACGTCCTCGCCTTGAATGTGTCAGGATCCCATATGGGCGCTGGTTCTAATCCCGGCAGCTCCACTTCCCATCCAGCTCCCTGCTTGTGGCCTGGGAAAGCAGTTGAGGACGGCCCAAAGCCTTGGGACCCTGTACCCACGTGGGAGGCCCGGAAGAGGTTCCTGGTTCCCAGCTTCGGATCGGCACAGAACCGGCAGTTGCACTCACTTGAGGAGTGAGCCATTGGACAGATGTTTTTCCTCTCTGTCTCTCCTCCTCTCTGTACATCTGACTTTGTAATAAAAAATTGAATAAATCTTTTTTAAAAATTGTAGTTTTAAAGAGTAGCCAGACTTAAAATAATGGATCAGTTCTTTCAAATTTCCATGCAATAAATATATCCCATGGATGTATTGTTGAGTAAGTTAAGAAGTAATAGTACCATTCAGCTGTGATCTCCTTAATACAAAAATCTGAAAAGAATGTTTCAAAAGAAATATAAAAACAAATCTCACTTATGCCTTCAAGATTTTCCACAAAGCCAAACTAAAATAGTAAAATCAACACTGTATTTAATGCTCATTTTACAGTGGCTAAAAAATAGTAATCCATGATTGAACATTTTCTAATGAATATTTTGTGTTTCATCACCTAAAATATCCAAAAGGAGAAAAACAATAATTTCAATAGCTGCAACCCTGAGTGTACAGGCTGAGGTTGGCATTGCAAGGGGCATCTAAAACACTGATAAGAAACCCAGATTATTCTTAGTGGAAGAACAAAGGACAGAGTTCAGGGTGACCAAAACTCAAAAGCAGAAGAAAATGTGCTGAAAGGAAGAGGGCCATCTTACATCTTCTGTGTATGGGAGCTCTTTTAGGAGGAACTTCTGTATGGAGGTGTCTTCCAGTCCAGAGTTTTGGCTGACCTATGAACCGTGGATGTTTAGGGAAAACTCTAAGCGGCCACTGAGGATATCATCATGCAACTAAAATTTGAACTATTGTTTGAGAGTCACCTTGTGTTTTAATTCATTCTTCTTGATTGCTATAAACAGATAAACTCTGTAGGACTAGAACAGACCCTGGATTCTCCAGTACATAACAAGTCATGATGTCCAAGATCAAACTCAACATATAACAGCCAGGAATATAAAAACACAACTTAGTTTTAATAGCAAAACAATTGGGGACCAATGCCGTGGATTAGTGAGTTAAGCAGCTTCCTGCGATGCCAGCATCCAATGTGGGTGCCAGCTCATGTCCTGGTTATTCCATTTCTGACCTAGCTCATTGCTAATGGCCCAGGAGAAGCAGTGGAAGATATTACAAGTGTTTGAGTGCCAACTATCCACAAAGCAGAAGGAGTTCCTGGCTCAGCCCTGACCCTCGTGACTTTCTCTAGAGTGAACCAGTGGATGGAAGGTCTCTCTGTTTCTCTAACTTTACCTTTCAAATAAAAAAATATTTCTAAAATCGAAAAAACAGCCAGATGAGATTAATCCTGAAATCCTCTATATTGAAATGAGTATGCTTTAAAGTTGATGTTACAACTATGATTAATAAAAAAGTAAGGTAAATTCACAATGTGTCAGGAACAGAAAATCTAGTTAAAGAAATTATGCTGTTTATAGCCATGTGATGCTGAAATTGCTTCACAATTATAGCAAACAAATACAAAAAGAATCAACCTGCAATAGAGAATAGAGATGTTCATGGATATGTATGCGTTAGTCAAAGAGAGATTCAGCAATTACAAGAGATTTCAGCAAATTTCCGAAAGTCCAAAAATAATTAAAAACATTAAAAATACTGGATGAGAGCTGCTGAAAATAACTTTTTTTAAAAAAAAGAATGAAACCTGTACTATCAAGATGAAAGTTGTGAAGAAATAAGCCAACTGGAAGTCTGACTTTGGGCTTTTTAAACCAGTTGCAATTTCCTCCACTTTCTAGCAGCTACCCTACCCACATGCAAAGGCACAGGCCATATTTCATCGAATTCAGGTTTTAAAACAAAACAAAACAAAACAAAAACACCTCCTACTAGTGTGGGAGGTATTAAACAGCTATTTGAGAAGCAAAGTGGCAGAGAGCTCCTACCCTCTGCTCATTCCCATAATGCCTCTCTATGCCAGGCAGACACCCAGAGCCAGGAATTCAATCTGGGTCTCTCTCATGAATGGCAGCAGCCCAATTTCTTGAGCCAATAGCACAGACTTGCAGTGTTCGCATTAGCAGGAAGTTAGTCAGGAGCTAGCCTCAGGTTTGGATCTCTGATGAAAGCAGGGCATCTTAACCAGCTGCAGCTGCTAAGCTAACTGGCCACCTCAGTGTGGGTTTTGTTTCCCCAGAAAAAAAAAACTGTTCTCATTTTAGGGTCTGGAATGAAAACTACACGACAACCTGCTTCCTCTGCCGTCCTACCCTAAGGCAGAGCTAGTTGATTGAGAACTCAGAGGCTCAGATAGCCAGTATTGCAACTCTGCAAAAGTTAATGGTAGCATCCTATAAACAAAGTAACCCACAGCTTTGTTCTTAAATAAGAGCAAATGAAAATTCAGTATCTTTTAAATTTTGTTTGGGCTGCTATTACAAAAGATATCCCAGGCTAATGGAAAAGAAAAATGAGCTGGTGTAGCCTTTCTTATTTCAGACAAGACAGACTTTGATGTGAAAAATATTTCAAGGGAAGAAGAAAGACACCACATAATGATCGAAGGATCCATGCAGCAAGAAGAGACCACCTTACTAATTTCTTAGGATGTTTCTCTTTTTCACCTCTAATTTTACTTGGTTTTTCTCTCTTGCTTTTCTTTGCTAATCTGACTAAAAGCATGTTTTGTCCATCTCCTTAATAAATGCCTCTTGTTGAAATCGATATGTTTTTTGTTTTCAGTTTCATTTATTTTTGCTGTGATTTTTGCCATTCTTGCTTTTTGTTCATTTTTTCTTTTTTAATAAGTCCTTGAGTTGCACTATTACATAATTTATTTGAGATATTTTGATTTTTTGTAAGCATCTCATGTTATAAATGTCCTTTTCAATATTGTTTTTGCTACATCTTATGGGTTTTGCTATTTTTGCTTTTATTTTTATTTCATCAAAAAGGTTTTTCTCTCATTAATTCAGTGACACCTGGGTCATACAATAGCATTGTTTGCTTAAAGAAGGTTTTTTTTTTTCATTTCTTTAGCCACGCATTAGTTATTCAGTAGAATTTTATTTAACTTCATGTTGTTGTAAATTTTCTATTTTTCTTCCTGTTATGGATTTTGTTTTATGACTTTTCATTTAAGGGAATATCTAGTTACTTGTGTAACAAAGACTATCATATCCAGATGCAAAGATACAATGCAGTATGTATCTCTATTTCCAAATCAAAGATGGATTCCCAAAGAAACTGTTAAATATATCTTGACAATAGGACATTGGACTCTCTGCCATTGAGAATGCCTACAATGTCAGGATACACTTAAATAATAGAATGATGCACTTATGACTATATCTGAAAGACTATAATATTATAATAACAAAGAGGAAATCAGCGGGGGGAGGGGACATATGGAGGAGGCAGAATCCCAGTGCCTATGGAACTGTTTCATAAAATTATGAATATACAGATAAAAAACTAAGCTATGTAATTTGGGGCAGGATTTGTGCAAAGTCAATTGGGCCCCTGACATTCCACATAGAAAGTACTGATTCAGCTTCTCCAGCTTCCAACTCAGCTTCTTACTAATGTGCCTGGAAGACGACTGTTGATGGCTCACATGCTTGGGCCTCTGCCACTCACATGGAATGCCCAGATGGACTTTCCAGCTTCTGGCTTTGATCTGGCTCACCCAGGTCTATATAGGCACTTGATGGATTCTCTCTCTCTGCCTTTTATGTAGATGGAAGGTAAATGAAAACAAGCATTAAAAAAAAAGCTAGGCAATTTATACACAATGGAAAGTCACTTTCCATAGTTATGTACACTGGGAAGCCCAAGTTCAAGACATACTCTATTCTATATAGGTGATGCCTTCACTGGGCCTCACGTGGCAGAAGGGGCAAACAACCCCTTACACTTCTCTAAGATCACTAATTCTGTTCAGTAGTGTTCAATTCTTTTTACCTAATCACCTCCTAAAAACCCTCCATTTCATATCATTACAGTTGTAATTAAATTTCAAAGTCTGAATGTTGGATGAACACTTACAGGCCTCATACCAACCAGGTAAGATAAAAGTTAGCAATTTTAAAGATACAAATTATGATCAACCAAAAACTCCTTATGTTAGAAGAAATAGACAATTTAAGAAACATAAAAAAATATTAAAAACAAACTCTAATTATCTTCGGGAAATTTTTGAGAAAATTTTTGACAGGATTTTATAGGGGAGAAAAACCACTGCAGGGAATAAGAAAGAAGTATTGGAAACTTAAGATATGATTGCTGAGCAAAAGTGTGGGAAAATGACTGAAAGAGGAAACTGAGACATTTCTCATAATTAAGGGCAAATTTTCAGCAACAGAAAAGAATGAAAGGTGTTGTAGAGACCCAATCCAAGAAATCTAGTACCTAACAATAGAAAATGGAGAAAGTAGTACAGATGAAATTATCAAAGAAATAATAGATTTTTTAGGCCTAAAGACACTTGGCTAGAAAATCATCAAAAATGAAACTGAAAAAAAATTTTTTTAAAGACACTGGCTATAAAGCAGGGTCCATGAATGTTGAACAGAATTAACTGAAGTAAAATTGCCACCCCTGGGTAATTCTGTAGAGATTTCAAAGCAACATTGATGGGCAGAAGGTCTTAAAATTTCCAGAAAAAAAATCTTGTCTCTTGACAAGATGACAAGATGATACAGAATTTTTCAAAGCAACAGAAAATCTCATGGGATAGTAGAATAGTATCTTTAACATCTAAAGAAGAAAAAAAGATTTTGAACCCTAATTCAATTCATTCAAATTATGAAATAGGTATAGTAGAAAGAAGAAATAGTCTCTCATTTCCATATGCCGTTTCTTAGAACATTTCTTGAATATGTATCCTAGGAATATAAAGATTAAGTTCAAGAAGAAGTATCTGGAAAATTAAGCTAGCTGCTCTACTTCCAATCCAGCTCCCTGCTTATAGCCTGGGGACGCAGCAGAGGATGGCTCAAGTCGTTGGGCCCCTGTACCCGTGTGTGAGAACCAGAAGCTCCTGACTCCTCCTGGCTTCAGATAAATCAACTCCAATCTTTGTAGTCATTTGGGGAATAAACCAGCAAATGGAAGATCTCTTTCTCTTTGTCTCTCCTTCTCTCAATTAACCTGCATTTCAAATAAAAATAAATAAATCTTTTTAAAAAAATGAATGAAAGGACTTTGTGCAGTGATTTCTTACCTAATTTAAAAATCATAAACACATGTTTATTTTTAAAATAAAAATATTACATGTTTTGTGTAAGATCTAAATTTTTTGTTATGAGCAAACTGATTGTGATATTAGTATTTACTAATATTTATTCCAAGCTAATACACTATGTCAATGAGCCTAAGACTTACAATCTGGGCATTGAATCTGGTAAAAACTTTAAAATTATAAAATACGGAAATACATATTCAATTGTAACTGCTAGTAAGTATAAACATCTTGATATTTCTTTGTTCATAATTATGATTATCAGGGTTTATAAATAATATGTTAATACTTAAGAGACTCTCTTAAGTCACTTTCCCTTACTAATTCTCTGAATGAATTTTTCTCTGTAGTCTCCTGGATAAATTCTACTTTAAAATTGTATGGCTTTAATTTTGAGGTTTATGGAAGTATGCGTAACATTATTGAGGTCAATCTGAGTTTTTGTTAGTTGCAAGTATACCAATTAAACCTACCTCAGGTGCATCCTTAAGGTAATGAAAAGCTTCACCAGATCTTGGTTTTAGATTATCTTCTACTTGTTCTGAAGAAAAATAATCCAAAACAACATTTCAAATCTCAAATTATTTCTAGTTAAAAATCAACCATTTTCTATAGGTAATCAAATGAAGAGTAAACTATGGTAATGAAAAGTGTTAGTCTAGGAAAAGGGAAAGCATATTTCTCTGAAAAATCTGGCAATTGCATTGATAGTGACTAGAAAAAAATAGAGGTTTAAGTAAGGAGCAGAGAGGTGGGGAATGAGAATGAATATAGTCAATTGAGTCAATATCCTTGATGGACAAATATAAAAAGTCTTGCCAAAACATGAGAAAAGAGATCCAAGAACACATTTTAAAAAGATTATTCACCATGACCAAGTGGGATTTATCGCAGAGATGCAAGGATGGTTCAATACATGCAAGTCAATAAACATACTACAAGACACCATGGAGTAAAGGGCAAAAACCCACAAATGATCATCTCAATACATGCAGAAAACACATTTATGTGGAAAACTCTGAAGATTCCACCAAACATCTATTAGAACCAATAAACAAATTCAGCAAAGTCGCAGGATACAAAATCAACACACAAAAGTCAGTAGTGTTGCTATGCACTATAGGTGAATTATCTGAAAAGTAGTTCAAGGAAGCAATTCTATTTTCAATAACTTTAAAAACAAAACAGCAAAATACCTAGAAGTATTTTGAACAATTAATTTGACCAAAACACAATAAAATACCTGAAAATAAATTTGACCAAAGAAGTGCAATATCTTAACAATGAAAATCACAAAACATCGATAAAATAAGTTGAGGAGGACACAAAGAAACAGAAAATATACCTCATGTTCATGTATTGAAAGTCTGAGTGTTGTTAAAATATCTGTGTCTACACTAATCTAGGAATTCAGGTCACTCATTTAAAAATTCCAGTGGCATTCTTCATAGAATTCTTCACTAGAAGAAAAAAAATCCTAATGTTGCTATGGAGCCATGAAAACCCCTGGGGTAGTTAAAGAAACCTTGAGCAAAATGAACAAAGCAGAAGGCATTATAGTACCTAACTTCAAAGCATAGGACAAGATTAATGTAACTAAAATAGCATGAAAGCACTGACCCACAGAACTTAAGAAGTAAGCTTACACTCTACAGTCAACTGATGTTTTTTGGCAAAGGTGATAAGAACACACAGTAGGTAAAGGAAATCTTCAGTAAAAGGAGAGGGGGAAATCGAGGATCCACATGCAACAAAAGGAAACTAGACTGCTTCCCCCACCTCCTATCCTACACAAAAATTAGCTCAAAATGGGTAGTAAATGCTGAAAGCTTGAAAAAGTCATAAAGAACCATTTAAGGCTGTTAGGTCAGGGAAGGATTTTTTTAGATAAGATCCTAAAAGCATGGGAAACAAAAATAGACATATGGGATTTCATCCAGCTAAAATATTCTGCACAGCAAAGAAGACAATGTGAACCTATGTAGTGAACCTGCGGAGTGGGAGAAAATATTGGCAAACCATATTTGATGAGACCGTAATACCCATAGTACATAAGGAACTCAGTAGCCAACTACAAGGAGAGAGTAAGATAGCACTATGGGAAACAGGAGATTGGGGTCCATATTCTCCCTAGGAAGATTTCAAGTGTGAAATGATGATCGACTAACTATACTAATACTAACATACTAATATGGAGAGATGGAAGAAAGTGGAACAGAAAAATGTTGTTTGCTTTAGCAACACGGATGTTGTAGGTAATTGTTCAGCAGTTGAGTTTCAGTAGAATGCTAGAGGCAGAAAAGTAGAATGCAGTAGGCTGAGGGTTAAACAAGAACTGAAGGTGTAGGGAGAATGTATGTACGTAACTCTTTTGAGATGTTAAATTATAACCCAGAATGAGGCAATTTGGGGGTAGAGTCATTCAGGTTTATGAAAATGATACAACTGGGGACTGTTGACATGGCTCAGCAGGTTAATCTTCCACCCTGTGTTGCCAGTCCATGTCCTTGCTGCAACAACTCTCATCCACCTCCCCGCTTGTGGCCTGGGAAAGCAGTAGAGGAGCCTAGAACCTTGGGATCCTGGCTCCACATGGGAGACCTGGAGGAGGCTGCTAGTTCCTGGCTTCAGATCAGCTCAGCTCAGGCAGTTGAAGCTTTTTGGGGATTGAAAGTGGAGAGAAGATCTTTCTCTGTCTCTTTGTAAATCTGTCTTTCAAATAATAATAAATGAATCTTTAAAAAAGATACAGTTGAATTATTGATCCTTTGATGATGCCAGAGAACAAAAAAGGGAGACCAGACTAAACACTTAAATTCTCTGAGGTTCTCTAATGCTTGATCCTAGCTCAGAAATCCTCAAGATTTCTAATGCTGAAACTGTTTCTGGTAAAAAAAAAAAAAAAAAAAAAAAAGGCTTACATACATTTTTTTTAACCTTTTACAAACTTATTTGAAAAGCAGAATGAAAAAGACAAAAGGTGATATGGAGAAGAAAGAGAGGGATTCCATCTCCCGGTAGTTCCCCAGGTGCCTGTTAAGAGCCAAGGTACCAAATACTTCTCCATATTCAGAGAATCTCCTGAACTAAAGTACGTCTGTGGAACAGCAGACATACAATTTAACCTAATGATTTTAAGGGAATTCAATGCAATGCATGAGAATATAACTAAGGTTAAGAAATGAGGAACTCAATGAATCACCTCAAAGTGAATATTACAAAGGGGGTAGAGATCATTAAGGAAAACCAAATAGAAATTGTGAAGATAAGATCTTCAATCAGCAAAATAAAAAGATGTAATTTGTAGGTTTAACAACAGAATAGATCAAGTAGAGGGAAGGCTTTCTGGAGGACACTGCTTTTAAAATAACCCAAAAATAAAGAAGAAAGAAAATCTACATGAAATATAGGATACCATTAAATGACGAAATATTTCTATTATAGGATCCCCAAAGGAGAAAAGAAAAAAAAAAAGACATTGAAAACCTGCTAAATAAAATATCAGTTGAAAAATTTCAGACCTGAAAAAACAAACAAACAAGAAAAAACACCCAGCTACAGGAAGCACCAAAGGACCCCCCAGTACACTCAGCTAAAAAAGATCTTCAAGTTATACTGTAGTTGAGTTTTCAAAAGTTAAGGACAATGAGGGAATCCTGTCAAGGTGCACATAATAGGAAAACAAACCAGAATAACATCAAACTTCAGCAGAAACTCTATACACCCAGAAGAGAGTGAGACAATACATTCAAAGTCATAAAAGAAAAAAGTATAATCAAAATATTCTAGTATTGGCACAAAAAAATAGATCTATAGACCAATGGAACAGAATAGAAATTGCAGAAACAAATCCTCCTCAAACTACTAGTCTTTGAAAAATGAACTAATATCAATCCTTGGAGAAAAGACAGTCTCTTCAACAGGGTTACGAAAAATGGATCT
Source organism: Ochotona princeps (assembly GCF_030435755.1). NCBI lineage: Eukaryota > Metazoa > Chordata > Mammalia > Lagomorpha > Ochotonidae > Ochotona > Ochotona princeps. Next base: position 55,498,040 of record NC_080833.1, read on the forward strand.
ATGTATCAGAAATGTCAAACAAGACTCCTTATACCGCCCCCAATCCTCTTTAAATTGATCAAGGTTGTAAATCTATGACCTGATATTATAAAATTACCCAAGGAGCTGCTTCCTTTCCGGTGAGTACACCGAGGGGGGGAGTCTCTGGGACTGAGTGGGTCCGGGGTCACCCACCGCCCTCACTGGGCGGCAGACTGGATTGGGGTGGGGCACAACCTTGGGCCTGCAGGTTTTTTTTTTTTTTTTTTTTTTTTTTTTTATATATAATCCATTTTATTGTATTGTTGTTGACAATCTTTACATAGTTAACTATAGTTGAAGGAAAATCAAGAAAGAGAAGGAAAAAAAAAAAAAGGTTCAGGGGGATAGGGAGGTGGGCAATGCTATTATGTCCATATTGTTTCCATCATGTATCTGAGGTAAAAGGGGGTATTGAGGGAGAAGCCCCACCCGGTTTCCCGCCCACCCCAAGTCCCATATGTGGGGCATGCTCTGAGATATGTGCTCAAGTGGAGTTAATAGTTCTCCAGTTATGAGTCACTGCCAGTTTCGCTCGATGAGGTGGTCCACTGATTGATATGGTTCATCATGAAGTCTCCATTTGTCCCATATTTCGCTGCCAACATGTAGCTGAGATGAATGATTGTCCTATTCTGTCTTCTGTCTTTTCTGAGTCCAGCAGTTCAAGTGGGGAGATCTCCAAAGATACTTTGAGGTATTCCCAGACCAGATTCTTGTATGTTCTAGCAAGCACAGGGCCCGGCACAGTCCATCACCCTGATCAGCTGGTGGTTGCAATTGCTGTGTTGGTTCTGTTTTCAGTCCCGAGTTGCACTGGAACCAATGGGTGTTGCAGTCCAGTCTGGTTCGGCCCTTACATCAACCAGTGGGAGCTGCAGCCTAGTCGGGGCGACCCACAATAACCCCCACCAAGCCTGCCCCCTACCCTGGTTTGCCAATTTGTGTAGCAGAAGACCAGTCTGTCCCCCATCCCATTTGGCTCTGGTACTTGTCAATGGGTATTAAAGCTTAGTTCTATCTAATCGACTCAACCATCCAGCCCTCACAGATGTTGTTGAGTGCCTCTGTCTAGCCATCCCAGCCCCCGTCCTAGTTTTCATGCCCTCCCACGGGAATAGTGACCCAAGAAGGGGGAACCCACTTTTTCCCTCCCAGGTCTCTCTGTCCCGGTTTATGCACTCTTTAGGTGGTCCTGTGATTTGACTCGACAGAATTAGTCCCCAGTGCCAGCTTCTGCCAGCTGATGCTGTGGCCCTGATCTTGTCCACATGCAGCGCACAGGTGTTGTAGCCTTGCTTAGTCGTGTCTGTCTCTATCCCAGCCAACACTCTCCAGTGGGAGTGGTTGTCCAGCGAGGGGACCAGCCCCTTAACCCCCCCGCCAGCTCTGCCCCTCCCTTCCTGGATCTCACGTGTGCTGGATGGGTGTTGCATTCATATCCAGTACAGGCAACCACGCCCTGGCGTTCCAGAATGTGTACTGGTTTTGTCGCAACCAAACCCGGCCCATTCCACACTCTGTTCTGGTGATCGGATTTGCCAGAGGATGACATGAACTGATTCAGCCTGGCCTGCTCCTGACCCATGCCGAATGCATGCCAGTGGGAAACTTTCCATGGCCTATTCTGGGCTGTTTCCAATCATGATTCTCGCGCTTACCTGCAGGGACTGTGTCCTGCCAGAGGAGTTGCCCAGGCTCCTCCATCAGAACCCCTCCCAATGCCAGATTTTGCGCTTGCCAGGGGGTTCTTCAGCCAACCCTACTCAGTTCACCTCCTGTCCTAGCAGGAACAGTGGCTTTTCCTGGCTGGCTTTCACCCCATTCTGACTCTTGTTGTTGGATGTTTCAGCCCAGCCATGGCTCGTCCATACCCACATACAGCTCACACATGGCTCAGAAGGGGATTGAGACCCAGCCTAGTCAGTCCCACATCTACCCTGTTTCTCCATAACACCAGATGGTGCTGGGATCTGAACCGGCCTGGTGCATCCAATCCCAGCCCACACTAGTGCCTCGGGTGACTGCAACTGTTTCCTAGATAGAACGCAGCCCCCATTCCAGCACATACACCCCTTGGTGGGAACCTCATCCCAGCTGTGGCTTCCCAGATTGGGACCGTTCCTAGCTGTAAATCACGCACCTGCACGTGGTTGTTCCGAGGACCATTAGGTGCCAGCCTGCTACACAAGCCGGAGCGTATCTTTTACTTGATAGGTGTTCAAAGCTCAGCATTATTAAGGGATTGGAAGTTCTTCAAAGGAAGAGTTACTGGCATTGGGAATCTTTAGGATTGACTCAGATCCCAGAAACAGTGGGGTCACTCTAGAGCTATCTCAGCAGCGATTCAGATGTCCAATACCCCAGAGCTCCCCGGCCGGGCGGCCAGTAGGCACAGCCTGGCGCCAAATGGCACGCTGGCCGCCCGGGCCCAGCCCGCCATGAGCCATGGGCACATGGCGGACTGGGTTCGGGATCCGAGCTAGACGTCCTCTCCCGCAGCCCTCGGCTCGCCTCTGGCAGCCGGAAGTTAAATCCTGCAGGCCCGAGGTTGCGCCCCTCCCCAATCCCGTTCACCCACCACCCAATGAGGGTGTTGGGTGGGTCCCGGACATGCCCAGTCACGGAGGCCTCCCCCCTCGGCGTACTCACCCCAGAAGGTAGCAGGCCGCACCCAGGCATGTCCGGGCCCAGCCCGCCATGAGCCATGGGCACATGGCGGACTGGGTTCGGGATCCGAGCTAGACGTCCTCTCCCGCAGCCCTCGGCTCGCCTCTGGCAGCCGGAAGTTAAATCCTGCAGGCCCGAGGTTGCGCCCCTCCCCAATCCCGTTCACCCACCACCCAATGAGGGTGTTGGGTGGGTCCCGGACATGCCCAGTCACGGAGGCCTCCCCCCTCGGCGTACTCACCCCAGAAGGTAGCAGGCCGCACCCAGGCATGTCCGGGCCCAGCCCGCCATGAGCCATGGGCACATGGCGGACTGGGTTCGGGATCCGAGCTAGACGTCCTCTCCCGCAGCCCTCAGCTCGCCTCTGGCAGCCGGAAGTTAAATCCTGCAGGCCCGAGGTTGCGCCCCTCCCCAATCCCGTTCACCCACCACCCAATGAGGGTGTTGGGTGGGTCCCGGACATGCCCAGTCACGGAGGCCTCCCCCCTCGGCGTACTCACCCCAGAAGGAAGCAGGCCGCACCCAGGCATGTCCGGGCCCAGCCCGCCATGAGCCATGGGCACATGGCGGACTGGGTTCGGGATCCGAGCTAGACGTCCTCTCCCGCAGCCCTCGGCTCGCCTCTGGCAGCCGGAAGTTAAATCCTGCAGGCCCGAGGTTGCGCCCCTCCCCAATCCCGTTCACCCACCACCCAATGAGGGTGTTGGGTGGGTCCCGGACATGCCCAGTCACGGAGGCCTCCCCCCTCGGCGTACTCACCCCAGAAGGAAGCAGGCCGCACCCAGGCATGTCCGGGCCCAGCCCGCCATGAGCCATGGGCACATGGCGGACTGGGTTCGGGATCCGAGCTAGACGTCCTCTCCCGCAGCCCTCGGCTCGCCTCTGGCAGCCGGAAGTTAAATCCTGCAGGCCCGAGGTTGCGCCCCTCCCCAATCCCGTTCACCCACCACCCAATGAGGGTGTTGGGTGGGTCCCGGACATGCCCAGTCACGGAGGCCTCCCCCCTCGGCGTACTCACCCCAGAAGGAAGCAGGCCGCACCCAGGCATGTCCGGGCCCAGCCCGCCATGAGCCATGGGCACATGGCGGACTGGGTTCGGGATCCGAGCTAGACGTCCTCTCCCGCAGCCCTCGGCTCGCCTCTGGCAGCCGGAAGTTAAATCCCGCAGGCCCGAGGTTGCGCCCCTCCCCAATCCCGTTCACCCACCACCCAATGAGGGTGTTGGGTGGGTCCCGGACATGCCCAGTCACGGAGGCCTCCCCCCTCGGCGTACTCACCCTTGAAGGTAGCAGGCCGCACCCAGGCATGTCCGGGCCCAGCCCGCCATGAGCCATGGGCACATGGCGGACTGGGTTCGGGATCCGAGCTAGACGTCCTCTCCCGCAGCCCTCGGCTCGCCTCTGGCAGCCGGAAGTTAAATCCTGCAGGCCCGAGGTTGCGCCCCTCCCCAATCCCGTTCACCCACCACCCAATGAGGGTGTTGGGTGGGTCCCGGACATGCCCAGTCACGGAGGCCTCCCCCCTCGGCGTACTCACCCCAGAAGGTAGCAGGCCGCACCCAGGCATGTCCGGGCCCAGCCCGCCATGAGCCATGGGCACATGGCGGACTGGGTTCGGGATCCGAGCTAGACGTCCTCTCCCGCAGCCCTCGGCTCGCCTCTGGCAGCCGGAAGTTAAATCCTGCAGGCCCGAGGTTGCGCCCCTCCCCAATCCCGTTCACCCACCACCCAATGAGGGTGTTGGGTGGGTCCCGGACATGCCCAGTCACGGAGGCCTCCCCCCTCGGCGTACTCACCCCAGAAGGTAGCAGGCCGCACCCAGGCATGTCCGGGCCCAGCCCGCCATGAGCCATGGGCACATGGCGGACTGGGTTCGGGATCCGAGCTAGACGTCCTCTCCCGCAGCCCTCGGCTCGCCTCTGGCAGCCGGAAGTTAAATCCTGCAGGCCCGAGGTTGCGCCCCTCCCCAATCCCGTTCACCCACCACCCAATGAGGGTGTTGGGTGGGTCCCGGACATGCCCAGTCACGGAGGCCTCCCCCCTCGGCGTACTCACCCCAGAAGGAAGCAGGCCGCACCCAGGCATGTCCGGGCCCAGCCCGCCATGAGCCATGGGCACATGGCGGACTGGGTTCGGGATCCGAGCTAGACGTCCTCTCCCGCAGCCCTCGGCTCGCCTCTGGCAGCCGGAAGTTAAATCCTGCAGGCCCGAGGTTGCGCCCCTCCCCAATCCCGTTCACCCACCACCCAATGAGGGTGTTGGGTGGGTCCCGGACATGCCCAGTCACGGAGGCCTCCCCCCTCGGCGTACTCACCCCAGAAGGAAGCAGGCCGCACCCAGGCATGTCCGGGCCCAGCCCGCCATGAGCCATGGGCACATGGCGGACTGGGTTCGGGATCCGAGCTAGACGTCCTCTCCCGCAGCCCTCGGCTCGCCTCTGGCAGCCGGAAGTTAAATCCTGCAGGCCCGAGGTTGCGCCCCTCCCCAATCCCGTTCACCCACCACCCAATGAGGGTGTTGGGTGGGTCCCGGACATGCCCAGTCACGGAGGCCTCCCCCCTCGGCGTACTCACCCCAGAAGGTAGCAGGCCGCACCCAGGCATGTCCGGGCCCAGCCCGCCATGAGCCATGGGCACATGGCGGACTGGGTTCGGGATCCGAGCTAGACGTCCTCTCCCGCAGCCCTCGGCTCGCCTCTGGCAGCCGGAAGTTAAATCCTGCAGGCCCGAGGTTGCGCCCCTCCCCAATCCCGTTCACCCACCACCCAATGAGGGTGTTGGGTGGGTCCCGGACATGCCCAGTCACGGAGGCCTCCCCCCTCGGCGTACTCACCCCAGAAGGAAGCAGGCCGCACCCAGGCATGTCCGGGCCCAGCCCGCCATGAGCCATGGGCACATGGCGGACTGGGTTCGGGATCCGAGCTAGACGTCCTCTCCCGCAGCCCTCGGCTCGCCTCTGGCAGCCGGAAGTTAAATCCTGCAGGCCCGAGGTTGCGCCCCTCCCCAATCCCGTTCACCCACCACCCAATGAGGGTGTTGGGTGGGTCCCGGACATGCCCAGTCACGGAGGCCTCCCCCCTCGGCGTACTCACCCCAGAAGGAAGCAGGCCGCACCCAGGCATGTCCGGGCCCAGCCCGCCATGAGCCATGGGCACATGGCGGACTGGGTTCGGGATCCGAGCTAGACGTCCTCTCCCGCAGCCCTCGGCTCGCCTCTGGCAGCCGGAAGTTAAATCCTGGGCCTGCAGGTTTAAACTCCAGCAGCCAGGAGGCTGCTGGGGGCTGCAGGAGAGAGCGTCTTGCTCGGATCCCGATCCCAGCCAACATGTGCTCATGCTGAGCTGGGCCCGGCCGGGGAGCTCTGGGGTAATGGATGTCCGATTGCTGCTTAGATAGCTCTAGGCTGACCCCACTGTTTCTGGGATCTGAGTCAATCCTAAAGATTCCCAATGCCAGTAACTCTTCCTTTGAAGAACTTCTAATCACTCAATAATGCTGAGCTTTGAACACCTATCATGCAAAAGATAAGCTCCAGCTTGCCTAGCAGGATATTTTTTTACCTGACATGATGATGGTTCAGGAGACTGGTCACATTGGGCAGGTCCATAATATTAACTAGCATTCTAGAACCTTATCCTGGGGGTGGATTCTGTGCAGGATGTGTGGGCCACACCCTGTAGAAAGTTTAGCCCACTGGCAAACCTTAAAGTTTGGTTGGTTATGGACTAAGCTAGGTGTGACCAAGGAGCCTGCCATCAATCACAGGTAAAGGGACCCGCCACAGACTGGACTGGTCAAGGCAGCAGCACCCAAATGTGCATCCTGAATAGGTTGTGGGGTGGGCCGGGCTGCAACATTCACCAGCTCATACAAGGCCAAATGGGAAGCCAGAGTACACCGGGCACTGGCCTAAAACCCAATGGCATGTATGTGAACTGGGTCTGGGAGTGGATAAAGTGGAGGAACTTGGGAAGCTCCCTTGGCGAGTCATAGCTCTCGCTGGTGAACACATGGTCCAGATCTTGGGGTCAGACAAGCAGGGCATAGTAGCTCCAAAATGTGTAAATTGATAATGGAATGTAATGTACTGGGCAGGACTGAGCAAACCTTTGCCTACAAGCAAAACTAGAAACCAGCATGGAGCACAGGTCATACCTAGCTAGGCTCTTGCACCTACTGGTCCTCAGAGCAACCACGGGCAGGTGTGTGATTTACAGCTAGGAACGGTCCCAATCGGGGAGGTAAGGGGACACCCTAACTGGGTTGAGGTTCCCACCAAGGGGCGCATGTGCTGGAATGGGGCCTGCGTTCTATCTAGGAAACAGTTGTAGTCACCCGAGGCACTAGTGTGGGCTGGGATTGGATGCACCAGGCCGGTTCAGATCCCAACACCATCTGGTGTCATGGAGAACCAGGGTAGATGTGGGACTGACTAGGCTGGGTCTCACTCCCCTTCTGAGCCATGTGTGAGCTGTATGTGGGTATGGACGAGCCATGGCCAGGCTGAAACATCCAACAACAAGAACCAGAATGGGGTGAAAGCCAGCCAGGAAAAGCCACTGTTCCTGCTAGGACAGGAGGTGAACTGAGTAGGGTTGGCTCAAGGACCCCCTGGCATGTGCAAAATCTGGCATTGGGAGGGGTTCTGATGGAGGAGCCTGGGCAACTCCTCTGGCAGGACACAGTCCCTGCAGGTTAGCGCAAGAAGCATGACAGGAAACAGTCCAGAATAGGCCATGGAAAGTTTCCCACTGGCACACATTCAGCATGGGCCAGGAGCAGACCAGGCTGAATCAGTTCATGTCATCCACTGGCAAATCCGATCACCAGAACAGAGTGTGGGATGAGCCGGGTTTGGTCGCCACAAAACAAGTACACATTATGGAATGCCAGGGCGTGGTTGCCTGTGCCAGATATGAATGCAGCACCCAACCAGCACCTGTGAGATCCAGGAAGGGAGGAGCAGAACTGGCAGGGGGATTAAGAGGCTGATCCCCTCGCCGGACAGCTACTTCCACTGGAGAGCATGGGCTGGGATAGAGACAGACCAGACTAAGCAGGGCTACAACACCTGTGCACTGTATGTGGACTAGATCAGGGAAAAGCCAGGCTGGGCTGATTATTCCTGCTGGTGCAAGCATAAATTAGAGTGGGTGAGGGATGTTTGGGCTTAGCCACAGCATCAGCTGGCAGAAGCTGGCACTGGGGACTAATTCTGTCAAGTCAAATCACAGAACCACATAAAGAGTGCATAAACCGGGACAGAGAGACCTGGGAGGGCAAAAGGGGGTTCCCCCTTCTTGGGTCACTACTCCCACGGGAGGGCATGAAAACTAGGACGGGGGCTGGGATGGCTAGATAGAGAGGCACTCAACAAACCCGTGAGGGCTGGATGGTTGAGTTGGTTAGATAGAACTAAGCTTTCATACCCATTGACAAGTACAGGAGCTAAATGGGATGGGGGACAGACTGGTCTTCTGCTACACATACTGGCGGGCCTGGTGGGGGTTATTGTGGGTCGCCCTGACTAGGCTGCAGCTCCCACTGGTTGATGTAAGGGCCGAACCAGACTGGACTGCAACACCCATTGGTTCCAGTGCAACTCGGGACCGAAAACAGAACCAACCCAGCAATTGAAACCACCAGCTGATCGGGGTGATGGACTGTGCTGGGCCCTGTGCTTGCTAGAACATAC